>NC_134324.1:21480306-22945282 GCF_964195595.1 Calonectris borealis | reverse complement strand
GAACACAAATGTTGGAATTTCAAAAATAAAAAGTGCTTCCTGGATTTGAAATGTAAACAGGCCCTAATTAAATGTTTCGGGCCATTTCCTGGAACAAACAGTAGGTGACCTATATAAAAAAAGCTTTGATTCTATAGACAAGCTTTAATTGCTCTGAACAGCATGGGCACAAAACGGCAGCGGTTGATTTACAATTCCCAAATCTTTGTTTCCTTGAATGTCCACATGAGAGCCACTAATGAGACATTTCATCAAGAAATGAGTGAGCAAAGGATGCAGCCCTGGCAGCAATCCACAGGAAAGTGGTGAAGCAGCTTGTCACCTAAGACTGTTATAGTGAATGCTCTCTTATCTGCTAGGATTTAAAATTGGGTGAACTCATTCTCGTGCACAGAGCAACATATAACCTGTATATCACGTAAAATCTGTGCATCATTTAAGACCTTTTTTAAAGCCATTACACATTAATTTGGCCGTTTGCTTCTACTGCAGGCTTTTTCTTATTTGAAGCCATCACTGCCTAAATACAGTGCGATCTGTGATGCTATCTTTCCATTCATCTCCTTTTGTTAAATGCCTGAAAGACAGGCTGCTGCTCTTTCTCAGAAGAGTTCCTTAAAAGATACGCTGAAATCGGAACAATGTAAATTTTACCTCCTCCAGTGTGTTGCACTGCTAGGACTGTTCCCTTGCATTCCATGCTATTTTTTTTACCGCAATCTTTTAACGGTTAAAATTACATCAGAGTGTGAAACATCTGCCTGGGCTTTGGTTGTGCTCTGGACAATTCTCCATGAACTAAAGAAACTTGATTTTGATTAGGAACAGGAGCGGTAACTAAAACAGAGATAGTCTGTCCTCTGAGCAAATGGTTTATATGCACAAATCCTATGATAGTGGTTATTCCTAAATGAATGCAATAGAAATGTAAAGAATGGAAAAATTTGAAAAGCAATATAACTTAAGTTTTCAAAGAACTCTGTTGTGAATTTCTGCCTGCCTTTTGTTCTTTAAGTCTCTGGATGATGATATCAGGAATTGATCTTTGAATATGATCCACCAAGGCAAGTAATAATGGATTCAGGATCAGTCATTTGGCTCCTTACGAGACATGTTTTTAGGGAAAATACTGCTTCCTTGTTATTTTCTTATATATAGCACAGGTGTTCTATTTAAAAAAGAAATAGCCATATAGTTCTGATTTCATCTTGAGCTCGTCAGTACACAGCTCTACTTCCGGTATTCCTATTTGTGTGTTAAACATTTTTTACATTGAAGTTGCTGATGTATTTTGCTGAATATCACAATATTCTTTTCTGAATTAAGTAGTACATAGTGTAATATTAAGCTGTTAATTCTTTTAGCTTAGTGTGTTTACATATTATGATTTTAAACAACATAGAAACTCCCTCAAAGTAGTACTGATCTTGCTTGAAATAACTTCTGATTCCAACAGGGACATTGTACTGGTAACTGTGAATAACTCTAATCTATAAATCATTGTTACTATTTTCATTGACTTCTATGGATATACTGATAACAGTAGGGTCAGCAGGTAGCATTGGTTGTAAGCTTTTGAGAGTTTAACATCAAACGCTTCATTTTGCTTTTTCTAAACAAAGTAATGCTTTTTTTTAACCTCTGTTTTGAAACTGAAGGTTCTAATAGAAAAGGAGTGGATTGCAATGGGCCATAAGTTCTCACACAGGTAAGAGGAGCATGTTATCTTGGGTGTAGTGACTGGGTGAAGGCTTGGCTGTGAAACTAATACAGTGTTTTCAGGTTCGTGTACTTCCATGAAAGATTTAAATGAAAATACAGGACAGAGGAGAGAATATTTGGAAGATACTGGAGTTGGTGACATAAAGCCAGTATCTGCTAGGGTTGTTATTTCATCAGTGCTTTTTTTATTACTTTACAAAATCATACAGTCTTGAACAAATTGTCTGTTTAAAAAGCAATTTATAGGCTCTTCCATTGCTAATTTTACTTTAGAGAAAGGGACATTGCACAATTCTTGTCACTCTTACCAGGTACCCTTGGAGAACAAGTAATGCTGAGGGTGGCATGCCTTAATGTACAGTTACTCTAAGAAAAACCACGTGGGTTTTTTTCTGATTCTGCAGAATAATTTCTTATTCTAGTAGCGAAAAAAACTTCCCAGTTGTTTAATGGCGAGGGGATTCTTTTTTTGTTGAATGACACAGGATTTAACCCTGTTTTGTTTGCATCTCTCTAGGTGTGGCCATTTGGATGGTGACCCCAAAGAAGTATCCCCTGTCTTCACTCAGTTCGTTGAATGTGTCTGGCAGCTCATGCAGCAGTTCCCATGCACATTTGAGTTTAATGAGCGTTTCCTTCTTGAAATCCATGACCATGTCTACTCCTGCCAGTTTGGCAACTTCCTTGGGACCTGTCATAGGGAGCGTGAGGATCTGAAGTGAGTTGGCAGTTTATAGAGCCAACAGTCTAGAAGTCGCTTTAAATGTCAGAAAAAGGACAGGTTGTGTGTGTTTGTGTGTTTTTATGTAATTGTAGATTGGTTAAGGGTAACATTGTCTTGATAGATGCTTATGTTCTACGGTGTGGAAAAAAATTCTAGATTAGTTATATCCCCAAAGTCACGTGTTTTAATTTGGACCACAGTAATAACTTGCAGATACCCCTTTTGGACTGGATAGGGTCCATTTTAAATGATCATATATTCCTCAGTGATGTATCTTGTGTTTATGAACTGAATCAGATACTGCGTAAAAATAATTCTTAGCTCCCTTAATCTAATTCTATAGCTAGCATTATTAATCCACTTAACTTGATTCTTTTTTTTTAGTGATTAGATGTTATTTGTAATTGACAGAATCTTTGAGAAGACCCATTCTCTGTGGCCTTTCCTCTTACAGAAGAAGCAGGAATTGAGAAATCCTTTATACAGAGGATTTACAGCTTACAAAGAGCTTCAACCAAACACACTACCTTTCAGTTTCCAGTAAGTTGCTTATTTAAGAAGGGGAAGAAGGGAGGCATTTCTTTCATTGTAATGTGGATTGCTAATTCAGGTTTAATAAAATAAATTGTCACTAAGTAGAATGGTTTGTTTTACCTTTCCCCTCCATTCCTCATCCATAAACTGAGAGTATTAGTGCTCAGGTAATTGCTAAATAAGTGCAGGTACTGTAATTTAAAATAGTATTTTTTCTTTGGTGTTGAGAAAGAGGGTGGAGAGAGGCAAGGAAAAGAACAACACAGATGTGTAGATAGACCCCCGCCACGCACCCTGACTGTTTGCTCTGTCAAATTTACATGATAAGGTAGGCGATTGTTAAAGAAAGTTCCTCCTTTCCTCCTTTTTGGTATATATTAAGGAAGTCTTTCAAACAGGAATTTCAGTGCCCAGTCCCACCCAGGCTTACGCACTCAGGGTGGTTTCCACAAGAAGGGGTTTCTTGTTGCCATGTCTGTCTGCTTGCCCAGGGTGTTACAGCTGAAGTGGTTAGTTTTGCTTTGTTTCTGACTCACTCCTGTTCCCTGCTGAGAGAGAGGGGGATGCAAATGTGTTAAGTGCTGTGTGTGGTTACTGGCGGGCAAAGGGTTTTAATGAAAGTAGGGAGGTAGGGCAAACTGTGGACTTGAAGGTGAACTACCCAAGCCTCCAGTGAGTCTGCTATAGAAGAAGGTGTATTTTTGTCTCATGTTAATACCTGCTGCCAGTGCACGTGGATCATAAGGCAGAAGTACTTAAATCCTCAGGAGTTGGGGGTTTTTTAACTTTATGAAAATTTGCCCATTGATACTGAATTTTATAATCCAAGGCTGTGGCAGTTTTTTAAAATCAATTACTAATCTCAATTTGTCGAAAATTTTTCCCTTAAACAGCATCTAGTTTGTTGGTCAGTAGTGTACAATTGGCCGCCTAATTCTCTTTTCTTGCCCTGTTCTTGAGGTTTTGGTGTGGGATGTATAATCGCTTTGACAAAGGAATGCATCCAAAACAGTGTGTATTGGATCATCTGCTAAGCTGCATGAGCCAAAAGATGAAACTGGAGGACAATGCATCTGAACTGGAAAATGTGAGTCCTGAATCTTAGTAATATTTAAAAATCACATGATGGTTTTTGCAAATATAACTGAGATTGAAGATTGGCACTGAACAATTGTTTCAGCATGCTGGGCAGGGCTGGGCAAAATGAGGGGTTAAATGACATTGCTGCAATAAATTCTCATCTGCTAGGTAAAAGCTGTGTTTGGTCAAGTTCTGTGGCAGGCTCGTGATGCTCTAATTCTCTGAATGAAGCAGGTGTTAAAGAACATCTGGGTTTCAACTCTACTCGCAGCAAACTTCAAGGGAGAGGGAGAGAAGAAAAGAATGGCCCTGCTTCCTGCCCCCCCCCAGATAATATGAATGTACAAAAATATTCTTGTCTTCATCTCGCCCCCACATTTTTCTTTGCTGCCTTCTCATTCACAAGGCACATTGAAAAAACTGATGATCAACCAGGCATTAAAATAGTTGAGTTACTTAAGTTGGCTTTCATGTAATGGCCAAAATGTAACTGGATCATGTAGGCTGAATTGTCCTCTAAAAGTGGCTACCTCAGATTTGAAGTGCCTCGCTAAAACAAGACAGGGAATCTTGCATATTTACTACTTGTGTTCTGTGGTATTGGAGGGCAGAGATCTTGTGTCCAGAATAACCGATTTCTCTCCTTCAACCCAGAATGATAAAGTAAACAGCAACACACTTCACAGTTTGATCAGTTCTGATCAGATTCCCCAGAGAGCTCTATTTGGCTATATGAAGGTGTAGATACCTATCTCAGCAGTGCAAGACAGGGGAAGTAAAAAAAAGTAGATAGTCTTGTTAGCTTTTGAAGTGCTGTAGTTTTGTGTTTCCTTATGTATTGGGTCTGGCTGAGATGGAGTTCATTTTCCCCGTACAGCCCTCGCAGTGCTGTGCTGTGTATCGGGAGCTAGAAGGGTGTTGATAACACACCAGTGTTTTGGCCACTGCTGAGCAGTGCTCCACAGCATCAGGGCTGTCCCCCCAACATTCCCCCCTCACCGGTGGGCTGGGGTTGGGCAAGATCTTGGGAGGGGACACAGCCAGGACAGCTGACCCAAGCTGGCCAAAGGGATATTCCATACCGTATGACGTCTGCTCAGCCATAAAAGCTAAGAGAAGGCGGGGGGGGCATTCGTTATTATGACGTTTGTCTTCCGGAGCAACCGCTACGCGTACTGAAGCCCTTCTTCCCGGGAAGTGGCTGACATCGCCTGCTGATGGGAACTAGAAAAGAAATCTTCTGTTTTCCTTTGCTTCCGCACGCGGCGTTTGCTTTTGCTTTATTAAACTGCCTTTATCTTGACCCACGAGGTTTTTTTTCCATCTTATTTTCTCTCCCCGCTGTCCTGTTGAGGAGCGGGGGGTGTTAGAGCGGCTTGGTGGGCACCTGGCATTCAGCCATGGTCAACCCACCACAGCCCCATACAGCTGCCTGATAGAAGTGTGGCCTTTCTTTGTGCTCAAGGCTTTACTTGCAATATCCTTTCTATGCCAAAAAACCAAAACCCAAACCCACAAACAAACCAAAAAACCCCTAAAAATACAGTAGTGGGAGAGTCATCTGAAAATATACCAGTGAGAAGACCTATCAGTGTCCTTTGCTAGGTTAATGCGAATGCTGGAAACTTTAGTTTTATTAATTAAACAATGATGTTTGTATCAAATATGTGAGGATCTATGCCCAGGTACTTTAATGCTGGATTACAGAGCTGAAAAAGAGGCACTGACACAGAACTATTATGTTGACAGTTGTTTTTTGTATATCCCTGACATCTGGGAATAATAGCTTTCATTATTTTTTTTAATGTCTTTTTATTTGTGTAGAAACTTCCTTTCTTTGATGGTCCTTTGCCCAGTGAAGCTTGCTCCTTACCTAAAGTAGGACGTGCTGCTTCAAAAACACCGATGCTCAATACGCCTCAGGATTATGAAGTGGAATCACCTCCTGTGTTGAGCAACGGTGGCTCAGCAGGGGATATAGATGTGATGTCAGATGTGGACCAAAAGCACAAAGAGAACCTGTCTCATCACCAGGATCTCCGTGATCTTAATGCCGCCATGGACGTTTTAGGCTCCGAAGCTGAGGGTGGGAAGCTTCACCACCATTGACCAGCACTGAGAACTGTGTTCGAGGAACCAGGCGCTTGTGGTGGTGAGGTGTAAGGGAGCTGTGCCCCCGCAAGGGTGTAGACCATCTAACCATTTACAGCTAAGTGTTAGTACGTATGTTTGCAAGGAGCTGTGCTCGCTGTAGAGAAGACAGTCTGCATTTGGTTTGGTTTGCATCGTTTTGCAGCTGAAATGATGAAGATGCGTACAGAGCTGCCCAGAAGGCTACCTTGAGTCAGTGTAATCCGTATTTTTCAGTGGGAACACGATGTGCGTTTAAGGTTTATGACTGCCTGCCAGTACTGGTATTTCAAGCTGAAAGAAATCTTGGCCCATTAATATGGGGCTTAGGAGTTGTGCATTGTTTATAACTGGAGTAGGAAAGATGCGATGCATTTATTCTCAGTGGTGGTGCAAGGTCATCTTAAAACGATAAAAAATTTCAGTTCATCTTAAAATGATAAAAATACTCCCCTTTTCTTATCTGTGAAGGAGTCTCTGCATGGACCCTCACATTGTGGCAGAACTGATTCATTTTTTTGTTTCCTATGCATATTTGATAAACAAAACCAAACCTCCCTGTGCCTTTTTATGGAGACCGTTTTAATGTCTAGCCATGCAATGTACTATTTTTATTACTGTAGTGTAGAGTGTACTATTTGGTCTTCTTTGTAGTCAGTATTTTTAAACAAGGTTTTTTATCTGCTGCCTGCTTCTCCAGGATTTTTGCCGATCCCCTGAGTTTAGTAGCTTCTTTCTAAGCCGACCTTTCAAAGAATAAGCTTTTATGGACCTCACGTACTGATTGTGAGAGTGCAGCAAGCCACAAAGACAGCCTGTAACACGTGAATTTTTGACAGAGGGAGGATTAGAAATGAGAAAAGATAGGAAAAAATGGATATGGAATTTTTCTCTCTTCTTTTATGATCTTAGTTAAATTGAAGCAAGAGAGTAATTCTTTGTTCTAAGCTGGAATCAATGTGCTTTCCTCATATCCATCGATGAGGCAATACTTACAGATGAGGTGAGTTCTATTATTGAAATGGGGCCTAAAATGATTATTTCACATCACATGCTGAGTGATTCTAGCGAATGTTATCTTGGATGTTAAAATTACATGAACCTTAGAGATGTTTTGTCTGTACTGTCAAGACATGGGGAGATGAACAATATCTCTCATGGCAATGAACTTTGTAATTTTGTGAAGCTGGTGACAAAACGTAAGTTGGGATGTGACCCCTTGTTGCAACAAGAAGTGGACATCTTGGCTTGTGGCTGTGGCTCCAGCTTGGATTCATTCCAGCGCTTGCGAGCACTACTTGGTTTCTTTAAACTGCAGTAATCTCAGCTGGAGATACTAGTTCAAAGTTGCAGGTTTAAAAGAGAGATGTATATTCCATTTTTACAGAAGTTGTGTGAAGAAACAAGGGCTTGTCTCCCCAGGGAAACGGATGGCCCAGGAAAGCTGTTCCACAGTACTTGTTCTGGACAAGCTTCTATAGATGTGCTTAATTCCACAGAGAGACCCTTTGTGCAACTTAATCCAAGATGCTTTTCTGCTTTCTTTTGGATTTTTGTTTAAATTAGATGCTGCCATTGTGTCTTAAAATCAGTTTTTCTCTTTTACAAAATCTTGAAACAAACTGGAAATATTTTCTAAGTTAGCCCTCCCAATCTACAATAAAAAGTAGAAACATTCCATTATAGCATCATAAAATGCAATAGCCATTGTTCATATGCTTATAACCGATGGTGAAATGACTAGATTAGTTTCAGTGTTCAAGATAAAGTAGAAAAGAAAAAAAAAACTCCCCTGAGTGTCTCACTTTGGGTAAGAAAATACATATTTTATTAAGCATATCAAAAGACCCAAGGAAAAAGGGCAATACCTGAGAATACAGAGTTTTTTCAATGCCTAGAATGGCAAAGAGAAACTTTTTTTTGATGTTGCAGGTTTTTCAGTCTTAAAGCAACTAATACAGTAGGAGTAGGAGTGAGAGAACTACAATGTGCGATTGATTTAAAAAATAAGCAGATAAAATACCGAACCAGATACACTTAAGCAGATGATGTTTGAAATTTGTTGTGTGGGTACGTATCAAAAATACTGCATCGTGCAACAGCTATATATTTTATTTTGAAGGATGCACATTTCTGAATGCATCTTTTCCTAATCTCAAGATGAGTATCTGAGTCTCTTTGCTCCTAAAAAGAGATCTGCTAAGCTCTTAATATTAAGTTAGATAGTCTGCCAGGCTTTTAGGTTTGCCATATCCACATACTCCTGAAGCAAAGAGATTGCACCCTAAGTCCTAATCCAGCTGCTCTAGACACCCAGGGTTCAGAATCTGCTGTAGATTCCCACTGGAGGGTGCTGGGGAGATTATTTCCCTTTGCCTCCTGGTAGTGTAAAAGCTCAATTTCACACATGCACTTCGCAGTTTGGAGCCTGTGTCATATGGACTGATAGATCAACCCTGTCTTTTCTTTCTAGGTGGTAGAAGAGTGTGGTGGATAGTACGCACGGCTTCTTAAATACAGAGCTCTCAAATGGTAAATGAGACCAAGACAGGCACTTTTTAGGACCAGTTATTCTAGATGTCATCAGTTCTTTTAATGTGTTCTCTGATGAAAATTAGAGATACAGAATTGTAGAGACTTTTGACTGACCACTGAAGGATTTAGACATACCATTGGTTAATCTTTGTATAAAAACATTTTTGCAGAAGGTTTCTGCAAATGTTTACACATTGCCTTGTCTTTCGAATTACCATAGATTACCTTGAAAAAAGTATAATAATCTTTGCTTATCTCTAGAACGTGACGCTGACATCTCCACAAATCCTTCTTGACTACAATATTGCTACAGGTGCATATAACCATGAAAAGATTACTTCATACACTGAAAGTATTAGTAAGCTTTTAGTAATCTTGCTGCTTTTGACTTCAATAAAAAAATAATGGATGACTTTATACTTTGAAATGCAAAACCTAGCCAAAAAAAAGGGTAGTGGTCTGGCTTTTTAAACCTCTTGGATTTAACGTATACAGACTTGGTCAAAGTCTACAACATATTAAAAATCATTCATGCTGGTGCTGTAAATTTATGGAGCTGGAAAAGATTCCAGGGTTTCCTGGCTTTCCATGAGATTATTTGTTTGAAAACCGATTAGCTAGAAGCTTTTTAGTTTTGACGGTAACTCTGGTGTGTTTCAAGACCAAAAATGAAAAGCTGTTCAGAGCACTGCAGCGTGTCCTCAGGTCTCTGGTCAGCTAGGATTGGCTTCCAGAGCCTTGCAGAAAGCCTGTGTTCACTCGTTGCGGAGTGCCCTGCTGACACTTGATTATATGTTCCCTAAAAGTGTTAAAGGAAATCTAGAAGCTGTTACGTAGGAATCTTCGTATGTAAGCACTGTGTAGGTGAAAAGTTACTGTAACTTATTTATTCCTAGTGGAGCATCCCTGTGTTGTGAAGTCACGAATACTGTTTTTTATTTGGAGCTGTTAAATGAACAATGCAACTTGCTGCTTTCCATTTGGATTCCTCTGACTGGGAGAACTGGGGGGGAGGAGGGATCCTATTTGCTGTGGATGGGCTCTGTTTGTGTTAAACTCTTCCTTTTCTGGAGCACCTCTTGCTTTACCAAGATACTCCATGGTGTCGTGGTTTCATGCCTGTACATAGTGTCTCTCTTGCTACAAATAGGTACAGCATTGCAGTGGGCAAGTGCCTGTAATATTCTGCGTTAAAGCTACTACTTTGAAGTAGAAGAGGGACCCGTGTAGCTTTATTTCTCGGCTGAAATGTCTTAATGTCAACTTCACGATGCTGGATTCTTAAATTGTATTTTGTTTTGCAGTTGTTGCCTGTGGTAGAGAAAAATCCAATCTGTTTGCTTTACAGAAAAAAAGGGAATAATTGGTTTGCCCATAGCTGTTGTACTTCTCAGTTTGCCCTCTTTCAGTGGAGAGAAAAAGCAGTTTGTTAAAGCCTATAGGCATAACACACTTCTAGCTGCACGTTCTGCTCCTGCTCTTAGCGAATGCCTTTTGTATAAGTGCTTAGAAGAAAAATCCACCTGCTGTGTTGGTGCTCACTGGTACGTGAAGCTACCCTGACTAGGATGGAGAAGGAGACTTGCTTGTAGGTAGCTGGTAAGCTTCAGTTTGCGTCAGTAAGCTGCTCGAGTCCTGGGGAGAGAGACTGGCTGGGAGCCGGAGGTGCGCAGAGCTTCACAGGGCTCTGCCTTGAGTTAGACCTCGTTGGGTTACAGGTGGCAATCTGCATGTTGGTGAAGTGCCCCGTGTCTGTTGTCTCCATCGGGTTTGGAGATGGTGAGCCCTAACAGGCGCTCGGAAAGCACCCTTGCAGCTAACGAAGCTGTAGCACTTGCAGGGACAGCATTTAAAAGGCGCTGCTTCAGTTCGCTTTCTGGCAAAACTGGTCCTTGGGTAGCTTCGGTGCCTGACGGTTGCTCCCCCAAAGGGATCATTTCTTGGCACTATTTAGCAATGAATATTTGCAAATTCAAAATGTGTCTGCTGTTTTGCTCTTCTCCCCTTCCCCACCACTCTGCGTTGAGTGCTGGGGTCACTTTTTGTACGGACCTAACACAGTTATTCCTTGTTTACATACTGTCCCTCTTGCACATAGAGGCACTTCCCATGCCTCGGGGCAGGGTGGGGGAAAGAATCTGTTCTGAATGTAGTAGTTTTGTTTTAATTAATACACAGCACTTGATGAATTAGATGAGGAATGTCTCGAACCAGGTGACGTTAAAGTCCACGTTTTCGTAAGCATCTTTAGCA
The DNA here is from genome assembly GCF_964195595.1 of Calonectris borealis. Taxonomy (NCBI): domain Eukaryota; kingdom Metazoa; phylum Chordata; class Aves; order Procellariiformes; family Procellariidae; genus Calonectris; species Calonectris borealis. The sequence goes on along the minus strand of NC_134324.1, from coordinate 22,934,304 downwards.
CTAAGAGCAGCCAGGTTGGTGCCAATTGCAGTCGGTGTAATTTGTTAGGGCAAGTATTTCAATGTACAGCGCTGCGTCCTTTTGGCATCTCTGAACTACAAAAGCAATGCAGAAAGAGGGTAGGTTAAAATGGTTGACCTATATCTCTTCTTATATCATTTATCTGTGTATATGCGTCTGTATTTAATGTAGCAGCATACTACTGGAATAACTTGTAGCACTGGATCTAGTCATATGTAACTGAGCACACATACGTACTTTTCCTGTCATCCACAACCTGATCTTTGTAGGAATGTACCTGAAATTGTGTGTAGTACTCAGCTGAAAATTGTAAATGTTTTTGCTGTTTCTGTAAGTCAGTCGCTATTTTCGTCAGTGTAACTGTTGAGGGACAGCTGTATAAAACCGTGGGTGATGAAATCCCATATTCTTGAATGTGCTGCGATGGCTGTATACATGTACGTCATTTTAGTTAATGCACTGCTTAAAAAAAAATTGTACCGTGTTTAGGGGAGCACTGTCTTTTTTCTCTAAATGTATTTGTTCCATGAAGTTTCACTTGTATTACAGTTTATTTTTATTCCCTACAAAAATAAATACCTTGCCTTTTTAAAGTATATGACTAGTCTGTTTATTGGTTAATTAAACTCAAAGCAGAACTTCACACTTTGAAATGGGAAGTCAATTAAAGACTTAAGTAGTGAGCTTATCTTAAAGTGAGCGTGATTCCACTTCCCCTTCTTTTACAGAATAGAAACTAGGTGACCTCACTGGTTTTGGAGCACTGCTGAGTGCAGCACTGCTCAGTGTCTTTTAAAAAAACCCCAAAAGCAATAATACTAACGAAGCTGCATTAAATCTTAGTATCTTCTGTACATTTTGTTACTCTGATTTTTTTTTTTTTAGATTTTTCTTTATATATTAAAACTGAATAGCTCTTCAGTGTTTTCTTCCTCCTGGAAAGCTGTCTGTCCCTCACCCATGGATAAGTCTGTCTACAGGTGGCTCCAGGCTGACTTGAAAAGCTTTCTGGGAAGCAGCTAGACCTTTCTTCTGGCCTGCTGTAAGGAATTGAGTCTGACCTTTGTGGGTGTTGCGTGGTACCAGGTGAAGAGATTTTTTTCTGATAGCTTTGAAGAGTCTGCAGTCCATCTGCTGATGGTATAATTTAAAAATGCTCTTTTATCCAATTCTTTTTAATCATAACTTCAGTAGTGAGTCAAGGTGGGGTGTTTTTTGAGTGCAGACAAACTCGAGTGAGGTGGGAGAATGCTCGAGGAAGAGGGAGATTCCAGGGGCAAAACTCACCTCATGTTTATAACCAAGATTGGAATTGGTGCTTTAATAACTTAGAGCTGTGCAGTAGCAGTCAAATCCTACAATTAAATATAGATCTGCAAAGCAGAGAGAAATTAGGTGATAGGAGTTCATTTGGTGTTTATAAGGCTTTACAAAATGCTTCAGGATGCCGTTTGGATGGGTGAATTCATGTAAATGGTTTAAATCTGTGCCTGGCAAAGCAATGGAGGCTATTTTAGTAATTCGTTTTTAAATAAGCGTTTGGAGGTTTTTAATACTCGGTGTGGGAGATGGGGGAACTGAGTGACAGGGATGTGGCTTGCAGAAGAACATGCTGAAGATCAGCAGGAGAGACGGAGGAACCATTTTTCCCTGGTCAGTTTAGCACCAGACCGTCCAGCCTTTAATTCTAAATACGAATAGCCCTGAACTACCCATCGTCAGTCGGGGGGAACGCAAGGAAGAGAGCCAAGACCAATACCTGTCACCCAGCCTCCGATGAATATTTTCCACTGCGCTGTGCATCCAAAAAACGAGTATTTCTTTTCTGTGTATTAAGGCAAAAAATATACCTGACGCTTGGGTATACTCAGTCCCCAGATGTTTCAAAGTCTTTTTTTCCTTCTTGCTAATTTTAAATGTTCTTAATGTTGGCAGTAAAATCCTTCATTTACCTAAATTAGACTTGCCTTGCATTTAATTGGATTATTAGCATTAACACTGACTAGAATTGATAAAGCTGTAATTCACATTTGGGGAAAACTTACTGTCTGTTTGACAGCGTCTTTGCTGAGGATGACTTAAAACTTCCCTATTGAAGCTAACTTTAGCTTTCAGGGGGCAGGTTCCGATTAGAGTCGTTGTAGGAGTATTGCTAAAGACTTACGTTTTTAACAGCTTTCAAGAAATCCCTTATGCTGAGTAATAATACTGATCAGTAAACTTAATTGGAGGTCTGTACTGAAAAATCACTGTGTTAAGGTCAAGCCCGCTGTTCTACGTTCAGGTAGAAAAAGCAGCGCAGTTAACCTGCTTTCTTGTTGAGGTTCAGGTTCGTATGTGCCAAGGATACCTTAAAACGTTGATTCATTTTCATTCTGCATCGGTGCATTCTTTGTTGCAGTAGAGCAATAATACTCAATTTTTTTTTGGTAGCAATGTAACACTGTACTCAAGTTTTATTCATTTCAGTTACCCAGCGGTTAAAGATGCCGGTGATGATTTGCTAGAGATATATTGGTGTTAGGGCGTCATACATATATGTAAAATGGATAAACTCCTCTGATACTGAAGGCAGACTACAAATTTTTGGGTTGATGACTTTTAAAAGAGAGGGAAAAAAAAAAGCCAACCCAGACTAGCAGCAGAAAGAGCATTTTTTAATCTGTTTGCACAGGCAAGGCCATGAGATGCTCTCCTTGCCCTCAGTACGGCGCAGGAACAGGACTGGACCTTCACCGAGGCCGTTCACTGCCGAGAGGGGAGATGCACTGGGTCCTTGGCCTGGGTCGGCGTGCGGGGCCGCTGCAGGTCCTCCTGAGCTCAAATCCCTAAATAAAGTGACGTTTTGTCCTGAATAGTATTTCTTTACGGATAGGCAGAAGGTGTCTTAATTTTAATTTTTCTCGCATGCGATCAGCTTCTAAATTCAAGTGTTCTCCTGTAACTTGTATTTTCCTTCACGTGGGGGGAGTGGAGGGGATGGGGGTGGGATACAAAACCCAGTAGCCTTAAGAGTAATAACGCTTCTGTCGGTCTGAGCAGAGCCCTGTTTCCCGTGGCTCCGTTGCAGTGGTTTTGGGAAAAGTGAACACTACTTCCTGAATCTGATTTTTCCCTCTTTTTCAACAAAGAACGGATCTCGGAGCCGGCTCAGCTGTGGGAGAGAAGCAAGGAATCCAATGTGAGTGGGAATCAATAAAAATATATGCATAAGCCCCCTTGCAAAAAAACCCACGTCTGGATCTGCAGAATTAGCAGGCGCTGCTCTCGGCCGATGGCTTTGCAGGCCAACGCAGCGGGGGCCGCGCAGACGTACGGACCAAGGGCTGAGGCTGACTCGACGCTGCAAAACTTGAGTATTCTGCAAGCGTTCCAGTTTTTGTCCGGTCACGAAGGGCAGTCCCCTCCCTGGTGAGGTACTAAAGGGGACTTAAGCAACACAGAGACTTTTACAGATCTTACCAGACGAAGGGGAAACCAGGGAGAGGATAAAGGTACGGGGAGTCCACTGGCCATTTTGAGGAAATCTGGTCCAATTCTTGTGTGTTATCCTATTCATACGTCCCTTCATTCAGCATTTTAGGACTTGATACTTTCCTTTTCCCATTTTTGGTTGGGTTGGTTTTTTTTTTTCTTTTTGGATGACCAAAAGCAATGATTTTTGTTGCGCAGTGATCCAGTGTGTGTGTGGCTGGAGAAAGTGTTCGGGATAAACCTGGCAATTCACAGGGATCAGAAGTTCTGTTTCTGAAAGGTGGTTGTTGCAGTCTTACCTGCTGTTGGAGGATCCTTTAAGAGCAGGTAGCTCTCCCATGCCCGCTCCTATTGCCTGGTATTTTGAATAATCAAAAAACCCTCCACTCACTGAATATATGGTTTGTGATCTCAGGGCAAAGATGCTTTTGGGGGCGGCATGACTCAGAGCTGATTATGAGAGTTTTACTTCCTCCTCAAATCTTTGGAATGAAAACTGGCACATTTTAGTATTGTAAAGTAAAAGCAGAGAAGACCCCCTAGTTCTTCCAGGAATAACTTCTAAGCGTCGCCAGCCCTGGAGCACACTTAGAAGAGCGTTCTGGGGCAAACGGGCAGATTTATGTGAGCGATCCATGTCACGCAGACAACTCGCGTAACGAAGAGCGGGCAGGTGCTGGCTTTGGGTTCTGTATTTCAGGTCCTTAACGACCATCTTCTCGCATCCTTTTACAGCTGCTGGCTCCAGTGCATCCTCGGATCTAAAAGGAAAGGGGCTCCTGGAAGCAGGGAGCCGTCTTGCAACGCCGCTGAACTTCTGGGGCTCCGGCGCTGCCAAAATTCCTCAAGAAATTACAGCTCGTGGAGGAGAAGAAACAGTCTGAGTTCTTCCTTCTGTTCTACTACATGTTTTGTGTGTTAATGACCCATTAAATTGTGAAGTGCTGAGAAGGGGCCCTGGGAGCTGTCGCTGTGCGGGTGCGTACCGTGTAGGCGAGGGATGGCCCGCGGGTGGTCGTGCCCTCTCGTGGTTAATGCCCGAATCGGGCTGCTGCCGCGGCCACCTCCAAGCTGGCTGGTGAGAAGGTGCCAGCGGAGGAGCCAGATGTGGGCGCCCGAAAGCTGCCAGCAGATGTTTCCATCGGCACGGAGGGGAACTCCCACGTTCAAAGGCTTTGCTGCGGTTCGGCAGTGACTTGGTTCAAAGGCAGGAGCCAGAAGGAGCCCCACGCAGTAACTCTGCGTTTCCCACCTTGAGGACTGTTAGTAAACCCTTAATCCCTGCAAAATGATTTATTTGGTACTGTTTAGCACTAAACTTTTAAATCAGAATGCTTAGCGGTGTTAGATCAGAAAGCTCATTACCTCTTTTCAGCTGCATTACTAACTACAATCTCTTTATTGGAAGCAACTTCGTTGGACCGGATTTAAAAAAACCTTTTTGACTGGCATTAAATATACTTCTGCCCTTTAATTCTTCCCCAATTAATGGAGAGCTGATAAGGAGTTGCTTTGCCCGGAGCACGTGTCGGGGGCAGCCCGCGCGCGCTGGGAGCTGGGGCAGAAGGTGAAGGCTTCCCCCAGTCCTCGGCCTGCCCCGGTGTCTGAACGTTGGGAAGCTTATCCGAAATGGGTCAGACTTACCCGTCGCCTCTCCTTGGGCTCCCGTTTGGGGTTTATCTGAATCTGCCGATTTAAATATTCATTGCAGGATGCTATTTAACATGTTTCTTCGGCTGTTAAGGGAGCACAATGAGTATTTCGGTTTGTGTCCTTCCAGTTAAGGGTGGATTTATCAGCAAGCACTTCGTACTTTTTGCTTCCTTAGCATTCAGTTTAATCTCTGTTCCTCAACAAAGAGCTGGTCTTGTTTCTAAGATTTCTTTTCTGGGTTAACAACTAAACAGCAGCAGCAACAACAGAAGAATACACAGTTTATCATTAAATTTTCCATTGACGGATTTTCCTTTCATCTTTAAGTTCCCTTACAGTTTCCTACATTTCATATTTTCTAACGTGCATTCATTTTGTTGTCTGTATACCCTTTTTTTCACATTATAATGCACTCCCTTTCTAATTGCTGCTTTTATTTCTGCATTTTGTTGAAGCGGTTTCCAGCCAGGCTTGGCTTTTCTGACTGAGCATCCCTGCCGTGGTTGCAGCTTCTTGACACTTAATAAACCCTGCACTCCCCGCTTTTGCTCCCATGTTTATCCACATTTCTCCTACTCGAGAATTCCATTCATAGTGTTGACTTTGGAATATTGATCTTTCTGAAGTAACAATCTATTTTTGAATGAATTTGGAGAGAGTGAAACTATGAGGGAGCCAGAAGTCTAAAACCTCTCAATATTGGACATTTTCTCGCTCTCCATGCTCTTCACAGCGTGACCACGGACTGCGAGCGCGGTGCCGATGGCGGGGACATCGTAAATGTTTTGCAGAGCCCCCCGATTTTACTTCTTGCAGCAGAGGAGATTTTTCTGCTGGATAATTTGGTTCCCCTCTCGTTATCTATTACCGCTGATAACGCTGCCTCAAACTGTCAGACCGTTCCTGCTCCACCGCCAAAAAGTTTGGAAAAGGTTTAAAGGGAACTGGATAAAATACGATTACACTTACCAGCTGACAGCTTTTGATAAGACAGCCCAAACACGGCTTCCCACTTGTTTTGTTTGCCCCTGTCACGTTTTCTGCCTTGCGATGTGCTGCTTAATTTTGTGAAGCCGAAGAAGTGGTTTGTTCTGGCGGGTCTAGCTGGGAGGGAAGCCTAGGGAGCAGCTCAGGGGAGAAATCTGGACCATCTTCAGTGCCTCTTGTCCTTCTTGTGTTTAATAAACAATTCTGGGTGGTGCGGATGGTCGTTTGTATTGCTCTGAAAGTGGAAAAGGCGGTCGGGAGAGGGGCTGAGAGGGAATCCATTCGGGTGATTGGCAGCAACCGCGCCCAGGCAGAGCCGGTGCGGCAGCGGGGCGCGCGCTGCCCTGGCAGGGGACCCGAACCGCCGGGTGCCCTGCGACTTCTGCAAGGAAGCGGCGAAGCAAACGCCTTGCGTCTGCTCGGATGGGTCAAGCAGCCTCCAGCACCTGTCCCGGCCTCCTCCCCTCGCCGCCCCTCTCTATATTTACCCAGGGGGAACTTTCCAAGAATGGAAGTGGTAAGATAAAACCCCTGAGGGGCTAAAATTAGCCCCAGCGCCCTGGCCCGTCTCCCCGCGGTGCCATTTCAGCTGTGAGCTTGACAGCCTGCGTCGTTCCGGTCGCACAGAGCGGACGTCCATCCCCGACACGGCAAGATCCTCTCTCTTTCTCTCCTTTTTTTCTTTTTTTTTGTTTAAACCGAGGGAGAACTCGCCATGGGACCCCCGCTGCCTCGCCCGCCCTGGCTGTGAGCATCGCCCACCTCCCAAAGGTAAGGCAGCAGCATAATGCCGCCTAGGCAGCGTCCGGCAATCGAAGGTAACTTGGTAACCAGCTGGAAAAGCGTGAGCGTATTCTCCATGCTTTAGCTCCAGCCACAACCTCCCTTTTTTGGGGTCTGCAGATGCACGGGCAGCTTCCTTCAGCTCAAGAGGTGACACCTCTGGTTTGGGCTCTTCTGGCTGAGGACCATCTGTGAGCTCCCCACGTGAGTGCTTACGCTGGCAAAGTCACGGCCCTTCCGAGAGGCTTATTTGTGCGTTCAGGAAATGTTGCAGCTGGTTTTTTCACTTTTCCAGATTATTTCCCTTGGGAATATAACTGGGCCTCCTTTTTGAATTGAATCTGCAATGAACCCCCCGCCCCATTAGCCACGTAGGTGGGGGGTTTCCAAAGCTCCAGAGCTTGTTATCAGCATGTCTAACGAGTAGCAGTAATGTTATAATTTCACATATTTCTATATAAATTGTCTGGGTTCGCGTAACCGGTGGAAGCGCAGCAGAGCTTTGCCATCGCTCGGTGCCGTCAAACTTGCTCTACTTAACCAAGAGGCGAAGCTGCGCGCGTGGCCTTGCGCGGGGGATTCCTCCGAGCCTGCAGGTCTGCGGATGTGGGACGAGCCTCCCGTGACTGCCTCGTTACCGCCAGGCTCGTGCGCAGAAAGAGGTTAATTGCTCGGTGCAGCTCCTTGCCTCCTCCAAGGGAGGCTCAGAGGAGCCGCGTGGGGAGACCAAGCTCTGCCACTGCCGCCTCTCCCCAGGAAATCCGAGATGCTCCGGGTGACGTGGCGAGAAATTCCTCTGCCCTTCCCGGTGCCGGCTGGGACATCGCGTTCCTCTCCCCTGCTGCCGCTCGGCCACGGCGGGGCCAGATCCTGCACCAAGCGCCTGGCAAACCTCTCGGGGTTCAGCCCCAGCTCCGGTGTGATCAGCTCAGCATCCCCTCGCCTTCCTCCCACCGCCCCGCACCCCCCGCTATAAAAATCCCAGATCCTTCTCACATCCGTGCTCCTCGGGCTCGAGTAGGCAGGAGAGAGGAGCGGGTTTGCTGAATTCAAACGCCGACGTCGTTTCGGGAAGGGCGATGCTGAAAGTCCTTAATCAAACCGGCCACCTTCACGTTCACTTCATCTCCTACTTCGAAATCCACTCCCTGTGTAACGTGACGGGGCGTAAAAACCTTGCAGTGCTGCCGGCTCCTAAATGAAACCTCCTCCGAGTTTGCCGTGGGTCCCAAAATACTTGGAAGTGCAGGTGCTGCTGAGGCAGAAGCCTTGGCCGATACGAAGCGAAGTCGATTCCTGCCATTTTCCAACGTGCCCTTGACTCGGCAGCTGGATGGGGTGACTTCTGAGGGTTTTGGGAAAATGGGTGGCTTCACCCACCAGTGGGGTGCGGAGTCCCTGCAAGAGCCTGTGGCCACCCAGGACCCTTCCTGAGCCCAAGGTGTGAGTACCCCATCAGTAGTCTCGTACCCTTTACCGCCTCAGGGGCTAGCAGTACAGCATTAAATAATTTCAAAAAATAAAGTAAAAGCCCGTGAGCTGCCCCATGTGGCGTTTGAACTCCAACACCAGATTCAATTATCTCAGCGCGTTCTTGATCACAACACTTTAAGGGGAGGTGGCCCACGTACGCGCTACAGCAACGAGCTCCGTCTTTGCCTTAGCCCTTCACCAGTGTGGGTTTCCCCACCGCGGGGCAGGGCGATAGGCACGTCAGCAGCATCGTAATTCAACCTTATTTGTCTCTTTTTTTTTTTTTTTTTGAGACTCCTAGGGTAATGGTTGGACTTGATGATCTTAAAGGTCTTTTCCAACCTAAGCGATCCTACGATTAAATTGTGTATAAAAAAGAAATAATAAAAAGATGGTGTTGGTGTCAGGGGGCTGGTTCTAACCCTGTGGTGGTGTTGGGTTTGTTGTCCTGTAGATCTTTGGCTTTACCATTTACGATGAAAGCGGTACATGGGAGACGGACCAAAAAAAATGAGCCTAATGGATATCACTAAAATGTTCTCCATGCTCCAGCCCAGAGAAGATGAAGACGACAACGGAGAAAGCGAGGAGCTGAACCGAGCGGTATCCGAGGACGATTACCAAGCCCTAGATAACCTCTTGTCCCAAGAGAGGTACAAGAGGTTCATCAACCGCAGGAGCGGCTGGGGCGTACCCAGCACCCCACTGCGCCTGGCCGCCACGTGGGGCCGAGTCAGGAGCATGAAGGTCCTCTTGGCCCACGGGGCGGAGGTGGACAGCCTGGACGTGAAAGCTCAAACCCCGCTCTTCACGGCGGTCAGCAACGGCCACCGGGAATGCGTGAAGGTCCTCCTGGACGCGGGGGCCAGTCCCGCCGGCAGCATCTACAACAACTGCTCACCGCTGCTCATCGCCGCGAGGGACGGGGACGTGGACATCCTACGGCAGCTCCTGGACCACGGCGCGGAAACCAACGTTCAGGCGAGGCTGCCCGAGTGGGCTGCCAAGTCGGTGGCTTGTTCTGGCCCCCTCTACCTGGCCGCCGTGTATGGGCATCTGGAGTGCTTTAAGATGCTGTTGCTTTATGGTGCCGACCCCAACTATAACTGCACTGAGGAGAGAGTGATTGCCCAGATCAAGGAGCCCAAGACTCTGCTGGAAACCTGCCTGAGGCACGGCTGCAGGAGCGAGTTCATTGAGCTGCTCATTGACTTTGGAGCCAACGTGTACTTGCCCAACGTCACGGTAGACGAGATGGCATCCCACAGCCAGGGCCTGGAGCTGCTGCTGCAGGCGAGAGGTAAGCTGTGTGCGTGGCCCCAGGGCTGGAAACCAGCACTAATTTTGTTCATTTGGGTGCAAGTTGCTTCAGATTCCCCTTTCCTTTACCTCTGCTTCCCAATAGCCTCACCCAGGCTTTCCCGCAAGCTTTGACTCCCTTTGCAGCATCACTTGGGTGCATGGGTATCTCTAGTCCTAAACTCTTGAGTATCATCACTATTTTACTCTGAACTCTTATTCCTCCCTTTCCCGCAATGATTGCTGTGTTCAGGCCAAAAACCCAAGTCTCCAGCACTGAACACGGCAAGAGAAGGACATCACAAGGTTATGGAGAATAGGTCCACCCCGGTGATTAAATCTGATGGCTTGAATACACATGCTACTGCAGGAAACTCCTAAAACATTGCTGGGATTTGGGGGAGAGTGTCACGGGAGGCCTTGTTCCTAATAAATATCCACCAAATATCCCCAATTCCCACTGGCTGCGGCTGGAGGCAGGCTACCTTCTTTTGGGTCCGGGGTGTGACTCGGTGCAGCCACCACGAACATTTACGTGGTTATCTTCCCTCTTGGCTCACCGCAGCCTCTGCTTTCCATGAATATTTCTAGACCTTGCTGAAGAAGCTGCTCTCAATGAGGGTCCTCAACTGCTGGTCTGGAGCACGCAGGGATTTCCGCAGCCTGGTTTTCCCACTTCATATAAATCGGTTGGGTTTCAAGGCTGCTTTTCGCCATTCCTCTCCTTTCTGCTGCTCAACTTCGGCTCTCCTGTACTGCCTGTGCCCAGGAGAACTGCACTTATTTCCGTATGACGCTGGAAGATTTCATCTCTGTATGCCCAGCTCCCGGGAAGCTCATGCTGCAAAGCCCGCGGCTGAATACGCGGCGTAACCAGCCCCAGCAAAGACGTTTCGTTTTGGTCTCTCGATGTCCCTTTGCTTAGGATAACGCCCGCGTTGGAGGGCAGCGGGGTTGTGTGTCTTGAAGGTGACCATCTCATTTTTTTCCTCCCTCTCCTCACGCAGCTCATCCCAAGTCCTTGATGTCTCAGTCCAGGCTGGCGATGAGACGTCTCCTGAAGCGCGCCGGCCGCCCGCACGCCCTCGCCGAGCTGGAGATCCCCACGGTCCTGGCGAGCTACCTCCGACACCAGCCCTGAGCGCAGCCCACCGCCAGAGACGCCTGCCCCGACGCGTGCCGAGCGCCCCAATTAAAAGCCGCTCTGACATCGGCGCCGTGTGAAACCGCCGTGAATTTGTGGTCGCAAAGTAATTTTTGCTTACGAAGCGTCTCCAAAATGCGGTGCCCGTGCGAAAAGATGGTAAGGGAAGGGGGGGAGAAAACAGAGGAGACCTCAGCTCCGGCTCCGCATCAGGGTGATGGTAGAGCAGGACCAGGTTTAGCTGGGTTTGGCTTTAAACCCCCTTTACTGACGGATTTTACACCTTTAATCGATACTGGTTGGAGAAGGGGCTGGGAAAAGGCGTGGAGGGCGGAGGGCGAGGAGCAAAGGCTGCTTTTACCTGCTCCCCCCGGGAAGAGCGGGAAGGAGGGAGGCACGACCAGGCTCGTGCCTGCGGGTCTCCCCCGCAGCGCGGCCTCAGCTGCCTCTAAACCCCCTTTCCCAGGGAGGTTCCGAAGCGCCTCCTCCCTTCGGCCGCCCGGCGAGGGCAGAAGGGAGCCTGGGCCCGGCCGTGCCTGCCCAGCCCGTCGTCACCGTGCCTGGGGCGCTCCCCACCCCGAGGACACGTCGGTGCCAAGGGCTCCCAGGGCTGGGATACGCGTCCAGAGGCCGGGGTCCCCCGGCTCCCCGCCCCAGCTCTGTCTTTAAACATCACCTTGCTCGCCTTGGAAGTGGTTCATGTTATGGCCGAGGAATCTTTTGCGATTGAGCAGTTTGGGTTTTTTTTTTAATTAAAAATGTTGCTACTATTCTCATTAAACTATCGTGACCTGTTTGGTGACATATCCGTTAACCGGAGGAGCCCGGCAGCCCAGCCAGCATGGTTTGAATCATAGAATCACAGAATCATTACAGTTGGAAAAGTCCTCTAAGATCATCGAGTCCAACCCTCAACCCAACACCACCATGCCCACTTCTTCAACCAGAGCAGGTTGCTCAAGCCCCGTCCAACTTGACCTGGAATGTCTCCAGAGATGGGGCATCTACCACCTCTCTGGGCAAGCTGGTCCAGTGTCTCACCACCCTCACTGGTGGTGAATTTCTTGAACCAACCTCATTGGGTTCCTTCAACTTCTGGCTCGTGGGGGCTCCACGTGCACCGTGTTTTACCTACAAGCGGCTGCGGGAGGCTCCGCCTGGTGCGAGCGCCCAGGAGCGATGCTCGGCTCCGCGGCCGCATGTTTCGTTAAGCCCCCGAAAATGGCCGGCTCAGCTCGCTCATTGGAGTGTGGACCTGACCCGAGACGTGGCCGGGGAGCCGCCGGCCAGCCCAGCTCCTGCCCTGGCACGCATGTTTCTAATCCGCGTGGCAGATCATTAAAAACCCAACACGCTGTGGTATAGTGGCCTCTGTTTGTCCTCAGGTGCCACCAACCAGCGCGGCAAAGGCAGGAGGTGCAGGACCCCACGTTAACGCCTGGCCCTGAAGCCCAGGCTTGATGCCCCTCTTGAAGTTCAACAAGGAGAAGTGCTGGGTTCAGTTCTGGGCTCCTCTGTAGAAGAGCGAGATGGACATACTAGAGACAGTCCATGAAGATGAGGAAGGGGCTGGAGCACCTTTTCCAGGAGGAAAGGCTGAGGGAGCTGGGGTGGCGCAGCCTGGAGAAGGCTCGGGGAGATCTCATCAGCGTACGTAAAAACCTCAAGGGGAAGAGGGTGGAACCAAGCTCTTCCCAGTGGTGCCCAGTGCCAGGACCAGAGGCAACAGGCACAGGGTCACCCCAGGAGTTTCCCTCTGAACACCAGGAAACACATTTTTACTATGAGGGTGACCAAGCACAGCTTGGCCAGGGAGGTGGTGGAGTCTCCATCCTTGGAACTACTCAAAAGCTGCCTGGATGTGGTCCTGGGCAACTGGCTCTAGGTGGCCCTGCTCGGGCAGGGGTTGGACCAGGTGACCTCCAGAGGTCCCTTCCCACCTCGGTCTGTGGTTGTGTGACCCGGCGGGGCAGCACTCGTGCTGGCATCCGGGCTTCTCTCCCCATCCAGCCACCACCAAGGTCCTAGGGTGCCCAGCCAACAGGGGTGAATTTCCACAGGCTGCGGGAGCCGAGGGGTCTCCTCCGCTCGGGGAGTCCCTGCTGTCACACCCGCCTGGGGACCGTGGGGACCCGTGGGGCTTTCGGGATCGGGGCTCCCCGAAATGGGGAGGAGTCTTTGCTGCCGGGTGGCTCTGCTGGGGGTGTGCAATGGGTGGGTGGGAGGTAGGTGGGTGCAATGGGTGAGTGGGAGCTGGGGGTGCAATGGTGGGTGGGAGGTGGGTGGGTGGGAGGTGGGGGTGCAATGGTGGGTGGGAGGTGGGTGGGTGGGAGCTGGGGGTGCAATGGTGGGTGGGAGGTGGGTGGGTGGGAGGTGGGGGTGCAATGGTGGGTGGGAGGTGGGTGGGTGGGAGGTGGGGGTGCAATGGTGGGTGGGAGGTGGGTGGGTGGGAGCTGGGGGTGCAATGGTGGGTGGGAGGTAGGTGGGTGGGAGCTGGGCGTGGCTGGCGCGCAGTGACAGCGATGCCCACGTGGCTGTGGCAGCGTCACGGTGCCACACTCACTATCACGGCGCACACGTGCGCTCGCGCTGTCACGCGGGGGCGCACACGTCACGGCAGCGCCCCCCCCCGGCGTCACACACCGTCACAGACACTCGCGCCGTGACGGCGGCACGCCCCTCCCGTGTGTGTGTGTGTCAGCACGCCACGCGCACTGCCACGAGTCCCCCGCGCTCCTCAGCGTCCCGCGGCCGCCCGCCACCGGGGTCCCCGCCGCGCGCCTGCCCCGCGTCACACAGCCCCTCGCCTGACGTCACAGCGGCCGCGCTCCCGCCGCGGAGGCCACGCCCCCTCCCGTCACTGAGACCCCGCCGCGGCCACGCCCCCTCCGTCACCGAGACCCCGCCCTTCCTCGCCGCGCCGGGCGGACCCGCTGACCCGGCGGCCACTTGCCGGCGGCCTGGGCTGGCCCGGGCCGCGCACACCGGCCCCCCGGCCCCCTCCCCGGCCCGGCGCCCACCGGTGAGTGCTGGGGAGCGGGGGCCGGGGAAGGGCGGCCGGCGAGCGGCGTCCCTGCGGCCGGCGAGCGGGCCCCGGCCCCGGCGGGCCGGCTCTGCTGCCGAGGCGGGGCGGCGGGCGGGGGGCCTTCCCCTCCCTCCCTCGGGGCGGGGGGGCCGCGCCTTGAGCCCCCAAAAGTTTGGGGGGCCCGGGCGAGTTAAAGGCGAGTGCCGCGGGGGGGGGCTGGGGTCCCCGCTGCCGCCCCTGGCGCGGGGGCTCCCGGGGCCCGGGCGATGGAGTCCCCTGCCCGGGCCACCGGCTGCGCGCGCTGGACCCCGCTCGTACCCAGCTCTAGGGCCGAAAACTCAGCCGCCCTCCTCCCCCCGTACCCCCCGACCCCCCCGGGCCTCCCCGGGGGGCTGGGCGTAGGTGAAACCCTGCCTTTTATTATGGTGTTATTGTTTGGTTTTTTTAAAAAAAACCCTCTTTTCCTATTTTATTGATGGTTCGCCCCCGGTGGCTTTAATTTCCGAGCGTCTCTGGCCAGCTGCGTGGTGGCAGCGGTGCCTATTGATGGTGCTGACGTGGAGCCAGAGCGAAACAATTTCCAAATTGATTGTTTGAAATCTTGTTTCTGTTTCATTTCACACCCCCCCCCTACTTTTGAAGCAGCCTGCGCGCAGGGACGCCGGCGGGTGACTGCCTCTCCAGCGGAGCCCGGCGGTGCTGCGGAGGGGATTTGGAGGCATCGAGGACTCCAGAAGGGCGCTCGGGCAGACCCAGAAAAGCCCAGTTTGTTGGTGGGAAGGAGGGTTTGCCTGCCAGCTACGCCCCGGCTGCTGATGTGAGCGGGGCGGGTGAACGCCAGGGGTTATCATTAATTATAGAGGCAAAGCGATGCTGCGATATTCCCCAGACTTGAGGAAAAAAAAAAATGCATCTTAAATTGCAGGTTCGCTCTCGGGTTGCAGGAGCTAGAGGCTGTTGTTTGGGTGTATTTTTAATTTGGGGTCTCTGGCTAAACACTACAGAAAGCTTCACCGGCCTCGCAGCAGTAAGAGCTAAGCCTCAGGCGTTACAGCTCGGCAGCGCGTTACGATTTTTATGGCTTATACTTTCTCCAACCTCACCTCGGCAAAAGAAACATTATTTTAGTTCTCCTGTTACCCACATCAATCCAGGATCAAACTTAAAACCTACCTCTCTGCTTCTGAGATAATCTGATCAGGGTGGTTCGTAGTGGATGGTTTTAATGGAATTCTCGCTGGACAAATGATTTTTAAAACAACTGAAATCACCTTAGGAAAAAAAAAGTATAGTAAACGGCTTTCTTCCTGGACACGTGCTTAGTGTAAGGGCTGCGTCCTGGTTTGGCTCTCCATCAAAATGCTCCCCGGAGCTTGGCGTTAGGTCTGGGGGAGCTGGAAGCGGGGTTTGGCAGGCGTCGGTCCCTCTCCCTGCCGGAGCAGCCTGTGTTTCCCTGCCCAAAGGTGGCTGGTAACCGACCCCCATCGCCCCGGTGGCAAAAAGACGGGAATCCGAAGGGGCTGGAGCGAGGTGGCTCAGGGGTCAGAGCTGCCTGTTCCCGGGCAGGGGGATGCTGCCGAGCAGAGACGCGTGGTTTTCCTGCACTTGCAAACTGGTAAATTTAAGCATCGTGACGTTTTTGTGCCCGGCTTTAAGGAGTGGAGGGAGCCGAGCGGCTGTCGGAGGCTTTTGCAGCTCCAGTTCCAGCTGGTGACGAAGCTCTTCGCCTCGTGACACCTATGCCTTTGCACCGCCCGCTGCCATCCCCTCACCCCTCTCCCCTTTCTCTTTGCTTTAGGTCAGCTGTGATGCTTCCACCTCTGTCCCCAGAAGAGGACTCCGCTACCAAAGTCATCGTTTCCAGCTAGATGCACCCGAACCGACCGGCTGCCATGGAAACGGGCTGCACGGAGGAGCCTGCCCGCATCAGGTCGCAGTCGGTGGTCTGCGGGCAGCGGGAGGGAAGCGACCAGCGGCGGGAGGAGAACGGGGACCGGCTGCCCGAGTGGGGCGATGCCTCCGTCGCGGCTGCGGAGCCGCAGCAGCCTCAGCCGCCCCCCGGCAAGCTGAAGAAAACGGCTTTCAAACTCTTCGGAGGGAAGAGGAGCATCTGTACGCTGCCCAGTTTCTTTGGAGGCAGAAGCAAAGGCCAGGGGAAAGCAGCCTCTAAAAAGGGCCTCAGTAAATGTAAGACCCACGACGGGCTCAGCGGCGCTGCGTACGACAAGGGCGGCGGGGCGCAGCTGGAAAGCCCTTCGGAGGGGAGCAGGGACTCGCGCCCGTGCCCTTTGCCGAGCTCCCAAAGCGCTCACGTGGCCGTAGACGCCGGCGCCAAGTTTGATTTCGGCCAGCGGGACAGCTCTCCGCCCGGGAGTATCGAGGGCTGTGAGAAAAAGCCCAACGGAGATAAGTCCTCCTTGCCCAGACCCAAAAAAGGCCTGAAAGGGTTTTTTAACAGCATCCGGCGTCACCGGAAGAGCAAGGTTGCCGAGTGTGAGAAAGCAGAGCTCCCCGAGTGGACCGGGGAGTCGGAGGAGGCCGGCAAGGCTCCTGGGGTGGGAGCGGAGAGCCGAGGGGCCGCGGAGGGGAGGGGACTGGGACCCGTCCCTCTGGCCGCAGCCGGCCTGGAGGACGACCGCCCGGCAGGCGCAGCTGCCAGCTGTGGCGAGGCTGCCGAGCCCGGCTGTCTCGCGGCTGATGAGGGCAGCTCTGAGGGCGATGCGGTGGCGATGCCAGGGAAAGGGGACGTTCTGGACACGAAATCAGAGGCCGACGCTGTTGTCTGCGCAGAGTTTGACCACGGCAATCTGCTGCTGGCCTTTCATCCGGACTTCATGGACAACGACTCTCCCTGCCTACACTCCGGGGACCTGCTAAGCCTCATCTTAGGAGACGTCACGTCCCTGAAGAGCTTCGATTCCCTGACGGGGTGCGGAGACGACATTGCTGAGCCCGACATCGCCGAGAGCACCATCTCTGTGGAGCGCAGCAGAGACGCTGCTAAACGGAGCTCCTGCCTGGTCACCTACCAGGGCGGTGGGGAGGAGATGGCCATACCTGAGGAGGCGGAGGAGTACCTCCACCAGTTATGGAACAGCAGCGTGGCAGGGGACAGGAGCTACGGAGCCCAGGTGTCGAGTAGCAGTTTGGAGACACATGCCTCGCACGAGGCGGAAGCCCACCCCTACATGGGGGACGCGATGGACGGCGTTGACCTGCTGACGCCACAGAGTGACCAGCAAGAGTCCGCCCCTAATAGCGACGAGGGTTATTATGACTCCACCACGCCGGGGCCGGAGGACGAAGCCGGAGATGGGCTCGGTGAGATGAAGAAGGACCGTCTTCCCAGAGACAGTTACAGCGGCGATGCACTTTATGAGTTTTACGAGCCTGATGACGCGCTGATGAGTCCCCCGCACGGGGAGGAATCCCTGTTCGAGAGCAAAGTCTCACGCCCGGGGATCTTCAGCTACTTCTTGGACATCTGCCCCCCTGCTGAGAAGAGCCTGAACCAGATGATGGATCAGAAAAGAGGGGTGATGGAAACGGAAGAAGAGCGGCTAGCGGCCATTCAGAAAGAGCTGCTGTACTGGGAGCTGCAGAGGGAACCGGTCCTGAAACGACTCGATGTTCCCAGCAAGGAGAAGTGTCCCCGGGAGAAGCAGTGCGTTGAATGTAAAACGAGAGCAGCCAGCTCGATTGGCAAGAATCAGAGCGGCCTTGGTAGCGAGCAGGTGGCCTCGCACGCCCCAAACAGGGGTGTGAATAGTGGGGTTTCGGTGGCTAGAGCTGAAAATCCAGAGTGGAGGGATTTTCCAGGGACTCTGTGTCCGGAAAACTGTTACAACAGCCAAAAAGCCCAAGGAAGTTGCCTTATTCAGCTCACAAAGAACAACCCGGGGTTTGATTCGGACCCGGATTGTGGGTTGTTTGGGGGCTCCATCCACGGCGGCGTAGCCCCAGCCAAAGCAGGGATGTTCCCCGGCTACAGACTCCCCGAGCACGAGCGTGGCGGCGGAGCGGAGACCACCACCGGCAAGCCCCCGGTGGGCAGCGAACGCGAGCCCGAGCATGCTGTGAGCTTCTCGCAAGCGCTGGTGGAGTTCGCCAGCAGCGGGACCCTCTTCTCCAGCCTCTCCGAAAGCCTGGGGAGCTCCAACTCTGGCTCTTCCTTCACCCAGAACCTCCCTGCCCTCCCCACCATGGTCACCTTCGACGTCGTCGACGTGGAGCAGGAAGGGGAAGGGGAGTGCGAGCAGCATCCCGAGATGAACGCCGGCGAGGACATTGCCGAGGCCTTCGACGACGGCTACGGACAGAAAGAGTCGTTGGCTGAATGTGACGAGAGAATGTCCCCGGGGTACCCCCCGGGCTCCTTCCAGAGCTGCAACTGGGGTGTTGCCAGCCTGCCCCGCCACCTGCGCCTCCACGGGCTGAGCCCCTCCATGCCAGCACCGCTCTCCGTCAACCGGAGGAGCCGGTCGCTTGACACGGAGAGCCTGGAGTTTGAGCTTGCCGACTCGCAGGTTGCCAAGAGCGGCCCTCAGCCGTGCCGGCTCTGGTCGAAGCGGGAGGGTGGCAACAAGGACTCGGGCGGGGCGAGGAGGAGCAGGAGCAAGGAGGAGGGCGAGCTGGTGGCTCCTGACGGCGGGTTGAGCTGGCCGGGCTCGCGGCACCTCCAGCACGACACCGACGCGGCTGCCGGGGGGATGAAGCACTGGGCTTTCCCTCCGGCCGCCGCGATGGAGAGTGCCTGGGAGCCGCCGGAGCAGCCGGGCGCCGTGTCCCCTTTCCTGTCTCTTTCCCGGAGCGTCGCCGGAGAGGCTCCGGACAGGCGGCCCCAAGAGCCGGAGCTGAACAGGCACCCGCTCCGGCCCTCCAATTTACCTCTGCAGCCCGAGGCCAGGCGGTCCCGGGAGGCGGCCGGTTCCTACAGGTACCACGCAGAAGTCGCCGCCAAAAAGCTGGCCCGCTTGTTACCCTCGGGAGACGCGGAGCCCGAGCTGCCCCCAAGCTTGAGTTTCGCTTGCTCCCCGGAGAAACGCGCCAAGTGCAAACCCGTCGGCATCGCCCAGGGCGTGCCTCAGCACCCCGCCGGCAGCACCGACGCCATAAAAAGCCCGGAGTGCTGCGGAGAGCCCCTGAAAGGCAGAGCCGTCCCCGGCCACGCGCTGCCCGCCGGCTGCCGGAGCACCGCAGCGAGCCTCACCGAAGCCGAATAGGGGGGGTGTGAAAAGGGTCGCGAAGAGCGGGGAGGGAGAAAATGAACATTAACGAGTAATTTGCGAGTGACTTTAATTTAGACCTGGGCTGATAAGGATGAGCTCCTCTCCCGCAGCCGTGGTACGTGGTCTCGCCGCTGCGGCTGCTCTGGCGGGGTTCGGAGCCGCCTCCGGGATTCGTACGTTAACGCTGAGGCACTTTCCTGTTCTCCAGCGCGAGCCGCCTCGCTCTCCAACGCCAAGCGCGGCAGCAGCCCCCGGCGCGCGCTCGCCTTGCTGCTAGAATAAAAGCTGGGCACGGACCCATCGCTAGCGTGGAGGGTTGGGTTTCTTCTGCAGGGTTGGAGCTGGGGGAGCGAGCCTTGGGGAAACTTCTGAGAGAAATTGGGTATTTTTCTGCCTCTTCTCGGTGAAATGTTTTGGTTCAGACTGACTTTGAATGTTTTCCGTCTCGGTCTGGGTTTGGGGAGGCTGGGAGGAAGGACGGCGGTTATTCCCAGAGCGAGGACGGGAGGCGAGTCAGCTGAAAGGGGAACTTTGCAGTAACATTTTTATTTATTGGTTTTTTTCCCCTTGCCCCAAAGGGAAGCAGGAGCTTTTGTGTGCATGCCGATAACGTTTTCCAGGTCTAGTTTTAATTTGCTCAAAGATGCCGCTCTCGGAGAGATGTGCTGTCGATGGTGTCCCTTTTAAGAACCAAGTGTCGGTCCCTTCTTTGTCGTGGTCTGTCTTCACGGTGCGTAATTCCCGGTGGAAACCCTTCCCGTGCTTCGTCCCACGCTCCTCGCCTCTCCCGGGCCACGGGCGCACGGACGAGGCCTTTGAAATAAGCTAAATTTGCATCATGCCTGTAGCTGCGAAGTTGCAGATGCTGTTACTTTCTTCAAAAGGAAGTTTTGTGGGTTGTGTTTTGTTTTTTTTTAATTATTTTACGGTTGATTTCTTTGCATAAACTCATATGAGGAAAGTATTCTGTTAATTGGAATACAGAATGTAACGCAGCCTAAATTAGGCTTCACGACTTCATCCTCCTAACTGGAGGGAACAAAAAAGCTGGAGGTTGCTGCAGGTTTTGGATTTCTTTTTCCTCTTTGAAGGAGCGTGGAGGAGTGACGCGAGCTAAGGAGACAGACCTTGTCCGAGGAGGTCGTCCAAGCTCCTGGAAACATCTGTTTCAGGCTGTTGGTCCTCGAGGCGTCTCCCATGTCCCCGTGATCTCCAACACCTTGTCTCTAAACCAAACCTCCCTGTCCGTGACTTACAAAGCTTCTTCCTCCTTCTGTCCAAGCTCTGTATTCTGATCTTCATTCGGTTACCGGTGATGATTTTTGTTTTCTCCCCCGAGTTGCCCCTTTTCTGCTTTTCTTTGCAGCAGAGTTTGTAGCATTAAAAAAAATAACCACGAACTGGAAATACCAGAGGTTTCTCCCATCTCCGGAGCGGGGCGCGGGGCGGCTCTGCCCAGCCCTAACCCCGCTTTCCTGCCGACTCCTGCCCGCGGCGAGGAAAGCCCCTGCTGCTCTCCCCACCGTTCGGCTGTGGCTCCGGGTGGAAACGTCAGCAGCTCCCTGCGTCGCTGTGTTTGCAGGCACAAGGAGCTGGTTTGGGTTTGGTTTTTTTTTTTGACCCCCCAAGCAAAATGAGGTCCCGATATTTCTTTTGGAGAAGAGACTCCTTACTGCCCCGTCCTTGTATATCTGCGAGGGAGCAGGGACAGGCAAAGCCAGGCTTTGCTTGCCCACGGTTCGACTTGTTGATGTGGTTTTTTCCTTTCCTGAAGAGACTGCTGAGGCCAGAGTAGACCTGTCTGTGATCCACGGGCTTACACCTTAATTTTTCAGTATTTTCCTACCAGCACTGCCGCAGGGAGTTCCCGCAGGAGCCCACCGCGCCACGGTTTCTCCTCCCATCCCTCCACGCAACCGGAGAGGATTTCGTGGGACAAACCCGGCTCTTGATGCCGCTCCCGCTCCGCATCCGCATCCCCCGCCTGGAGAGGAGGACGCGGTCGGCCGGCGAAAGGTCCCCTCGCCTCCGAGGTCGTGAGTGCAGCCTCTCCTCATTAGCACGGCGCGTGAGCGTCTGCTAACGAATATCGCCTAATTGGAACAGGCTCCCCTCTTGCTCGGACAGGGTCAGGTCTCGGCACTGCACATCTCACCGCCACTCAAATTAAAACCCACGAGCAAATACTGCTGGCGACCCCGGAGGCGTTGTCACGCAGGCAGGCGTTCACAGTCATCGCTTGGCCTGAGCAGCAGCCGCTTACTGGGTTTTTTTAATGACTTTTATTTTTAGCGTGTCACCAAAGGCTTCTCGCGGGTTAAGGGGCTTTTACGTAGCGTTTTGTTTAGACATGGTGCAGCCTTTGCCAAAGTCTTGGTGAGGTATGAAAGTGTCTCGGTGCTAAAATGAATGTTCAGTTGCAAATGCACGTCTCTAGGAATAATCCTGTCGGTTGTAGGTACGTGATGGAAAGGCTTAGTGAAAACAGCTTCTAGACTCGAATGAGCGAAGGCGATACAGCCAAGGCTCGATAATCTGACTTTACACCAAAGGTTTCTCCTCTTAATTTGATGTGAACTAAATGAAGCAAATATCTATTGATTTTAAAATGAGTTTTCTAAAAGCATTCTTGGAGCTAATTTGCTGGATTATTGGTGTATTCTGCCCCATTAACCCAAAGAAATAAGAATTTTCAATGCGCTAACCCAGCCTGTAAATTATCACTGCCGTAAGAGGTTGGATTTCACTGCCTAATGTACTGCTCTTCCGAAAATACCCCTCTGCCCCGGGATGACCAGGAACAGGTCTTCTGGTCTTGATCTGGGTCAGGGCATTAGTCAAACGCCTTACCTGAGGAACTCAAATTTGAGAGTGGTAATTGAGGCACTTTTATGAAAAAGGACTTCCGAACCAGAAATAAGTCATAGAGGTCAGGAATAGCAGATTGTCTTGCCAAGATGTTAAGGAAAAACTCCCCTCGAGGAACTCGCCCGAGTACGTCCCTTCCAGGGAAGGTTTTGCCTCCGAGTGATGAATTATGGCTGTTAACTTGCGCTTAAACCACTGACGTTCGGGTCAGCCTACCAAGTAATTCTGTATTGCGTTTGGGGGATTTTGGGTTTTTTTTGTTTGTTTTTATACACATAAGAAAATGGTCGATTTTATCTATTTTTGTATAGTTTTGCATTTTATATTCATGGGGAAATTTTATGGACTGTTCTTTTACTCGTGTGCGTTGTCTTTTAAAGTGGTGTGGTTTACCGTTCCGATGGAGAAAAGGCAATTACTGCTGCTGCCGCCACTGCCCGTGCAATGCAAGGAAACCTCGCTCGCGTCTCCTCCTGTAACCTCTGTTCCGCGTCGTGCCCAGGGCCAGCCCTGAAACCCAGCAGCGGCCGGTCCCGACACACACGCTCTCTCTTTGCACACACCGCTGAGACGTCTTTGGTTTAGTACTGCTGTGTCACACTCGTCAACTGTTACTTCTTTGTTTTTAAGCTTTGTTTTTAATCTGAATTTGTGGACTTTGGTGATTTCTCCCTGAAAGTATCGTTGACCGTCTTTAACCTAGAAAACCGCAGATTTCAGTTGGGGCTTTCCCTTCTGTGTGCATAAATTATTATATCCGAAATTGGGGCTTTTCTTAAATCCCCGGGCAGGAGATGCTGTCGGTTGGTGCGTGGCGATGCTCTTGAAACCGGTGACAGATTTCCTCTCCCCTTGGTGCTCCCCGGCCGGGCTGGGAGCTCGGCTTTCGCCCTCGCGCAGGCAGCGTCGCCTGCCCCGGGTCTGAGGATTGCTCTTCAAATACTCCTGGGGTCCGCAGGGATTACCGGGTTTTCCACCTTCTCCTCCTCTCCTGCCGCCTGCATTGCCAGCGCCGGTAAAGCATCTTCCTGGAATAATACTGCCTTGAATTTTGGGACCAGAAAGGCAAGGAGAGCTTCTGGTAAGCTAAGACCCAACGCTAGTTCATGTGGCTCTTCTTGCTTTTGTTTTTTTAGTTAGTTGAATGAATGTGCTGCTTTGTTTGCTTGACTCTGTAGGAGTTGTGCCCCTGCAGAGTTTGCAACCCTGCGCGGGGTGTAAGGGCTGAAATAGCTTCTCTGCAGAAGGCCACGGTGATTAATTGAGCAGACAAGAACAATGTCAAACAGTGACGTGCAAAAAGAAAATTAAGTGCTGAAAAGCTAAAAGATTACAGCCAAAAGCAAATCTTTCCCCTTCTTTCCCCCCCCCCCCCGCCAACGCCAGCAGAGATGGCAATTGCCGCTGAGACATTTGGCTCTGCATAGATTTTTGTGTCTTTTAATTAAATAGCTCTTCACCTAATGGTGCTTCTTAAAATTTTTCTTAAACGGGTTTGCCGCCGTTGCCGGCACGGGGACTGGATGGGCAGGTCGCTCGCTGGGGCGCTCGGACCTGCGCCGCGTTTCACGTTCCCTCTGCCCCGGGATTTTGCGGCTCCCTCCTCTCCGGCTGGGGCTACCTGCGCTTCTCGCCGGTATTGAGTCGTCCTAGAAGCTGCCCTTGGGTGAAGTGATAAATTAAAATCTCGAAAAGCCTCCCAATTCTAAAGAAAAAGAAGTAAATTGGCCCTTGTCCCAGGCCGCCCCGTGCCTCCCCGCTGCCGTCCCGCGCGGGCAGGCTGCAGAGCTGCTCCGGGGGCGGAGGCGGCTCCTCCCGGGTGACCGACTTCTCTGAATTTTTGGGTTTTTTCGTTTTCTTTCTGGTCTCATTGCTACTAGTCCTTGAAACTTTTTAAGGTATTGATTGTGTTTTAAAATGAATGTTCCTTTCACGGAATTCTAATGAATAAACTTCAGATTTTTAGAGAACATTGGATTTCACTTGTGGCTTGTTTTTTTCCTGCTTATTTGATGCTTGATTTAATCTTTTTCTTTTCCCTCCCTTCCTATTTCTTGATTATTTGCAAGTGAAATGGGAGAAGGCAGCAGAAGAGATGCTTTGGAGAGCACAGCGCGCTGCTGGTCCGTAACACACGCTGCTCGTGCCATTAAACGAACCCTGCAAATTATCCATCGTTAAGGCACCAGCCCCCAGCGCCAAATTTTTCTTCTTGCTTTCTCCTCTCTGCTGTCGCTGGGCGCGAGCGGTGGCCCGGGCTGACGTGGGTGACGGGGAGCAGAGGGCGCGTGGCTCTGGGGCAATGAAGCCTCGCTGGTGGGGTCCGTCCTCGCGAGGTGCCAGGGGCCGCAGGCGAGCCGGCAGACGGCAGCGAGCATAAAGCGTTTCTTTTCCCTTTTTTCTCCAAAGTAATTTAAAAAGCCCCGAGACAACAACACTGCTCCACGAAGGAAGACGCGGGAACACTTGCAGGCTTCCTCACGACTCTTGTTTCCCAGAGGCTGGAGCAAAACAGATCTTTCTGGGGCTGAACCTGGCTCTGATGTAGCCTCAGCTGAGGATGCTAATTGAAAAAAAACCCAACAAAGAGATTGTGAACTTCACCTTGGCGGAGGAGGGGGTGGGATGGGTAGGGCCGCTGTGGGGGCTTTGAGCTCGGGGACGCAGCTCGGCAATAACGTGGGTGCTGGGGGGACCCGTGGGGACACGGCAGCGCCGGGGATCTCCCCGGGGTCTGGCATCCCTTGATCCCGCTGCGATCCCGATTAGGACCAGGCTGCCAGGCAAAGCACAGCCTGGCCCTGCTTCTTAAGCCGGGTGGAATAATTAGCAGCCAGCCCATTAATCGATGCAGTTGTCGGGGATTTGTGGCCATGAAGCTCTTCTGACTCCGCTTCTGCTGCGCAACCCGGCCCTGCAAGCTCCGCTGTATATTTAATTTCATCTTTCTCTCTCTAAATCCTCGCTTTAAGCAGAACTCTCTGCTCTCCGGGGTGCGAAAGCACAGACGAGCGCCGGTCGAGGAAAATCCCTTTTCAGAGGTGTACAAAGCCGATGGGGTCAGGCAGAGGAGGGATCTGCGGCTCGGGCAGGACCTGCTTAACGTGATTAGTATCATGGGAGAAAATACTTCAGGCAGGCAAAACCCTTTGTGCCTCCCTGAAGCCTGCAGAGATGGAAAAAAAATAATTGAAAATAACGTTTCGCTTTGGAAACAGGCAATGCCGAAGAGAAGTGGGGCTGGGCTCTTCGGGCCGTTTCAGGCTCGTTGCAGGGAATGAGTGGTTGCTGTTTAATCGCCGCCTCTTCGCGGAGGGCTGGACCACACCCCTGAGCATCGCTTGGCGTCGTGCGGAGCCGCTCGCGCATCGCTCCCTTCGACCGGGCTTTTCTTCCTGAAACTGCCCCGGTTTGTAAAGGCGTCGGGCAGAGCCGCTGGCCCGAGGGCTGGGGAAAGGTCCCGAGCCTCTGACCGGCTCTCGCCTCCCTCCAGAGACCGTAAGGCCGAGCTTTAGCATCAGCCTATGGGTCCTCTCCTGCGCGAGTCTCTGCCGGCCGGGATGAGCATCCGCTTCCCCCCGCCCGCTCCTCGGGCATCCCGCCGGGATAATCCTGGGCTGAGCAGCGGGCAGCAGCAGTGGCAACGCGTTTGCTTTCTTTGTAAATCCCCTTCCCTTCCCCGTTCGCCACCAGCCCGCGCCGGAGTTGGGCGCTGCCAAGTGAGGGATCCAAAACTGAGCCGCCGAACCCTCAAACCCCCCGGTGCCCTGCGCGTTCTGTTGTTTGGTTGTCTTTTTTTTTAAATGAGGGAAAAAGTGGGGTTGGTTCTATTTACTTTCTACTGGGTCACCCTCGTTTTGCATTTTCAAGCTTTACTTGAGCTCCCGTAAGTAAGAAAAAGGGGGGGACAAGCTGCAGGTGGGCCGGAGGGACGCGGCGCTGGTTTGCCCATGGGCAGAAGGGCCACGGTGCGGGGCTGCCGCCTCCTTCCCCAGCACGGGGCTGCGGATGCCCCGGGAAGCCTGCAAGTTCCTTGCAGCAGCCCACGAGCGATACAGCGATGCTCCGCATCCCTCTGGTCCGCAGGGGAGCGGTGGGGTGGCCTTCGTGTCACCTGCAGCTCGGTGGCAGCACCCGTCTCCATCTTCCACTCCACCTAAGGTCCTGCAAGCGGTTTGCTAGCGTTCCTGGGACAGCTGATGTAATTTCTTCCCCACGCCCATGGCCTCTTCCCCCATCCAGCTCAAGCGGAGCTTTTCACACCCCGTCCCGTCCTGCCTGACGTTACGGGGCCATGAGCCCGCAGCTCCCAGCCGGTGGCTGCCGCTGGGTCAGCACAGCCGGGGTCGGCCTGGGGGGACCCGTCCTGGATACCGAGCGATGCCCCAGCATCGCCGCAGCGACCGGGTTTGGGGGTCTCTGGCCTCGCCATGGGGCTCTGGGTCCCCCTGTGGCTCAGCCCCGAGGTCCGGCGGCCATCTCCAGGGTGGCCACTGGCCCCGGGTGCCGCTCGCTGGCGGGGGCTCCATGCCGGAGGTTTATTTGTAATCTCTCTATTTTTAGTACAATGCTGAAATCTGTTTTATGCTGGAGGGATGTGGGGAAAGAAAAAGAAAAAAAGAGTTATTTTCTTTCTGACACATGAGCTGTCAGGGAAGGCTTTTTTTTTGGGGGGGGGAGTATTTTTGTTGAATTGTATTTGTCTGTTAGAAAGGAGAAGGGAAGGGAGAATTAAGCCAAAAGGAAAGGCTGCCGAGCAGATGTCCCGGCTGCTTTGGGCATGGAAAATATCAATATCAATATGCTGCAACAGCAGCAGCGAGACCAGGCTCTGGTCCTCCTGCTCCCCAAAACCCACCCAGGAGCCGGGCAGACTCTCCCCTAGCAGGGGCTCCCCTGACCGGGGGTAGACACGGGGTTCGGAGCAGCCAGCGCGTGGGAAGGAGCCGGAGAGCGGGCGGGAGAGCTCAGCTTTTGGGAATACTCTTCGGCAACAGCAAGGCGAGAGGCTGCAGGTGTTGGGGACCATCCCCTGCCCTCCCCGAACGGCCTTTTTAACCAAATTCCCGCTCTTTGGAGGAATTACATCCGTCTGTGGGGATTTTTGGACCAGTTTTGATGCTGGGCTGACCTCTAAGGGAGAGCGCAGTTATTGCAGTTGTTGGGCTGGAGCGATGCCGAGCCGGGTCTCCCCCGAAGTCCTCCCGAAAGCCGCAAAGGCAACCCCGGGGGCTCGGGGGGCTTTCTGGGGACGCACCGGGGGCAACCCGGAGACGAGCCGCAGCTTCGCGCTTCCGCGGGGCTGAGCCTTCAGCATCAGCAGCTCCGAGCCATAACCCCTCGGCGAGGTCCGCAGTGCTATAAAATATTATAGCCAGGCTCCGTCGCGCTGGAAGGACACGAACCTGCCGGCTTTGCGGCGCTGTCGGCTGGATGCCCACCTCTGCGTGGGTCACTCCACCCCACCTGGGCTTCCTTATGGCTTTCTCCATTTTTCCCTATTTTATTTCCCCCTATTTTTCCACCGAGTGAACAGACGAGAGAGCAGGGGCTGGTTTCGGGCAGCAAGATGTCTGGTTTAGATCACGAGCGCTGCTCTCGTGGGGACGCGGCGGTGGCTGTGCGCCGCACACGTGGGATGACCGCGCCAGTGCCGCGCGCTGCTGCTGAAAAGCCGTTGTCACCTCAAAGCCACCCACATCGGCATTTTCACTGTCCCTCACCAAAGCCACAAAAAAAAGAGGAGAAACCCCCCCAAGGGCCCTGGGAGCTTATCGGCTGTTTATGCCTTGCTTTGAAGGAGGGCTGGGGAGGGCACCGGGGACCCCGGAGGGGTTTGGTGGCGTCGGTGTCACCCAAATTTGCAGGCCGTCTGTGTGCGAGGTGGCTACAGGCGCTGGGAGCAGCAGAGGGTTTGCACGGTCGCACCGTGCGGGGGGTCCCGGGTGCCAAATCTTTGTGGCTTCGCAGCTGAGCAGAACCAGGCGGGCAAAGCCACCGCCGCAGCGTGCTCGGGCACCTGAGGGCATCAGGGACCCTCTCAGCCCAGCCCCACCAGTGAGACCAGTGGGCTCTGCCCCAGGGACTGGGCAGGCGGTGGCTTTTGGTCGTCCCCTGTGGTCGGAGAGCCTCAAAACATGTCCTATTTTTAAAAGCCAGCTTGACGACAGCAAGATGCGCACAGCATTATTATTTTAGCTATCTGCTCTGTATAACAGTTGGTTTATTCTTTTTTTTCTTTTTTTGAGTTTTACACTCAAGGTGAGAAGCAGAGGACCTCCTACGCGCTGCACTTGGCGGAGCTGGTCGCATCGCCCGCCGGCGAGCGCGGGGTCCGAGGACGCGGGATGCCATCCCCCTCTGCTCCGATCCCCCGGTCCGGGTACCCGCAGGCCACAGCTCCGCAAACTGCCTCCCCGGCCGCGCTTTCGGAGGGTGGGCGTGAGTAAGGGCTTCCTGGAGACCGCAAAGTGAAGCCGGAGGGATCGTGTTATAAACCCAGTTATCGCCTCGTTTCGCTCGCCGGGAGCTGCCAGTGCCAAGCAGCCGGATTTCCTCCCTCCCCGCATCCTCCTCCTTCCTAGGAGGTGTTTTTGGCAGAGGGACCGACGAGCCCAAGCCCGGCCACAGCCCTGGGGACCGGCTGCGGCAGCGCTGAACCCCACTTCCCTCCTGCCGGTCCCACCAGCTCCTAACTGGGCAAAACGGGGGAATAAAACAACTTTCACCCAGGAGCGCGTGGTTGCCCCTGGATAGCCGGGGAAGCGGGAGACGCTGGCTGCCGGGACGCCTCTCCCACCGGAGCTGGAAGCGGCAAGCGGAGCGGAAGGAGGACAGAGGTTGCCATCTCCCAGGCACCAGCTTTTCATGTATTTCCTCCTGTTTCCGTGTTGCCAAAAAAAAAAAAAAAAAAGTGTCTCTTCGGAAGCGGGGAGGGCTGGGAGGCAGAGGGCTCAGCCCGCATGCGGGGCGCAGGGGGGAGCGCTTGGGGACAGGGATGTCTCCATCCTCTGTGACGGCACCTTGTCCCCTCCTGGGGGGGATCTCGGGGAGATGGAGGAGACCGAACTGCCCCTTCGTTGTCCCCTTATGAGTAATGCCCCAAGCGTGGCTCTGCTCTCCAGCCGAGCTCAAAGGAGAGGGAGCCAGAAGCAGCCACCATGAAGGTCCCGATGAACCCGGGGCAGCGCGGTTTGACCCAGGTCTGGCTGGGAAGCGGAGTTGTGGTTGGGAAGCCATGGATCTGCCCATCACTAGCATCAAAATGGTGGTGGAAACTGCCAGGTCCTGGGCAGGAGAGCCCTCGCTGAGGGCAGCAGAGCTGCTCCCCAGAGGGTTTGGGGGGTCAGTTAGACAAGGCCTCCTGGGGGGACACCTCCCTGCCCTGCTCCCCCCTACCCACCCTCACCAAGCTCACTCCTCCCTCCCGGGGGTTTGTGAGCGGCCACGGCTGCTGCCGCTGCGTTACCGCTCCGCTCATCGGCTGTCTGGAAAGCGTCAGGAGCAAGCGGTCGCTCGTGGTCTTCATGGCACTCGCTTCTTGTTCTTCAGCACAAATGGACTGTCCCCTCGAGCCACAGAGCCCGAGCCCGTCTGAGACAGCTCAGACCTCACAGACGTTGTTTATGAATTTTGTGAGGTTTTGTATCTGGTTTTTGTACGTGTGTTTTCTATTTGTCGCAGTGACCGGAGCCTGCTGAAAGCTGCGAAGCTGGGACTGAAACGCTCTGGTTTCTCCCAGCCCGAGGACCCGCGAGGAGGATTTCTCCGTGATTTGCGCTCATGTTGGATGGGACACATTTGGACCTTCTGGGTCAGATCTTTTGTTTCTCGCTGTGCCTGGGCTTTGCCTGCCGCTCCCTGGGTGCTGTGCACAGATTTGGCCCAACAGGGCGGAGCAGAGGTGGCGATGGCTTGTGTTCCCCTTGTATGGTCCCCATGGGGGCTGCCCAGAGCCACGGGGGCCCCAACGATGGCTGGGCTCTCCCTGAGCCCCAACTCCCGTTGCATCAACTCACCCTTTTTGGCCATGGCATCTCTTTCCTCCTGCTTTCCCACAAGACAGCTTTGGAGCCTGAGGGCACTAATAGCCCCTAATGGCCCTGAGCAGCCTCACCTGGGACCCCCACCCCCACCCATGGGCCCAGGAGCCCGTTTAAGCTCAGCCCTGGCTCTCCAGCCCTCCCTGGGCTGTCTTGCAGGGCTCCAGCTCAGTCCCAGCCCATCCCTGGTCATGGACCCCATTGATCCAGACCCTGACACAGGGGTTGACTTCCCAGCCTGACCGTGGAGCTGCCTCATCACCATGAACGTGCCTTGGTTGGCCTTGGCCACCACCCTCGTCCTGCTCACCTTGCTCAGGTACCACGGGGCCAGCCCCTGCCCTGCCAGCTGGGCTATTGCTCCTGGCCCTTGGCCAGTGCAGTTGGTGTCATCACTGCTGACCTCAAATGTCCCTAAAGACCCCTAAAAGGTGCTCTGGGGCCAGGCAAGAGCTGCCGTGTTTGGAGAAGGGATGTCAAAAGGGCGGGATGCCAGAGCCCCGCCAACGTATAAATAAACCAATCCTTTATAAAGCCACACGAGGCGGGCTGTGTTTGTTCTTGCGCCAAGAGCTGGCTGAGGAAGACTCCCTTCTCTTCCCCGCGCTTCGGAAACGCACGGGAAGGTTTCCAGGGCATTACTTGGCGTCTCCAAAGGGTGGGTGCAGACGGGGCAGCGAGGTCGTGCTGCTTCAACTGGACCTGCAGAGAAGGTTTCTCCTGCTGCTGGGGTGCTGGTGGTGAGCTCGGCTCCACCTCGACCACCCGGGCTGGGTGCTGCCCACCACGTAACACAGCCTGGGCAGGCTCCAGCCCGGGGTGCTGCGGTTTGTGCTCTATCTTCTGCTTGCTCCTTGGTTAATCCCCTTCCAGCGATGCATGAGGTGGGAATTCGCTGCTGCTCGCCTCTGTTCCCTGGGCGATTTCTCCTTCATTCAATTTTCATGTGTTTGGCTCCACCCTGAATTTCCCCCCCCCACCCCCTCGGGAATACCCCACCCAGCACAAGGGGGCTTTGTAAGGACACCTCCTCCTGCGAGCCCTGCGAGATGCCTTCCCAGCCCCCCGGCGCCGCGCCCTGCCTTCCTCCCGGGGCGAATCCGCCTGCACGTCCGTGCAGAGGGCTCGGCGGTGGGAAGAAATGGCGCTTTCTAGCACAAGGCCCGGCGGAGAAGGCAGGAACTCGCATGTCGGTGCCCGCGTGCGTTTCCAGCATGTCTGAGGACCTTCCTCCTCCGCCCCGGGCCGTTGCCGTTGGAGGGCGACACGCAAAGTCGTGTTGGCTTTGATCGGGAGGTTTGCTCTGTTTGATCTGATCCGTTTGATCTGATCCCCCACCTCCCCGCTGCGCTCTGCTATGTTTTTCCCTGTGCTTTTCTGCAATGTGGGGAAGTCAAATTCCATGTGCGTATTAACATCACGCCAGGGATGTGCTGTTATCTTCTACGGGCTCCTATTCCTTTTTGGATAAATCATCTGTTTGCAAGAATAAAGTGCCTCGTGGTGTGAAACTAGGAGGAAAAAAAAGTGAAATCTGGAACTAAGCCAAACCCGGGGAGGGAGGAGTGCTGTTTTCTGCTATTGTTTCTTCCAAAAAAACCGATGAACCAGGCTAAAAAAGAAAACTCCCTGGCGTGTGCCTATAGATTGTTCATTAGCATGACACTACCGGCTGCGGGGAAGCGCCGAGGTTGGAGTGCCCGGAGCGAAGCCGGGTCTTGCTGCTCCTATTCTACACCCGAAATGTCTCTCCTGGCCTCGCGGCATGTTATTTTTGCTCGGTGGCTCCTGCTCGGGTGCCTCGGGGAGGGTGGCACAGCACGGCTTCTCCAGGCTCCCCCCCGTCGCAGCTCAGAGTCCCCTTCGGGGACATGGTTGTTCCATTTTGCTGTGCTCTGTTTTAGAAAATCCCCCAATATTGACCCAAAGCAGCATGAGCTCAGGTGCTTCTTAACGCTGGAGCAAGCTGCTGGTCTGCAGGCGACCTCCCTTCGGTGACGAGCGGTGAGTAACGAAGCATTAGCGAGCGGGGCGGGTTCGGGCACCGTGCACTTGGTGTTTTATTGCAACATGTCAACTGTCAGCCCTTATTTAGGGCCTTTTTTCCTCTTCTTGAATCCTCTTATAACATTGACCCCACCCAGGAATATTTTTGGTTGCCGCAGAGCATCCTCAGCTCCTTGTTTTGGGGGTTTGGAGGCTAATGAGAGACCTGTGCCAAGGAGGAAAGGGGGATGCAATGAGACCCCCAGAATGGGAGGATCCGGTAGATTTGTTAGCTGAGGCTCGCCCGGGGGAGGTTCACCTTTATTTTTCCATTAAACAGAACAAAACCAGTCCTACAATTTTCTGGCATCTGGATCTAGGAGAGACACTTAGCTCCCCGAAGTAGGAGAGCTGCGGTGACCAAGGCACCACGTAACGGAGGCAAAACTGGCCACGAAGAGGTGGTTTTTGGGACTGGCTTTAAACCCGGGCTAAAGCGACCTCAGGATCCGTACCACGGCCACAGCGTCGCCCACTTGGCAGCTCACCCCAGAGGGGCTTGTGCAAAGCCGTTGCTTCTTCCCCACGGAGGAATCGGCAGGGAATTTTTTCTGGTTGAAACCACCGAAGCAGCTTCTGGTTTTTCCGCAGCTGGAGCCGTTTCTCACGCAGAGCTGAGCCGACCTTGTCGGTGCTGGGCGGGTGCGCAGGGATGCTGCTCTGCGGCAGCCGCTCCGGGCATCGCCCAACTTCCCCCAGAAAGGAGTGCGACCCGCTTGCGGGTGCAATCAGGTGTATGGAAGGATTGTTTAAATTTTTTTAAAAAGCAAATAATAGCGATTTTATCAGAGGCAACGGATTTGGCAGCTGAGCAGGAGCCTGTTGCAAACAGAGCTGGCTGAGTGCTTCTGTGGTGAGACAGGTAAATTAACACAGCCTGACAAATAAATCACCAGTTTTTGGCCCCGGAATGAATGCTCGTTTGAAGCGAGACTGGTATCATTGCGTACGACTTGCCTGGTTACATATGCAGCTTTTCAGAGTCAACAGCCGGCTGGTTTTGGGCTAGGATGGTCTCCAGCTGGGTGGGGAGGAGGGCAGCGCTCCCGGGAGCTGTAACACCATTTTACTGACCCTCCCAGGAATTCAAGTCCTGCTTTTCCGGGACAAGGACTAACAGCCCTGGAGCACTTTTCCTGCAGGATCCTTCGCTGGCTGCTCTCCCTGCATAAGTACTTGCCTGCAACCAAGGTACGTCTTAGCCTTCGCCGGGACAACGGCGCAGCTCTGCATGTCCTTCTCCCGCGGCACGGCTGGCTCTCCACACCTTGACTTTCTCCAGCCCCTCTCTTCTGAAATCTTTTCCCGACGGGTGACCAGGAGAGCAGTGGTGCCACGAATGATGCACAATGTCATCTCCCTGCCTGTGCCATCCCAGCCAGGGGCACAGCGCCCGTGGGAGCTGCTTGCAAGGGATGCAAAGAGCCCGCTGGGGTCAATCCTGCCTGCACCTCTGGTGCCAAGGATACAAAGGAATTTTTTCCCGTTTGCTGGTGCAAAATGCACTTGGGCACACATGCTTTTACATTATTGCAGGTGGTTTTGCTCAGGTGCCTGAAGCCAGGGCAAAACCGAACATCGGTCTGAACAGCAAGGGACAGCAGCGGTGGCTTTGAAAGGCTGTCGGGATAAGGCACGGCTGGGTGAGCGCCGGAGCAAGGTGTGGGGAAAGTGATCAGCACCGTATTGAAAGCTCCCTTATGAACAGTCAGGAACAAGGGCTTTCAGTTGGCTCGAATACACCCCAGGGTATGCAGGTGGGGGGACGACACACCGGGTTCATTTACAGAAGGGTGTACCTGGACAAATACATATAAATAATAAAACATAAGCCAAAATAATACTTTTATTTTTTCCACCCACTGAGCTATGCTGGCAGCAGACCCCCATACTTCTACGCTGCCTGTCATTTTAATCCTGTATTGATCTGCCCCGCACGTTCCTCCTCCCAATTTACTATTAGAAGTGATGCTACACCCAAACGGTGAATCATGAAGCCAGCGTTTCCGAGGGTGTTATTTGTGCTGCAGCGGCTGGAGGGCATTAGTCACCGAAGCTCCGCGCTGGAGGTGCTGGACATCCCCTCTGGCCGGGGTCTGAGAGAGGAGCTGGAGGGGTGGGACGGCAGAAACCATCCCGCCGTGACGCTGCCTCGGCATTCGGCCGGCGGCGCGGGGCGAAGTGGCTCCTGTCACCTCCTCCAGCCGCCCCGCGGGGTCCCAGGCGGCAGCTCAGCACTTCGCTTCCTTAACAAGGCTTCCCCGGGGAACGCCAGCTCCGTCTTCGCATCCCAGGAGGAGCTGGCAGGTCTCCAGAAATCCCTCCCAAGGTCTGTCTGCTGGCATGCTGCCGCTGCGGTTGTATTCAACCGTTTAATGCTGGTTTGTAGAAACGAGTGGGGACGCAGGGTCAGAGGAGGCCAGCGCCATGTACGATGTAGACGAGGTGGTGGAGTCAGTGCTGGGGTCAGAACGGGTGGGCTGGGGATCCTCCCACGTTCAAAAGCGTGCTCCGGGGAGAGCCAGGGCTGGAAGCTGCGGGTCGGTAACCTCCCACAAAACATGAGGTCGGGATTTTCAGAGGGTATCTGGCATCTGGGGGAACTTTGCAAGGCAGGCGGCAAACTCTCCATGGCTCTGAAGGCTTTTGTTTCAAATTAGGCGTTTTCTCCGATGGGGGTTTTCCCTCCAGCAGCATCTCCAGGTCAGCAGCCATCAGTAGGTGAAGCTCCATGGCCCAGGGGACTCAGGACAGGCTGGATAAATAAAATTATTTATTCCAGGCTTAAAATCAACTGCAGTATTTTGGCCGGGTGTTGGGGCCCTCGATTCTCCTCCACTTGTGCTCATTCACTTGTCCCTGCTGAAGCAGCAGCACTGCAGAGCCCACCAGGGAGACGGGTCCTTGGGGGTTATTTCGGGAGGATCTGGAGAAGAAAAGGGTCTCTGCCAGCACTCCTCCGTTTTCCACCTCTTCTGCAACTTTGCTCAAGTTTGGCCATGCCCTTGTCCCGAGCCTACCGGCGTGACCGCTGCCGAGCAGGAGCCGTCCCGGGCTGCAGGTGGCTTTGCCCAGGTCCCCGAGCTGCTCCGGGGCTGGGCAAGCGTGACTCACGCTGCAGAAATCTCCCCGGGGCTGCTCCTGGCTCCTGCGTTTGGAGATCGTGCCCATCTCCAATGTGCACGTTTGGACTGGTTCACGCAGAGCTGCTTAACTGGGTTAATGGCTTGGCACCTCTGTGATGGGGGGAGCCGGGCTGGGGCGGGAGCATCACTCCTCTCCCCGGGGAGAGACCCGGAGGCTCCTGCCCACCTCCCCCCTGCCCGCTCGGGCTCTCCCTCCTGGTTTCGGCTCTAATCCCCAGGCTGCCTGAGGCCGTGGTCTCACAAACGCCTTCCCCCTCACTAGAGGCGCGTGGGCTGAGCGTCGGGACCGGGAGCGGGATGTTGCTGAAGAAACATCTCCTCGCAAGCCATTGCATGGGAACAGCAAAGGATGGACAACAAGGCAGTTCGGCCGGGAGCTGGTGGGGAAATGGGGCTTTTGGCCCCAGCCATGACACCGAGGGGTCCCGGGGGGGTCCCCCCTCCCCTTGCTGGCACATCCTGGGCAGCACATCAAAGCAGATCGATCCCAAAGGTGCTGCCGGGGTGAAGCACCCGTCAGACGGGACCCAAAACCTCCCTGCCTGACTTGCAAGCATCCAGCTTTGTTCATCTCGTCCACTGCTCGCTCAAAAGGCCGCCTCTCCGGTTAAAAGAAACTCATGTGCTTTAAGAAACCTGCAAATGCTCGTGTCTGTGCTGGGAGTGATGGAGCTATCGGGGCTTCTGCTTTTGTGGGTGCTGCCGGGGCGTGCTCCCAGCTTGGGCAGCAGCTTTGCCTTTGGCTGCCTCCCTTCTGCTGCACTGGATCCCAGCGGCATTTGCTTTGCAAATGCAGGAGACCATAGTTTCCTCCTCCACAAATAGAAAATAATGAGACTGCAGTAGGTTTGATGTTAAAAACATGGTTTCCAGCACCCCAAGCTGGAGAAGCAGCAAAAGCTTGGGTATTTCCCAGATCTTTTCTCAATGCTATTTTCCTGCGAGATATTTGCAGTGCAGCTGCAAGGGACATGGTTTTTCTGCGTGTTTTGTGAGTGGATCCCACTGGCATTGTCCCCTCCTGGGCACGGAGGGGTGCTGGGAGCGGTGGCCGTCGGGGCGGGTGCTGGGCAGCTGGAGCCCGGGCCAGCCCCGGCTGCGGCACTCGTCTGGAGCGTGCTATTAATAACCCACCGGCGAGGCTGCCGGGCTGGAGGAAACGAAGGAAATGAAGTTAATACGTGGAAATGTTTCCTTGTTTTCCCACTTGGTGCTCGGGGGCCTGCCCGATGCTCCCTGCCCCTCGCCCAGCCCAGGCTGCGGCTGGGCTCAGGGGCTGGACGGTAGCTCTGGGAGAGCCCAGTTTGGGGAAAAGTGTTGAGGAATAGGGATTCTGGGGCTGGCAAGCAGAGAGCTGTTAAGGCATGTCTGAGCTGCTCAGAAAGAGGGAGAGGGGCTTAGGGGGCTGTTCCTTTGGGGTGAAGGGGAGAAAGCACACCTTCACTTGTGGATTTTGGGGCAGCGTTGTTCCTTGCCAGTCCCGTGTGAGAGCTCTGCGGTAGCTGGAGACTGGAAAACCAGCTGGTGCCAGAGGACGGGCTCTGCGGGGCCGGGGCGACACGGCGTGACTCAGCCCGGCTGCGCTTCCCATGCCGCGGCTCTGCCGGCAAGTCCCTTCCTGCAGCCGCCGAGGCAGGCTCTGCCCTGCTCTGCCCGCTTTGGGCACGTGTGGTCCTCAGGTGCAACAGCAAAAAACCCCCAGCCTCCCTTTCCCACCTCGTCTGCGTTATTTCTGAGCAGTCCTGCCCTCTCCAGCCGGCCCCATGGCCGCTGCTAGCCGGGGAGGCTGCTGGTGGGGATGCTTTCCCGGGGGCTCTGAGCCCGAGCACAACACTTGAGCTCAGCACAGAGCAGCTTCGCCTGCAAATCCCAAACCCTGCCACAGTGCACATCGCGGGCCGCGGTCAAAAGCGCCCGTCTGCCTTCACGAGAGGGGGAGGGAAACGGCACCTTCTCCGTGGGGCGGCTTTGGGGTGCTGAGCAGCGGCGGCTGGGGTACGTGCTAACTCTTGTTGCTTTTTGTTGTTTGCTCCTCTGCCGGTTGGCTTCTCGTTAAGACAAGATCCTCCTTAACGTGTTCCTGGGTGGAGCCGAGCCTGCTGCGGGGCAGAGCCGTAACGTATGGAGCTGAAGTCTACGCCATGCTTGTGGGGGCACAAACGGGGGTGCAAGGAGACCCGTACGGCAAATGCGTGAGCAAGCACCGTACACACAAACCTCTACAAACAGAGCAGCAAATCAGCGGTGTTGCAAGACAGCAAGACCTTCCCCACAAAGCACCGGCCAGTGGAGTGGAGACAGCAGGAAATATGTCTTGCAAACTTTCTGCTGAGTTACGGAGCATCAGCCGGGGATTGCAGCAGGGAAGAATTTGTGAAAACCGTCTGAGCTCCGGCGGAAGCGGAGCCGCTCCAGTGATGTGCCCCGTGCTCAGCTCTCACCTTGGGGATTTCATCCTTTCCTCCAAGTTTCCAATCCTTAATTTGTTTCCCGCTGTGGTTTGCCACCCCCGGGCTCTTGGGGTGCGGGCGATGCTGTGAGGGCTCCTGGGTTGATCCAGGAACGTACTCCCAGGCTCTCTTTCCCCTCCCTAAAAAATTACACTTGCAGACGAGGAATAAGCAAGAATAGGAGTCACTCGTGAATAAACCCAGCACGTTGCCTGGGTTGGTGAAAGGGGGACAAGGAGCAGAAATGAACCCTCATTACAGCAGGAA
The DNA here is from genome assembly GCF_964195595.1 of Calonectris borealis. Classification (NCBI taxonomy): domain Eukaryota; kingdom Metazoa; phylum Chordata; class Aves; order Procellariiformes; family Procellariidae; genus Calonectris; species Calonectris borealis. The sequence goes on along the minus strand of NC_134324.1, from coordinate 22,896,398 downwards.
TCCGGAGCTAATGAGTGTGGTTTGTTATGTGCTCAAGAGCAGAACATTTCTCTGCCCCATCCTCCAGCCATTAAAACTTTAAATGAGAAAAAAAGAAAAGGTCTCTGATCTGCTCTAGGTGGACTGCCTTATCTCGGATGGAACTTGAAAGAAAACCAAACCCTCCGGCGCTGGGGTGCTAACCGCAGCGTGAGGGCACTCATCCCCCTCCTGCTGCTGCACCGCACGCTGGTGTGGCCGAAGCCGCAGGGCTGTGCTTTATTTAAAAGGTAGAATAAATGCAGCCCACCGTCCTTAACTCAGCATCGTGCTGGTGGTGGCCAAGTGGAAGCTGTCCCCATCCATGCCCCCGAGCTCATCAGGGCCATCTCGCCTGGCCTCCAGGTCACTTAAATGAATTAATTGTAGCCTATAAAATTGGGTGTTGGACTAAGCCACCCAGTGCCTGTCTCCTGTGAGACCACAAACGAAGATCACGGGAGTTCAGTCCTCCCCCTGCCTTGTTACGGGCGACCCCACGCCAGGTCTAACCTGGAAGCCAGAGGGAGCACCAGAAAAACGAGAGGGTGGGGACGTTGCCTGTTTTTCAGAGGCTCTGTATTCGGATTTGACTCCCAAGTGTGGGGTGGGTGGGTGTTTCTCCCCCCAGACAAGCAGGTGGGTATATCTGGCTGCAGTACAGAGCAGGGAAAAAAGAGCGGAGGAGAAGCTGGCGCGGCCGAGCAGCCCCGCGTGCCGTGGCGGGGGGCTCGGGGGAGTTTTGGGTAGGTGGGCAGTGCTGGGGTTCCCCGTGCTGGGGTTCCCCGTGCTGGGTCAGTACCTGGCGCAAGGTGGTACCCAGGCAAAACTGCAACCCTGCCTGTGAGCAGTCTCATCTGATGCCTGGCTTTGGTGGAAGGATGATGGGGCCAGGCGTCCTATCTCAGCTGAAAGGATTTGAGCTAAATGTAACAGAAAATGAAAGGAGACAGCGAACCAGACGCTGCTGGACCTTTATAAAGATAAAAGATGAGGAATAAATTAGGAGTATGGAAGCACTTAACCCTTCTGGGAGGGGGGAAGAAGCCTGTATCACCTGGTCAAGGTGTTTGAATTAAAAAATGAGGATCTATGATTCTATGACTTTGTGTTTTCATTGATTTCAGAGCACACATCGCGTACGAAGAGGTATGAGACCGACAGCGGGTTGGCTACGGAGAGCGGAAAGGACTTTAGGCTATGGGATGGGGTAACACCGTGGTGACTGGGCATCCCTCCATGGGGCAGCTACCAGGGGAGACTGCTGATATGACCCATTTCTTTTCAAACAGGGGCTTTTGCAACCCAGTCCCGACCCAACCCAGTCCGTAAGACCCAGCCGTAAATGCGAACCCCTGCAGACACTTGAGGTCTCCCCTACAAAGCAGCTGCAGCGGTTCCTGAGCTGCTTTTGCATTGCTATAGGGCTGAGCTCCCTATAGGCATCCCAGCAGGAGGCAGTTGGGCTGTCTTAATTATAGAAGCACCATTTCTGATGCCTGTGTCGCCACAGAAACTTTGTTGGGGTTTCCAAGAAGCTGCTAATTCCCTATCACTTTTGTTTTGTTTTTTTTTTTTTTCTCACTTGAGGGATATAGAAGGAGTCGTGTTTAGGCGACCCAGGGCAGTTACATCCTTGATGGTATTTGAAGCGAGGCATCTGTTGGGAGAGAGGTGAGGAGGGAGGGAAGGGACAGCGACTGGGGAGGCTGCCACGTCGCCTATGGCCCCAGCTGAGCTGCCTTAAGCTGCCAATTTTTGCTAGACCAGGAAAAAGAAATCAATAAGAAGTCAGCTCAGCATTTTCCGGGCTTGCCTTCCCCTTCATCGGTCCTTGTGGTCCCTTAAGTTTGTTAACCTGTTGATGGACCTAAGATAATATTCAAAGGAAAGTCCATTCGCTCCTGTCATTTATTTCTCGCCTGGGCTCCATCACCTCCTATTTGAGACAAGAATTGCCCATCTTCACCGCGAGCGTGCCTGCAATTTCAGTCATTTAGTTCTCTGCAGAGCACTGGAAGTAAGTACCCAGGAATTTCCCTGGTATAAGCAGGATTTAAGGTCTTTCTGCTGATTTTAGCATCCTCAGTGTTTTCTGCAGGTTTTAGGTTTCTACTCAAATGAACCCAGTTATGGTTCTGCTCCTTCTGCCTCTGAGCAAAGCCCGGGAGCAGGAGCCAGCGGGGAGCACGGCCAAGGGCTGCCCGGAGCTCAGCGACTGCGGTTCCTGCAAAAAAAGCAGTAGCTCGAGGGACCGGGTGCTCCTGAGGTCTGATCCTGCAAACCTTGCTCAGGTGTGGGAATCGGTGCCATTCCCCGTAGTTAACAGGGGCGGTGAAGGTCTCCTCCTGCACCTGAGCTGGAAGAGATGGGCTGCTCCTGTGCCTGATTAGGGGAAGGGATATTAATGAGGCCCAGAGGGAGATGAAGGATGGCAGCTCTGACTTGGGGATGAGCAGTGGTGGCACTTCTGTGCTGGGTAAGAGGGTTTTTTTGGAGGGCCTTTGCAAAGGGGAGCCTAGAGCTGCTAGGGTGATGGTCCTGGGGGGCTGGAGAGATGGTGTGGCTTGGCCTCCTCACCCCCAGGCAACGTAGGGAGATGCTGGGATGCTGAAGCTGAGAATATCTCTGGAAGGACGGGTGGTGAAACAGCTGCTGTGTCCATAAAGCTATATGTTTCTTCTCTTGTGGGCATGCAACCAACCTCCTGGGACCATCGCTGCTCAGGGCTCCATGATGACACCATTGACAATCAAACACCAAAATCCAGTTTCAAAAGTCAGTTGGTCAGAGAGGGCCAGAGCTATATACCGTCCTGACGACAGATGCTGTCTTAGTGACCACTCTTGGTCAGCTGGTGATGGGTGGCCCTGGTCTAGTTTCATTCTAGTCTATAGGGGAAAAAAAAAAATCGCAGTATCTTTAGGGAAAGTAGAAGTGGCCCCATGTTCTCTACAGGTCATTTAATAGTTCATGGCTTACTGGTTTTCTTGCAGCATAGTCATCTCTACAGAAGCAGCCAAGGAGGTCTGGAGCACTTGCAGGTAAGTGCACGAGGTGTTTCTGCTCAGTCACAAATTCAGGGCCTGCTCCAGACTTTTGGCCCCCAATCAGCTTTAGCTGAAGAAAATGGAAATAATAGTGTTGGGAGGGAGGGGAAAGAGGGGAAACTAATTACTTCATGCCATGCGCCTTTGGCTAGCGAAGGTGGCTGTTGGCAGGTGCTGATTTAGTGGAGGGAAGAAAAAGCCCTGGCTGGTGGGCTGTTTGTTAAGATTTAAGGGATGATATGTCGTAAAAGCTGGGTTTTGGGGGGAAAAAGGGCTGAGGGTTGCGAAGTGTTACCCTCGTCCCTGGGAGATGCACGTACAGGTATGCCAGCGTTGCTGCCTCTGCATTTTGGGGTTATTGTGTTTGTGGGTTGTTTTTTTTTTTTTACGCATCTGAAGGTTTTCTTCAAGCCCAGCTTATGAAGTTCTATGATTTCCCCAGACTTTCACTTCTCTTTTCTGGAAAAGCGAGCTTTTAGCTGCTTCTCATAAGCAAGAGAACAGGAGACGTCATGGCTTAATGCTCTGAGTGCAAATAGAAAACGCAGTCCGGGGAAGAGCCCTTGTTCCCACAGCCACCCCCCCCGGTCCCGTGTGTCTGACCGCCCCAGACAGGCAGTGCTGCGTGCGCAGGGGCTGCCCATGGGTGCTCCCCTTTGTGCCGGGTGTTTACGGGATGGGGAGGGGGCTGGACGTGACCCCTGTGTGTGGCACCAGCAGGGCTGAGCTTTTTCCTTGGGAGAAGCATCAACCGCCAGCAAGATGAAAACAGCCTCAAACGCCGCTGTGCCATGATGCCGTTTGCTCCGTCAAATGTCAGGGATGACCCATCTCCTCCTTCTCGGAGCAGAAGGCAAGGCGGTCCTTGCCCGGTGCGGTGGCACTCTGGAAGCAAGTGCTGCCAGCAGCGCAAGCTGCCGGTGACGCAGCCAAATACCGCCGGCTGCAACGGCTCTGGGTTACACCGCGCACTTAAGCGTGAGCTTAAATCCCCCGCAGCGTGGAAGGACCATGAGCTACCCAGGCCCGGTGATACGGAGGAATGGATGGCCTGTGGGGATGGCTTTGCACGAGGGCGTTGCTGCCTGTTGCAGTATCGGTGTGACTTTGCAGGTTGGGACTGAAGGGTACCAGGATGACTGCTGCAAGGTATTGCCTATCGTACCCACCGCAGCATCCTCCCAGGCCATCGAGAGCCCCCCATCGCTCGTCCTCCCCTGTAGCTTAATGAACGCTCTCGAAATCTCACTCTTCCTATGGAAAAGGTGTTATTCTCTGCCTCTCTGAGACTACATGGGTGGCCACAGCTTTGCCTACTGATCTTTTTTCCTGGTGGATCCATCCTGGTCTTGGGTATATTGATAAATCTCTGCAGTACAAAATAAAATAAACCACCAGCCTGTACGAGCTCTGTGGCACGGAGGCATCTCAGCTCTACCCCAAGCCAGGTAGGGATGGATCTGAATGTTTGGAGAAGCACTGGAGCAACTGGAGTGGATTTTTAGCCCTCAGGTTAATTCTCTATGAATGGGTTGACAGTGTAAAAAGTTAAGGGGTTCTTTGCTGCCTGTGCCCATAGCCAAAGAGAGCATTTGCAATTCGATGCATCACTGAAACAATCAGAAAACCAGCTGGAAAACTCTGAGTTTGTGCTGCTCCATGGAGTGATTGATATGATGATCCCAATTGCACTTAATTGTGGTTATCCTATTAATAACACCCTCTCTCTGTAGCACACACCTGCCTCTCTATGGGTAACACTACTAATATAACTTAAAACACCAATTACATGCAATAGAAAAGCAGCAATTAAATCCACTAAGCCTTGCCTAAATAATGATTTCATTTCCCTCCAATATTTTTAACATTATAAAGGCTGTTTCTTAAAAGCAATTCTTTTATTTGTGTGATCTCCTATTTATCTGTGCAGGAAGACCTCCAGGCTGGGCGCTGATGGAAAGCACCGTTGGGTTTGCAGGGGCTCTCCAGAGAGCTGGTGGGGATGCGTGGCTGGGGCGGGAGAGCCCTGCCTCGTCGTTGTAAGCTTTCAGGCAGTGCTGCTCGGAAGTTAATTTTCTCCGGGGGTGTTTTTCTGGGGTGGAAATAGGAAGCCGAACTTCTACTTGTGTCGTGTCGGGGCTGGGGAGCAGGCTGGTAAAGCTTAGTGCTGTTTCCTCAGGTGTCTGTGGGTTGTCAAATGAGTAGTTTGAAGCACCTGGCCAAACCCAAACGATCTGGTTTTGCCCAGGTGGGCTTGTGGCTGTGTAAAAGGTCTTCTCTCCGTGCAGGAGGAGGATGGTGGAGAAAGAAGTGGCCTTCCTCCCAGGGAGAGAGGCAAAAGAAGCTGGAAAGAAGTTAACTGTGAGCCCAGTCCACGATGGCAACTTCATTCAGGAATAAGGAGCCTGGATAAAATTGAGGTAGTTCTTTAATTCTCACTGTACAGGCTGTTCAGTAGTGGTGGAGAAGCGGTGGTGAAACCTGGTGTTTGGTGGTCTGCCTTGGCCCTGCGGCAAAGTGCCTTGTTGCCATCGGCACCTGCAAGGCCGGGGTGTCGGGGGCCCTTGGGCCACCCGCAGAAGAGACCAGAGGGGCACCTTTCACACCGCAGTGCCGTGTCCGGGCTTGTGCCCAGGCCTGCTGCACCCAGCAGGTCCTCAATGCCGAGTTCCCCTGCCTCGGTTTCCCCGTGCACGAGGGCTGGCGGGTGCTGGGGGGCTGCTGCGGGGCGGGATGGGGCTGTAGCCCGTGGCCCCACCATGCCGGTGGCGGGAGCAGCCGCGGCCGCGCTTCCTCTGATTGTTCTTATCGCGGGGGGGGACGGGGGGCGGGAAACAACCCCCGAGGGCTGCGGTGAGCGGGGTCAGCATCTTCCCCCCCCCCCCAAAATTTCCCCTCTGGGCACCGCCACCCGGACGCAGCCCCCGTCACCCCCGGGCGCTGCCGGCGGGCGCGGAGCCTCCCCCGCGCTTCCCCCGTGGGGCGGCGGGCGGTGCCGCGCAGGCTGCCGGCGGCGGGGGGGGACGGACGGCTCCTCGCCGCACCGGCTGCAGAAAGTTTCCCTCCGGGCTCCCGCTCGCATCCAGGCCTGGGATCTTCTTAAAAAATAATAGTGGTCGTTTTTTTTTTTTTTAATTTTCTTCTAATTATTATTATTACTCTTTTCGGGCAGCGCCCGGGCGCGGCGAGCACCGGCCGGCGCCGGGCGGGCCCCGACGGGACGGGGCTGCGGGGGATGCGCGGCGGCGGCGGAGGAGCAGCGCGGCCCGCGCCGGGCCTCGGCGGGCGCCCCCCGCGCCCCGCTGCCCGCGGGCGGCCGCCGGCCCCCGGGGCAGCCCTCGCCCGGCCCGGGGCGGCCCTCGCCGCCGCCCTCTGAGCGCTCTGCCGGGGCCGGTGCCGGGGCCGGGGGTCCCGGGCCGGTCCCGGGGCCGGCGGGGAGCCCTCCCCGGGCACGGCGGCGGGAGGCAGGTCCCGGGGGCGGCCCGGCGGACGGGGCCGTGCATGGCACTGGCACCCCCTTTTCCAGCTTTTTTTTTTTTTAAATTTTATTTTTCTCGGAGGAGCGCGCACCCGTAGTCGCTTTTTTAAAAAAAAATTTTTTTTTTTTTTTTTTAACATTTTAACTTCAAGACGCCGGCGGAGAGTTGCAGTTATTTCCCGGGACCGTGTTAGCGTGCGGCGCCGAGGCCATGCGGTGAGGTAAGAGCGGGGCCGGGAGCGGGACCACTGCGGGCGGCCCCGGGGCGGGCAGCGGCGCCCGCGGAGCGGGACTCCCGGGGGAGGGGGTCGCGTCAGTTCTCTCTGTGTTCTGACCCGATAAGTAGGTGTCACCCCCCTGCGCAGGTACCTGCGGGGCAGACACTCCCCCCGGCCCCCCAATATGAGCACAAAGCCGCCAAGTCCAGATTACTTTTGAAAAAAAATCCGTATAATGTAAAATGGAAATCCTTTTTTTTGTTGTTGGTTTTGTTTTTTGGTTTTTTTGAGCTACTGAGGAAGTACCGACTTGAAGTTGAGCGGGGCAGTTTCTGCTGTGGGCCCAATTCTGATCGCAGCCTGGCTTTATTTTCCACTCTATGTGTCAGATTTCAGTAGTTTATGCCTGGTTTACGCTCGCGTGAACTGCCTAAGAACTGGGTCATTACTCACCCAGGCTGATTCAAAGTATGTTTGAATCCAGGAGAGTATTTCTGTTGGCGTTAGTGAATGTTTTTTGGCTGGGAGGGTTCAGTCCTTACCGGTTTTAGTAGTCCCAGGGAAGCTGATGGGGCAACCTCAGTGAGAAAGTCTTAGTCATGTGTTTACAGAGCCTGGCTGGAGGGTTCCTGTTAGATGCCGTGTTCAGATCTCCACCTCTGCGGTTTTGTTTTACACCTGAACATTTATTAGATGAGATATTTCAAAATACAGGGATTAATAGCTGATATAACCTCCCTGCGCCTCCCTCGCGTTTTATTATAAGACAAGGGACGACGCTTTCCCCCAAGTGACGACAGCTTGTGGCAAAGCCAGCGCCGGCTCCATTTTTAAATCGGGCCGGGCTGCGGTGCAGAAGTCATTGCACGGGGCTTAGCGGTTGCACTGGTTACAGGTTATTAAAACCTCTGTCTGTGATGCAGCGAGCTGGATCTAAACGTACTGTAACTGTTTAAATCAAATATTTATGGAATGCTGCTCACTCCCTCCGTGGTATCTTCACTGATTGGCTTTGGGGAAAATAAAAGTGCCAAATTTATGTCTGTTAAAGTCAATTAACTTGTCCCAGTCCAGGTGGATGCTTTGCTGGAGACCATTTGGGCTGCCCTGCTCGTGTGCCCGGTGCTAGCGGGATGGCTCACGCGAGCAGCATTCGGTCCCTGATTGAACAAGTGACCAGACAGGGACTGGGAATGCCGAATTCCTGCTGTGCCATCTCATTTCCCTGCTGCTCTATGAATGCTGTTCGTGCCCTTGTGCACAGCTGGAATTAATTAATTTGATTTCTACACATTCCTGTAGGGAGAACCCACTGAGTGGTCGTGTCGGGGCGGGAGAGGGGTGTGCTGTGCTGCCCGGGGTCCGCGTTACCCAGGGAGGTTATGTGAAGAGAGCCGCTCGGCACAAAACCTCGTGTCCTCCTGTGTCACTGGTGGCCCAGGTGCCTGCTGTGGGGGGGGACGTGGGGCAGGGCGGGCGGCTCTGCGGCCTCAGATGGGCTCCGTCGTTCAGAGAGGTTGCAGCGAGCTCGCTGCCATGCTCTCCTCCGGCAAAAGAAGACCCGTCCCAGAGCCCAGGAGCTTGACTGGCTGCTGGTGGGGCTCTCAAACTGGACCTCCGGGTGATGGCCATCGCTTGCGCAGGTGGGACGTGAGCCTTTGGCACCGAGGAGCTGGTGGTCCGAGGGGAGAAGCTGCTCATGGGAGGAGGAAGAAGCAGGTGCATCGCACGGGCAAAGAAGGGAAGGGAAAACACATCGTCTTCTTCGGGGGAGCCTCCTGATGAAGCACGGGGGAGAGGTCTGCCTTGAGAAGATGAGTCTGGAAACTACAGTTCCTGATCCTGGGTGCTAAAAGTCACGAGTGCAATAGGTTGACTTTTCTGGCCCTTTGCTCCATTTTTGGTTCATCCCATACCCGTTGCAAACGTTACTTCTTTCCATCCTGGTTCCCCAAGCACTGGAGTCTCCTGCCCTCTCCCACCACTCGTTTTCCTGAGCGCTAATTGCTCTCAACTGTCCCGTTTGGGGGTTTTCTATTCTTTTCAGCTTGCAGGCTCCTGCGAAACCTCCAGATGAAGTGTGAGAATGGGTTTGCTTTTGGACTTACCTTATTACGACCTCTCAGAAATAGTCTCGGGAATCCCGAGGATCTGAGGCCAGGAGCTGAAAACCACCCAGCTAATTACTGCAACCCGGTTATGCTTGGAGCAATTATTTCTGCTTGTTTTTACCTGGCTGTTTGTTTGTGTCTTGTGATCTCAAAGACTTCCCCGATTTTTGCAATAATATTAGCTGATTTAATAAAATAACTCTGCCTTGCTTTAAAAAAAAAAAAACAAACCTGCCATAAGTAACATGGGTTAAAAAGAGGAGAAACAGAAGGAGCAAAAAAAAAAGCCAAAGGAGCGCTGCTGCCGCTCAGCCGCCGCCGCTGCCCTGGGAGGGGCGGGTGCTGCTCCCACCCTGGCCTCCTCCGTGGACCAGGTTCCTGCCAGCACCGCGAGCCGGGGATCTGAACACGTGTCCTGCCTAGGGGCCTCCTGCCAGCCGTGTTTCAGGGCATAAGCATTGCCCACTTTGTGGGGCTTTTTTTTTTTTTATTTAAGGTTTGTTGTATTTGGCCTTTTTACATCAAACACGCAATAGCTGTCTGTGGAAAAGAGGTTATTTCTGTGCTCGGTGCTGACATTAGGACGCAGCATTAATTTTCCGTTAAATGACAGATTTATTGGAGTTTTCTTCATCTACGCAATATGACCCGAAAACCTGAGTTATCATTTGCCAGAAGGGGGCATTTTGCAAACATGGTAAAGGATTTCAGTCATACGGGAGATGGGCAGGGTGAGCTCGGCTTGATAATTCAGCAGGCAGCGGCGCACGTTTGGAAACCACAGCCTCTGGGGGAAGGGTTCCGCGGTGCTTAAATGGTATAACAAAATTATTGTGCACCTACACGCTAGAGAATGACTTTTGGAGCGTTGCGTGAGGAGGGCTGAGTGCAGCGAGACCGGCTACCTGTCTCGCTCAGGGCACTGGGTGGTCATTGAAATAAGAAATTGTGGAGTAGCATTGGATTTTTTTTTTTTTCAATGAAGCCACTTAAAAATGCATTTTTCCAACTATCTCCCAGTAAATGGCTTTTTTGCTGTAGGTTGAGCTCTGAGAGCTTCAGGCTGCTCTGATGTTCTTGCACGTGGTTTGTCCACTCTTCCTCTCTGGAAAGAGGGCATCGCCCTGTCTGGAGCCCCCAGCTCTGTGTCTCCCTTCATTTGAACACGTTGCTGAGCTGCCAGTTGCTCGTCCTGACCCAAGCCAGACATGCACGGCCAGTAAAGCCAGTCCTTCACTGGGGAAAGGCCGAGGAGCTTTGCTGGGGCTCTGGGGGTTGGTTTTCTTGCATGGGGTGGGTGTTGGATTTGGGGTCCCAGCCAGCACGTGTTCTGCGGCCACACCGTCTCTGTCCTCATCTCTTCTGTTCCCCATCCCAAACCCAGCGGTCCTCCTTAACCTTGGGATCGAGGCTTTGCTTTCTTTGCCTTTAAACATTTGCCTGCTGTAGGTGCAGCTGACTATTTGCAAGAGGCTGGCGGGGGCAGTCCTGCCCTTCGGGGCGCTCGGCCGCAACTTCGGCTGGTGGGAGGTGCTGCGCGGGGGTGCGACCCCCTCTTCATAGCCAGGGAGAGCAAGACAGAGACAAGTTAGGGGAGCTGATGGAAGAAATAGGGTGGAAACCTCTTGATTCCACTTTACTGGTCCCTTGTTCAAACTGCCAACTGCTGGGTGTACGGTTTTTCCTTGAAAACTGGTCTTTTTGTTGAGTATCGGCGTGCCTCTGGAGCAAAGGCCCCGAGCGCTGGGTCTCCAAACAGCCCGTACCCATGTGCTTTGCAACAATTTGTGCTGTACACGTGCTAAATCCAGCAGTAAGGGACTAAATTTGGCCAGTTGTGTTAGTTCCAAGAGGTCTCCTGAAGCATCCTGAATTGTCTGGGATCGCTGCGAAGCCAGGCTGGGGTGCCATCTCCTGTTTTCTGACCTTTTTCCTCTTGAAATAAATGCTGAGCCTTCTGCACGACCATGGCGAGGGGGTTCCTGGGCTGATGGGGAAGGGACTGCCGTGCAGCGTAAGAGCAGGTGCTGCTGGACGTAAAAGAAGATGCTTGTATTTTCCAAATTTTACTGTGGATGCTTTTAAGCAAGTAAGTAACTTTAGGGCCAGAAAAACCTCGTAGAAGTGGTTTCTGCCCCTCTTTGAAAAAGGTTATAGAAAAATGAGCGACACCAACATTTGATGACAAGTGTCGCAAGTAGAGCTAGAGAGATGGTAACGATGAGATGTTAGAAAGATGTTGAATGTGTGAGGGTGGTCCTCCACCCCGCGTTGCATGCTGAACACTGCATCTCCTGCAGCTGAGAAGGGTCAGAGGTCCCTGGACCGGGGAGGGGATGGCAGCAGAGCCCAGGCGCGCGACATTTGCAGCTTCAAGCCCATAGCTCTCGTGTCGTGCTGTCAGGTGGGAAGGCAAAAAGCTCTTGAGCTTGGAGCAGGGCGCTGGTGGTATCTGTGGTGAGCACGCTGGTTTAGTCCTTTCCTGTTTCACTAATAATTCTCCCCATCTCTCCTCAAATCCTTGAGCCCAGCAGAGCTGTGGATACCCAGTTCCTGTTTTGCTGTAGTTTTTCATTTGCTTTTCTTTGGGTTTGCAATCCATTTTGATCCCTCGTTCTTGGTAGAAGCCCCAACAGGTCAACACATTTTGAACGCAATTGCTACCTCTTGGTGTCTGATGCAGTGCCAACGGTTGCTCTTTTCTTGCCGGGACCTATGCAATCTGTGGACTGGTTGCCTTACTGTGAGAGATGCACGGGGCCAGCCCCGCTCCCGAGCTTCTTGCACCACTAGAGCGGCGAGGTTCACCCCAGCCGAGCTGAGATTGAAGCCTTCCAAATCATAGCCTGCTCCGACGTGATGTTTTCACAAGGGCTGTGCGGGGTAGTGAAATATCCGTGAGAGAAAGCCGCGTCCAGATGTTACAAAAGGCTTGGTGCGATAATTAATTATCCACAGCCATTCCCAGGCTGGAGGCTTCTGTTTCGAGCCGCTGGTGCGGTTTTGCCTGCTTCCCGGCCTGGACTTGGTTGCGGTGCTTTGCTTGTTGCAAAAACAGTGTCCCCGGGAGCCTCGAGGAGTTGCCCCGGTGCCCTGCGAAGCGGCTTTTCTCGTGGCAGCCCTTTCCCATGGTATTTTCTCCCGGGAGCTGGCGCGCGCCGCCACACAGGAAATTCTGGTTGCACCATTATTGCAGAGCCTATTGTTTGGGGCAAGAGCAGGATTCGGTCTTGCTCACATCCTAAAATGTCTCACTGCGTTCAAAGGATGTTGCGGAGTATCCAGGGCTGCCGGCGGAGCGGCAAAGCTCAAAGCTGGTTTTGCACAGAGTTCACACTTCGCCTAGATCCCTGCGTTTCTGCTCAAACTCGCCGCTCGGGTTTTTCACAGGAATCCTCAGGGTTAAGGAAAACGTGGAGTGAAACCGGAGTCAGGGCATGGTCCCTCATCACAGTTTGCAGCTCCTGCTTGCAGGTGATGTGTGGCAGACGCATCGAGGGATGCAAAGTCAGCGTGTGCGGGGGATACAGAAACCCATCAAAACCCTGCCTTTGAGGTGCCAAAGAATGCGGCCTGGATCGCACAGGCGTAAATAGGCAGGTACAGCACGTGGCAGGCTCTGTTTTCATCTGCCGCAGTCCCACGGCGTGACTGAGGACGCCTGTTAACCTGTCCGTGCTGGAGCGAACGCCGCGCTGCCTGTGTTTGCTTTCACTTTGGTTTTTTTTCCTTAACTAATCTTTGTGGCTTAGATGGTTGGCAGCGATAGCCCGTATTTCCCAGGCTGCGCTATCCAAGTTGCAAAACAGCGTTCTTCACCCGTGCGAACCGCAGGTCCTCTCGCGCAGGGCTGCATGTAATGTTTTGGGTACAACTTGCCCAAAGCTTTGCTGTCCGAATTGCGCTCCCCCTCGCTGCGGGGATGCTTGCTCACCCCTCCAGTTGCCTGCCCAGGCTCTCAGCTCTCCCTTGCTGGGTTTTTCGTTTGTTTTTGGCTGCCATCCCAAAAGAGGGAAAACACCAAACCGCGGCAGGTGTAAAGAGTGAAGCCGCATGCGTGACATTCCTCGGCTGCCGCACGCTGGAGCAGAATTAAGCATGGAAGTTCCCAGGGCTTTTGCAAACTCTGCATCCCAAGAGCTGAGATTTGCTGCCCCAAAAAAGCCCCGGAGAGCCTGCGCAGGCAGCCAGCCCCTCTGCGCGCGGGCTGCACGGAGCTGCCAGCAGCCTGCCCTGCGCTGGGAGTGAATTTGCTGCTGGAGGCTGGTCTTGGTCCAGATGCCGCGCTTCAGTGTGCGTTGGTGAGGAGAAGAGTCCCCTTGGACCCAGCTCCGGCCGGTGAGGGTGTTATCACCCGGCTGGCCAGGCAGCGGGAGGTGCGCGCTGGCTCCTTCGCTGCCGTAGCAAACTGCCGGTATCTTCACTTCAGTAGACCCCGGCTGCAGTTCGAGGGCTCTGCTGGATTTGTGGAAACGGGGTTTCCACAACTGTGCGCTGGCATGGAAAAGCAAACCAAAAGGCTTCTCTGATGCTTCTCTGATGGTGACGAGCGGAGCAAAGCGCGTGCCTGGCAGAGGGATGGGGAGCCTGGCGGTAGCGGTCCTGTGTCCCTCGTCTGAACAAGCCACGCTGGGAGCGGTTGTAGCTCGTTTGCTCTTGCTGCTCCTTTTACGCCGGGCTGGCGTGGGGTAGCAGCTGATGCCATCCCACTGAAACTGGGTTGACATTGTCTGCCAGAGGCCTCCCGTACACTCAGAGACTTGTTTGAGAGAACTACTAATCAGTTTAAAACTGCTCCGTTTCGCTCGTGGATGTGAAAAATGGCTATTGTGTGTAAAAACAATGCCACCGATGTGAGCATCTGCCCTCAGCGCTGGAATTGTTCAGCTGAAGTGGCATGAAGTCGCACGTCTAGCCGGAGCAGCGCGGTCGCAGAGGTCCAGACTCTCAGCTTCGGCCAAGCGGTTGGTGTTGGGCTTCACCGCGGCTCCGCGGCAGTGCCTGGCCTCCTCTGCCACACTGGTGTAGGGGATGCTGTCGGCTGGGTGGCTGGAGGGTGGCACCAGGGTCCTGCCTGAGCTCAGGTAGCGCAGCGGCGGGCGAGGAGGAGGAGGAAGAAGAGAGCATCCCCCGGGTTTCTGAGCAGTGCAAGGAGTTGGGTTTGCACGGGAAGGGCGCTTCCTGGCAAGAAAAGGCACCAGCCCCAGAGCCCGTTACCATCTTCCCATTCCTCCCTTCTGCCACAGGGAGTTTGACAGTGTTCCTGGGTGCGGAGCACATCCTGAACTTCTGTCTGCTCTCCGATTTCCACGCTGTAGACTGGCGCTGAAAAAGACACCGGCAGCAGCGGCAGCAGGCGAGCAATACACGCCGTGTCCCTCAGTGACCCTCTGCGATCATGCTTGGAGCGTCTGCTTATAGATAACGGGGAAAGCCAGGAGAAGAAGTAGGGCTCAAGGTGGTGGCCTTTAAGCATTTTCACACCGTGCCGTGCGGCTCCACGGGGCGGGCAATGCCGGCAGGCTGAGTGCGGCCGGGGCGATGCCTGGGAGCCCACCGCAGCCCGGCGGATGATGGCTGCATGTGTTTTCCAGTGAGATTTTATACAACAGCAGCCGGTGAGTTTACTTTATATGGTGTAAGTCCTGCCAAAACAATTTCTTCCTGTTATTGCTCCTCCAGTCTTAGCGGAGCGATAAGAGCCTTTTGCAGGGAGCTGGTTTCTCCCAGGGGCTCTCCTGCTCCGAGCCGGGAGCTTTGAGCAGCAATTCCCAGGGTGACTTTTCCATAGTCCTTTAGCTAAATTTAAAAGTTACATTGGGTTAAACGATAAAAGGAACATCTGAGTATAGTCTGTGTAGGGTCTCTCTGCAACCAAATGGATCGGCTTCATTTTTAGGCTGTGTTTCCCATGAATTATCTCTTCAGTTACAAAGGAGATGGTTACAGGGTGGCAAAGACCTTGGCCTTGAAGACAAGTGCTGTATTGAAGTGGAAGCTGAGACAATGTGGGGCTTTGCTTGGACCTGGACTGGAGCTGGGAGAGCGCCGCAAGTCTCGCCACTTCCCCAGCTCAGATCTGGTGGCTTCAGCTGACGTTTCGTGGTGCCACACTACTTTTTTTCCTGATGCTGAATGGGATCCAGCGGTGCCCAGCTCGCAGGGCTGCTGCACGCTGCGGCGGTGGTGGTAGGTTTTACTTCCGACCGGAGGGCTGCATGGATACCTCATGCTCCCTGGAAAGTAAAGTACCTTCCTTTTCCCACCTAATTCTGGCAGAATTGGGAAAATGGCATGGAGTTTGAACAGTTGGAAAGCTCTGCAGGCTGGGGGAGCGATTTGCACGGCAAGCTTTCTCAGCTTCATAGCAAGGAAACACCCTTGCTAGAGAAATGCTGCCGTATGTGGGTTTCCGCTCCTGCAAAGGAAGAT
Source organism: Calonectris borealis (assembly GCF_964195595.1). Lineage (NCBI taxonomy): Eukaryota > Metazoa > Chordata > Aves > Procellariiformes > Procellariidae > Calonectris > Calonectris borealis. The sequence goes on along the minus strand of NC_134324.1, from coordinate 22,881,091 downwards.
TTTTAAGGCCAAGCCTTAAATGGGAATGAAGATGGATTTTAAAACCCCTTCTGCTTGGTTTTTAATTCATTTTGAGAGAACGAACTGAACCTAAAGCAGAGCCACAGGAAGGTTTGCTGGGTTCCAGCGCGGGCCCGTGGCAGGCGGTGCTGGATCAGCTGCAATTGCTTACGATAAAGAAATCGTTTCGGGTTTCCCGATTGCAGACACAGCGCCGGAGCTGGGAGGGCTCTCGCCACCGCTGAACAATTCAACTGAAGTGAATAGGCTCCGCTCCTGTTCCTAAGCGCGGGCTGCTGACAGGAAGGAAAAACAGGAAAAAAGTCAGTTAGTCGCTAGGGTGAGGTGATGCCCTTGTGAATGAGGGCGGCGGGGCAGTCCCGTGGCACTGCAGGTCACTGCTTCACCTATGGAGAGCGAGGTTTGGGGTGGACGTGTGCCTGGGACGGCGCGGTTATCCCACGATGTGGCTGCAAGGAGAGCAAAAAGGCGGTGCTGCCAACCGCCCCGCGTTTGGGGCTTGTGTCAGAAGCGTTTGGCTGCAGAGCGGCTTTGTTGGCTAATTACAGTCCACGGCGACGACGTTACCAGTCTCCTGCTCTTTCCATCATCTCGTTAGCCCAGCCGCAACTTCTGCCGTGAGCGATGCTTCGTGCCCGGCGGTGCTCAGATCACGCAGAGCGCTTCTTGCTGCGGGCACCAAGGCGGAGAGAAAAGGGGCCCCGAAAGCCTGATATAAATGAGCAAACATCTGAGCGTGCGGGTTGATTTGCAAGCAGGAAGGGAGCTGAATTCCTCAGCTAGGCTACCTGTCGGGACCTTCTGCCCAGGTCTAATGCTGTGAACTGCGTAAAGTAAGTTGGTGCCTGCAAACGGGGATCCTGCAGAAGGGATCTGCTGGAGCAATAGCCAAATCTTTGCTTCTGACTCTTCAGTGGTTGATGTTTTCTCACTCGGGGATTCTGCAGCGGTGCCTGTGATAACCCCCAAGAGCAGGCATTGCCTTTCTGGCCTCTCTCTAGTCTATAATTGGTCCCTGCGACTTCTTGCCCTAATAAGTTAAAGCCAAGTGTTTTAATAAACTTCTATGAAGATAATGAGATGCATTAGGTAGAAATATTTGTATAAAAGGGAAATAAATAAACGCATTTCAGGGCATAAGCCAACCCATGTTTGATACAGCTAGAAGCAATTTTCTCCAAGGCACAGGTTATTCCATAATTGCTCATTAATGAAGTTCTTGCCTCCTTCCTCTGAAGCTTTTGCCCTTGTCCAGAGCATAGGATGAAACAGTGGGTTATATGGAAGCCTTGTGTGATCCAGGCTGGCGTGTTTGCACTCCTTAATGCTCCTCTGATTGTAATCAGTGGGTTTTGCACCCATAAAGAATTAGGGCAATGCCATGTAAACTGTCTATAATAAATATAGGGAGTCTGTTCATATGGTTTCAGGCTTGAACTTTCTGAGTGATAATTACTCTCTAATCTTTCCAGGCACCTTGCTTTGATTCCTGGAAAGTTTCACGTTTATTTACAGCTAGAGTTGAAAAAACAAAGTTGTTTTGGGGGAAGAGCTTTACTGCAGGATGCTGCAGGACAACTCCACGGATCCGAGCAGTGCTATAGCCAGGGGACGTGGACCTGACTGCTAGATACTCCTTGGGGCACTTCAGAAAAGCAAAAACATTGCCTGTCTTCCGCCAAACACACTCACGAAAGGAGGTACAACTTTTGCTGGGAGCAGGGAAGAGTCACTGATTTAGGTATAAAGTTGTCTTTGGAGACCACGTCTGTCTGAATGCTGGTGTTGGAGAAACCCCTCTGTGCTGCGTTTCCCTGGTTCTTTATATACCCCCTGCTGCGTGAGGATAAATACGTTGCAAGAATGAATATTGAGATCCCGAATTTGAGTTTAGTTTAGGCACTAAACGCATTTCCTGAGTGTGCAGGAGGGACGAGATCTTCTGCAAAGAGTCCGGCGAAGTACCCTTTGGAGCCCTGTGTTGATCTGCTGGTGGTAACAAGCTGGGGTTCAGCCTCATGCGACTGAAATTGTGATTTCTAGCTGTGAGGATGTGGGGAGACCATGTTCTGAGCTGGATAAACGACAGCCAGGTTTGGCCTGGAGACTATGGAGCCCCATTGCTGTAGTGATGCGTCAGAACTTCATATTCAGCATATAACCCAGCTCCCAAATTAGTTGCTTAATTCATTTATCTCTTCCTTTGCCCCTTCTCTGCTATTGCATCCAACCGCCATTGAGGCCGGGAAGCAGGGAGTCGGGGGAGGTGCGGCTTGGGAGGAAGGTTCCACGCTGTCTTCTTTCGGGGTTGAAAACAAACTGAACATGGGCGTATACCTTTGACGTGAGGATCAAAAAGATTGGGTTTAATTGGGTACACGGGCGCTTCCCTTGCCGCCTCATTCCTGCCTTCCCTGGACCTGTTTTCGTCGCTGCTCGACGTGCGTTTCTGTATCCACGCCCTCAGCCGACGCTGTCGGGACCGAAGCAGCTGCCTGCCCGTGTGCCGGGGGTAGCTCTTTGCCACCCTTCCCAATTGCCGCCTCTTTCAGGGAGATTATTTTTGGCACGCTGACTGTGCCGGGTTTCTCGATTTTCTTGCTGCGAGTGGTTGTGAAATAGCGGCTGCTCTGCTAATGCCAGCGCTGGCTTCCCTGTCGGCTCTCGTTTGCAGCCTGCTACGGGGAGGGGGGAGCACGTATTTAAAGACAGACAAGAAAAAGCCCAAGAGCGACTACAGTCAATGGCAGATCCCTCTGGCTTCTGCGGGAATTGAGTTTTGCTCGGGTTTTCTGCTGGACAAGCCCATGTTCTTAAACACTTTTTCTTAAGCACTTCTTTTGTCTCCTCTGAAGGAAGAAGGGGTCACTTTTTCCATGCTGCTGACGTGAACGGTGAATCACAACTGTTGTGGGAAGGTGCTGGGACCAGTAACCTGTCAAATTATTTGCCATCTTCATCCCGATGTCCTCAGGCGTTTTGCAGCCCGTGTGCCAAGTAGTTGGGTATGAGCACAGTTCAGAGTGCTCTTTTGATGCTTCTCAAGTGGGATGGACAGGAAGGATTGACTCCTTAAAGAATTTTTATTTCGAGGGAATGCTATAGCCTATGTATGGGAGAGCCCGTTCGTTTTACTACAGGAAGGAAACGTGTCGGCACGTAGCAAATGGCCTGTAAGCCAAGGTGGTTTTGCCTCGGTACTGAGTGCTGGCTCCAGCCAAATAAAAGAGACGACGCTGGAATAACATCCAGAAAACTCAGCAGATTTTTGCAAACCCTGGCAGCCCGGTGAGCTGGAGCCGGGGCCGGCCCTGCCCTGCCTGTGCGGGCAGGTCGAGCGCCAGCGTGGGAGTTTCTGCAGCTCTTGCACCAGCTGAGCAGGGTTCGAACCTAGTCACGGAGAAAACACGAGCTCGTGCGCCTCGACTCGCTGTGGGCTGGTCCTGTGCCTCCAAGAGGGTGCATGTCCTTGCAGAAACATATATGCTTGTCTTTTCCAAGGTGTGCTACTGCATTTGTGGTCTGATGCCCGGCTTGCCTGTGGCCTGCTGCTGTGAAGGTCCAGAGCTGTGGCAAGGGTAGCACCGCTGCTCGCTGTTAGCTAAACGCTGTAACGTATAAAGAATTTTTTGTGTGTGACATGAGCTGGCAAATCAGCATGTTGGTGTTTTGCATGATAGCAATGTTTGTGTATCCATGCCATGCAATTTCCTGCAAAAACTAGATGTTTTCTGCACGTGTTCCCAAATCATTGGTGCTTTTAAAGCAGGGGTGAAGATGTAAGTGCGCTGGGCTCATCGTTGGAGATGGGGAGATGCACCTTCAGAGGGGATGCGACGGGCACTTCAGGGTGACGGGTCCTGTCCTTTCCTCCTTTTTGTTTAGTCCCTTGCCACATGTAGCAATAAATTAATTTGCTGTTGAAATGGAGTTATTGGAGAGACTTAACAGAATATAGAAGAGGGTGAAATGAAAAGATGCCTAATAGTTGGAACAAAATCCCCAGCTCCTCGTAGAAAAGATTCAGGCTTTGTTCCATAAATGGTGATAAAGGGAGCGTTTAGCTGCTCCTGCTCAGCTGGGTTTTTCACTCTAAAAAAGTGTACCCTTGAGGAGGGCAGGGTGGGAAGGCAGAGGAGACACGGCCGGGTGCCCACCTGTGCGTGCACAGCCCCATCCCGGCGGCCGGGGTGCATGGCGGGGGCACAGCCGGAAGATGAAAAAGCTCATCGGTAATGATGCTAATTGGATCCGATGTTGCTTCCCTATGTTCAGAGCCGGCTGCTGCCACCGTCGCCCAGCGGAGTGTGGCTGGCTCGAGCGGGGCCCTGGTGCGTGAGGAATGCGAGCTGACAGCCTCTTTTGCAGGGAAAAGCCACGTCGGTGAGACCGTGCAGCGGACCAGACAGGGGATGCGCTCGCGGTGCCTGCTTAAAAGCTGCTTGTTTGGTTTAGTATCCGTATCGGGTCGGCAGGGCAGGCTTGCATCGACAAACTAAGGTTTTGAAGTCTTGGGTTGTAAGATGTGCATGGGGGGACCAGCTCTGGCCGAGCTGGACTGCAGAAATGCAGGATAACACCTACAGCAATGGCAGCATTGCCACCAAAACTGGGCTCCAAACATCACCCACCCACTGATAATTCCTGCAAAGCCACCACCGTGTGCGGCAGCCTGGACTAACCGTGTGTCACAGCCAGTGTGTAATGGCTCTGGATGCAAATACGGATTATTTTTCATTGTTGCTATTGAGGGGGGGAGGTAGGAGAAAGGCGTCTGGATGTCTAGGAGGCACCTTGTGACTTTTGAGTGTTTGGGCATGAGGTGGGCATGCCTGGATTTGATGGTACGCCCACCTTGTGAGAGAAAAGTAAGGCTAAGGTGGGTGTCAGACCCCTAAAAGCTCTGTGCCTCTCTGGGGTGAAAAGGCCCAGCCAGAGAGCGGGCTGGGCACCTAGCAGTCATGGTGCTTCTCTAGAAACACAAGATTAGGTTTTGCACATCTCTGAAAGCAATTTTGTGCAAGGCCACCTGCCTCCCAGGTTGGATATCCCGGAGTGCGACAGTGGCCAAATGCCCAGCAGGTGTCTTTGGCCTGTTTGGAACATCCGACCTCCAAATACCCAGAAATTGGGTTGATTTTACTCAAAAGCAGTGCAGAAGACTCCTAAAGCAATCGTTCGCTGTTGAAGGTAAAGACGTGTACACTGGGCTCCAGTCTGAGAATTGCCACCAATTTCAGAGCACGGTAAGGCTATACCTCACCTTTTGGTCAAAAGGCTTTGCTTAATGAATTAGGTTTTCTATAACGTGGTGCTTGGGGAATTGAGAGCAAACCAGCAACCGACTGTTCAGTCCTATTTGTGTTTGTGTCCAAGGGAGGTGTTGGTCGTTTGCTGTGCTATAAAGCAAGGCTGTGCGGCAGGTTTGTTCCTGGCAGCCTGTTCGTGAGAGGTGGGAGCAGCCCTCCAGCCTGCATCGTTGCCTTGCCATTTCCCTCCCTTGACACCGCGATGTGTTTGGCCTGTTTGATGGAGAAATCTGAAAGAAGTGATGGTTCCTCTTCCAGCTGCTGTAAGGAAAAAGGGCATGGGGGAAAGAAGTACAGGGGAAATCCCACCCATATAGCTGCCTAAAAAGAATAGGTCACTTGATATCTGTCTGGAGATAGAAATAGGGCTTGGAGGGAGCCAGTTAAGTACACGCAGACGCCCTTTGACATCGCCAGGGCAGTGTAAGGGAGTTGCTGAGTAATATGCTGAAATAATTCTTGGAAACGTTTGAGCAGAACCGGTTGCTGCATGGGCTCCCAATCTTTGCATGTGAATTTGGGGCCGTCGTTGGCACTCAGCTCTTTGTTTCTGATCCTGAGCTGAATGCGGTGAACATACATTAACACAAAACACAGATTGCAAGGTCTGTAACTATGGCAATATATCTACAAGTGTGACCCTCGGCCCCTAATTTCAATATTGGCATTGGTGAGCTGCCTTGTAAGATGGCACTTATTTTTTCTAGTAATAATTCCATGTCAAAGAGGAAATATAAATAAACTCCCCAAACAAAAGAAGCAAGGAAAAAATAATTCTTTCAAACATTTGAGCAGGAACAATAGGGTAGGATATGCACTCTCTGGGGAAAGCTAATGGCTGAAACCGATAGGAGCACAGTGCCTGCCTTACTCTGCTTTGTAACTAGCACAAACCTTTGCTCAACCAAAGATTATTTATAGCAAATGTTATGGCAGAAGCATGTGTGACCTGTAGGCTCCCTGCTAGGGGAAGAGCTTTCCTGTACTGTCTCTGGGATACAATAGACAATTATTTAGACGCTATCTTTGTCTCAAGATATAAACAATTAAATGCTGATTTCTGTTCTTATGTTCAGACTACGGGCAGCCATGCTTTTTTACTTAAGGATTTTTGGAGAAGGAAGGGATTTTTAAGGGGTTCATTGCAGAGGAATGTCATAGCTGTAAAGTTCCTGAGGCATCTCTACTAAATCGACTAATTGGGAATGCAAAGTAATGTCACAAGCATCATGAAGTCGTTGCCTCCCAGCATCCTCACGAAGGATGGCAGCCAGCGGCTTGATGTTGTTCCACTGACATTAATGGGGCGTGTATAGGTGTAGACCCCTGAATCTGCCTGTACTGTTGCGTTTCAGCTCATCACTGTGGTATTAGAGTAGCTAATCTGCTACTGGATAGTAATTAAACGTTCTTATATATAATTAACTACTTTCAACTGACTACTGAACAGCTTAAATAATCTACATGTAACAGCAGATATTTCTATATTATAATGGCAACAGTCGGTGCCAAATACGTGAGAAGTTTGGAGAAACAGCTATTGTGCATCAAAACATAACCTTGTTCTGGAAGATGACTACTTTTTCAGGCCCCTTTATTTTGTTGTCGGTCCCTATGCATCCTGGGTGACAATAGCAAAAGTATCCTTTTGGATCTATTTGGTACTCGCCTTAATTTTATTTTCTGTATAGCAAAAGAATTTAGAATTGCAAAAAAGGGTTTATGAAAATGTGAAGGAGCATGCAAGGGATAATGCTACCGCAAACACAATGCCGGTTAAATGGCAAAGGGTGTATTCTCATCTGCAATTCATGGGTCAGCCGTGCGAGTCTGGAGAAACATATAGCAACAGGTACAATGCCAAAGCCTCTGTGCAGAGCCTTGCTCTGAAATTCAGCTTCAGTAGGAACTAATCTGTTACACCTTCATCTTTTGATTCCAATGAATGTGGGCTTTCATAACTCTGTGTTTTCTTCTCGAGTTTCTCCCGCTCAGCTTTGCATGAGGAGTTAGATGATGGCTCTCTCCACTTTTCTGTGCAGGCACTGCAGATGCAAAGCCGTTGCTAGCTTGGTGGAAGCTTTTAGGGCTCAGCGTGATGCAGAGCCAAGTGCTGGTACCCTGGTAAGCTGCCTGGCACCTCTCTGCACTGTCACACCGTTTCATCAGGCCCACCAAGCCCCAAGCGTGGAGCTGTTTGTGTTTGTGGTGAGCTGGTTCCTCCCCTGGCAGCACCAGCACAAGTCCAGTTTATCTGACAGATGCAGTTGAGCAACTCTGTCTCTCCCTCGGCCGCAGGCAAAATGAGTCTCCTGCTCTAACTTCATTGTGTTTAGCCATCGCACAAACTCTAAAGCTTCCTGAAATGGGAAGGAAGTAATGTTTAAATTATACACGAGTGAACTGATTTACTCAAACCGAAGTTTTGAGTTCCGTCCCTGTGAATACAGGGATGGAGCTGTCTGTCTGTGCATCCATCCGTCTGCCCGGTGAATATTGATTTAACAGAAACACAAACACAGTTCCAGTACTGTAAAAGCTTTGGCTTAAACCAGTGAAAACCGTGCGGGGCAGATGCATGCTGCCACAGGGAAAGCGGGGTGTTTGCCTAGGGTTAGCTTGTCTGGTAGGTTGCCCTCAGTGATGGAGTGAGACCATTGCTGCAGATTCCCTTCTGCCTCTGAAAACTCAGTGTTTCAGTAAGGTCTGTCCACTCCCAACTGGAAAGGGATTCAAACCGCTCTCCTGTCTGCCTCCTGCTCCTAATGAGGGGGTTTAACTTCCTGTGTAACTTATTTTGCAGAGCATGTAAAATGCTGGTTAAATTCTATGGTCGCTTCCTATGGGCACTTGCTCAGCGCTCCTCAGGGAGCCCAGCACCGGAAAGCCGTAACTGCGCTTGCTAATGGCCTGGAGATCCCTTTTGCAGATGTTTCACCCAAGTGAGCATCTTCTCCATGCTCCTTCCACCTCTCTATAAAAAAATTAATATGCAAGCTGCAGTACTGCCATGCCTGGCCGAAGCTCAGCAGCAAACTGTCCTTCTTGTCCTGTAAACAAGAGATGCTGAATTTTTGTAGGGGCTGCAGCGATTCGTGGTGCGGGCAGCTGTGAGCTGGGGATCTGCTGGCGGGGATCTGCTGTGCGGGGATCTGCTCGAGTGTGGCTGGCCCTGCCTGCATCATCTGGTCCTTCAGAGCGGCACCGAGAGAGGCTGAAATGTCTGCGGAGACATAAACAGAAAGGGGGAGAAGTCACGATTCTCTCCCTATTTATTTGACCTAAATACACTGAAGTAACTGTACCCTCATGAAAGAGATAATTTCCTGGTGCTGGAGAGCTTAACATCTGTTTCCTCCCATTTTTTTTCGGTGGTAGAACATGGTAACGGAAGAACTGGCGGGGTTTTCTTTCCTCTTTTTCTTTTGTATAGCAAGAGGCGCTGCATGCTTGGGCTAAATACGCTCTCCGAGAGCAGACAGGTTTCTCTCAAGGGTTATATGATCATTTGTTCTCTATTTTCTCTCCTTCCTGCCTCCCCCCGCCCCTCCTGGAAAGGAGCGGATACACCGAAGCCCAGGCAGGACTTCCTTAGCTCAGCCATGCCTTCTGGCAGGCTGTGCCGCGTGCCCTCTCCCCGTCACCCCCCTTCACCGAAAAACAATGGCCAAAGGCTCCTTCTTGTTTGTTGTTTTGTATCCCGCAGAGGAAGAGCCGAGTGGAAGATCGTGTCCCCGGGGGCCCTCGGTGCATTCCAGCTCCGGCTGCCGCCTTGCAAGGCTGCCGGCGCCTTCGCTGTGCCGTCCCCAGGCCTTCAGTGCAGATCGGCAGCGCTGGGCGACGCGGGGGGCGGCCAGTGGGTTTCGAAGCAAATTTAGCGCTGCTGAAAGGTGAGAGAGGGAGATGGAGAGCCTCGGAGGGGTGTCTCGAGTCGTTGCTCCGCAGCAAGAGCAGATCCCGTCCTTCCAACATCCAGCGCAGCACAGGTAGTCACGGTGCCTAGAGGAGCTGGGCGTTTGTACCAACTATTTTTAACGTGCCTTGAACCCCTTTGTGTGCTGCTAGTATCTCCTTTGCAGTCGGGGTGTAGTGAGCCTCAGGCCCTCTATGCCCCCGGCTCCAAAACCCTCGAGGTCGCCCTGGGGTCTCTCCAGGTGGTTTCTGCCAGAGGCTCTGCGGTGGAGAGCGCATTTCTCACGTGTGATCCTGTCCGGACTGGCCCAAGGGCTACCGCACCACCAATTTCCTCTTTGATCTCTTCAAAGGCTTGTTGCTCCTAGAGGCCCCAGTTGAAGTAGTTCTTCTTTCGGATCACTTGATAGAGGAGATTTACAAGTTGACTGTAAGCTGGAATATGCATTCTCCAGAATCCCACAACGCCTAGGGATGCCTGGGCTTCCTTTTGTTGACTGGTGGGGACGTGGGTGTTATCTTATTGAGCGCATCTATTGGGATGTACATCCTTCCACCCAGAGATCGATCGCCTTGGAGCATGTTCCCGTGTGGCATTCCCAATTAGTTGTTTAACCGTACAAACAATCATCAAAATCAGGCTCACGCACGCACCGGTACAAACAGCCTGATTACACAAGGATATGCAAGGAGCTGAAAGGCCATTACAACAAGGCTATAAAGACCTGTCCTGGAGGAGAGGAAGGGGTAGGTGCCATTCTTTCCTCTCTCCACAAAGCATGTCTCGGGAGAAAAGGGGGTAATTGTTGATTTTCTCCATGAGATGGTTCTCAGAGCACTGGGACAGCAGCAAGGTAGGCCCCAAATACTAAATAGGCTTAAGGCCAGTGCTTTTTCATAGCTCTCCCAGTCAAAGCAAAACAAAGTGATAGACAGCACAGCAAACAACAAAAACTGAAAACAGTCATTAACAATTTGTGGAGTTTATTGTGCAGCAAAAAAGGGATCAAGCACTGTTTTGGTCACAAATTGAAAACACAGCACCATACAAGCTGCTGTGAAGAGAATTCACTCCATCCCAGCCAGACCCAGTACACTGGGAAGGAGGTAGTTCTGCCCACCGAAGCCCTTTCCTCCTGCCACGTGGCTTGCGTGTTCCTGGGGCTCTTTGAGTGCAAACCAAAGTCAACCTATCTTCTGTTTGGTTGTTTCCCCATCTAGCTCTGCTCGCACCCATAAATGCTCCCCTTGGTGCAAGGGCAGGCGAGCAAACCTCCAGCTACAGTGACGGAGCGGCCGGTGGCAGCGGGGAGCTGCGCTGGGTTGGGACACGGCGTCTCCCCGACCTCGCTGCCTGCCTGGGTGGAGGCTCGAGCGCTCCCTTACCCGTCTGCTCTGCTAAATGAAATTGCCTCCTGCTCAGAGGCCTGATGCCGAGGCAGCGGAACACAAGCTCGGATTTACAGTCGTGCGCCGGGTCCGAGTGCGGGTGAAATTAATCCAGTGCAAAGATGTTTCCCCCAACATCTGCTGTGTTCCCTTACATTTTCCTCGGAGAGGTTGTGGTTCAGTTGAGTTTTAATGTTGTTATGGCTGAGAGAGTCCTTCCAAAATATTAAAGCCTGAAACCCCGTTGTAGGTCCCCTTTACTGACAGAGATCCCAACTGTCCTGCATTTTTGGTGTTTTTTCTAGGTAGGGGACAGCTTTACAGCACTAAATATTTAAAAAAAAAAAACAAAAAAACAAAAAAACTTCTGCTAGCTGCCCAAAAACTGCAGTGATCTGAAGTAGATTTCAGGAATTGTGTGCTGCCAGCCTTGCAAACAGCCTGAACTGCGCAGTGTTAAATGAGCAGTTTCTTTCCATTACTGGGATCTCTTGAGAAAACTCAGCTCAGCCTGGATCAGACCTTTGCTAATTGATGCTCCCTTGCTAGCTGGTCTCGCTACCCTGTTGCCTTTGGTAGGCACGTGGACACCCTTATTTTGCTATGGCTGGGGATAACTCCTGTAAATTTACTAAGGGGCAGCGCAGAAGAAGAAGATTGCCCAAGAAAAGTGTCAGTCCCTGAATGGTGCCTTGTGACAGCCCTGGTTGCTTGGGCCGGATTCGGTGTCCTTCAAGTCTACGAGAACTGTTAACTTCAGCGGGTGTTACCTGGGCCTGCGGTGTTATTTCTGCTCTTGTATCCGTCTGCTAAATCACACTTAAAAGGAGCAAGGTTGCTATTACTCCCACCTGTATCATGCAAGAAGAGCCTTGTGCCAAGGAAATGTTATGCAATCATGAATGAGATACAGAGTACCTAGTTCTTTCTTAAAGATTTGGGTAATGCAAAAAAAATGGAAAGAATTTGGAGGGGGAATCGTGGCCATAGATATAGATGTTTGTGTAACACACCTGGTGCCATTTGCTTGGGATTTTGTGCAATCCTAACTTACTTTTCCAGTGACCTGGAAAAGGAAAGTGAATTTTCAGAATGAAGGGCGGCTGCTTGCGTGGCGAGAAGAACGCCCGGGTCTTGTGCAGAGGGCAGGGTAGGGACCCGCGTAGCTCCTGTGAGTTGGAGCAGTTTTCAGTGTTTGATTGATAGCTGTGGCTTATGAAACCGTTTTCCTCACCAGGCGAGATGATGTGTGTTTTGTAGACCAAACACACCAGCCACAGCCACCGGGCTGAGCCCCTCTTTGGGCTCGAGGTAATTCAGGGGGTAGTGGAAGAGGTGTAAGGTAATAGCATTACCTTATGTCTTCTGTGGGCGAAGTCCGGCACACAGAGATGGTAGTGGCAACTTAGCTGCTAGGTGATAACTTGCTACGACTTGACATCTGCAACTGCGCCTGCAGCCCAAGGAGGGGAAAAATAAAAAGACGGTTGACTAACTGTTGCAGTTTTCTGGCTAATAGGTGATCTCAAAAACGTGTTCAAAGCATTTCTTCAAAATGCTTCTCCTGCGCCCCAGAAAGATGAGCAATGGTTCATCAGATACTCTTGCGGCTGTTGTTCTCCATACTCAATTTTTTTTTAATCATTATGGGCCTTAATGCCCCTGAGCCTGTGTGGTTTGGTTGATAAGGGCACCTTTTCTCTGTCTGGCTTATTTAAAGCACGGGTTTCCCACAAGCATGCTGCTGCTGTGTGTTTGCACAGTGGTGGACGCTATCAGTTGACGGAGCGTAGCAGATTTTGGCACCCGCTCGGGGAAGACCGAGCGAAGCTGGCTGAAATTTGTTCAAATGCAGAGAATTTACCTCGGTGTTGGGAGGCTTTGCTCTGGGTGAGGCAATGCCAGTCCTCGGGCTGGATCTGGTTCAGGTGACAGGGCTGGGACCGCGGGCGCTAAGGAAGCTGCGCTGCTGTGAGTTGGCTCCTGCCAAGGTTAGCCAGTGAGTCCAGTGCGTGCAGTCCTGCAGGCTTAATTGGTGTGAATTAGACAACAACAAGGTGCTTTTCTCACGCTGCGTATTTGCTAGCAGCCGGTCAAAGGGCCTTTTGAGCACCACGCCTGTGTCCTGCTGTTCCATTTATCCCTCAGGGAGGGCTTTGTCAAAGCAAGGACGATGGTTTCAAAGATTAGGAGAGGTTCAGGTGAGGCTGCGGTGGAAGGGGAGGCTGAGAGGAGCCGCCAAGCACTGCTCCCCCGCCTGCCTAGGGCGCTCGGGTCTGGCTTCCTGGTGGCAGCTCTAATTTGCGTCTGGTTTAAAGCTGCTTTTAAAAAAATTAAATACCTTTTTTTTTAATTTTAAAGCCACCCTTGTGCCCTGCGTTTCTGGGTTGTGCTGCTTCTCTGGGGAGGGCTGCGCAGGATCTGTCTCCTGTTACAGGCGCTTTTTTGCCCGACACATGAGAAACAGCCGCTCTCTCCTCTGTGCTAGCATCCCTCAAAGACTTCGCAGACCAGCCTGTTCCCTTTGAATCTTCTTTCCTCATGCAGGACCCACCCAGCCAAAAACAATAAAACATAAAACTGGAAAGAGGAAACAAAAAAAATAGGGACCTTTTGTGATTTTTGTCTTTTGTTGCCAGTTGGCTGCACAACTTGAAACTACTCAAATGCTCTTTTTTTTTTTTCTTCACTCCTTCAAATCCATTCAAATGTGTTACTCCTTAAATTGCAGCAGGGATGTCTGTGAATAACTCGCAGACCCAGAGCGACAGCCCGGGGAATGAGGAGCTGGTCTCCTCCTCGAGCACCAGATGGAGGAACAGTCCCGCTAAACCCTTGTTTTTTTGGGAACAAAAGCTTCTGTGGTCTCCGTACGGACCCAGAGCAACACAACTCCTGCGTGAATTTGTGCTAGAGGGTTTAAGTGGTGGCAGGCAGTGCCGAGGCCCCAAAACAGGCCTTTGCCTGGGGAAGGAGGTTCTCTTTTAAAATCTCCATCGTGGCGAGTACAAAAGGCAGCGGGCTGAGTAAATAGATGGCCAAAGCAGAGCGAGGCGGCGTGCCTGGAAGATAATCACTATACAGTCAGGCTGTGTAACTGTATGGGGTGTATTTGGCAATATTCAGTTAGGCTGTGTAACTGTATGGGGTGTATTTGGCGAGGTGTTGGCACCGGGGGCCGCTGTGAGGAGAGGCAGGGCTGCGCCGTGCCCGGCATGGCCGGCTCCACAGAGGCCGCACCGCGGCCCAGAGCGGAGCCCGTCTGCGACGCTGGCAGCGCCTCTCTGGAAACATGTTTAAGAAAGGGCAAAAACGCCAGAGAGGAGCGAGGGGGGATTAAAAAAAAAGTGAGAAACAGCGCTGTGAACCCCGAGGTCAGTGAAGATGGCGGGGAGGAGGTGCTGGAGCAGGGGGACGTTCCCTGACAGGAATGGCGGCCTGTGGAGGCCCCGCGCAGGAGCACGGGAAAAGCGTGAGGAGGAGGGAGCGGCAGAGAGGAACTCTTATGTCCTGACCAAACCTCTCTCAATTCCCCGTCCCCCTGCACCCCTCGGGGAGGAGGTAGAGCCATCGGGAGTGAAGGAGGGAGGTTGAGCCATGGGAAAAAGAGGGTGGGTGGGGGTAAGGTGTTGTGTTAGTTTTGTCTTTATTTCTCGTTATCCAAATCAATTTTAATTGGCAGTAAATCAAGTTAATTTTCCCCAAGTCATGTCTGTTTTGCCTGTGACAGTAATTGGTAAGGGATCTTCATATCTTTATATCAACCCATGAGCTTTTTCATCTTACTTTTTCCGCCTCTCCTGTTGGGGAGGGGGAGTGATAGGCGCAACGGGGTGGACATCTGGCAGCTGGGCACCGTCAACCCACCACAGTATCAAACGTTCATTTTTTGCTACCCTAAGTACTGTTGGTGCCAAAAGTGCTTGGCACAACCCCTGTGTCATGGCTGTAGCAAAAGCCAGATGACTGTTCACAAAAAAGCAGGATAGTAGTTGTTTCTGTTAAGGTTTTCAACCTTGGCTGTGCTCTGGTTCCTTGGTGCCATCTGTGGAGGTCTCGGGGGTTATCGCATATTGAAGATTGACGTGGTGGCAAGGTAGAAACAGAGGCTTATTTGACTGAATGCAAGGGCAAGCCTTTCCTTGCCCATGATGTGTCCAGGGCATTAATAACCTGCTGCATTAATAACCTTTGTTTTAATAGAAACACTGGGTGTAATGGAGTTTTTTTATAGATATGGAGACTGTTCATAGAGCAGTAAGAATAAAATGGATGAGAGCGGGAGTGAGCTTTATACCTTTGTGTCGGAGCGCTGCAGTGTGACTGCCTGTTCTCCCTCTGCTCCGGGGAAAAGGGAGAGTTTTTCCATTGTCAAACCCGTGTCTCTGGGGCTGTACCCCTTCTTGTTCCTGCTCTTGCTTCCTTCTTCCTCCTGAGAAGTGGTGAGTGGTGGCCAAGCAGCTTTCATTTAGCAGTCCAATTCTAGTGATTCCCACGCTGGTGCCATAGCTATAGTAGGAAGCCATAGCTGGCTTGGATATTCCATGAGTTTTCAGATACTGTAGTCTTTCAGAATTGCTTTGGTTCCAGGAAAAGGCTCATCCTGACTTTCCTTTGAATGCCTGCCTGAAGAGACTGAACTCGTCGGGAGTGCATTGCTGGTTCCTGGCGGAGGGGGCTGGTGAAGATGACAGTGACATGCGCAGGGACGCTTTACTGTAATTTCCTCTTTTCCTCTCTGTCATGTACTCTGACGTATTTAGTGTCCTAGCGATTTGCAAAACGAAGATGTGATTTATGGTATTCTGCTTAAACCTTGTGGTAACTTTATTAATGCAGGAAGTTTATTTGCGGTCACTAAATCTTCAGTCATTTAAATCAAATTTAAGTTGCTTTAAAATTTATATGTTTGGGAGCAAAATTTCAGCCTCACTGAAATCAATGGCAAAACCACCACTGCCACTGGGATAAGATTTAACCTGTGATGCTTTAACAAATGTGTCTTCTAAAAAAACTTTCTGCTCCTAATTGCATTCCTTTGTTCTTTTTTCCTTAAGTCTTGTGAAGAAAACAATCTGAAGACAATGCATCTGTGACACCTGATACCCGCTTGCAAGCCGGGGCGATGGAAGTTATAGAGGGCTGCCGGCATACTGGTCCCGTGATAGCTCCAAATGGATATGCAAACAGGATTTTCCAAGCAAACATGGAGGAAGGGAGTACTGACGCCTTGGAGGTCTGTGGTGCTGAGCACTGCACCTCCAGCGATGCAATCCCGAATGAACGGGAGGAAGCACCCAGGTATAAGAAGACGACCAAGGGCAACCGGATCTGGAATTTTGTTAGACGAAGGAAAGGACTCTCTGCGAATAAAGGACGACCCCAGTCCATGATCCTACTGGGAGTTACCTCTGAGGTCTCAGAATTAAAAAAACCATCCTTCATGGACAGGGTAAGGCCGTTAAAAAAGGGAAGAACCCCCAGGATGCCTAAGGATGTGGATTTGAGAGCATCCAGAGTCCAGGTTGCTTGTGACCCTGAGGAGGACCATCATGCCAGCGGGCAAAGAGCTGTCTACAGGGTTAAGAAACTGGGTGACAGTCGGAGGCCCTCCCGCCACTCGTATGCGGGGTACGTTGATGATTTGGATTCTTCTTTTGAAGACATAGAGCTGAATATCAGCATTCCTGAAATTGATGCCAATGAAAGTAAATGTCTCAGGGATATTAGTGTCAGATTACACAGTGAAGATAATGATAGTAACTGCCATAGAATACCAGCTAGAAAGAGCGAGTCTTTGAATTTCGAAAACTTTAAGAGTCCTGCAATTACAGAAGGGGACAATCAAAAGAGGTGTACTGTGCTCCCACAGGAGAGCAGAAGAGGAAGAAGCTCTGATGTCTGGAGCTATCTGAAAGGAATTTCATTAACTAGCAAAGATAATTCAAAGTTTCCAGATCAAAGGGCTGAAACCAATTTCCAGAACTTAGAAAATATAACTGATCATTCTTCTTCTTATTTTGACTTTGATACGAGATGTGAGGAGAATCTCAGCCAGCGGAAAAAATCAAACAGTGCAACCAAAGCCACTCACTTTGGGGGTGTTGTGAGGTTCTTCACCAGTGTGGCCGAGGCAGCTCGGAGGCTGCGAGGCTCCTCAAGGGCATTTTCACCTGATGAGAAAAGGCCTCAGCGGAGTTTCCGAAGCTGGAGGCAGGATGTTACCTCCCACAAGGAGGGCTTGGTTATCGAGAACGAGAGTGCAAGGGCCTTCTGCGCGGTGGGAGTGTGTCTGCAGTCCCCAGATTCAGGTACATGGGACAATCTGAGCTTTGAGAGTTTGGTGGGGAAGGAGCCCGTGCAGCATTGCAAAACCACAGAAGTGTCGCAAGACATTGGCTCCTCTGCCCTGGGCAATGAGAATGATAGATTTAATGAAACATCACTTTCTCCCTTTGGGCCAGAACCATCCATCTCCCACCTGCCAGAGCTCGCAGATGACTCTTTCACTGAGCTAAATACTAAAGGCTCCTCTGAGGATCTGATTGACTTTCCACAGACGACTCTGGCTAAACAGATTCAGGATTCGGGCAGTACTCCAGAGAAGACACAGGTTATGGGCAGGGACCTGCCACGTTCTCAAGGTCTTCCTGTGAATAATCTGGATGCTGTGGACCTGGGCTGTTCTCCCGCTGCAGGTGGTGACTTTTCTGCAGTGACTGAGGCTCTGATCCACCTTCCACAGACAACCCTGACTAAACTTGATACTGAGGACGTGGCTTGTGCTCCAGTGGTTGCTAAAGACACAGATCTGTCTCCAGCAGTGGCTCAGGAGCTTTCAAAGACAGAACTGGATATGCAGGACTCGAGAAATCCTGAGCTGTCTTTGCAAGACTTGTCTAGAGGTGAGCTGGGGATTCAGGACTTGGGCAGTACTCCAGAGAAGACACAGGTCGTGGGCAAGGACCTGCCACGTTCTCAAGGTCTTCCTGTGAATAATCTGGATGCTGTGGACCTGGGCTGTTCTCCCGCTGCAGGTGGTGACTTTTCTGCAGTGACTGAGGCTCTGATCCACCTTCCACAGACAACCCTGACTAAACTTGATACGGAGGATGTTGCCTGTGCCCCAGTGCTTGCTAAAGACACAGATCTGTCTCCAGCAGTGGCTCAGGAGCTTTCAAAGACAGAACTGGATATGCAGGACTCGAGAAATCCTGAGCTGTCTTTGCAAGACTTGTCTAGAGGTGAGCTGGGGATTCAGGACTTGGGCAGTACTCCAGAGAAGACACAGGTCGTGGGCAAGGACCTGCCACGTTCTCAAGATCTTCCTGTGAATAATCTGGATGCTGTGGACCTGGGCTGTTCTCCAGTTGCTGATGTTGACTTTTCTGTAGTGACTTTTTTAAAATGTGCAACAGTTAAAGGACAGGTTTTAGAGCAGACTGACTGCCGCATTAAAAAGCGCGGAACCACTGCATTTGTGGAACAAAACTCTGTGGAGGTAACTGACGGAGGGGAACCGTTTAACTGTAACGACGAGTGCCGTCCGTTCCAAGTGCACATCTCTAGAATTGTCTCCTCCGGACGGCTCAAAAACGGAAAGGTATGAGTAACTTTTACTATAATGTTTTCGATAAGACCATACTGTTTTACATCTTATGAAGATGGGTTGCACTTGAAAGTATTTTTATATATTCCTCATTGGGATTTTCAGTTAAGTAGGCTGTCGTATGAATGGTGGCAGTAGACACAGCTTTTATATCAGTCCGAGAGAAGTCAGTTAACTGACATATCCCTGAGCTATTAGCGTAAAACTCCAGAGCTGCTCCTCCTACAACCCTTTGGCCATTTGTTTGTATCAGTGCCTCTAGAAGAGGGCCGTAGCAGAAGTTTATGTATTTCTAGGCACTATCTTTAATTTTTTTCCTCTCTGCATTTAGTTCATTTGAAGTAGAAACTTGTAAGAAGAGTGCTTTCGACAAATTTAGAGTTCTGAAGTGTGCCGTAGACAAATGGCATTCAGCAATTGCACTGTGGCCCTTGTGTTTTCTTACCTAAAAAAGCAGTAGGGGTTGTGGTCGCTGATGTTTATTAGGTGATGCTGGTTACAACACAGCATCTGGAATACCAGAGTCCTGGCATACAGTGCAAGAACAGAAAAAAATAAAAAGAAGGCCCAGGTCTTGTAGAGCTCATCAGATCATTTCTCTGGCAGATCTAAATGAGCTCTCTCCCTGCTCCAAACCTGTCAGAAATTGTGTGGCCTCAATAGTTTGGTGCTGAGCCTGTAGCAGAAAGCCTTGCTAAGGGCTTGGGTGCATAATGTGAGCAAAATGCCTTCCTAATGTGACTGCGTGCTGAGTAGGGACCTGGTCACAGCTGCCTCGCATCTCTCTCTACACAAAATGACATAGCCTTTTGGGATGTTAAATACCCAGCCCTAAGTGAAAGGTGGGCAATGGTGGTGGCTCTAATGGCAGTGCATTCCTGTTTGTTATAAACAAGTCTTTCAAAGCCCTTAAAATTGTCAAAACCTTTAAGTGGACATTGCGTTTTGGACTAAGTTCCGGGTGTTACAAATCTGTATTGTCCAGCTTAATGCCAGGAAACCTCAGAAGTCCCATGGGTAAGGAGTCACAGATACAGGATGGGAAAAGGCCTCCTGAAGCCGATAGACTCCCCCCATTAACTCTCAGCCCATCGCTGTAGCACCTGCGCACGTATCTGTGTGTGGAGCAGAAATCTGTGAGCGGTAGCAGTCCTATCAGCTGTGCCAGCTCACTTGCCAGCATGCCCCAGCCTTGTGTCTCTCAGGAGAGGTGGTTTTGTGCCCTGCGCAGCCACTGAGGCTCACGTCGCTCTGTGCCAGTTGTGGAATCGATAGAGGTTTGTGGACAAACCATGGTAGGACCCAGTGTGAAGCCCAGCTCTTTTCTTTTGGGTCCCTGCTGATTAGCTGAGGTTGAAATGATTACTTTTTTTTCAGGTGCCAGGTAGGGAAATTGGGTCAATTAGTGAAGAAACTTTCTCCTTTCCTCTTGGGCTTGGAGAGACCAGAGATGTTACAGAGGTGATGACATTGTTCCCTGTTGGAAAAGGGGTCACTGTAACTTCTGAGCCAAGAGGGGAAGTGTTTGAAAATTGGCAGCAGATTAGAAATGCTGGGGGAAAAAAATCTGAACTTCTGACTCCCAGCTAAAATGGGCAGTACCATTGTTAGTTATTTCTGGATTTGTTTTTCTGCTCCGTTTTGTGTAATACAAAAAAATAAAGACAGCTCACTGTGTAATTCCAGGCACTTATGAAGTGGGGTGAATAGTGGTTAGTCACTTCTTGTGGTCCCTGGAAGAAACGTTTTTAGGAGGAGCTTGAATGAAAGGGCTGTGGTTTGATATCCCTTCACAGGGACCAAGCTGAAAGTATTCTGGGCAGGAGCAAGATAACTGAGGCACGAAAGGATTGAGTGAAGCAGAGGAAAGTATTGGCACTCTTTTTCCCAGAGCAGCCACATCTCTGCTAGCTGAGGGCAATGGCTGCATGCCTAATCACAGAGCTCTTAGGGCAAAATCTGAGCGATTTCCCAGGTCAGCTGTGTGAACAGGAGATGTGGTAAGCCCCAGCTCAGCTGTTGCAGCTTACAAACATTACCAAGAAACTTAAATATGGTGCTTGAGATAACCGGACAGGAAACCTCCCCCGAGTTCCCGTCGAGTGTGGCGATAGCAGTACGACCTCCAGACTGCTGTGGCTTCCGGCTTCACGGAAGGCCTGCTGCCTCGCCAGGCAGAAGCAGCAGCGGGATGGAAGGGAAAGCATACAGCCTGCCCTGGTTTGTAAACACCTTCTGCATCCCAGAAACTCGATGCACGGTGATCCGGTGGCAGCATCAAACCCAGAGAAGTCAAGATTGTGGCTAAAGGAGGGATACTCTTGGATAGGAATGGATCTAGAGAGTCCGCCAGCAGCTCCAGTAATAAATGTCCTGAGATACCCCAGGGATTTGCTTGCCTATCTCTCATCAGGGAGTGGCACTCGGAAACGTTTTACCAAAAATAAACATGCAAGAGGAATAACTTCAGCCTGAGCATGACAGTAGCAGCAAACTCGAGCCTCTTATTGTTTTAGGGCTAAATCCAGCTCTTTGCTGGCACCTGTTCCCCAGGACAGTTGTTGACCCTCCTGCCTGCATTCCAGGCTGCTCTGCATTAATTGAAGGGTTTGTATTTCAAGTGAGATGCTCAACCACAAGTAGGGAGAAGGTGCTGCCAGGACGTTGGCTTGGCTTGGTCAGCTGCTGTAAACAACCGCTTCGGCAGTTTTCAAGTGTGCTAGCAGTGTAGAGCAGTTGCTTTCCTAGTCTTGCCTTTTAAAATTTTAATGTCTTTGGGCAGCAGCTGAGTGATGTTATAGGCAAATAACAGCTCAATAGGAATTGATCTTAATACTGTAAAGGAAATGGCATTGCAGCAGCATTTTAAGAGTAGCTGTAGAAAGATAGAAAACCACTGACTTCTCAAACTGTCCCCCTGCCTAGTTGCTTTCAGACCGCATCCCAAATTCTTGTTTGTTCTGGGAACTTGTGAAACAGTGGAGATAAAAACATTTTGAAGAATTGAAAGAACACTAAAGGTCAAAATAGATTGTCAATGGGAAATGAATTACTGATTTCACCATTCACACTGCTGCAACTCTGGAATGAAAGTGCTTTCCTTATTTTGAGAGATAGATATGAGAAATGAACTGAAAGATGATATGGAGGTTTTACTAGATTTTGGACAGTTGCAAACTATAGAAGTTTCCATTTTCCAAATCCCCACTGAAGTGAATTATCCTCATCCCACCTCTAAAAACACCACAGCATCCCAACAGGGAGCATGCTGCTGCAAGGAGTCAGACATAGCCCCAGAAGTTGTATTTGCGCATTCCCAGTAGCTTGAGATGATGCTTAGGTGAAAGGAAGATTTGATACCATATAGACTACTTTGTGGTTCTGGCTTTTCCATCGGGGTTTCAAACCACCTGATGTGTCCTTGGATGGGGTTTGTGGAGGATTTGATACCTCCTTTGGGAATGACGTGAGGAAAGGTTGCAAAATATGCATCTGACTTCATATTTCAGGCATCAGTTTAGAGTTTTTAGGACCCAGAAACTTGATTCAGGCTTATTGCTGGCAGAGAGATCCTCCCTGCTCGGCTTAGGGGCATGCACAGGGACCAGGCACTGCAGAGCATTTTGGCTTGTGTCACTCTCGCAGTGAAGGAGCAGAGGGTTTTCACTGCAGTCTTTCTGTGCCCTCTGCTGGCTTATTTGTGAAATAAGTGTTTATTTTTACGGAACAGAAAACCTTCTCTTTTTCCTTAGGATTTTGAATTTTGTCTCCAAAAGGTTTACAGACTGCAGCTTGCTGCTGGCTGTTGTCGCTGCACATAGACACCAGTTAGTTTTGGGATGCCATTTTCTGGGGGAATTATGATTGCCAGAAGTGTGAAAGTGAGATTTCTACAGGCTGAGATTTCAACCTGGGCAAAAGGTGTCCATCCCATAGGATGAGGTGCTAGGCCAAACCAGGATGCCAGGGTTTTCCAGCCAGTTTGGATTCAGAGCCCTGTAAGGGGCTGTCTGATCAAACCCGCTTCTCAGCATCACAGCAGATGGTTGCAGATGTTTCTCTTGAGCAGCCGTCGAGTTTGTTCCTCTGAGTCCTGTACTTAGGAGCCAGCCTGTCCAGGGGCCATAAAGGCGCTTCCTGATGCGGAGTGGCCCGTACTGATGGTACAGGTTCGGCGCTTTCACGGCTTTACTAGATTTTGTGATTTCTGTGCAATAGCTGCACACTGTGTTGCTCTGTGTGGGAAAATCAGAGACTCTGCCTGTGCGGTGGGTCTAACTGGAAGCACAGGATTACTGATTTGCCTGTGTGTGCGCATGCCAGGGGATGCGTTTGCAGATTTGCGATCTGATAGCTGGGGCACATCTCAGATCCTCCCACAGGTTTGGAGTTTTACTTTTGTGCAGCAGCTGCAAGTGCCTTTTCATGAGAGGAAGATACAGCAACTTTCTTTTTCTGTGTTTGATGAGAAATTGCAAGTGATGTGCAACAAGTTCTCACAGTGACCTTTAGCTTGAGATTGTTTTATTGTCTCTCCGTTACAGACCATTTGGGAGCAGCTGCAGAAATGGGACTGCTGAGTCGATTTGTCTTTTCCCTCCCTGTTGAATGACTAACCAGGAAATGAGTATTTCTGAGAGTTGATCTTCAGCGCTCTCTTCATCTCCTGGTTGTTGGCAGTAAACTAGGTGTTGTCTCAGCCTACTGCTGGTAGTTGTGCTTACAAAAGACTTCATAATCCTTCCAAATTAAGAAACAGTACTTTACTTTCTAAATCCTGCCGTTGCCAAAAGAGCACTATGCTCCTGTCTGTAGCAAGGTACAATTTAGTTGCAGAATGAAGATTCTGTGTATTTATGGCTTTTAATATGGTTATGTCTGACAATCATCTTATTTTTAGAGGAGACAAAACCTCTAAAGCCTATCTCCAAGCTGTTCAGATTTTCATATTTTTAATAACCATGAGGTGCTAGCAAAATCTTGAATTAAAGCCTGTATTTAGTGCTATCTATAATGGGGTAGGATTTTTTGGGGAAACATATTTTTATCATTGTCAGGGAAAGGCAGGTTGAGTTTGCAAAGCTGATAGGCTTTACATGTATATATAACCAGCCACTGAACACATGGATAATTCAGATTTCCACGTTTTCTTAAAGTACTTGTTAGGTCTTGCCTTCATCTAGTTCCCAGCCTCAAAGGTACAACAGGCCACCTCCTGCCATCCTTGGTGCCATCAGAGTAGGATACAAATGGGGACCTCTGGGCATTGCTGGCCTCTATGCTGAAGGGACTATGTGTCCAAAACTTCTCTGGGTGGAAGGTTTTCTTTGGCTTTTACCTCCTCCCAGCTGTTACCCAGTCAAGAGAAGCCTATTGGGTCCTTGGACATGGTGCTGGTGCTGGGAGCAGGGAATGGGAGATGAAGCCTTAATGCATCCACAGACTCCCACTGTGCCTTTGGCGTAATTGTAGCCTGTCTGCTTCGTTCTTCATCTGTAAATGAAGATAATAGCACATCAGTGAAAACTGGGGCTGCTGGAGTCTTGAGGACAGATACACTAAACCATATGAGGCACCCACTTATTAGCAGGGCCATGGAAGTATGACAAATCCGTCTCTAATTGAGGCTAGAAGCCTCCCAGTGAGGAACCCCTCCTGTTTTCTCCTCCTGACCTTTGTAAACTGATTTTTCTGCTGATTTCTTGACTCTTAAGATTATACACAAGACTTCCATGGTGTCACAGAAAATAAAATGAGAAGTAGGAGTCTGAATTGTGATTTTTTTTTTTAAAAGAAAATTCCATTCTGCAAAATATCGCTGTACAAGTTGTCTCTTTCGGGATCTTTTCCTCCTGAAATAGGATAAAGTTGGAGTCACCCAAAAATGAGGGACACTCCAACGTTTTTCTCCAGTTAGCTATAAATGCTAATTCATTCTTTGGATTAATGTTAGCAAATGTTAAGGTACAACTGGGGTATTTGGCCACTTTATGGGTGCTTCAATCAATTGCAAGTATCTTACTGTTTCAACTAATATTGATATAGAGGACGTGTCTTGTTAGCAGTTGTAATCAGTCAGCTTCCAGAGAAACTACCGTGATAATTTCTGCTTTCCTCTGTGAATCTTTCAGGAAAAATAATTGTTCTAGTTTTGCTAAAAACATACCTGGGCATTTTCAGAGAATGAGAAAGAGGTCCCAGTTTACTTTTAAGTGCTGTGGTTTGCCCCATCCTTGCATTTGGACCGTCTGAAAGCTGGCAAGGGCTGTAACTTGTGTTCTCCCTGGAGCTGAGGCACACTGTAATAACTGAAAAGAAAACTCAGCTGTGGTGGTAGGTGCTACATACATTAGAGAGAAAATGGTGTAGAGGGGCGTGTTGTCGGTGGCCCCCTGTGACAGATGGAAGGTGCAGACCAACCCTGTTCGGTGCGTTGTGCCCAGCTGGGTGTGTGTGTGCACTGGGTGCTTCGGGACACTGTTCTGGTCCAAACAGTGATGCTGTAAAGAGCAAGCATTAGAAATGCTGGGCAATGGGATTAGGAGCTAACCTTTTACAACAGTAGCAGGACTTTGGACCTGTTTTGGTCAGCGGGGAATATTACCTGTGTTTCATGTCCTACAATAAGTTAAAACCCAATATTTTGGGAAAAGATGTAGAAAAATTCATAAGGGTAACACAAAGGGCTGAAGCATGGTCCGAAGCCGATGGTCCTTGGTGGATTTGGTACAGAGCAAGGCTAGGCCATCTGCAAGCAGCGAGGTACATCTCCCCAGTCACACCAGAAGCCACCAGAAGAAGAGGTAGGGTGGGTAGGAAGTATCTTGAAAGAAAGGCAACTGTGCTTATAAAGAGGCTTGATTTTACAAATACTAGGTTGCAGGAGAGTCGGTGCGTTTGTGTGAGACCTTTGTTAGCAGCGAAGTGATGTAAGACTCGGCTTTTGAAGGAGGACAGTCAGTGGGTCTGATATGTTTTTTTGCAGTTACGTATTCCACCAAAGTGATTCAAATCCATCTACGTGTGAAGAATCCTCTCCCTCCCCAGAAGGTGCTCTGTACCCTCCCGATGACTCCAGCAGCATGGCAATAATAGCAATGCTGTTATGTTTATTCACCTCCTGTCCTCTTCGTAGACCATCTGTAAGCTTCTGTTTATGGAATTGGAAAAGACCTTATATGACCTCTGGAAATACCTGGAAGGGAGTGTTTTGTTAATATTTTTGGGAATGAGGAAAATGACATCCTGTTACTAATTTAATTCACTTTTACATGGATCTTATTATCAGGAAGACTCTTAAGTTTTGCAGGAATTGTTCTTGATGGGTATCTGAGCTTTATTCTAAGAACTTTTAACTTTTATTTTTATAACAGTATGGGCAGATCCTATTATTACGCTGCTGGATGAGCACACACATAAACAGACTGTTTCCTAAACCTCACCATTGCAAACTCATTGCTCTACTCCATGACTATGTCTTTCAAGTCCTGGAGACCTTTCTGAAAAATCCTCGTGTTCCATTTTCCACTTCTTACTCACATGTCTCTTGAGCACAGCCGTACATGGAGATCAATGGTGACTGATAGCTGTAACCTGGCAAAAAATCCAGAAATCAAGTCTCCTGTAGACCACCAAAGGATGCATCTCCTAGTTCAGTTCAGGAGTGCCTGTTGAAGCAGACCTCCCAGTTGTCCACCCTCCCGGTGCTTTGAATGCACTAATTGCTCTTAATGACCCTAAGCAGTCTCACCTGGGGCCTCCACACCATACCCATGGGCCTGGCAGCCCATTTAAGCTCTGCCCTGGGTGCTCAGTCCTTCCTTGAGCAACATGGGAGGAGGGCTGGTCTCCAGCTCAGCTACAGCTGTGCCTTTGCCTGGCTACGAGGCCTGCTGGGCTAGATGCCAACCTGGGGCCTGGTTTCCTGGCTTGACCTTGGAGCTGGCTCACCACCATGGACCTGCCCGATGGTCATGGGGCTTTGTCTGACCTTGATCTGTAACTGACTCACCTGCTTTACCTTGGACCTGCTTCATCACCATGAATGTGCCTAATGATCTGAAGCCTAGCTGACCCTGGTCACCATCTCCAGACCTGGCCTGGTCCCTTGTTTGGGTGCTGTGGCATGGGGCTGATGGGTGAGGCCCCATCCTGCCAACCAGGTTATGTCTTTGGCTGCTGGTTTGCTGTCCCTTAGAAAGCAGCCAGCCCTCACTGCATGTCATGAAGCCAACCCGAAATGTTTTAGCTAGTACTGGGTCCTTGGCACCAGCTAATTTGCTCCCTGTGTGTGCTCCTGCTGGGACTTGGTAATGTGAGAGTAGCCAAAATGCTGTGCAGAAAGCAGGCATCTTCATCATGTGTTGCTCTCAGAAGTGCCTTGGAGGCTACGTGCCACTGGAAGTTGTTGGACTTAAACACCGTGAGCTGTGCTCAAGGTATGAGCCCCATGCAGTGGGAGTTAGGGCACTCCAACATCGGAGCCAGCAAGTCTTAATCTTTCAGTCGAAAAAATGAAGCGGGTGCCGATTGTGGTGAGGAAGTTTAAGGTGTGTTGCACTGTCTTGAAAGTTATATGTATTATTGTATGTTCTGTGATTACTTTGTCTGAGGTTTGACACGTACTAGTAAAATTCTTCTCTGACCCTTTTCTTGCCAGCCGATGTCTCATCCTTCTCAACCATCCCCACAAGCACCACCCTTCAAAGTCCTTGTGGAGAGATGTCGCTCCGAACCCCTCTCCCAGAGCACCCCGATGGGGCTGGACCAGGTGGGAGGGCGCATGCAGCACTTGCTCAGAAGACGCGGTGAGTAGCTTTGCGGCATTTTTCTCCCAGGTTTGTTTTTTGGTCTCGCCCATCCTGCAGAGCAAGACACGGGCAGTATGGGTTGAAAAGTCAGAAAGGTGGCTTGCATCCATCTTGTTACAACCCTGGAGCCAGGTGAGGGAGCTCTGATAGCCACACGCTACGGAGTTTCTTGGTAACTAATACGATCTTTTTGTGTACAGTGTATTTATGAAATAAGGCTATTTTCTGTCTTTAATATCTCTGAATACAGTCCCTATAAAGTCCCTGTAATTTGGTTGCAAGATGGTGAACAGATAGGCGCATAATGTGTAAAAGCTGTTCAGCAACTTCTGTGCGAGTTTTCTCTTGGCTTTCTGTCCTCTTACCAGCCTCTGTGGAGAGTACTTGCCATTTGGAGGTGGCAAGTGGTGATGGATACTGAGATCACAACTCAAGTCTGATGTTTGTTTGGAAACACAGCAAGAAGTGAGTTTTTTTTTCTCCTCTGTCTTTTTTTCTCTCTCCCTGATCAAGAAGAGAATCTCATGAGCCAAAGACCATGATGATCTATCCTCTGCATTTTTCCTGCTCAAAACGATGTTAGAGAAAGCACTACAGAATGTATTTGCTGGAAGGGTCTTGTGTTGGCAGGAAAATAGGCTGATGTTTGATTAGATGACATCATTTTTTGAACCTTTAATTAAAAAGATTGGTAATTAGAGTAAGGAAATTATTTCCTGAAGGGGTACTGCTAACACCAAGAATCCTGTGATTTAGCAATGGGCAAGTAGGGGAGTGCTGGCAGACTGTGCTGGCATTGCTCGGGAGCACACGAGGGATCCAAGCAGTTGATGGATGGTGGCAGCACATCAGGGTTAAGAAGAACTAGGAAGGAGAAGGCAAAGTGGCTGCCTCTTTAATTGATGGCTCTTCTGTCGGGGTGCACACGTTTCTAGCATGTGGGGAGTAACACACGCGTCTCTCAAAATGTGAGCGTTACTGTGTTTGCACGTTGCTCCGAGTGCTACTATGTCGGCACATTGCCTCTGGAGCCTGGTAGCAGCCTCTTGCTATAATCGGCACTTGCACTGCAGCTTGATTTTCTGCGAGTCTAGAAAGTGAAACGCGTGTTGCTAAAAATAACAGCAGGCTGCCTGCGTCAGCATCGCATTTAGGAAATAGGTCTCAGTGCAATCTCTCTCCCAGCAACGCTGGAAGAAAATCAGGATTGCTGCCCACCCAGCCATGCCAGGGCTACAGCAGGGTCCCAGCTCTGCTGCACTCTGTGCTGCTGTCCTGGGCAGAGCAGAGTCACCACTTATTTGATTTGGGGGCAGGGAGTATGTAGTGTGTGTGTGTGTTTTGCCCCTGTAAGGTAAAGGTGACCCGCACCCCAGGAGCGGGGGTGTGGATCTCCATTCTGCCAAAGCCTGGGACCATTTACCCTGTGTTATCTGGTTTCAAACCCCTCGGGACTGACACGGTCTGAAACCTCTGCCTGGGTTAGAGGTGCATCAGGAATAAGAAAATTAGTGTTATGCATCTTTCAGGGAAGAATTCCAGAACTTGGCTGTTTTCTGTGGATGCCTTTCTTCATGAACAGGATGACAAGCCTCCAGGGGATGGGAACACCCCTGGGTGTGTGTATGCATACACAGGCACGTATATGTACGCTGCCCAGACCACATGCACCTGCTGACAGGAGCCCGTGTTGGCAGCTGCCGTGGGAGCACGAGCGGTGCTCAGCTCTGTTTCCTTCCTCCCAGTGGCTGTCACTCCAGGCTAGGAGATGTGAAGAGTCTGACAGAGGAAGGGATTAAAATCTAACCATGCTAAATGTGGGAGGGAAAAACCCCGGTGTCGCACAGAATGGCAGTTTCACCCCAAAAAGAGAGGGGTAGGATGGGGAGCTGAAAATTAGGGTTGATTAGAAAAGCAGAACTTAATTTTGAAAGGTGAGTTGCCAGCCCTCCTCCACCATTTGCCTCTTCTTTACAAGCTGTTTTGTGCTTGGGTATGTACTATTTGTAAGGCCAGGCTAAGATTTGGTGTAAATGGTATAGCTCGCTTAAAGCTAGATCAGAATTGCATCTGTGAGGGATTGGCCTGAAATGCTTGGGGTGAGAAATAGCCCAGTTTCTTTGAAAAACAGCTTTTATGGACTTTCCCATTTTTGTTTCCTGCATAAATTCGAGGAGCTGTTTCTTTTTCAAGGCATTGCATCATATGGACCACAACGACTATAAAACTGGGATTTCTGCAAGTCCAAACTGCAGAGGTGCTGTTAGCAGTTATGACCCAAGGAGTTACTGCACTTTTAATACCGGTGCATGCAGATGAGGCTCTTGTGTTGCCTGGTGCTCCTAGGAGAGCATTCTGGCTTCACACCCAGCTTGTCTGACCCCACCTGCTTACACCACCTCTGAATTTGGCTCTTGGCTCTTAGTTTGTGCCTGCGTTTTTGTAGTATCCGAGCTGCATTATTTTTCTTGTATCCCAAGAGCACTGAATAAAGCACCTAAATATACTCTCTGCTCTCTTTTTCTAAAGAAGAGGTTGAATGAGTCTCTTGCAAACAATTTTGTTTCTTTCATTTAAAAGAACAGCCTCCGCCCCCAGCCTGAGCTAAAGCACAGCATTTATCTTTTGTCATTCCTTTTTTTTTTTCCTGTGGATTTTATCCTGGCAGCTGAGAACGAACAGGCTTCAAAGACTCTGAAGGTGCGCGGGAACTGCAGGAACGGTGGACGTCGATGGAACCTCTTCAAGCCTGGAGCTGAGAAGCTGCAAATCAGTAGGGTAAGGTGGTGTTTGAAATATGCGTCTGCCTGCTTCAGGGGTAGTGTTTACCTGCCGCATGTTTAGCCTCGGAAACTAACAATATGCTTTACTAACAGCCTCCTGAATCTGTGGTTCCTTCAGCTACAGATGGGGATTTTTTTTGTTATTAGGATTATTTTATAGCAGTAAAAGAATAGGTGCATTATCCTTTTTCCTCTGGATTAGTTTCCCTTCAATGTATATCGGAGGCTTTATGGTCTAACGGAGGCATTGGGCCTCCCATTTCTTTGGCTGAGTGTTCCCTGCAAGTGGAGAGAACTGTGACGTTTCAGGTCGCCTATAGATTTCCTCTGTGGTTTTGATGTTGGTTTTTTTTTTTCCTTTTTAAGCATGTGTCCTTTGGGTTTGGTACTGCTACCAGCACTGTCTTGGTGACAAATTCATGTCACTGATTCTTTCCCAAAGTGTTTTGCAAATATAGGCACAATCCACTTTGTTCTTTTTTTTGTGAATGATGCTTCTAGTGGAGAAAGTAAAAGCTGTTGTGGGCCTGGGGATGTCCATGTCTTTCTCTGGGAAAAATTCAGAAAAGATGGCAAAAATTGTACCGTTTGTCTGATATGTTTCCTTGCTTGTGTGTGGGGTTGTTTTTCATCTATGCTGTGCCGTGCGTTTGAAGTCTGGAGACCGTGGTTATTCCATGGTCCTGTTTTGGATTTGTATTATTTGTGAGTCTGGTTTCACTGGTACCCGACATATGAGACTCTGGATTGTTGAAAACCCAATAGATTTGCTAACTGGCAACTAACGTGATGCAATGAGAGTTTTCTAGTGAATAGGGCAGAAGAGGTTTAGCCCTTGTTATTCCTGTAGGGCAGACAAACAAAAGATGTTCTGGGAGCCAGGAATTTCCCTG
This sequence comes from Calonectris borealis, assembly GCF_964195595.1. Taxonomy (NCBI): domain Eukaryota; kingdom Metazoa; phylum Chordata; class Aves; order Procellariiformes; family Procellariidae; genus Calonectris; species Calonectris borealis. The sequence continues at coordinate 22,850,365 of NC_134324.1, read as the reverse complement.
CTGGAATCAAGAGGGGGAACTGACCTTCTGCGGTTGTGTCTGTGTGGCTGTTCCCCTCCCCTTTACTGTTCTTCCTTACCAGTCCTTTATTGTATTCATTTTCCCTTTGATATCTGATGAACTGCCTTCCTGAAATGTGATTTCCAGGCAGGCCTCTGTGTCTGTTTCTCTATCATAGAAGCAGTAAGTTGCCAGTGAGTGAGACTGACTTCTCCAGCCTGCTTGCGTTGGGTGTTGGCTTCCAGGGAACACGTGCAGGGATGGACCACTGGTATTTCAGGCACTTGTGACTTTCTGGAATGCCATCTTCCATCACTTCTTTTTTCTTTCCTGATTTTTCCTGGACTGAGGTACAAGCCAGAGGATAGATAGACAAGGAGTTCAGCCCTTTCTTTTCTGTCCCTTCCCTTTGGGTCCTACCTTGCTTCCCAGACATAAACTGCTTCTTTCAACTCAGGAAAGCTGTTTTGGTTATAGGTATGCTGAACATCTAAGCTCCTGGAAGATAAAATGATTCCAAATCCAGTAGAGCTGTTTATTCAAGGCCAGAATAAAGGCAGGCAACTTGCAGAGTTGCTGTTATAGCAATGAAGTATTCTCTTGTACAGTATGCAAGCCCCACCTGGGAGTATCATGAGGTGTGTTATTCAAATAAACCATTTCCATGTTCAGCATCTGGTGCAGACCAGTGCATGGATACGTTTGGTCTACCTTAATTAACGAAACACTTTCTCAGTCTCTTAAGAGAAGCCATATGTTTTGCAGTCTTCATAGCTGTCCTTCAGACCCTGCTTGGAAACCAAGGTGCTATTCTGTTTTGACACACTATTGAATGCATGAGAAGCAAGATGGTCTGAGTCCTGAGTCATCTCAATAAAACCATCCTGTTTCTGATTGCAAATAGAGCCTGACATAGAGCACCCTTACAAAGGCAGTGGAAAATTGAAACTTCAGCAAACCAAAAATACTGCTGAAGTTTGGGAGGAGTTAGCTAAGAAACTTTGCTTCTCCAGTAGTGATATCTAGGAATGATGTGGAACTGGAAAAGGCAATGAGCTTCTCATGAGCACAGAGACCTGTATGTGTTGTTCAGCTCAGACACGGGCGTTCCAAAGAGCTGTGCATCACTGGGACAGAGAATTGGTTTTGGGTGCTGATCAAGATGCCCTCGGAGACTTGTTCAGCACTGCCATTAGGCAGCTTGTTGCTCAGCCTGAATTACGGCAGACAGGCAGGTGTGAAACCTGTGCTGGGGTTTATAAATCAGAGGTACTGTGTTAAGTGCTGCAAGAGTAGGATATATAAATGTGGCTCACAATAGCAGTGCTGGAAAATTCATCTGTTGCCTCTGCCCCAAGCTGAGTGAAGATCTACGGGTTTGTAAATCACCTCTTTGCTAGAAAGAAATTTCTTCTTTGGCAAGATTTATAAATTTGAGATAAAATTTGTGGGCTTGGGTATCTCATCAGGTGCATTCATTGACAGTTGACGACCAGTCAGGTGGCAGAGCTAGCACAGAAAGGAGGGAGTGATACTTCCAAACCAGAGGCCAGGCTTCTGCAGAAACTGTGCCTGATTTTCATCTTGAATGGGAATGTGTGAGGTGGAGAGAGAGAGGAAGAGGAGACTGACAAAGCATCGGGCTTGTCTTAGCGGCATTGGTGCCATCTGGGCCCTTGGAGAGATCTGGGTGGTTATGCAAAAAGAGCATTGGTATCACTGCATGTCATGCAAAAATGTGGAGCTGTTGATGAGCAGCTGCCTTGTGAACCCTCAGAGGCTGCTTATTCTTTGCTCTCTGCAATGTGCAGATTTTGGCAAAAAACATTCCCTTCCCCCCCCTTTTTTTTTTTTTTTGGGTAGAGTTGTAGGTGTGATTTAGAAATGGCATCTCTTAACTACCTGCTAACCCAGAAGTCTGGGATGAGAGGCCGATCCTAAGCCCAAGGAGGAATCCCCCTTGTCAAGACCACTGTTTGTCACATCTGGTAACAGTGTGCACCATTTTGCAGCTGGCTGCATCTTAATCCACCAGACAGCAGGGATGGCAAAATGCAGTTGCAGAAGTAAGTGGTGGTAGCAGGAAAGGAGAGAAGGGCAATTGTCTAATCCTGTGCTGCATCTCATCTTCATCCTAGGAGTGCTCACGTGCATGCACAAACCTGTGTTTTTTCTTACTGCTCGTGGCTCTCTTCTCCTATCAGTCATGCCCAAGCTGTCCTAACAAGTGAGCGTCTGCAAGTCTGGGCACAAGCTTTAGTAATTTTCTGTGGAGTAGGTAAGGTTTATTGTTCCCACTTCGTAGGTGGGGATAAGAAAACGGAAGCACCAGAGGGTGGTACATGTAGAGCCATGCGATAGTTTTTTATTTCTCTCCTAATTTCAAGAAACAGGAAAAAAGTAAATAGGGTCAAACTGAGTCAACTTTTAAAAGCTTTCAGTATTTTTTTTTCTTCAGAAGAATACCTCTCAGCCTGGAGAAAACTCTGAATTGAAACAGGTTATGTGCAAAGCATTTCATTTTAGCACTTAGGTCACTTAGAACCTTTGCTTTTATGGGAGCAGTTTGGCACAATCAAGATCAACTTGCATGGGACCTCAAGGTGCCCAAAACTGCAGGTTTTGCTGCAGCAGACAGCTGAAATGCCAAAGAGTAACCTGAAAGGCTGCCCTAGCTCTGTCGGGGCCCTTGGCATCTATCACGCCTCTGTGATTTACCCTCAGGCAGGTCCTGCCAGCTGGGACATGGCTGATCCCTGGGGAGAATGGAGAAGGGGAGAAATGAGTTACTTTCTCCAGCCCCAGAGCAATTCTGGGAGGTGTTTTATGGACGGCAGAAGCGGAGGATGACAGTCCCATCCTGGACTGGCTTCATTCTGACCCAAATCACTGGCCTCTGCTGCTGTTTATGAAGGGACTTGTTTCTTCTAGTTAGCTGTCCAGTCTAAGTCATCTCAGCTCTTTCCATAGACAAGTGCTGTGGGGACGTACTCCAGAAGGAGATTCAGTCCATCCTAAAATTGGAACCATCTCAATGTGTGGAGGCATGTGTGTGTTGGTTCTCTCTCTCTTACCTGTGACTAGAGATTTAATTTTTAGCCTTTAACTTAGCAAAGATGACTGCAAACATTCCTATTTTCTGCTCCTTTTCCCCCTTCCTGTCCTGTGTGCTCTTGTACAAGGGATTAAAGCCCAAATTTATATGCTGGAGGAAGCCACCATCTAATTAGTAGGAATGGAAACTTTGCGTGAGAGTCAGCTTCTTTGACATCCCCTGTAGTAATAATAGGCAGGCCTGCTGTGCAGAGGTGTTGAATATTCACAAAAAAACCACCAACCCAGCCTGTCCTTTCTCCTCGCTAAGTCATGAGCTATTTTGAGAGGCTGGTGGGGGGTTGCCATTGCAATGATGGTGGATGTGCGAACCCACAGCTCCCCAAAGCTGATTCCCTTCTGGCATGTTTATGAGGAATAGGAAATTCAAACAACATCCAGTCTCCAAGAGAACAGAGTGAAGGGAAAGTTGATTTGGGTTCTCTCTTGCCCACACGGTGCTGCAATGAATAGGGGATGCTGCTTGATATTCAGTACCAGCTCTCCTCCTTTCTATTTTTACCTTCTGTCATAATGCTGAGTGAGCATTTTGTTTAGTGGGGTTATTTTTTTTCTATTTGAAATGTGTCCTGCACCATGTTTCTCTTGCCTTGCTACTTAGGGGAGGAAGGGGGTGTGGCAGGGATTGTGGACTGCTGCATTCTGTTACGTGAGCTGTATGTAATCATAGTCATTTTTCAGTCCTTCTGTCCATGTGAATAGGCTGATAGAAAAGCATAGTCCCGTGGCTTTCCTGGTGCTAATTAGTTTAAATATCAATGCGCTGGTTATGAGAGGTTTATATGTACATACGGAGGGCTGCCAGGAAAATACATCCTCTTTTAATCTCTCTTCCCTCATTTTAAACATTCAGTACTTCTGCTGGCAGGGTATGTCTGAGCTGTATATTTTGGGGGGGGGAGAGGGGGGGGATCGTTTTATATCTTGATAAACCTATTACAATGCTCTACTTAGCAGTGCTCTGAAATCTTTATATAGTTTTTTCCATTGCTTTCCTCCGTGAAGCCACTCTTAGGCATTTATAAATGTTTTTTGCAAGTTCTGAAAAACTCTGTCTGTGCAGTATTGTTTTTAAAAAAAAAAAAATTGGCTTGCTCATTCAAGGAGGAAACAGCAATTCAGTCCAGGCTGACAGACCCTGATGCCCCTGTCTCACAGCCTCATAACTCTCTAATGCTGTTATATGGTCCCCATCTGTCTGTGTGAAGAGTGCTCAGCAAGAATCTCTGAATTAGTGGGGTTTGCAGCAGTGGGCAGCCTTTTAAGCACCTGAGGTCTGATGTGTCTAATCCAATTTAGTTTATGAACTGGTCAGAGCGCAGATAACATTGAATGAATATGTATAGTCTCCGGTGAACTCTAGGTCATCCCTAAACCCATTTGCATCCATTTTGCATGGATGGATCGTGCTTTGAACTTGCTCCCCAGTGACTCTGATGAATATTAGTGCAAAATACACTTTAGGATTCCTAGTACCAGAAGTGAGCAGTACTTACAAACTTACCATGCTCTGATTATTTTGTCTTGCTTAGAAATAACATTTGAGTGCTGTGTTTCTGTATAGAGCAGTGCTGTGGGGACATAAGCCTTAATTACGTTGGTGTTACACCAACAGTGCCATAGCCAGGTGTTTCTCCACCACATCTGAGGACAGACAGGGCTTCAGTGAGCGTGAATCCTTACAGGGAGGAGAAGCTTGAAATGACAAAATGGTGAACTTTGAGTTGTGGGTTTCTCTTCTGGATAGCACAAGAGAGAGATTTGAAGTTCCAGACTTAAAAGATGTTTAGAGGTTACGTGTAAGCCTATATCAAGAAGAATCTCAGCTTCCAGTTCGTGATGGTCTTTATAGTGCAATTGGACCTTGGGATGTTCTCTGTGCAACTGCAGGTGGTAGGTACTGCATCCTACATAGTATTAAATGCGTGTATAACAGTGACTGTACATAATCAACTCTTCTATGGTTCAAATTAAGCTCTCTATCCTCATCTTAAATTTCAGCGTGGAATGGATTCTTTTCCCTATTGCTCAGTAGTTCCACCTTGATTACTCTGCTTCAACTCGATTACTCAGCTCTGTCACTGTGTTTCACTCTGGGATATGGTTTATACAAAAGAAGCTTTAATGTAAACTCAATTTGTGTTGTATTGCTAAAACCTTAATGACATTTTGCTTGGCAGCAGTATATACTCTGTGTGGTTTGCCCTTCCCCAGTGCGCTATGTTCTCAATAAACTAAAGTCCACGGTAGGTGTAGCATGAAAAATCTCTGAGTAAATATTGGAACAAATGCTTTTGTAGTGCTTCCTAAGCTCTGGCTGCATTTGTGATTCAAGGCCACTGCAGTGTCACCAGTATTTAGCTCAAAAGGAACTAAATTTGGGAGGGAAAGGTGAAAGCACAGGTCATAGCTTCAAAATTTCTTCTGTAGCTGCTGAGATGTGATTCTGAGATTTGTCTTCCATATAAAAATCCTACTGAAGCCACTGGTCACTGGCTAGGTGAATACATCCAGAAACTCATCAAGGAATGAAGGGGAAGCGGTTACCATGCGTGTGGCTCCCTGTACCCTCAGCGATGAAGTCCGAAGTGCTTCACTGCATCATCAGACTGACACGGCCACGGGCAATTCCCCTTCGGCTCCTGCGACGGAGAGCTGCAGTGTGGAGTGGGAGGGCTGTCCTTCTACTTCTGTGGTGGTGTGAGCTCTGTGCAATACCATGCTGTGTCCAAAGCTGTTGATTTGTTTCCGTTGATGCCCTGGAAGGAAGATCTGACACTATCCTCTCTTCTCCTTTTCCTCGTCTCTTCTAATCTGATGATACTTGTGTAATGTAGAGGGGATACATTTATAAAAAAACAAATACAATGCACCTAGCCACAGTGCTGTGATGCTTTGACTGGCATGTGAAAACCTGGGGCTTGCAGGGAAGGTGTAGTTGCTTTGGCTGGATTTTGCTGTAGTTTTGAAATCAAGAAGCTGACGTATGGTTTGAGTAACAAGCTGCCACTACCTAGTACCACAGGTAGGTCTAATTTTGTCCCTGGTTTTGTCCTACAGAATTATAGTGATTTTCATACCTGAATTAAACTTGGGACATTAACCTAACAGTGTGCTTGTACTTGGAGAATGAGGAGTATAAAATTAACAGGATGAGAAGCTGCAAAGGGAACTTAGGTATTATATTAGTGAAATCGCATGGCCTGCAATGAGCTCCTCGATGAATCAGGGAAAACTTCATCTCTTAATGGACTGCACAGAATATAGAGAATAATTCCCCTAATAAATCTCTTTCAGTTTCTAATATCTAGGGAAATATATTATCCTGTTGTCCAGAAACCTTGAGAGATCAGTCTTACCTGAACAAGAATACAAATTTCATGTTAGCTCTGTCTGGTGTGATAGGGTCAGCAGTTGCACTCCTGTGCAGCTGGAAAAAAGGTGGAGTAATAGCTGGTTGCAGTACTGCTCTTACCAGTATTAAACACTGTTTGCCATCACAATACCAAGACAGACTGCATCAGCAGGATGCATTGCAGCATCCTTTGAAGAGTGGGCGAGGCTGCAGAGCCTGAACCACCATGAGCCAGGATCAGAGAAACCACCCCCGTGTCAGGGACGCAGCACAAAGCCTGTCGCCCTTGGGACCACCTTCAGAGGGGTCTTTGGCCACTGGCCTTGAACCACTCTTGCCCTCAGCAGTGGATTTAACTTATGCTGAAGGTGGAGAGCTGCTGGGGCACTGGTTGCTTCCCAGGTCAAGACGTATTTTCCTGCAAATCTACATGCTAACAAAGTGTGATGTCTTTTGCAGTTCTGCTTGTCTGCTGTTGCTTTGTGTGGTGGTGTCAAATGTAGGGTTTCTCCCCAGTGATGCTATATATGCTTTAGTAAGTGAGAGAAAGGAAAGCAAAATAATTGCTGCAAGCCAGAAAAGGCCTCATGTCAAGCACACCTGGAGTGGGATGCCCAAGAAGCAGATTCCTCCAAGAGAGATGAGTCAGTACTGAATGATTCCCCTTTACACTCCTCCTCATGCAAGAACTTGCATATCTAAAAGCAGAAATAAGTCCACCACTGCCCTTTGTACGATGGGTGCTCCTCAGCTCTCTATCTCTTGACATGCTTCCAAATTTTTAGGTGAGTTCAGCCTTGCCTGGAGAAACAAGCAGGTCCTACTGCAGCCAGGCAGTGATTTGTGACAGTCTTTTAAAGGGGACTTGCTATGCTGTAGGGGTACTTGGTGTCTCTGAGATATTTAAATGTGGAAGCGGATAGGTCAAATCAGTGTCAGCATAATGCTGGGGAAGGGACTGAGCTGAACAGCGAGCGGCATGTTGCCAAGCAGTGACAGGGCTGCCTTGCTGCAGTTGTGTTTCGGGCACTTAAATGGGCTGCAGTCAGGTGATACCCTCTAGAAAGCAGGAAAACAAAGAGAAAAAGGTAAATTAAAGCTTTTCAAGGCTTCACCATAGCAGTGATGCACTCAGGTGTCTTGGCAATGACTGCGTTCCTGGAATTGCACAGGGCGATGCTGACAGAAGCTGTCTTGTGGGATTGCCTGTGTCTTGTGAGTGTCGACTCCCAGATGTTCAGCTGGGACTCAGCTGCTGGCTTGAGCACCTCTGGGAGATTTCCACTGTCTTTGCAGTACGACAGACCTGGGCTCTGCACTGTGAGGCTTTCAGCTCCACAGCGACTCATGAAATGGTTAAGAAGCTAATGCAGTCTTTTGCAAATGGGTGTGTTATTTTGTCTCCATCAGGGCTGCTGAACAGTGTACTGTCAGGTGTTTTCTCTGTAATTGCACTGTGTGGTGCTTGCTGAAATATAACACAGCAGAATTGGCCAGCTGTGAGCCGTGAGTGAAGCTCCCAGGATGTGGTGTTTCAGTGAAGGGTAAGAAAGATGTTTCTAGACTCTCTTCCCCTCTCTGGCAGCTCAGTGATTTGTGCAGGTGAGAAATTTCTTCCTAGAGATGAGGAGGGAGAGCTATTCCCCATCACAGTTTCTGTCCCTTCTCTTTACTGCGGCCAGGATTTGTAAGGGATTGAGCTGCTCATGGTCTTGTGTTATTCATTTATCTGTGTGACTGCTCTGGAGCCAATGAGTATGTAAAGTGAAAAGCCTCAAGCCCTTTTAATGTTGGGTGCAGAGGTGGATAAGGGTGATGGCTGAGGGAGGAAGATAGTGAAGGGAGATGTCTCAAGCATAAACTGAGCAATAATCCTGCCCAAATGTGAAGTTCTTGCTCACGCAGCACCGTCCTGGGAGGCAAAGCTTTGGCTGGGAATGAAGAAAGAACCTGAAGCACCGGTACTTTCAAAACAAGGATGTGCTAAAACAAAACCGGTCAATTCTCTTGGCCCAGTTAGCTGCGCAGATTAGGAAAATGTTCAGTCCCATCTCTACGGCATTTTGCAGTGACAAAGTTGTTATAGAAATGGATTTTGTCCCGTCTTTTGCTAGTAGTTGGGGACTGGATGAGAAGAACCAATGGTTGGATCTTTTTGTACAAATGATTTATTTCCCTACATTCTTTATTAGGGCCATCTCTTTCTCTTCTAAGCTATCTCACTTTTATTTTTAACACTGGACAAATATCAAATATTCCTCAAGAGAGATCTGTGATTGCAGCTCAGTTTTGACAGTTGAGAATCGTCCAACTGACATATTCGCTTCATCTGAAATGCTGCTATTTTGAGCCCTGCTGTTGTTTTTAAACATCAGTGATCAGTTTGCATTTCCTATGGATGATATTTTGGGTTGACATGAGTTGTTACAAATCAGGTCTGCAGTGGATCTGGCTGTAGTGTTTAAAACTCCACTGTGTAAAATGCCTGTCTTCTGGTGTGAGTTTTGTTTTGTCTTTTCTGTTTTGATACTCTTTCACCCAAAACAGAGCAGAACTAAATCCCTGCATCCCAGCTGGTCATCACTAAATAATTTGGTTTACATCTTGCTGAAGCATTTTATCAGTGCTTCTGCAGAAAGACTTTTTTCCTCCTTTTCAATTTTGGCTTTAAGGTAAAGGCAAACCGAATTTTACAGGCACTTCTTTAGGAATTGGGCATTTTCCAGCTATTATTTTGCAAACTATTAGAGCGGCAGATCGTGAGGTGGGAACCCAGTTATGCAAACAAAGCCACGTCACTCTTGGCCAAAAATAGCTTCAGTACATGTGCATTAAGGTGGAAACGAAGGCCTTTGGTGTACATACAGCAAACAGCAATGGGAGGGAGGTGAGAGGGGAAGCTGCAGCTTTTTGTTTAGAGCCTCTCAAGAGATATTTAGAGAAAGTGTGTTTTCCAGAGACGAGCAGGGTATTGCTGCTTATAATTTCAGTGGGATAGGAGTTACTGCCTTTCTTATACAAAAAGGGGACTAAGGTTTTGAGAGATGGCACTCTGTTCCCAGGGGTGTTAATAATTCTTAACATCCAGGTCCCACACAGAGCATGAAGCTGGAGAATGGTTTAAAAATGTTTTCTTTCCTTTTCTTCCTCTACTCAGTCCATCTCTAGCACAGTGAAAGCCTGTTTGTTTTTGCAGTCTCGAGTGATTCTTGGACAGCGCATTGGTTCCTTACTGTGGGAGATGGTTTCACATCTCATTGTAGAGATGTTTCCTTTGCTACCTTGGCTTCATCTGTTTTCATTTCAGCTTCATCCAGCACTGCAGTGCCCTAAATAATTTTGAGATCACCCTACTACCTATTTGCTGTGTGCTTATGACATGCTGCCTGTTAAGTTTGCTGGATATTTGCAGCAGGGATGTGGTCCAGCTTCCTTTAATATGCTGTGTGTTACCCTCTACTAGGCTTAAAATAAACTTTTTTCTTTCTTCTGTAATATTGCTACACTGAGCTCCCTTTGCAGTGATGTGTTTAATTGCAGTTTGTTATCTAGCTGTTAGGAGATCGTATAGTGTTTCTGGGCCAAGATACAGTTTTGGGTATATAGAGGAGATAAAGCAGGAACCCAGGTATGGAAAATGCAGCTTGTAGGTGTGCTAATGTAGTTTCCATTGGATTAAAGCCTCCTTTTTATGAAGACTTGCAATTTCTTATCTCACAATACTTTTCTGGGATGAGTCGAAAGGGGCCTATAAAGCTGAACAAAGGCTTGACGTCTTCTGTAATGGGCAAAGCGATTCCCAGGGACTGTTCATTACCTATTCCTCACAGACGTTTTTTTGTCTCAATTAGAAATCTTATTCAAATTATCTCTATATTCCTCTAGAATTGCGAGTGCCTATCAGAATATCTTACTTAATGTGTTCAAATAGGAGTTATCTATTTCTGCTCCTCCTCTTTCCAAAGGTACGTATAAAGTTTTTCTCCTGCAAAAATTTCCAAACACAGATTTTTATTGTTTATGTCCCCTCCCAGTTTTGTTATGTGTATTTGTCTGTTTCAAGCATTAGGATGCTTTGCCATTTCCAAACTTGAGTGTTTTCCAAACAGGATTCCTGTGCCTGTTGCTGTTTAGGTTGTGCTGGTTGCGTATTGCTGTATTCTGAAATAGCTGACCTCAGCTGAACATCAGTATGCACAGCTACACAGAAAGAGGAGATTAGTGCTGATTTATTGGCCTGTCAATTAAATAAGAGTACTAGGATTCTCACTGCATGGCTGAGAGGTTAAGTATTTTGGTGACAGCAAAAGATCAGCTTCCTTAAATGTAACTGCTCGTTTCTATACATTTATGTTTAATTAAAATATTCCTACATCCTGCACTCTTCCACATTAATTCTGAGATTTATTTTGAACCATTGCCAGGGGAATACATTGTTATGGCATCCTCTTTCCACATCTATTAGCAGGAAGAGGATAATTGAGGAAATCTCACACAGACTTAATTGGGGACTGAGGGCAGGAGCAGGGAGGGGGAGAAACACAACACAGAAGTAGGTCAGAAGTTTGGTGGTGGATAACTCTTGCTTGACACTGAGCAACTGAGCTGAGCGGTGCTGTTGTAGGCAGCCGTGGGTCTGCTGCGATTTTGGGATTAACCAGGTAATTGGTGGTGGTGCGAAACGAATTGCCTCCCTTATGGCTTATATAATGTGCCTCATATAGGCCGGTGCAGGTCCAGTCACCTCCGTGGCACGGAGCGTGGTGCAGCCCCCTCTGCGGGAGTCGCGAGGGCGGGCGGTGATCCCTTGTGGCTTTGTACAGAATGGGTAAGGAGATGGGGATGGCTGAGCGCAGTTCAGCCTGGTTTAGGGGCAGGCTTTGTGCAGTTGTAAGCTCTAGTCAGAAAGGCAGATGTCGTGCTCCACTTTGCGGCCGCCTGTGGCATGTTGGGAGCAGCGTCCTTGCAAGGATGAGCCCTGGGCCTGCAGGGAATGTGTACTCCCTTTGCGCGCTGTCAGCCCCTCCACTTGTGCCGTAGAGCCACGGCTGTTGTGCCGGCAGCAACGCCTCTGCAGCCTCTGAGGAAGGGTCAGGATCTTCTTCCAATTATTATTTCATTGTTTGCTTTTCGCCTGATGTGGCTGCAACACGTGGCACTGTTCTGCAAATGTGCATTAGGCATTCTTTTGCTGATGACACTTCTGCTGTCTGGTTAAATCCACATGCCTTTTATGCTAAACTCTGGATGCACAACACAGATGCGTAAGCACACCACGTTCAAAAACCTTGTAAAGCTGCAATCTTTTGGTCAGGGATCTAAAAACGATCCGGACCTCTGAAGCAGATTCCTGCCCGCTGTGGGACGCTGACACACCAGCATTACTGTCCACATACACCAAGCACTGACTTGGGATGCATGGATATGACACCTCGTAGCCAGCAGCACATGGGGTTACGTGGGTGTCGAGGGTACCTCCTGCGGGGACAGCATCAGGCTGGGGACAAGCAAAACGTGGTGTGAGGATGTGGCAGGCAAAAGCAGTAGAGAGAAAAATCACAGTGCTCATGACTGCCAGTCTCTTTAGTAGCTCATTTGCGGTCTTTAACAACCATGTGCTGCCAGGGTGGTGTGGGCAGGAGGGGGTTAGCTCTTCCATACAGCCATGAGATAAACAGAGATAATCATAGTAAATTGTCCTGTTCTTTAATATCATCTTCCTGACTCAGTGTGGGATACTGGAAAACTCATAGCTTTGCTGTGCTTTAGCACCCCCGTCCCTAGAAGGGGTAGCGTAGTGCTGGCCTCCGTGCCAGCAGTATTGTGAGACTACCACATCCCCTTTTTTTGGGTGCAAGAGACGCTGGGTATCAAAATGTTTAATTTGGTTTTATGCTGCTGGGATTGCAATGCTCGATGCAGTTGTGTCCCTTGGGATTTTTTTGCAACTTGGGGAAAGTACAGCACCGTTGCGTTGGGGGAAGGCCAGTGGTGTTGGTGTGCAGCACGAACTCTGGATTTCCTGGCTGGCATCGCTGTGTCCAGGAATGCTCAGGGTTAATGAACAGAAAGAGACTGCCGCAGGATGGCCTGTGGAGTTGCCCAGCGCCTGGGAGGAGAGGATGAACACCGTCTGCCAGACGGCAGCGGGCTGCCCAGGGTGGTGCAATGGTGACCAGGAGCAGAACTGGGTGCACTTTGCTTATTGTCCCCAAAACTGGAGCTGGGCAAAGTCCACGGCTGGTGCCTTTCGCAGGTCTAGCCCGCTGCCGTGAGCCCGTGGTTTAGCTCCAAGGTGGGAGCAGAACAGCTTGAGCGAGAGATGCCTGTGCTGTGTTTGTTGAATATAGCTCGTGGCCCTCGGTCGGGACTGAGTGTGTTGTTCTGAGCTTGTGCAAACAGTAAGAAGCAGTGTTTGCCCCGAAGAGCCCACAAGGCAAACACAGACAGACACTTTCTAATAGAAAAAACTAAAGAAGAGAAGGGCTTTAATTACAAATCTTGCTGTTGAATATTTTTACTGGGTTTCCTGAAAGCCTCTTCCACCAGCATTGCCAACCTAAAGCATCAACAAATACGGTTCTGGCTTAGAAACTGATGTAATTAAGAAATACAAACACACAGAAAAGGGTGGGGGTTATTTGCCTCTGTTTTTTGAGCCTTGAGGGAGTCTCTTCTCAAGCTTTTTCATCTAGTCACATAGATCAGAAACTTTTTCAGCTTGTATTTAAAAAAAAAAAAGAAAGAAAAATTATTCTCATGGTAGCAGCAGGTCACAGATTGTTTCTCGGGCCGTAATATGGGGCAAACCACTGCCTGCCACTCGGGGATTTCGCTGCCATACCTTACTGCCAAGGGTTTCTTTCCTCATTACTGCTTTCTAGGATTCTCCCCTCTGTTGAAGCATTACACTGTGGGTGCTGCTGTGGTGGTTAACCTGTGTATTTTCTGGGGTGAGTCTTTCTTTCCAGCTACCCGTTGGAAAGCCCACTGGGGCTGCAGATGTGTCAGCTTGTACTGGAACAGAATGTACAAAAAATACAGTCGTCAAGGACATGGCTTTGTGTACCACAGTGGCTGATGTCAGAGGATGGAAAAGGTCTTGTTTTCTCCGGAAATCTTTATTCTTAATGTGCATTCGAGAGAGAGAGGCAAAAAAGTGCGTTCTGCTAAACCTAAGTTAAGAAGCTTGTTCAATTTTTAAACAGTTACATAAAGCCATCAAAGTCTGACAGGAGAGAGATGCAAGTTTGTGCAAAAGAGAAAGGGAAAAAGAAGCTGAAATGGAGTGTTAAAGTTAATTCCCCCAGGCTTACACCTAAAACAGCCTTAACTCATAGATGAACCCATTCCTGCTCTCTTTTTTTTTTTTTTTCCTTTCTCATTTTTTCCCCTTTCTTGACAAAGGTCTTCACGTTGCTGAACTCCTGGCTAAGTGTGAATGCTTCTTATGCCAACACTCTGCTGCTTTTACCAAACCAGCTCTGGGTCCAAATAAGCATTTCTGTGCCACCCTTCGGGAAACAAATTTGTGGACATAAGCAATGGGAATTGCTTGTCTGAAACACAGGCAGGGATCCTGGACTCCTGCATGTTTTTTCTCCTCAACAGCAAGGTCTATGTGAGATTCCCTGTTTGCTGCTGCAAACGTTAATATTTGGGGTACTGAACAGTACCAAGACTCAAGCCTTGGTGGGGAGCAAGTGCTGCTTTGGCCCATGGCTTAAAGTCAGCTAAGCCTCCCCAGAAAAGTCTGCCAGTTCCTGATGGTGTTTTTTTTCTCAGTGAAAGAAGAAATTGGAAGCTTAGCATAGTGAGCTTGATGCAAGGCTGCCAAGGATCACAGCTAACTGCTGGTGAGGAGTGGATGCAGGAGAAATTTGGGGCACATTCATGGGAGTCACATTGTCCCTTCCAAAAGGAAGTAGTAGGGATAGTCTGCAGGGATAGCATTAGGGTCACACTGTGCTATACAAGTCTTGCAATCAAAAATATACCTATCTGCGAAAGAGCGCAAGACCCAGCGATCAGACAACGTTTTGATACTGTCTCTGCCCTTACTAGTTTTGATGCATCTGAGGCCAAATCCCCCTTTGGCACTGTGCTGTCAATGGACCTATGCCGAACAGTCAGAGGGGCCTGGGCTTCTGATCACAATAGCCTCCTCTACGACCGTGTAAGATGCTGGAGGAATTCAGTTCATGCCTTTTCTGGGCTGCTGGCTGTAACGGGATGGGAGTATGAATTTCTCAGGAGCTCAGAGCTGGGAATTCATCTGCTGTCTTTGAGGGTTCTGAAACACAGTCATGGAGTTCAGACCCAGGTTTGACCTCACATCTATCTGCCATTCATGTTTTCTTGGCCAGTTGTTTGACTTGAATACTGACATTCCTGTCTGAACTCTGAGTTTGGTAGGGCACTTTGCCTGCAGTCTTTGGATGCAGTTTCCTGATCTTTAAAGTTTACTGAGCTTCAGTTTTGTTGTCCGTTCTGATGGTGTTTGTCAATCCCTTTACCAGAAGAGAAGAGATTGTGAAGTGGACTCTGAGCGACTCCCCAGCACCCCTTGACTGTTTTCCTCCAGGTACTTTGCAGGTAGCGATTCCAGAGCTGAATGGTGCACTCTTCATTAGACAACAGATATTCGATAAGGGCTTGTGCTATAGGATCACTCCTCTCTGGATAATGCATAGAGATGTTCGAGGTCTTTGAGTAATTTTAATCTATTTATATCTACTACCTAGATACTAGAAATCCATTATATCTGGTTCTGTCTAGACATGATCAAGGACATACTTTCAGCTCCCATTATTTTTCAATAGCATTAATATTCAAGCATGTTTTTGTCTTAAAATGTATTCTGAAAGCTGTAGTTATTGAGGAAATTCATGAAGAATAAAAAGAAGTCCTCTGACAAAAAGGATGTCATACACAGAAGTATACATGGAGGGTAGCTGGCACGTCTGCTATCAGAGTGCTTTCCTCCAATCACCCTGACGACTCTGAGCTATCGTTCACGTGCAGCTGAATAGGCAAATGAAACTCATAAAAGCCATGTGATTTCCTGTAGGTCATGAAGGACGGCTGTGATAGAAATGAATTAACTGCTCTTGACTCCCTGACCTCTGTATAGGCTACGATCCTTTTTATTCAGCTGCCGAACTTTCTAGTGTCGTATTCAATATCGAGAACCTAGTTTTGGTTAATCTTAGCCATTCGCTTTATTCACATCTGCTGTAAAGGAGATGTTTAGATGAAAATTGCTACCACATCTATCACAAGCATAATAATTGTTCTGATCGAATCTTCAGGAAATCACGGTTTAATGGTGCTTGGTTGGTAGCTGGAAGCCCTGGCTTGCCACTCTTGGGAGAGTGGAGCGGAGGTGGGAGCCAGGAATCTTTTAGTGAATTTTCCTTACATAAGGAAGGTTTTTGTCAGGAATGGATGTATCTTCTTTCTTAAGCACAACAAGGCTTTGTTCTATGAGAGGGATTCCTAGAGAAAAAATGGGAGAAAAAACACTCAAAATTCAGGTTTGCATAAGTCTGCCCTTTAAAAAATTCGTGGCATTTGGGACTCTGAAGTGCTCTTGTGCTCTCTGTAAATTGCACCGTTTCCTTCCTGTGTTTGAGAAGTGCCTGAACCTCCTCTGAGCTCTCCACAAGCTGCAGAATGTCGACGTTTACTTTAGGGTACCTGACTCAACGGCATTACGTGTGTCTCGCAGCCCTGTCTCCAGTCTGAAGGTCTATCAAAAAAAAATCTGTTTTCAACGTGATCAGAGCACGAAAGCTTCTGTACTCTTTGTGCACCTGAAGAGCTGCCCCTGTATCTGCATGGCAGTGTCCCGAAGGGACTGACTGATTTGGTAGGACTGCTAAAGGTCTCAGTGCTGAGAAACTCGCTGTGTAAAGTTTTTTCTTTCACCTTGTTTTCACAGGTGAGGGAAGCTTTCCTTCCTTCACGCCCAGATCACTGTGTGCGTTAAAGAGCTGCCGCGTTGCACTGTTGAGGTAGTTATGGTTCAGGGATAAGTAAAGTGCTTCCCTGCTTTTACAGTGCTGGGGGATTCTTTGGGATGACAGGCACTATATAAACACAAGTAATTGTCATTAGAAAAAAACTCAAAATATTTCTGCTCACATAGCCTCAGGTAAAGGACTAATAATGAAGATGGGCCACAGGGGAGCCAATTCTTGTATAATTAAATCCACTGGTGTTTGTATGACAGGTGAAACAGAAATATTTGGTCTCTTCAGTGGGGGTACAGTCGCTGCTCAGTCATAAATCATGTGGCAGGAAGAGAAAGAAGGGTTTGCAATTTCTATGCCCAGTGTTGGCCTGCCTTAGGGTGAAAGGACGGTGCAGTGGGAGCTGAGGATGGCTTCAGGCAGGTGTGGAAGGCAGGAGGGCCGTGGATCAGGCAGCCGCAGCGATCTCGGTGGTGGAGAGCACTGGTGTTGACTGATTAGAGAAAACAGGGAGACTGACCTGCTTTGGTGCATCTCTCCCATCAACACTCTCAATTTCCCAGGGATCGAAGAAGGTTTTTGCAAATGAGCAGCAGAGGAATTTTGATGAAAGAGCCCTCAAGGAACAAAGCGTGGTAAGTTGGTGATGTAATGTGCATGCAGTGTCTCCTGGTGTTGTGTCTGCCTGGTACAGGCTGCCGCACCTTTCCTGTGGGAATGGTGAAGTGCCGATATCCTCATCGTAGTCATGGATAATGGGGACACTCAGAATTGACCTTTAATTTTTAAGTTGAGACATGTGAGCTGGACTTTGTGTGAACTTTGGAGAAGGGTGTGAGCAAGCCGTTTGTCTGAGTGTGAGTTGCCAGCAGGATGATGCTTGCAGGGTAACTATTTCTAACTCAGCTACCCTTTCCAATAAACCATATCTCTGCGTATCCCTCAGGTTTAATTGCAGACAGCGTTTTGTACTTCCTGGACAGTTCTCGATGTTCCTACCCACCTCTCTTAGTCTGAACCCAGTTTTATGCTGGGTCTGAGCCGGTGCCAGTCAGAACTGTGCTGGGGACACAGCAGCGCTCCCAGGCTCTGACTTTTTACCTGTACAAACCTGCTGTGCAGATCCAACTTTCTGCCTTATCCAAACTTCCCAGTCCTAAGACTAAACCCCGATTTCTGTTTAAAGCATTGCAGTGGCAGCTTCTCAGGTGAGCTATCTTTGTTCTGGATGTGAGAAACCTGCAGGGCTCCACTTTGTTCCTGAGCTTTCAAAGTAGCGTGCCTGAAATAGAAGCACCGCACAGGAGAGTCTCCAGTAAAAATTACTTCCAATAGGCAACTCTCATCTTGGATTATCCCCCTAGGAGGGATAGGAGGATTCAGTAAGATTTTATTCCACTTGGAGGTCATTCCTGCAGGTTCAGTCCTAAGCCTTGTCATGGTGCCATGGGAAGGGGCTCAAACACCCAGCTGGCTGGAGGTAGGAGATTTTCCCCTGTTGTGGAGCTCCCTGTTTCTCTGCTCCCACCTGCGAAGCAAGGAAGGCAGTGCAGCCAAGAAGCAGCATGCTAGCAATTCCCAGCAGGTAGATAGCCCCATGGGGCTGTTGCACATCAGCATAATTGAGAGCAGTCCAAAGGATTTCTCCTGTGAATTAGACTGACTTACAGTGACTGCTCAGGGATAGAGAAAAACCTTTCCCTGCGGCAGCTCTAAGCCATGCTAGGATCTGAGTGGGCTCCCAGCTGCTTCAGGAGTAGGAGATTGCAGCATTTATAACCTCTGCATTGCTCAGCAATGGAAGAACAAATTGGAGGTCCCGATGGGACCCATCTCCCACGATTCACCTTATTTCTGAGGTTTTTGTTAACTGTGTCTAGCTTACAGGTAACATGGGTCTCTCAATGCTGTCTTTGTCTTTCTAGTGCCTTTGATACTGTTCTGAAAGTCAAGCTAGCTTTTTGGTTCCTGTGTTTCTACCAGAGCTGGATTTTTATTTTAATTGAAGTATTTGTCCTTATGGAGACTAATTAGTCACTAATCTGTAGCGTATCTAGAAAGAGTGCTCGTCTTAACTCTTCTGGGCTATGTCTCTCCAGCTACCAGGTCCTGGCTAGTCCTGGTGATGATTCTGCCACGCAGACACTTCTGCTTTCTTTCAAACACCGCAGGTGTCCCAGCTGCTGCTCTCTGAATTCTGCCTCTCCATTTGTCTCTTCCTGTCTGTCTTCTTGCTGTTAAAAAGAAAAGGGGCAGGGGGGAAAAGCAGTTTTGTGGCCTAAAGGGGTTCCCCGGTCTCTGGTAATTGTTGAAGTGTCAGCAATCGTAAGAAGAGAGTCCAAATTAAGTATCTTGCCTTCCTTTCCTAGCGCGGCTCAGCTTATCCATTTTGTCACCTGAACTTACAAGTATCCATCAGTTAGAGGATGGAGATTTGCATAATCAGTGTTTTTGAGGTACCTTCTGAAATGCAGGAGAAGATACTCTTACGTGTCTCGGGTCTTATCGAATGAGGTGCTGACAAAGAGGTATCCATGGAGACATCCATTATAAGACACTGTTCTGAAATTGGTTCTTTCCAATGCCTGTTAAAATGCCAAAGGGTTTTCTTAAGCATAATTTATACCATTTCTTTGCTCCATCCCTAAACAAATATAGTTTTGCCTGAATATGATGAGAACCATCATAAAAATGAGGTTTGCAAGCTCTTATTAAAAAAACAGGGATAGGAGTGAATTGGGAGAAAGGTACTGAGTTTTTTAAGGTATCCTACAGGGTATTTGAGCACAGAGAACTACTGCTAAGATGCCAGGACAGAAAGCTTATTAGCCCTCTTGGCCAAAGAGAGGTGCTGAGCATCACTGACCTCTGGGGCATCCTCAGCATCTAGCAGCTCGCTTCATCTCGATGCCTCAATGGTGCTGGGGTTGACCAAATCCCTCCCATCCAAATGGATCCATCCAGAGTGGTCATGAAGGTGTTTTCCTGTGATGGGAACACCTAAACATACTCAAGGGGCTTCCATGACCTCGTTCCGAGGGGATGGAGTGGTGCAGCGGTGCGGTGGCTGCAGTCACTGGCTTATGGTGTTTGCCAGCCTGTTAGAAATTGTGGGAAGAGCTTAGATAGACAGGAAGTAATCCCCTGTTTTTGCAGACATGGCAAACTTAGTGGGGGACATAATTCTGGGGTTTTCGGAAACAGGTGATCATGTCAGTGTTGCAGTGCATGGATTTTATTTTTAAATTTCCCCTCTTTCCTCCCCTCTCTGCCATTGCTCCAGTCACAGCACTTTGCACTTCCACAACCCTCTTCAAGTCCTGAAAAAGGTGGTTGGAGGAAATCAGGCCTTTCTAATGCAAGAAAGGAGCTGGCAGGGTCAAGCTTCCTATCACACAGCTCCACATGTGCTGTGGCTTTCCTGCTGTAAGCCTTGAGTTCGTACCTTTCTCTGTCCCATGGCTGCGGGTTGGTCAGAGACATCTTTACAGACTCAGCCAGTGTGTTGTTTTATGATTCTGCAGTCCATGCACGTGTCTCTTCGGCTCTGCCAATCTGCACAGCATTTGTATATAAGCATTATCTTTTGTTACAGCAATACGCTGTAAACAAAAAAAACCAAGATGGATCTAACTCCACCCTTTCTCCTTGCCTTTCCTGTTTTCTTGCCCTTGCACGGTGAAAATAGGAGTTTACAGAATCCTGCATATCTGACTTGGTTATTTATAGCCTGAAGCTGTTGGGGTTTATTTTTGAGTTCAGCTAACGGGTTATTCTTTGTTGGAGCTATGAAAAGGATAGGAAAAATCTACAAAATATTAGAAACTAGATTGAAGTGATGATTAAGGTGTGTGCACATCCCTTCTCTGATCTGTTCCTGTATCCACATGAATACCCATAGTCGTGTTCATTAAAAAATAAGTATCAATCTCTAAAGCAGGAGGATTCTCCCAAAGGGAAATCTGAACTGTGGTTTAGACCGCACTAGCTGACATGTACAATTCACACTGTGTTGGTTAGTCATGTAAGTCATCTAATTAGAGAGCACACTCTTGTGACATGGTCTGAAGGCTTTGGCATGGAATTAGGGGGCTAGAGACATGCTGCTGGCTGCTTGGGCAGGGCAGAGGTAGTCCCGTCACCTCTCTGCACCCTACCTTCAGTACTGCTTCTGCAGAAATCTGTGTGCCGTCAGATCTGCTGAGATGAGGGGTTGAAAGTTTTGTGCAGAAGTATGAAGGAGGTGGGATTGGTTGTTCATCACGGAGTTGCAGCATCTCAGTATTTGCAAATTCTGCGCTGGTTTGCACAGAAGGAAGATGGGCTTCTTCGTGTACATCTGAAGGAAGTGGATTCTTCACTTACATGTTCGGAGCAGTACTAGATAACTGATTTGAGAATTAGGGTATCATCTCAAAGAGAGGTCAGAGCCTAAAACTTATCCTTCTCTGTCATCCAGGCATTCTCTGTCTCTAGTGAATTTGAGGATTTCTGGGCAGTCCTCAAGCTGCGGAAACTTGCCGAGCTCCAACAACTGGTGTCTCAGGTGTATTAGTTAAAGCAGTGGTTTCCGAGCTGTGCTCCATGTGCTGCTTTGAAAGGATCTCTAAACAATAACCAAGAAAAGTGAGTCTAGATAACGGGCAGTTTTAATTAATCTTTGAGTCATCTATTTCCCTGTGCTTCTCTCCCTGGAAATTTGTTAGTGCTCTACAAGCCAGTTCGGCTGGATACCACAAGGTTAGACATGTATAATTGAGCTGACCTCTCAGGCGTGGCCATTATGGAGCAGTCCATCAGCTGTAAAGATCTGGACAAAATTAAATGAACAACTGCACTCCTCTGGCAATGTTGAGCTTTGAGATTTTCACCAGGATCAGGAAAGAGACAACTCCAGCACCTTTTCTGGGGGTGGTGCATAAATTGCTTAAGTGACTGCAAGGATGTGTTCAGACTGAGGGGGTCTGGTGGTGAAATTAGTATCTGAAGACCCATTTTTTTTTGGTAATTATATCGAAGAGGGAAAAAAAGGGACTTGGCTGTTCAGGAAAAGCAAAAAAGATTTGAGTATTTCAGGGCATTTGAAAGAGACTGGCTTCTCTCTTCTGACAGTCTCCTTTTAGCACGTACTGGAGACATGGGTTTCTGTTATCTGAGCTATCTGAATATTCGAGTCGCTGTAGACAATGCAGACTTAAGTGGAAGAAACAAAAATGCGAAACCAACAACTTTCCGCCAGCAGATTTCAGTCTGACATCAGTCTCTTGCTGACACTTTGTTTGGATACTGAGAAGGGTTGCAAGGGGAGGGAGGAGGGTTGGTGAAGCCGGGTTTGTGCTGGAATTATGAAAGCTTAGAGGAACTGCAGCCTCCCAGATCTTTAAATACACTCTGACAAAAATGTCAATGGGGAGCTCCCCCTACACAAAATCAGTCCCTACTGTCACCTCTGTTCTGCTCCTTCCCTTTCCCATCCCTGCAGATGCTGTGGTTGTGAGGTCTTTGATGTGCAGATACAGTGACGCATGTTTCATTCCCTAATCAGAGTCCGGATAGTTTTGGAATAGAGTGAATATTCAGAGCTCCAGATTGTACGCAACATGGCAAAGACGCGGGGGGGAGGGAGGGCAAGGGGGGCATTGGAGCAGGCAGGAGAGTTTGGGCTTGTGTGTGTGAGGGGAAGCAGCAAAATGGTACTGGAAAACCCCTCTAGGTTGGTCCCTTGCTGCTGTTGCAGCCCTTTGATTCTCTGGTTGCAGTAATTTTCTCCAGGGTTGAGAAGAAAAGACATTTAATGGTGGTTTCCCCCATCCCTGCGGCACTGCCAGCCCGAAGCATTCACAAGTCCTGAGTCAGTCCTCGCCACCTACCCCCAAATTATAACACTGCTGAAAAAATTGCATCTTTGTTTTGAATAGAAATAAAAGAAACATGTTAGTTTTGGGTTCTTTCTTTAAACTGGCCTTTGAGGTGGAGCTTTTGTGTTGCGTTTGGCTCGTGTCTCAGTCCCGTGCTCCTCTGCCTCCAGTTTGCTCGCATTGGGCACATGAAGACTGCTGGCACTTGATACAAAGGAATTAAAAACTAGCATTTGATGAATCTGTGACTTTTAGGTGATCTGTGACTTGATCCAGGCTGCAAAATCCTTCATACCTTGAGATCCTCATGCAGAGATTTGAGTGCTGGCAGAATTCTGCCGGGAACACCCAGCGCTAATAAAGGGCTTGAGAAATCAAACAGAGATCTTGATTTTGAAGCAAAGAGTTACTAAGGATCTGTGGTTTTGCTTGAGGCCCATTTATATCTATTATACATATTAGTCAGAGAAAAGTGTCAGGGCTAGTTGCAATACAAGACAAGGTGCTGTATTCGTCACAGGAATAGTCCCACTGCCTTCCTTCCACTTAAATCTGCAATGACTTTTTTTTTTTTTGATCCTGAGGATTGTGGCAGAAGTGCTTATTTTGGTGTTATGCTATGTGATACCTTGCAGTGGAAAGAGAGCTCACTGTTTTCTTGCAAATCTGTCTGTGATGACGTAAGATGTCAGATTTTTTGACCCTTAGCACTGCTTCTTTTCTCAGCTTATTGCTTCCATACGACTGTCATGGCATGATCTCGAGAGTGTGTGGCTTAGCTCTGAGAGCTTCCAGTGGCACGGGAAAAGGGATTTTCCTTCACTGCTCAGAGCTCTTTTGTATGAACAACTGATGGCTCATCTGTCTCTCACCGCTCAGCAGCATAGAGTTGGGTTTATGTTACACTTGTGGCTAATGTTAATTTATAACCTGTGTTCTCTCTTCTGACAGCGTGCTTTAGCTTCTGATTTGGAAATTAAGCTAATAGCATTCCAGGTAATTTAAAGAATCTGTATGTGAGTATATGCCTGGTGGGAATATACACCAGGTAGTTTCCCACATAAAGAAGGTTAAAGGCCTTTGTGAAAGCTGGAAATTTCCTTTGCTTTCAAAACAGGCTCCAAATCTAAAAATAGCAGCGAGCTGGTAGCTTGGCTTCTCCTTGTTTATTAGCAGCAGATGCTGCTAATAGATGCAGGGGGTTGTCTGGAGGAGCGGTGTGCACACAGGGCACCAAGGTACCTTGCTGGTTGCTGATCTAAAACAGACACTCATCACAGGATCAGATCCACACATTCCTTGTGGGATTCCCAGGCCTGCTCCCATTGCAGGGAAAATACAGCAGTGACAAGCCGTTATTTGCTCTCAGCTGTCCAAATTGGCAAGGAAAAAGTACAGCTCAAGAAGCTGTTTTATTCTGTAATAGCTATTAGCTTTTATACCTGTGCAGGCAGACATTCCCTGTCTGCATGTGATGATTATGCAGAAATGGGGACAGGAGCTAGCTTTTGAGTTTCGGGGCTCATCTGGGAAAAATCTGTGTCCTTCTATTACAGAATTGTGCAGTTTGCAGGAATACGAAAATGAGTGAAACCAAGCTTCTGTTCATGTAACAAATCTGCCTTTCCCCAAATGTCAGGACTGGCTGCCATAGCCTCTGCTGTTCTTACGGCTGATGTCAGGACTGCATCACATAGCTGAGGTTGTGGTTGCACTGGCGAGGCACTGGAAGCTGCTTCTGTGGTTGGTATGTTTTTTGGAAGGTGGTATCCCCGTTCTGCTCTGGGGTGTTGCCTTCCTTGGTTGTGTTTGGGGGAATGCAGGACATAGCATTGAGGTCTCCTGTTGAGGACCTTCAGTAATTCAGTCTATGCTATGGAGTAAATCCACCTTGTTCACAGTGCTGCCAATGCTTGTTTTACTGGTTCCCTTTCATGCTGCAGGAGTGAATGCAGACCTTCCTCTCATGGTACCCTCTGTGAGCACGTATATATGGTAGAGTGTGTCCACCGCTGAGCCGAATTACTGCCTTTGCAAGCAGATTCTGCCCTGGCTGAGATGCACAGCCCCCAGAGCACACCTCCAAGCTGAGATTTGCACAGCAGTTAGTGGAGCTCTTCTAAAGGCAAGATTTGATTCAGCCTCCACCTTCACCAGCATGGATTCAGTAGGTGTGTTCTTGGCTCACAGAGCACTGGAAGGATGTTACTTGGTGAGAGTCAAAGATGACTCTGGAGGAAATTGCTGGGAAAATCGTGCTCTAGGTATGTTAGAGCCCAGAGCACGGTGGTCTGGGTCTGATTCTGGGAGCCATTCCTTCCCCTGAGCTCAAATTGAGTTGCACCACTGAAGAGGCTATGGGATGTAATGTGGTTCCCAGGCATCTTCCTTGTAGCCCTGTTGCTTGTTGGATGCTCTTTGCTTAACGACTGTCAAGCACTGTTAACCCCATCCAGAATGCATGTTTCTGCAAACAGTAATTCTTCACACTCTCTCATGTGGTTCCTGGAAAACTTTTTTGTGTCCAGTGGTCTTTTATTTTCCATTTCCTCCAGCTCCCTATTTTTTTTAGCTTATACAACAAAACAAAAGACCCCGCTAAATTCCTGTAATTATAGTCATCCAAGCAGGCACATTCACGATAGGCTTAATAAGGCAGCAACATGTCAAGTCTTTGTTTCTGAGAAGGGGGAAAAAAAGTCCTTTAGTACTTCAGTACAGTTTATGACTGTTTCTGTGTATAATTTGCAAGCCATTAAAGCCAGGCCTGGTGGTGGCCCAAAAAGGCAGAATGCAGTCATGAAAATGGAAACAAATTATGCAGTTTCCCGCTGTTATCCAGCTCACTGAAAGTGAAACATCCAGGAGGAATTTTAAGGCATGGCTTTTGATGCTCTAACTTAGTTGTAGCAGGTCTTTTGCAAGGCAGGAGTTAACCCACTTCATTTCCATTTGTTGCGGAGTAGGGTCTTTCTCTCTCCTGGCCAGGGTGAACAAAGAGTGAACATTGGGCGATCAGGTGATTTATCATTTAAAAAGCTTTATTTGAAAGAGATGGGGAATATTGATGCACAGAAAGGGTAGCATTCATTTGATCCCAGGGATCCCATGTTCAGTACTGTGTGGTGGGATCAGAAGTGAGGAAAAGGGATGGCAGGAGCGTGAACGTGTGTGGTAAACACACCCTGGTTGCACAGGGGTGACACAGGAGCAATGTGTGGGCTGCTGTGATTTGGGTCAAAACCACTTTTGTCTCTTTGGGGAGCATCTCCCCAGCAGGGAATCTGCAAAATACATGTGCAGTTCTCTAAAGCACCTTGGGGTTTTGCAGTGAGGGCTTTCATGAGAATGCAAAGTGTTTCACGTTCTTGTTCACTACCTGGGTGTGCAGTGAGGTATGGTCTTTAATAAAGCGGATAGGAAGAGCCGCTTGAGGTGGCCAGAGGTTCTTCAACTTACATATATTTGCAGAAGGCCCAAACCTACCAGCATGATCAGTTTTAGCTGATGTGCATTTAATCCTATTCCCCTTTGACGGTGGGTGTCGCAGAGCTGACCCAAGGGTTTTATCCAGGTCTTCCATCAAGTGACAACAAAAGGCAGAGGCTGTTGGGGATAACAACAGACAGGCTGGAGGAATAAAACCTCTCCTGCAGCTGCTGCAGACAGTCTATTTTATCACCTTTGTTCTCTTTTTGGCCACCCTAACTATTCCTGGAAGAGCTAATATTAGCTCCCTCCATCTATTTCTTAGAAGCTGGGAAAACAAAAATCTGATTGAATGTCCTTGCTTCCAGGTGAACTGGTGATTGATCTGTACAGTTGGCTCTGAAAACCTGATGAGCTCTTACATCACCAGCCCTTGGTGTGGGGAGGCATTGAAATAGGTGGTTATAGAAGTGACAGCATGAGAGGGATTAAAAATATTCAGCAATGTATTTAATCTTAGCGACAGACTGTTTGGGAGTTACTTTCCGTGCCTTCCCCAGGCATGATACAGATAGTCATGGAACACACTTGCCTTGTTTTTCTGTAAAAAAAGCAGGTGCTGAGATGGTTTCAGTAGAGGCTCGATTCTAAAAGTCAGAATTTTGGCAAGATATTTATCCAGGATTTGACAGTGTGTCTTGTCCTAACGCTTTACGTCCCATCGTATTCAGGATGCTTAAGACTAGATTAGAGACGGGAAAGCGAGCGTAAAAAATGCATTGCAGAGGTTCATGTTTATTCCCTGAGTGACATCCATAGCAATGTTGCTCCAATTACTGGGAAAGGATGATCCTTCTAACTGCCACTCTGCAACTCCACCGGGGACCTGGCAGACAAGCATGCTCCTTCTACATTTTAACGTCACCAGTTAAAAAAAGCCTTTAGCTGGTGATTTTGTCAGTGAGGCACAGGTCAAAACCAACTCTGCTTCGTACTCCCAAAGCTGTGATGTCTCTGGGGAGCGAGAGGAGTAAGCAGTGCTTTGCCTCTGCCTTCCTCTGGCCATTGGTGAGGTGGAGGAGGACACGGCAACCTCTGTGTGGAAGGAGGGATGGGTTGTCCTTGGGTTAAGGGAAGGAAAGCAAGGCATGGTGTCGGACTTACTTTCTCTAGAGCTGATGGGGTGAGGCTGGGGCTGCCCTTGGTCGCACTGGAGCACCAGGGCGGGGAGGGAGACGGGCTGGGCATGTCTCTCCACCCGGGCTGGCTGTGTGGTCCATCAGGATGCTGCTTTGCTGCAACAGTGCTTGAATGTTTAGGTAACCGCTGCCCGTTTGAGAAGAGGCGTCAAACCCCAAGTGTCAGTGCAAGCCAGGTCAGGCGTGGAAGAGCCACGTCCCCCTCATCACTACCTTGAGACACGTGGAAGAAGGGCTTGGTCTCTCCCAGGAGTGTGTAAGCTCAGGGGAAGATGCTTCTCCTCAAGAATAAAAAAATGAGTGGCAGGGAGGACCCAAGTTTTTAATTAAAAAGCCTTTTCTGAGTAGCTCGCTGATAGCAGCCATCTTGAAGAACATGTGTGGCATCATTTGGTGAGCAGTTGGCATCAGAGCCATCTGAGGCACTGAGAGAAATTCTCAAAGATGCTGTAAAACCAGCTAAATAATTAAAACTAATAATAAATAAAAAAACCTGACAACTTCAATGTTAAAAAATTAAACATTTTGATGAAATACTAAATGCTAATTATTTCCTTGCACTTGTGCTGGCATCGGTTCTCTTGATGTTAGCAATATATCTTCACATATCAGTAATTGAAGTGTATTGTCAGCATTAGTATTACATTTACTACACAGGCCCCAAACCCCAAAAGCTCTAAAGCGTGTGTTTGATTTTAAGTGTTGAATACTTTGAAGTCTGCTTTACTGGATTGGCCGTAATGCTGTGAATACCAAAACCATCTAGCTAAATGCCACAAAATCTTTGGCCGTTTAAAAGAGCCCCTGCGCTTGCTCCAAGGATCTGGCAGTCTAATTTCAATAGCGAACACAGTGAGATGGGCTTAATTGATAATGAAAAGCAAAATGAGAGGGCAAAAGTATATTTGGAAAGCATTTTATGGCTTTCATGTTTTGTATGTCATTTTAACTTTTAGTCAGTTTGGTTGAATTAATTATTTGATATTAAAAAAAAAAACTAATTGAACTTAGCTCAGGGAGGGCACATGGAAGACATGACTAGCAGAGGAAAATGCCCACGTGTTCCTTTTTTTACCTGCTTTCCTTTCTATGTAAGAATGTATCAGTGCCTTGATTTTTAGGAAGATGGCTGCTAATATTATGCATGAAGGAAATGTCAGTACAATACACCCCCAAGGGTCTGATTCGGTAAACCCTTCTTCTCTTGCTTTTCCCCTCCTTTTTACACGTTTGTATTTTACACATTTGTATTTTACACATTTGTATGTTACACATTTGTAATCATCCTGGGGGCAGGGGGGTGCAAACATCTGAGAATCATTCTTCACCTCTTACTGCACATATTGGGAGGTTTGCTAATGTTTGCCAGTTGGAGACTCCTTTCTCTGGCATGCACCTGGTCTTGCCAAGAAACCTGCTGTTTGCTGCCGTTGCTTTGGGTGCTCAGCACTGCAGGAGGGTGCCTGTGCCCTGTCCTAAGGCACCGCTTGGAGGGAGCACAACGTGCCGATAGCCAGTGCTCCAGTTTTGGGGTTAAAATTGAAATGAGTTCACTCTTCAGCAGTGCAGATCTTCAGAAATCACTGATGTCTGGGAAAATAATTTGACGTGGAAGATGCGACACTTTTTAGAGCCCCTTTGGTTTGAAATTAAGGTGGTTTCTTTGCAATGTGGGATTCTCCTTCAAGGGGTGTCTGAGCCTTGTACTCAGCAGAAAACTGTGGATAGCCTTTCTCGTCCTCCCCATGCTTGCCTGAGAGCTAAACCACAGCTGCTGCTGCTGCTTCAAACTTGCATAGGTTTTCATCATGTTGACACGGCATTTCAGGCTGAGCTTGGCCTACGTTTGGCTTTCTGGAATAGAAGGACACTGTGGCTGTATTTAAATGAAATTACTGCTATAAAAAGTGGAGGCTGGTTTTAAAAGTTAAAGCCTTCCTTCTCAGAAATGCTGTCATTTATTGTGTGAGTGAAACAGGCAAACCACAGCCAGCTTTTCCCTTTTGCTGACAGTGCCCTGTGCCGGGTGCTTGCAGGATGGCACGTGTGGGATGAAACGCTTTTCACTTTGACTTACATCCTTATACAGAAGAGCTGAAGGTTGGCACGGAAGCGTGAGAGTTCATATTCCTTCTCTGGCTCCTGACCTTGCTGCTGACTCTCCAGAGGTCTGGATGGTTGGAGTCCCTCTTTGCTCATCTGCCTGGGGTTTCTCAGCTAACCCAGCTGAGGACCACTACTTTAGTCACTGTGTGGGGACAGCCCGCTCTGGTCCCCAGTAGCAGTTGGCATCGCCCATGGCACAGAGGCTGCATTCAGATTCGCATGGTGTTAGTTTTTTAGAGAGGATGCTTCAGAGAGTGGGGGGAGGAACATTTTGCATGGTCATGCCTTCCCAGGGCACTCCTTATTTTAGACCAGGCATGAAGGAACTATTAAATATTCTTCAATTATTGTTTGAACTGGAGAAATTTTTGCATTTGGGGGTATTTGTCCTGCTGTTTCATCATCTGAGAGACATTCAGACAGCTTTCTTTTTAATTCTCTCCCTCCTACCGTATCAGTTCATGAGTCTTAAAAATGTTCTGGTGTGCAATTTCAAATGGGATTTCCAAAGCAGGTGGGAGATGCACATCTGGGAATAAGAGCAAGAGCCTTGCTAAAAGAAAAGTATTTGTTGATTTGTTAGAATGTGCCTTGTTAAAGGGAACAGCATCTCTTGTCTCTGGAAGAGCAGCTTGAGAAGACAGATAAGAGTGGGAGAAGCAGGGAGAGCCCAGGGATGATTTGGGATTCCCAAAGCTTGGCTCAGAGTCTGGAAGTGATATTGTAGGACGTGTTTTCAGCCTGAAAGCACTTCTGTAAGATTGAAGCTTGACACTAAATGTTCAGCTTTTGCTGAATGGCTTTGGAGAGAGAGCAAGGGATCTAGACGAGGTCAGGTCTTCCCACTGTACACTATAAAGAAAAGGAAACAGCGGCTTCCAGCTCGGTGTCACACGATTACTGCAGCTTGGGCAGGTGGGGAATGGGGTGTGTTAATCACCACACTGCTAAAGAAAAATGTGCTTCTAAAAGGGTAAAGAAATGGTGATTTGTTCTTGGAAAAGATAAGTGGGAGTGGCACGGGGTGGGATAGATGGCGGAGGGGGCTTGTGCTGAGAAACGGATTCATTCTAAATTACTGTCTGTCCTGCCCAACTTGCTGGTGGGGAGGGAAAGCCGATGGGGAGCTGTGCCTTTTTGGCAACTCCTCTGTGATGGGGATTGTTAGTGCCTCCTGTCCAATTGCCCAGGTACCAATACCTGTGTGCAGGTGGTAACTGAAAGTGCTTTGAGAGCACAGACTTGTCCATCTCCACGTCTAGGAGTACTGTACACGATGTCCTCGTGTCAGTGAGGAACTGGTTTGCTCTTGGGAGGAGCTGGATGAGGTCCTACCTTGGGGCAGAAGTTGGCCTTGTTATGGCAGTGTAATGGGAGGATGAGGAACGGACCGATGCTTTCCTCTTTCTGGGGGGGTGGGCTCTCTAAGTCATGTTTAATGAATGGTGCAGTGAGGCTTTTGTTGCTAGTGCTTATCTGATACCTGTTTTGGACTCTCGAGGATTATTAAACCAGCATCTATACCCAACTCTAAATTCACTAATAACTTTTAAAAGCAGAGACAATTAGCAGACTCAGTGGGAGAAGAGCTTTCAGGGAGAAGCAATTTAATGTGCTGAGAGACTGTGTATGCAACATAATCAATGTAGTGTACTGTATGAACATACCAGAGGTGGCTTTCCAGCAAGCTTCATGTACACTGATTTTTCAGAGTTCAGTAGTCTTCCTAAACTCAAGAAAGCACTAAGCTCCTTGAGGGAACAAATAAAGCAAGTGGCCAAAAAAGAAAAAGTCATTTCATCAAGGATAAATTGCCCTGTTGTTCCTACCAATGTGCTCACAAACAGTCTAGTCATAGAGCATGAGCTGTTTCTTACGGAGCTTTTGCAGTGTACCTTGGCTTCCCCGGGCAGGTCAGACCCACAATCCTCCCGTGATCACCAAGGATAACTGCTTGTCAATGAGCTCCGTAGATACTTGAAGGTATTACTAAAACCTGTACGCTTTATAGGGAAAGCTTGCAGGAGGAGCCGCTTCCCGGAGAGGAAACTGCAGGGCTGCCAAAGCTTGCTGCATTTTGTTGTTTCTCAGCCTGGCGCACTCTCATCCTCATGTTCGGGGAAAGGTTTTGAAATTAAGGGTGTTTGCAGCGAATAGCAGCTCTCTGGTGGGAGCGCTGCGGGGCACTGCCTTGTCCCTGGCAGGGCAGTAGACAGGAACGGAGCAGGATTGCTCATCACATCCAGGATGGTTGAGAAGGGACTGGTTTCCAATTTCCCTTGCACTCCCGTGATACCTCTAGGCTTGGTCGAGTTGAGACCTCCAGGAGAAACGGGGCCAGCATGAAGCTCCCACATGCTAACTGCAGAGCTGTGTGAGATTGCCAGGGATTTTTGAGTTCTGCTCATGCGTGTTCCCCTGGGGAATGTCCCTCCTGGCACCATTGCCCATCCTGTATCGTTAAACCGAGAGTCACTGAATGAGCACAACAGCAACAAAACGTTTTGGGGTTTTGCAGTAAGTCCAATGTAAAACTCCTGTTGGAGCCTGTAGGACTGCAATGTCCGAGAAGACATTTCCCGTCTTCCTTTTCTCCTGTTTATTCATCATGACTAACACAGCAGGGATGGATCAGTGTGCACCCAGGATTATGCTGAACAGTTTCGTTAAGGGCTGCTTGAATATTTTCCATTGAGATTGTGGTTTTTGGTCAGAAAACTAGATTTACAACCAATTGTTGTGTTCGTTCTGCTACTCTTCTTTCTGAGGGTGAAGGCTCAAATAAGAAAAATCAGAAAGTTTTAAGGCTCTGAACAATAATCAAGTGTCTCTGTCTACACACTTAGCTTTTACATTTTAGCTGAAACTGAAATTTTCTTCAGAAAGCTTGTTTAAGAAAACCCCAAAACCCCAAACCAAAACCCCTCCACAACCTAAACCTGATTTAATATCTGTGAGCATTTTGTGCAGAAGCCACAATTTTCTTATCAGCTCCATGATAGCTGTGGTACAATGTGCATTTAAGTGTTCTTTACTTTGGGGCTTAATCTATTGTACAGTATTTCTGTGGGCTGTCAAAGAATGGCTGCCTTCAACAACTAGCTGCATTTCAGTGAAAGAAAAAGTGAATATTGAATATAATTCCTGTAAATGAGAGTAAAATGATTTGAGGTCTTACAAGAGTCAGCATTAAGAATATTACAAAAAAGTGAATACTTAAGAGCCGCGAAAGCTCAGGCCTATTGCTCGGTCTGGTTTATGTAGGCTTGAAGTCAGTGGGAGCAGAGAACACCTGGGGTATCGCAGGAGTTGGCCCCATCCGGTATGGGAGACCAGAGCTGTTATTAAATGTTAAAAATAACATTGAAATACAAGAAATATGGGGGGGCGGGGCAAGAAAAGAAAAGGCTTGGGAGGGGAGAGATTATAATGAGCTATTTTCTCCCTTCACGCAGTTTTCATAGCCACCAGGGCCAAAATGATACTAGGAGGTTTATGTAGCATCAGAAAATAGAACCTGAGCATCATGTAAGAAATGAAGGAGTACAAGGTATGAATGGAACCACAACTGGCAGACAGAAAGATTGAGCAGATATACTGTGGTGCCTAAATATGTCAAATCCAGGCTTGCTATTCTGAATGTGATGCATACAGGGCAAGAAGTGCTTCTTCCATTTTTTTGTGGAGTTAATTGATTTTCGAAAGAGGTTTCCCATTGTTTTTCTTTTAAAACCTCAAAGTTGGAGGGGAAAGTCTAGATTACTGCTGGGGACTTTGGAGAAAAGGTAAGACTCCTGATGAATAATCACTCAGTGCTGGGTCCCTCCTGAAAATGTGGCCTTCCTGTTGCTGAAGTACTCAGCAAAATGGTTTTCTGGTTTCCAGCTGGAACTGTAGGTATCAAAGCAAATCATTTAACAAAAATGTTTTATAATGAGCAGCAATTCTGGGAATCTTTGCCAAAATCCAGTTTTTCTTTGGTTTCCAGTAAAGTTTTGCAAGCTCAAAAAACTTGGGGAAATGTTTTGGAGGAAATGTAACCAAATAAACCTGAGCATCATTAGAGTTGCCAGTATAATCAGAACGAGGCTAAAGAACGATCTACTTTATTTTGAGTTGGAAAAGTTAACTCACTCTTTCCTCTTTGGATTAAACAAAATTTCTCTCCTGTGGAGAACAGTGGAAGATAACTTTTGTTTCTAGTCTAGGAAAAAGTCATATCACTTGGTCATGAGAAATGTGATTAGAAGGATGCTATGACAGCATTCTGCCCTTGCTCGTGCTGGCTGTTGGACAAATGTGCTGTCATTTTCAGAGAGAACAGGAGGGAAATCTTTATCCAAATTCTTCATCCAAGAAAGGATCAAACATCTCTTGTGCCCCCCAGAAACCAAGCGTGCACATGGCATATCAATATCTCTGTTAAATTCCCCACCTTTTGTAGTAAGTCATATTCTCTCCAACGTGTAGTGGCTGGACATGAAGAAGAGGCTGGTGGTTTTACCACCAAGGAAAAATTATCAACCAATAACTAGCAATTTGTATCATCCTGTAATGACTTCAAGCAATATGCATTTTATCTCCATGTAAAGAGTATACATATATTTAGGTAAAACTAGGTCACAGCCCCAGACTTTGTGTGAATAGATAATACTACTCCTAGTGACACAAGGTTTTGCCATCCTTGGGAGAACACATTCGCCGGGAGTACAGCATGTGCTCGAATGAGCTTTAAACCAGGTGTGTGGTCCGTGTTTTCGAGCAGTTCCCGCGTGAAAATCCACTTCATATCTGCGGGCAGGCAACAAAGAGCTCCTTGCTGATGCATCTCCGCTTCCCATTTGGTGAGTTTATAGCTGGCCTGGGTATGTCACTGAGTGCTCTTTTAGAAGACACCTTTTAAATAAAAGTTAGTCCCAAAGAAGATAACGAAAATTTTGCAAAACCTATTTGCCTACTGACTTCATGTGTCATAGTGATCCACTGGCTGACATTTTTGATGTACGACCTAAGTAACTAAGGTTACGCAGCTGTAAGTGAAAGCATCTTTGTGCCAGAAACTTTAGCAGTGAGCTACCATGTAACATGGACATTTTACTTTGAAAGAAGAAATTGCTGAAGTAATTATGCAGTGCTTAATATGTGAGTCATTAGCTGCTGTTTGCCAATGAGATGCGTCTCTCAGGTACGCTGTTACTTTCTCTGTTTGTGTTGCTTTGTGCTGACTGGGAGCTGGGACATTCTACCCAAGATGTGGCTGCGATTCAAAGCTGGAGGAAATTCTGTATGGTTTTATGTGTCTTTATAATGAAAAGACCCATATATCAGTGAGAGATTACCGAGTCATTCAGAGGAAGCACCCCCCATTCTTCCTATTGGTGAATGGCATGGGATCGGTGTGTTCTTAATAGAGCGGTTTGCAGGAGACTTAATCAAATTCTTTTTATGGCAGAGCTGACACCTGAGCATCACTATCCACTGAAGGTATCAGCATTAAGTATTTATGTATCCAAAATTGTGCACCAGTCGTGCTTATCGAGACGCAAAGTGGGATAATGGCAGAGTACTGAGTTTATTAATAGAACACAGCAGCCAACATATGGCTGCATAGTGGAAGCAGAGTAAAGCATAAGCCACACACTTCTTTTTAAGAACATGTATTTCACACTTTTTCACTTCACACAGGAATATTTTTGTGATGTCTCTACAGTTAGTCTGCTATTCCCAAAAGGCTATTTTTATATTTTCACAACATGGCTTAATTAAGAAAAATTGTGTTTTATAAACAATCCTGTACATTTCAAACCCACCCCCTTCAAAAAAAATACCCCAGCAAGATCCAGGTGGTAAATGGCAAGCAGACTGCTTGGTTCAGCACACTCAAGAGGAGTTTTCTGGCTGCATTTATAGCCTCCAGTGCAGCTTGGTTGAACCATCTTGTGCATTTCATGTATTTCAAATAGAGTTATTTGGTCCCGTCTGGCAGAGAGTTTAAGCAAGCAAAGGCCACACACCCGGCATTTATTTTGCTCTGTGCCTTTGATTCTATCTTGTTTTTTCACAGTTGAGATTTTAAGGAGTCTCAGTGATTGTCTTTAGCCATGTGAGTGCTTGTTGTGTTTCCAGAAGCTTTCAATTTGGGGAAAAATTTGAAAAGATGATCTTGCCAGTCTTACCTGGCTTATGCAAGTAATCTTGCATATTTCTTTTTTGAGGGACTTTATGTACATCTTTATTTTGTGAAAATCTAAGGTAAAACACAAAAATCTACCATTCTTGTAGATGGAATACAGTAAAATTTTCAATGGCTGCCTGTATAACTTATTTCTCATGCCATATTCTAAACATTGTTAAAATTGTCAGTTTACAAGAATTACACTCTCGGAGGCATTAGGACACTTATCCCGCCTGACAATATCCCTTTCTAAGAACCTGTGAAGATTAGTTTGTAGCGTAGACTTTTCCCATGTTGAAGTTTATAAGGATGAAAAGCCCCATGTAGAATATATCTATGGAACTTCAGTGACAAAAATTGCTAAGCACATTATATATAAATAGCAAACTGCCTTCTTTAGGGACTGATACAGACTGCTCTGGAGATAGCTAAGTAGACAAGTATATAGTAAAATATGGGTATATTTAGCACTCCAGAAGGCGATAGACGGTGTTCTGACTTCACATCACATGGGCTCTCAAAGTCTTTACCTCTGTGTAATCCCTTGTACTCAGCAGTGATGTTGTGGCACGTTTGGGACCTAATTATAAGCTTCACTGCCAATCAAAGTACCAAATGGCAAAGGACAGTTTTGGAAGGCAAAGGGTGGACCTGAGTCTCTTGAATCATGAGTAGCTGGGAAGGGGATGCAGGAAAAGGCTGGGGCAGTTTAATGGGATTTGGATTAAATATGGTTTAATGGGATTTTGGCATAAATGTGGTTTTTGACATCTGCCTGCCTCATTGGTTCTTACAGGCATCTGCTTGGGTGAATGTATTCTGGTTTGCATCCACTTCAAAAATCAACACTTAAATGATTATGGTCATGCAACGAGACTGATCTCGCAAAAGCCCCTGCCAGGCTTGTCACAGTACATCTCCTTAGGGTCCATGGGAGAGAAGTGGCTGAGATAACGGCCGGAGAGCCAGGGGGGTTGTGCCTGCGGAGGCCTCTATTAACCTTCCCCAAGCCAGTTCAAAACAGGTTTTCCTTCTGGATGTTTTTTTCCTGGTTGTGCAAATCTGTGCAAAGCTTGAGACCTTCCCACTTCAAACTCACCCTCTTTTCCCAAGGCTGTTGAAAAGACTCGGATATACTTCTGATTGGCATGCAAGCCTGGAAAAACTGCAAAGAAAATTTGCAAGTGTTATCTTTGAATCAAAACCACCAACTCACTTGGATAGCATCCCTCACTTCTTTCTTCCTTTCCCCTAGCCTTTTATAAGAACATTTTTGCTGTTGTTGAGAATATTCATCCAGCATTCATACCCACACACATTTATTTTGTGCTGATGTAATGAAGTCTGTTATTGAGTGTGAATTTTTTTTTTTAGTTAAAATAAATAAAATGGTAGAGTTGTACTGCAATTAGTGGAAAGGAGCTGTCTTGAACTGGTATTGCTGTGTTGTCTTCCTTCCAAGAATGCTGTTCTTTTAAACAATGCTACATTTATTTAAAATGAAGGTCATGTACCATGCTAGTTATCCTCAGAGGATGGGTTGAGTGGCAGAAGGCTTATGTGAAAAAAAGTCCCAGCACTCCTATAAATAGAGAAGCCATGTAACCAACTCTGGGAACCTAAAGTGTGGTATAGAGCTCAGTATTTTGTAATCTTTAAAATCATTGAGCAATACTAACACTGAGATAAGTATATTCAGAAACAGTTTATTGTGGAGCTTTTTGTATTACATCGTCTCAAGTTATACACTTGGTTTGTCTCACTAGTTCTCTCTTTGTGCGGTCAGACCATCTCAGGGTGACTTTTTTTTATGCCTCGTGCTTTACTGTAAGCACGCTGACATTGTAAGGTGTGAGCAGACCTGGCAGACTGACTGGTGTGGGATGATACAGCGAGAATAAGTATGGAGCGGTTCTTGTATGTTCTCGGCAGTGGTGCATTAACAAGTACTAGTCTCGCAAAGTGGAACGCTGTGGAGAAGAAAAACAAACGCACGCAGGCAAAGCATGTAGGTAAGTGACTGGTGCAATAACCCGTAGGCATCTAGTGAACGCAGGCTGAATTTTAGATACCAGCTTGTTGCATCCTATTTTCATAGTGCTGATGGGGGGTGACTGTTGCAAAGGATTTAATACCTTTTCTGGGCATAGTACCTGCTGGGGTGATTGCTGGCTCCCTGGGGGTTTTGGGGGACAGACACACTGGGACAACTCCATTTGTTTCCAGGAGTTGCAGGGTCATTTTCCATCCTCTTAATTTCCAAGCCTCCAGCCACTAGAGGGAGAGAATGCTACATATTTATGGCTTTGTATGCATGTGGGAATGTGCGTTTAGTAAAAGGAGTTGCTTTTCTACAGAAAGGCTTTCCAGGCAGTACTATAGCTGGTTTTAACCCCTTTATTTATTTGACTTCAGTTTTCTAACTGCTCCTGAGATTTGACCTCTGTAGACTTCTGTTGGTTTATGATCTAAAATTGTAAATGCTCTAGAAGATGTTAGATGATCCTTGTCCACGTTTTACACCCTGTATTTGCTGTTGAGCATCCCTGCTGTGAAATGGCTTCTATGGGGAAACCTTTGGCTCCTCCTGGATCTGCCTGTCTCCTCATGTTACTGCACACCCTGCTGCACTGATACAGCGTAACGTACAGTGTGGCAATGCAGAAATGAAAGACGTGGGAACAGCGGGAGAGCAATACCCCTTCCTACTGCTTTCTTCCTGGCAAGCCAGAGACTCTTTGAGCCTATGGCCTGTTTCCTCTGCAATAATAAAACAAGCCCAAGAGGGATCTCATTTCATTTGGAATTAAACCATTGAGTTAGTAATTATTGTAGGCAGATGAGTTTTAACAATTTCAAAGGACACTAGCAAGGAGTTGTAGGTTTAGGGAGGGGAACGAGGATGAAAGTTTTAATAAAGGCAGAGTCAGAAAGTAAATTTTGTATATTTTTCAAAATGAAACAAGATTAAAACTTTCTTTCGCAGATTGAGCTCAGTGGGGAAGACCCGTGGACTGGCTGTGTCAATGAAAGTCTGATGAGGGGACTGTGGGACTTGGAGGGGTCTTGAAAAGTAGCCTGGGATGAAAGCAGCATGCTCAGTGGATTTGAAGAGCTGCAACCTTCGGTCTGCAGTACTATTTATCAGGGGAATTTACATCCCTCTGTGGATGGTGGGTGGGGAAGAGAGAGTGTCTCTGCCTTTCTTTTAACTCCAGTGGGTGACTCAAGGCAGTGCTCTCTCAGAAGGGAAACCTCATGGTGTTTAGCAGCCTGAAGTATTGAAGGAGAGCATCTCTCTGGATAATTTTCCTGACTCTCAAAGTCAGTAGTTCTAGTTAATTGAGGGACTCAGCAAAGAGGTTTCCTTACGCTGATCGGAGCTGCAGCTGATGCTCCAG
Source organism: Calonectris borealis (assembly GCF_964195595.1). Classification (NCBI taxonomy): domain Eukaryota; kingdom Metazoa; phylum Chordata; class Aves; order Procellariiformes; family Procellariidae; genus Calonectris; species Calonectris borealis. The sequence continues at coordinate 22,811,754 of NC_134324.1, read as the reverse complement.
CACAAGAAGTTCTCCTGGTGAGGTTGAGGCTGGTCCCAGCTGCTCCTTTCCCTGCCTGTTTCACTTGCCCAGCTGCACCCTGGCTGGCGCAGCTGATGGCAGGCACAAGAAAGCAGGGAGGGAAATGTGCAGGAAGGCACTAGAAACCTTGAGACTGACCTGACCCAGGCACGTTAGAAAAACATGCATGTAAGGACTAAATACACATCATCCTAGAGAAGACGGTCAAAACACTCCTCGTTGTCCTGGGTGTCCATCACTGGACATGCCATACTTGTAGGGCTGAGGTTCGGCTGCCCCGAGAGCCCTCCCTACTCTGGTGTGCGCTCCTCTCTGCGCACCTTGCTTGGCGAAGGGTCTCCTGCCATGTACTTGTACCTCAGACCAACTGAAGCATGAAAACGTGGCTGCGAACTGAGTTCCTTAAGCTCAGCATCCAGGGCCACAGGTCACAGCTTGTATTAAATAATAGAGCTAGAAGAGCGACGAATGAATATGAAAGACTTCTCCGCATCACTCTGTGCATTTTGATGAACTGATAACCTTATAAATATGACCTCGTTAAGCCTTCACCTGCCTGATGGAGATGTGAGGTCTTGGGAGACCAATCTGCTTGCTTTCTGTGCAATAGCTTTGTTTATTGAAAGCCAAGCTGTAAAATTGTTATTCAAGTAGTAATCCCATGGACTTCAGTGGGAGCTCTGCCTCGGCTGGATCACACTGTGCCATCTCGCCGCTGTGGTTTCTGCAGGTGCAGATATCGCAACGGGAGGAAAAACATTTCTGTTCCAGGGTTTAGTATGTATTTGTGGGTGTAGGACCAGGTTGGGATGCCTTGTCTGAAGGCACCCAGCTCCAGTCGGATTCCCACTGGCTTTGGGTGGGGGAGAGGGGCCAGACAGGAGCTCGGGTGTGAATCTAGCTTTTGACGTTGTGACAGGGCTGTAAGAGCCCCCAAGCCATGAGGCATGGCCGTGCTGTGGGCCCTGAGGCTCTGTCCCTGGGTCCTGCAAGGGGACATCCCTCCAGGCAAGAGGGAGGAGCACAGTTGCAGGGTATATGGCTTTGCCAGTCCCTCTGACCTTAAAATGCATGCCCCAGGGGAGCATCTATTGTTTCCCTGTAGATCTTCTTGTGAATAGTAATACTAAGCTCTAGTTTTCTTTAAAAAATTCATTTTGGCTGCAGATCTCTCTCTAAGTACACAGACGAAATGAATTTATATACGAGCATTGTGCTACTTGTAAAGCCCTTTCTTTTTCAAATTTAGTTTTATTCCTTTTTTTAATCTCCATAGGATTTTCCCTGAATAAGCAAAACTAGGGCAGTGCTAGTAACAGATGGACATAAAGAAGACTTGGATGCTGGAGAGACTTTTAACGGGCTTGGGGATCTGGACTGGGGTGCTTTCCTCATCACCCTAAGAGTTTAATTTGACTGCAGGTTATTAATTTTCGCCTCTAAAGCAGAGGTCTTAGCAACAGAGCGTGTTCCTTGGCAACAGACTGCCATGCTTTAATTAAAGCAGGTGTGGGAGTTTTAAAAATGCCACTGTTGGAAAAAGTTGAAAGATATTAGCAAATCAAATGGGCTGAGGCATGAGTCGTCTTGTCAGTCAGCTGGGGGTGACAAGGAAAAAGGAATAGTAAACAAGATGCAAACCGTGGAGGCAACTTGGCAAAGGAGCGGTTCTGGAAGGGAGGCAGGTATGGGACTTGCATGTTTTGCTGCCTTCCCGGGGGCCGGGCTGTGGCTCGCCCCAGCCATCCCACAGGACAGCGTGGAGAGGGGTGGGAGGAACATCTGTGTGTTTGGGAGATCTTGTGCTGTGAACTGAATAGTTTACTTTATTAAAAAATTGCTTTTTAAAAACAGGTTTCCAAACTGTGGTTTTCCATTAGGGCTTTCATAAAAGTTATAGTTTGTTTTCGTCCTCTCAAAAATTGAAGCTGTCATTTTGTTAGTAAAATCAAACAAAAAGTCCTTTAAGGAGAGTCTGTGGACAGCGTGGCTGTGACCCATTCCATCATTTACCGCCTTTACCGTAGGAGCAAGCTGTGTGTGATACGCACCTCTGCCTGGAGCTAGACTGGTGTCTGTTTGCGCTGTGACTGCTAAATATAAATATACTGAATAATTAATAATGCCAAATATGCATAATTAAATTAGAAATAACTCTAGTTTGTGCCAGCATATAGAATGTACATATACGTAGCTGATCTGGACTGGAGAGGTGGTTTGGAGCAGAGAGAGACAAGTTTGGGCTGCCCTGTCTGTCCCTGGGCAGAGTCAGGAGAAGACCTTATGCCCCTGGTTTGCAGCTGCAAGAGGAGATAATAATCTTTTTCCCTTTCTGTGGTAAACAGCAAGATCCCGATGGCTTACATCAGAGCAAATGATTTTTATGCACTTGTTCAAGTCCTATAATTTATGACTAAAACTATCTTTGTGTCAGAGTTAGTTCAGGAGGACACTTGTATCTGGAGCTTCTGAATATGTCATCTCCTATTAAAGAACAAACAAACTATCTTGTAATGTACCATAAATAATAATAATACTTTGCAAGAGCCCGAAGCACTGCGTTATTGCTCTGCTAATCTGAGAGGCACTGGGCCATTATGAAAGTATTCCATAGGGTTTGAAGGAAGGTACGTATTTCATAGCTGTGTAGCGTGGCTGATTGGTTTCTAAAGCCAGGCTGGATAATTCCTAGTGGAGGTTAGACAAATTCCCCTCCTTTCTCATTAATTAACCTGTAGGTTTTGGTGCCTTTTCTTTGCAGTTCAATAGAGACAGTGGCTGCAAGAACATATTTGTGCTCTCTAATATGTAATGAAGAACATCTGCCTTTTGCAGCAATGAAATAAGCATTGTGTGACAGAGCACTGTCAGGCTGCCACTTGAATGAGGCAATTCAGGGCTGGAATTTCGATGGGGGGCGTTCTCTGGGGGATGTTCTCCGACGCCTCCAGTGAACATTGTAGTTGGGGAGGAAGGAGACAGTGGGGGAAAAGCAAAGGAAGGGAAATGCCCTTGTGAAGGCAGCAGCAGGGGAGGGAGAGAAGCATCTTGGAAAAAGTTTTCACATCGAGAGAGTGGTTTATAGCAGTATTCTTACGATGGGATTAAAGAAAGGAGGCCTTGAAGGTCTAAAGGAGATTTCAGTGGTGATGTGGTAATATAATATAGTGAAGAAAAGAGATTAGAGGCGGGTAAAATCCTATAATCTTGCTGTGCTTCCTTTACTGCTCTCGCAGGTTGCAGGAAAATTAACCATCAAGTTTGGGATCCCAGTGTTGTGTTTTGGATACGTCTCAAACTAGGGATCTGCACCCAAAAGCTGCCCTGCGATACAGCAGCATGATAGTATATAATGGTGAGAGAGCAGGGTGGGTGTCTGCATATATTGGATCGGACAGCGGATTGCAGTGGGAATGTCATTAAAGTCTCACATGTGTCAGTTATATGACTCCAAATGTTGGATGAGGTACAAGGATGGAGATTACTATGTGCTTTTTCAGCAGTGCGACGTGATAGTAAGTGTCCTTTTGCTCATACCCATTTGCTTTGCTTTTGAATCACTCTCCAGCTGCAAGTAATTAGGAGAAAAAAGTTACACATGGAAAAGTGGCATTAATATAATAATTATAGTCCTTATGTCAGTCACAACTGCTACTACAGAGCAGTTTCCAGGTAAACCTTGTCCCTGCCTTCCCTGCCTTCACATCCCTACTCACCTGTGAGGTTATTACACGTTATGAATATCAGTCACTTGGCAGTCAGCAGTAGACCCCAAACTGGAGTGGACTGTCACAGGGAAGATGTACCTGCGATCGGGCATTACCTTGCCTGTAGGCACCCACTGTATATGAAGATGCCTGGGATGGTCCACTCGGGCTGGAGGCACAGGGCGTGCGGTCTGGGGCTGCGCTCTGCCTGCTGCTGCAGTACAAATGCAGGTCAAGTGCTTGGCTGTGGAGAATTTCAGGGATGAGTGGGAAAGCATGATCCAGCAGTGGGCTGGGAGCAGTTTCCCCCAGCCCTTGGTGGGGTTGGAAGGATGCTCCACACTGCAAGAAGTTTTGTTTGTACAGATTTAGACCAAGTGGCTGGATTATCCCAAAAGTAAGTTGATCCAGACCAAGAGTGTGGTAAAAGGAGTTGTGCAGGCAACGGGCATCCAGAGGCAGCCATCAGAGGCTGAAACGCACCAGCTGGTTTTGGTCCTTATTCTGTAGGGAAAGAGACTTTTAGAGTCTGTGACAGGTAAAATGTTACCAGACCACAGTTCTGCTGAGAATGAATGGGACGTATTATCAACGAGAAACGTATGTGTTCTAACAGGGGACTTATTCTGGAGCGATCCCCAGACAAACCAAGGACCCGCTCTGCTCACCTAAGCAAAATCTACTCTTTGCCTCCCCAGCGGGACTTGGTGCTGCTTTGTGTTGTCTCAGGTGTGCGAGTTACCCCTGGGGACTCCGTGGCAGCGCTGGCAGACCTCCAGCTGATGTGAACCTCTGCAGAAGTACTCCGAATGGGCTGACGTGCGGCTGTGACACATCCCTGCCTTCCATGGCCAAGCTAAAAGGACCTCTTCTACTGCCTGCGTCTTCAGTGCCTTTCTAGAAAGAGAGGGATTTCCTCAAATTATTTCGAGCAATATTGAATTATTCACTACCATTGGTAGTAGAAATCACTTTTTCTGTAAGCTAAATCAGAGGGCAGGAGCCTGCAGTGCAAACTCTGTGCCCAAATACTACGCACTTAAAGTTGCCTCGTTTTCCCTTAGGCAATGTGGATTTTACTACCAGTGCAGTACCCGTAGCACTACTCCATAGTGCTCTGCGTGACTCACAGCTCTGGTATGTTGTTTGAAATACTACAGGTTTGGTGTGCGCTGGTACTACCCACTGTGCATTCATGTGCGCTCGGTTCCAACATCCCATTCAAACGTCCGGCAGAGGAGCCAAGAGACAGTGCCCTTTCCTGAAAGGCAGGTACTTTCCTCTGTTGTGAGGTTGCTGCAGTGGAGAAGCTCGCAGGTGGCTCTTCCTATTCTGCCCTCTGCTCTGGCAGGGGCTCTGGGTTTGGTCCCCTGCCCGCTGGCTGGCTGCAAAATGCTTTGCATGGAGAGTGAGGCAACAGAGGTGCGTTTTCTTGGCAGGAGAAACGCAGCCGGGTTCTTTCTGAGATTGCATGTGCCAGAGAGGATCGCAGCCCCACTGATCTGGGCAAGATTGGATTTGTGTACACGCTGATGCCGATTCGGGGATTTGGCTAATCTCTGGTCTTTGTTGCCTTTTGCCACCTTCGCAGGGAGCAAGAATTAACCTGGCAATCTTTGGTTTACTTCTCAAATCAGCTTAGCGTAAACAAGGGATAGGAAGTAAAACAGTGGAATATTAACCTTATTGACAGGCCTAATCAACAGCTGACAGCAGGAGGAGAGAAATCGGTATAATTTCTGCTTGTGCATAACAAGCCTCAACAAAAATTGTCCTCCTCCTCCTCCAGATCCACTTTACCAATTAGAGCAACAGGGTGGGATGTGCCAGACAACTTCTCCCTCCATTTACACTGCCAGGGTTAAGATGGATGTAACTTTGACTGAAGTTAGTGGCATTACTGGGATGATGCAGTGCGTGTTTTAAAGGTGATCTTGTGCTTAAGAGGGTCTTTCTTGTATTATTTGTGTGTGCTTGACAATAATGCAGATCTCTCATTTAATATTTCCTTGTAGAAAAAACATTTACCCTTCGATTACAGATAACCTAATAATTGATTTTATTTTTACTCTAATTTTCTGAAGGAAACAATGCCCATGCATTCAGGATGTCTGTCTGTCAGTTCTTCTGTCCCAGCTCTCCCCAACTGCTACAGCTTTTGAATCAGTTGGTGAAGTTGCACTGGATCTGACTGACATCCCAAACAGACGATGTACCTATGAGTTCTGTGAAAACCAGGGCTGCACAAAGACATGGCCATCACATGCAGTAGGAGATTGGGCTCTCCCGAGGGAGAAGGTGAGGAGCAGACCCAGACTGACAACACATACATTCCAGAACGGTTTTCAGAGATGGGGTTTTCAGACCAGAGTCCTTCTTTGGATGTAAGTAACTTACCTGGGGTTTCTGTCACTTAACATAGGAAACTTAGGCAGAATTCCGGAGTTTGGATGTCTATAAGCATTTGCCTCCTGACTCTTTCTTTTGTCAGCCATCTCTGGGAATAATAATGGCTGTCAGTGCCTATATAAAAGGTGATGGAATATGGCTTGATATAACTAAAGAAGGCTACGTGGGGTCCAAGCAATGCAAAGATGCTGGGCAGCATCTCTTCGCTCTTGCCTGTACTTTTGTTCTGTCCTATTTAAATAAATAAGTGAAGACACCTAGGCTCTGATCCCTCGTGCATCCTGCTGAATGGCGCAGGACTAGCAGAAAGTGGCAGTCACGAGGAGCTGCGTGTGGTTTCCTGACTCAAAATCTCCAGCTGCAGGAAAAATGTTGACTCCTCTGGAGGTTAGGAGCAGGAGATTCAAATGCCCTTCTGCCCTTGAGGCAGGAGTGCGTGGAAAAAAACCCCATTCAAACATAACTCTAAATCCTCTGCAAAAGTAATAGAGGAGACTGTAGCTTCTCTACAGGTTTTGCAGTATATCCTCTATATGGATCCAGTATATCCAGCATACGCAGTGTATGTATATCCTGGATGTGGGCTTCTGTACCTAAAGCAGGATGTCAGCCATTTCCCACATTGTCTCCACGATTTGTACCTGCCCTCTCCTGCCTCTGAAGCTAGCTGCAGATTTTGTCAGCTGCCAAAGAGGGGATATCGGGAATATTGGTGACTGAATTCAGGTGTGTGTCAGTCCTTGCGACGAGCTGCCTCTTCCTGCGGGCAGTCAGCTCCAGGAGCATGGGCAGAGGGCTTTGGCGGCAGCGCAGCAGCCTCTTCGAACGGCCTTGGCCAACTCCTTTCGATCTCCACGTCTCCTCTGTAAAATGGGGAGAACCGTATCGACATACCTGTCCCAGCTGGAGGAATCGGGAGGATTCAATCCTCTTTCCAGTTGGCTGTGCACATCCCATATGCTATCGCCGCCTCTCCTAACCAGCGCCAGACAGACTGATCTCATCTACCCCGGCTTGGTGGGTGGCCGTATTGATGATGAACGCTTTAATGAGTGTCTTGTCTTTCCTAACTGTGTGGGGGGCTGTCGTCTCCTTGCTCTGACCAGAAAGTCAGGAAAAAGCAAGGGGAGTGGGCAGGGGATTTAAAACCATCAGCAGGGAGCAGAGTGCAGGTGCCGGGGGGGAATAACCCTAGGCAGGGGCAGCACTTTTCCAGGCTGGGAGGTTTTGTTTTGGTGGGAGGGGGACTTATTCTGTATGCGGAGAGCAGAGTGAGTACTTACTGCCCTTCAAACGTCAGCAAAATCCCCAGCCCCTTGCTGAGCACAGAGGCATGTGCTGGCTCTGCAGATTTGGGAGTCCCGTAGTGCCGGGGGCGAGGGTGACCGGCCACCGGCAGGAGGGCAGGGGTGCTGAGCGCCTGCGGGGACCCTCCTGAAGTTCTCGTCGGTCCCCCCTCCCTCCCCTCCGCTCCCCTCCTGCAGAGTTTCACAGCGTGGCAAGGGAAAAAAAGGACATCCCCCTCCCCTCAAAGCCCTTGGTCTGTGACTGAAATAAATAACTACGATCCCAGGTAGTGAGGAGGCTGCTAATAACGTGCTCTTGGCAGGCACGGGATTGCCGGGCTGAGGGATGTCTGACTGAAAGCTCCAGGCTAGGGTGGGGGTGGGGGGCTTCTTTTTTTTCCTGCCAGCTCTCGCCAGGCAGTAGGGATTTTTTTTTTTCCCCTCCCTGATAATAAGGACATCATCAGAAGCAAGATGCAGTGGCTAAGGGATGGATCAGGAATGGTGAGTTCAGGTAGCTATGTCTTTCTCTTTTCCTCTTTTTGCAGTACTCTGATGGGGAAATAAGCCTCCGTCCTATCTCCTGACTCCTCCTTTACTCCCTGTCCTTGAAACCATTGATCACTCTGTAGCCATTTTATGGACTCTGCATTCCTAAACTGCTGAGGAAAAGAAGAAATTAAAAGAAAGGGAGGAGGGTGTGCATGCGTTGGGGCGTGGGAGGGGGGGAGCGGTGCTTGGCAGGGGCTGGGGAGGTGGGTTTCGGTAGGGCGAGCTGGGGGATTTGGGGGGGAAAGCAAAAGATTTTCCAGATGCTCGCATGTGGGTGTGTGGTGTAACAGCTAGGGGAGAGGGCTGGAAGGAGAGGAGTACTGGAACGGGGATGCTGGCTGTCAGCAGCGTTACCGCCACTGGGACCTGTCAGAATTGCCCCTTCTGTGGATGATGAGTTGCGGTGCAGGGGGAGTCTGAATTTGCTGCTGAGCCAGAGCATCCCTGCCTTTGCTTGCATCAGACTGTAAAACACTCCTCTGAAGTGTAGAGGCTTCAGAAAAGCGGTTTAAACAGTGACAGCTCTGCTTAATAAAAAAAAAAAACAAACCACAAGTGCTAATTTGCAGATGCCCTCACTATGCCTGGAGTGCAGCTCTGAGGGGCTGTATCTGCCAGGAGGGAGAGCAGGGAAGTTTCCCTATCTCAGAAAGGGTCTCTGTTTCTCGTTCAGAAACTTCCCCGTGAAGAGATGTGGTTGTTATTGAGATACTCCTCCTCCTCCGCAGCTCTCCCTGCTTGTACAGCTTTGCTTTGCAATGGCATTTCCCTCTGCTTTCCCCTCTCTGCGCTGGGCTGGGTTTTGCAGGGGTTTTTTGCTTTGCCCTTCCCTGGGCGTTTTCCGTCCTGCGGGGAGCCTCGGGGCATCCCTGCGGGCTGGTCCCATGGCAGGGACCCGCTCCGGGTGGCTGGCAGCATCGGGCCGCGCGGGCTGCTGGCGTCACCTGGCTCAGCCCCTGCGTTCGGCTCCGTTGGGGGCACCCGGCAGATGTTACTGGCAGCGGGGATGATTTTGGAGCCAGCGCGGAAATCACTGCCCGTTCTTTCCTGATGCCTGGCCGCCAGCTCCGTGACACCGTGTGCAAGGGGACACCCTTGCTCCTGCCCTCCATCTCCTCTAAGATACTTAGAAAAACAGGAGCTTAACGGTTTATGCTTCTGAAAGACTCTGAAACCGGCGCTGGAAGCGTAGTGTGGGGGTGTAGACAGCAGCCTGCGGCAGATAGCAAATTTGTTCAGGGTCCTGTTTAAGGCTTGTCTACCACCCAGCAACAGTTTGGGGGTTTTGCTGCCTCCTCCCACCCTCTGAGCACCCAGGGGTTTCCTTCCCCTCTGCCTGTCCCCGCACCTCCCCGCATGCACGCCAGCATAGCACTTTTCCCCTCTCCGCCGGTGTCTAAGCAACACAAACCACCTTTCACCCATTTGCCGATTTACCTTTTCAGAGACTACGCTGAAAGAGAAGTGGTGATGGAAAGCTGGATGTGGCTTTTTCATCCTTTTTCCTTTCCTCCCGGGTGACTGCTGAGGTTAGGGGAGGGGATGTGTGGTGCAGGGCAAACTGCTTTTCTAATGGACATAGTGCAAGACTTGACACTTTCTCGCCCTCTTATCTTTCCAGCTTCCTTTCTTGCTGCTGGCAATAAGGGATGCTTTGTTATTGTGTTCTGATTAGTCTAATCTTTGCCTTCTCTTAGAGAGAAATTGTAGTGGTTTCTGAATAGCCTGTAATTTAAAATATTTTGGGGGGGAAAGTGAAACTTCAGCGATTGATTTTGAAGCAGGTTCTACCCAGGAATTGCCCAACATTGCTCCTTCTAGTAAGGGAAAAATGAGAGAGAGGGCTGTGGTTTCTGTATTTTATACAGCAGTTTAACAACCTCAGCAGTATTTGAAGATACTCCATGTATCTCTAGATCATCTGAAAATAAGGTAAAAAATGATTACAAAACAGCAAAGCAAAACTGAAGCAAATAAGATAGATCCAGCAGAGATCTTTGCAGTCGCTTGCGAGCGAGGAGCCTGGTTCCCCGGGGACGGGTGGCTGTGGTCCAAGGGATTTGACAGGCGAGCAGCGCTACTGGGCTGCTGGGAGCGCTCTTACGGCCGCTGCGCAGCCAAGTCCTGGTGATGCTTGGTCTGTACAAATTCTGCTCTCTTTTTGCAAGATAAGGCATATTGGTCCAGATGTCCTGGCCGAATGCCAATGCAGATAGCTATATTCCATCTACTGCAGATTTTGCCTGCTGTTCCCATTGGTAAGTTACTTTAATTTTTAGTACTTAAAATGCTGGATCATATTGGTGTACTCTGCTAAAGAAATGAGTTATTCCACACCAGAAGTAGCTGCATTACAGCAAGTCAGCGTGAATATTATCATCTCAGTCTACTGGCTAAAATGTGTAACAGAAATATAAAATGGCTCAGTTTACTTCTAAGCGAAGGTTGGCTGATCCATTCACACACATTAAGTTGCCTACCATACGGTGAAGAACCTTAGTCTTTCATCTAGAGCAACACTGGACCAATTTTCATGAGCACTGAGCCTCTATTATGAATTTTCAGCTGTCTTTTTTTACTCTGATACTATTTTCTGTGTATCTACTAAAGAACAGCGATAGAAGTTTATTTTGGATAGCATCCCTAGATTTTGTTCTGCTCAGGCACATTGGTCTAAACCTGGATTTTAGACTGATCTCTCAGAAGTTCTACACAGCACTGATTTATTGAAAGTGCTGTTTTCTATCATTCTCAGCGCTGGGTTGGATTAAAGAATCAGACCCGCTCCCTTTTAGAGTTAGTAATCTCTAAGAAGCATGTCACTAATATTTTACAAGTGATAGTACCTTCTGTTCTCGTGGCAGGTGGCTCTTTATTTCTAAATCAGCCCCTTAAACCTAGCTATTATTCCATAATATTGAGCTGTCAGGGCTTCTTTTTTTTTCTGCTTTGCATGTGCTGTTTTCTGTTTTTTAAACAATTAATCTTTTGCCAATTATGCTAGCATCCCATGAGGGTATTTTATATGCTTCGTTGGTACTAAGTTGCTAAACTCTGCTAGTATCTGTTTCTAATCCAGAAAGATGAAACTAATTGTCACTGGTAGTGATGAGAATAAATCTACACAGCTGATTGGCATTGTAAGTACGATGATTATTTGGTTAGGCATTCTTCACAGAGAATATTGATCTGGCATGATAATCAAATGAGTTGGCTTAACTCATGCCATAATACAGCCTTTTCTGGAATAGTTTTTTATCTGACAAGGGCAGAGTTTTTCCCCAAGCCTTTGGCTATATTACAGGAAAGACAAGCATGCATCTTCCTTGGTATTTCCTCACATAGGGTCTAATTCTGGGCTTAATGCTGCGCCTGTGAAAGTCAAAGTGAGTGCAGCCACTAGCTTCAACAGATAGAGAGTCTCAGTATTTTTGTTTTTTTAAAGGTATATCTAGACATATTTTTACAGTGCATGTTGTTTCAAATATTTAAAAATCAATCTGTTGATATTTTACATTGCTGTCATAAACAAAAAGTGAGTATTGTAAATCATCACAACTTAGAATATGTTGAAAAGGAATTCAGTGAATAAAAGGGCTGAATACTGCAAGTGGTGGAGATGTTCATGAGCAGGGCAGTTCAGCAGCCAGAAAACTTTCTTACATTTTTCCTTACTGATTCTTCTCCGCTTGTCAGTCTGCAAATCATGGGATATTTAAAGTACAAAGACTCTTTGTGCTCCATAATCCTAAAAAGCTCAATGTGAAGTCAGAAAGAGAGAAGTGGAAGAAAGCGGTTTTGGTCTGATTTTCATTTTTGAAAGTTTGGATAAGCAAATGCAGTCGGTGGGGAGAAGCCAGGCCAGGATGGGATGGAAAAAGAATCTTGCAGTATCCAGGCATTAGGGAAAAATGGGACTTAAGAGGCTCAGAGCACCCTGAACTCCCACAGAGATCAAAGGCAACAGAGAGCACTCAGCTCACAGCTGATCGAGCACGTTGCAATGAAGCACCCGGGGAAGCCGCAGTGACCTCCCGAACGGTTTGGGTGTCCCGCAGAAGATGCTGGTCTGTCACCTCCGTACCCTGCAGCCTCAGCAAGGGGGGCCTTTTTCCACAAAACAGTGGCTTATTGCAAGTTTGTTCCTCTTCATCCTGGGATCTGTTGTCACTGGAGGTTGATACTTGAGTTGAACGAGCTCTGCGTGCACTGGAGAATTTTGTGTGTGCTGCAATGCCATAGAGCTCCCAAAGCCTTAAGTCGGTGCTACCAAATGCATTTCTTTGTGGGATTTTTCTCACCCCCATAGTTTCTGCTCTGTTTTCCATTTCACTCCCAGTTTGGGGCTTCTTTAATCTTTCAATTATAGCCTCCTACTAGCGTTGCTATAAGAGTACCAAGAAAACATCCAGGTTAAGAAAGAGTGGATGTGATGGTAAATAAAAATATTTGGATAAATACCTGCTATATGCTGACGATTGCCCTTGTGTCAATCCCAAGAGTGGGTAGGAGGAGGCCTGGCTCTAGTCCCATGTGCAAACCATGGCTCTGTGCCCCAGTTCCTACCTGCTGGATAACGGACATGCTGATAACTTGTCTATCTCCTGAGATATGTCCCGATGATTCATCGGGGATGTCTGGGAGGCCCTTTGAGACCATTGCTTGGAGGGTGCCATAGAAATAGGAAGCAGTATTTGGTAGAGCATCGAGCAGGATGCACTCGCAGGGAAACCACACGCACCGTGTGGTCACAAAGTCCATCTGTCCCTCCTGTGTTCACGGTTTCGGTGTTTGAGCACAGCAGGCTTTGTAAACTGCAGTGGTTTTTTAACTGCTAAGAACCTGATTTCCTTGTGTCTAGTCAAAGGGTTTTTCTTTTTTGAAAAATCTCTGAAATGCTTCAAGCTAACATCTTAATGTATTTATGACATTAGCTGCTCCTGCTCCAGAACGGTTGCTCTGAATCTCTTTGAGCCTGGCTGTTATTTTGAACATGACTAATTCCCTGAGTGACTAAGCTCTTAGATAATAGGAAAAATTCATCAAGTTATCTCGGTCTCCAATAGTTTCTATTGTTATGAAAAGACGTCTTATGAAAAAAAAATAAAGTTGCCTATTATGTAATGTGGGCAGGGAAAGGAAAGACAAGTATTGTTAGAGAATGGCAGGAGTGTCATATCTGGGAGCCAATTTCAGGCTGTGAAATCTCTAACTTGGTCTAGTAGGAGGGTGTGGGTGAGAAGTCAAGTCCAGTTGCTGGTCCAGAGCTCTGGTGAACTCCCACTGAACCCAAAGAGGTGTATTTATATGCACAAGTGCTTTGTTCAGAGGGGATCCCAACTTCTGTCTCCCCAGCTCTGCCATGCTATAGAATTCCTTGGATTTAACCCAAGATAATGTTGCGCATGCAGTAAATTACACTGCACCTTCTCTGCTGTAGTTGTTTTCAGGTTGCAGACTGAAGCGCTCAGCGCTCCTGAAATGCCATGTTTCGGATAGCGCAGTGAACCTCGGCTCACTGCGCTGGTGCTCACTAGAACAGTGCATCTCTATGTTGGCGGTGTTCATTAACGATGCAGAAGTGCAATTTGTGCTTCTTGAAGAAGCCAGAGCAACGCCAGGTTCTTTTCTGTGCCCGTTGTGTTTAACCCGTGTCCTCCAGCAGGCAGGTTTATCCGTGTGATCCCGCACAGCGAGGGTCCCTTTGGTTCCCTGCGGTCGCACATTGTCACGAGCAGTCGGCAGGAGGGCAGCACTGGTCGTTCCTGGAAGGCTGTTGTATAGCATCAGACGGGGACCGCAGCCTGTGCTAGCTCTCACTGCAAGCGATCCCACTGCGTCGCGGTGGAATAGGAAATGAAAGCCTATTGGCATTCATTTGCCTCTTTTGGAGAAAAAGAAAGAACAAAAAAAGCTATAAAGTTTTTTTTTCCTTTTTAATGCTGAAATTATTGCTGATAAAAATGAGTGTTTTATGTTCTATTCATACATCTACTGATATCCAGCTGGAATTCCTACTTCATTAGGTTGCTTTGCATCACTTTCTTCATTAGAAGAGTGCCAGATTTAATAGGCTGTTCCCACTCCTTTTTTTGGGAGGCAGAGAGAGGGGGAGAAAATTATTTATATGAAATACATCTAATTCTCTAGGTTAATTTGTGTGAAGAACATGAGACCCATGGGTCAGCTTCTTAATAAGATGGTTTTTTTCTTTACTCACTATCTTGACAAGAAGAAATCCAGCGAAGCCAAAGTCAACAGCGTCGCAGAAGGAGTATGAGGAGGGCTGCAATGAGCTGCAGGTGATTTCTTTCCATCCTCAACCTTCTTGCGTGAAGCAGGGCCGTGGCTTCTGCTCCCATCTGCCACAGCGTTGTGTCATGACTCTCAGTAAGTCATGGAACTGTGCCTGGGCTCAGCTTTCCTAATATATACATGGTGGATAATTTCCTATTTCCCTCAGAGTAAGCTCAGGCTGACACAGCAGCAGTAAAAAGTTGGATAACAAGTCCCAAGGAGTGTACTGCATCAGGACTTTCAAATTCATATGCCTTTGTATTTCTCATGGTGCACTGGGGCAGGGCTTGATTTGGCCATGCCCATAAGCAGAGCTGATTATAATCTGTTCGGTGGAGAGGGGAGAGTCCTCGTGCAGGAGAGCTGCTCATTAACCCCACGCTTTCTACAAGGTCAGTCAATAAAGGCACAAAGCAGAACCAGAAACTTTTTCTTCTTTTCTGCCTTTTCCTCTGTGTAGTGTCTGACGTTGCTGTTTAGTGTGTGCTAAGATCACACTGTTTCCATTCTGCCTGGCATCTCACTCTTGCACTGCTAATTGCTGGACCTCGGCAGGCTTAGGCAGATGAAAATACTCTATTAGATCTGCTGCTCAACAGCATAGGAAATGTGATGCATTGGATTTCAAAGGACCTTCCTGTGTTGTGGCAAAGCTGAAATACACCCTTTGATTTTCACGGCGAAGAGCTTTCTCTTCTCTGTGTCTGTGCAGCTGTATTTCTCAGGGACCACACTGACCCTGGGTTTAGTAAGGTAGTTTCTAGTGGGTGATGAGGTTTTTTTTCACTTACCACTTTGTCCAGGCATGCATTGATGTGAAGATCTCTGCGATTTAATTTCGGAAATGAGAGCAGAAGTGCTGGAGTTCCTGTAAGAGTGCGTGGAGGGAGCAGTGGAAGGAGGGGACTTGTCTTGGATTTTTCTGAAGTTTGGGCTTTGGGTTTTTTAGCTTTGTTTTCAGGCTCAACTGCAAGCCTGGAAGCTTGAGAAGTAAATTTTAAGTAGTAAATGTCTCTCTATTTTTTAGGCCGTTTTTTTTCAGACAAAAGAGAGCTTACGTAAGGTTAGAATGAATATCTGAATTTGATGGGTCATCTTCTAAACTGCACTTTGTCGGTCCCTGAAGTCTTGCTCTGTGACCAGGGTGATTGGTGTTACCACATCTGATTTCTGCTGGATTTGAGGGTTTTTTTTCTTTTCTTTTTCAAAATTGGGAGTCTAAGGATGCTTCTAGAGTACAGGCTGGGGTGTGGAGCAGATGCAGGGAGAAGAGAAAACACTTGCAACATTGATTGCCAGGGGCAAGGGATTTTAGTCTGTCTTAATGCTTTAAGTTCAAATAAACTTAAAAATAGAAGTTTTGTTTTTCTCACTGCGATCCAGACAAGCACAATGGAATCAACCCCCCAGACAGGCTCTCTCTCCATGCCATTTCAGCATGATTTGTACAGTGTTACAAGAGCTATGAAAACTGATTATATGAGTACATCACTCCTTGTTGTAGCGCAGCCAGTGCTGGGTAGAGCCTTGCAGTTGCATATGTGTGGCACAGCACAGCAGCTGAGGGCAGGACATTAGCAGGGACACACTAAGCCGTGCTAGGATGCAGATGGCACCTGGTCAGGGTGCTCTGGAAGAAATATCTGGGCACATTATAGGACAACAGTGACAAAGCTTTGGCTTTATTTCCCCCCTCACAGCATCATGTAAGTGCTTTAATTCTTCAACAGAGGAAAGAGCACCATCTGCTGAGATGCTGGCTCTGTTTGTAGAAGGAACCAGGATTAATTGAGGTCTCCAGATGTGGTCCAAGGCCAACCTTGGTTAGTATCTGACATGTCACTACTGCCCTTTGCTCAAGGGGTTAAGACCTGTTTATCTGGTGGTTTTCAACAGGGTGGTTATCCAGGGCTGGTGCACAAGTACATCGCAACCTCCCTGGCCTACCTTTGATTGTTGTCTGGCTGTTAGTATTAAATGAAATGGTTGTAAATAAATCAATCTCTACACTGGGGAATAATTCTGTTGTATATCACTTCTTGCTTTCTGAGATAAAATTAGAACTGGTGAAGAATGGGAAAGAGTTCACCTACTACAGCTTGCCTGAGCTCTGTGTGTCTTTGTATACAATATGTATACCAAGGGTCAAGCTGTGGAGGTCAATGTGATGCTTCCCATCTTTTGGTGAAATTCTCGTTTTTCTTTTTCATGGAATACTTAGAGCAGTGACCCAGAGATGCTCAGGTCCGTCCTCCGTCCCCATGGCCTCGGAGCTTTGTATAATGCCTTGTCCAGATGGTCATGCAGGTTAAGCAGCGTGGCAAACTCAACCTCTGGCAGTGCCCTGTGTTCTCTAAACATTGCAAAAATGGGCTTAAAAACTTAACTTAGTCTCTTTTCCACTTTCCAGTACTCTTAGCCTTGCTGCAAGAGCAGCTTGCTTCACAGGTCTTGCTCTGCGCTCTTCCCCATCCACTTTCTCTCCCATTTCACTGCTTTGCAGGCTCTCAACTCAGCCTTTTCTTACGCAGTTCTTCCTCTGAAGTCTATTTATGCCTCACCAGCTTTTGACATCATCTTATCCTTGCCCACCTCTCCTTTCCCCTTTGTCTTTCTGTAATTGTGTTGTATATTAGTTCTGTAAATTGAATCATTTGCTTGTCTAGCTGTGCTGTGAATTTGCTAAAGCGTGTTGCGCAGTTAATGTGGAAGATGCTGGAGGAAGCTGCGCTTGTTCCAGCCACCCCACCACTTTGTTTTCTTGTTTGTCTCTCTGGTAGAGGACACTCGAGCTGCCGTGGGAGGGAGGGCTGGGGCAGAGGCTGAGGTGAAATAAAAGCTTCTGAGGGAGATGTGGAGAGCAAGGAAAAGGAAGAAGGACAAAAGAAAGAAGTAGAGGAAGTTACTGGAAGAAAGTCCTAAATTCACATGGACAGTGAGGAACTTTTGCATTTGAAGGATGGAGTGGAGAGGCAAGGAACAGTGGGTGAGTGGAAGGATAACTTTTAACTGCCAAAATCAGTGCCCTGATCTGTCTTTACAGATACTCCTCCATTTTGCATGCTCCTCAGTTTGGGCAAGGAATTTTAGGCATTTGGGGATTTTCAAAGCTTCCCATGAAGCCAGTCATTGACATACAAGATTACGGAGGTTCTCGAGGAAAAAACTGCCTTTTGCAGCAGCTGAGCAGCTCGTAGGCTGGCACCTCCCCTCTGGCCGAAGAATGGGAGAAGAGGACTCTGTGTCAGTCTTACTGTGAAGAGAAAGGAAAAAGGCAACTCCCAGTTTAGGAAAATCCTCCTTTTTGGAAACTTTGCAAATCATAATCCCACTGGCCTTTAATCTCTGAAACTCTGAGCTTCATTTCTAACTAGATTTAGAAAAAAATAATGCATTTGATGGTCTTCTCATAACCTCTAATAGAGTCCATGACTCAAACCCCACGTCAGTGCCTGACGTAGCAAGCAGCACTCAGTACGTGCCCAGCAGATGAGACTGGGAATGGAAGAGCAGTTGCCCGTCTCCTGCCCACACGTCCCTGGGTACCGTTGCTGTTCTTTCCTCTTTGGGGGCAGTATTAATTCAAATGAAAAGTTTAAACTTCTCTCATGGTGCCACATAGGTCTGAGATGGGGCTTGTGCTCAAAGGGGGAATACAAAAGAACCGAAGCAGTTCTGTGGTATTCCCTCAAATACATCACCAGGGATGTATTTGATGGCCGGCAGCCGTTTTCCCCTAGGCCATGGGCTTCATCCAGTCAGGCCAACATGACCGTAGTTTTATTCCCACTCAGAATCACAAGCCACCGTGGGATTTGTTTGAAACCTTCCCAAAATCACCAAAAGATTTCTTTCCTTTGGCTGACTGATGAGCAGGTTTTCCTGGCCTGGCAGAGGTGGGGTCCTCCTGCCAAATCCCAGAGCCCAGCCGCACCGCTTCCTGCAACGGCATGAACAGAGTTCACTGGGTCTGCATTGGGGTTATGAGTTTGAGTGCTTCATTTTTGCAATTAATGGAAGATGGAGCTGATGTGTTAGGAACATAGATGCTTCTGCATGTCCAAGAGATTGCTGCAGTGGAGATTGTTAATCTGCACAGGGGATCTGTGGCAGAACTGGGAATTGGAGCTGAAACCCTGTACTGCCACGTGCCCCTGGCCTGGCCTGCCAGCTCATGCGGAGGCAGCGTACCTGTCAGTGGGAGTGCAATATAGGTCCTTTAAGCATTCAAATCATAAATCCTCGCTCCTGAGTTAGAGCCGTATTTGTATAGCTGGAAGTAGTGGGTTGTGCTAATTACTAGAGACATCCATTGGAGGGAGTCGTGGTCACATGGCTGAGCCCAATGTATTACGCACATCAGGAATCAAGACTTGGCATCATCTCCTTCAGAGGCTTGCCTCAAAATTACCATATTGTAATTAGTGTTATTGTAGCGGCCCTTCTGATTTGTCTGTTATTTGGGAGTCCAGAGTACACTCTCTCTTTATATATACACATATATACAAATTTTTGTATACATATAGATATATTTATATGATGTATTAGTGGAAACCCTGGCTGAAGCTCAAAACTGCGTTCTCATGCAGAAGCCATCGCTGATTTTGCATTACAAACTGTGCTCCTGCAAGCCACTGTGGTGCCAAGGCATGTGCTGTGCTGTAAGGAGAGGTGGTATTTTATAAAACCGTTACAAATCTTTTCTTCTTGTTCCTCAGTTTAGCTCTGTACAGAAGGTTAGACTAAACTTCCCAGAAAGCATTACATGAAGTTAAACTTTGCAGTGGTTTTATATAAACCCCTGATGTGTAGGTGTTCTTTTTCAGTAAGGCTTCTAAGGGAAAGTATCATCCATTTTCGTAGTAAAATTAACATTTAGTGCATGCAGAAGGCATGGGAAGTTATATAAAGCAGCAGGTACTATTAGGAATACTGTGAATGTAATTTAAATAGAAGCTTCTATGTAATAATTCTGTTTGTGCTGATCACCCTTGGTAGCTGTTACACACGCAACTTTCACTGCAGCCCAATATTTGCATCTGTATGCGGTGAGGCACCCGCTGCTTTCCTGCCTGATATTTTGGGGCGTTTGCTCTGGAGCGTGACCTGGGGAGGACGGATGCTGCGGCCGGAGCCTCCCGGGCTGCACAGCACCGCGCGCCTCTCTCCCAGCCCCTCCAGCCGGGGAGGACGGCGGCGGGGTCTCCGCAGCTATCGCCCTGCGGTCTGCAGTGGCTCGTGACGCACAAGCTGTACGTGGGGAGCGGGATAGTGGGGGACCTCCTGCCTGCAGCTGGCAGGCAGTTACAGGCAGGGGGCCGGCTTCATTGCCTCTATTTATAATCTCTGCCCTCCCCTGTGCTGTGACTGGCTCCGCTCTTGCAGAATGACTGCCTGAGACCTGCCAGGCACATTGCTCGTAATGAAATCCTCTTTTTCAGCTACGGAAGTGGCTATTGAGCATGTGTGATAGCTACTGCACCTTTTTTTCTGGATATTTCTTAGGCCTCTGCTGCTTTTACCTGCCCAATTTTTGCTCCCCCCGTCTATATGCAAAGGCAGAGAGGAGTCTGCCTTGAAACCCTGCCGGTCGCTTCCCGTTCTTGGCGTTGAGAGGACACAAACAGCGCAGGACAAGGCGAGGGACGGGCTGTGTCTGCGGAGGTGTCTGCAGGCCCTCGGGGCTGCTGTGGACAGGTAGAACATCTCCGCTGTGCTTTCTGTAGAAGTAAGGCTGAATCTGAGGTTGGGGTCTAGACCCAGGCTCCCTCTGTGCTCGTTCCAGTTTAGAGGAAAAGATTAACTGGCTGTAAAGATGCCTCTAAATTTGGGCCTGTTGTAGGCTTTGGAGAGGTCACTGTTATTACTGAGACCAAAACTGGAATTTCCTGGACGTTTGTGGGAGTTCAGGCTTGGGCTTTGGAAAATTGCCTGTATTGTTTTGGGAAAGGGTGGTAACAATAATAAATACTCCACATCTATTATACGTTTGCTATTCTCATTAGTCTAAAATTGCATCAGGCAGACTGACTATCCTAAAAATGCATACTTGATGGGAAATGGAGGTCTGGAAGCTGGTGATGCAGCACATCCATCACCTGGGCACAGCCGGGCACATGTGCTAATGGGGCAGCGGGGCTGCCTGCCTGGGGCAGGTTTAAAGCAGCTTCTTGTAAATATGCAGGTGAAAAATCACCTTTTGCTGTCCTCCTGAATGAGAAATTCTCTGCTTGAACAGAGCAGGGGGTCTCAGTTGCTGGAGACAGCCTCTGGCTTTTAGTTATCACACAAAAAAAAAAAGAGAGAAAAAGAAACCACCTGATTAACCCAAACCATTCTTATTTCTAACACTGCTCAACACAACCCACCCTCTGCGTCTGCGAACACATCACGGCCCACACGTGCTACAAAGCTGGTCAGAAGCGAGGAGGACGATGTGTTGTACGAGCGTTGGTCTCGCACAAACCACTGGGTCTCAGTCCTCGCCCACCCGACGCGGTCTCTCCTTTGATGGTGTTTGGGGGCGGATGTGGAAAAAGCCTGCTCCTTTTGAGGGAGCCCTCCGGCAACCCCAATAGCAAAGGAAGAAAAATAAAATAAGCCTTGCATTAAACTGCTGGGTTTAGTATTGGTTTGAATGATAAGGTGGGGTAGGAGCATAATCCAACCTCTCCCTCCCCTAAATGCCGGTGACAAAAAATTCCTGCCCTGGAAGGATGCTGCGACGGGAGGAAAGGCCGCCCCTTGTTGGGGCGAGCTAACTCCGGGCCCTGTCCGTTCGAGTTTAAAACATTAAAGTCCTCCTGAACTCTTGTTGTTTGCTACTGGAGAAGAAAATAAGTGCTTGTTTGGTGCATGTTGGCCTTGTGTCCGTGTGCGAATGTCCCAGGTACGTTCGAAGGAGCGGGTTTCCTGGAAGGTGCTGATGATCAGCCCCCCATACGCACATTTTAGTGTGTAATGCATATGCATTGGCAACATGTCTATATTTGTCTTTGCCTGTAAAATCATTTGCTTTTTCCAGCTGAGCACATCTTTTTGTGTATGTGTGCGGTGCCTTTCTAAGGTAACTGCTGGTTCTGGGGTTTGAGAATGAGGTTTGGGATAGAAGCTGGCACCTGGGCCATAAACCCTGAGTGTGTATATGAATTTAATGTAGGAATGAGCCTTTCTGGCTGCTGTAGAAGGAATAAAGATCCCCCATCCTGTCGTCCCCCCTGCTTCCCCACCCCCCTTTTATATATCTCTATCTGTAGAATCAGAGTTCAATTTAACTCTTTGCATGAAGAAGCCCAGTGCAGTGCTGAAGAGAGAGGCTATGCAATGAATTTATGATGGGCTGAGGTACATAGTATTGTACAGAGCTAGAAAGTGATTCCCCCTACAAAATTCCCACGTTACAGGCTCACAGTGAATTTCCAAGTTACCAGGGGTTGCCTTTTTGTTATTTCGGCTGCTTTTCTTCCCCGCTCTTTCTCCTGCTCCCCTACCTGGTCTGAGCAGGCTCCTAGCAGCACTGGCTCTTTTTGCTGGCATTTAATATTTTCCATCCGAAGCTTAGCGCAGGCGGTACAGACGGGGCAGACGTGTCCCCGCCGTACAAAGGCAGTGAGGAACGGGATCTGCGTTGCACAGAAAGCCCGGAGACGCCTTCCTGAAGCTCAGCATTGGCATCCGACCGCGACGCTGCTTCCCGGCCCCCCGCACAGCTCTGTTTTCCGAACTGCCGCAAAAGTCAAGGGGAAAAACATGCCTGCATGGTGCTCCCTGTCACGGCGGGCGGAAGACTCGCGTATTTATGGAGCCAGCGCTTCCTTTTGCGTTTGACTGACAGCCAGGATCCCTTCGCTGCCTGGTCACTGGAGCTGATTAGTATGCGAAAGGGTCCGCCTCGCACCGAGAGATGCAGCCGCAGCAGCTTGCAGAGCTGTCACACTCACACAGGCTTCTTATCTGCACTGGCTTGACGAATTAAAAAGCAAGCCAGCCAGCAAGAGAGAGACCGGGAGAGAGAGGGGGGAAGAGAGAGAGAGAGAAGCTTGCAGACAGCGCTCGCTTTCTTTTCCTAAAGGAAGGATTTTGCATCTTAAGTGCTCACTGGTTGTGATGATGCTTCACTTAGCGGGCTCCAGAATGAGCTAGAGACAGCAGATAGGGGGATAAACTAAAAGCAGACCACAAAGCATTACGAACAAAACCAAAACCAGGAACAGTTTTCTCCTCTATTCTAGCATGGTGGATGTATGGACAGTCTTACAGAGCAGAGGTTGACTTCTCCAAATCTACCAGCCCCACATCTTGAACACTACAGTGTTCTGCATTGCACCATGACCTTGGATGTTCAAACGGTGGTCGTTTTTGCAGTGATTGTGGTGCTATTGCTTGTGAATGTCATACTCATGTTCTTCCTGGGCACTCGTTAAATGGATTTTTTCTCCTGAGCTGTTGGGGGCTACTACTACCACTAGCAATTCAACAAGAGAGCAAGAGCGGGCGAGAGAGAGAGAGAAAGGCGAGAGAGAGAGAAAGAGAGAGAGAGAGAGAGATTTCTTACTGAGGGGGGAAACGCGTTGAGCTTCAACATGGCCTCGCTGTGATATGTATGACGTTGGTATATTATCTCTCCCTAAATCTTTTGTCATGTCTTGTCTTTTAAGTATGCCTGTAAGTGTAGCTGCTTTTGCCTGGGTTTTAAATGTGATAAATAATAGTAATCCATTCATATATCGTTCTGTGCTAGCGAGATAGAGCTATACATATTTAGTTAGAAGCCGAGTGAAAATATCTTTCTGTGGTAGGCACTGGCTGTGTTGTTTTGCTTCTTTTAAAATAGAGATTCAAGTTAATAAGAAGTCATTTTGTGTGAAATTTCTAGCAAGCAGTTAATGTGCAATGTCTGTGAGAGTAACCATGTAGCTGCCAGGTGAGAGGTGGTGGTGTGTGCAATTGAATCGAGCTCTGGACATTTTTAAGGGGGTATGAGAAATCCTATTAAAGGATTAAATCTTTGCTAAAATAACATTCAGCCACAAAAAAGGGAGAGAAATTCTACTTTCTTTATTTATCTGTGTTGCCTTGATGATCTGACTTGATTTCTCAATATTCAGCCCAAAAGCCTCCAAATTCTACGTCCACACTGATGTAGCCTAGCTCCTTTCTTTAAAGATGTGAGAGGGACCGAAACATAACCTGCTGGGCTTTTTTTCTGTTTGTATGTGGTTTATATCTCTGCAAATTGGGAAGGAGGGATCAAAGAGAAAAAGGGGAATGCATGCTTTGTTTTTCTTTGCTAAAGCAACAGATACGGAGGGGTTGGGTTTTGCTTTGATTTCTCTAGAAATTTTATTTTGGCTTTCTTTTCTTTCATGTGCGTGTGTGTGTGTATATATATATATAAAATTTTTGGTAATGTATGTAAGAAAAATCTTTGCCCACCTCAAGGATAACAAGATTTTGAAATGGGTTGTTTTGCATGACTTTATTTACATTGATTTTCTTGAAAATGAAGTGGTAAGTTGTATATTATAGGCTTGCTGAAAAGGTGTCCACTAGTTAGAGGTCCTTCTGCTGAAAGATGTCTAGACCAAAATTGCAATGTTTACAGCTTGGAAGCAGAGCTGGCTGGGGGGTTCAAGTGGCAGTGCATGAAGTTTAGAGAGAATATGAAGGGAATGTCTGAAAAGAGTAATGTCTTTTCCTCTTCAAAATATGTCTCTGTACTGTGTTTCTGTTAGAAATCATAAGGATTTTTTATATATTATTTTCCCCTCTGGAAAAATCAGAATTGCTCAAAACAAAAAAAAAAAATCAGAGTTTGAAAAGGTTTACATCTCTTGCTAATGTTCACTGGAATTACGTTGCCTTGATAATTTAACTAGTTCGTGCTAATTCCAGCTCTCTGTTATTTATCTGATGTCCTCTACTAATCGGGAAGAAAAAAAAAAAAGTCATGTAACTGATTCATAAAGACATAGCTGGAGCTTATAGATGGAGACGTATAGTTATTTGCATGTGAGAGTCTGCCTGCTGCAAGTTAAATGCATAGCTGGGCTTAGGAGCTGATTTCTTTTTGGCTGCTGGCATGATTGGAAATTGAGTTAAATGCTGCAAATCTGGCACTTTCAAAGTGGCTTTAGCTGTAAATAAAAGAGAAAAAAAAAATTCCTTGAGTCCCAGGGTGGTAACAGTCGGTCCCCAAAGCTGAGAACAAGTGTTTAGTGGCAGTAGCCCATTTTAATGGGTAGAAAAGCCAAGACCCAGAGCTACGAGCCCAGCGAAGATGCTCCGGTGCCTGCTGGCTCGGTTTCCCCCTCTTCACTTGTAGCTCTCTGTGCAAGAGGTGTCGGCTTCACTTCATAAGAGACTGAGTGGCTCTTCTTTTTATTAAAAAAAAAAAAATGATGCTGAGGATGGTTTGGGTTGTTAAACAGCTCAAATTTGCTTTATTTTCCTTTTAGCTATCATATGTCATTAGTTTTATAGGTTGCAGAATCTCCTGGAAATATAATAAATGAGCAAAGATCACCGTGGAAAGGGAATCAATCAAACAGCAGCCAAAATAAATCCTGTCAGTGAAACAGTTTTAAGCGACATAGTGATTTGGAGGAGTAAGGGTGGAAAAATGAGAAAAAAACCCCAAACAAATCAGCGAGTTAAAAATGGGATGCAACTGTGTCTGAATGTTTATTTTCTGTAGGTTAGCTCTCTGGCACGAAGGTTTACCTTTCAATAAGATTTCTATGAGGAATGCTTGGTACCTAATGTGGTTTTTTAGTGCGTCCAAAGTGCATTCCTTGATCTGGAGCTTGTACTTCTCGGGTGATATTTGGGAGGCGTGCATGTACGTGACGGCGTATATTATCGCATGTGTTGGGAGCTGCCGTGTCCGATTGCTAATTCCTGCAAGCCCCTTCTGGTTCCATCGGTGGAGTCGTGTGTTGCTGGGGGATCTCCGGCTCGTGGGGTGCATGGGGAGGACGAGGGTGTCATGCACGCTCAGCTACTGGGGGAGTGATCGCTGGGAGCTTATTTTTTTTCCATCATGGAACGTGCTTGAGAGAATTAATGTAATTTTATTCCAACTTTTTATTCTCCCAAAGGCTAGTGGAGTCAAAAAAAGCAAGTTTATGCAGAGCAATATGAGAGTGAAAGTTGGGAGCAGAGAACTTTGTTATTGTAGCAACACCGATCTTGTTATATTGGGCATCCTGCTGGACTTTTGGGGGAAAGAGAGGAAATAAGCCTGAAAAGTGAGCAAGGGCTTGGGTTTCTGCTTGTTTAGTTCTATCCCTGCTTCCTCACTCCCCGTCCTCAGTGGCCACCTTCTCAAACAGGCCTTGAGCCACCTGCCCCAACCCCATTTTTGTAGTTTTGCACCTGCAATTTTGCATTTTCCAAGCCTGCAGTGGAGCCTCAAACTGCCTGGTTTGCAGGAGCAATTAGGTAGTTAAACAACTCCGTTCTTGCCATACTTTTCAGGAGCGGCTCAATCCATGGCAGTCTGCAATTAGCAGCTTTTTGGGGCGACAGCGTTCCTAGTTGCTTGCCGTAGATCCCCTGTACTCGTAAGTGACGGTGCTTGCAAAATTCGGGGTGTAATTTGCACGCTGTAAAATATCTACGTGTAGTGGAGCTTTCCTTCTCCCTAAGCTCCGTGGGACGACTGGGGTCACACGTGTGGCTGGTCGCGGTCGGGTTCCTGGACGTTGAGTTCTTCACGTTTGTGGGGATGCTGAAGCCCAGGGACAGGGAAGAGGGATCATTCCTTTAAATATACCAAAGCACTGACCCTCTGGAAAATATGGCCCCGAAGAAAAAAAAAAAAATTTGTATGCAAATAGCATATTTATAACGCATAAAATCTCTTTCGGTGATTGCTCCTGTGTATTTGCTAAGGCTGGGTGATGGGAGGCCTGCCTTGCTGTTTGTCTGCTTAAGCAGGATTCAATGTTATTTGCCACAGGATTCATGAAAATGCCTCTGACTGTATCATAGCAACCCTGTTTCACACAGTCCATAAAAAGTCCATTCCTCCTGAGCGGCAGTCCGCCGCCTTAAAGATTCAGGCACCCTTCTCGCCGTGGGGAAAGGGTGCATTCCTCCCTCTTCGGATGCTTCAGAAAAAGTGTATGTGTCAGGATGATCCCCACTAGTACTGCATTCACTGTGATTTTAGTGCTCTTTCTTTAAGGCTAATAAGAGGGCTTCCTTTCGTTTTTTTAAAGGTTTCTTCCCCCACCCTGGATATTTCCCACCTCTGTTTTAAACCTCACATGACAAGTTAAAAGGGGGACGGGACAGCTCAGAGGTCTCTGACGTGATGGCTCTGTTCTGTCCTGCCATTTGGATTTTCCCCCGGGATGGCAGCAGCACAGCGCTTGCTTATGCTTTGTAGTGAATGAAGATCTGCCCAGATTCGAGCCCTTCTGTGGGAATGCAGAGGTGCTTTCTCATCCCGCAGATGAATGCTGTTAAGAGCTGCATGTTCACCTGACTCCTGCCCCCATCTGTTTGCATAATGTGGTTATATTTCTTTTTGGATCAGGTATTCTGTACACAGCCCAACTGCTGTGTATAATGTCTGAAGGAAAATTGCCAAAAATCCATGTAAGTTTTTTTTTGGTTTTGTTTTAATTTGTGAATAGAACCCCTCTTCTGTGTTGTTCACTTCATGTTGTGGTCGTTCTTTGATTTCTGTATTTAATGAATGCTGGTTGTGGTGAGAGATCCGGTGCTCTTTGTGTACAGTGCTTGCTTGCTTGCATGTATGTATGTATTATGCCTGTATTGTATCTGTATGTGCTATATGTTGTTAATAATGCATCTGTGTCGGGGGGGGTGTGTTCTGTATTTTGCATTCGCAATGTGTATCTTTCTCAACTGGGTGTGATAATCGTGTTCGATGTGTATCTCTCAGTGAAATGTTATGAGAGCTATTCTGATAAAATGCTGGGATTTGTCTCTTATAATGTGGAATGGCCAATGACCAGAAGTTAGGAAGCTTGAGGAAAACTCCCTAATGTTAATAATTGTGTAATAATTGTCCTTTTGTGAAGAGGATGTTTGTTCAGGGGCTACAGCGGTGGCAGAGGATAGTTCTGCCAGGTCCTGGTTTTGCCACTGATTTACTGTATGGCCTCGGGCACGTTCCTTCGCCACCTTGATGAGTCCTCTTTCCCAGTTGTAGAAGAGGAACATCACCCATTACCGAGGCGTAGCCAAGTCCGATCGACTCCTATTTCTTCCCTTTCTGCAGTGTCCTGTAGCTGCAAAGTGTTGTTGTTCTGGTCAGGCGGCAGGGGTATGGTGGTATGGGTGGACAACATGTGTGTGCCCATGTTGGCCCAACTATGCATAGCTGGATTTTGCCTGTTGGAACTGTTGTAGACAGCAAGCTGTAGTGATTTATGCTTCTCACTAAAAATAGATGCTCCTGGAGGAAGAGCTGCTGGAGGAACCATGATTTATTTTTTTTTATTTTATTGGTTATGGTTGAATTTCTTTCCTGAGTGGAAATGAGTCTTAATCTACAAAAGCCCGCAGGTGGCCAGGTTGTTTCTAACCCTGCTGTCCTCCTCACCAGCAAAGGACCATGCAGCCTCAGCTGCTTATTTCCAATTTTTGTAGAGTATTACTCCTGCGCCGTCAGAAGCACCACACTGACGGCGTGTTCACTAGGACATCTGAGCTCAGGGCAAGAAGCCCTCAGAGCTCTCCTGTTGATGAACGGGTTGGGCAGGCCTGAAAGCTTTACCACCTGAATTAAAGAGGGCCTTAGGGGGTGAAGGGGCACCGGCATGAAGGTATTTAAAGTTAGGTCTGGATTTCAGCTGACTCTGGTTTATTTACACAGAAAATTTCATAGGAGTGTGCTAGTTTGGGGAGCTACCCCTGCTCCCATCACAGAGCCAGGGAAACTGAGGCACGTGGCAGTCAGAGAGCAGCGTGTGGTGGGGTGGGGGTTAGTGGCGGAGCTGGGAGCAGGAGCAGAGCTCGGGGGCCTGTCGGTCACTCTGCCCGCGTGGCTGTGCTACCTCCTCTTAATCCTCAGTGAAGCAGGGTGGGCAGGCATGCCGCTTGCTTTCTGGCTCGTACGTTTTTATCTGAACCTTGCCGTTCGGAAGCATCAGAGGGACAGGCTTGTGCTGGGGAGCCGTGGAGTGAGCTGCTTGCAGTCTGGTGAAGGATCTCTTTTAGGGGATTTCGGAGCTCCCAGCGTAGCAGACAAGTCTGTCCATGCCCCTGTGGAAGGTCCCATGTGGTTTAGTGCCTGCCCCTTCTTTTGCATCAGCTGAGACATATATAACATAACGTACAGACTGCTGGCAATGATTGTGTTTCTATTTTAGGCAGCATCTCCGGCTAAGTAAAGCAGGGGTACACTGCGAGCCACTTTGCTCTGCAATCTTGTTTAAGTCTCTGAGGGATGAACTGTTTCTCTAGCCCTGTTGCCTTCCTCTAGGACCGGACCAGGACTTGGAAGGCGGACAGTCATAGCCCCGATGGGTGCTCGGGTGAGAGCAGGCAGCCCTGCTGTGGCGGAGCTACGGCCGCAGAGGTAAAGCGGTCTCAGTAGATGGCATCACCCCATTGCCACAGCATGGGGTAAGGCAGCCCGACCCGGTAGCCTGTCCCTTTTTTTTCCCTTTTTTTCCTTTTTTTTTTAATTTGATAAAACCCAAAGTTAATTTCTAGGTCATTTCTTGTTACTAGATTATCTTACTGCCCCACCACAAGCACGAGCAGCTGTGTGCTCCGGCATCCTTTCCTTCTCGAGCTAAGCTGCCGTGCCGCGTTGCTGCCGTGCCACGGCGCGCCCCGGGGAGGTCTGCGTTTTTGCCGCGGGGCAGTGGGGACTGTAGATGGAGTGGTCCTTCCCGCTTTGTGTCCAGTGAGGAAAGCAGCGTGCCCGACTATCCTGGTGCCTCTCAAGACCGTGCCCTCTGTCCCCAGATCTGCTTCCCCGCCTGCCTCCTGTGGTGACCTTTGTGGAGCATGTCCTGCCTGGAACATGAGGATAATGGTCATCGGGTTTGCAACATGGTCAGGGATGTACCTGAGCACCCTGGATGTGCCCTGTGCCACCAGAGAGCTGGCTCAGCCTCACCGGTCATCGAGTAGAATTCCCTGGGTGTTGCTGATAGGGTTTGTTTGCATCAGTTCCCTCTCGATACTCGGGACGTTTGCCCCGAGTGTGTCTGTTTCTAAAGGGTTAAGCTTCTCCTGGTGCCAGTTCTTGGGTCTGTAAGCTGCTATGAGGGAGCTCAGAGCTCATGGCTGTGACAGCGGTTGCAGCTCACGCTTACACTCGAAAGATGCCGGCAGAGGAATCAGCCGAACTACGAGGATTTTGAAAGTAGCAAAGATCCTGACTGTGTGGGGGGTGTTTCTTATAATGGAAAAAGTGCAATATGGCCTCAGCTACACAAATACAAAATCAGAGAAATACCCTAGGGATCAATCTTTTACCCTGATAAGCAGTGGGCTAATTGGCTGGGCATACCTGTAGAAAAGTTTTGTTATGTAAAATTGTTCCATTTGAAAAAAAAACATCAGGCTCTTGCTGGCATTATCAGAAAACAGTTTTTTCAAAGGATTTCTATGGTCCACATTCCCTGTGTATTTCTGATGCTTCCACTCTCCTGTATTGTATTCAGTATATCTGGCAAGGTTTTCTTAATAGGTTGTGCACTGACGTTTCTGTTCTGATACCAAATTTAGGGAAGGCTTGTTATCTAAAATTCTTTCTTCCTGGCTTGATAAGGTGCTGATTAATTTTATGCAAAACTCTCTCTTTGTCTAGTTAAGCTTCAGTCAGTTTTAGTGTAATCTTGGAAAAGTGCGATCAATCTTTAATGTTTGTTTTTAAGGTTTATTCCAAACCTTTTAGGCGTGTGGATGTTTGATCTTTTGTGAAGTTCTGTGAGAATTAAGTTAAAAAGTAGCAATTATAGAACAGGTTTGGAATCCAGATGAAACATTTTAAAGTTTCTGTAGAATGAGAAAGAGCATCCTTTAAATGGCAGATGACTCTGATGTAGTTTTAGGTATTAAATTAGAATTTTATTACTCTAGTGTTGTACATATGCAAAGTTGGATGCATAAAACAGCGTACTAATGGTGCCCATATATAGGAATGTGTATATGTGTGTACCTATCCGATACAGGAATGAAGGAGAGGGACTATTCCCTCTCCATAGGTATATATAAGGTAAAGGAGGGTCAGGGGCACCTTCACATATCTCTGCCTTACACCATCGAGAAGGGCTGTGGGGGCACAGGGTGCTGTCCTGGGGAACCTGCTCCTGCTTTTGCCGAAATGCGCAGGCAAGAGGAGGAGACGGTGCAAGGAAGACGATGGTGTCTGTTCGGTGCAGCCATTTCGCTCTCGGCGAGGAGGGGGCTTGCCGGGGCCGCGGTGTCGTTGCGGGCAGCTCCCACCCCTGCTGCGCTGCAAGCAGGGGCACCCGTGCTGGGGTGGTGAGGAAACTTGGCTGTGATCAGTGGAGAGCGTCTGCCTTGATTTCGTGATCAGGAGTTGACATCTGGATAGATTTTCAGTCTCCTCTGGTCCAAGGTAGATGAATCTCTCATCCGATGCCCAGCAGCAGATCGATCCTATCTCCTGGACACTGAGGGTTTTGCAGAAGCGTCTAAAAGTCTTTCCTAGAGAATTAAAAGTACACACACGCGCAGAGCAAAGAAACTAAACCTCACAAACCTGCAGGGTGAGAGCAAATATGCTTAAGACTAAGCGGCTGCCTTATAATTACACATCTTCAACCAGGAGGAGCCTGGCTTCTTCGGTGCATACCTGGAGCCTGGGAAGTGTATTCACAGGCATTAACAGGATTGAGACCCCAGATTTATGGAATATAGAAAGCACTGGCCTCGCTCCCCCCGCTGCACCCAGCACCCCGCTGCAGGAGTGGGTGCTGACGAGCCAGGTGCTGGTGCATCAGTCGGGATGGCACTCTCAGCCCGCTGCCATTTGCAAATTATCGCAGTGCCCCCAACTGTCACAAAAGCCATTTTTGCAGCTCAGTTTTAAGCTCGGTATGAGACTGTGTCTAGTCCCCAGAGCCCAGGTTTGGCTGGAGGTTGTAGGCAGCGCGTTCCCGGTGCTTTTTTATTTTGCCATCTCCCCCCGTAGTTCCCGGTTTCTTGTTCTCCTCCTACACTCCCTGTGTTAAACAGTTGCTGTGTTTTGCCCCAGAAAATGGTGATGTTTAATCTATCTCCAGCGTGTGTTTTTAGAACAGATGCCAGGCTGTCCCTCTCTCTCGTCCTCGCACACAGCGGTGTGCGTATGTGTGCATACGTGTGCAGGCATTTGTGCATCTTTGTATATATTTCTTTTTACATATACAGGGAAACATATAGATTAAGACACATGTGCATATGTTTTCCTTCCCAGATATATTTTGGAAAATGTGAGTCAGCAGCAGGCAAGAACATATTACATAATCCCTGGGAGTGAAGAAAACCTTGCAATTTATTAGGAGGCAGACTTTCTGCAAGCAGCATTTTTTAACATCATTTTGTTACCGCACATTGGTGTGTGCCTCTCGGTCAAATGGCCTTATTTCCGTCGTACACAGTTTGTCCGATACAGAAATGTAGTCCCAGTGGCCTTGGGATTTGTTGTATTTTTAAACCCCACAGTAACAATAGCAGAGTCTCAGGGCTGTGATGATGATAACGACTTTTCTCCTCTTCCTTAACATGTTTTCCTGCAAAGACTCTGCGATTTTCCTTTTTGGTTCCCCCCACTCCCCACCTCCTGCTGTTTTCTGTAAAATCTCAGTGCTGAGAGAAATCATACATGAGTGCAGCTGGAAATAAATGTTGCCCCCTCCGCCTCCCCTCTGCTCATGGCCACCCACCTCCACCGCCTACACCCAAATGGGAGAGTGAAGTCAACATCCACTTTTAGCCCTCGCCTCCTGCTCTTGCACGGCTCTCACCGCGAGCTTATTTCCAACGCCTTGCAGAGCACTGTGGTGGCTGTGCTGTAACCGCAGAGGGTGAAATTTGAAGGGGGTTGAACACCATTTTAACGGCTTCTGCAGCCATAAGAGCACTTGTCTGGTCCCATCGGCAGTTGTGCTATCATATGCCTTAACATAAGGGGACGAGAGAGGACACGCAGTTTTCTTCTTGTTCACTAAGCATCGCAGGGAGGAGGGAGCATCATGAATTATGGAGAGACGGAGGAGCACGAAAAACTAAGTAAGATGGATCTGGCTCAAGTGAGACAGCAGTAACGTCAGGGGTTTGAATCCTACATCCTGGGCTACAACGGGTGTTGTGAGTCGCGGCACGCGCAGGGGGATGGGAAGCAGTGGGGCACTGAGCAGAGCGCGGTCGTTGGGTGCTCTTATCCTCTCGACAGTGCCATATCTCAGTTTCTCCATTTCTAACGCCAGGCTTAATGCCAGGCTTAATTCCAGGCTGTTCAGTCCAATCCCTGCATTTCTGAAGGATGCTTCGAAAGCCTAGGATGGGAATGGGCACTAGCAGAGTCAAAGGAAATAAAGAAAAAGACTTGTTTGTTTATTTTTAATTTGTCCAATAAAAACGAAAGGTTTTGAGCTGCTTTCATCTCCCAGGGCACTGCAAATACTTCCGCTGTGGCTAAGCTAGTGGTTGCCTTTCAAGCAAAGAGAAAGCTCTGTTGTGGTTTTAAAAGATCAAAGCCTTCCCAAGGAGGCAGTGAATTGCCATGCTGGCTGAAACCAGGAGTGCAAGTAGCTCTGTGCCCTGTCTGGGACAGTGTCTGAGAGACGCGCTGTAGAGAAAATTGAGAGAGACACAATAATTGATGGTGACGGAATAACCTGTTTATCCAGAGCACTCTGTCTTCACCCCCATTAGCTCGTGGGTTTCTGATGCTTGGAGACAAGAGAGTTTAAATCTTCTGTATTTTTAAAACCACAAAAATCGCTGCTATAACCAGGAAATTCTCGTGAGCTCAGCAGAGGGGATGTGCTCTTCAGTCCTCCATCCATCAGGGCTCTCCATATTTTATTCAGAAGCCTGGTTTGGGCTATGTGTGTCTGCCCAGTGTTTGGAGCCATTGGAGAATGATAGGGTGCTCCTAGGGCTGGGGTTTGGGGGAACTGCCCCCCGTTTCCAGCTTCTCTGCAGCCCCGTGGGTGATGCTGCAGAGGCCGTTTCATCTTTCCTACACCTTTGTTTCTCTTTCTGTAAAACGTGCAGAAGGAAATTGCTCTTTCCTGTTAAATGGTTCGACAGCTGAGGATGAGAAGTCCTGTATTCAAGGCAGGTGGGATTATAGCAGACCGAGGATTGCTGGAAAATGCCACTCTGCCCTTCGCAGGCAAAGAGGAGAGAGGGAGATAGGTTTTGCAGGGGACCTCTGGCAGACCAGAGCTCCCACCCCGGCTGCTCCCTCCTTTAGTTAAAAGCAACGTCTTGAATTCCACCTGAGATCCTAACAGAGATGAGATGCCAAAAGATGTCAGCAGGGTTCCACCAAAGATTAATTTGGCCTCAGATATTTTGCATATGCAACATTAGATTGCATCCTTATTATTTTGACTGTTTTAAACAGCGTTCAGCTAGATAAGGTCTCTATACCTCTTTAGAGCCTTCAACTGTTATTCATTAATAATACAGTTGCTCTCTGTTATTAATTGATCCAAATTAGGCTTTTTTGTTTCTCTAAGCCTTTCGTGGTATTTCTGTGCAGTTAAGAAATTAATCTGCATTAAGCAGAAATACATAAGTAAAAATAGTAGCTTTGCAGTAGGAGCTTTTCAGTCTTTCATGGCGTAAGCTCTAGGGCAGAACCATTCAGGGTAACCAATAATCCTCGCCTGGTAGCCAGTAATAAGATATAGGAGAGGCTCACGGCGCACGGAGGAGTGGCCCAAAAGACACCCAAGGCAGCCCAGCCCTGCTCTGGATGGTGGGATCTCCCTGGAAGTGCTGTCTCCTGGAGACATGCTGCCTCTCTGAGTGACCTGAGCTCACGTCCTACTTCCCAAATCTTACCTTTTAGAGCTTCTGTGTTTGGCCATCCTCTCCCAAAAAGGAAGGTTGTTCCCTGGGGCATGTTCCCTCCTGTTTTGTCAAACCTGGCAGGTTTGTCTGTAGTGGTTAATCTCAGATGGTCATGAAAGACTTCCACTCGTTCCTCTGAACAGTTCTCCCACAGCTGAAAACATCTCACCATCACTAGCAGTGGTTTTAGGTTTCTTTTCTGTCCCTTTTTCCCCTTCTGTTTCTACTGCAGACAGTTTTACCTTTGTGGATTTTTTTCCAAATCAGGTTGAAATTCAAGCAATAATAATACTTGATATTCCTCATTCCAGCATCTTAAAAATGTTTTCTGAAGTTGGGTTACTTAAAAGCCTTTGTGCTATATAAATACTCGAGTACTTTTTCTATTTTAAAATGGAAATGGGTGCCTGAAAACCCTCAAAAGTCAAATGAAGATCAAAGGCTTGGAACTACTAGCAGTTTTTTCTATTATCCACAGGAGCTCGAGAGTAAGGTTGTATAGGATAAGTACAAAGGGACTTCTATGCTGAGAAGAGCCCAATGCATCTGTAAAACTCAACCCTGATGCTATTGAGGGCTGCGCTTGGTGTCTGACATTCCTACTGCTGGCCTGGCTGGAAATCCCATGTTTTATCATCTTGTTTTCACGTCCATCCTGTGCGACAATGGCGAGCAAATGGCTGGAGTGGGGCTAATGGTAGCACTGGACTTGCTTCACAAGCTTTTCAGAAAAGCAAAGCTGTTTTCCCATCGTCCATCCTTCCTCACCATTTTCTTCCCTCCCTGTGGCTTATGAGCAGGAATCCGGACAATAGATGGAAATCTATGTCCTGGAGGCATGCGACAAGGGTATCCTGAGGGTTCAGGGCAGCTCACAAAACAGTTGCCTCTGATAAATGCTCAGAGGTTTCTGTGAGTTTTCTCAGCAGCTATAGTCAATGCTCACAGTGGGTATTTTCACCACTGACCAGCTATTCATTGGGAAATGTTACAAGGTTGTGTAAGCCACCAACAGCATAATCCTTGTAGTAATAAAACAGAAAAATGGAGCAGAGCGATTTGGCCAGAAGAAGAGTGGAAAGAAAAAGATAGTTAAAATCCAGGGAGCGGCTGTAGAAATGCAAAAGGATCTAGAAAGCAAAGATGCAAAAATAAAATCTGAAACGGAAACGAGTAACATTTTTACAGCATTGTATAACTCATTTTAATTGCAATCCATCTAGAAATCTATTTGAGGCAAGAAATCAATTCAGAATTGTAGAGCAAAGCATTGGTCTTCCAGATGTTTGCAGCTTTCTGGATTGTTATTTTCAGCTTCCTTCCACAGTTTATTTGAATTCCTTCTTCCTTGCAGTGGCCATGGAAAGATTCCCCCCTGGTTGTGTTGCAGGTGGGGCAGTACGTGGAGTGTCCTGGGGCTTTCTGCTCTGAACTTTCCCTCTTGTCGTCTTTGAGAGACACCATGAGGTGGTTGTACTGGTGAGCCCCAGGGTTTCTATAGGATAACCCTGCTTTGGAGAGGACCACACTATGTCTTCCAGGCTAGATTGAGGTGGTCAGGATGGACTGTTGCCCACACGCAGGGTGCTCCTGTTTTCTCTAGACAATATTTCTGTATGAGTGATAGAGCTGGGGCCATACTGTGCTATTTACTCTGATCACCTCTTTTAAATACATTAGATCAGATCATGCATCATTGGCATTATAGCTGCTTAATCATCTGGTGTTTATCTTTTACCATATATATTCTCAGCCTCCTTAAGAGACTGGTTGAAGTCCATCAATGTTAAAGGCTTCTGGTGTCTGGCAGGGTATGGTCCGTTTGTCTTGGCAGAAATAAGTCCTGGATCTAACAGATGTCATCAGTGTCATTCCCAGCAGTCTTCTGAAAGGCCAGTGTGGTGCACCTGACATTTCTCTTGTATTTGGTGGCATTTGTGAAGGAGGTTTTACCTTGTTTCTTGTCCATCTTGAGTGTTTAGGGCTGCTGACGGTGATGTGCATTGAATCCAGTTCTTGGCAAGTGCCACGCAGAGACTAAAGCAGCAATGTGTCCGGGCAGAGCTCAGCTCTGCTGCCAAGCCACCCTGTCGCATGGGACAAGCATTCCTCTCCTCCTGGGCTCTGCTTCACTCTGCCTGTCATGGGCTTTTATGAGCTGTTGCTTACCCAAGCTCACAGTTTGGCTCTGCGTTGTGCAGATTGCTGCCTGAGTGCCTCTGCGTGGTGCATCGGGGACTCGAGGAGCTAACCGCTCGCTGGCTGCTCCCAGAATGTCCCTTTAGACTTGGTCTCCTTCTGCCTCTTGTACTGCCTGGGGTGCAGTCCTGGGAGCTGGACTCAAGCAGTGGGGCAAGAAGCAGGCAACCTAGGAGGCAAACCAGGCTCCTCAAACATCTGTTTGGAAATCAGGTTTACAGACAGGTGAGTGTTTGAGACAGGAATCCAAGGAAACGAGAGACTTTCCTGACAGCCAGACACTTAGAAAGATTTCCTAGCAGAATGACCCAAAACATAAGCAATCGACTCCAGATATACAATATCTCCTCTGACCTCCCTCCTTGCTTCCAAGTGTGTCCCTCTCACCTCGTCTCTCTGGGACTGTCCTTACATGCCCAGCGGAAACGTATCTGTCACCACTCCATCCCATCCGGGGAATGATGGTGCTACACGCTGTTACTTAGTGGGAGCTACGCTGACCTCCCTGCTCGGGCAAGCAGGAAATTTCCCTCGTGGGACAGCACAGCGCAGTTTGGTCGATGAGTCTTTTCACATTAGTGATAGATCCATTCTCTAGTCCTTACTTCGGCTGACAGGGTATTAAATGCATTCACGTTTAAATTACTGGCTTAGAGCAACAGAGAGAAATGGAAAGAGGGTTTGCAGTAGGTTTACCAAGTTGGGATGAATCTGAAGAGATTGCATTGCAGAGAAACTGTCCGTAGTCTGAGAAGGAGGCAAGGAAAGGGGAGATGCAGGCATTTCCCAATCAAGAGAGTGCAGATGAAAGAGGGAGAAGGTAAAACTAAGTATAGAGGAGTGGTGTTGTAAAGGGAAAACTGGGGCTGGAGATCAGGACAAATTAGAACATGCAGAAATTGTAATCCACTAGGCCATGCATTTGTGTTTCTGGAAAATGACCGAAGTACCTTCACTTGGGACAGTTCTGATGAGATTGGAGAAAATACCAGAACAGGTACTCAAGGGGACAGTCTTCCTTTGGCTTTGAGCAGAACAGATGATTCAAATATGTTTTTTCGAGCACGGAGCCCCCTGAATTGCGAGGAGCACTGCGTTTCCTCACGTACAGGCAGCTCTGGGCAGCACAGCTTAATGAAGGGGCAGCACCAGCAGGATTTGCACAAAACAGAGTTTATTCTAATGATAACTGCAGAGAGGAGCAGCAGACCTCCCAAGGACAGATGGATTCGCGAGTAGAAGGGCTCTGGAAATGGGCCATTGGTAACACTGGAGCAGAGAGGAAGGGAATATTTTATTATTATTACCTGGAGTGGATTCAAGCCTTAAACAGATGGTAGGGTTTGCCAGTTTGGCTGTGCTAGAAAGCTGGGCGTTGGAGACTCACAAGCCAGTCAGTCCCACCCATCACTCGGGCTATGGGGTCCTATGTCCACCAGTGCTTTGTGAACCTGAAAAGACTGGTTAAGTAAAAGGTCAAGGTTTGGTTTGGTGATGCTGCTGGTGTAAACTGTGGTTATAGGTGCTAGGAGCTTATGCTGTGAGTAAGTCTTGGTTTTGGCACCGGTCCTAAAGAAGGAGAAACAAATAAGAGAGATATTTCATACACTGGAATCAGTGTTTTGATTACTGCTTTTGAAAGATTGATAGAGGTGGATTTGGCTGCAAGAAAAGGATTTATCTTGGCAGTTCAATAGCCTATTCCAAACCTTCCTGATCTCTATAGTGTAGTCAGAAGTCCCCTGGATTTATGGATGACCTTAGAAAGCACAGGCAGTATTTGGTCAGCCAGGGTGCTAGAGAGACAGGGTTATAGAGTCTTATCTGTGTCCAGCAGCCTCAATATCTTAGTTTTAAAAAGGCTCCTATATTCATTTCCAAGAGAATCGGGTTCTTCTTCTAACACAAAAAAAGCCTTAATTCTTAATTGTCCCTACTTTACGCTGATGCAAAAATACAGAACAGACTTTTCTTCCCCATTTTCTTTACCTGCAGTAGCACCAGCTATTTTAAAACTGTGAGCTGAAACTCCAGGGTTCTTGCAAATCCTGATGGGCCTAATGGGGGAGAACCCTGGGAAGGAATTCTGGGAGGCTGAAAATGAGCCCAAGACGTTCGAAACCATGAACCAGATTCTTGGTCGGCTAAGGCTCTGACCTTTCCTAATTTCTTAGGAAGTCACAAGATTCTTGTAGGTGTCAGATTTTAATTTTTCATCT
The DNA here is from genome assembly GCF_964195595.1 of Calonectris borealis. Classification (NCBI taxonomy): domain Eukaryota; kingdom Metazoa; phylum Chordata; class Aves; order Procellariiformes; family Procellariidae; genus Calonectris; species Calonectris borealis. Next base: position 22,773,036 of record NC_134324.1, on the reverse strand, counting down.
TGGACTATCGGGTATTGAAAAAAGATATCAATAATTTAAACTTATCCACTCCACTTTCAGGAGAATTATTTTGAAATAATAGTAAATATGGAACCAGTTTCTGGAGAAAAACATACAGGTTTAGTCTCTTTGGAGTTTGTATTAATGAATATGGCCAGGCATTTGCCTATCCCCCATTTAAAAGGTGCTTTCTACACATACTCGCTACCCATCCAACCCCAAGAAAAGGCTATTTTTTACTACGTGATGTCATTAAAAGCAAAGAATATAAAGTGCTTGTTGCTGTTGCACACTGACAAACACACATAGTGTGCAGCAAGACGTTGATTTGCAGCCACACACATCAGAATTACCTGCGCACACCTCCACAAGTGTGGTGTGTGTGGACGTGTTATCACACATCTACAGAGCAACGTAAAGGTGACCCTCTGTGCATGCAAGAAATCTTGAGGTATGTGCAGCTTCAGAGAACCAAATATATACACATTACAGCCTATGAGTTTGGACACATGGGATTCTTATGTAGTTTCTTATGTGTACGGTTATTGCATGTACAGAGACAGACCTCTGCTGCTCGCAGATTTACATGGAGATGCCTGCCCACTCTGACTCAGATCCATGGTATTTTATTGTTGCTTTAAAGACTCTCTAAAAATGCCCTGGCATTTATCCAAAAAGAGCGCCAATAGCCTTAAACTCAACTCATTTCCTTTACATCAAATCGCGAAGCTCATCAATAGCAATCTCAGACTCCAGCAGGGAACACAAAGGCATTTTGGATTTGACACTCTCAATAGCCTTGTGGTAAATAGGTCATTACTAATACAATAGCAGTAATAAACCACAATGTATGAATTTAGAGAGTTAGGAATGATGGTGTTTGTGGTCCTTTTTCTTTGGGAGCAGATATTATTTCTAGTGCCAGCAAAATGATTTAGGTAATATTTCCTTGTTACTTTATGGAATGAATGAACAGCATCTTACAGTAGGTTTGTGTCTGGGGATTGACAAATGCTCAGGTGCTTTTGTACCTCTGTGGTTACTTTTATTAACTAATGTGAGCTTAAAGCAAGGTGAAACCCAGGAGATCGCTGCTGTTAGTCCTGTTGCAGCAGACTGGAGCTCTAACCAGCTCGTTGGAGCCTTTTCCCAGCAAGTTGCTTTCAGAGCCTTTGGTTTTTCCAGCAGGAATGTCACGTATGATAGAGAGACTCAAAGGGACCAGTTTTACCTTTAAAGTCTAGGTTTAATTTTTTCTGTTAAAAAAAATGTGTTTCGACAGTTTGTCACATCGGCTCAGCCTGCCATGTCGTGGGCAGTGAAGTGTTAGGAAGGAAAAGCAAAGAGTATTTCGATGAAGGATCAAGTCAACTCACTAATGTTTTCTGAACATCTCCTGTGTTGACCTTGGTCCACGCAGACTCATGCCTGCTTCTCCGGCTCTCTTGTCTCTGGGAGAGCTTTTGGAGGTGCTGGGAGAATTGCCAGGCAGGATTGGGGGAGATTTGGGTAAAAGTTTTGAAGGGGATTTGCTGGAGGTTTGTGCTTTGCAGCAGAGACATTTTGCCAGCTTCTTCTGAATTGAAGTCTCCATCATGTGTTTATTTTTGAACTGAGGAGGAGGGAAGGAGGGAGGTATCATCATCATGCATTTTTATAGCTATGGAGAGTGGGGAGGGCAAAGTCTGTGTACCACAAGAGACCCTAAATCTCCGTGCTCGGGTTCAAGAAAAGCACAAAATCAGCCTCTCTCATGGATTTTTTTTGTTCACTAGACAAACATTTAATTATTTTACCTTCATGCCACTGATGAATCAACTGAGAAAACTACAAAAGATAATGTACTTCTATTTTTATATCTTATACTAATGAGGCTCAGGCTCGAATTTTCCCCTGTATGATTGGCTAAAACAAGGTAGGAAAAATTCAGAGGGAGAGGAGGAGGGAGCAAGATGCTAAACATTTAGCAGTGTGCATGTATGCGTTTTGGAAAAAATGTGCAATGCCTTAGCGAAACAGAGCGCTTGGAAAGCAAGAAGAGAGGCATTTTATTCATATAAAATTATCACTAGAGGATGGGCTTCTCTGGGAGGAGCTGTGGCACAGGGTGGATCGAGGCAGCGGTGTTGTCAGGACTGTGCTGCTGGCTCTGATTTCTTGGCACCGCTGCTGAGCGGCGGGGCTGTGCACCAGGACTGTGGTGCACAGCCCCTAGCCACAGCGCGATATCGCTTGCTTTCTGTAAAGCATCCTCTTTGACTTGGCAGGAGTCAAGCACTCCATCAAAAGTTCATTAATATGTTCAGTTAGAGACACAGGGCTGCATACAGCCTGCTGGCAAACACCAGGGAGAGGAACATAATGGACCGGACTAGATCAAAGAGAGCAAAAAATGTATAGTGCCTTTACTATTAGTGGAGAAATAGCTGCAGAGGAGAGCAGAGGTAGCGGTGCGGGGGCTTAGGGCTGACCTGCGTTGACATGTTAATCTTAACTGCAGTATTTGGCACCGAAGGCACTGCAAGTGATTGATACCGCCTAAGCACCTTAGCTGGATGCTGCTAGATAGCACTGTGCGAGCTGAGGGCTCGGTACTCAGGCTTAGCTAAGGCTGGTGTTTGCGGCTCAACATCAAGATGAAAATCAAGCCTAAAGTCTCTGTACCTGATAGCATGTTCTCCAGCAATTTCAGTCCCAGACAGTGGAGATTCGGCCTCGCTGCTTGAAACGGGGCTGCGCTGGGAGTCAGCCTGGTAGGATTTGGTTTGCAGTTCTGATGGAATCAGAAATCAGATCTGGCATTGTGTATGGAGCAGCCCATGTGAGCCGGTTGTTTCAGAGGTGAGAAACTGCTCCTAAACTGCTCAAATGCTTCTGAAAGATTCAAATTAAAGGTCTGAGGATTTGACATTTTCTTTCATATTAAAAGAGAGGGAGTAATCGATGTACAGAGCCAGTGAGTGATTTTATTAATTTGCTGAACTGCGGTGCTGTCAGTGGAAAATAAGATATTGGGTTTTATTTGTGAAACACGAGTGGGGAAAGTAAAGTCTACATCACAAAAAAGCAGCATGTGCTTAGATTTTCCAGCAGCTGATTTGAGCTAACCCAAGGGACCTGAAGGCCACGGGTCCTCAGCGTCCTTGCTTACATTTTGGGAATAATAATGTGCAATATATGCACCCCAGAGAAACCAGCTGCGGTATTTCAATACTTGACTAGTTGTGTCCTTGGTTTGACCTCCTTTGAAGGGGACAAAGAGATGGTGCACACCCAGTGAGAAAAACCAAGGGAAATGAGGAGCGTGCTTGAAGAGTCGCCCTCAGATAACAGTAGATCTGTGTAGAAATTTGTCCTCTTAAAAGGGGCCCAAATGTGGAACGGTGTTTTATAGTGCCCGTAAAAAGAGCTGTTAATAAAATTAATCTGGAAGGGAAGGGCAGCACGGAAAGAAAGATGAAATTTTACAGCCCTAACATACAGTAGATGAAAAGTGTAAATCCAGCCCTGGCTGGTAGTGTCTGGAAAGCATTACTGTTTGACCCCAAGTAATGCTGCAGCTTCAGTCCAACTGGACAGATACCCACACCACCACCACCATTACCATAATTCATGTCCCTCTTTGAAGACAGAGCTGTCAAGGCCAAAGACTGAACTGCCTTGAGCCCAAGAGATTGCCTGTTGTATCTATCAGTGAATTGGGGTGGCGCAAGCTCGGGCTGCCGTGGCTGCGGTGTGTTGAGTGCCTGTCACGGGACTTCAACCCGTCAGCGAAACAACAGCGTGTCCGTAAGGGCAGGAAGAGGGAGAAAAAGGAAAGGATGAACGACTTTGATCAATTCAGAGCATGCTTTACGGGAAATACGAACTTACGTGCACGTAGGAGATTTATGGAAAATGTAAAGACAAGGGAAATTGGGCAGCATGATCACGCATGACGCTAAGGTTTGTCACCTGATGGTGTGAAGCCTGAAGGGTCCTGTGATGGGTTATTTTAGCTTTTCAGGAAAAGTTTTATCTCAAGAATGCAAAGAGCTTAGAACGTGAGGAAAGCAGAAAAAAGTAAATGGCACCAAGTTAATACGGGAAATGATGAACTCTTGCGCATAAGAAGCACAAAACCTGACAGCTGGGAAAGACGGCGGGATCTTTGATAAAAGCTAATGGCTGAGGCTTCCCCGGTTCACAAGAACTGTGTTTGTGCTTCTGGCCTTTTTAAAAGAGAAGCTTGAAAATCTGGACAAAATAGACTTTTTATTTGGTTAGTGTTTTGGACCTATAAAACTGAAAGTCGTAATACATTTGAGGTGATTTGGGAATTTAGCATTCCTTATTAAACTCTATGGGTTTTTAGAGACTTCTTACATTTTCATAGCAGTGTAGGGGTATGACCTCTGTAATGTTCAACAGGATACTTGAAAAACTGAGACCAATTTAACAAGAATAGCTGCTGCCTTGGTACCCCAGCTCTTCCATTTCTTTTCTGGCTAGAGTTAAGTTCATAATGGTCTAACTGAACCTTTTAGTTGCTAAAAAAGAGATTGCTGTGGTCTGGGCATAGGGGACTAATTTGTGACAGGTATTTTATCAGAACCATTTATCCATGGCTGGAATAACAAAGTGAAATGTCGTAACTACAACATTTTGAAGAAGGTCAGAAATTGTAAGTCTTTGCATATTTTCAAGGTTATTTTTGACCACTATAACAAAATATACTGTTATTTGGGAGTTTCAGGGAATACAAAACCCTGTGGATAAAGAGGGCATAGCAGTCGTTTGGCAGCTGATGTTACCTGACATCTCGGGGGGTAGCAGTGTGTTTGCACCAGACCTAAAGTGAAGGCACAAGTCCAAAGCATGTCAGCTGCAAGCCTGAAACCCAGCAACAGAGATGTTTTTCTGTAGCTGGAATTTTGAATGCTATATGTCTGAAAATCAGAAGAACCAATTTGTTTAAGATAAGAAATGGTACACATCAGAAATCTGTGGCATTGTGATTTTTCCTCCTCCAGGATGCCAGATTTGTCTTTTAGCTTGTTTTCTCTTTGTTTCTAAATTAAATTTGCCCAATTTGCTGCACGAGGCAGAGGATGCTGGTACTATGGCATCTGCAAGTGGAATACTCCTTTCCCTGCACTCTTTCCTGGTTTATGAACTTCGCTGCTAAAGCTCTGTGTTTTTGCAGGATGAGCACCAGTCCTTGTATGTACGTATGTCAGTGGCACTTTGGAAGAGCAGCCAGAATAAATGGAATATTAGAATAAATATTATTGCATTTCTTTAATACGTAGTATTTCCTAAGATGAAATAAGAATGTGGCTGCCTTTCTCCTGCAAAAAGCTCAAGTGAGCTTTTAGAGAGGCTGGAGAATAGTGTGCTACAGGAGTTTTCAGTCTTTTAACCTTTCTCTAATTGACGAATAATTCTTTGCTGTTCAATGCAGAACAGTGAGTTTCTTTAGGGGTTACAAAGCACCTCCCTTTTTTTAATATTGCCTTACTGATGAATTGAGTCTGAACTGAGAATTAATTACTATAATACTTTCTTCCTCTAAACTCTCCATCCCTGAGGCTGGTCCCTTGCAAAGCCAGAGAGTGGGCAGCCTTCAACCTTTAGTAATGACTGCTCAGGACTGGTGCATGTTTAAACCAAAGAAATTCAAGAGGTATCTTGATATACATGAGAAGGGAGAGTGATTTCCACCTCAGGTCTGGCGTGTGGTTATCTTGAAGCCGCAGCTGCTTGGACGAGTAGTGGTATTCTCAGTAACACCGTGAGGCCGCCCGCAGAAGGACATTGGTAGGGAATGCAGTGGCACTGCTCACGCTACCTGTAAGTTAAGATAACATCCTCTCGTGACATCCGTGATCCTTTATGTCAAGGTGTTTGGAAGATAGCGTCAAAAGAAGTGGCTTGGTCGGAAGCTTGTTCAGGGCAGAAATGCTTCCCTGAGAGAAAAGGATCTGTCAGGCTAGGAGGGGATGCTGGCACTGTTGCAAATCCCCATGTCTTTCCGTACCGACAGGTTAACTCGTCTGCACTGGCCGTGGGATTTATCTGCGTGCTCTGGAGTCAGTGGCATGATCCCAGATGGTCTCAGGGAGCTGTGGTCCTGCACGATTATCTTTGTTTGAAAGCAGGGATTAAATTACATTTTTAAAAAACCCAAACAACCAAGCAAAATCTACTGGCCGGGTTGTTTTGGGGGGTAAAGGGGACCGAGCAGCCAGGAGAGTTGCTCTTCCCGTCAGAGTGTAGCAAACCACACCGTGAGATCCTGTGGGTGGTGGAGAATGGGAACGGTCAATCTTAAATGGCAGTTAGCCCTAACCAAGATGCTTTCTGTTCCTCTCTCACGGAGGATGTGTGCTCGCAGGCTGGCATGTCACTCGCCACAGCCACCGCAATACTAACGTTTTTGGCAGGCAACCAAGCCGACTGTCCACCCCAACTGTCTCCTTGTCCTTCCTCCTCCCCCAGCTGAGTTTGAGCTTGGTTTGCTCTGGGTTCATTAATATGCTAATCCTCCTGCCAGGCGGCACTAGTCCCTGCTCGCCAGGCTTGTGGCTAATATCTGCAGTTGCTGCAGAAAAAAGGTAATTGCCTTTCTGTGTCATTAACACAGCGAAAGAAAGCAACTGAGGTGTTTGATCTTGGTGGCAGAGAGGTTTTGGAGGTGTGTGCACTGTTTCTTTGGGGCCTTCACTATATTCTACGTAAAACTCTTAAATGGAGAATGGATGACGACTGAGTAATTACAGTCATGGTACCTTCATCCCGCTTGCTGTCTTTCAGAAACAAAGCACGTACACTTGTGCTTGTGTACACACACACACGCAAAAAAGTTCTTAGTATCAGTGTTTGGAAATTAATGAAATCAACAGAAGTTTAAAAGCTCAGAGCAAAGCTCTCTTGCTAATTTTCCAGAAACACCACTGAAAGAAAGAGAATTTCATGCAGGACACCAAAAAAAACCAAACCAAAAAAAGCAATGAAGAAAGAAACTCCCTCCAGGTTTCAGTTCAAGAATTACCCTGATGTATCAGCTGCCCACGGTTTTCTCTGCAAAACATCCCTTGGGTCCCTCTCAGTCTGGTATTATTTCCAGCACTGAGGATGGGAAGTGGAGATGCAGCAAATAAGGCACCTTTTCAGCAGGAGCCTGCTGCAGGAGGACAGCGGCCCGGCAGCGCTGGGAGCTGGCGTCAGGCACAGCTCCTGTGCCTTCCCAGTGAGCACCATCCAGCTGGGGGGGAGCTGCCAGCTTGTTTGCAAAGGTTGTAATCTTTAAAGTATCGAGCAGCAGAGTTTAAAAATAACGAAAGAAATCTCCCTTGTACAAGGCACAAATAAAAAGAGGATGGTTGAGATAACAGTAATTTAAAAACTCCTGTTACTGCCTCAGGTGCTGCAGTGGAAGGAATTGCACGTGCACAGCAGTTTTCCCCGTGGACAGCAGGTGCTTTCCTTATTGTCCAGCTGGGGGAATCCAGTTTTCATTTTCATTTTTCTTTAGTTTTCTTCAGTTTCTTTATTTTTTTTTAGCATTCTTAGGATTGTCCTGTGCTCCTAAGCCTGTGCTGTACTGGATTTACAGTATGAGAAGAGCAAGTTAGGGGGTATGTGTGGGAGGTTATATTGTGTTGAGCTTAATTTCTATTAAAAATCCATGCTGTTAGAGAGAAGGAGTTTCTGTGCTGGTTGAAGCAAGAAATTTCGAATGAGATGCTGTAAAGTGCTTAGAAGCTTAAAATGCAAGGTCAGTAGCAGTTCATATGTCTGAGACCTAATGAGCTGTGTATGGACCCCTTTTAGGCGCCACAGAGAAATCTGGGGGTTTTTTTTTGGGGGAAAACCATAGACAAGTGATGCCGAGTGATGCTTTGCAGCTCGGCTCTGAGCTGCGCCAGGGAGGCCAGATGCAGCCACGGTGCTGCTGCCTCACGGCTTAGCGCCGGGCGTTCGCCTTGAGACTGTAAGATCTTTGGGAAGGATGTACTATTTTGCGAGTGTTTTCATCAAGATGAAAGTAGCATTGCCCAAACCTTGGTAGCGTTAGGGAGTGAGGAGCTGGTGGAGTTAGCCAGTTTAGATCCTCTACAATGACATTTTCAGAGCAGCCTCGCAAAGCGAACTCCCAGCTATGTCCGAAGCAAGTTTCTGCACGCTTGAATCATTTGCATGCATAAGTATGAATCTGCATTTCCCAATAAAGCTCTGTCAATAAGAGTACCACATCTTCTGGTGCAAGGCAGTGCTTAAATTAAAGCTGCTAGAGAAAAGGCTCGTAGGAAGAGCACTAAGCGGAGAGGGGAGATAAGGAGAGTGTCTGAGCTGCAGAACTGTTGGCACGCAGCTGATCTGCAGCTCCAAGCTTGGGTGGTATCACGCTCTGCCTGTGCCTGCCTGAGACTGGGGGGCTTGGGGGGAGAATAAACTGGCAGAGCATCCAATTTGGCCAAAATAAAGAGGGATTAAATCCTGGAGGAAGGATCAGGAGGGTTTTTCATCTCTTATCCAGGAGGTTTGCGGCGCAGGCACCTGGAGGTTGATAGACGCACTCAGTAAATCTAAAAAAGACACAGAAGCAGAGGTAATCGTTAAGGCAGTGCTGAGGAGGCCGAAGGAAGTTATTTGGGCACATGGCTGGTTTTGCTGCACTGCGTTGCCTTCATCTGTGTTTTGGTACTCTCTCCCCAGGCATGTTCTTTGTCTCCTAGGGCTGGTTAGTTTTGGGGGTGGTATTTAATGTTCTCAGATTAGACACATGAACAAAAATCACTCCTCTAGAAGAGAACGACAGGCCATAGGTCTTTCCCCCATTTAAATGTGTTCCAGCGCTGCAGTAGCCCAGGCTGGTCTGAAAACAGGCGATTCATCAACTAACCAGCGTTTCATTGGTTACACAAGGGAAGAGATTTCTCTTTGGATGCAGATCCTCAAATCCCTGCTGAGAAAACAAAACAGCTGTGCTGTGTCAGGTCACTTGATCCGAACGACTGTTGAATTGCCGTTGAAGGCCCCTCCAGCTTCTGCTTTCCTCTTCACATTTTGTTTCTCTGCTTTAACCTTTGCCTGTCTTTCCCTGTCCCTTCCTTTGGGCCAGGTCCTGGCCTCAATCGCAGCAGTTAAATCTCGGGTAACTGCTCTGTGGATGAGACAGAGAACTGGCTCCAAAGAAGACAGTGGAGTATGTCTAGAGCAAAGTTTTGCTGGTGGATACTGTCAGCCCCTGGGTTAATCCAGTGTTGGATTTGAGAGGCAGAACCACGCACCTGCACGAACCTGCAAAGTTATAAAAGTTTGTTGGTACTCTCTGTAGAAAAGACGTATTAGAAAGTCCTAAGCACTACTTTGTTTAAGGAAATCATATAGTCTGAAACATCTGGATACAGCCGATTGCATAAGTGTGTGTCTATGTGTGTGGGTGTGTACCTATATGTTTGCATGGAAGTGTATAGGATTTGTAGTGCATGTATGTTTACCTTGGTGTGTGTGCATGTTTATTATTTATTGCTATTTTTTTCAGTGTGGAATACTGCACATGGCTTTTATTCTTTTATTACCGGTAAGGGAAGAATAAAATTTGGCTTGGATACTCTCAGAAATGTCTGGGAATTATCCAGGTATAATCTTACCTTTTCTCAAATTTGGATGATCTCTCTACCATCTTCGTTTCCCTTAATTCTTGGTCTCCCCCTAATATTCTTCCCTTTACCAGAAATCTTGCAGGAGTAGGTAACCCAATCCTACCCTGGGACAAGAAGACTCAACCCTGATCTCACTCACACTCATATAAACCAAAAATAAAATCTACTGGAAATTGGGAAATCTAGCATATTGACATTGATTTCTGCTGGTGGTTTCTGGATTCCTGTCTGCTTGAAACTGGACTGAGAACTATTAATTCAGGAAACAGCAACACGAGCTTGATGGGGATGTATTGACCTTAAGCCTTCCTTAATATGAAATCAGCTTAGTGCCCTTGGTTGGAGGAAAGCTCTCTCCACTTTGACTACGTGACATGAAAGCTTCGTGTTCTTCTGACCTAAGGTAGACCAACGTGCAGTGGCACTGGGGCTTGGGAGATCCCGTTGGCTGACTGACAAAAGATTGTCTTTCCAGAAGCTGAGTCTCTCTCATTTCAGGTTGTCCATTCACCTGGGCTTTGGAGACCAGCCTTGGTTTAGCATTTCTGTTCCTTGCTATGTTTATGCCTTTACAGGGCTCTTGAATTATTTCACAGGAAAGTCAGTCGCTGAAGAAACATCAGCCTGTGAAAGAAAGTTTCTGGAGCTTTTAGCACAAGCCACAAACGTTTTTCCCCGGAGCTTGAAGGGTATTTTGAGGAGGGATTTGAGCTTGATGGGGATGCCAGAGAAAGTTTGCAAGTATGGAAAATGTTTCCGTCTTTCCTTAAGTGCAAAAAGAACTATTTATTCAAGATGAGAAAAAAATTCTGCGGGTGGATTGCTAAAATGATGGGGAGGGGTGGAGAAACTTGGCAGCGGGTATCTTTTTCAGCTTGATTTCTTCAATGGTTTTGTCAAATTCAGTTTTCCTATGTAGATACTCAGGAAGACGCTGAACTTCCTCACATATCCTGCGCTTGTGAACCCGAATGTCCCTTTCTTTTTTTAAAATACAGAGATGTTGCAGGTTAGTACTTGTTGCACAGATGTGCCGAGCTGTAGCAACTGTTGAAGCTGAGGTGTGAGTAGAAAAGGGTCTGCTGGTGTGGGAACAAATCCTGTCCTGGAGTAGGAGGAGGTGTTTTGAGGTGGGATTGTTGCGCATCGCTAGTGGGAAACCACCGCTCCCGTACACCTCTTACTGCTTCTGTGTGAAGCAAGAGGACTTTCTGTAGAAGCAGGTTCAGGGCCAGTTCCCTGTTCAGGCAGCTTTGACCTGAGCCATGCGCATCCCTCTGGAGCAAAAGGTGAAAAGGGTTAAAAAAAAGCCCTCTCTGGCCTCCTCCTTCCTAGTGAAACGCTTGTATGTGCAGTGGGAAGGTGGCTGTGCTCAGCACGGTGCCTTCAGCGGGGTGGCTCTGAGCGGTTGGGCTCTGCCTGGTCTCTGGTATTTTAGAGGTTGGAATAGCCAAATTTGTTTCTCTTCCAATAAGTGTGGGAGGGGGGAATTTGCCTTGGTTTGGCACACTGAGGTGACCTGCTGGTAAGTGCCTGGTCTTGCATTCCTCAGGAGCTGGCTCAGCAAGGTGCGGACAAATCCCTGCTTGTATTTCAGGTTTTGTTTGCTGGGGAAAGCTGTGATTTTGCTCTGCTCTGAAGTACCTTCATTAGTCTGGTGCTGAGATGTGGATCTAATTTTACCCAGATAGTGAAAACTGACTATTTAAAGAGATGCTTTAAGCCTTGAATTTTTCTGCTTCTTATATTAGCAGAGAAGGATATGGAATATTACCAGGGTAACCAAATAACCAGACAGCAGATTTGAGGTTACTAGCAGCACACAACAGCAGAGAGCAGTATGTGGCTCACAGGGAGAGCAGTGCCTGCTGCAGCCTTCTGTCGTGCATGGAGGAAGGAGACTGAGCTGTATCAGGGTGATCAAAGACTGGCGATGAGCTGACAGTGTGATATGGCCATAAAAAAGCAAGGTATGATCCAAGGATGTATTAGAAGATGAATTTCCAGTAGAGATTAATGCCGCTGTACCAGACAGTGGTGCAACCTCACTTGGACTAGAGTAGACTGTTTGATTGCCAATATTCAACAACAATGAATTTGAACTGGAACAGGGACAAGGGCGGTCGGGGGAATGGAGGATCTGTCTGTGAAGGGGAAGCTGCAGAGTGCCTTGTCTCACCTGGCAAAGCGGCGACTGAGCAGGAGCGTAGCTGGTCTCTACAAATGCTCTGATGACAAACACTAGCTGGGCAGAAGAACTGCTGAAGATGAAGGATGGAAGAATGAGTAGGTATTGGGTGAGCACAGCAGAATATAGGCTCTTAGTTAGAAGTGGTTTCTGATCATCAGGCAGGAGTGTGGTGGTGGAGCACCCTCCCTTAGGGTGTCACAGGGGCAAAAACCCGGAAGGATGGAGGCTCGAGAGCAGAGATCCCTCCAGGTATAGTCATGGCAGCTGGGGGGCGTTCGGCACCCCTCCAGTGCAGCCTCGCCACCGCCACGGCTCACACTGCTGTTGTGGGCAGTTAGTGGCCGCAGGCTTTAAGCTGGCCATGGCTTATTGATAATTATTGAAAATGAGTGCCTGGATCTGATCACATGCCTTAACTTTTTCATACACGCTCAGCTCAACCTCTTTTGCTTCACTTGGATTCCTACCGGTGTCTTAAAATTGTATTTGCTAAAACATCAGGAAAGTGGGAGCCTGCCTTCAAACTTGTACACAGAATAACTAGTCCTAATGTCCAGGCCTTTAGAAGTTTCTCCAACTTTTATTGAGTAAAGAGATGTCAAAGCCTCCATCAAAGGAGAAAAGCTGGCTTCAACATGTACCCCAGGCATTGGTGCCGGTTTGTGGCACCTGTTGCAGGGCTCTAGTCCACGTTTTACCAACATGGTAAATTATGTGGAGTTAACTTGTGTTGCTGGGTTTCCACGGCAACCCTTTCGCTAATTAACGCACAGTAGTGAGGGAAAAAAACCTGTCCTTAATGATGAATTAATTTGACAAGATTGTTATGGTAAGAAGAGTTCTGAATAGACACTCCGAAGGTGTATAGTGGGGAGGTGAGCACGCTCGTTGCTTGTAAGGAGAATAACTGGGAAAAAGAAAAATGTGTCTATGTTATTCTGACCTTGCAGCATTCAAACTGAAATCTTTCTCATAATTTGGAAAGGGTTTGCATTTCAGAAGGAAAAAAATTATCCTGAAAAATGTCTAAGAGCATAACTCAAATGATTATGCTTTTTTGTTCCTTTTTTTTTTGGTAAGACATTTTAATTCATTTTTTGGTGTTTAAAAGATTAAATAAAAGCTAAGTGAATTTAAGAAGTTAAATGCATGGAAGAATCAGAAAATTCACATTTAAAAACAGCGTTATTTTATGTCAGAAAAAACCTCAATTCCTCATGACTCCTCCCGAATTTCAACCCACTCTGCTCTTTCTTGCTCTAATTCCCCCAGCAGCGCACGTGGGAAATCGGCAGTAGCTGTTAAGAGACTGGCCCAAATGAAACCATAGATTGAGCCTGTTGTTTTGAATTTCGAAAGAGACCCAAATGCAACTTCACAGCGTGGTCCTGACCACCGAAGCGGTGGCCTTGGAAGCACATTAGCAGAAGTAAATCAAGAGTGAGAAAAACAGCAACTTTCTGATGTGTGTTGGAGATGAGTCACGAATGTAGATTCCCATCACTGGCAGCAATTAAATTCCTTTAGCACTTTGAGCACAGGGCAATGGGCTAAGTCACAGTGTCCTGGCTAAATTCTTACTTGGATAATTGTACTCAGCCTTCCTGAATCCTCCCCTCCTGCAGTTTTAATTAGATGGAGCTGTGGCTCACGAACTTCTGCGTTGTGTGGACCACAGTCTAATAGGGAGTTTGGTAGAGACTTGTCACCCTGCTAGCAATCTTGCGACTACCTCCCATCCTGTTGTGACTGCAGCAATTACTTACACGGAAAAGTAGTGTTAGGGAAATAATGGGAGTATTTTAGCTGCTGTTTAATGAGATTTCACTTTTGGAAGTGAGGGCACTGTGCTGCTAACGGGCTCTTTGCAAAACTGCCAGCAAGTGCCCTGTGAATCCGCTGTACCCCTAGCCAGAGCCTGCAAACTGGCAGGGTCTTGAGGTTGCTGGATCCATCTCCCAGGATCCTGCAGGGCTGGAGGAGCGGCTAAAAGCTGCCGAGGTGGCTGTGAGTTGGTGGAGAAGGGCGTAGAGAGGTAGAAGGTTGCACAGTCTTGCTGCTCTTGCTCTCTGTGGCCGCTCGGGAGCAGCCCTGGGATGGAAGCGGGTGCGAGGTCTGGAGGATTCATCTGCTGTGTGGCACTGCTGGGCTTGTCCTCTGCCCAGCCCCATCCACCTTCATCACCGAGAGGTCCTGGGGTCTCTGACTGCTGCCACTTGGGGGTTTTAAACCATTGACAGCTGGGGAACGAGGGGTTTTTCCCGTGGCCAGCAGCAGCCAGGCTTGTGCGGAGCGCACGGCTTCAGGACAAAGCAGTGGTCTGGCTGAGCCAGCGCAGCCGGGACTATCGGCAGGAGCACTTGGGGGGTCGCTCAGCTGCTGGGGTTTTCGGGGGTGCAGTTTTGGGGGTAACTGGGGCCTTGGCTGCTGTGGTGCATACCCCTGGCTGGAGAGCAGGGGACTGAGCTGGGACAGCGGCCGGGGTGCCGTGGAATCCTGCCATCCCGAGCAGCCCCGAGGCATTTGCCTTTCCCCTCGTTTTGCAGAAGGGCAGAGAGGATGAAAGGATGGAAGAGATCCTGTCAGAGATTTCGGCCTCTCCTGATCTCTGGCAGCGCCAGGTCACTACAGGGTTGTACCTTTCTTGGTGACATACCTGTGCTCCTCTGGGAAAACTGTCTTTCCATACGTTTGCACAGATGACAACGTGCACGAGTCTATGTTCGGTACCCACAGGTCCCCCAAGCCCGTGCGCAGCTGTGCCAAGGGCTTTGCGTGGACACGTGAGCTTCTTGAAAACGTGTTCCCAGTGTCCAAAGCTCGCAGAAAAGTAAGCGCATTTGTTTTCTCTTTACATGATTGCCCCTGTGAAACAGGCATGTTGCATCAAGGAACACCTTCCTTTCCCCCTGGATAGCTACTGCTATCTGAAAACAAACGTGCCAAAAGCTGATACCAGCATACGATCTGTGTTTTAATTCCCCCGGCTCAATTTAAGTGCAAAAAATATTCACAGTTCCCCCTCTAACGCCGAGTAACCCAAGGAGGAAGGGCTTGGGGGGCTTTATACGGTGTAAACAACACTGTAAGTTGCCACTAATGATAGTGCAAACACCTTTATTGAGATATTCTGTAGTATTTATATATATTCTTATTTAATTAAGGCTGTTCTGGGCACTGAAATGACCTGCTTCGAAACCTTCACAAATCTCCTCTGGACTTAATTGGCTGCTGACTTGAGTTGTTAAAAGCTGCTTGAGGAGCTGCATTTCCAAGGAATATAAATAATAATGGAGATGGGATTATTTTTGCCGTCTTAAGGAAAGAGAATGTGTCTAAGTACTTACATACCTTTTAGGATCAGTAAGTTCTCAGAAGGGTGGAAGAGGTGAGGCTGCACACCCAAAAAGCCACAGGCCCTTCAGCACAGCAAGGTGGAAGAATTCGAGGGATTTACTGTGGCAAATTGCCTCGAGCTTTCAGCAGCACCATGTTACTTCCAGCAAGGAGGCCGGGGCTGCTGTGGGAGAGGTCTCCGGAATGGTGGCATCTCCACTGCCACTGCAGCGAAGCAGACTTTGCCTTGGGGAGTCAGTGGCAGGTGCTGGGATCAGAGGAGTGAGACCCCTGCCTTGATCCGTGTGCTGCAGTTTAGAAGGGAAGAACATTTGGGTTCTCCAAAATCAATGTATTTGAGAGAGGATCTGGAGAACTAGGCACTCTGAGAGTGTTTTCTTATTTGAAATACGTGAACAAATATTACTGCTCTGACAGCGCTGCTGTTGTGCTGTAATAACACTATCCTCTTACTGACACAGCCCAGTTAATGACAGCGCCTGTGCAACAGGGACAGTATCAAGTATATCAGTGTATTATTTAGGCCATCATGGGACCCACTGTAGACATCGGGGATGGTTTTGGTCCTTGCCTTACATCACCAAGGAAACTTTCAGTGGTCTATCCTTGGACTGCAAAGTCATAAAAGAGCCGTTAATCTGCTCAGCCCATTGTGCAATAGCTCTCACCTGGGCATAGCTGCTGGCACCGTCGGGCTACGTCCACAGTCTCCTTCTGCGAATCTTGCATTTGCGAAACTGTTTCTAGATAGTTAGACATCCACACCCAAAGCTCTTCATGGTTTGGAGAGGTTCGGGTCTCCTACCTGCTGTAGAGGCAACAGCACAGAGAGGGGCTTTCTTCCACCCTGCTGGGCTCTTTGGCTACAGCTGCACGCTCGCACTGCTCTGCTTGTGCTTGGCCTTCTGCGCTGCCCTCCTGCCTTTCCTGGGCTGCTACAGCTCTTGTGCTGCTTCCTCCTCTGGGGTAAAGTTGTTTAATTTATTTTTTGTTCAAAGGCTTCTTCACCTTGGAGATCCTTTGTTTTAAATCCTTTGTTGGTGTTTTGATTTTAGATAGTTAAAATGGAGCCTTTCTCCATTTCAAACTCCTAGCTCTCCCCATTATACATAAAAAATACCTCTCATGGAACTATTTAAACTGTGTTAGCACAGTCTCTGAAATGGTAGTTTAGCTGAGCTTTTAACACATTTAAGCTCTTTCTGGGTATTAATCCTTCCAGAATCTCTGATAAAATTTGTTGCTTTTCTCTGAATCCCTCCTACGCTGTCAATATCTGTCTGAAAGGAGTTGCTTCGTGCAGAACAAGCCATGGGAGGAGGGACTGTTACAGCTTCTTACAGATCTTGCTCTCATTTCAGTGCATTCCAAACTCCTCTCTGATTTCCTGCCACTGTTGCTTCTGTGCTTCCTTGCCCTGTGAGCATCTCTCCCATTGAATATGGGTTTGGAATGAGTTTCCCTCCTGTTTATTAGCTTTATTTCTTGGTTCTCGGATATATTCGCAAGGTTTTCCTGTTTGATATCATCAGGGAATGTTAGTGAATAGTATCACCTCTTCCACATTGCAAGGAAGATGTAAAGGTATCAAAGACTGCAACAAATGTTGGGTCCCGTTTCTACTTTCCGCACTTGTTTTTTCTTGCTTTGCGCTACATTGCAGGATCCCTAAGCCTCTGTGACAGCAAACTCAATCTGTGATCCAGGTTATCAAAGGCTGTGACTGAACTGGAGGGGAAATTATCTTTTTTTTCGATCATGTCACTGTAGAAATGATGCACTTTCTTATGAGGCAGAAGCGGACTTCGGACAGCCTCTTCTACCAAGTATTAGGTCTGAAAGAAGCAGGACTTGAGCTGTGAAACCATCCACGACACCTTTGAGATTTCTGACCTTCCCTAGAGTTGGGTTTGAACCAGCCACCTCCTGCCCATTTGTAAGTCTCTCAGCCTGAATTCATCGTCCTACGTTGGTACTGTTCCTGTTTGGGCGCCCACCAGCTGAGGTGCTTCACAGGCAAGGAAATGGCAAAGTCCCTTGACTGGGGAGTTGATGAGAGAGGACCTGAACCACAGCCTCAAAGCCAAACTCCTCTGAGCTGGAGCTGAACTTTGTCTCAGAGCCTCTCCTTGTCCAAACATAAACCCAAGGTAAAATCTCTCCATGGTTTTGAGATGTTCAGATTCTCCCTGATTCCACCTATTATGGAGGAAATAACAAGGAGAAGGTTTTTTTTTTCCCCATCGTACTTGACCGCTGTGCCACTTCACTGATGCACATTGGACCCTTTAGCCATGTGTACTGCCACCATGGCCAAATTTCTGTGCTGCGTCAGCTCTTTTCCATACGTCTTCCCTTTGGATACACTTCGTGTGTAGTTTTGTTCAGCTGTGCAGTTTTGAATAAAACTGAGCAACACTGGCCATAAAAAATAATGTGAATATTTGTGAGAGTAGGATAATTTATTATTTCCATGCCAATGCTAGAGGAGGGAAAAGCAATGAGATGTGAGGTACGCAGTAGCAATGGAAACCTGAGAGAGACAGATCACATTACATCTTTCCTGTTTCTTTTTCTCTAAGTGGACCATAAAATAAAAACAAATCAGGCAATTGGAGCTCTTATCCATTTTCATTGTTTAAATGAGGATTTACTTAGACTAAAAGCTCCTTAAAGCCACTTAATTTTTCTAGTACCTATCTAGGCCAGTAGTAAAAATTCCTTTCCAGATGTCTTCAAGAGGGTACTCACCAAGTACTTTCTGAAAGAGAGCATCTTGGATGCTTTCCACAAATGTTATCAATTCTTAATGATGCTAGATTAGATAGCGCGGACAGGGCTTGCCATAGCATTTTTTAAAGCCTTGGGAATATTTGGAAGTTGCTTCAGTGATGGAAAGAGAAATTAAATGGGCTGCAGAGCAGTGAGGGGTACATGCTCTTTGTTTCAGCAATTAGTCAAAATAGCTCTAGCTAAAGTTTTTTATTTCAGAGATTTGAGCATATTTCACTGTCAATTGATGTTCTCACGTGGCACTGTTCATTGCAAATACCCTGTGAATTCCCTGGGTGTGAATTCCCAAGGGATCCCAGAGCCCTTGTAGCCAGCGCCTGTACATTTTGCCTCTATTTGCTCACCACCTTTCTAGGAGCAGTGTCATCGCAGTTGGCATAGATTTAGACAACACATCTTCCCTATCGTTCCCCATCACTGCTATCACTTTGCCATGCTTGCCTGATCTGTGATGCAATCGATGTGAGCTGCCCAGCACGCAGTGTGTCTGGGGGAAGTCCACACACTTGACTTCTGTTTCTTTAGCTGAAAAAAAATCACTGTGAGGAGGGTTGGAGATTTTCCATTAGGTCAGAATCTCCCAACTTCATTATAAGGTCTCTTTTGTCAAAATTTTTATTCTAGAAGTAACAATCCTTTAAGGCATCCTTTAAGCGTTGTGAGTCAGGAAAACCTATTTCTGAAATGAATAATAATTATATACTGGATATAATTGAGTGTAGATTGCTTACCAGGCAAACAATATATAGTATAGCTGAAGCTGAGCCTGAGCAGATCCTTGGATGAGAATTCATCTGGGTTAACGGACTCCCACAAGCCCAACCACGAGAGCTGCATTTGGGCAAGTTTCAATCGAAATCCAAGTTGGGCTGTCGTCATGCACCCTCAAATCTGCCTGTACCTGTGTGTAGCAACCTCCCTGGACTGTCATTCATATTTTACACTAGTTTTACTCTAAAAATTTTCCTCTAAAAATTGAAAGCAGCATTGAAATTGGCCGAGACATCAGACACTGGAGTTATATATTCCTTGAAGCAAGAACCCAATGTATCTAATGAACGTAGGCTTGCAGATGTTCCCATTGACTTCAGTGTCACCATTCGCTTGAGTAAGGACAGAGCCTTGCAGTACAAATGAGGCTGGCTGTGCTCAACACAGAATTAGGCAGAGTAGTATTACGGGGAAAAAAGAAAAGTTTAGATTGCTCTGAAGATCTGCACTGTGAAGTTGTTCGCTTTTCTTCAGAGTATGAGCCTAGGTGTCCGTGATCCTCCTGCGCTCTGAACCATTTCTGAACTCTGAAGCCAGAGCAGGACTTGCATTTAACATGCTGCTTCAAGTACTAACCATGACTGTAAGTGCTCAGCACGTGGGTTGAGGGTTCACTGACTACTATAAATGACTGTATTTCTAACGGTTATCCCAAGCGCGCAGGGGACACGAGTCACGGCCAAGCAGGAGCTCTGTGCGGGGAACCAGGGAGGACCGGCACAAGCAGTGCCCTGTTATTTTCATACGAAGCAACCAGGGCTCGCTCCAGTCCTCTGTAGGTCAATGCAATGGGACAGGCCAGGGGAAGGAAAGATCTTCCATACCAGCAAAGCCCCCACAGCCAGGGATTGGCTTCGCATGAGCTGTACTGCTGCCAGTTCTTCTGGGGTGAATCATGTCCCAGTATGAGTTGGAAGTTTTCCACCCAGAGGCTGGTATGGATTTTATATACACTCCATTTGCCTTTCCCCTCTGATTTGAGTTGACTTTTTTTTTTATTTAAAGCGTAGGTGTTTTAAAAGTAACGTTTTGGTTCACCTTCAGAGTTGCCGTTTGACTTCGTTGTCGTAACACGTCCTGATTAATGATTAATTGCGAAGGACATGTTCTGACTCCAGCCTGTGTCCTGGGGTGCTTGTCGCAGCAATGATGCACTAGGTTATTACTCACTCCCCTTAACCTGACAGCTGTATTTCTTTCTTTGACTGGTTAATGACCTTGACCAGGTACGCGTGCGTTTTTGTAGATGTGTGTGGTTGTAGGGCGTTGGGGATGTGCAAATTTTTCTTTCACTTGCGTGACCTTCATTTTACCTAAGTAAGAAAAAGGAACTGTTCCATGAACAGATGGAGTGTTATTTCTAGAGGTGGGTGAATAATGCAGAAAATTATTCATTCAAAACCCCTTCAGACAACTCAGATGTTTGCCTTAAGATAGTGTTGCAAATCCTAGTGCAAATATCTGCTTACATGAATGTTCAATCCAGCTATTTTGAAAATTGTGTGTGAATGTGATAGTCATCCAGTCCAGGAACAGAATAGTGCCAGGTAACTTAATTGATCCATTAAGGAAATCAGGAATAATCACTATTTTAAGCAGTAGTTACAGGACAGATAGTTTGTAAGCAATGAATAGCCAAGTTAGACTAAAAAAGGTTGTCAAATCATAGCAGGTGAAAAATAATAATGTGAAAACCAGTCTGTTCACGGATAATTCACTAAGGAGGGAAGGCTGCTAAAATCAGCAAGCGTCTGCTACAAATAGTTTGCTTGGCTCTTGTTGTTCCTTAATGAATCGAATCTATTAGCCAGGGAAAACATCACGTTGTCTTGAAAAACAAATCATATTTGGATGCCTCTTTCCATGCATTTGGACCCATTTTAACATGAACACACTAATTATGCTGTGGAGATGATTTTGTTATGGCAGAAATGAAACCAAGTTTGCAGCTATAACTATTCAGCTATGAAGTGCTGGAATAGGTATATGGGGAGAGATGCCTTTTAATTCTATTGCATTTCTCTTTAATATTTGTATCCTTTTACTTCACATACAGCTTTGGAGAACGTTTCTGTTCTCTTGGGTGCAGAGGCAAAGGGCCTGGCTTTTGGGTCTCAGCAGCCTCAAAACTGCCATTTATTCAGAGGGAGTTTGCCATTGACCGGTTTGAAGAATCATGTCCATGGCCTAGTTTGTACACAGATGGTAACTGGCTCACAAATTCCCAGTCTTCATGACATGCTTTCTGATGCAGAGGGAACTGGATGAGTCATATTGCTCCAGCTATGGTCTTTTTGGATGGAAATTATACTTTTAAATATATACTGTGATTACATACAGCGGTGATGGGCTCATTTGAAGGAGCTGGAATGTAAGCCATTAAGTTGAGTGGCTGCCATTATGTACTGCGTTTGCCAACAGACAATAGACAATGATACTTCATCTGTGACAACTTTGCCCTCTAGACTTTGAATAGAATTATCTTGATACGTAACCGTTTTCTTCAGCACCATCCAGGTAATAATTTTGTTATACTAGACAGCAAATGTGGCCTTTTATAAATAGGATAGGTGGAACAGAGAGGGACGGGACTTGCATGTGTCTTGTGCGGCGTGACCTGGCGAGCGGGGAAGGGGCCGGTTATACAACCACGGAGAGATGACGGCAGTGTGGCATGGTGGAGCCGACCGCACATCGTGCCTTGCTCTCTGCTGTGCTTTGGCAGCAGCGTTTTGCACAAACTAAAGAAAGAAACAACATGGCAATGGCTTGACTCACTCTTAGCAGGTGCTTGGGCAAAGCTCATGTTACCTGCTCCGAGGCTTTCGTAGCTCCGGCCAAGCCTCTGACCTGCACAGGGGTGCTTCGGGCTTGCGTGGCTGCCGGCAGCTACGGGGACGGGAGGTGGGCAGCGAGGGGGCACAGGAGCACGCTGTGCCTCGGAGATAGCTGCTGTCTCCCTGAGCAGCCCCGGAGGCTGTGGTGATAACTCGTGTTTCAGAACGGGTGTTGATGACTTGAAAATTCAAGACCTGGTATTAGGGGCTTTCCACCCTGTTTTAATTAGGGGCTGAAAAGTGTAGATCCAAGATGCAGTCCAGTTGAGCGAGAGGGTGCTGGCAAGTGTCTGCTTTGAATTACTCCGTTAAAGAGGACATTTTGGCTGTGGCAATTTTCCATAAAATCTGAGAAGCCATCAGACAGTGACTTTCATTCATTCCTAACCTGAATTGAGAAGAGCAGCTTAGAGGTGGAAGGCTGCGTATCCCCTTACTGA
This sequence comes from Calonectris borealis, assembly GCF_964195595.1. NCBI lineage: Eukaryota > Metazoa > Chordata > Aves > Procellariiformes > Procellariidae > Calonectris > Calonectris borealis. The sequence continues at coordinate 22,750,997 of NC_134324.1, read as the reverse complement.
TCTGGCCAATCCATGTAATAGGCTTACAGGGTCTGATGATAATCTGCAAGAGAGTTATGCGCGTTTAACTAGCATCAATTTATTACCTTACTGACGAGACAGCCTTTTACATCCAGGATTGTCCATTGAGCTTTTAGTAGGAAAAAAATCATGGTAATGCAAAGTCAATTAGATGGGAATAAGAATATCTGGCCAGATACCTGGTATCTCTCTGTTGAAACCAAGGGAGCAAGGGTACGTGCTGCGACGTCACCCCACTGTGCCACCCCTCTTCTTTCCATTGCCCCGAGTGCTATTTCCCCAAACGGCAGGGTTTGCACTAAGTACGTTAAATGCTTTCGGAATCTGTGAGTGATGCAGTACATATAGCAAGAGACTCTCGGCCTGCGGAGGCGAGGCCAAGGCAGGGTGCTGTGCCGACCCCGGGCTGCCAGCTCGGGGCTTGGAGAGCCAGAGGACACCGCGGGGTTTGGCTCAACAAGCGTCTCAAGGGGAGAAGCTCCTTTACATCGCTTACTTTTAAGTCCTGCCTGTTTGCCCTCTCGGGAGTTGACACGGATGAAAGGTGAGATGTAAATGCAAGATGTGTTCACTATAACGACTCGAGCTCTGTCTTGCTGCGTTTGTTGTGTTGTGTTATTGATGGCACGCGTGGGGTGGTGGCTAGCAGAGGCTGGTTGCCTGGGCGTTTCCTTTGAACTCAGGATGCCTCTTGCTGCTTTTTGGTCCAGGTGCTGTAATACTGAAAGACGAGAGGAAGACTTGCGTTTTTGCTGGAATAATTCCCTTGAAGATCATAATTTAGGTGCCAGAGGCTCTGTCTGGCCATTTCTTATTCCGGGTGCTCATCCTGTTTTTTCCCCTTGCTGCCTGAGACAGAAGCAATGGGATTTTCACCAGATGACTCTTGGTTTGCACAAGAGCAGCTGGACGGGCTTCGCTTGCCACTGGCTTGGCTGGCAGTCAGCTGGCCGACCCAGGGCTGTTACTGCCCCTGCAAAGTCACCTGAAGCCAGGGGTGGTTTCTGGGGGTCATGTGTTGTTTTCTAGCCATCGCTCGCTTTGAGCTTGCATTAATTAAACTTTTCTGTAAGCTCAGGTCTGCAAAACAATTTGTAGATGGCATTCCCCTCTTTGTGCTCATCTGCCAACAAGCCGCTCCTTGGCTGTATTAGACGTGAGCTGCAGTGACTTACACTAAGAAATCAAGAGATCAGAACAGCGAATAAGGAGCCTGAGCAGTGAGTGTAATCAGTGTAATACAGTCATCTGGACCTTAATCCACTGATTTGCACTACTTTTTAAGTTTCAAGTTCTCATCACCTACTAAAAATCTCTGTCTTTTTTTTAATGTTATCATTTTGGCATCATACTACAAAACCAATATATGGGAATTATGCATTAAGTCTGTTACTGAAGATGTGTTTTAATACATTGTGGTCTAACGTGACATAATCCAGGCATCTGCTTCATTTTTAAAGGTATTTTAAAACACATTGCAGTGATTGATATCACGAATGGGCTCTTGCTGCTTGTTCCTCGTACTTGGCCATCCAGGAATAATGTTTCTGTTTTGTATTAACAGCCCTACATTTGAATTAATTTCCTTTCATGATTTTTAGACCCTGGCCAACTGTGTCAGCTTTTATAGGACAAAGTATCTACTTATGCTTTCATTAGTTCTAGTCCTGTCACTTTATTCATTTCGCTATGAATGCCTGATTCTAGATAAGTGAAGTTGCTGCACTCGGTGGTCCTGGCGCGTGTGCCTGTGCGGGTGAGGTGTGTGTCTGGGTGTCGTTGCCCCCTGCTAAGTAGAGCTGGGATGGCTTAGCTGTGCGTCCCCAGCTTTGTGGCGGCTGATGGCAGTTCTCCTGCAGCTTCAGGGGTAAAGACCCCACGTCTGGGCTGAGCGCATCTGTGTGCCTGTTGCCTTTGTGAGTAGCTGTGTTGCGTTGAATAATGCAATCCACTGGGAGTAATTTGTGTAATTTGTTCCTTAATTCCTTTTTGCTTTGGAAACTCCCATGCCCCAGAGTAACAGGTGATGTATGTTTTAAAGTAAATAATCTCTAAACCATCAAGCGGTCTTGCCTTCCTCAGAGCAATTACAATTTTATCTTCCCTCCCTGCAAAAACTGTTCAGTTGCTCAGATGAACGCAGTTTGCCTAGAGTCAGCCAGTCTGCTCTGGGAGAGAAGTCTTCTGCTTTCCAGTTTCAGTAAGGACAGGCTTCTTGGGTAAAATGAGTCTAGATTTGGCATTCCTGACATTTCCATTCAGGTCTTGGTTATCCACGAATGGGTTGCGGATTAGCTACCCCACGGGCATAGGGATGCTCAGGGCGATCTCGGTGCAGCTGAGTGCTGCGCCTCCTCGCTGGGTCCCTCACCTCAGAGCTCAGTGCTCCACAGCAGCCTCTTGCCCCTCACTGTACATTCCCAGAGCCTAATTTATATATATTTTGTAATATCCGTTTTGCTTATCTGCGTTATTCTACACCTTGGTAATTGAGAGATAACTGTATCAATCTTTTCCTGAGTCCTGTGCGGGTCTGTACACAATGCTTCGATGTTATCTGGCACAGTGTTTGCTGCCGCAGCGAGCAGCGGGGCTGGGCTGATGCTTTATTAACGCTGGAAACATTGCTTGGTAATCCCAACTGTTCCCCACCCATGCAGCGTATTGCAGGCTCAGCCCAGTAAGATTAAACTGGACATAAATCAAAGTACAGCTTTGGCCCTCTGATCACAGGAAGGATTTCCAGTACAACTCTAGGTCTTTGAGGCAGTTACGGCCTTCGTTTAGGAATGTGAGGAGTCCCTTCTGGGGTCAGAAGACTGGGATTTGCATGGGTATTTTGGGTTTAGATCTTGAGGAGTATTTAGACATTTGTTTTCCGTGTGCTGTAACGAGGGATTCATGCTGACAGCCTCTGTTGGCCCCGAGTCAGTAAGGTGCCGTGAGCTGCTCTGGCTGTGTTTGACGAAAGGTGCTGTTTTCCCTGGAGCAGTTTAAACTCAGTCCCAGAACCGATCTCATAATTTATCTGAGTTAAAAGATTATGGTTAGTGGTTATTTGTAATTACTCTACATGAAAGATATGTCATCAGGCAAGGGGAGACTTAATGTGCCCAGTACGCAAAAGGGATTGGAAAGCAATTACGGTGACATATGCACCATCAAAGCGGAGGGCTCGCCGGTGCTCCAGAGCCAATTAAACACCGCATGGGCAGTGCTTTATTGGGGTAACTCTGTCTTGTTACTAGGCCTTTTCCTCATTGCTGCCTTGGTTTTATATGCACTTGGCTCTCCAGTTACCGTACGCAGCTCTGTGTTGCAGCTATAATTATTAATAGGAATGACATGGACAATAACTATAATAAGGTGGAGAATAAGACTAATACCATACCCTGCAGTCTGCTACTGTACCCTGTATGAGGTCAGGTGATGTCATGTGCCAGGCGATATCTTTTCAAGAAAATGTAAATCAATGAAAAATATAATAACCCAGTCCTAATGAACCTTTAAGTCTGTACTGATTCTCCACTTTAGAGATATATATATATAAAGCTTCCCACCAAGTGTGATAGTCTTTCCAGAATATGGGGATATCAGAGGCTCTCTCACTCCAATCAGCCTCTTTCAGCTGAAATCCAGCCATTAGTCAAATTCATCAAAGGGCTTGAAGGCAGAAAGGGATATTCTTTGCCTCGTGCTCAACCTTTGTGTGATTGCACCTCTTCAGAGAATAAGCAAATCAAGTGGAAATGCCCTCCCATTTGTTTTGTGAATGAGCCGCGGCGAATTCACTATGATTTGGCATTATTCAGTTTCTATAATTTCTGACGAGAGGTTTAAAAATAAATACACAATCAAAGGGACTATTGGGAGATGATACATGATCAAAAGTACAACATGATGGGTGGGGTGACATTTTCTTGTATGCTTCCTTTTTGTCTGCTCTGTCAACTGAGTGAACCTGCCCTAGTTGTGAAAAGCAGCGAAATGTTGGACCGAAACATGGGCTGCAGCGTCTGTTCCCTGCGCAGCTCAGGTGAGCACCCCATCAAACCGCTCCCGTGCTCGTACCGTATGGGTGGTTTTCGTGGGGGAGACCTACGAGTGGATCTCAGCAGAGCTATAAATGCCCTCCTTGGGGAATCTTTAAGATGATGGCATTGCTGTTGCAATAAATGGCCCCATGATTAACAGCCCTGTCAATCTGTGTTGCAAGAGTTACTGCTCGTGAAGGAGCAATGCAATTGAAACACAAGAGGATAAAGCAGCATAAGGTGCCTTTCTTCTGGGAACATGGGAAGCAAAGTGGTATTCTCATTTGGCTGGGGGTTTGCAGATCGTTTGTGTCTCCTGTTCTGCTGGGGTTACTTTGAGCATTGATTTCTTTACTCTGAATGCCAGCTCTCTCTACATTCTTGTTTGAAGATGTTTTGGCTGCTACCGTTATGGAAGGGCCTGTTGAATACAATGGGAGATGCTATTGTTATTTTACAGTGCTTTTATGTTGTCTGAATAAAGGGCATGTCTGTACAAGAACAATTTGAACAAATGGCATAGTGTCACCGCGTTTCTCCATCTCCCTTCACAGCCTGCTCCCTGTTCCTGCCGTCCCGCTCCCGTGGAGGAGTACCTGGTTTATGTAATGCTGCTTTGAAAGGGAACTACCCAGAGCTTCTTTTTTTTTTACTATTATAACTCTATTGATGCATTAAGAAAGGATCTAATAGAGAAATATATCCCTGCCTTAAGATTATTCATATTAGGCCATGGTCCTAGAAACTTTGTAGGTACTTAGAATTTTCTAAGGAGATGGTGATCTATAGTAGATTTCTTTGGGTTTTTTTGGGAAGGTGGCTCTTCATTAAGTGCATTTTGGACTAGTGAGAAACTCTATGCTGGAAACTCAATGCAGAATCTCGTGAACTAATGATGATTATCCTTGGAAGAGGTATGGATAGCTAATAGTGATTTGTGTGGCCTAGCCTCAAACCAGATCACCCCCCTGAAAAGATTTCTGCTATTTTGTGCCCATTTCAGTCTCCAGGGACCAGTAAGTCCCTGATTTCTTTTTCAAGTTGGCCCATAAGAAGCCAGTAAATGTTGATCAGTTGGGAATATTTAGCAAAATTTTGCAATAGTGGCTGATTTCACTAAAACGTGTTTCATACTCGGCTGCCTCACTGCGGGCAGTTGCTGAGGAGGAGCAGATGTTGGTCTCCAACTGTGCGTCGTGGCTTTGGAAGTGAGCAAAGTCAGGGAAAATGCACCAGATGGATCAGAGGCAGAGGCTCACCCATTCCCCAAACTCTTCTTCCAAGCTGTGGCATCTTGTAGAGCTGGAGCAAAGTCCCTTTGCAGTGACACAGCCGGTTCATGGCTGGTAGATTTAAACCCTGCAGTAGCCTGGAAGAAGTTGTAAACCTTGGGTTAGAGGTCACTTTCTGAAATGTACTTTAGAAAAACATCCTGGACGGTGATCCTGGGCTTTTTTGATCAGGATGTGCTATAGATACAGACCGCGAGATAGGGAGTGACAAGGTGTGTGGGACCTGCTGCTGCAGGAGGGTCTTCCATGGCACCCCCCTTCCCCTCCTCTCCTTTGGGTCATACGGGTTTGCTCCAGACTTGCGCTAGTAACCGGGTTAGGCTGAGTGATTCCACCCTGTCATGTAAGAAGGTGCTGTTCCTGTTATTCCTTCTATTTTTATTTTCCTGCTTACTTTGGCAGGGAGAGTTATTTTGTCTTGATAGCAGTGCCACAAAGCCATGGCCAGAAAAAAAACTTGCAAATTCCAGAGTTGAACTACCACAATTGAGCTCCTCTCTTATTTTCCTTGCAAGCTGCCCCCATGCCATTAATGACGCTCTCTCCCCTTTGGCTGAGGCCTTTGAAAAGCACGAGGGAAGGAGACAGTCGGGATCATTCACCAGATGGGCATTTCTGAGCTTTCCCAACACCAGTGAGGACAATCACAGCTAGGTGAGCTCAGCAGAGGTTTTGCAACGATGTACCACGACGTGTTTGCTGTGGTTCAGCCTTCAGCATCCCTGCCGTGGCAGCCCATGGTGTGCCACGGGCAGGAGCTCTCAGCTGGCACGCACTGATGGCACTGCATCCCGGAGGTTATGATTTGCAGAGTCCTCTGAAACCCTTTTTTACTGTTTGTTGTTGTTGCCATTTTATTTTGGCAGCACTTCTGATGTAATTCAGTATTTCCAGTGGCCATGTTCCATCCTGGAAATAACACCAGACTAGAAGAGAAAGGAAAATCCACATGGACCTTAAGTAGGACTGATTTAATTCCTTTCCACTGACTTTACTTGCTATTGTGAAAGCATTCACCTGTTGTACATGGGTGTTAGGAATGTCTTAAATAAGTGTCTTTAGAATGAGGGTTTGTGACTGAACTATTGGAGGTTTACAGAGCGCTTTGGAAACCTGTAGTGAAAATCCCTGGAAAGGCTGATCCTGGCGATACAGTGATGATACCCATGTTCTTGTTCTTAGTGTGTATTCCAGAAATGTGTCAGCTGTGTATATAATTAGAGAGAGCATTGTCTTTATTTCCTTTTTCTTTTCCTCATTAAGTATATTTATTTGTGGTGCTGGGACATAGAAGTGGCCCCTCACCTGTCTAGCCTGGTACTTATCTTTGGCCATGACCAGGTGTTTGCTAGGAGGTGAAGAAGGATCCATGATGAATAGTGACTCTGGTCCCTAGACCATGCCCAACATTCCAATAGTTAAATCTGGTCTTCTGCACACTGAGAAAGTTTTTTCTTCACTCCAGACAGAAAGCGGTTGGCAGTGCTCTGAAGTCTCCTGTAAAACAGGAAAAATTATTCTCAGGTCTGTTGTTAAGAAATGCTCGTGGGCATTTCTCCTGCACTGATGTTACATGGTAAAAGCATGGAGGAACTTTTCTCTTTGGGCTCTTTAGTTTGAACAACCAACTGACAAGAATATTTTATTTTAGTGGAAACTAGGACTTTCACCTGGAAGACAAGCAGTATCCAGGGTATGTCAAAACCAAATGTACCTGTTGCATTTCTTCTAGCTACCTCCCTCTTCTTATGAGTAGGACACTTTTCCCAAATATCTAAGTCCTTGTTATTGTAAATTTACAAGGCTGGGATTTTGTGAATTCTTCTGATGGGCACGGAGAACATAATTTTATTTACAACCACCTGCTATTACTGGGAGAGTGTGATTTAATATTTGACTATTCCTGTTGTGATTATTATTGTTAAATCCAGTTCTTTGTTACCCCTTTTTAGTGATAGCCAAATTGTAGATGGGATGAACGTAAGATGTTGGAAATGTAAACTTCTGCATCACGCAGTTAAACACAGAGAAATAGTATTTTCTAGGGCATGATTCACCTCACTCGAAGATAGACAACTGAAATAGCCGAGATGAATCACACTCCAGATGTGTCTCCTTCTCTTCACTGATTATAAAGGAGTCCAGATAACTGTCTCGGATGCTGTGTGGTAGACATCTAAAATTACGGGAGATAAGTCTCTCTCAAGGTCTTTGGCTGAGTATGTCTGACCACAGTGCTAAGACCCAGGTTTGAAACCAAGAGACGTGAACTTTCTGGAATGAAGAGCTCTTACGTTGAATTCTCTCAGAAAATAATATTTTATCCTGGCCTTTCTCTAGTTCATCATCTCTTGCTGCTGCAGGTGTCAGGTTCTGTCTCTGTAACCCTGTCCTGAAAGAGTCAGACGGCTCCACAGATGCAGCAAGATGTCTTGCAAAATAAATTAAACTGGATCTTTTAGTTTTAGGCTGATGTTCTCTCAATGGACCCAGCACGTGCGATGGCTGGAACTTGAATTCTGCCATCCCGCTGCTGTCCTTTTTTCACAGGCTGAACTGTATTTGTATTTTGGAAGGCTAAGGTTTGCTTGCAGGCTTCCTGGCATGTGGATCCCTTTCTTGGGCTAACGATATGGACCAGGGGCTGGAAAGGCCCAGCTAAAGGGGCCTTTCTTCTATCTGCTGGCACTGGGCAGTGAAAACGAAGAACTTACAGCCTTTCTCCTTGAGTATCAAGAAACACCTTACAAAGCCACCTCAGCTTCTGACATCCACCAAAAACATCTTCCAGATCTCTGCGTTAGCAGCAGAAATAGGCCGAGCACCCCCCCGGCTTTTCTGGCCCCTGCAAGTCCCTGCCAGCCCTTGCCGCTGGCCAAGCCGTTCTCCTTGGAGCTGGGATTTTGTGCCTCGGGCTCGGAAATGCACTTTTGCAAAGTAGGCTAGGAGGCTCTAAAACACAATCCCTCTGAAGTTTGGTTTCAGTGACGTTTCTGTGGCAGTTTGTGCCCAGAACCGCCTGTGTGTGAAATGACAGCAAAGTCTATGTCAGCTGAAGCAGAAAAAGCAGAAGCACAGCTTCTGCGTAATAGCTCCGTTCCTGGTTCATCATCAGTGAAAAATGGACTAAAATACCCAATGGCATTAAAAAAAGGAACAAGTGTCAGGCCAACCTGATTTATTTTGTGACAAGAAAACTGATTTTCTAGACAAAGAGAATGCACTCGACTTTGTTTATTTAGATAAGCTAAACGCAAGATCACAATGAGCCACTGGTGGGAGGTAGCCATGGGAAAAAGGGGGAGATGTTATGTAGTACTGCAAGATTTCTGTGACTCTAATAAATACTTCACGCTGTTTCACAAATCTCTGCTAAGGTCTCTTTGGAAATCGTATTTACAGTTCTGTTCATCTATGTTCAAGAAAGATGCAGCAAAATATCACCAGCCTAAAAGGGCTGGTGAAATGCTCAGGGAAAGGAAGAGCCAGACAAGGCTGAAAGAGCAGAGCTGGGAAAGCACAGGCTGGGGCGAGAGGGACAGTGTCCATAAATACGGCAAAGGGGAAACACTAGCGAAGGAGAAGAGCTCAGTCCTGGCAGAAGAACAGATGACTGTTAACTTGAATGTATTAAAGGGGTTTTCTTCAGCTGTGAAGTCTTCATCCCTTCCAGATCTGTCTTGGGGTTCTTTGTGGTTTAAACTGATTCATATTTACGAAAGCATCTGGAAACCTTGATTTAGAGCAACGCGAGGTGTGGTGAGGAAGCACTGAAACATATCACTACCTGCGTTGACCATTCAGTTGTTGCACTGGAAACAGAAATCAATCTTTATAACTGTTATTTTTCCAGATGTAGCTACCCTACTTTGCTAAGTGAGGGCCCAAAGCTGGGGTGAACTGAGGGTCCTGCACCACCTGGCTTCAGCTGCCACTAGTTTGGATGGTGCCTAGCTCGTGCCTAGCTCCTCGCAGCTCTGTATCGAAAGCCCAAACATGAGGTAAATCCACACTAATACAGTAGATGCCCTCTGCGATAAGTTCAGCACATCAATTAGGTGCATTGCTTGATCTTCGATGACACCTTGTTATTAACCCGTGCTTTTCTGCCTGCTGTCAGGTGATCTTGTGAGGCTTGTGTGTAGAAATCCCCTACATGATACACGAAGAAGCCGTGTTTCTTTTACAGCTGATTTTGAATTATAAAGGACAATTTATCAAAGTGGAAGTAGGACGAACATTGCTTTACTTTATCTACTGCAGGAACAAGAGGTCCACTGACTAGATACATCTTGGCTTTGAGGATGAAAGGCCCTAAGTGTCAAGTTAGGCTCTCTTAGATCTTGCTGCTTCATGTACAACTGACTAATAATTGAAGAGCTGAAACTGCAACTGTAATTGTCACAAACCTAAGGAGCTTGATTTCTTAAAGGAAAGGCAGTTCAAGGAAAACGGTAAATGAGGGCCTTTAATCTGACTGAATTGCCTGTAGGGACTTGAATGCTCTTACATGTTTATGCTGAGAACCCTGCAGCAGTGCTAGAAGGTTTACTGCAAGTTCTTACTGTGCAGGTAGTTATTAGCAGGCATTTTGGTAAGCCAAAGTTATAAAAGAGCCGTTAAGAGCACTCTAACCATTCCCAGTGCTTCTGCACTTACATAACCGCTGCGACGGGTTATTGTCTTTATGCTTTGTATTGCTTGCCGAAACTGAAAGGATATCTGTGGCTGTTAAAGTCTTGCCATGTGGAAGGTCTGTAATGGTTGCAGCGCTGAGCATTTTGTGAGCTGAAATTCTGATTTGGAGGTGAGCCCAAGTGCGTATTCAGTGCGTCTCAGGCGACAGAATTAATGAACGAGGTTCGGGATGGCTCTGACAAGCTAATAAGCACATGGGTAAAGTCTGTATTTGTCGGGCAGTCTTACTGTTCAGTGCAGAATTCCTGCAGTGGACGAAACGTAAACACGATTTATTATTCTGTTAAAAAATACATGACTACCGTTCTGAGGAGCAGCGGGTGTCCCAGGCATGGATGGATGTCTTGTGGATGCACAAGTATCAGTGTTTGGATGAGTCCTTACCACAAGCATTAAGCAGGAGTTTTATATATATAAAACTAGGTGGCTCGCAATGAAAATGAGAACCGGTTAAGTCCTTGCCATGGTGCTGGTCCAGCTCTAAGGCAGCTGTGTGCTCCACGTGGAGAGACGTTCAGTAGTCCTGTCGGACACAAGCCTGGCCTCAGTCCAGTTTCTAGTGGGCAGGTATCTGCACCCTGAAGGCTGTCCCAGCAGGCAGCGCCGGCAGGTTTCTTGTGGGCAGAGCGAGGTTTGAACGTGCTGAGGAGCTGGGCAGTGCAGACCCCAATGCAGACCCCAGGTCAGGTCTGAAACAGGTCAGCAGGGTGCCGCGGTGCCCTTCTTAGCTGCTGTGTAGCTTGAAGATTTCAAAAGCAAGGGATGTCAGTACATCACCAGCACCAAACAAATACTGAAGTCTCAATTTAAAAAAAAAGCGTTCTTCTAAATACGTTTGCCAACTTTGCTTGGATTTGCATGGAAAGCCTTCTGAGCCTCGAGCTGACATTCGATCCTTTAACTGAGCAAACTTGCTCTGAAACAAAAATTCCTTTGCAGGACACCATCGCTCGCTTGGTTTTGCCATTTTTGGGAACTCCCAGCTATACATTATGCTAACCAACTGGACCTGAAAGCCATGTACCTTGATAGATGTGCATGCTCATAAATACGGCGGTGGCAGGGGAGGTGTTGCTTTTCCCATGCGTAGGGCCAGGACCTGAGAGGTGCTGAGCATCCGCACGCCGTGCTCGCTTGCGTGGCATGGTTAGGAGCAGAACAGCGGTCTGTAGAAACGGTCGCAGACTGGATTACATCACGTGAGGGTGAAATTGTTACGGGTTGGGATGGAGGAAAACTGTTTTACTTTGGCTGAGCGCTTTTTTCTGTGCTGCTGCTGTGCATGTGCTTGCGTCGGGGAACCGAGCTTTTATTGACTGCTGGTTTTCTGTTTTCAAAGCTGATCAGTGGTGGTTCTATTGTAAGTGCTGAGGCAGTATGGGATCACGTCACCATGGCCAACCGGGAGTTGGCGTTTAAAGCAGGAGACGTTATCAAGGTCCTGGATGCTTCCAACAAGGACTGGTGGTGGGGTCAGATCGATGATGAAGAAGGATGGTTTCCCGCCAGCTTCGTGAGGGTGAGTGTCTTTCTTCTTTTTACCGCTACAATGAATCACTGCTGATGCTGTTCAGAATGGTCAATGAACTGAACCGTTACTGTGTTTGTTATCTTTGATGCTTATTTCCTGTTTTCTGTCCGAAAAATGGGGAGCAAAGGTTTCAAAAGAAGTGAGAGTGGAGTAGAGGGAGGCTGGAGTAGGTATTGGCTCTTGGGATATGGAGTGGCCTTTGCTGTGTGTTTCGACATGATGTAGCCTCCCTCCTTAAGCAGTTCTTTGGAAAACCAGTTAAGAGTTGTGTGGGCTGTCAGGTGTAGGTGATTTGGTGGGGCCTAAAAGTTCACGCCGGCTACAAGCGACCCGCATTGGGAAGAGCTTTCTGGTCTGCGTGTCGCACAGAGAGGTGTCAGCCCTCCCCTTTCCAAAGCAGTGCTGCGTTTTGACTCTTCAGCAGTTTTGAATGTAAAATTACTTCACTAATTAGTCCCTGACCAGCTCTGGTTATTTTTTTTGAGGAGACAAGAAACCATTTTGCTTGTCTCTGTTTTTCTGCTGAAGCAGGTTTTGCTATACCCAGCCAGTGGCGATCTGGCCTTTCACAAATAAGAAGGATTTCAGCACTTAATTTTTTTTACTCAGTATGTGTTAAGAAAGCAAAGGGACAAGAAGATGCCCTTTTTGCTATTGTCAGCTCCTGCCACATTATTTGGGCACTCTCGAGCCTTCCTCGGGGAGTCAAGACGTTGGCTTTGACCTTGTGCACTTCCTTCTCCTCTCCCTTCTGCACAGGGTTCAAGAGGCGGGATCAGAGACTTAATTCCTTTAGAAGCCTAGGGGATATGGTTCAAAAAATGAAGATTTCTTTTGCCTTGTAAAATTGTGTGAAAGATGACTCTTTCCTTTGAGCCTCCCAGGCAATTTGACAAGCTCCGTGGCAGTCGAGGGGAAGACAGTTCTCTCTGCAGCGCACACTGAGGACATGCCGCATCCCAAGGAGACGCCGTGTTTGCTTTGGTTCTCTGCCTGCCTTACCCTCCCTCTGAGCCCTCCCTCTTTGGGGCAACCCTGCATCATCAACACCCCCGTTTGATTATATCGCTTCATCTGGGAAATATGGATTAGGAAAATTGGGTTAAAATGTATGACCTGGTGTTTCCTACTGAGGTACAATGACCACCGATAAGGGAACCCAGACCTTTGCTCGCTTCTGCCTCCCCAGTGCACGATTTTTCTCCCCCTGTGGGACACATGATGCAGCTCGTCTGTCTCTCCTAGGTCTGGCCAGTGCTAAGAGCAAGAGATCAGGGACTGGAGCTGGAGCCTGGGCTGCCTGCGTGAAAGAGCTTATGTTGTTATTCTGGCCCGAAATAACAAGTAGTGTTTAGTATTTTGTTGAATAGGACAGCTGAGCTGACCCCTGCAGCCAGTGGAGATAGCGAGTTTGGAAAATGAATTTGCATCAGGTGTGAGCAAGATGATAATCTTATTGCAGAAAATACTCCCACCTGTGTCGCTAGCCCATCTCATCTGTGTTGCTGGCCGGAAAGGCTGAATTAGAAAAATCTGTCTGTCTGATTATTTTTGCTTAATTTGGAGACTGAAATATTCTGGGCCGGTTTAACTTTTCAGTGTATTGACCAGTGCTGTTTTGTTTCGTGATTGAGGGGAAAAGATTTAATATCCTTTTTTGTATGATGTTGTAAACATACTGTTCACGGTAGGTTTAATAACAATCTTGTTTTGTGTTACCCTGTTCTCTAAAAAACCACACCAAACAACTAAACAAACAAGCCCATTTACTCTAAGGCTCAAAACCTTGGATCATTTGACGTGGCTGAACTTTCCATCTCTCCCTACACTTTCAAAGGCTGGGAGGATGATTTTAGAAACCAGTAAAAACAAAGAAGAGGAATCAATGAATCTCAGACTGTTGTACACAAATGTCTGAACAACATCCTGAACAACCCTTGGTGCTTAGGATCATGATGGCCTTACCAGGCAAGTTTCTTGCTCATTCTGTCTAATGTCACAACCCCGCGGCTTGACTTTACTCCAACAAAATCAATCTTTCCATCAGCTCTGCAAGAGGCTGGCTCGATTGTTCCATCTGTGAGACACTTGTTCAGCCTGGGCTGGGACCAGACACCTGCCCTGGGACCAAATGATGCGCTCCCAAAAGGGGAAGCTGCATGGGTTTGCTGCCATGAATGATAATTAATATTTAAAAATAAGTACCAGCCATTTCAAAAAATATGCAAGCGGAGTTCTGGCACAGTTTGTCCGCAGCTCTGCAAGGGAGGCTGAAGGGGAAAATTCGCCACTCGGGTTTACAAAACAGAGCTGCCTTCTCCACGCAGCACTTCTCGGTGTGCTGCCACGAGGCAGCCCACTCGCTGGTTGTCCTGTGCTGAGAAAACAACTGCCATTTGGGCTGTCATGTTCTCCTCTCCTCTGTTGGCTGAGGTCGCTTGCTTGCCTCTTCATTTCTATTCTTGCATATTCCCCCCCGCCCCCTTCACTCTCTGTCTTTCTTGGTAAGTAATTTGAACCAGATGCCTGCAAAGCCTTCGGGGCCTTTCGGGAAGGCGCCTGTAACCCCTCTTTTGCTTGCAGGACCATTGCGGCAGGTTTATGCTCCTTCTGGGTCCTGGCAAGGACCGTTTAACCTGAACACTTTTCACTTTGCTCTTCTCTCCATCTTTTTTATTGTATTTCTTATTCGGCTGATTGCTCTTTCATAATGAGGAGGCTGGGTTTTTTCTCTGTTGTACTTTGAGCCCTGCATTTTTAAGACGACGCCAGAAAACTGCCTGATTTAGCCTGGGTGGTTCTAGTTTTACTTGCAAAATAATTGCTTTCCTTTATATCTGTATTTCTCTTATGCAAGTACAGGAGGAAAAGGGAACAACATGTTGCATAGCAGAGGATGAAAAGCAGTTCAGGTAAGGGATGACAGGACAGACCAGACAGGTGTAAAACCAAATAGGATTAATTTCAGGATATTTTAGACTGCAGGACTCTTGTAGGTACTAACAGGGGGTGCAGCAGAAGATCACTGCAAAGTCAGATTCCTCTCAGTGTCATTTGGATCGCTTCTGAGGACAAAACTGGGCTGGAAACCTAGTTTGCAATGAGGCGTCTGACGCTTCTTGCTCTCCAGCCAGATCATATGAAAATCTTTGGCAAAGCATTTGGCACTCACAAAATCTCATAGCAGGAAAAATTCACATTTGCAAGTGCAGAGGAAAACAGCAACCTGCTGATTCCCCTGGCCTCTTTTACACATATAGTTGGGGGGGTTGCAAACAAAAACTGCACTTGAATTGCCTGCATGTACAGGAACTGTTGTCTCCATGCATTACACCTGCAGTTATCCTCTTAGTAGCTTGAGACTTGGCTAGAAGAAAGGGGGAGAGAGGAAAGCCATGGAGTTTTGGGAGCACAGGAACTTTCAAGGAGAAACTGGATGATAAAGCGATGCTTTTTGAGAAAAAGAAAAAGCGCAACAGAGGAGAAATAAAATTTGGAGCTAGTAAGCAATGGTGAATGGTTTCCCGCAGGAAGCTGCTGCGCTCAGGGAGAAAGTTATGAAAACCCGTAAGTCATTAGAGAGGCAGAGGAGAACGCCAGAACTAGGTTTAAAGCTGAATAATGAGCTGGGTTTACGACAGATGAAGGTATCTATGTTGTATTTTAGCGCGTGTTATCAAGTGAGCACGCTGGACAACCACAGGGTGCAACCACCAATCTTGTCATTAGCTGCACTGTGTCTTTGAATGTCCTGTCAACTTTTAGGGGTCTGAAAGGGTGGGAGGTACGATTGGAAAAAAACAGCAGGAATTTTAAACAGAATTTCATATACTTGTAGTGGTGAGGCTACTTGTTGCTCTCCTCTCCTTTGTGGATGGCATAGCCTCGGACTGTCTTTACGTGATGTGGTACAAATGAGTTTTTGCATACCAGCACATCCACCGTCCACATCTGCTCAAAAAAATAGGCTTAGTGTTTGTAGGAAGGAATTTATAGCACAGAATTATACTCCAGTACTGCAAATGGGTCAGTTGTCGTACGTTAAGGTCTCCTTCAGAAAATACAGTAAGTCTCAAAACAAAGTTTTGATTGCAGAGCCCAACGTCAAGTCTCCAAAATCGCCCGGGTGAGATTCAAACACTCCAAACACAGGAAATCAAACGGCACCGTGTTTGGGCTCCACTGAAAAAGAAATTAAAAAATGGAGGGATGTTTAGCGCTGTGAAATCTTTCTGTCGAGATACAGCAGACTGCACCCATCCTGGGCAGAGAAGGGGATTTATTTTGTTATAAAGCTCTCCTTAATCTCTTTGGATACCAAGAGGCAGACTGAGTTTCCAGAATACATTTCTTCTCACCTCAGCGGCAGTGACTCTTCCTTCCATGTTTTTATTAAGCTAAGCTAAAGGGCAAGTCTGGGGTTGAGGAGCTTTTACTACAACTTCTTGTAGTGCCTGGTGACTGTTGGGTTGTTGTGCAGAAATGAAGGGTAACGGTCCTCCAAAGGCTTGAGCAAAGATGGTGTATAAATGCTTTGTGGTCTGTACCTCTTACACAGGAGAAAATGCAGGGGTGGATCAGTGCAGCAGTGCTCCTTGTTCTCTCTCATCGTCGCCTAGGTTTCCCCACGTGTTGTAATTTTAGATTGATTTTCCTGCTGAAAAGCTGCCTTTGACCCACTTTATTTTCTGCTGCTAAGGGAGAAGTGCTAGATAAATTGGTGTAAGCTTTTAAGGCAGTGTTTAGTAGGAGACTCTAAACCCGAGTCCTGTCTGAGTGCCTACAGCTCGTACACTGTATTGGGTAGGTGGGTTTAACTCCTGTGCGCAGGAGTTGTGACTGTGCTCTCTGTTGCAGGTGTTGTTCCGAGAGCCAGCCACATCTTGCTGCCCTGTCTGCTTTTTTCCCCCCTTTAAAATCTCATTGTCTGTGTAGGGTTCTTGATACAGCAGCACGTCACTCACCTGCTTTTCCATCCGCCGCAGTCACTGCATTAGCGTTTACTGGGCGCCAACCGCAGTGACACCTAGGTGAGGTTTTCCAGGGAAGAGGATGGTGCTGAAGTAGCCCTCACCTGTTGGACAAACAAAATGGTATGTGCTGCAGTGTCTGCTGCAGGCCGTGCCTCGTAAAGGAGACTTTATTCTCCCGTGGCAAATCCAGCTTAAAAATAGCTTCTGGTAGAGGTATCACACACAGCGCGAGCAGCACTCCACAGCGACAGGATGCACTGCAGACAAATTGTGGGTTTTTTTTTTTTAGTCAGGCAGTGTTTTAGCATCCAAATGCTGCCTGTGCTAATTGCAGCTGCCATCAACGTGACAACTCTTGCCACTCAGATAGCTCAGCATCCCTCAGATCTCCAAAGGTTCAGATGCCCCGGCACTTGGGCCCTTCCTCGTACAAGGTGCAAAAACAGTGTTTTGAGGCCTTTCTTTGAATCAGGCAAACTAGGCACAAGTCTTCACAGCCCGAAGCAGTGGATTGCCTGGCCTGGCAGGGTTTCTGCAATGAGCTGCTGGAGCAGCTGAGGTTTCGCTCTTCCCTGTTGTGCGTCACATGTAGCATCACGCAGCAGGGGCTTTTGGTTTTTAGGAAACTGCCATAACTTGCAGTATTTTGGTGAATATAGTGTAGCACAGTTTATTGCAGCGTCCACGCAACTTTTGCTACGTGGTGGAGCTGCAGCCCATGGGAGTCTGTGCATTTAGGCTGCAGGAAACAGAGGAAGGAAGCCCAGGGCAGGTTCTTTGGAGCCATTTTTGTTCACCTTTCATGGGTACGGAGTCTGAAGCTGTCCTTGTAGAGTACGCTGTTTTCTCCTTTTCCAGAAACGAGTGAAGAGTATTTCTCACCTTGGGTAAAGGGAACTTCTGAGGCTGGGAACGGCGAGTTTTAGAGGGGGAGGAAGAGCTGAAAGTGGGTTTGCTGAAGCTGGGGAGTTGCAGGAAGGAAGGAGAAGGTATCGAAGAGCCTGTGAACTGGAGGGAAGCGAAGGACGATGAGGCTGGAGCCAGATTACAGAAGGAACAATTCAGGCTCTGGGAGAAAATAGTGGTAGGACCACAGGAGGGAAAACCAACTTGCTTCACCTGCCTTTCCTTCTACTGCCAAATGTCCTAGTCCTCATCCTGGAGGAGGATACAGGGAGAATATGGTCTGTGTTTCCCAGCAAACAGCATCCCAACCACAGTCCCGCACTTCCCCAAGCCTGCAGCCTGCCCACAGAAGGGCAGCGAGGCTGGGGCTGGCCGGGGCAGCTCTGGGAGGACAGGCAGCATCCCTGCGCCTCTGGCCGCCTGCCAGTCCTCACCTCCTCTCTGAGGGCAGGGAAGGGAGAAGCATCTGCTCCTGGGCATTTGTAGAGCCCAGGACAGGCTGTGCTTCCTCCTGGGGGCAGAGAGAGGCTGTGCCCGGATCACTGGCTTGACACGCAGAGACTGATGTTGTTTTACTTACGCAAAGCTCTGCACCATGAGCCCTACTTTATTGCAAATAAGCAGGTGATCTTTTTAGTCCAGTAGAGTCCAACAGAGCGTGCATATGATACAGCACATGTGGCTGAAAACACGGGCACGGCGCTAGCTAACCACCAGAAGGGAGAGGGGGCAAACCCTGCGGCTCTCGGAGCGGTTCCGCTGAGCAGGGCAGCGTGGCAAGGTGGGTCAAATAGTCCTGAGGCTCTGTGCTGCAGCGTGTTTCTGTCCTACACGCCCTTGCAGTTGTTGCAGGGCTAATGACGCTGTAATACCACCGGTACCAGGTTTTGGTGAAGGCTGGGCTGCTCACACTGGTATTGTTATAAAGTCACCAGTGAGCGGAGATTCGGTGGAACGGCAACAGCTCTCTGGAAGGATCTGCCCGTATCATTAATCTGCAACATTATTTAATTGTGAGCTAGAATCCAGGATGGCACATTATCTGCTAGTTTTGTCCTTGTGAATATCCAGTGGAAGGAGATTAATAATCCAGATGGCTGGTAAAATGTTTGTTTTATCATGCTTTCTGATTATTATGAGACTATGAGCCCTCAGTGCCTATTCAAGTAAAATGTCCTCTATATACAGTGTATGCATTCAGCAGTCTAAATATATAATAATTACAGGTCAGCTAATGTTGGAAAGGTGCCATTTGGTGATTTTATGCACCATTTGGGTATAGCTGCAAATTGATACATCACGTTTCTACAGATTTTATATAAATCACAGATAATATTAACTAGCACAATGAAATGATCAGCTCTCTCTGGCTCCCAGAACTGGATCCTTAGGCAAGAGGGGCTTTTTTATTTGACTATTTTACTTTTATCTGTCTCTGCAAATTATTATGTTAGGCAGGAGCTGGTCCTGACTTCCTAATTAGGTTGAATTTTGAAATAGGACTGTGAGCCTCATGATAAGCCTGTTCTTCTCCACATGTAGGGTGGCCTTCCAGTGCGAAACATCACTTAGGACTAGCATTATGCAACTTGAATTTTTTCTCCCTGTAGTTTTTCTTGGTTTCTTTTAATTAATTCTTAATACAAAGCGTTTGAAATGGTTCTTGGGGCAGGCTTCATTGTTTGGCACGCTGGACCTTTTTAATGGTGTGGGGGAGACACACACAGTGCCGTATTATTTCAGAACCCATGCTTTTTTGCATTGCAGAGGTATTTAAAAAGGCACTGAAGGCTGATTTGTTATTGTAGGGTTGTTGAGGATTACTGAACAGCTGTTATTTATTTATTCTTAAAAAAAAAAAATTGGCATTGGGTGCAGTAATTCAGGCTGGTATCCCAAACGCCCCGTCTGTGCCAAACCACAGCCCCAAATTGCTGAGGAGGACAGGACAGGAGCCTAGAGAGACTTCTTGAAATCCAAGTGAGCGGCAGAACTGACAAGCTGCCAGGGAACTGAAGTCCCATCTCTGCTTTGTGGAAAGCCCCACAGGAGCTTCATAGGGGTGGCAGCCACCCATCCTGAGCAGGGAAGACTGGGGAGATGAGGTGAAACTGGGAGAAAACTAGAATTTTGAAGTTTCGTTTATAAAAAAAGAGATATTTGCACTGGGAGGGAGGTACATCTGTGCATTTGTGTCCAGTGCACGTTGGAAAAGCTGGGGAAGAGAGAGCCCTTTTTCCATTAGTGGTATCTCATCGTTATCCGCAGCAACGGAGGTCGAGCATTTCAGGCAGGACAGTGTTTTTGGGAGAGTCACGTGTGTCTGAAACGTAGCGAACACCCTACTTACAGGTGACTGTGGACTGGGCTAAAATAGGAACCTTTGCAGCATTGTCTAAATCAACTAAATATGACATTTAATAAGTTACTGGGGAAAAAACAATGTCACCCCCAGTTTGCCTCTTCCACCTGGCTGTCGCCGGCAGCACACCATCGCTGCGGTTTGAGCGAGCAGGTCAGTGAAGCAGAGAGGATCTGGCTTGGGGTGGTGGTGGTGGGTCAGAGGACACAATTAACACTTTAGGTGCAGCCTTCCCTTGCCCCAACGTAGCCCAGCTCTTTCTCAGCACAGGCACAAGAGGATTTGAGAGGTGAAATTGCAAAACCAGCTGTACTGCGTCAGACCAGAGGTCTGTCCAGCCAAATTGTTGCTCATGGATGAGTACAAGAGTGCAGCAAGCCCAGAGTGATGCATTTAAGTCCATATTTCAAAGCATGCATGAGCTTTTCTAGGCCCTCCGCTTCAACGTAAAGTCTGTCAACCTCAAAAATAGTCATGAAAAATGTCATTGGTAAGGTAGATTATCCCCGTTTATAGATGGGGAAGGCCTCCACCAGTTGAAATGATTGGCCCAAGGTCAGCAGCAGAGCTGCCAGTGTACCTCACCTTTTGTGAGTCATAGCCCAAACTTCAAATGATCCCCTGGAAGAATGATCCTTCCTTGAGTTATGGAGAACTTTAGAGGTTAAGACAGAAAGCCGGAGTGTTTGAACAGCACAGTGGGATTAATCCTTTCAGCAGCTGAGGCTGGAGAGCGTGGGGTGGAAGGCAGTTCGGCTTCCTCTGTTACCTATAAAATTGTTGCATTTGTTTTTAATCTAAAGCAGAAGTCATCTAGACTAGAACTGTAATTTTTTCCTTTTGGGAACATGAATCCTAGCAGGAAGGAGCAAAAATTTCATTAAGAAAAAAAGCAGAACTCCTGAGATTCCCAGATGTGGAAGCAGGGAGTGTTCCTGCAGTGCACAAAAGACAGACCAAATTCTGAGGTTTTCAGAAATCATGAGAGTTTGCAGGCTTGCTATTTGCCTTAGAGTTTCAAAGCCTTTAGAGTTCATGTTTCCTCCCACTACTATTATGATTAGATCTTTCCTGCTTTATTTTTTAAATGAAAATTGAAATTTTTCTCATGGTCACTTGACTCCAGGAGGTAGAGCTTTAAAAATATCCTCTGTGGCCAAACTGGCAGGAGTGTCATGAAACTCGGTAACAAGCTGTTCCAGTGGGTTTGGGAGAGCTGCGAAATACCTTTTCATGGTAGCAGGAAGGTAGGATGAAATGTTATTTTAAACTTCAACCAACAGGTTTTAATACCTACATTGGTCCTGCTTGATTTTCAACATATATTTGGTTTGGAGTGCCAGTAAAGCTGTCATGAGGATATATTCCTCAAAGGACTCCCCATGCAGTTCTGTCCTTCCCAGGTCTAGCCCAGTTTCTCTTCGGAGGATGGCCCCCAGGTTTTCACAGCAGAGCCCCCGTTAAAATCAGCGTCACTGATGTAAGTAAATTGGCCCCCAAGGTCGCTTTGGCAGTCATACGCCAGCATGGCAGTTACTCAGAAGCAGCATTGGGTGTTTATGTTTCATCATAAAACATCATAAAACACTGCTTATGTACGTGAAGCGTTGCTCTATCTCAGTGTAACTGAAACCTCTTCCAGAGCAGAGTGGGGTTTGCTGGGAAGAGGCATGTTTTCTAACTGGCTTTTGGGTTGTTCTCTGAACAAGTGACATTCTTTGGAGATTTGTTTCAGTATGCCAGGAGAGGTTTTGCATGCTGGATCCCCGTATCTTTGGGTGTGATTAGATCACTAGCTCGCTGCCTTCCCTCGCAGTGACCCAGGGCTCAACCAGGCCTCCCAGTGCTGATGGAAATCCTACAGAAAGCCCTTTCAGAGATCCATGTGCAGCCCCACAACTGGGAGACAACCTGACCCAGTCCATCTTTGCAGCAGATGCCGCGATGGAGAACCCCATCCTGTGGGAAGGACCTGGGGACAGGCATGCGGAGCTGCTCCCACGCATGCTGCATCTCCCAGGGGTTTCCTGTGTCCAAACTTGCATAGCCAGACCTGGCTGGGGTCACTGAAATGCCCTTCTGCAGCACCCAGGGCTGCTCCCCCTTAGGACCAGCCCCACTTTGACTGCACCGAGCCACCCTGGGTGCTGCCAGTGCCGCAGGACCGCACGGCCATTCTGTGCCCGGACGCACCGCTTCCCCCTGGAGTGCACCGTGACATAAGAAACGAGAGCTGACAGCCGTATTTGCTGGGTCTCGCTTCTGCTCTGTCACACAAGACGTTAAATTGACTCTCGGCTGCGTTATCTTGGGGAAAGGTATGAAGCCTTTGTACTTTGAGGATGGCTCCTTCATGCAGCGGGAGCAGCGCCGAGGTGGCAGGAGGGGTTATTTCACCTCCTTGGCAGGCTTCAGCGTGTCCCTCTGGTCCCCTGAGGTGCAAAAGGAGGTCCCATGGTGGCAATGCAGGGTGGGGAGCAGGTAGGAGATCGCGTGGGCAGAGCAGTCAGGATGCCCGGATCCATCCTGGCTCTGCCAGTCGCTCATCCAGGCAAATGGTCTGCACTGGGTTTCCTTGCCCTGGAAAGTGCCCGGCGCTGCCAGGACCTGGCGTGAGCACAGCCCGGGGTCCGCAGCATAGGGCTGATGCCCCCAGCGGGTCCTGCCCCACTGCCGGCAAAGAGGGCATCTGGTCATTTAAACTGGCATCGCTGCCCCACACACCCTCCTGTAAAGTCCCTGATAGCTCCCGGACACAGGGACAGGCGTGAGCAGGGTGAAAAGTCCGGCTTGTTATTGCTTTGGGGTTTTTTATCCCCTAAGTTTGCGGCATCATTAACATTCTGCTAGAGAAGACATGGGTTTTCTTCAAACATCTCGGCTTCTTGGCCTTTATAACTCACTGTAGGATGACAAAACGTGGGAGCTGTAAGAAGTGGTTTAGAAAAACATGCTAAAAAGCAGGGAAGTTGGGAAAGCAGGGAAGGAGCATGGGCAGGTTTAGGTTTTTTTACTTTACTAATTTATAGGAACACAGTCCTTTACAATCTGTTGAAAACTGAATTTAAGCTGAATAATGGGAAAGTATTAAAAACTATTAACACTGAAAGAAGACTGAAAGATCAGGTTAACGATACAGTTTGTTTTCTGTTTGCGTGGACACAAAGGACAATGTATTTTTATGTTTGAAAGTCTCCAGTATTTGGGGCTTTAAATGCTGAGGAGAAAAGTTGCTTCATTTACATAACAACTTTGGTGATCTATGTAATAGAGCAGTATTTCTGTCTGTTTTAAGCTTTATTTAATGTTTGTTTAGAAACTATGCTGAGCCAAATTGGAGTTGATCAGAGTTATTTTAAGCAGGTTTTATTTGGGGGAAAAGGTAACCAAAGGAGGCACTTGATCCGTGTGTTGTGTGCAGAGCACAGTGGTCTTCAAAGACACAGAAACCGGGAGGCAGCGTTATTTTTTAGTTTACAAGTTCAGTGTATGTTTTTTATTTGATGATGGAAAGAAAATTCAGTGTGCTGAACATGCAGTGATCCTTTTTAATTGCTTTTTGCAATTTGTTCCAATTTAGAGTATTCAGTGCCCAGGGGTGCTTGGCGCCCCGTCCAAAGGTGCCCTCAGCCCCTCCAGGTTTCAGGAGACTTACGCAGCTGGTCTGATCTCAGTGCGGTTTAGGGGTCACCGTCTCAGGATGCTGAGATAGGGCATTTGCCTGAGCGAGAAAGGCTTTTCATGTGAAATGATGAGGAAAGCTGCTGTGAAATGAAAATCAATGCTCATTCACAAATCCTGGCCTGGGAAGTTTACAGAAAACTCAGTGCCACAACCCGGGGAGCCTGGGCTGATGTTCACATTCATTCAGATTTCTGAACCAGACGTATCTTGACCTTCTTAAATCAGTCACCTGTGAAGGGCTTATCCCTCCTCCCAGAGGTTTCTTCCTGTTCGGACAGACCCCAGCCGATGGTGTGCGGGAACTGGGACAAGCAGTGCTTTCCACCAGTAACTGCAGTTTCCTTTAGGTTGGTCTGTTCTACGTATGTACCTCTTGGTTCAGAGCACTTGACAGCGTCCAGCGGTCCAGTTCCCTTTCACGTGATTATTTTATATTTGGGATCAAAGCTGTCAACACTTGAAATCCCTTTGTTTACGAGAGGAACTTGGCAGTGTGCGGGGAACCATTTGGGGCTGGTTGCACCAGTATAAAAATGGACTGTCTGGGCTGTAAGCTGTGCATCGCTGGCAAGAGCATCGCCGTTGCTGTAAGGAGGGAGTCGATCCAGTGTCTCCCAGAGTCATGCAACCCAAGACCCAGCCTACTTCCACGCGTTGGCTTCCTGATGCTTTTATGAATAAGCCTGTTGCTCTCCCCTCTTCTCCTCGCAGCTATGGGTAAACCAAGAAGATGGAGTGGAGGAGGGAACCAGCGATGTGCAGAATGGCCATTTGGATCCAAGCGCCGACTGCCTCTGTCTCGGCAGGACCGTTCAGAACCGAGACCAGATGAGAGCCAACGTCATCAATGAAATCATGAGCACGGAGCGCCACTACATCAAGCACCTCAAGGACATTTGCGAGGTACATGGGAGTTGTGATGCTGGGGTACTGCAGCAGGACCTGGGATGGGCTGTTGAGAGCCAAGGACTGGGTTTGTCCTTGGGTGATGGGGGAAAAAGATGCAGTGTGTTTGAGTACGGTGTCTAATAGAGGAGCAGCATCTGTCAATAAGTATTGATACTTCTGAGGATTTTCTGCTGGGTCTGATAATTACCTTTAGTTTGTATTAACTGAAAGTACAATTTTGTGACCTTTTTTCCATACCTCTTTGTCTAAAAAATGATGAGGTTGAGATCCTTCAAGCAGTCCTCTTAATTAAAACCCGATGCCATCCCCTTTTGAACTTGTGATTGAGGAAATTAGGTTGTAATTAGACCAATCAGTTACCCATTTCATCTCTGTCTTTCACATTGGGTTCACAATTTCCCCTGGCTCAGGATGGCCCCCACTTGCCTTTTCTTACAGCGAGACTGAGAGCAAAGTGTCTTCACCATGGGAAATGAAGTACATTACATTTATCCACTGTAAGGAAACCGGCAAGCAAATGAACTTTGGTGACTGACCCCTCACATCCCCAACTTGATTCTCCTTCATTATGTTACAATTAACCCCTACAGCCCCTTACTGTCCTGCAGCATCCAGAATTAGTGCCGCAAGCTAAGCCCAAAGTGCAGTGCATGCGGTGCTGGGTGTTTGGGGAGGAGAATGCACGGCTGCGCTGGAGAGTGTTGCAGGACACCTTGGGCGTTGTGTAGAGCATATACTTATCGCTAAGAGGCAGACAGTTTGTTAGCACTAAAATCAAAGTCCGTGGCTTTCAGCTCATCCCTCTGAGTGTTTAGGATTTAGCGAGCCTGTGCCCAGTCTTTGCAGAGTCAATGTGCTAAAGCCCCTTGTGAATTCTGCTTAGAAGAATGTCTTCCTCCCTTCATACTTGCTACTTTTCTATTGACAAGGCAAAGCAGCCATCCAAAAAGCATCTATGACACTTTTCAAATACAGAAGAGTCGTGGGATTTCAATTTGGAAACAAATGAGCTTAATTTCGCTGTGCTATTTCAGTCAGAGAGCTTTGCATTGAAGAAGGGAAGAACTGCAGGAACTTTTCTACATATTGTTTCTTTTCCTGCATTTGCACTTTTCTGTTGAAAAACTAAATAAACCTTAACTTGCATTTCCCAGCCATGTCACCATGCTTTTTCCAAATCAGATTCTCAGGAGGTACAGATAAGTATAGCTTCAGTGACATCTGTGGAGTAACGCTGATTTACAGCACCTAACGATATGTCCCAGATATGAAAGATATCTCTAAGGCTCTTGCCTTGCTCTGTATGATGCAAAATAGTATTGAGGGGATAAATCTAGGTACAGCACCAGGAAATTATTCAGCTGCCTTTCTTAAAGAAGGAGGAGGACTGAAATGGGCATTCTCATCTGCAAAATAATGGGCTGTCCCTTGCTGGAGAGAGCCTCATTGTGCTCAGTTTAATCAGAGCAATCCATTTGCCTCGAGAAGGCTCGGAGACAGCTCAGTGATCCCAGGCATTTCGTATAGCATGACGTGACTGTTTCTATTTGTGCATAAGAGGAGGGGGACTGGAGATGGAGAGACGCGGGCTGGCTTGAGCTCCTCCCAGCGCTACTGGATGAATTTGTACAGAGGTGTTATTTGTGCCGAAGAACGAGTAGATCCAGACAACCGCTGATGAGATGCAGAAGTGCTGTTGACAGCGGCAAATTCCCTTCTTCCCTTTGCTCTTTATTTTAAGGTGTCAGGACAAACAGCAGCGATATGACGTATTGGAGGGGATAAGAGAGGAGTTCTGGCTGGGTGGCGAAGGCTGAGCCTGATTTAGTACTGAGTTTAGCAGTGTGTAGTTATACTCTTGTTGCTGAGCTATAATGAATAACAATTCCTAATACCAGCGAGGCACCTTAAGATGTGTGGTTGTTATCAGAGGACCGTAGCCCCTGCTAGGTGATTAAGATCCCTCCAATTGCTCTTTTCTGCTTCAGGATGCATTTCACTACCTGCTACTATATTATTATACACCATGTTATTATTCATAATACCCATGACACTAGTCCTGCCAAGTCAGGAGCTCGCAAGCTAGCCAGCACCAGAATGAAAATTACCTGCGCAAGCCAAGACCTGCGTGAAGCAGCTGGCTTGGAGGGGAATTCCCCACCACAGCAAAGCCATATTGCTGCTGTTGTGCCCTTGCTTAGAGTATGAAGGACTGACTGCTGCTTGGTGAAACACTGTTGTGAAGATTTTTATTAGAGGTAAAATATGGATTTTTCCCTGGACTGCATTATCAGGAGTGGATGGATCATTATTCTGAAATATCACCAAGGGGAAAAGAAAGAAAAAGGAATTTAGCCTTAAGGAAGTATCCTGCAATAGGAATTTCAGGCTTAGCGGTTAGAGCTTAGAAAAATAATAAGCTACTGAAAACTAGGCTTTTATAACGGGTAGCAGTAGGCAGCCTTACTGGCAGGCAGTGCTGTAAAGCACCACATATACGCATGGCCATCTCCAGGCTTGAAAAGGTGTCCCCCTGCACCGGGGGTTTGGTCCTGGGAGGATGCGGGGTCTGTCCGTGACCGGCAGCGCAGCCGAGGTGCTCGGTCAGGACGGGTACCTCCATGAGAGCAGAGGGCCAGGAAGGTGGTTTCAGCTGCAGCGTGCGGTGAGGAGCGCAGGTGGAAGAACGAGACGCGGGAGGGCTACAAAGAGCAGGGTGCTGTGCTCTGAGAAATGAGCAGGATTTGGACCAGCACATGGATCAGGAAGACAAGGCTAAATTTAAGGAGGTGTTAGAGGGAGAAGTGACAGAGCTTGGATGGGAACAGTGAGGCAATTGGGAGATCAAAGGAAACCTCCGTATTATGAGTAATTTGGGGGTAGGAGGTTAGAAAGGCCAGCCAACTTCCAGTGCTGCGTTTTGCTCTTTTCCAAGTAATTTCACTTTGAATTTATTTTTTAACAATGTTGACTGGATTCCACCTAAGCTTTGCTTTAGTGCCAGGACAGCTCTGAATGCCGCGTGGAAAACATCTCATTGCATCTTAGCTGTCAAGCTGGGTCTGTTGTGCAGAGCTGATGGGACAAGTTTTCACGTGGTCTGGATGGCATTAGCCTGACTCATTCTCAGAAAGGGATAAAACCCACTTTTTTGTGCTGCCTTAGAGCGAAGCAGCTGCCATTTCTTGGCAGCACTGTCCTTCAGAGGACCACATCTGAGGAGCTGCTGGCCCCATTGTATGACCAGTTTCTCATCCATGGATACCAGACTGGAGGGCAACTCTGCAGAAAGCTCTTTGGATCGATGGGGATATATATACTACGTATATGTGTTTCCCAATGTGCGACTTGTAGCTGTCTTTCACAGCCTGCCTGTGCACACCTCATTTTTCTGTTTTAGAGCTGGCTGCTGCTTGCCCTTTTGAGGAACAGGCTTGTGTTCCTGCAGGACTTTATTTTATATTGTAGGTGGGCCCCAGTGCTATCACAGTGCCTGACATTCAGCACTTGCTGTAGGCCGGTATTTGAACAAGTGCTTTAGAGTCCTGACTGCCTAGTCCAGACATGGGCGGTTTGCCTTTTCAATTCAAACAGTCTCAGCTTTGTTCCTATGCTTATTCTTGGTGTGTGCCTATCGGCAAATGCTCACCTGGATGCTGCGAGCGCTGCTCTAGAGAAGAGTATTTTTATAGCCCAAATGGTGCTGGTCCAAACCGAGGGATGGTCTACAGGACAGTGTAGACAGCCCCCAGACTGGCTCAGGGATGGAAAGAAGCTGGAATATCATCAGAACTGCCTTTGAAGTTACAGCCTGCAGTGGCTATCATCTCCTCATTCTCTCCTTCACCTTGCTCTCAGCCGGACAAGAAGAAGGATGGATGGATTGGCCACCTCTCCTGGTTGTCTCTAAACCTGCTCTGGGGGGGAGAAAACTTAGCACTTAACCTCCTGCAAATACTTCCCAACTTTGGCCTATACTTCAGGGACTACATGGAAAAGTACTTTAAAAAGAGACAGTTTGGCAGCTATTTTTAGGTATTAATTGAGCAAAACACTCTCCAACATCTGCTCATCAGTCAGCTATCCCTTCGCTGAGCAAACCTGACGGGATGAGCAGAAGGAAGATGGCATTGTTTTATGTAACAGAATAAGTTTACTGGAAAAACTATGCAGCAGCCTTCTAGCTGGCTCTTGCTGCGTATTATATATAAATCTTCGGTCTCCCCTTTGCTGGCTTGTGCTGGAAACCAATCCTCCAAACGCACAAGCTGGATAGAGGATGAGGCTTGGGAACTCGGTGTGTTCTTTTATTTTCCCTGTGGTTTTATAGGTGCCTGTGCAGAAATGTGCTGCTTCAGCTTCTCTGAAACACGTGACTTGGGCAAAATGATGAACCAGCACAGGGAGGACAGGGAATATTCAAGACGTCAGTCGCAGCCAATAGCAACCCCAGGGCTGAAAGACGTCCACATAAAGCATCCAGTGACGGATTGCACAGAACAGTATGCGAGAAGGGAGGCTGGCTTGCAGGCAGCCTGCAGCGTGCAGCAGGGCAAAGGTCCTAACACAAACGGCTTGCGGCAGTCATTCAGCTCTGCTAGCCCTGAAGCCGGTGTCAAAAAGAGCCTGGCCTCGTGGGCAGCTGCACATCTTTTTTCTTTTTTTTTTTTTTTTTTGAAAGCTGTTCTGAGATAAGCAGGTAAACATGAAAAGCAGCATGGAAAGATATTCTGCATTATTCCTTGTTACTTTGAATTTTTATTTACCCTGCAACTGTCCTGCAGTGTGGGAACCAGCCTGCTCCCATTCCTCCTGGCCTTGAAAAATGAGAGGGGGAAACCCAGGGAAATGAGTCATCAAGGAGCTCCTGGAAGAAGAGAGACCTAGATTTAGTAAATGCAGAAAGTATTCCATAACCCAAGCTTCCCAGCTGAAAAAGCCAGCAAATTCAGGGTAACGGCATCCTTCTAGCTAAGCTGGACATCATAGACGTTGGTTCTTTGCCAGGTCGGCCAAAGTTGCATTTATCATTCATCTGTTTGAAGTTCTCCCTCTCAGGAACCACATGGTGAGGCTGAAGGACAGTTTATTATAGCGTTCCAATAGTTCACATTGTGGACCAGCAGCTGCGTGTCACCAGCTGGCGGTTCGTCTGTGTGACTAAGCATCTAGAGTTCCCAAATATAGCCCTTCAACTGGAGCTGCTGGCATTTTTTTCCCTTCTTTTTTTTTCTCTTCATGTATAATAAAGGCAGGCAAAGTCATCTCATGATGACCCCCGTGTTATTTCTTTTCAGTCAAGAGGCTGCAGTCCAGACCAGGCCAGCATAGCATCTGATATATGGCCTTGCAAAGTTTCTAGTCTAAATTGTCCAGACGGGCAAAGCACGGGGGGGATGAAGTGATTTGCTCAATGTCACGCAGGTCAGCGGCAGAGCCAGAAATTCAGCCCAGGCATCCCAACCCTCCACGTGTCACCCCATCCCCTGGACCACACGTGCTTCAGGCAAGCGTGTTTGAAGAAGTCCTCATGATTCAGCTGAAACCAGGATGGCGAGTTCATGGATAAGGCAGGGTCAGCAAAACAGGGAGGCAGACAGAACTTGGTGTGCTACGCTTTTTGCCAAAATATTGATCCACTCGGTCTTCTTAGGTCAGGAGGTCTTCAGAGCAGTGCTTGCCTACTGATTTGTGTTCGTATGATGTCCAGCTAAGCTCAGGCTCAGTACCAGTGGGTATCATGGGCAGATGAAGAATAAGCAGGGACGATCTTTTTATTGTTGCACTGGACCAAGATGCAGGAGACCTGAATTGTTTCCAAATCTACTGCAAATTCATTCTGTGATTTTGGAGAATTTCCTTAAACTCTCTACATCCTGCTTCTTCCTCTCTCTTTCTTCATTTGACTTTAATGTCTAATGTCCTTTACTCGGTAAAGGAGCCTGATATTTGTACGGAGAAGGGTGCAAAGCCTTTTCCTCTGGTCCCACTTAGAAAAGGAAGAAAAGAAATGAAAGAATAGTTGAGAAGACAGGAGAAAAATTCTCTTTCATTTTACTCTGTTTGGAATAGCATATTTGTGCTAATGGAATGGAGGGTATAGAAAACAAAATTAAAATAATGCTGCTTTCCTCTAGATGGCATTGATTAGCAACTCGGGCTGCTCCCACTGTGGCTCCCTTGCTCAGGCAAGCCAAAACACCTCCCCAACCTACTGCATCGCCTTTGGGCTTCCCCGCCATGGCACTCACAGGACAACAGCCCCCCGCTTTTGTCTCAGACTCAGGAAGATGAATAATGTGGGGGGATAAGCCATGTTGCCTCCCAAGTCAGGGAATGCTTGAAGAGTGTCTTCCGTCAACATTTCACTTGGTGCTGAAACAACTAGGGTGGTTACACCCTCCATACCCTCTTCCTAGACCAAGGGCACGCAACCACACATTAATAGTGTATTTCTCAGCATGATTATCAGCTTCCTTGTCCTGATTACCGTGGCTAAAAGGAGAAATCAGAGTGGGCAGATGATCAAACAGCCCCTCGCAGCTTTCTCTGTAATACCATGTGCCATTGAAGAGGACATGGGAACAGCAATGTTTGCAGGAGCTACCCTGGATATCGGGTATTGCAAGGCAGTGATTTTTGAAGGAACGGGCATACAATACTGTAACACACCTCTTTGAAGCTATCAGCCAAATTTTGCTGTTCTCGGCAGCACAGGTAGGGACAGAGCCATTTCAGGCTGTGCTGGTTGAGATCTCTGAGAAACCTTCCCTTTGCAAAACTGCTTCATGCAAAATGCTGAGGGACATTGAGGCAGAACCCAGCGCGTCCTCCCAGCGCACTGGACACGTTGTCTCCAGTGTCTCCTGTGCATACTGGGTCTGGCACGTCCTTAGCAAGAGTAGTGCTGTGGGTCTGCTGTAGGTTGCAGCGGGAACAACAGTTGCGAATGAGATGTTGTCTATCAAAAAAAGGACTCGTAGTGTTTCAAGGCATGTTTTACATATTGCGTGCTTACTCATAGACAGGAGTTGATGGAGACTGTCATGGATTTTGTTTTCAGAGCCATTTTCTGATTTTGTTTTTACTTGCTCCTTCCTCGAGAATAATCTGGGAGCAGCCTCAGTATAAGTGTTTGGGTTATTTTATGGATTGTTCTTTCTTGCTCCTTACAGGGTTACTTAAAGCAGTGCCGGAAGAGGAGGGATATGTTCAGTGATGAACAGCTAAAAATCATCTTTGGTAACATTGAAGATATCTACAGATTTCAGATGGGTTTTGTCCGGGACTTGGAGAAACAGTACAACAACGAGGACCCCCATCTCAGTGAAATTGGACCGTGTTTCCTTGAACACGTAAGTTAATTTGGTATTTTTGTTTGGGAGTTTTGGGGTTGGTTTTGGGGGACGGGGGGTGGGGGGAGAGGAGTAGCAGAAAAAGTCAGGAGGCAGGAACCACTCAGAAAACTTTTGTGCATCAATACTGTTCTAGTTACATATCAGGGACTACTCCATGGCCCTCCATTTACTTCATGAGATATAGAGAAGGGAGAATTTGAAGTGAAGCATATAGTTGGGTAACCCCCCGGCACATTTGAATCGCAACACCTTTTCGCATCCAGCCTTAATCACGTTATGTAGGCGCGAAGTCCCTCACCTACTCCCCACCTTCTTTTGCTCTTCAGAATATGTCTTAAACCCACTCACAGGCCGTCCTAATCAGGTCATGGATGACCAGAAGGTTGGAAGAGGTAAGAGAGTCCAGAGAAGTAAAAAGAGGCCTTAGCTGTGTGTTACACAAAAAAAGCGGAGGAGAGCAAATGCCTGGGCTGTTCGCTGTGGCGCCGAGATGCACTTGCAAGGGACGAAAAACCCACGCAGCTTCAGTTGCCTTCCCCTGCGGAGCTGTTGGGCCGGGTGGGGAGGTGCCAGCTCGTGCTTCTTGCTGCCCGGGTGGCAGCAGGACAGCAGATACTCACTCACACTGAGTGCACGCTGAACAGAACGTTTTAGCTGACGATACAGTCCTGGAGGCTTTTGCCCAGCCCATCGTACTGTTACATAAGCCACGTACTACGGGAGCTGATAAATTGGCCAGTGTTGTAAATATGTCAGGAAATGTCAAGAAAATGATAGTCCTGCAGTTCTAGGCTTTCCTTTAGGGAGAATGAAGCGCTGTATGAGAGCTGACGTAGGAGGTGCTCCAACCCGGGATGCAGATCCTGGACTGCGTTACCTCGTTACTTACAGTCAGGGCTGAGCTGGCAACGGTTTACTTCTTACTAGAGAAATTCCGTGAAACTTCAGCATGGCATCCCTAAAGAGGTTCACAGCATCTTAAGCATCATTGGTCTTCTAATTGAAAAGCAGGTTTCTTTTTGAGAAGTTGCATGGTGGCGTTAACATTGCTCATTTTTATCAGAGCCTGCAATCTCTGCCACTTGCTTCCAAAGCAGCATCATATTCCACCTCTGTGCTAAAAAGATGTAAGAAATCTTGGTGAGAATCAGTAGCTAAAACTTCATGTCTTGAAGCTGTGCTGTCAATTCATTTATAGTGGAAACAGTAAGAATTACTACTGTTATTTGGAGGAATATCTGACACTCATCTGTCATCAGATAGGGGCTGAAAGCTGGCTAATAAACTCCTGATAAATTATCCCTGTACCGCCATTTGGGAAAACTGAGGGATGAGGACATTAAGATCCTGTTATATGGATCTGCAAAGCATCTTGTTCCTCATCTGCTTCAAGAAGAGAGAGATGTCAGCGCTTGGCTCTTGGTCAAGATGGGGATGGGAAAGAAACGAGGCTCCGCTATTCCCAGAAAGGCAGGTTATTTGGGCCCTTTGAGACTGAGAAATAAGAATTGCTGATCAAGTGTATTTTTAAAAAAAGAATCTGTCCTTTCTATAGTTTGTAAGGCATTGGCATCAACCTGATGTAGCACCTCAGGCTGTTGACCTTCTATCTTATACGGGCTTATGTCTGGACTGTCTCAACTACAGTCTTAATACGTGATACGGGGCAGTCAGTTTGTGTCTGTCCCTCCCTTCCCGTGTAATCTTTCTTTGACCTTTCATCTGCCTTGTCCGTGTGGCCCAGACGAATCAATCCTGGGTTAAGGGTGATGAACTGCCGTGGCCCCATCTGTGGTCAGTGAAGGCAGAAAAAGGAGATTCCAACAAAATTAGCACAAAAAGACTTGTTAGACCAGTGCAAAGGGTGGGTGGGCGCAGGCGTGGTTTTTTTCCTTTGTTTGTTTTTCCAGTCTTTGCTATTTTCTGGCTCTCTGGTCCTGGGGAAATCCACACAGTGGTTGGTGCCTTGTGTTCCCTGTTGGTAAAAGGAATTTCAAATACACCCAGCTCCTAAACACTTGCCAGGTGCTTCATGATCTTTCAGGGAAAGAGCTCTAGGAATAACAAGGTTGTCGTCTTGTATTACCAAAGGTCAGAGCTCTGCTTGGTTCTACCTTTACCTTTTAGAAAGAAGATCCCACTGCACAATTTGGAACTGAGAACACCCCCAACGCTGCGCAGGCGTTCACTTTAACACACCCTGTACCTCCAGAGCCCTCAGCGGTGCGTCAGTGTGCGGGTCCCTGCCTCCCTTTTCCCCCAGGGCGACCATGCAGCACCTCCTGCAAGCAGGAAAAGTACTCTAGGATCAGTCCTTCTTCCTCCTGCTTGGGCTATTCTTCTTTAGTTGTAACGTGTTCTTGTTGGCAAGTCGGGTGGTTGACTGCTTGCAGCACTTGTCTGACGTGCGTCCCTTTTCTCCTGCCTCTCACAGCAAGATGGCTTCTGGATCTATTCGGAGTACTGTAACAATCATTTGGATGCATGCATGGAGCTTTCCAAGCTGATGAAAGATAGCAGGTACCAGCATTTCTTCGAAGCGTGTCGTTTATTGCAGCAGATGATTGATATTGCCATAGACGGTTTCCTTCTGACGCCAGTGCAGAAGATCTGCAAATACCCCCTGCAGCTCGCAGAGCTACTGAAGTACACCGCGCAGGATCACAGGTACGCCCATCTCTTACCCCATGGAAGGATTTTGCTCGCTGCTTCTTTGCATGGCCTCTGCACACACACAGGGGTTGGGGTTTTTTCTGTCCAGCTCTTGTCTTCATGACATCTTGTATAAATTGAAGCAGGGCAAAGGTTCAGCAGACAGTTAGAAAGCTTCTCAAAGCACTGATTCTCAATGGAGCCAAACTCATCTCTGTTATAATCAGACTTGTGAACTAATTACCCATGGATGTACTTTCTGATGCTACCGGTTACAGTAGAAAAATTACCTAATTAGCATTCAGTGGTCAGAAAGGCTCATTCCTTTATCCTGAAGAGGACCTCAGCACATAGCAAGTAGATCCATAGCCAGGATCTGCAACTCAAACCTGAATAAGCTCAGATTTGGGGAGAATTCAGAACCTGCTCTGCTTTTCAGCCTGATTCCATCTCTGATTTTGCCATTGGTTTTAAGTTCAGAGGAGCACCCAGCAGTTTGATTACTTCCCAAAATTTCCAGGATCTCTTTTGCTGCTGCTGAGGGCAATCAACCTGACTCCCTGACCTAATGCAAATCAAAAACAGTACCTATGACACCACTTGTGATAATACTGCTATAAAAACAAGGTGAAAGAAGAATCAGGCTCCATAAGAGTAGATTTTCTGCTGCCTGGCCAATTTTCCTTCTTTTTCCAAAACCCATTTAAAAGGAAGTGCTTCAGAGAACAAAAAAGACCACAAATGTTTCAGAAACTTCTGCAAGTGTTTGGTTTTTTTTGTTTTTCCCCAAACCCAGTTCTAAAAGTGCAGAGACACGTGATATGAACAGCATTAATTTGCTTTGACCTGCTTCACGAGTTTGATTCGTACTAGCTGAATGCCCAGTTCAAAATCACCAATTTGGACATGCATTTGGCTTCAGATCCAATTTCTGGTTTTCCCTTCATAACGAGACCAAATCAAACTTGGAGTGGACTCATGGGAACATTAGGGTATCAGAAACCAGCTCTAGGATCCCAAATGTTGTGGCTTTTTTTCCTTACCAGCCATGTGATGTCCCCACACTACTTACAGTGTGAATTCAGATGCGGCTTTACAATGGGAAGACATAAGCAGCCTCAGAGAGAAGAGGTCTGTGTTTAAAGTGACCTTCTCCGAGTTATTTGGTAGCAATACCAAAGGGGATGTGGACAGTGTGATTACACAAGGGTTGAATTATTTTGGGAGTACATTCCTTTTTTCTTTGGGGTGTTTTAAAATCAACATTACTTAACATGTTGTTAAGTAATCAGATACAGTCGTATTCCGAGGAGACTCAGACCTTTCCTGTGGTTAAGCAACAATTAGTTGATTCAGACTGAGAGCTCTTTTTTACCGGCTTGTGTCAGTGGACACACAGCCATGGACACTTCATGTCTCTTGTTTCTTCATTTTCTGAAAAGGGAAAGCAGGATTATATTTGTTTGCCTTGCATTAGTAAAGCGTAAGCCCCCTGAAGCTGTAACACAGTGCATATGTGAAACTCATGCCTGCACGGAGAGCCAGCAAAAGGCCTGTGCCTTATCTCAGCCGTTAGTGCGGGCATGCCCTGGAGAGTTTATTGACTCACGGAGGAATGGTGTCATAACGCAGAAGTGGGGTGGGTTATGCCACACTTCCCTGTGGTCTAGCTCCTCCGATTCAAGTGTTCAAAGAGCCTCCAGGCAACCCAGGTCGCATCCCAGACAAGCTTAATACCACGAATGGGGAAAGTGAGGCACAGAGAGTGTGTCTTGCTCGCCACCAGATGATTCTGCACTGGGGCTGTGCAGAAAACCCGGGCTGCTGTGGTTGCCTGCTTGAAATACAAATATTTTCTGCTCCTGTAATTCCGGCTTTGGGATTGGGGCTGAGATGAGCAAAGCCTGAGATTGGAAAAGCAAATAATCCTTGGGGAGTGTCATGTTGTGACAATATCGGACACAGGGAAAAGCCAGATGCCTGCAGGCTGGGATACCGTCAGGGCCAGCTATGAACAAGAGAAACCGAGAAGCCAACTGGGGAGCTTCAGCTGGGCCCATTAATCAGACAGCGAGTTGTCCTCATGCACTTGCAGTTTGACAGTGCTCGCAATTAGATTGCAAGTCTGCAACAGAAGCTAGAGAATTAGAGTGGGCTAATACTCACAATGAAATCAGGCTCATCATCAGCTGGATTAGGAGTCTGTTAGGCAGTCTGATTAGGATTTAATACGTAGAAAATACTGTTTAAATCAATGGAACCATTCACGGAGTAAGGCAAAACTTAGAAAGGACCAGGGGTCCCAATGAAAGCAAATATGTTAGCTTCATCTAACAGTAGGACGTTGTATTCTTTTTTTTTTTTTTTTTCCTTCCTCTTCACTACTATCGTACTTGTAGAGCTACGGATCTTCCCTGTACCAGGTCAGGACAACAGAGCTGAAACCAGAAACCTGACCCCTCTCCCCCAAGTTAGCATGTGATATTTGGCAAGAGTCTAGACTTGCATTCTGATTGAGCACTGGAAAGAGGTCATCGCAGCCCCAATATAATTGACAAGCAATTAATTTCATAGTTAATGCTATCCTATTATTATTTCACTGGCCAAATGCTTTGCTTCTGTTATTTTTAATTCTAAGTTTTTGCCAGCTCTGCCACAGACATGGGCTAGGAGCCCAAAAAGTTCAGTCATGACTCTTTCTTCATTACTGCGTGAAGGAAAAATGTGCATGGGGTTTTCTCTTCAAACAGAACATTAGAATTAGTGAATTAGCATTACCACGATAAAACCCAGCTTGATTGGCACTGGCCCACTCCGCGTGGAGGCAGGCATGGGGGTGTTTTCAGAGCCTGGCTCCCTTCAATTGCTTATTCATTTGAATGGTTCATTTGAATTTTCACAAAGCCACATCTGTTCACCTCTTAAAGATTTACTCCAGCTTAATATGAATTAAATATATGAAGGTCCTAAGTGCAGCTTGCTGGTGTCCTGAGCCTTCCTGCTGCAGAACTGAGCTGGAGGTAAAACTGTATGAACACGTTACGTGAGAAAGAGGAGACTCTGCTAATGGGTGGACTGACATTAGCCTCCCTTCTTTGCACGAGCATAATTGCTAGGAGATTATTAGTGACTGTCTCTAAACCCTACACCTCTCCCTACCTCTACAGATCCTTTCTGGCCATAGTGACTTACCTATTCCCCTACAAAAACTCCGGGACATTTTGAAGACCAGACTAATGTCTCTCTGGCATAGCTCCGTTTCTCCCTTACACAACCAGGCGCTCACTTCATACAGATGGCCTCCCAAAGGAAGGCACAAGAAATTCTTCATTGTGTATCGTGACGGATATGTCAGACAGCCCATCCTCTATTCTCCTTTACTCTGTTGAAGGACCAGCCCTGATGTTCTGGAATTTGTAGGACATTTTTTAACGTCAGCTAGAATTTTGACATAAGAATTGAATGAAAATGGAAAATGCATCTCAAGATTTCATCCAAGAAAGGATGGCAAAATAGCAAATAATATTCCATTGTATATCATATTGTGATTGTTTCTTAATATTTATCCTGTTTGGATGGGGAAATGGATCTAATTCACAGCATTTACCCATATTTTAGCAGTCACCAGTGCAATTCTTGGCAATAATCAATAAAGCTGTTCCCCCTGCAGCTGCCCAAGATCGCAGTTTTTCTCATTAGTCAGCAATCAATATCAGCCCTTAAGTTAATAATATATTATGGTGGCATTATGGCAGCTGGCCTTGTCTGTCTTTCCGATTGAAATGAACATTAAAGTTCCTTGGAATGGAAAAGAAGGCACAGGGCGGAAATCAATAGCATTGATTTCAGCATCACTTTCTGAAAAGACTGATCATCATCTTTGCTGGCCCTGGCGGGAGGCTATTTTCACTCTTTGTTATTACACTCACAGGCCTGTCCAGGAAGAAAAAAAAGAATTGCTTTGATTTGCTCACCTGAAGTCTGCAGTAAGAGTGAATGCCATGGGATAAATGCTCTGTGGCACTCTTGGAGTCACCTTCTGGCTTGGAAGGTGCTCCGGCCTTGTGTCTAATCGAAAAATATTTTCTAATGTTCATTTTAAAAATGGAAACATCCAGGCCCAGAGACAAAGGCTGTAAAAATGTTCAGACTTTCTTTTAGGATGCTCTTCAGCTGAGCACCTTAAGACTTTAAAGAGCAATATTCACAGCTGTTGTGTGTTGGTAGAGGCTAGTCTGTACTCATTGGGGCTACCCTGATGCAAACAAGGTGAGGAGCTGGCTGGCTTCGCTGTCCTGTACACGCGCAGTTTCCATTTCAAGCAAGCTGCTCTTTTGTGATGATCCAGAAAGACATTGCTGATGGAAAAAATGGTATCGTAGAAATGAGTGGCAAAACCTACCTTTCCAAAAGGATGGTGAGATTATGCTGCTGCTAGTGATAGACTCCCGTGCATTTCCACTGCACATCAGGCTGCGTTTCATGGGCTTTTCTTTTGTGTTCGACAGTGACTACAGGTATGTGGCTGCTGCTCTCGCCGTCATGAGGAATGTGACTCTACAGATCAACGAGCGGAAGCGGAGGTTGGAGAACATTGACAAGATAGCTCAGTGGCAGGCCTCCGTTCTGGACTGGGAGGTACAGTAAACACTCGGCCCTGATTTAGGTGCTATAAACTGGAAAAAGTAAATTCCATGCAGTTGTTGAATTATCCAAGACCATATAGTTCATTTCACATAACCTAGTCTTAGGATTAAGCTTGGGACAGAGAAGATATATTTACAGACTTCGGAGATGGTACTTAAGATGTAAAACATCAATGTACTCTGAAGAAAATCTGGGGTCCAGTTCCAATTTCATCAATAGAAATCTGGAGTAACTTTTGCGATTGCAATGCTGTTGTCCTGGGAGTAAGTGAGATTTGGATCAAACTCTATGTGCGTTCTGGCTCTGTGCTTTGTCATTGGGGACGAAGTAGGGAAAGAAATAGCAAAAAGCCCTAGAAATTGTGACAGGTTAAGAAAATGGAGAAAACTCTTCTTTATGATTAGAAACCAAAACGTTAAGCTGAAGTTAGAGATGCACATTTAAAATGAGTACCCACTTAAAGATGTTTCTCTGTGTAGTGATGGTATAATTAAGGAGCTGAGAAACACAGGCAAGGCAAAGTCAGCAGAGGGAATCCTCGCTAGCAGGTCTTCAGTCTCCTACGTTTTTGCCACGTGTTTAAAAAAAAAGGCCATACTAAAATTATTTTCTCCTTTTCTTTTCGTCCCTGATTTTTTTAAAATCATTGTTATGAATGTAAAAATCTAATTTTTGAAGCAGACTGAGGACAAATGTTTTTGTAAATCCCTCTCTATGTTGTCATTGGTCCATGTGTTTAGCAAGTAGATACTTAGAGTGATGGCACAGCCTTTCTTCTTCCTTACAGTCATGAAGATCTGGAATAACTCCACATTCAAGTCAATGGGATCATACTATGTAAATTGGGAAAGAGGCACTAATCCTTTAATTATTTTTTTTCCAGAAAAGATTTAGGAAGGCTGGGAGGAGAGGGAGAGAAATACAGGTGCATCACCTTCTGATTGTGTATCCTCCTTGACTGAATTAGTTTCATTGCTATAATGAAAGTTGGATTCAACCCTGGATCTCTTGATAAAACATATAAAGGCAGCAATCATAGCTGGTTCTTAAATTATGACTGGCTGTGAGAGCAGAGAATGCAGATGATTTGCTTGATTGTTTTATTGTTGTTTACTGTGAAGAAACCTCTCTCTCACTGACACACAGACTCATTTTCAGAATTGGAAAACTGCTCTCAAGGAGGTACAGGACCATTAGTTATATCTTCAGCCTTCAGTATATTCCATGTGATGAGCTAATGTGTGGCATTTGTAAGAAATGCCGAGCCCCTGTCGTGGTTTAACCCCAGCCGGCAACTGAGCCCCACCCAGCCGCTCGCTCACTCCCCCCGGTGGGATGGGGGAGAGAATCAGAAGGGTAGAAGTGAGAAAACTCATGGGTTGAGATAAAGACAGTTTAATAGGTAAAGCAAAAGCCGTGCACGCCAGCAAAGCAAAACAAGGAATTCATTCACTGCTTCCCACCGGCAGGCAGGTGTTCAGCCATCCCCAGGAAAGCAGGGCTCCATCCCGCCT
Source organism: Calonectris borealis (assembly GCF_964195595.1). Classification (NCBI taxonomy): domain Eukaryota; kingdom Metazoa; phylum Chordata; class Aves; order Procellariiformes; family Procellariidae; genus Calonectris; species Calonectris borealis. The sequence goes on along the minus strand of NC_134324.1, from coordinate 22,710,416 downwards.
AACGGTGACTTGGGAAGACAAACGCCATCACTCCGAACGTCCTCCATTCCTTCTTCCCCCAGCTTTATGTGCTGAGCATGACACCATATGGTATGGGATACCCCTTTGGTGAGTTGGGGTCAGCTGTCCCAGCCATGTCCCCTCCCAGCTTCTTCTGCACCCCCAGCCTCCTCACTGGTGGGGTGGGGTGAGGAGCAGAAAAGGCCTTGACTCTGTGTAAGCACTGCTCAGCAGGAACGAAACATCCCTGTGTTATCAACACTGTTTCCAGCACAAATCCAAAACACAGCCCCATACTAGCTACTGTGAAGAAAAGTATCTCTATCCCAGCCAAAACCAGCACAGACCCTCATTGTAAATAAATCTAGATTAAGGACATTTCAGTTCCAAATTAGTGGATATTCATGTGTGAGTGGAAAGCCAAGGTGAACCTCTACATAGGATCTATGGAATAGCAGTTTCTTTTTCTCTTCCATTAGCCTAGTTGTTAATTCATTTTTATTTAGCCGTATCCTTTATAATTCATTCCTGCTTAGCAGTACCCCTTCTTCATCTCAATTCTATCCTCAGGAACTTGCCAAATCATTCTTCCAGGCTTTTTTTAACTATTCCAAATTTTAAGCACAATATTGCAGCAACATTCTTCAGCTTCTCATAATATAGCAGGACCTGCTGTTGCCACCGCTCAGAGATCTGGTGGGAATACAGCTACTGCCCCCATTCAAAGGAAAACACCCTTCTTGCCATTTTTATTCTGTATTTTGGATCAAGAAGAGTCATAGAGTTGTGATAAGAACACTAGAGGATGAGAGCTAGATCCAGCAGAGGACTTCACTGCTTGATTCTTTCCTCCAAAGTAACTTCTGAATCATCAGGTCCAGCCCCCACTTCACAGATGTCCATGTAATGGCCAGAAAGATGCACAAAAAACCCAAAATACTCAGAAGTTAACTATAGTATAATGCAGGAAGAGAGCGGGAGAAATCAAAAGCACTGCCAGATGTTTAGATCTGTGCTAGATCTGTGCAGATACTCTCTGTAGACATTGCAGACCCAAGCTGCTAACCTCCCACTCAGCTGATCTCTATCTATAGGACATGCCTCCCAGGACACAGGCCATCAGGGGTTGATTTCTGACCCAGCCTGCAGGGGTTCAAGCTCTCATCTTCTACGCAGAGGCAGTTATGGAGTAGAAGAGGGATTTCCTGGTACATCTCCCGAGCCTCTTCCAATCTGTGGGGAACATGCATTTATTATTTGGGTCAGGGAGTAGAAGACCACGACTCTCAGTTCGTCTTTGGTGGAGGACACTCAGCTGAGAGAGTGACCTGATATCAACTTTGTGCTTCTACAAGTGCTTATCCAGTTTATAACAAGTGCTCACTGAGACAGATAGGAACCACAGCATTACTCTCCTATCTTTCTGTGGCCCTATTTCTAACTCTAATTAGAGTCTGTACCCAAAAGCGCTCCCTTTTTGTCCCTCTCTGTGTCACAGCGGCTTCCTGATCTCTCCAGCCGGCACGGCAGTGCAAACGAGCAATAGCAGCTCGGGGACCCGGGGTGTACAGCACAGTCTTCCTTGAGAAGATCTGAAAAAACCACTAAGTACAAGAAAGCAGGAACTAGGAGAAAAAATTATCAGTTCAGGCTTTTTTTCACCAGAAGTCCAGCCAGGGCACAAAATAGAGATAATCCCTAATTCCCGCTGTATGTCGCACTTGGTGAATTATTTCAGCAGCAACCACAGCTAAATGTTTAAGCACATTGGAATCTTTCATTTGGAGAAAGTCTGGTTTTCCTCAACATCTCTAGGCTAACGATGTTGACTCTCTGATTTGAAATTGCATTTTCATTTCTAAATTTACCCATGTTTTATGATGAGATGTTGGAAAAAGATTTTTAAAGAAGAAGAAAAAATCCAAACCAAACAAAAAATATTTAGTGAGTGAATATTTGAAATGTCCTTGTATACAAAGTGTATGTACACAATTTCTTGCAAGGAGAGGGTGTTATTGGGAATGTATGCATGTTGCTGATCCTAAAACAAATAGAAAAAGTAGGGGGCATGTCCTGGCTAATTTAAGCAGAAGGGATTTTACTGAATCCCATGGAGTTGTGCCTGTGTGTTTCAGGAATCATTTTTATCCCTCAAGATTTTCTGCATGGCCCTGTGAAGGTGAATTTCAGGATCAGCGTTTGAAAAATGCAAATGTCCTTGAGTTAACTGAGGCCAGATTTTTTTTTCCAAGAAGTCACGTAAGCAGGATCTGATGGTTAAAATTGCAAATGGGACCAAGAAAGGTGGCCTGACTGTAGTGGCAGCTGATAGCTGTGCTGTGGCAGCCAGGGCATGAAGTCTTAAGGAATTATTGGCAGCTTTGGCAGCTTTATACAAGTAATGACTGAGCAGAATCTTAAGGGAAGATTCTGATCTCACTGACTGCTATAAATTAGAAATAATCCCAATCACTTTGAAATGTGTTCCTCTGTAATTTGTAGGAACGCGGTCTTGACCGAAAAGCCTGGATTGGACTGTTGCCATGTATGACTCACTTCTTTATTTTGTAACCTGAATTTCCAATATACAAACAGACCTAGAGTGGTGCTGCCCCTGCCTACACCAAATTCTCTAGTGCCTTTCGTCCTTTCAGTTGTTAATGGCGCAGAATGTAGGGCTTCCACCACCTCCTGCCGAGGCTTTCAATGTCTGAGAGCTCTCCTTGTTATGAAGTGTTTCCTGATGTTCAACCTCTATTTCCCTTCGCTCAGCATCATCGCCTTACTTGTAGTTAAATACCCTCAGATCAAAACAGTGACATTTAAAGGCAGGCAGGCAAAACGGGCACACAAAGTTAGCTGGAGTGGGTTCAGAAGAGCCTGCGAAGTCTCCTCTGGATCAGACTTCAAACAGGCCAGAGAGAGCCCACCCTGGGCAGCCTTTACGTGCTCAGTCCCTTCTTGTGCTCCTGTCCTCTGAGAGAGTTACAGATCTCAAAGGTTAGTGGGTAATACCTAGATATATACACACACAACTACTATAAAGAGATTATTTCCACAAAGCCCATCATCATTTCTAAGTCCTTGCAAGCCCCAGTTTGGGCAGTGCTGTATTTACAGGCACACAAATGAGGCAGCGGGAGTGAAGGAGCGGTACGTCCCTGCTCTATGTCTGCTGGACAGCCATCGGAGGAGCATGCTCACCGCTCTCCTGCCCTCCTTATGGCTCCTGCGAGCCCAGGGAGGCATGCAGGCGAGCGTGCTGCAGTGCCCAGCTCGCTGCGGCGCCGCTCCTGGGCAGGATTTGCCATTTGCTTGGGCATGACTGCGCTGCCCACCGCAGCCTCGAGCGCAACTGCACCCTTGCTGAGTGCCCGGTACAGGTGATGCGGGGATGGAAGACAGATCTGCGCTTTGGCACACCTCAGGATTGCTCTATTTTATGCCTTTTCATACAGCTCTTGAACCACGTCAAAACAAAATGAAGCAGCGATCCCTGCAGCATTTCAGGCTCCCTCTCCGGCCCTCATGGCAGCTGCCAGCAATGCCTTCCTCCCTTTCAGCCCAGGTTTTTCGCAGAGGAGGGAGGTGATGTGGCACCCATTCCCTGGGAGGGGATCTGTGGAGGTCCCTGAGCCAGTGGCGGGATGTTTGGCATGGGAGAGAGCCTTGCTCATCAGCCTGGATTAGTTTTAACTTGCTATTTAAACAGATTACTTTGGTTTCTGTAGATATCTAGATATTTCTACCAAAGATTCCCATGGGTTGCCACTTTGGCAGGTTTTAAGAGTATTAAATTTACATGAAGGGAAAAATATATATAATTGAGAAATATAATGAACACTGTCCTTTTAAATTTCTTCCCATTCTTGTTATTTACGGGTCCTTTAAATGGAGACTTGGTGCCCTTAATTATGTAATATGTAATAGTTGGCCTCAGCCTAATATTACGTTATTGAATCCAAGAATGACATGAAAAAAAAGATGCATGCAACCAACGTACTGTTTTCAAAGTGAGGACAGCCTGACGAGAAATCCTCCGGGGAAAAAAATTGCATCAGGGACTGAAACAGATCCTTCTTTTTTTTCTTCTTCTTCTTTTTCCCCCCCCCAGCACAGAAGGTATCAAAAAATGAGCCTGATGAAAAGGACAACATTTCTCTCTCTTTCCTTTTTCTGATCTTTCTGTAGCCCAGAGTGCTAATCAGCCTGTCAATCTCTAATTAAAGAACAGCAGTGTCAGGCAGAAGACAGCCCTGCTCGCTGAATGTTAACTAGTAAAGGGGATTTTGTGCCCAGCAGTGACAGCAAAGAGCCGTGTCGGGAGGTGGGCTCGGGCGCAGGGAGCGGGTCCGATGGGCTGATGAGCGTTTCTGAGCCTGGGACAGCGTCCGCTCAGGGATTGCTCATGGGCAGAAGGAGCGGGGCAGCCTGGGAGGTGTAACGTGCTACAGCTCGCAGTGCTTTGCCCTTCCTTGTAACGTGGGTGCTCCCAACAGCATTTCTTTCATGACACTAGTAAAAACCCTTTGGTTCCTCCCAGTTCCTCGCTATAGAAAGTGGTGGTCACCTACAGCATAGCTGGGGAGCTGATGATTGACTTCTTTCTGTAGCAGCAGCAGGAGAGCTGACCCTCTGCTGCAACAGTCGGGATTAGCCCCAGGGCTTTATATGTCATTCTAGTGCTGGCAAGCTCGAGGGAGCATAAAGCACACGTCCTACCTAGGTTTGGGTGACCTTCTGCTCCCATTACTGCACACTGAGTAGTTGGACTCTGCCGGTGACTGCGTGAAGAAAAGAGAAGTCGGCTTTCTTCTTCCTGCCCTTTGTATGTAGCAGGATGCACAGTGCAAACCCTTGATGCAGGCTCGGGAGGGCTGGGGTTTTTTATTATAGGCTTATAGGATAACTCGGGTCGGAAGAGACCTCAGGAGGTCATCTAGTCTTCTCTCGGCCATTTTGCTGCTGTGCTTTGCTGAACTCAGTAGGACATCTGCCAGTTCAGAATAACTAAAAGTTCAGATTCTTCCTTTTTTAGCAGTATTTCTCTTAATTTACAGAAGGTTTTGGATGACCCTCTCAAGGAGTTGCTTGGGAAAAAATGGAAAAGGAAAAGAGGATTTTTTCCTAGTTTTGTATAGGATTGGAGGGATCCAGGCCTAGGACTGGCTTTAGAAAAGGACTGGGAGAGGCATTGTGGAAAGCCTGCCTCAAGCCAGGACCAAGTATCGAGGCATGCTGGGGTAGCCATGCTAGCAGTGGAGCAGAAAAGCAAATGCTTCCCTTCTTGCCCGCCTGCAACTGACCCCATGAGCCTCCCCAGCAGGGACGCTCCACCAGCAGAAGACGGCTCATGCTGTTCAGAGAGGTGGTATAACTGTGTCGGAAAAAAAATGCCTTTCGAGGTTCATTGCATCTGCTCTAGGAGGTCTGGCAGCACAACCGCACTGGTGTATTGCTGTAGCAGCCGAGGGCTTGAGGAGGGCCATGGAGATGCTGCTCTTGGGGGCTGAAGGCTGGCTGTTGTGTGCTAGTCCAAACCTGTTGGCAATATGTATTTCCAAATCTGCTAACCCAGCACTGGAAATCATCTATTTCTAGCCTATAGACTGTGTGTATGAATTGTTTCCCCAACATAAAAAATGCAATACAAATCCTATCATTTCAGATCTAAATTTTTTTGGTTTATATTGCTTGCAGGGACTACACAGTTTGGATTCAGCTAATCAAGTAGAAGTGTTTACAGAGTCCTCTGTGTGTCCTCAGGCTTGAGATGCTACCACAGGAGTAAAAGACAAAACTGGCTTTCTATTTTTAGCAGCCAGCCTCTTCTAGACTCGCCCCCTCTCATAAAAGCTCCCATCCATAGGCTTGTGTGAATCTTCTTCGTATAAGCTGATGTTTAGCCAGGAGAGCCCACAGTTTCTGGAGCCGGTGTGTTTTCTTCAGAGGCTTCTTGTCCAAGGGCTTGCGTATACCTGAGCTGTCGCAGCAGGTTTCTGGCCGGGAGGAACCGTGGCTGAAATCAGACCCTGACACCACACTCTTGAGACATGGCATGATGCACGGCCCATCCCTTCGGGGAATGACCCTCTGTGGTCCCGGGAAGTTATCCCTAATTAGGCCTTCAGATACCACAGCCAGAGAAGTGAGATAGAGAGGTGGATAAATACCTCGCTAAGGCGATTTGAAAGTCTGTGCTGCAGCATGATGATGCAGTGACTTAATGAAGTTGCTGTTGTCACAGGGCCCAGGGACTCAGGCAGTCGCTTCCAATCAATGCTGAGAGGTTAATTACACATTTACCTGAACAACAGTCTGAAATCCTCACCAAGAAATTAGGAGTGGGGATGACTCTTCGTTGCTTTGGCACCTATGAGTGTAAGCAGTACCAGAAAAGCGTGTCTATCTAGATGCCCCCCATAGCTGGCTGAACCTTTGCAAGCTGTTTGCTGAGATTTTGTGATGGTCTTGTCCCAGAAATTGGTTCTAGTTTGGCATCAAAGCCAGACCTGCACTAGTTTTAGAGCCAAAAAGAAAAAAAAAAAAAAAAGCTTTTCTCTCACTTGCTCCTGAATCCTGCTCCCTACCTTTTAGCTGAAGTCGTCCTGATTCCTTCTGTGGTGTTGCAGAGTGAGAGATGCACCGAGATGCCCACAGGGCAGGCGGTGGTGAATTCACCCATTTTTAATAAATACATTTTAATTAACTTTTTAAAAAGTCCAGCTCATCCCAATTAGTGGAGGGTGACTGCATTTGTTCTCTCGGAGAGTGGGAGAGAGAGTGCTGTTTTTTCAAGACCATCTGCTCAGGAATCCTTAAAAAAAATTGGAGAGGAAAACAAGCGTTAGCCGGAGGCAGAGAAAGGGTGAGGGCATTCTGGCAGCCGGCCGGGGAGGCCTTGCCAGCCAGGGGGCCGGAGGCTGCCAGAGGAGCCGGGGTGGTCCTGACAGTTTTTTGGAGATGGGGAGCTCTAACGAGCTATGGGAGAAGGGACTGTAATTGCCTGAATGAGTGGGAAGAGAGGCAACAATCTGGAGGGGTGAGTTTTGGCAGCCTCACGGGTGGGGGATTGATATCCTGGTGTACATGACTTTGGTAGCTGGCCTGAGATTTCAGGAGGGGATGTGCTTTGGGATGCTGTTCTAAAGGGAGGGGGTGCCAGGGCGTTTGTTACCCTGAATACAAAGTGGCTCTGTCGTGGGCAGGAGGAAGGGGCTTCGCTCTCAGGATGCCACCGGCACCTGCAGCGAGATCCAGGGTCTGGGGTTACCTGGAGAGGGGGCAACGGGGACAGTGCCTGGAGCAGCTCTTTCCTCATTGCCACGTGAACCGTAATGACCGTGCTTGGAGTGTCCACACTTACTTCATTTCTTTCCCTTCCTTCGGAATTATCCCCTATCTCCAGTTTCTGGTCTGAAGTCAGATGGGGTGGCTTTGAGAGCTGCAGAAGGGCCAAAATCTTATTTAATTATTGCTTCTCCCCATCCTGCAAAGAGAAGCGTATCCACTGCCCTGGCTGGGAGCGGCGGTTCACTCGGCCTCGTTCTCTGTGCCCTCTAGGGAGACGATATCTTGGACCGCAGCTCAGAGTTGATCTACACAGGAGAGATGTCCTGGATTTACCAGCCTTATGGACGGAACCAGCAGCGTGTTTTCTTTCTCTTTGATCACCAGATGGTTCTCTGCAAGAAGGTAAGGACATCCAGGGAGAAAGCAGCACGGCTAAGGACATGCTGCAGACAGGCTTTCCAGTCCAAAGTGGTTTTTAGGGCAAGGTGGCTGTTTGCTACACGTGCAGAAGAGGATATGGATAGCACTGAGGAAGGGCGATCCACATGCTAGAAATACTGAATTACAGGATGGTGAGTATACTGTGATAGAGGGATTTTTGTGCTCATAGCAAATCCAGCCTCCACTTGTTCACTTCACGCCTTTTTCTCATGTGCCCCTTGGTTGGCTCGTTACCTCACTACTTCTTTTGGGTTTTGGCTGCAGCATATGATCTGGGATTAAATAGCCCTAGAATTTCTATATGAACTACGAAGCCTGGCACTTGGGCAGACAACTCAATTACTGCATTAAAATGATGATCGCTGCCTCTCAAAGAAACATCAGGCAGCAGCCTGGTCTGTAGCAGGGTATATGTGCTGTCACTTGGTGAAATGCATTTTAAGCCTCATCCTCATGTAGCTGCTGTGCTGGATTTTATAGGGCATATCTCTGCCCTGAAACCCATCATGAAGGTAGAGAAAGGTAGTGAAGAATACTGATGCTAATGTGTTGTATTAATAGCAGCAGGTGAACTGTGTTTTGGAGCAACTGTGTTAAGCAGCAGCATCACAGCTGTATTGCTGTAGTCCCGCTAAGGTGATCCCAGCTCATTACCATCACAGCTGTTGGAAGTGAAGTGACAGAGCTCGTAAGTCTTCTGACAGACGGGGATTCATTGACATTTTCACTGCAGCTGTACAGATAACTGTGCGGAGGGAGTCCCCGGACCGGCTTCAAGTGGGAGCGAGGGCGAGCTGCAGACGTCTCCGGCCAAACACACCAGGGCTGTGTTCCTGTCACATCTCATATGCTAAGGAAAGGTTGAGCGAGACCCGCGCCGCGTGGCAGCCCTCCGAGGAGTGCCCTGCCGCCGCAGGTGGCGGCGTGGGTGGCGGCGTGGGTGGCTCCTGACTCACCGCGGCATCACTGCCCGCTGCCGCGTACGTGGAGCTGCGGCCTGTGCAGTTCAGTGGGTGGCACTTTCTTCTCCTGAGTCATGGTTGACTGAAATTTTGCCTTCTGGAACGTTTGTGCTTATTTTTCCCCTCCTCGTTGCTGCGCCTTTTACTCCTTTCCCAGCTCTGTAAAAAAAATAATCACAGAGCAACAATAACAAAGTCAGATGTTCAGAGAACTGTTAAAATGAGTCTGGAAGTACGTAGCCGGGTTTAATTTTTAATCTTGACCTCCTACACTTTGATTGTGACCCTGAATTTCCGATTCATAAGGTAGCATCCAGTTTGGCTTGCGTTGGGTCTGATCCAGAGAGGTATCGAGCGTTCCCTTAGTTCCTGGGGAAATCAGAGCTGGGATTTCCATGGTCATCAGTATGAGCAGAGAGCATTCTGCAGTTCACAGCAAGGTTGTATCAGCATGCAAACAGTGTTAGTGTGACACTGTCCTCTTCCCTCATGTATTCAAAAGGCATTTTGTGGTGTCTGTGTGGCAACGCTGCACAAGAGGTGCCTTCATGGGAAAGCGCCCTGCAGATTTCAGCTGTTTTGGAGACAGCACTGTGGTCTTGGTCTTCCTGCAGAGAGATTGGCTCCATGTCAGGGTCTGGCAGGCTCTTCTGCCGCTAGCCGAGGTCTTGTGGGACAGTGTCCCCACTGAGCTTTAAGGTGACAGGGCAGAGGGTGGTAACTCATCTGGTGAGCCTGGTATCATGGGCACAGGGTTCATTCCTTGTTGTAGGTTCTCCGTCTGCATCTCTTTTTCCAGCATCAAACTGCAGTTGTTATTCTTCAAGTGTTGGGGTAGGAGGGGACACAGGGTTACAGCTAAGCTCTCCCACCTTGGTAATGTTTTCCTTGAACATTTTTAAGAAAGATTTTCCGACTATGGAATTCAGAGGAGTGTTAGCTCACATTTTGGGATCATGCATCCTATGTAAAATAAATCTGAATGATTTATAGCCTGTGTTGTCCTGACCCTTGTGTGAGGCTTTGCTGTTACAGATCCCAACAGGCAACCATCTAGCAGGACAACCTCTGCTGTCGAGCCAGAGCGCTATATCCTGGGGCTTTCTTAGTGAAGCACCATTTATATCAAGGTGCAGGAAGCTGGGGCCAGTGTTCTTTACCCTATGCTTTAAAATTATTCTCTGAGGGAGAGGAAATATGACCCACACATCCCCAAGAGCAGGGAGGAGACAGCAGGTCTGCGGGGGTGCTGGTGCCCCAGCTCCGCAGGGCCAGCAGTGGGCAGAGCGCGATGGTCTGGGGTCATCTGCAGCACAGCCTGGTGCCAGTCACGGGAATTAAGGTGCTTGAGAGTGGCTTGAGCTTGCAGTATGCTTTCATGTCCCACTTGATCCAACCCTCAGGGAATTGGAGTTGTCTGAGTCCAGAAGGGAAAGTTTGAGATTTCCAGAAGGTCTTGGAGTTCAGGCTGGTCCAGGGCTGCCAGCTCCTCTGCCGTGTGTAAAGGGAGAATTAAGTCCTTTAGAGCTTTCCAAAGCACCCCTTTTATTCCAGACACAGGCAATGAGAAAATTCATGGACAACCTGACCTATGTTTGACATGAGGTTTGTTTAATTAGTGAGCCTGATCAAAATTTTCAGCTTTGGTACCTTTTACGATGGCACATCTCAGTGAATCTTCCTCTTCAGAAAATCTTCTGCATATGTGGGTTTTCTTCAGATACAATAAATCAGTAGGTATGATACATCCTTAATCTTGACACGGTCTATTTGAGAATACATTTATTTTTGAATTATAATGGTTGAATTTTACATCTTTATTGGTCAAAAGAGATTTTTAATAGAAATAAGAAACTAAAACCAATTCCTTATTTAAATATATCACAGATACTTTACTTTGATGAAAGCATGCTAGATATCCTGAGAGGCTCTAGAAGACAAGCATATATTTCAAGCAAGATCTCCCACTCCTCCAGATCTTCATTTCAGTTATCTGCACATCATCCTCACCTTTGTTATCTGTTGTCTCAGATGTAGATGCAAACACTCGTAGATGTTTGCAGCTGCAACAGCTCTGTGCTCTTGAATCCCCTGATAATGCATATGGATTCTGTGGTTTGACAGATACAGATACATGAGTTTCTGATGGAGCAGATACAGTTCGATATCGTAAGCTCTGTGACAGTTTTGGATGTTGGTATTCTCTGTCATTCCCTTTGAACTCCATTGTCTGCAAAACTTGTTACACGGTGGGCTCACATTGCGAAGACTGTCAGATTCCTGCTCGCTGCAGGTTCGTGCAGTGGAAGATGAAGTAATTTCTGTGTGGCAAAACTGGCTGGAATCAGCTTCACCCAAGTAGGCTAAGGCGAGGTGTTAGTGGCATTCGCTGATACCAGTAGATGCATGTTAGGGCCAGGAAGATGGTCTGTGAATTCCTGCAATATCTGGAAAAATGCTGCTGAAAGCCAGTTTTTCTTTTGCTGCAAAAATTCCAGCAGCATTCTGCTTCCAGCCAACCGATGTGCTGGATATAGCAGTCCCAGGAGAGCACGCTGCTACATACGTGCCCGCAACCCTTGTGTTTGTCCCTATTGCAGACTGCTGATCCTTTGGGCAGGCTGTATTGCTGCGGAACCCAGGCAGGGTATTAAAAAATTCTGTCTATACCCAAGGCGACAACTCATTTTGTACCCATTATTTAAGGTGAGCGCTGTGTGGAAAGTAGTATGTCCCCCACCCCCATGTAAGTTTGGGTTTCTTCATAGCAGTTTTGCTATCAGCTGGTAAACAATGAGGACTGCTCCAGTTCAACTGCTGTGTCCTCTGTGTGGCTCTAAAAACAAGGCACAATCCACAATCTCAGGAAACCTTTTTTTTTTTCATATGTTGGATCCCATTTGTTCCATCAGGTGTACGGGCAGATGGCCTAGGCAAGTTTCAGCAGGACTCCTATCACATGCTACCAAGAATTACCAAGCTGCTTTTTCTTACTGATCCGTCCAGTGTTGCCTGTGCCTAAGGAATAAGGTCTATGGGCTATGGTGGCATTTCTAGTATCCATCTATCTGCTTTCAGCAGCAGTTAACATACTTCCAAATCAACCCCTGTCTGCTCTGAATATGACCTGCTTTCCAGAAGCTTTGCCATCCCTTTCTGTTGATGTCTGAAAATGTTTCAAGGTTATGGAGCCCTTTTTTGTTGAACATCTGGCCAAGACACTTCTGTGAGGGAGGATAACTCTCAGGGTGATTCTTCTTGAGATTGTCACCTACTTGTTCCCCTGCCTGATACGCCTGCAGAAGGTCATCAGTAATGCCAGGCCAGCCATCTGACAGACAGGAGCTCACCGAACAACATTCACTGTATTTATTAGTTGTTGTTCCCAAACATTTCAAGCAAGGTTTCAGCATCTGCCTGGCCTTTTGAAATCGTGGGTGTCCACAGATCTCTGCAGGTTGGAATCACCTCCTTGTATCCTATTGCCCACTCGTCTCATAAAGGTGATCTGCTGCTCAGCAGATGGGTGGGATGGACTGAGAGCTGCCGGTGGGAGCAGCTCCTTGAACGTGAACGTCCTTCTTGTCTTCCCACTGGCTGCATCTCCTAGGATTTTTCCAAGGGCTTTTGCAATGTGAGCCAAGCCAAGGGCCTGTCTTTTGGGCATGTGGGCAGCTGGGTGATTACCTGATTGATGGTTTGTTTGCATGCAAAGAACCAGGTATTAGTATAGTCATTAATATTGATTAACATTGAACTATATGACTATATTAATATGACTGTAATGAACTAGTCATTAATATAGTTCAGCTGGCAGGAGAGGAGTGATGGCACTGGTCGGATCCAGTGGCAAAGCTCAGCCCTTCCCTGGTTGCCCGTATGAGTTCCACTGCCTCAGACAGCCATCCCAAATGCATTTCCATGACCACCATGTCTTGGAGAACTGACGGGACTTCAGACAGACACCTAGTTTGTGAAAATGAGTAATTATAAAGGGCTGCATTCAAATGTGCTTGACAGATGTTATCTCCACCAGTATGGGTATATTTAAGTCTTTCTTCTAAGCAGGAAACTTGCACTCAGATTTACGAGGGCTGCATGAATAAGAGCAGTAGCAGCAGGTGGAGAAGCTGACACTGTGGCAGCCAGCTTTCCTTTCTGGCAAACATCTTGCAAAGCAACTTGTGTGGGAAAATTTTCACAAATAAGATTGGTTTCCGAGCTTTACAAATAAATCTCTTTGGCTTAGATTTTGCTATCAGAGACAGCACTGGTCACTTCCTAATATCACCACTGAATTATTTTCTGGTGCTAGGAAGTGAGAAGCTTCATCAGATGAAATGGCCATGTCAACCATGTCAGTGTTCAATAAACTGAATACTGAAATACCAGTGGGTGTAGGTAGGTACCGCAGAACGTTTCCAGAACCTGTCTGAAAAGGGAGCATTGAGTTCGTTTGGATGTCTACAGTTCCTGATAAAGAGCCACTGGGAGAGCTCATGATTTAGATTTTCTTTGCAAAGCTGGGTAACTTTCAGCTATTGGATTAATGTCAAACTCTCCTAATGAATTTTCTGCCTGTGTTTCCTGAACCAGAGGTTGGGACATTGCAGTGTGTGTGAGGACAAAGTGGTGCTTTCTTCAGGAGAGACTGTTGGTTGGTTACCCTAATGCAAAAATGCCTCTTGGAAAGGAAGAAGGGAAGCAAGCACTGGCCTCAGTTTGACTTACTATATGTCTATAATCAGGAAAGAATAATACATATTCCAGTATGCTAACCATAATTACTGAGAAATGAAGTCAATCCTTGATGATGGTAGCATTAAAAGATGTTGCCTTAAAGGCACAGGGTCTACTTTTCTTATCACCCTGAATTTGAGAGAGTTTGACACAGAGATGCTTTAGATTTGCAAATCATAGTACTTAACATCCAGGACTCTGACACACAGCATTAATTATGATCATAGCTTGTTATGTTGGGGGATGCTCGAGGTGCTTATCATGTAATAGATGAGGATCATTTTTTTTTTTGTTCTGGGTAATAGTTTGGATTTCCCCAGCAGGCTTGAGAGCGCTGTGGCATTAGGCTGGAAATGACAGTATGAAGGGTTAACAGAGTTTCTGCACCACATTATGCTTTTCTTTCACCAATAGTCAAACAGTCCTCGATGGGGCTCCATGTTTAGTGTTTTCTGACAGCGCAGAAAGATCAGTGACCGCATGAAACACATGTAGTTTTTATTTGCACTTTTTATGTGTCTCTTGTAATCAAGAGGCAATGCAAACTCCAGCTTGTGGTTTATTGCTGTTGCTGTCTTCCCTTGAGCTCTCAGAGCAAAGCAGGTTGGATGAGAAGCAAAATGAGACCAGTTTAATAGCGATAGCCAGACAGTCAGCCAGAAATAGCTGTGCTGTAGGAGAGAGAGTAAATGAAATAATCCTGTCAAACTCCATTGCAGTTCAAGTTTCCAAACGGGAAGATAAAAGAGACATTTCTGAGCCCTTTTAGTGTAAGAAGGTCTAGTTCCCATAGTGCTTTTGTTAAAAACATTGAGGTAATCTTTGCACCAAAACAACGGCCCTGCTTTTATTACAGGCTAAATAGGTCTCACAGGGCTAGCCGAAAATCTTGTTTGCAAACACAGAGCAGCACTGGGACAATTCTTATTACTTCAAGTGGTTTTTTGACCCATGAGGAACACTGGTTTGACTTCTGCAGCACCTCCCACCCCTTCTCTTTCCCTCCCAGTAACACAGATCTCATGAAGTGCCACGTTTTGGGTCAGGCCTGGGTCCAGCCTGCAGCAGGGTGGGCAAATGGGTCAGGCTGCGTTCCACTGTTTTCAAACAGCAGCTCGGCAGAGGCTGGGTGGTGTGCTGCACTGACGGGCCAGGTGCTTGTGAGGTATTGAGGCAACAGAAGATGAGCATGAAGACGACCAAAGAAAACCCACGGGCTTGGTCACAGCCCCAAAGCAAAGTATAAAATAAAGTTTTTGGAGAACAATGTTTCCACAGCCCCACAGACGTAGCCCCGCGTTCAGGCCCAGCTGATCGGTCGGTGCTGTCTGCCGACGAGGTTTCTGTGGGTCCGGGCCGTAGAGCATGGCAGGGAAGTTTGATCCTCCTGTAGGTCTCCTTGGCCAGCAGCTGAACACGAAGGATGAATTCCTGCAATTGACAGGATATATATTAAAAACAGTTGTGAAAAAGTACTTTAGCTTTCAGATATAGCATATTCACGAAAAGAAAACGTTCCTTTTAATAGTCAAAATAGCCCTGAATGCGTTTTCTCGGTGACCCTTTAGCAGGGACGTGCACGTGCCAGTTTTGTGCCCCGAGCGCAGTTCTGCAGCAGGACTCGTGCTAACGGGCTGCACTGACCGGCGCCAGCGACCTGCTGCCGTTCTGCTGGCTGGGGAGGCCGCGGCCGCTCGCTGGGCAACAGCAGAGAGGGAAGAGCCGGGACGCAGGAGGTGTAGGGGGAAAAACGCAGGGTCAGCCAGAGGAGCCAGCTGGAGGAGGGTGGGAGAAGGCTTTAGGTTGTTAGTTGCTAATTCAATGGTAAAATTCAGAAAGGGCTGAATTTAGAGTCCTTCGCAGTCTGTGTTTTCTTTTCTGGATAGGGAACAGGTTTAGCCTACTCATATAGCCATACAGATATGCAAGATGCTATACAATACATTCGTGTGTCTAATTTATCGTTCCTGTAATTGCAGTGGGTGTAAATTTGGCCCACAAGCAAAACCTCAAAAGCTGAAAATCTAACCCTCCTCCTGCTGTGGCCTTTCAGCAGCACAATTTTAAGCCTCTGGGAACAAAGTGGAGAGACCAGAAAAGCCGAGTGACGTGTCTGCAGAAGGGTTTCCCGTCTCTTCCTGTTATTAGTTCTTTGGAAATGCACTCGCCCTCGCCTCACTGCTTCGCAGCCAATGTGACTGGGCTTGAGGTGGAACAAGGCATCAACATGCCACTGATGTTCCACTAAATACATTGAACGAAAATAGCATTTCTACATAAATGCTTTCAGCTCCAGTCCTCCCCCACTCGGATCCCACACTGCAGCTTCATGGAGCTGGCAAGGATGAATCAAACGTCTCCTTCCAAACTCAGGAGACAGACACTGCTGAATAATTTGGCAGGAATCTGCCGACCTCCCCAGCACAGCTGTCCTTGTGCAAGGAGGAATTATGTAAACTGATACCGCAGAGGTTTCGGCTCCCCGCTTCCCGTGGCAGCCCCTGGGGAAACTTTTAACAAACAATTTGGCCCATCCTAGGAAGTTTGCGGTAGGAAGCGAGTGGCCGAGGTTGTGTCGGGGAGGTGGTGTTACATCCCCCTGTTTCTAATACGACCCATCCCTCATCGCATTTTCAGGTTGCGCTGCGCAGACCCCAGTTCCCTGCTCCGAAAGGCTGGCTCAGCCCACACTGCTGTGTCCGATAGGGTGATAGCAAAGCTCACAGCCACTGGCATCCAGCCACTTCGCAGGGCTTAGATTTATTTTCTGATACCGAGAATATTTAGGACAAAAACATTCCAAAGGGTTCATTGATTTCAGGGTCTCATCTGGACAGAAGAGGCCCAGGTTTGCAGTGCAGCCAGGCTCCAGGGAGGCCGATGGGAACGGTGCGTAACTGTCCTGCCTTAAAAATCAGCCCGCAGTAGGGTTAAGTTAAATGAACAAACGCTACGGAAAACTGTGTCCTTGGTGTTCATGAAAAGCAGGCTGGGCTGCTTTCTTCAAAGGGTTGCTTTAAGGTAAATTAGATTTTGAAAACGTAGGCTCTGAATCTTTTTTTAAAAAGCCAAAGAACGTTGAAAGCCCTTATGACTAAAGATACCCAAAGACATGGCGAAGTGGCAGCGTGCCATGCTCTCATTGCTCTTGGCAGGCTGGGCAGAGTGAAGATAGAGAGCAGGCAGGCAGGAAAATCAGGACAAATTTCAGGAGTAAATTGAAAAACTTTGCTCGCTCCCTCTGCTTCTTCCATTCTGCTCTGCAGTCACTGCCCAGGTCAATGAGGAATCATCAGAGAGGGGTCTGGGACCCACACCTTAGTGCAAAAGGCAACTCAGCCTTTTCCAAATCGTGGGTTGGTGTTTGGGTGCAGTTATTATGGACCCTGGTTTAGTCTTTTCCCAATTTCAGCATCAACTATTCGGTATTCATCAACTGTTTCAACATCAACTATTCACCAAGTTGTAGAGCGTGCCGGTAGGCGGGTCCCTCTCCAGCCTCATCCTTGGATCCCCGTTCTCCTTTGATACCTGAAGAACACATCACCTTCTGGGCAAAAATAGTCTGCAGGGATTGCTGCTTTTTAGATTGAGCATGCTGCTACCTTGCTGCTTTGTCTGTGTTACGTTTCGATTATTAGTCGTTTGGGGCAAGCCCTGGCTTTGCTTTATCTGTGTGTGCAGAGCGTAATGCTCTCGGCCCTCCAGCCCCAGGGCTGCTCGCGAGGGCTGTTGCTTCACCGGCGGCACTCCTTGCTGCCAGCCGTGATCTCGGGCAGGGCGGAGCGAGGGGAGAAACCCCTCATGCCACATTGCGCTGTCACCCATGCGCAGCGCAAGGGGGAAATATCTCAGAAAACCTCTCCTGGGATGATCTTCTGTAAAGCTGTGGTGGGGACGGAGTGACGATCCCCAGCGGAGGAGCCACCCTGTTGCATGTTACTCAGGCCGCCCTTTGCCTTGCGGGAGGGACGGAGGGATCTGCGCCGTGCTGCGTCCGCCGCCCGCAGAGCCTCCCCTCTGCCTCCCTGCGGTCTGCCGGCTCCGAATCCCGAAGCGTGCGTAGCGCTCAGCTTTTCTTACAAGGCTCTGAGCTGTTAAAGATCCACCGTCAAAGGCTTTCAATGTGTCCTTCACTGATTACTTATTTACAGCTCCCAGTTGCCCTGTAAAGTAAGCAAGTATCGCTATCCCATTACAGGGATGGGGAAGGACTGAGGGAGGAATTGCATTTCACCCGAAGGCGCGCAGCCAGCCCCTGCCAGCCTCGGGAGCGGCGCTCAGACGACCTGACTGCATCCGTGTACTCAGAGTGCATAATTCCTCCCCAAGTCATTTTGAAACTACTTTCCCATTGGAACATGCAGGATTTTGGTAACCAGGAGGACCAATAACCTACGTGTGCAATGAGAAACTTGTAACAGATTATTCTGTGGTTGGCATCTTTTACACTGTCAGCTCGTAAGGGGGATCTGATGACTCATGGCTGGAAATGGCTCCTTCTCCGCTTGTGTTTTACAGATGGTTTGTTTTACGCATGAGAAGTAGAGTGTGACCTAGCATAGAGTGAACCGTAGAACTTGAAAAAAATGTGCCATCCTAAAATCATAACCCTTGCTTAAGACCTCCCCATCCATCCTTGCACGTCACCCACTAAGAAATAAATTGGAGGAGTTTCTGAAATGCATGAAGATGACTGCCCGCAAAGCTAACGGGAGCAAATCCCCTGGGACACACACCAGGCCAGGTCCTCGCAAGTGCTTACCTGTGCCCTCTGACGGAGGGGACAATTCCCTCCTTATGTGCTCTGTGCTGCTCAAGTCACTGAATAGCTTTTAATTCTGCTGCCTTTTTGCACTAGCAATCGACTGCACGGGGACATTGCCCTCCTTGTGATTAATATTATATCTCCTCTGCAGCATCACGCCAGGGTTTGACTCTCACAGGGTCTTGCACAACCACAGCTGGCAAAGGCAGTGCCTGGCACACATAGCTATGGCAGAAAAAAAGGGATTGATTAAAGCTAGAGAGCAGGAGGAGAAAGCAGTACTAAAGACAAGTAGAAGTCAACTTAATCATAAGTTATTGAACAGTCTGATTTACAGGTGCAATCCTTTCTATAGATAGCTATATCCACTGCAGTGATTTGGGGGTAGGTGCATAATTCATTGTGGAAGCCACATCCCAACTTCAGATCTTCAGGTTTTCCAATAAAAGTTCAGCCTTCGTTTTCTTATGATGGTCACAAATGAGATTTTTTTTCTTTCAAGTGCCTCTAGAGAAAGTCACCTTCCCCCTTCAGAGAGGAGACGGTGACACGGGGAGATTTAAGTCGGGGTGAGAGCAGGAGAAAATGGCCCAAGCGGGTCAGACAGACAGGCACGTCCCCTGCGCGCAGCCGCTACCTCAGGCACAAGCACTTCAGCTGTAAACCCCCGGCAAAGCAAACGCAGAGAGCAGAATTGTGGTAGGTTTACGTAATGCGTCAAAACTTTGTTTTGTGCTCCCATCAAATACTACTTTTTTTGGCATTATCTTTTCCTTGTGAATCCTCAGTACATGTTACGTGAACAGACTGCAGAGCATTATTCAGCAGAGCTTAATTAACGTCAGCTAGGGAAAGAAAAGGAAATCATAGAAGCTGTAGGGTAAAAAAAGATCATATTTAGACAAATAAGTGCAAATGACCTAGATGCATCGGTTCCTTAAGAGCCGTGCAAGGCAGGCTGGATGCTGTCTGCAGAGACTGCAGGTTTATGTCGCTGCTCCTCGTGCTCGCTGTCCTGGTCTGTGCCTTGGGGCTTCTCCCATACCGCCCCTGAAGTCCGAACTAATCCTACCTGCTCTCATCCTGTTTTCTTCTCCATCTGTCACCTTTCTCTTAGACATCATCAAATGCAGAGCGGGGAGGGACCCCAGGAGATTAGCTATTCCCTTCGCAGGATTAAGAATACTCAGATCATCTCTGATGGATGTTTGCCTAACCTTATTTTTGAAAATCTCCAAGGAATGCTGTCCCAAGACTTCCCTATTTTGTCTGTTCTAGTGTTTAACTACTCTTACAGCTAGAAAGATCTTTTTCCCAAGTATCTAATGGTAAATTAAGCCAAGCCATGATCAAAATGGAGAATAATTGATCACCAGCCTCCTTAGAAGAGAAGCAGCTTTCACATATTGGAATACCAATAGCACATTCCCTGTTATTTATGTCCTTTCTAGATTAAACAACTTCATTTCTTTGGCCTTTTGCCACTGATCAGGTTTTGAGAGTCTTTTTTTTTGTCTTTTTATATTTTCTTGCACTTATCTGATTTAACTACAAAGAATAATTTTGTATGACATTCAAAACTGGACAGTGTAAACCAGCCAGTCGTCATCCTGGCTTAACTGTGGACAGGATAATACATAATACTATACTAATATAGCCAGCATATAAACAAAGGTAAATTCTATAGCTTAATAATTTCTTCCTAATTCTCTCATACGTTATCCCTGGGATAATCAGGAGTGATAGCAGCAGCCTGTTCCAGCTGCCGTTTCTGCCCCCCCCAGGCCTGAGCTCCTTTCAACAGTGTGGCTACCTATATAGCTGATAGATCTCCGTTTTGCGTATACATATTTGCTTTGTCCTTCTGACATGTAGTACTTACACCAGTCTGTTTAAACAATCCATTTTCACCCTTAGCCACACATCTGCTCTCCTTTATCTTGCGTGTGCTTGTTTGATTCAGCTTACGTGCCCGAAGAAAGGAAAGAGGGTCCTGTGCTTGATAAAGATGGTGTAGAGAGCAACAAGGTTCATTTCTCAACGCTGCTACAGGCTTTCTGTCTGCATCTGGCAGAAATCACACAAAGCAGCATTGCTTTCATTGCCTGCATGTTCCCTGAATTTTTATTCTCTCGTGCACGTGCATAAAAAGCTCCTTAAAACAGGTTTGGCCTTATTTGCTGTACGTCTCTCACGTAGCCCAGATGAATTCCTAGATTTTATTGAAATCAATTACAGTGTAAACCAAGTGCATTTGCCCAGGCTTTGCTAAGGAGTTAAGTAATACATGTTATTCTCAAGAGCTGTAGGAACATATGAGATAAAATATCCACAGATCAAATAATTATTGTTCCCCATACTACGGGTGTTAAAATCTAGTCAATTAGGAAATAATATCCGTTTATTGAGCGTTGGCAAGAAGAGGGGAAGAAAGGAGATGTGGTAGTAGGAAATGCCTAACCTATTAGAAATGACATTTTCCAGTTACAGTTATTAATCTGCTATATGGACTGAACTTCCTCGAGACCAGGTGTGTACGAAGTGTCTTCCATGTCAGACACGTGCTATTCACAGAGACGTTTATGAGCTCTACCACTCTCTGAAAAATAAAAGGTCTCTTAAAAACTTGGGGCATCAGTGCTGGAGTTTATAGTCAATGAGTGGGGAATGGTCCTTCTTCTGTGGAAGTACGAAGGAAACGCGCTGTTGGCACAGGGCAGCGACCTGCCCTCGGGTAACGTCAGGCGTGGACTTGCTCTCAGCCCTTTACCTCTTCTGTACCTCTTTGACTGGCTTCATCTTCCTCCATGCCAGCACCTTTCTCTCCTCTGGGCCTCCCCCGCTCCAGGGGCTGTTTCTCCACCAGAAGGTTCCTGCCAAGCTGGAGGCTGAGAGCTCTGGGGAGGGCGATGGGAGAAAAGATGATTCATTTCTTCTAGATTCGTTATTGATGTTTCTTCTCAAAATGAAAGTAAAAGTGGCAGGCAGGAGCTTTGCGCTTATTGTCTTTCCCTCGTTCGCCCATGTGCTTGCTTAACGCTCAAGGACAAAACCACGATGTTTCTTCTTCGTGTGTTTTCTGCAAACAAGTCTTGATAGCTGAGCTTGTTCTTTCCCGCTGTTGCGTTCTCACCAACAGTAATATTCTTTGGGGCCGTTTTATTTCCAAAAGCACTTGTATGATTCCATTATCTCCTCATTGCTCCTTCAGTAACTCCTGGGCAACACCGTTATCTTCACATCCAATGCTCAGCAACACCTGCAAAACACGGGAGCCTCTAAAACGCATGAGGGAGCCTCGCGGGGGGCAGCGGTTGTTCCTGCTGCAGCCTTGGAGGGGACGCGCATGGAGCGGTTCAGTCAGACGTGTCCAGACCCGATGTATTGTCCTCTGGAAGCATAATGACAGCACAAAGCTGTTAAAACATCCACTTAGCATTAGCTATTAAAAATAGCTTGTAATGTTTTCTAAATCAAAATTGGAGAGATAAGAGAGGAAAAAATGTATTTAGTATGTGTAAGAAAAAAGCTAATGCACAGAGCCTTGTATTTTCAGAGCCAGGTGAGAAGGAGGATTGTGATTATTCTTTTATGAACAAGTCTACATAATCATGAATATTGCATAGAAAAGTACGTTTGATCCCACTTCACCCATCTCAGTCACAAGGACAGTCTGTTCAGTGTTGTGTTTTGGAAGTTTTCATCAGCAGCGAGTTGGTTCTCCCCGTCTGGGAAGAAGAATAGTTGCTGGTACAGCTAATTTAAGGAGCACATCTTTTTTCCTATGAGATTTGTTATCAAGTTTTTTTGAGAATGTGGTGAAGATAAATGCTATTTCTAAGAACTAGTCCAAGACTCAAATTTAAACACAGTGCAGAGTATTGATTTAATTGAACAAGTTTAGAGTGATGCTTACAGCCTTTTCTCAGCACTTCACTGGGCGCAGAGGGAGAGGAAAAAAGCAATTTTCCAAGTTAGGACAAAACAGGAAAGACTTTCTATTGCATATTCAGCCTGAAATATCCTTTTCTTACGTTTTGGACAGCATCACTACTCAAAGCCTACGTACTAGAGGAAGATATTTGTACAAGACATTAGTTAATGGATTTTTTTTCCCCCTAGAGCATTCCAGAGGAAGGAGCCAGGTTTTGAAGACTACGAGCTTCTGGACAGTGCCCTGTCTCATGATAGTTAATACTGTCTGGCAGCTCCATGAGCAAGTTTGCTAAAAAAATTATGATGTACAATTTATTTTCCAAGATTGATGATTTGTTTAAAATAATACCTACTGCTTATCTTTAAAAAACCTTGCTACTAAATCTTATTTGAGTAAATAAATGCTGTATATCGATTTTATTTTTCCTCTTAAATGAATCCTTTGACATAGCATTTATCTTTATCTCTCAAAAATCAAAAAGTATTTAAGTTATATTAATTTAATACACCTAAATATTGGCTTTTGAGAGTGGGTAGAGGAAGGAAATCTTGATTGTGTGTTGCTAAATTTGGCTTTTTAAATATGTATGCCTTGTAATTTGAATCACCTTATGTGGTCATGACTATGTAATTAACAGTCTGTTTTCTGATGATCTCTTTTTGTTATCTGTTCCTATAAAGACATAGAGATGTGGGGCCAATGCTCCTCTTACACCAGTATAGATCAGGAATAGTTCTAGTAAAGGCAGTACAAAATTTGACGGGCAAAGCCAAAAGAAGCGTGAAGAGCGTACGGAGGAAAACAGGAAGTTATCTAGTTTTTTACTAGAGTTTATCAGCATCCACAATTTCACATCTGTGGTTGAGCAGTTGACACAATAGATCTCAAAACACTATTTTTTAGCGCCACCTCCACCTACCGCTGTCCCCCAGCTGCCGTGACCGCGCGCCTCCGTGGTTTGGCGCGGGGGACCATGGCAGCCGACACAGCACCGCTGCACAGGCTGCTGCCGGCACGGAGCGGAGGTTGCGCTGGGCATGTCAAACAGCCACGGAGCTGTGGGCGTTCTCATATGACTTCTGAAAAATTAATGATGAAGACTATTTTGCTTTTCCCTTCCCGATGTAGAGAAATGAGCTGTTGCCGAAACACAAGGGGCGGGAATAATCAACTTAGAAAGGAGATGAGGATGAACAGGTTTGGTTGTAAAGGTTATAAACATCAAGGAGGGAAAAAGCAAAAATTTAAGCTGGATCAAGAGGTTAAAACCAGGGCGTAATGGGACAGAGATAGGTTCTCTCTTTGAACTGAGAGTCGGGGTGATTTTCTCGCCGAGAAGTTGAGTATGAATGGGAAATGGGTTCCAAGAAGAAGGGGCAGAGACCCATCTCCCCTGACTCTGAGAATGTGTTTGGAAAGCCGAGATCTGCACTACCCAGTCTGCGCTGCCAAACATGCCCCAGCGGATTTCTCAAGATTTATGCTTCTACACAGCCACGTTTGCAGCATAGGAATCCCATCAGGCCAGTGGCCTGTATTCTCCAGTTTCTCGTCCTATGGAACAGAACTTCCCAGAATGGAAAACAATGGAAGTATCTTACCTACTCAAAGGCATTTCTTCATGACTACAAGCAAAATTTTGCAGCATGAGGATTTGTATTTTGTTCTTTTATGCCTATGATCTACCCTATTTGTTTAGCCAGCAACAAATGTATTCGCAGCAGATGAGGCTTGAAGAATCTGACCAGGTTTCACCATTACTTCTGTCTTTTCTTCAGCCCTCCCACGAATTCCCTGCTGAGTTCAGGCTCTGTAAGTATCTTACGATCAACCCATCTCTCCTTTTCTCTCTGTAGGATCTGATACGAAGAGATATTCTGTATTACAAAGGTCGCATAGACATGGATAAATATGAAGTGGTGGATATAGAAGACGGGAGAGATGACGACTTCAATGTCAGCATGAAGAATGCCTTCAAACTTCATAACAAGGAGACTGAGGAAATGCACTTATTCTTTGCCAAGAAACTGGAGGAGAAGTTACGATGGCTTAGAGCTTTCAGAGAAGAAAGGAAGATGGTAAAAGAAGATGAAAAGATAGGTGAGGAATATGAAATGAATCTGAAAGGAGATTGTTGGTAATGCTTAATTTAGCCCCACCTGTTGGAGAAGCCCGCATTTTTTTTGGTAGAAGAATTGCAGTTCAACCTTGTTCAGCTGTCCTTGGTTGCTTTCATAGGTCTCATAAATAGGTCTCTTTCCAATTCAGTTACTGTTATTTTTGGCCCTCCATAAACAAATTCTGCCCATAGCTTCAAGCCTGGACCTCCGTGGGTATTGTGGGAGAAGGAGGTCTTTGGCCATCTGACTTCAGAGTCCCCTGGCTGCATCATTTCTGCTCTGGTCAAGCATGTCTTGCGCAGGGTAGGAGGCCGGCGAAGTCAATGACTTGCCAGCCATGCCCTCCCCTCAGCATCAGCCCATAAATTGACTGTAACCAACGTCAGTTCAGGCTCCGTTTGCGTTGCTCAGCTGTAAAGCGCTGGGCATATTTATGATGCTGTATAAATAATAATGGGTCTAATCTCACGTTTCATACAGCCTCTGCACAAGTGAGATTATAGAGAGGCCTGCCCTTTCAAGGAAGATTTGCTTTTCAGTAAAATACCAGCCCATACACACAGCTCACTGGGTGACGCTTTGCCACCTAGGGCGTTCTGTGTTTGCCAAACAGTGCAGAACAGTCCCCCCTCCCCAAAAGAAAAAGAGGTTTTGTAAGCAATCTTCTGAATTGTGTTTGCCGTGTTCCCTTTTTCAGGCTTTGAAATTTCTGAAAATCAAAAGCGGCAAGCGGCAATGACAGTAAAGAAAGTCAGTAAGCAAAAAGGTAACCGGCAACATGCCCTGTGCCTGGTGATGTGAGGGTGGAGCGGGCTGGGCTGAATCCTGCTGGGTTAGGATCCAGCATCCCCCTTGAATTTCCCCCTCCCCTCTCTCTTTTTTTATAAAATACCGTTTGTGCTTTGTATCCTTTCTTAATGTATCTGTGGGCCAAATTAATCTCTGGTCTAATGTGGTTGAAGGCAGTGGAATTTCACCAGAGATGAATTTGATCTCATGTCTCCAGTCTGATGTCCAGAAGCTGTCCCTGGGGGCAGAAATCTATCTCAGTTGTTTATCTCAGGCTGAAATGGCAGTGAGTGCGGAGCTGCGTAGGGCTTCTGCTAATTCCCAAAGTCTCCCATTAGCAAAGAAAGATGGCTGAAATACTGGAGATGGTGAGGGATCTATCCCTTTCCTGCTTTTGGGAATGGGACACTCATGTTTCCTGGGGCTACCTGTAACTTTTTAAGGACAGCACAGTAGCATCAGCTGTAGGAAATAAAGTATCTTAGTAAAGACATTCTATCTCTCTAATGTCAGATTCATTTCCCCACCCAGGCAGGCAATAGCCAACTAATAAATGCCATGCTAGATATTAAAGAGAGTCTCAACTGGCGAAACAGCCAGTGTTAATCATCTCTCGCCATAACTCTTGCAGCTACAGGTTTTGTAATAGTAAATATGGAGGGAAAGTCAGAGAGGTCATTTTTCAAGTTTTCCAAAGCTTCACAAAGTCGTAGACGTATCGATTCGTTACCAAAGTACCGTGGCACAACTAGGCCTATAAATGGGTTTTGAGAGAACTCATCACTTCTTGGCTATAGTCAGTTCCAGGCAGATTTGTCCCCGCTCCCTACAGGCATTGGGTTGTTTTTTGCAAAAGTTGAAGGAGCTCTTCGCTTTCTGCCTCACCTGTTTGTTGTCTACTGGCTTTGCTGGTCCAGTAGTGGTTCGCTGGGCCAGCTGTAAACTCCTTGGTTTGCTCTGTCTCTCCATTGTCATTAGTCTTCTCCTCTCGACTAACTTCCTATGTTGTCTTCTGAGATGTTCTCTAAAAACTCTCCTGGCCAGATTTTCTAAGCTCAAAGTATGCACCCACCCGAAAAGGGGCCCAGGGAACGCGTATCTCACACAACGCACATGCAGTTCAGGCAGTCGCGGACGCTGTCGCGAGCTGGGCTTTGCCGGTTGGCCCCTCACCACTTGCATGCTTGTCCCTCAGCACAGGAGCAACCACGGAGATCTCGGCCACTGGAAAATTAGAGGAACTGACTTGCATGATGGCCACGACCAAACCAGTTTTAATTGTTATTTTCTGTTCAATTAATGGTATTATTAATTAATTAAGGTATTAATTAATTAATAATTGTACTGTTCAGTCATTAAGTGACACGGTTCAAAGGTGCCTGAGCGTGCCTACCAGTATTCCCACTTAAATCACTGGACTTGCATCCTGACAAATATAATATGCCTAACCATACTTCTTACACAGCAATTGCTCTCCTGTTTTCTCTCTTTCTCTGTCTCTCTCTTTCTCTCTGAGATGAAAAAGGAGGGGCTATTATCTTAGACTTCTCTGACTATAAAATTAATTAGCTCCTAAAACACCAGTCAGCATTTCTTTTATGAAGAACGAGCTTATGCTATAACGCTGGCAGTTCTTTTTATGAGATGAAGTCCTCAAGTCAGACAGAAATTCAGTCAGACCCCAAGCATCAAGTTAAGTGAAGCCTGGTTGTTTTACTTAAGACATGAAATCTGAGAAACAACAAATAGGGTCATTAAATTAGTAGCTCTGTTTCTTTTGTCCCACATTGTGGTAATCATAGCCCAGTCTCAGAATAATTAAATTAAGTACTGGCATTGAACATTTTGCTGAAGACTCTTGGTTTTCTTACTCTCTGGTTTGTCTTGTGCCCGCGACCCACAGAGAGGCACGAGGTTGCCGGGGCAGGGAGCTGGTGGCATTGCTCAGAAGAGGGAGGTAGGAGGAAATTCCTGAAAGTTGGCTTTTAGTGACTGATTTTTTGAGTCTTGCCATATGCGTTTTTCATATATTGCCAACAATTTTTTTGCCAAAGACCTTGGCAGGCACTTGGGGCTGTGTTGCTGAGGCTGAGCTGCAGCTCTTGGGGCTGGGAACAGGCAGATGGGTGTGCCTGTGCCTCCCACAGCACGACAGTAGCATGGGAAAGGGCTTTAAGTTGGTTTTGGAGCATCAGTTATACCTGGAAAGCAGTGAAGCCCTTTAGGAGTAGGAATACTTCCACTGCATTCAACTGAACTATTTATTGATTTAAATTTACGGCCTTTGCAGGACAGGTCTCAGTGGTGACAGCAGGGCTTAACAGCTCGACCTGACATGTCGAGAGCCCCACTCCGTGTCAGTGGATGCCCATTACTCGCTCCTAGATTATCTCAGTTGTTCCCTCCACCTCTTAAATGGGAAACCATGGCTAATTTCCCTGTCACCGAATACTTAAGGAAGAGAGAAAAGCCGTGAAGGAGGTGACATGGAAAATGCAATCAACTTTGTTAGAGATGAAGCAGAAAAACATTTTTCAAATAGCATAAACTGCCGCTTATTTCACGCACTGTTGTACCACACCTCCCAGAAGTATTACTCTGGAGCTGGCTGGCCTGCGTTTGGAAAGGAAGCGTTTAAACTATCGCTCGCTGCAGCAGGCGAGGGAGAGACGCTGGAAGATCAGCTGATAGCAGGAGAAGAAACCTTAAAACTCTGCTTTTTAAACTAATGGAAACTTTATCCAGGTGATTAAGAGAGAACACAACTCTCAGTGTTTTGAGAAGTTTTAGATCCCAAAATGAGGGATCCCCAAATGAGCCCCCTCTGGAAGCAATCCCCCCCAACACTCACGTCTGCGCAGAAACGCGCACGCGTGCAGTGCCAGGCTTCCTTCCAAACCGATTTGATGATGCGCAAGCTCAGATTTCAGCAATATACTAGGATTTGCGCTACTTACTGGTTGGGCAAAATGTAATGATATTAGACCAGGTGCCTTAAGACAGCATTAAACCAATTTTTTGCCTTCTTTAAGTCCATTAGACATAAACGAAATGGGTAGTGTTGGCTCTGCACCTTACCAACAGATAGAGAAAAGGTCTGTTTGCTGGTTTGGGGGGTTTTTTTTTGCATTGATTGTTCAAGATTTTGCCTCTCGGTTACTGCCCTTTAGCCTCTTTCAATGTCAGTGTGGTAACTGGGAATAGAATTCAGTGTGGTGTCTCCTAGAAATAGTAAAGTAACAGAGCAATTTATTTGTCTTGACTTACAAAAACAACAAAAAACCCCACAACCCTTTTTAAGGTACAGCCAGTCAAGCGTGCAACTTTTCTGCAGATAAGTCCAGGTACCACTGAGGACCTTTACTGCCTGCACTGACACTGCAACATTAAGATAGCATCGAGTTGCACTTCCAAAATTGTGCTCGTTATTGACCAAAGCAGTGGAAACAAGTCTAAAATTCCATTGAAAATGGATCCTTTCTGGATCTCCAGTCCATCCTTAACATAGACACAGGATTATCCAGGGTACTTTTTCCATTTCTAAGTGTCTGAAAACAGAAGGCTCCTTTAGTGCCTCTATCCATCAAGGTCTTCTATTCTGCTGGCCACTTTTAATCTCCCCTCCAATGATTAGCGTTTGCAGCTTTCAGAAACATTCAGTTACTTTTCCGATCCCCAGCTTTGTCCAAATCTGTCCCCACGCAGGACAGCGTGTACACGTAAGGGATTTTTGCTCATGTTCCTAGAAGCTGTCAGCCAGGGGCGTCAGGGGGATTAGAGGTTCCAGTGCCCGGGAAGAAGACCCCATTCTTAAAGCACCATTTCCCGCTAATGTTTCCATTTTGGAAAATGTAATGTCTTCTCAAATTTAAAGAAGTGACCTTAGTGCTAGGTGGGAGGGTTTCCCACCCCAGAAGAGCTCTTCAGACCCACGCTATGAGCCAGCTCCTTCATGCCCTTCTGTCCGCCCTGTGTACTCTCCTCTGCACTGTGCCACAGCTTCACCAAAGCAGATGCCCGCAGCCCAGACAAGTCTTTACCTGGTGGTCTGGGACTTGCAGAAGGAGGGAAACATATAGTCAATCACCGTCACCCCTAGCCCTGAGCTCAGAAGGATGCTGTCCGTAAATCTCAGCTATGCAAACCCAGCAGGGGTTAAATCATCAGCCAGCATGAACTGCTTTGGCCTGCAGTAAAACACCCCCTGAGTCACTGAATTTTCCTGCTAATTTCTTCCTTTCTGATCACTTGAGCTCATGACGAACTATGTCATAAAAACCCTGACCCAAACACCCAACAGCTTTTCTCTGACTTCTCACACTTCTGCACTTCAAGCTCTGCCCCAGCAAGTCTGCAGCCCAAAGCAGATGAGTGCAGGTTAGCATACTTGTGCTGGCTTCACCCAGCTGGCGAGGACAGGTCTTACCGGGTAACAGAGTCCGAAGGTCCCTCCTGTGGTTCTCCTGAGTGTTTAAGCCTATTTTATTGCATCTTCGTTGCTAACAAGATTGACAAGGCCCTGACGTGTTTCCCCATGCTATTCACACACGTAGGCATAGCCTCGGGAGGGTTGGAAGAGCCTGAGCAACACATGGACTAACCCCTTTGAAACAGAGGGACATTTGCATTTTCAGATAATCAGGGTCACTTCCCTTTTTTCACAGAGCTTCCCACAGCGTAGGTGAAAGAATGGAGCTAATCATGTTCTCGGTGGTATTTCCCCACAGATTCAGAGAAATCACAGAGCTTACCCCATTGCTTGTAAAACACAGACCCTACCCAAAACCTGCAGAACGCAGGCGTTACGCAGTGCCCATCTGCGGCTCGCCCAAGCACGTCGTGCTTTGGGTCCGCAAGCACTAGTCTCGTTGATGATAGTATAGATAGGTGGCTTCTCACTCAAGGCAGCAGTAACCCAGCTGGAGTCAGCAGTATCATCTCAGATCCGGTCAGATACACAAGCTAAGGCAAATCGTGAACAAGTTCTTGGCTGGGAGATCTCTGAGGATGGTACCGGTGACTCGGCAACGGGCACGTGCTTCTGAGCAAATTCTCCAGGGGAGTTGTTTGGTGAGATGTGAAACGGGCCTCTTGGGTTTTCCATTGGCCTTCGTTTGAAGAGCCACGATGTTGCCATCAATGTCACGTTGAGATTCCGACTAAAGTAAGTTTGTCAGCCCAGATACTCCCGCGCTTTCGG
Source organism: Calonectris borealis (assembly GCF_964195595.1). Classification (NCBI taxonomy): domain Eukaryota; kingdom Metazoa; phylum Chordata; class Aves; order Procellariiformes; family Procellariidae; genus Calonectris; species Calonectris borealis. The sequence goes on along the minus strand of NC_134324.1, from coordinate 22,680,166 downwards.
TTTGGTGAGGTGTTTTAGGTAAGGGGCAGTGTTGCTACCCAGAAGAGGCTGCATTTCAGGGCTGGATGGATGAACTGATCTCTTCCTATCAATGAAACGGACAGCGTGATCTTTGCCATCGGTGTACAGAATGCTGGAGGAGAGGGAGGCTATATAAATACAAGATGGGATAAATTAGTTTTCACCTGGCTTTGACTGATAAAGCTCTAGGATCATTTATTCCATCTTGCCTCACTTAGCTTTTGCTTATCACATGAGGAATCATGATCTTAACGTCTAGTCTAACAACATCAGTTGCAGTAACAGACTTGTTAAATAGACTCAGGAAGGTCAAGTTACCTCAGTATTTGCAGAGACGGTGGTTGGCTGTGGAGTGGCCAGGACACAAGATGACTGTTTTCCTTGGTTGCATTTCTCAAGCTGCAGTTAGCCCTTTTCCCTCCCTCTTCCTCCAAAACAGAGAAGTTAGGCTAGTGGCTAGAAAAGGGAGCTGAGGCATGTTCTCCTCCCTGGTACCATCCCTGGTAGTATCTACCTCTGCCAGGCTGTTGAGTAAAATCCCCGGCAGTGTGAAGAGCCGTGGCTAATGCACCACTTAAATTCCTCTTGCGTTGGGCGAGTATGACAAAATTTGAGGCGGGTAGTTTAGCCGGGAAGTGTAAGCCAACGAAGTCCGCGGCGGCTCAGGACTGCCTTCGGAGGCAGACGTTTCCTGTTCACAGCTGCCATCCACACCTCTTGCTGTAAGAACGGGTCTGCAATCAGGGAGCAGAACTAATATCAGACACAGCGTAGTTTGCTAGCTCTGAACGTACCAGCAGCCAAGTGAATAGTGGTCAAGTGCTTTGAGATCCTCTGTTGAAATGTGCTGAAGAAGGGCAAAGGGCTGTACCCATTCAGCCGTTGCTGCTCATTTCTTTAACTTAAACTTGTTGCTGTTGCAGGAGTAATTAACCGTACAACAATTAGTGTTCTTGAGGTATGTTCCTGGCTACCCCCTGTTGTGTATGGGTTACAATATTCAGGAGGAAACCGAATTCATGGGATTTCTGAGCATGGCTCCTGAAAGATGCAAGTCTGCTCAGCTGCTGTGGAGATCAGGGGGAGATGAAAGGTTCCTCAGCGCAGCACTGCTGCCTTTCCTACCAGCAGCCTCCACTCGGCCAGCAGAGAAAGCAGGTGTTGGTATTTTATTGTCTCCCACTCAAATCTGGCTAATGAACAGCATGACAGCTAGACAGCTAGGTAGACTTTTCTTCTGTGAAATAGCTCCTGATAAAAGTATAAGCTAAAATCTTAAAGGTTGAGGATGGAATAAACAGCTTGTGAGGCAAGTTTCCATGGTTATATACAGGCAACTCTGAGTGTATTCGTCTATGTTTTGTATTCGGTCTGGAAAGGTGCAGTGTTAATGTAGCTGTCCTGCTATATTATAACTGGGTCTGTCTGCACGTGTCCATGTGGATTGCCTGTGAGTTAACAGCATGCTCCTAAATCTTCAAGTGCTACTGAAGCCCTGTTGTAACCTCAGATAGAAGGGAAAAAAAGAACTAGAAGGGAAAAAAGAGGCAGTTTTAAATCTTGTTAATTGTTTTCTTCTGAGTGAGAAATCCAAAAGATTCCAAGTGACGTTGCCCAGTACTAAAAAAAGACATGATTTCAACTGAGCACAGCATCTCTTTTTTTTGTCTAGCCAAATTATAAACCCTGGAGTTTTCTTTTTCTCATTCTGAACAGATTTCCACAACCCCCACCCTGCTGAACGATCTTGCTATGCAGCTGCAGCCTTTATATTCTGCTACAGTGCAGAATTATGCATGAACCAGCAGAAGGAGCTCCAAGTCTGGGCATCGGTGTATAGCTGCTTTCTTACGCCTTGGAAAGGCAGCGCAGCAGCTGTGTCTAAAAATCATTACCTATCTATCAATTCTTTCCCTTTGCGCTTTGAATTCTCTTCGCCAAGCAGCCCAAAATTGCATTGGAAAAGAGCTTTGCTTATTTCTTTCTGTTGAATTGCAGTGGAGTTATGGCTTTGCATATAAAAAAATCCCTCAAGAGACAATTTTGCACAACGGCCCCGAGTTCTGATGAGGGAGCAAACCACTTCAGAGCAGAACAGAAAAATACCAACCTGTCATACTTTTTCCCAGAATTGCCCTTTCTCGGGATTTGAAGATGTGCAGATTAGGTGAATCTCCCTCCTTCCCTGCCCAATTCCTGTGTTCCACCTTGTCAAGAACGTGGGTATGTCCAAAAAAAAAAAAAAAAAGGCCATTCTTGGGGTACCTCAGGCTATTGCAAAGGGCTGTATCACAGTTTCACAAGAAAATGTATTCTTATGGAATTATCAGCCTGACTTGCCAGAGCACAAATGTTTTTATTTGCATGTCCACAAACACACGGTAATTATGCATGCCATTGAGATCCGCAGTCTTGATCATTCAGGCCATGGAGGCCATTTGATAAATGTGATAAATATGCAAACCTTTGGCTGCTTGCTCAGGTAGAACCAGCCAGGGTCTTTTGCCGTTCATCCAGCTTAGATGTTAATGCCATAGCCTAGATCCTCGAGCAGAGCCACATGACCAACTTTGAGAATATGGGTCTGAGCTGCTTTACTGAAGGGAGTGGCAGTGTGTGCATGGGTATGTTTCAAGCAAGGATAGACATTTTTCAGGAGTTGAACCAAAAAGGCTATTTTGGGAAAGAACTGAATGGGGTTTGCTAGTGATCTGGCCAGGGGAGTCTGCCTTTTTCTCTTTTGGAGAAGACAGACTATGGATTACATTCTTTCAGTGTAACTCCATCAACGTCAGTGGACGTCAGCCAGACTGTCCTTTCTATACTTCTTCAGCCTCCCAAGCGCATAACGTTTTGCTGATCCAGGAGATTTCTTAGCATTTCTGTATCATGATTAAAATACATTAGTTCACCCTCCACAAATTGGTTTAGAGACAATGAAGAGCCCAGCCCAGCTCAGCAAGGCAGACCGGATACATCACAAGGCTGACTGCAGCTCTGCAGCCACAGGATGCAAAAGACATTGGGCCATGTCATTAAAGCAATGGGGTTTTAAGGTCTTCCAAAGCTAGAAACAGTTGCTGTATGTCCCTTAGTAGCAGCTTTAGATTCACAGTCTTTTGTGTTGTAGAACATTAGTTAGTAATCTTGGTGGCACAAGGACTGTTTGCCTTTGAAGTAATTCCTGGTCCTTTGGGTCAGTCGAAGATCCAAACCACTTACCAGACAGAAGAAGATATATTTCCAAACTCTAGACATGTAAAGGACCTGTACCACATCCTAACCTTCCCACAGATCCTAAAATTCCTCACCAGCCTCTGCTGGGAAAAGTGGCCAAGGCACTAAAGGCTGGTGGCTTCCAGGAGGATCCAGTCTTGTGTGGGCTAGAGTTTGCCCTCCAGAGCAGACTCTGCAGCTGCCTTCCAGCAAGGCAACTCGGAGCAGGACAGTGGTAGAAGGGATGGAAGAGGTAGGGCAGAGATGAGCTCCAGCCCATGCTCTACCCTTATGGGACGTCATTGGCTTAAGTCACATAGTGTGGTAAATTCAAATTGATGGGTGGGGCCATGCTTGCCAACAAGGATGGTGTAGAAGTTGTCTCAGGTATCCTAGAACTGACCCTGTCCAGGTTTGGGCCAGGACAGCGAGGGCTTCGGGGCTGCACTCCGCTCTGCAGGCTTTCTGTGGGAGAGACAGGGAAAGACAGGGCTTGGGAAAGACAGGGTGGAAAACTTGTTGATGAGTAACTCGATTCCAGCATGCAATACAAATGCAGAACATGTCCAGGTTGTTCTTTTCAAGTAAGTTTGAAATACTAACTGTGATGAATTTGTTAAAGGCTGATAAGTATGAATCATGGAGCGGTTTTTGTCCACCGTAAGGAAGGATCGTGGTTACTCCCTACAGTGGACAGAGAGCTGCATGATTTGATGGTATTTGCTGTAAAGAAGGAGAAATCAGTCAGACATAGTCAAGGTGGTACCTCCATTTGGTCTGAACCTTTTGAGGATTTTAACAACCCTTGACTGGTAAATTCTATAGCAAGGAGAAGCAAATTAATTCTCTTTCCTGAAGCCATACTAAAGCGTTAGCTTTGTATCTCGAAGAGGTCCTGAATTACAATCTGGCAACGTATAAAAGTTGTCTGATGAGCTCCATGAGTGCACTTTGTGAGGTTTTTCCTTTGTCTGTAAGTACCCGACTGTGTGCAGCCTTCCTGTGCCCGGGCTGGCCGGCGCTGGTCCCGCAAAGCATGTGTTTGTGTGTGGGTAGGAACCGCTAACTGAATGCAAAGAGTCGCATTTCTTTTACACACGTTGCTGTGGTACCTGGGTGCTAATCACCGTATTTTGCCTTCTCTAGCACCTTCCCAGCCGAGGATCTCAAAGTGTTTTACAAACATTAATTAATTTAGCTTCACAACCCTCGTGTGAGGTAGGTGGGTGATGCCATCCCGCTTTCCAGATGAGGACACTGATCTACTTGGGTAGAGTCGCCTCGCTCCTGCAGTTAAAACCAGGGGAGGCAATGGCCTCGAGATGGCCCTTGCGAAGCCTGCCACCCGTCATGCGGCCGGGGCTGCCCTCCCCGCAGAAGGAAGAGCAGTTCTGCGTGCAGCAGAGGGGATCCAGAGATGGCCAGAGCTTACAGCAACCTGCTTCAGAGCCCTGCTCCTCTCTCCTTCCTGCCCTTCTCTGGAGTTGTGGTTTCCAGCCGGTCACGCTGCCCTGAGGCTGAAGGAGGGATTATCCCTCATCAGCGGTGTTGCGGGGAAGGAAATACAGAAGTAGCTGTACTGCTGTCCCCTGTGGTCTACACTTTGGTGGTGACCTGCCTCCCTTCTGCTCCACTTCCATTCACCCAGAGCCGCCCTTTCTACACCATCCTTTACCAGAGGTTGCATAGGTCCCAGCTTGCTGAAGCTGCCCCTTTCCATGGGAAAGCTGTAAGGGCAGCATCCCCTCACCCCGTCCCTGCACAGGAGCTGACTCACGTATGTGGGAATTACGCATCTAGAACCTGCAAGTGTAGCCTTGCCAGTCCATCCATTGCTACCAGTTTGGATTGAGCAGAATCAGCTTTTTCTGCGTTGCGTGCAGCCGGTTTTGGCTGAAACCAGACTGGTAAATTTAAAACGAACCCTATGGAAAAGTCCTACAAACCTTCCTGAAGAAAATAATGAGTTCCCTTTGTATAGGCAGAATAGCGGTGAAGCGGCACGGGCCCCTGCAGCGCAGCGCTTCCTCCAGCGCGGCTCTGTCCCTCCTGGCGCAGGACGGTGCCGAGTGGTCCTCGGGGTCGCGCTGCTCGGGGCTGGTCACCGGGGCACGTGGGGGCAAAACCGCTTTCCAAGCGTAGCTGGGCGGGAGGGTGAAAACGCGCTTGGAAACAGCAAGTGTTAAGTCTGCGAGAGGGTCGAATGATGCGGTTGTCTGCCTCCGTCTGACCAGGCTGATACTGCGACCGATACACGGCCTGGCCGTGTTTGTGCCTCGTTAGGTCACACAGGACTTTTCCATGAGGGCAGGCAAAATCTGCCAATGCAAAAGTAATGGATCTCTTCCAGATCTTCAACTCGCGGTCTAGTGTAGGTGGCCTCTGAGCTGAGAGTTCGGGCAGCTGCTGCGTTCCTCCGTAGATTTGCCGTCTCTAGCACATCTCCCTGTTGTTTGGGACCCTGGTTATTAAGCGATAAGAAGCGATAGCATGACGAAGAAAGACTATTGACCCAATTGCACTTTGACTGATCTGTTTCTTTTTCCCCCCAATCATCGATGCAGGTGTGAGCTACTCCAAGTCGGTTCCTCCAGCCTACCCACCACCCCAGGATCCATTAAATCAGGGACAATACATGGTGACAGATGGCATATCCCAGTCCCAGGTCTTCGAGTTCACCGAACCCAGACGCAGCCAGGCACCATTCTGGCAAAACTTCAGCAGGTTAACACCATTCAAAAAATAATACCTAGAGAGATGGAGAATTTTAACTTAAAAGAACTAAAATTTAAAAATAAAAATAAATAAAATTATATTTATAGATGGACCTTTTTTCGGAGAAGCACTGTTGCAACTAAATATATATACATATATATATATATACACACACATTTTAAAAATAATAATATATATACATATATGTATATATATAGAAGGACCAAAAACTTTTTTTGTTGTTTTTGGGAAGCAATCTGCTACTAGATACTAGGAAGCACCAATGATTTCTAACCATGTGACCTATTTTATTTTGTTCCATTGGTCGGACATCTTTTTTATTTTTCTTTTCTTCTTCATTTTCATTCAAGTCGTCATTGGCATCCCAGAATGCTTTCTCGCTTGTGTGAAGTCGTCATCGAAGTTCCTCATGGACTACATTGGTGTATATTTTATTTGATCTTATTTATGGGGGGGGTTGTTTGTTTTTTGGAGTGCCGGGAGATCTCTGCTCCCTCTCCCTCCCTCTCCGTCCCTTCCTTGGCTGTCCCCGGAATTACCATTTCAATGAAGAGCATCGACCCTTTCCCGTCCCCGTCCTGCATTCTCTGGTCTGACTCGTGCCTGTCTGGATGTGCTCCCTTGTGCACCATGCTCTGCTGCGCAGTATTTCTCTGGCTTTAACTGTTTTGTTGTGGGCAGGCGAAAACAAGCAGAAGGGGTAGCAGCTATTTAGGAAGTGAGAGATGGGTTTTCCTCAGTTAATTTTCTGCATTTTTTTAAGCACTGTCTTTTTCTCAATTCAGTGTGATTTGTTCACACTCGGAGTAAGACTGAGAAAAGAGTATCACGGGCTTTTATTTCTTTTGCATTTAGTTTTATTTCTGTGGGGTTATCTGATTTATTTTCTTTTTAAGCTGAGACGCGACTCTGAAAAGCCCACTCCTATCTTTGTTTTCCATGCAAAGATAAAAGCTTAAAACCCGATGGCTTCACGCCCTCCATTCCAGCTAGAGGAAAACTGGCTATTAGGCTCCAACGAATGGCCAGTTTTCTTTCTTCGGGAACCAAGGTCCCATCCCGTTGGCCACACTCCGGCCTGCAGAGTCCTGCGTTAATGAACCACTAATTGCCATTTGCAGGAGCAGTGATCCCAAAAGCGAGGCCATGACTGCACCCACTGCCCGCTCTACTCTGTTGCGTATAAGATCCCCGGCTTCACTTGGGCACTGCCCTCCCAGGCAAGGCGTGAGCTGCCGGTAGGGACCCGTTAGCGGGAGGCTCATTGCCTAATTGGAAGTATTTACCTGATACTCAATGCGCCCAGGCTGCAGAGGAGTCGAGAACTGCCTTTCAGGAAAGACAGGGATGTGACCTGAGAAGTTTAGCCCTATGACCATGGTTACGTGGCCCGATCTAAACCAGTGATCAGTTTAAGCTAAATGGCATCGGTGGTTCAGCAGAGGTGTATCAGTGTCGGGGGCTCTGGAGCGATTAGCTAAACTCTCCAGGTCTCTTTCTCTCTCTTTTTCTCCCTCTGGAGATTCACAGCTCTGTTTTCAAAGACGCTTCCTACAATTTCAGCCTTAAGGACTTTTGTTTGCAAGCGCAAAAGCTTATGTTTAAGCTTGTAAAACAAATCAGTGTGCACTAGGATGTTTTTTTTTTCCTAGGGCAAATGAGACTGTTTAACCAGATTTAGAAGATCAGCCTAAACACTTTGCAGAGCTATTCTGCAAGCTCCTTTGAAAATGTGGGATGAAGTGATTGATCACGGTATTTATCATTTTCTTTTGAATCTGATACACCACATAAGCACCCCAGGCCAACTAGCGTGGAGATACATTTTTTTTCGCCCCCAAGAAATACAAGCGAATGGGAAGAGCAGAGAATGTGATTTCAGTATTTCCATGGAGCCTGTTTTATTTCAGGGCATATTTCAAGGCAGTGGCTATATTTTTTATTTAAGTACAAAAATAATCTCAGCACTTTTTAGTCATCTAGAAACTATCAATAAACAGCAAAGCCAGATTAGTGTTTTGGAGAGGAAGAGTGGCCCCTCTGTGACAGGCAGCAGCGAAACACCGGGAATCCCAAATAGGAGGCAACCCGATTTTATATCAGAACTTATTTTTATGCTCTTTTGTATCTTTGCATTTTTATGGTCAGATTTTAATATTGAATATGTAGCAAATATTATTTTGTTTCTTTAACAGAATGGGTATTTAAAGAAGTGAATGAGATGGGTTCTCAGAAGTTAACGGAAATGTTTTACTGTTTCTGAATGGCTGGAGAGATGCAGAGAGAGAGAGAAAGAGAGAGAGATTACAAACTGTTGTCAACATGATGAAAATTTCACTTATTCCTTTGCCTTTTTAATTGCTTAGGGGAAAAAAGTAACAAGCACATTAGTTAAGCCTGTTCATTTACTGTTTTGTGCCTCAGAGAGTGAGAATGAGACATCCATAATTTTTATGAGAAGATGCTTCCTAAATATTCAGCACTAGGAAAAAAGAAACACCACCGCCACACCATTATTTGCATCATAAATCAAGACTCGCTTGATCTGACAAGGCCACTTGTTGGACTCGCAGCTTCTTTCTTAAATGGAAAGCCAAAACAAACTAGCGTTGCTAGTGCTTGCCGAAGCCAGGCGGCAGGCAAAGCAGATGCAGGCGTTTGTTCCAGAGGGAAGAGGGGCTTGGCTCTCAGGCATGGCATTCAAGAAAGCTCTTCCCCTCCATAAATTGCCAAGGTGCTGCAAGAGATGGAGCGTTATCGCAGAGAAGAACCAGCACTGGGTCCCACTTTTCCTGCCCACTGTGGCTTTCCCAATAGGGAGCGGGGCTGGGCTGCCTCGTGGCCAAAAGTGCTGGAAGCAGCGCAGACGCAATCGGATCGGGGTGATTTTGGCTGGGCATCTGATACAGACTTCCATTTCAATGCCAGACAGGAGGAACCCACTTACCATTCCATATGCAGAAACAAGAGAGTTGTAACAAACTTACATGTTTACGGTATTTCTCTGGCTGAATCTATATATATATATAAAAAATAAAAATACCCTCTTCCCTAGGTAAATGACATGCATTACCCCTTGACCTAGACACTAGAACAGAGGATCTAAATTCAAGACTTTCGCCTCCCCACCCTCTCCAAAAAGATCAAACAAGAACCAACCTAGGTGCATCTAACAGTTGTAAATAGAAAATAATACATAGAGAAATATATTTGAAATTTGTTTCAGTTTCTGGATGGTCGCTGGCTGTCCATTGCAATGTTATTGATAGTACACTGTGGTGCTTTGGGTTTCTGGTTTTGTTCTCTTTATGCTCTGTCATCTTTTCATTGCAGCTACATTTCAGGGAACATGTATATTTAGTAGCTATTGTAAGTTCTGCATGGCATCACCAAGCTTATTTTTCCTTAAGAAGAAAAGAAGAGTCTGTAGGAGTTTAAAGGCACTATGACGACAGGGACTTGTAGCAGAGAATGTAAAAAAAAAAAAAGGTTTTTAAAATTCTAGTTTGAAGCCAAATACTGATATTTTAGTGCTTTTGGGGTTTTAACAGTAAGAGCAAAAAAAAAAAAAAAAGAAAAAAAAAAAAGGATTTTGGTAACCCAGCTGATCCGCACTTGCCAGTTTTATTATTTTGTTTATATTGGACTGTTTGACCCTGTCAAACAAGTGTCAAAGTTGTGTGTATAAAACAAAAAAAGTGTTTAAAAAAGTGTTGTAAAGACACTGAGCCTTATGAAAATATTTATGGAATTAAATAAAAAGAAGTGAAAAGGCATCTGAAGGCATTTTAAATCATTTTCCTCAGAGCGGTCTCACCCTCTTCCCAAAGGCTGAGCACAGATCGCTGGGGTGGGGCTCCAGCTTGTCAGCAACGCAGACGCTAAGACATTCATGTGTGACCAAAAAATAGGTTTGTTCTGGAAATATCCCACCTCCCCTTGCTTTGTGTCCTCCATCTGACCTGAGTGAAATGATTAATGAGTAGCTGGAGGTTCAAAGCTGACAAAATACCGCCTTGCAAGTGCTGGCAGGGCTTGCTCTAAGCGGAGCTCGGATCAAGTCTTCTGCGAAACATGGTTTTAAAATGCTTTCTGTTACTGGACTTTGCTCAGCTCCAACCCAGACCTGAAGACAGCCGAATTCTCCAAACAGACATCTAATCACAAATACGTTGTGAGCAACAGAAGCAGCCTTTTGGAGCATGTGGCCGTAGAGCAGGGGTGGGTTTCGAGGGAGGGAGCCTGGCCAGGCGCTGCTGAGCCCGAGGGGGTGAGCAGGGCCCTGCCCTGGCGTTGCCTTGGCGGGGAGGGAGCAAGTGCCCGCGGGGAGAAGGAACCCCGTGCTTTACCCCTGAAAGGCAAAGTGCTCTCTCCAGAAGCCCAGTGGCATTTCGCAGGTAAGACAGTTGAGTCATCTATTTCTAGATAGCCCAAAAATGCAGTTACAACCAAGAAAACTGGGGTTATCGCACCATGGCATCCAGAGCCGGTAGCGGGTGGGAGCGATGCCTATCGTCACGTGGAGAAACACACAGGTACACGTACCAAGTTCCTGTAAATAATTGCGGCCAGAGAGCTACGTTTTCAGCAAGGACGCTGACTTTCTGCTCTTTCCCGTCCGTCCTGCGGGTGCCTGTCTGGGGGAGCGATGGCCGGTTTGCTGGCACACGGACTGACCGCGTCTTCAGCACACACGTATTGGGAAACCAGTCAGACAAGGGAATAAAAAAATGCAAAAAACCAAGCAGCTCTGCTCCGGGAGAAAGGGAGAGAGACAGGATAGAGGCAAAGCTGCGAGCACGAAGGCTTCTGCGGGGCCAGAGGTCGAGCAGGTTGAGGAGCAGGCTCACCCAGCGCTCAGACATCACAGCTTCACATTTGCCTGCTGCTTCAGCAATACCCCGAGCCAAGCTTTTTTTCTCTCGCTTACATTATTGCTTGCAATGAAGAGGACGTTGGTGCCGTGCTGGGGTTCACCTGTCCGAATGATCCTGTTTCTCTTGTAGCGCATAACTGAGGTCACTCGGGAGGGCTGGCACAGCGCCCATTCCGAAGGATGCTGCTGGGGAGAGCAGACCCCAAATGCGGTTACATATAAAACCTCCCCGTGAAGAACACCTCTCCTACCTGCACCGCCATCTTTGCAGGCCAAAAATGCTGTTTGCCAGAATTTTGCACTCCCCTCCCAGTTCGCAAATGTGAGCTGTGGGGAAGGAGGGGGCGTCAGGGAGGGCACGAGCTGTACGCACTGCCCAAGCTGTGTAATGTACCAAAAAAAGCCCTGACGGAGGGGATGGGGAAGAAACCCAATCACCCAGCCTGTGTGCTGGCAGCAGGAGCACCCCCAAAGCTTACTCAGAAGCAATAGACGCCCTCCACGCCCCTGCAACACGCTCCCGCCCCAGCTTGCTTTCCTGGCGGTGGCCAGAGGGAAGAGCACGCCACGGCCGGGAACGCCGCCGCAGCCCGTAGCTGATAGTTGACGTATGATTTTCATTTAGTGACACTATTTGTTTGGTTTTAGCTTTCTCCAGCCACCCAGCATTCAGCCAGCTACTATGAACTTCAGTTGCATAAAACAAAAAACAAAACCAAAGAAACCCAGTTTAAAATTCATTTGTCTTGCGGGGTGCTGGGGTCGTTAGGCCGTATTTCTGGGTGACAGCCCAAACCGAGCCTCCGAGGCAGCAGTGGGGGCACACCGGGACAGACGTGGCCAGCTGGTCTCTGAGACCTTGATTCAGAAATTCACTGAAACACGTGCCTAAGGCCACCATTTTGCACCAAAGCTTTTATTACACACGTGTCAAAGCACAGACTTCAGTCCCCAGAATGACCGATGACCTTAAAATGAACACCTGCATTGATGCTGCTTGTTTTGACGGTCTGTCATGGTACTTCCCCTGCCAGCGCAGTTGCCGAGCTGCGTGGCTGAGGGCACGGTGTTGTGCAAAATACCTGGGAACGCGGGGTAGAGCTGGCAGCCTCCACGGGCAGAGTCAGGCCCCGGCTCCACTTGGGAGCTGTAACAGAATAAGTAAAGGTTTTAGTCTGATACGTTTGTGACATGACAGGAACGTTGTATGAACAACTCTGTACGTCGACGCCATCTCTGTTTGTCCATATGTACATATCCATGGTACTACAGCCGAGCTTTTGCTTTTTAAGGAGTCAGATTTTCAATCTGACTGACGGTGCTGGGATTACAGATCCCAATCTACCCCAAAAAATAAATTTTCTTGTTATTCTGTAGCTAAGAAGCAGCACCAGGTTTTGCAGAAAGTACAGCAGTGGGTCAGTGTCCTCCAAAGCATCAATGCACCAGCTGTGCTGGGTTATTAAAGAACAAACTGGAATTGCATGTTGCTGGGGATGCAGCGGGAATAACTGGCATTTTCAAGAGCGTTTCTAAGCACTGTCCACCGAGGGTTTCGCAATCCTTCGCTGCTAAGGAAGGACACTAGCTGTTTAACTGCAAATATAATCTCCCCAAAACTGCAGGTACAAATTGTAAAGCTGTGCTTATTTGTCTGAATCTCTTACTTTTGCTATGGAAAAGAGTTACACGGTATTTCTTAAATGCTTTTAATGTTCACTTCCTTTTTTTTTCCAGTTCTCTCAAGGCAAAATGCATGCTGGTGAAGATGTGCACCTTCTCATTTCAGAGCCACAGTAATTTGTTACCTCTTGCAGGTTTGGCAGGTCTCTGTGCTCAGCCCTTTCCACCGGCTGGGCCGTGCAGCAGCAATGGCTCAAAAACGTTTCCCCGTTCCAATTCCCCCAGGCCCGTTCCCAAACCTCCTTCCAGCACCTCCGCGGTCTTCACACCAGCCAAGCCAGTCTGGTGGCATGCGCGTTGTCTGAGGGACACGGAGCACTGTCCTCTTCTTTCAGTACAGGTTACAGCAGGAACAAAAAATGTCCAAGACAGGAACACTGTGGGGTTTTTAATTGTTCATTTAGGAGAATACATAAAAAAGTTAAACCCTTGCAGAAACACTTGCCTCATAAAGAAAGCACCGGTGCTTCTAGAAGCGCTCTGCTCTGCGGCGTCTTGTCGAGCGTGTGTCACCGCTGGCTACCCCTCTGCGGCTCGCAGCTGGGGAGAGGGGCTGGCAACCGCATCCTGAGCAGAGACACGGGCTGTACACACACAGCTCTTCGTACATAGGCGCTTTCTTGCTATAATGGCAGAGAGCCATAGCATACGCAGCTAGCGCCTGTCTGGCTTTTATCCCCATTGTACAGCTGGCGCGAAGAGACACACGTTTTTGTTGGGATCTAGGTTTTTCACAATAAACCGTGGTACTAAATTGGCTTATAAAGAACCTCTTGAGAACTCAGGCTGCAAGAGACTCAGTGGCATCTGGCTGGTCCTGGAAGTCAGTGGAAGTTAACTTCCTAAGAGAAGTTTTATTCTCCTTTTTTCATCTGGAGAAGCATTAAGAGGATATATTAATATATCTGCTTCTCCTTTTTCGCTCACTTTTAGAAAAGCCGTGAAGCTTTTATTTATGAAGCAAATACTCGGCGGGTGTGCATGTCTGCATTCACGCCTTTGCAGGTTCACAGGAGATCAGAAAGCTGGCGGCCCTGGGTGGTGATGCCAAACCAGTAACAGCCGTCATCCATGCCAGCAGGGCCAGGGCTCCTCTTACCTGTACAACAGCCGTCCGGAGTCGCCTTTGAATCGGTGGGATTTTTTCTCTAGAACTGTGTAACTGAGGTTAAAAAAAAAAAATCCCATTCCTGACAGTTTTCTGAACTATAAATCGGAACAACCCCAGTGACCTACCACAGGCTTACTACAGGCGTAACTGAAAGCAGTACTTGAGCCAAGGGTTTAGGGACCGGACTGATCCAGACTGGAAGTGCTTGGAAATAGGTTAGCTCAGCCACTGAAGAGGAAGTACCTCTTCCGCCCAAAGACAGCGATTTTTAAGGCAGGTTTTATATAGGCTGGGTTGATACTATGTCACATTCACCGCAAAACACTGCAGGAGCGTGAAGAGCGGCAGGTCTGCACAAATAAGTCATTTACAGAAGTGGAAGTCCCTGCTGTCGTTCTCTCAGCCAGTCCTTTGTCACGGGCTATTCCTTCCGCCCGGGCCAGAGCTGGCCTGTCTAGATGAACGGTCTGAGCAGAGCTTCGTTGAGCCGTATTGCCCAGGTCGTTTTAATATCAGTTCGATGCTGACCTGTGCTGACCTGCACATCCGATAGCTGTTCTACCATCAGTCACTCCTGCGCAGCCCAGGCTGCGGGTTTTTTTGAGTCAAAGGTATTTTAGCAAATCTTAAAGTGGAATTGCTTTTCGCGTATTTGTGCTGTCACACTAGTTCTTTGTTTTCTGTTTGGAAGCTGGATAAATGCAAAGAATTTGCTGTATTTTAACTCCCCAGCAGCCAGACCAGTGCTTTTGCTGTGCCAAAATCCAGCAGCCTTACGGCACGCTCTGCTCCCCATCCAATTCTCAGCTGACGTGAAAGTGTGCAGTTTTTACAGAGCCTCGCAGGCCCACATCCAGCAACGGACGAGACAGGCAAACGGCACTAATAGTGCAATTGTAAAAAATTCTGTTGCTTGCTGCCTTATCTGACCTAAACCACATCATTTGTATGTCACAATCTATTTTTTGGTTTGGCTGGAGCCAAGCTCTGTCGTGTTGGTGTCCGTGGCCGGCTGCGGAGGCCCTCGCACTCCCAGGGGACACCCAAGTGACACAAAAGCCTGTGGCAGCCACCAAGAGCCCTGTTCCAACAGGCAAAAGCACTGGTGCCCGTTAGGTGGGTGGGTGCTGTGTGTACGCACAAGGCGGGTCAGCAACAGGGAGGGTTTTCCTCTCGTCCTTCAAGGGGAGCTGTAACCACGTTGCCACCTGCCTTAACCGAGCCCTTATCCCACAGGCTGGTTTTTGAGGGAATATGTGACCAACGCACTGATTTCCTCAAAGTTTCACTCCCCCACAGATACAGGGCAGCAAGAGAGGAGTCCCTGGCCAGCCCTGCTGCTGCGGTGGTTTCACGCTATACAAAGGAAATCCAGAGTCTTTGGACCAGGAAAAGAAAATAGGAGCAAATACAATAAATACTCGTAGCTGTGGTGAGAACCGAGACGGGTGACGTGGTCTCTGGTTCTGCTCCCAGGACGGTTTGTGCCCGTTCTCTAAGGACTGCGAGTGCGCAGGCTCCCCACAAAGCCACCGCCTTTGCTCCTGCTGAATCGCCGCCCGAAGGCATCTGCTGTTTGGAAAGGTGACTGCAAAGGTGATGCTAAGGGGCTCTGACATGCAAGGTACGTACCCCCTGCAGCACCTGCCCCAGCCTGGATTCCGGCTGCGGTGCTCGCAGCCTGCTTGTCTGGTGCGGGCAGGATCGCCGGGGCAAAAGGAAACGGATGGAGAAAACCAAGAAATTTTTGTGTGCCGCAGAGAAGGGGCTGACTAACGGCGCGTGGCCTGCCCGCTGCGGGCAGCGCCGGCTGTGCGTGCTGCCGGCCGGCTGGGAGGCGAGCGCGCACCAAATCGCCCAAGGATGTGTCACGCTGTTGTTATCGGTGTTGCTAGCGCAGTTACACTGGCCCTATTTTTACTGTCTGGATGTACCATTAAACAAGTTTGATTCTGTTGCCTGATTACAGATGAGTGGTTTCAGCCTCGCACATAATTTAGTGCTACCCAGGGGCTCCATTAATGACATCTCTGGACAGGGAGAAGCAAGTTGTTTGTTGTGTGCGGGTACAATGTGGTTTTATGCTGGAGTTGTGGTAACAACACTTACCTGGCAAAGGGAAACGGGCGGCTGGGTTTTCCCATCCACTTCTCGCACCTTGGGCATGCTGACCCCGCTGATCTACCAACACATGGGAAACCGGACTGCGGAATTTGAGGTAGCAGGGACTGTGTTCATGTTGTCTCCTGGGGGGGTGAAAAAGAAATCTGAGCGCATACCCGAGAGGCAGCACCCACCAAAGCCCACGTTCACTGTTCAAGTGTTCCTTCACGCTCCCCATTTTGAGTTAGAGACCAGAAGCAGGGCCAGGAGCTAATGGGGATGTTTTACAGGTCCCCAAAAAGCCAGAGATGACAACCCTGGGGGAGAGCGATGTGGAGCCTGCTCAGCGCTGGTTTTTGCCCTGACTCTGTAATTCTTTTGGCTTTTCATGAAAAGGCATGTTAGTAACACCCAATCATGTAGAGGGTTAAAGGCCATACTGATCCTGCTCCAAACACAAACAAAAAGCTTTTGCTGGAAGAGAAAGGCTGATATAAACTGCTGTAGAAATGCCAGTTTGAATTCCACCACCCCATTATAATTCCTGTGCTATTCCCAGGCTGGAGGATGAGAAATTTGGAGAGGGCAGCAGAAAAAGGGCATTGCCTTCAGTGATAGGCATTATTTATACCTGCACCAAACCAGCATGAGCCGTTGGTAACAGCAGGATCTGTTCACTTGGATCTGCTAACACGTACGGCCACTGCCAGGTGTGCAAAGAGTTTGAAGACCAACAGAAATATTGTGATGGGCAATCTTTGTGCCAATGGAAACAGATGGTTTAAATAAATAACCATGTCTCTGCAGTGTTTCTATCCAAACATTGCGGCGGAGACCCTTCAAGTGAAACTAAGCATAAAAAAACCAGCTAGCAAAGCCGATTGCAGTTGCTGTCCCTCTCCGGTCTAGCAGAGCGCTCAGAGCAAACAGCAGGCCGATTGCAGGCTAAGTGGACTGTAAAAAGACTTAGCAAATGAAGGCAGTATTAATGACATCGTAACACTTGTCTAAGTAAAATATATTGATTTTTTTTTTTTTTAAATTGTTCCTCTTGACTTACGGCTTGTATCAACTTAAAGCTGCTCTTGAAGAAGTGTTATTATTATCTGGCTCCCAAGGACAGAGTTCAGTGCTAAAGCTAGTGAATGGTTAGACTGACGACTAAGGTGGAGGGAAGAGAGTGGTGGATTAGGGGACACCATCTCAAGCATGCCAGTGTACGAAATTTCAGCAGTGTTTGAAAGGAACGGAAAGGTCGAGGGCTCACAAAATGAACAAAGCCGATACCGGTCAAAGAAAACCTGGTGCAGAGATTGCAGACGCCTGGGGACCCTGCGCAGCGCAGGCGAAAGCCTCTTTGTGCCTAACACCTGCCCCTCACCCTCGCTGGATGTGCCTCAGGGCCAGCCCGAACGGCCGCGCCGGACATTTGTAACACTCAAGAAGCAAAAAGCGTTTCTAGCCAGAAGGTCCTGGAGAGACTGACAGGCAGCTGGCCCCAAAGAGCAGCCCATGCCCAGCACCGTGTGTCCCCAGCCCATCCTTGGTGGCCCCACGGCCAGCCCGTCCCTTGGCCGGCCAGCTCGCTGCCTGCTGGCCCTGGGGAGATGCCAGAAGCCGCGTTCTCCACCTGCTTTCCTCTTTTACTTCCTTGTTCCACAGCCCGTCCACCCGCTCCCCTGTGCGGTGTGGCTAAATAGTCCCAGCCAAGCCCCGCGTCGCATCCCGTTTCCCGCAGCAGGCCGTAAGGCAGCGCGGGGCTGGAAACCTGCCACGCGTCCGTCCGAACCGCGCCGAGCCCTGGCTGCAGCCACTGCCGGCCCCGGCACCAGCCTCCCTGCGGAGCCTTCAGCCGGGGCTGGCCTGGCAGCAGCTCGGCGGGGTCCTGCCCCATCCTTCTGGGTAGCTTTAGGCTTACAAATTGATGTTTTGCTTCCCTTCTTATTTTGTGTCTTTCTTTTTCTTCCTTTCTTTTCCCCCTTTCTCTCTCTTGTTCTCCTTCCTCTTCTTCCTTTCTTTCCTTTCCTCTTTGCTTTTTTTATTTCCTTTTGTGTTTAATGCATTGCCTTCTCGCTTCCCGGACACATCTTGCTAGTACCGCTTGTTCAGAAAACATAGACTTCTGTCATCGCCTTCTGTTTCCCTGCTCTGACCAGCGCTGAGAGTTGTAAATCCTTGATCAGTGAGGTGATTCACAAGCTCCTCTGCTTTCTACTTGTGATTTTTAACATGTGCTGCAATTTACGGGCAAAAATTCTTCTTTCTCATTATCCGCCCGTCTGATGACATTACAGAGATAAAGCTCAGTGTGTGCATTTGTGACGAGGACGTTGCTGTAATGTTAGTGATCGGCCATTAGTTCTGCAATTTAGAGTGGCTGAAACAAAGCCATGAGCGAGTCATTTGAACAGCAACATTTCTTCCAGTGACATTATTTCTTGTTATTCGTGTAATGGTGCCTAGAAGCCCAGCACAGATTGGGAAAGCACTGTGCCTGGGTGCTGTGCTCACGCACAGCCCCCCCTTCATTTTAGTAAGGAGAAAAGCCAGCGCACCAAGACAGGAGGGGTGCCCGGACACCGCCCGGCACAGGGGCACGCTGCACCTCCTTATTTCCCCTCTTATTTCCCCCATGCCTCTCCTCACCGTACCCCGCTGCCCAGGTGCTAGAGTACAAGCTGTTAAGGTTGCACCTGAAGCCTGGGTTAAGGACACCCCTAACTTTAGTTGTTTGGGTCCCGTGGTTTGATTCAAATGCAATTGAGAGGGCAGTAAGTGGCATAATTAGAGCTATTTTAAATTCAAAATTAGTCTGATGGAGCCTGGATCCCAGCTGGACAGGACACCTCTGAAATGTCTTGGGAGCAATGGCCAAGGCAGAAGCACAGCAGCCCTTTCTCAACTTTTGTTGGTTTTAATAATTTCTCATTGCATTTAATAATTTCTCTTTGTGCTTTCCATTTTTTTGATTTTCGTGCCAGCAGCCAGTGCAGGTGCAGAGCCCGGGATCGCCCTGGCCAGGCAGTGCCAGCCCCGCTCCACAGCCTCCTCATTTCGCCTTCTCTCGCTGGAGAAAGCAGTGAGATAAGGGGCCCTTTGGTTTGCAGGGCTCTTGGCTTTCACTTGCAAATTCCTCTCCAGCCCAGTCCCTGCTAGCTATCATCTCGTATCCTGCATTAATCATTGTCGTTCTCCGTTTCCAACTGGACCATGGTGCCTCCCCGCATCCAGTTCTCAAGCATTTGTCTGTGCACGTCCTTCCAGACCTGGGGCAGGTTTCCATCCATCTGCAAAGCTCCCTCCTTAAAAACTGTCTCTTGCTATGTGGTAGAGAGGCTGTTATCTCCCCCACTTTTCCTCCTAAGCATTTTCTCTCACTCTTCCTCTGCCTCTCATTGTAGCCGAGTTTCCATTAAGCAGTCCCGGGCAGGCATAGATGTGTTACGAGCGCTGTAAATTAAATTAGCAGTGAGCAAGGGATAGAGGTTAAAACTGCTCTTGCTGATGGTGGGAAAAGGCACCATCTCCAGGAGCGATGGACGTGGCGGTACCCGGTGGTACCGAGCTGCTGATGCACGTGGCATTTCGCAAAAGACGTCTGTAAGCTCCTGATCACAGGAATAAAACCCGAGCTCTGCTAGGAGTGACCAGCACTGCGCAATCAGTTAGGAGCTATGACAACAAAATGACAGCAGTGAGGGAAAAAAATGTATCTCAAACTAGATAGCAAGCAGGAACTCCCTTAGAATAACCGTTTTAATGGAAGGGATGAGACTGAGCAAACCTCCTCTTACGAGCTGCTGAGAACCAGCCAGACACAAATCACGGACTCATAGAATCATTTAGGCTGGAAAAGACCTTTAAGATCAAATCCATGGCCCTGGCCCATCTCTCCTCGTTCCCTGGGCTGCAGCAATGGTTTCCCCCCACATTTCTTCCGTTAGCAATATTGCATAGCCAGCTCTAGGGTCCTACGGTCCGAGAGAAATACCATGTATTAAACAGCACGCCTTGCTGGCCATAACTGCGTGGGCGCTCGCGCTGCCCTCGGGAACGGTGCTGGAGCTTTACTCTCACCCGAAGAGGAAGCCCCACTGAAGGTGAACTGAACCAAATCAGCAGCAGAGGAAGGGCCCCCTTCAACGCCTACCGAAGTCTATGGGGAATTTTCCTCTGAATTAATCAGGCAAACATCAGGATCTAATCTCGGCACTTTTGTCCATATTATAAACTCTGCTTTCAATTTTTTGACTCTTCTGCAGGAATCTTCTCCTCTCAGATTTCGTTGCAGATTTCCCTCTTACCTCTCGCCAGGCTCTCTTCAGTCCTGCTGGCCCAGTCCCCCCAGGCGCAAGCCTCTGCAAGCCCTGTGCCACTCTGGGGATGCAGAGGGCCGGATCCCCTCTCGCCTCCGGGCAGCCCAGCCTTCACTCGGAGCGAAAAAGTGGGGGACGAGCAGGGAGCGAGTGCATTGGGCTTCTGCAGAGCGAGAAGCTGGGTCAGGGTTTTGTTCTTTCTGGATGCGATGTACCCACATATTCCCAGTTTTATCGAGGTTATATACCGGCTACTCCCCCTTCACCCTCACTTCACTAGAGTCAGCCAGGGTTTTACTGTTGACTTGCAGGATTTCAGCCTTTCTTGGGGAATAAAACTCCAGTCCAAGCACCACATGTATTTCAGGGCAGCTTTACTACTTACCCCACCCTACATGAAATGCTCCAGAAAGAATACAGTTGCTTAGGCAGCAGCATGGCTGCCTGGGACGGCTGGTATCTCAAGTGTGCCATATTGAGCTAAAAATAAGTTTATTAAAGGAAAAGAAAGTCTACATCCAACAAAGATGTGAGAAGGATAACGGCAAAGAGATGAACCCACAACAAACCAGGAGAAAGTCCCTTTTCCCAGACTGTATGCTGAAACCACAGAAGGGGCGAGGTTCTGCCACTGAGAAATAAAAGGTTTTTAGGAGCTGAGTGTATTATAAATAATATTCTCAGGAAACCCTTGACTACAGCAAAGTTCACATTAACAACACAGAACTGAAAGAAAGGGCTACATCATTTGAGCCTTACTCATGATTGCACTAAATTCTCACACAATTAATCCTTGTGCTCGGGGCTGTTCCTCTAGCCTGTACTTAAGCAAAGCCGCCCCACACTCGCCCTGCGAGGCACATCGAAAATTAGTCACATTGGCTGGGTAAGAGTTGCACAATCTAGCCACAAATTAGCAGATCCAGTGGATGATGCTTGACATTGTCCAAAAGTCCTTAGTTCCCACTCAAAAATAAAGCTGGTCTGGAGACTAGAACTTGGCAGAAAAACAAGTGAAACCTCAAAATAGTATGTGGCTGCATGCTCTCAGTACTGAAAGTGCTAGCTAAATGATTTAATTAGCTTGTGTTAATGAAAAGCAAATTTTTAATACTTTCTCCTCCAGATTTTCATCTTGCCAAATGTTAAGATAATGCATTTTCAGATGCCTGACCTCTTCCTCAACCCCAAATAGTTGGAAGCTTCACAGTAGCAATAATCACGAGTGTCAGTACTTCGTAGTCCTTCCATCTTCATCAATGCAGGTTCTTCTCTGACACTGCTCAGAGAAACACATGTTGAAAAGCAACGGTAAGAAACAACCTTGGTCAGGGTTCACGGTTGCCATTTCCATTGTGCTCAGTTAGAAAGACCCTTAACGCCCTGAATGCAGCCCCATTTCAGCCTCAAACTGCTTTTCAAAACCAAAGCTTTACATGGAGATGACCCAAACTGGCCAGCTAGTTGACAGCTGTCCAGCAAAGAAAACCTGGGGGGATGTGGTGGGGAGAACACCCATGAAAAGGAAATTTAGATTTCATTTCAATGAGAGAAACCCCCGTGGCCTGTCAGTGCTGTGCCTGCTCATCCAGCCTTGTTTCCATCAGAAGTAAGGGAGGACGCATCCCTTCCCACCCAGCAAGCCTTTTTTATTAAAGCCCATCTCCACTTAAAGTAAAATGGGAGAAAAAATGTATTTTCTTTCAAATTGAGCAATCTGCACTTTTTTTTTTCTCTCTTTAGGAGCGTCATTCTTATCTTCTGGATGTGCGCTAGACTTTTAGAGAGGAAGCGGGGGAAGAAGGGTTCTTCTCTCCCGAGAGCAATAGCATCTTTAGCTTAAGATGTCCAGGCAAACATACTGAGAAAGTAATGCCAAACCATTACAATGGGTTAACCTTTGAAGCCATTCCTTTTGACTGCTGCACTGCTGATTTGATTTCTCAACTCTACATCTGTGTTCAAAAAAACACCTGGAAAATATTCTCAAGAGAAGCACTCATGCCAAAAGAGGACCTGTATTGTAGCCAGAGCTTCTTGAAATCAATACAAAAAACAAATACCATTGGAAGTGTTTTTGAAAGGAGACACGCTTTGTATGACAACAACTCCATTTCATTTCTAAGTCCCAATTCTCTCACTAGCATTCATCTATGACAATAGATTGATGAGGGTCTTTTTGACAAAAAAATCAATTCACCGAGTTGGACTGCTCCCTCTTATTCTGTTCTGATTGCCCCTTAGGTGCTTGTTATTAATGGGGAAAAAAGATTGCCCTTTTCTTCTTCACAGAGTACTGGAAATGCAGAAAGTTTCCTTTTTTGATGCATACCAAATTCAGCAGAACAGGAAAGAATTTGATTTTTGCTTTCAGGCAACTTATGCTATATCAGTATTTTCATTTGTTTGTGCAAGTGGCAGCCTTGTCTTCCGTACTTATGCTTTGTACTTGCAGTTCATAAAAAGCAGAGAGGAGATACTGCTTTAAGTGGCTGCAAAAAAAATTTGTGAAATCAATTAACACATTAATGAATTAAAGAGTGATACCATTTCACGTTTCTTCTCCTTGATAATGCCAAACAGTTGAATTGGAGGGCAAAGGTTTTCATGGTTTGTTATTGCTGTGAGCTTTGCTAATTATTTTTCTTATGCTGTTGTCCCAGGAAATGGCCATCAAACAGTGGTGAGGAGGGAAAATACAAAGTAGGGCTTATCACCACATGTATGAGACACTTGGCAAAACCCAGGGAAAGGGGGTTCTGGATGGGAACCAATACACCAAAGCCCTTCTGGGCCCTGTTATTGCCCAAAACGTAGGAACAAGGATGCTGCCGAAGAAAGCAGCTGAGGAGCAGGAGGAAAGGAAGGAGGATTGACTGGGAGGAGAGGCAAAATATCTGTCCAGCACTCGCCTAATATATCATCATCGTATTAATGAATTCTACGTTGAGCAAGTCAGAGGTGAAAAGGGAGAAGGGAGCTAAGCACAGGGAGGGATGATGAATTCCTAATCCAAACCCAGCTCTTCCACCTACTCAGTTTTCTAATGACAAGGCTGCAAAATATCTGGTGAATCGTACTTCCCTTCACTTTCCATTTGACTCCACAGCCGCCCTCCATGTATTCACTGCTAGTGAGCAGTGGTGCCAGGAAACCAGACTTAAACAGAAGGTTATTGCTTCATGATTCTTACAGACATGAGGGTTTGGGGCTTGTGAGGGGTTTTTTTTGTCTTCTCATATTTATGACTTTAAATAAATAAATAAAAACTATTTCAATGCTTAGAAGAGAGTTGTTTCCACCTAGGTACGCTGATCAAACTCATCCAGTGGAGCACCCACAAATGTTGTATTTCAGCTGGAAGTAAGATGCAGAGAATCCAGATAATATTATTTTCATTTCAGTGGACACCTGCATCGTATCTATCATACAGATAGAAGTATCATTCTCTCTATGGCATTGATACTTCCAAGAGTCAATGGCCAAGCGGCTGCAGAGACCTCCAGGATAAGCACATAATGCTCTTACAGCAGTCACACAATATCTTTGCCCAGCCCAGAGTCAAGGATCAGAGTATACGCAGGCATAAAAGTGTATGAATTTCCTTCTCCCACCAGGCATTACCCTTAGGTCCCCATTTTTTCCGAGTAGCAAACTCAGAGGAGCCAGGAGCTGATGTGGGAGAGGTAGGAGGTATAGCAGAAAGATGTGTGGGTGGCTGTGGGAGGGGAAAAGGCGGGTGAGAGTGGTGTTCCGTGGTGGTTAATTTTTTCATCTCTGGTTAAGACTCTTCTAGTTTCTATTACAGTTCTTTAAATGGTGTGGAAGCTGGGAACGGGGGAGAAGAGACTTCCAATAGCTACTTCCTAAAGATTCCTTCTTCCTACTCAGAAGAACTGTCACTGGGGAATTTTGATTGAAAAATCTGCATGACATAGCAGGTTTCACTCAAAATAACAAGAAGAAAACCAAATACCCTTACGTTATTGTAGCAAACAGGTTAGTGAGCAAGCACATATCTGGGCTAAAAATAATTCCTGAAGCAAAAGCTCTGCAAATGACACAGACTCACTACGTGACAAGGAAAACACCTGCATTTGTCTTGCAGGTCCCCCAACTCTTACCAACCTTGTACTATGTACTATGTTCTTCTTAGGATCTTAGATTGCAAAATGAAATTTCAAAGGTTCATATATCAAGAATATTATCAAAAAGAACTTCAGGATTTCATGCCAGAAATAATGATCAAAAGGTCACAATTTGCAACATATCCCATTATTTTGTGGTACTAAGTTCAGTAGGCCAAAAATAAGCACTTTCTTCCTGTCCATGCTGCAGCCATTTCTACTTGCAGTAGTACGAAAAGCCAGAGCATCGGAAAGAAACTGCCCCTGCGGTAAACGCTAGAGGTGAGATGGGGGTTGGAGGGACACATTGCCCTTTGCAGCACAGGAAGAGGACAGAAGCAGAGTAGCAAACAATGCATTTGCCTGGCTGGGATATTTAAGGGGTGCAAGCTGTTAATACTGACATGATGCAAAAGACAGGACATAGCTACAAAGACAGACATAAATAGCAAAATATAGATATAATAAAATAAAGATATCATACAGTCAGGCTGCAAAAGATAGGAAGGCTGTCGTACAGATGGGGGAACCTGCTGACCACCTGCGGTCACAGCAGGACCGTGCTGAGTGCTTCGGACTCCTGCACCCGGTGTGCATCAGCTTTTGAAGCTGCCTGGGTACCTCCACGCAGCATCTAACATAACGTGGGTAGCTCTTTACAACTGCATGCCCCAGCAGATAATTATCCCCACTGGCAGCACTGCCTGACCCTCTTTGGGAAGCGCCGAGCCCTGTGCGCGGGGGCCCTTAGCAGGTGCTGCACGCAGCTTGGTTTTTTGAGTAACGTTTCCCGCACGGGGAAGGGGGAGGAGAGCTCCCCCCAGCTATTTTGATCGCAGCAGCAGATGGAGGAGACAGGTTGTACTTTCTCAGGAAACGCTCTTCGGCAATGAGAGGAAGGGTGTGATCCTGACTTACAAAGCAGGGAGCTGTTCCTGAGCTGTGTAAACAAGGGTAAGGAGCAAGGCACCATCCTTTCTTTTAGCAGGGAAACCAAATTAACCTTTCTTACCACTGGCCAGACTGACCTTTCCAGATGAGCGAACACCTAACTTCTTGCTCTCTCTTGATATTCGCAGGCCTACTCTGATACCTGTAATAGAAATAAAAAGAAAATTGTATACAGTATTTTGAAAGGATTAGTGATGAATGGGATGCACTCAGCACCGCAGTGACCAGAGCGCGACAGTTACACATCAGGGAAGGGGCTCCCAGGCTCCCAGAAAGACCAGGTTTGAAGCAGTCTGCAAAAAAAGCCTTTTTTTTTTAACAGAAAGAATTGCAACAACCTCAGGAAGATTCCCACATGCATATAATGTAATACATGTATATAAAAATAGGACCAATGGGGAGGGAAGACCATATCCTGGGCTGCATCACCAGCAGCGTGGCCAGCAGGTCGAGGGAGGGGATTCTGCCCCTCTGCTCTGCTCCGGTGAGACCCCCCCGCAGTCCTGCCTCCAGCTCTGGGTCCTCAGCACAGGACAGACATGGACCTGTTGGTGCGGGTCCAGAGGAGGCCACCAAAATGATCAGGGGGATGGAACGTCTCTGCTATGAAGAAAGGCTGAGAGAGCTGGGGTTGTTCAGCCTGAAGGACAGAAGGCTCCGGGGAGACCTTATTGCAGCCTTTCAATACTTAAAGGGGCTTATAAGAAAGATGGGGACAGAATTTTTAGCAGGGCCTGTTGTGACAGGACAAGTGACTAAAAGAGGGTAAATTTAGACTAGATATAAGGAAGAAATTTTTTACACTGAGGGTGGTGAGACACTGGCGCAGGTTGCCCAGAGAGGTGGTAGATGCCCCATCCCTGGAAACATTCCAGGTCAGGTTGGACGGGGCTCTGAGCAACCTGCTCTGGTTGAAGATGTCTCTGCCCATGGCAGGGGGGTTGGACTGGATGGCCTTGAAAGGTCCCTTCCAACCCAAACCATTCTATGATTCTGTGATTCTATGATTCTATGATTCAATGCTCCTTTGGTGGGGAGGACCCATCGCGTGTGCAGAGATTTCCTCCTCTCCATTACCCTCTGTGAAAACTAGCTTAACATTATGCTCATCTGCTCCACAATTAGCATTTTAGCTTACTAAGGAGACAAAAAGTATAAAAATGTGAGAAATAGTTAATTAAATTTAAATTTAATTCATTAAAAATGAGCTCTGAAGCAAAATTGTGTCAATTACCCCTCACTTCTCGGTAGGCTAAATGCAGAGATAATTGGTGCTACAGCCAGGCAGGCACAAGCCCTCATGGAAACCTGTGATTAAAGGCCAGATCCTGCCCCTCACTGCCCGGAAGGCAGACTGGGGTAGGACTGCTTTTGCACACCGGCAGGCAGAGCGGGAGCAGGACAGCAGCGATGCTGGCTGCCCCTGCTCGGGAGCAAACACCCCTGGCAGGGATTGGGGCCCCACAGCCCTGGCAGCCAGCGGGGAGCAAGCGGGAACATTTGCTTTGGCTGAGCAGGCTGGCTGGAGCGCACGGGTGGCCCCATGTTTGCCAGGATAGCCCCCAAAAGGAAATTTCATTGTTTATGTTCAAAATAATTTAATTATGCTTCAAAAGAGCAAATATCCGCGAGAGGAAGGCTCTGCTGGACAGGGCCACAGCCATGACCACAGAGGGTCCACAGATAAAGCTAACTGAAGACGATAAAAAGGTACGCCGGACCCTCTGGGAGCAGGTTGCAAGGAGAGCTGTGAGGTTTTTTTGGTTTTCTTTTTTGCCTTACATCTGGTTTATATCCTAGAGGCATGGAAGCGTCCCGTGTTAGATGTTAGCCTTGTTTCCACACGGGTGAGAAGGAGACAAGGGCAGATCACAGGCCTGCTTGTGCACACACACAGACCCTTGCTATGCCCGTACAAAAGGTGCTTTCCAAGAAAATGAAGGATAGGAAAGGCACCGTGGCTTTTTTTCAAAAGAAAACCAAAAATAACCATCTAGAGAAGAAATCTAAGATCCACTCCAAAGTCCTCAAAACAAGCGGAAGACTTTGGCCTCGCCTTTGAACAGGTTTAATTTCTCTTTGAAACCCAGGGACTAACGACCCAATTTCGCAGCTCTCTGGGCTTTCACTACAGAGACCTCAAATCTTGCTGATGTGCATCTGGCCTTTTTAACGGGCGAAATCTGCCATTAGAGAAGGCTGGACCTGCCTCCACCATCCAGATTTCACAGGCTCCTTTTCCACAGTTTCCTCCCGGTCGCATGTACGATGCTACATCCATTGTCAAGGCTCTTATTAATAAAACAGCACTGCTTCAAGGCTGCACAGTGGTGTACCCATCTGAGCTGTTGTTATCTCGCAGTCCCTTAGGGCTCATTAAGGTCTGAATTAGCTGACTGTCCATGGCCCTAATTAGTACTTCAGCTCCCTGGGAAGCAGCCAGGGCTTTTTTTAACCATTGCTCCTCACCCGTGGCATCAGCTCCCTTCTGTGATTCGGAGCGTGCAATCTGCAACAGCTTTGAAGCTAACTGAGATAAGCATTTATTCCCTTGCTGCTCCGCACCGCTTTTAATTATTATTAATTGTAATGGCCAACCCTGGAAAGTGCCCAGTGAGGGTGCACTGCAGGACAGTATGGAAATGCAACTTGGTTTTGGTTTGTGAGGCTGTTCTCCTGAAGAGCAGAGGGAGGTTTTTACGTACAAACACCTAGGGTGGTGGTTTATGACGGACAGGGTGAAATACAGGAAAGGCTCCACACAAGGGTATAGCCATATATAGGTCTCGGTCCTTGCAAACCTGGAGGAGGAAGTATTTGATCTGTCATTTCTTGTGGGCTTGGTGGAAAAAGCAAGGGCCCCCTCACTCTTGCAACTGCTCTGCCATTGCTGCAGTTAGGCTGAGCTGTACACACTGGGATATGGACTCTGAGAGGTTTGGTTGTTTGCTTTAAAGTTGAGGTGAGAAATATTAGTTTAACCCTCACTGCAAAATTTTGAAGAAAAATTAAAAAAGATTTAATCTGTCTTGAATATGGAATATGTTGAGTCTTTCCTACAAGGCAACCACAAGTACAACATCAACTGTCTCAGGGTTTGTGTGGGTGTGTGTGCACGTAAAACAAGTACCTTCTTAAAAAGTGATAACTTAAGGAAAAAAATAATGCAGCCTGGGAAACTATTAAAACTGATATTATTGACTGGATCTTGTTCTCAGCAATTTGTCAGAGGGCCTTATCAGAAATACCTCACTGCAGATCTAAGCCTCTCACTGGAAGAGTAAGACCAGGAGCCCCCCATGCTGAGAGCTCTACAGAGCAGCTGTATGACTTCTAACAAACCGCTTAACATCTCTGTGTCTTGATAGAAAAATGAGGGCAATACCTCAACTGTGATGCAGTTTGGGATCCCCAAACAGCTGGTCCTGTACTGAGATTCCCAAAGTAGCACTGTTTTTCAATGGGAATTTCCAGGCAAGCATAAGCAATACCTGTGCATTGACCTGCACAGCACCTGGGATAGCTGGGAGGAGAGGCGTCCTACAAGTAAGACAAAAATGTGTATCTGTGTTCTCAGCACACTTTGACAACCTGGGGACGTGCTGGTTTCCTCAACAGCATGTGGCAGTAATGCAGAGCGCTAAAGAGAGAACTATGTTGGAGGTGTTTGGGGGTCTGGGATCCCAAGGGATGACAAACACCAGCGAGGTAGCTGGGCTTGCCACTGAGCACAGCTCCAAGGCTCTCACAGTACTACGGAAAACCCTTTTGTGCTGCTTGCAAAAAGGAAACAGGCTGACAGTATCGTTACTCTAGAAAGAGCAGCAGCCATGCATGCTCCCTGCCCGTGCTCCAGGGAGGAAAAACCTGCTCACTGAAAATAGCCACTGTGGCAATAGCAGAATTTCCCCTTGGAATACAAAGTTTGACTCGGGAGCGGAGCTGTAGGATCACCTGCAGTAGCTCCGAGGCAGACGTCGGACTGGTCAGCAGCTGAGGAATAGGAGCCATAGGATCAAACAGTGACTCTTAGTGTGCAGTCATCTATTTGGGTAACTGGCACCGTTTGCTCTGACGACAACATGCTGCAGCGGTCTGTAAGCTGCAGAGGGGGCTGTCAGACGGACGACTGCTTCCTACCAGAGCTGGAGGAAAGACAGCCAAGAACAGGCCCAGGCTGCGTTGCATTTATTGATTTGGATACAAAACCTTTCCAGTCTCACCTATATCACGGTGTACTCGGCAGCCGCCCAACGGCACAGATCAGCTTCGTTTGCAAACTGTCAATCCAAGTGAAACGATGCGCTCGGGCACTCCAGGAGCAGAGCTACGCTCTGTCCCGAGCTCTTAGCAACCGTCAATGAAACAAACAGCTCCTCTACTTAAAAGCCTTCCAAGCCTATTCTTAAGAAAAAAGTCTTCCCATTCCCCAGGTCCCCTAGAGTGCCATAATCAGAAAGTGATCCAGTTTCATAACTGCATAGAAAACCAGCTGAGCGCTCATGCCTATCACTGCTACGGAAAAAGTGTGCCTCGCTGAGCATTAGCCCTGCACTGCCAGGCTGTTAAGAAATCAGAAAAATATTCCATATGTCCTCCATAAATTTGAGAAAAGCCCTACTGCAAATACTATTTCAGGAGGAATAAGGCTGGCCCAAACTTGCATTTTTTTTCTTCTTGACACAGCTTTGTCACACCAGAGAGATGGCAAGCTGAACTTCCTGGAAGTCTGGTGCAACTTTGGCGCGGCTTACCCGTCCAAGATGATGTTCAGATCCTGCTGGGTTCATAAAGTTCACCAAGAAGTCACAGTAGCTTTTATTCAATACCAGAAACAAGTATGAACAGAGACCTGCATCTGCAGTCCCACTTCCCACAGCAGCATTGAGAAATGTTAGGAAATGATCCGGGACCAGAACTTGGCTTCTCTTGGCTCTAATACCAGGGTGAAGAAAGCCGTACAAAACAGAGATGCAGACTTTCTCCTGTCAATGCTTATACTCCTGCCAGCAGGTACATTAACATGATCTCTGCAGATCTGTCTTAAAAAGAAAATATGTATATTTATTTTCGAAAATAGCCTTGCAGTCAAAGCTTTGTGTCCTGTAGAGGACACATCTGAGTAGCCCTGGATTCTCCAAGCAGAACACAAGATCCCTTTGCTATGCATCTTATGGCATCTGTCCCATTTGCCTGGCAATCAATCTCTTGCTTTTTCACTCATTTGTAGTGGACAGGTGAAGATGGGGGCACTACTAAGTAATGCAAATTATTTATGTCTCTCTCTGTTAACCCCCACCTTTGGTTCATGAACTCGCTGTCTCTTACAGTAACTCTCCAAGACAGGAATGGATTTTTAATGCAGTGCTTGCAGGACTTCACGACATCGGGCCCCAACTGCAACTGCGGGCGTCACGGCATTAGCAGAGGTCAGAACAGATTTTGGATGCAGCTTGCAGCGTATGCAGTCACGGGCTCACATATACAGCTCTTACTATCACAGAAGTCTAGGCCTTCTGCAATCAGGCCAGCTTATGGCTTTAGGCTTCCCACTTGAAATTAAGTTAAAAATAGTTGGCCTTTGTTTTACTGAAAGCTTGGGCAGTGGTGACCTTTTGCATCTGTTAAGCATCTCCTGCGACGTGCCCCTTAACATTTAGAAGATGCGGCTCTCGACTCCAACGAGCTGCTCTCACTCTGCTCTCTAGACTCTGACGGTTTTAGCTTGCGGTACTTGTCTTTAGGACCAACCCTGCTGTGAAGCACCAAGTAGTTCGTCCAGACTTTGGCGAGATCAAGCCGTGCAGTCAGTGGGGAAACCCTCCTCCGGCATTTCCAGCACATGCAGGTCTGGGTACGGCACCTGTGCTGCCCCTGCGCTACGATCCACAGCAGAAGCTGAGTTTTGCTCCCACTGCTTTCTTCGTAGAGACTTGGCTTTCCATCTTCTCCTGCAATGCAGAGTTCCCATGCATCCTTGTAGATCCGTTAGGGATAAGCTGAGGCTCACACTATGTGTTTCTTTCCATGCTTTGTACTCAGCAGAGGTGGGTAGCGTACGGCTACCCCCAGGACAGGCACCTAAATAAAGAGCTATAGACTCACTCCCTGCTGTAGGGTTCACCCTGTCCACCCAATACTCATCCCTCAGCAAACCAAAGACCTCCCTAATGGGAATTTTCAGGTCTTTCATTTACTCTCATCTTCAAGAGGTGAGCTGCCATGCAGAGAATATTCCTTATACGGGCTGTTAGTATTTAAAGTTTGGCCAAAGACTGGTGCTAAACTTCCTTTTAAAAGAGCATTGCAGCACATCAGATTTCACTAACAATGTACATACTTTTCTGGCAGCACTGAAACCAGATGAACTATCCCATGGAGGCAGGCAGGAAAAGTTTGTGGTCTCAGACTTTGCAGGGAGCCATTGAGGGAGCCAGCTGGAGAACACAGATATGAACAGGAAGAAGTTGAACCAAAACATAACAATCCTCTATTTTTGTTGACCACAGTAAGTGAAATGCAAAATACAAAGGCACAGCATAGAAAGCGCAGACTAACACCAGCCACAACAGTAGCAGATGCCTTAATTTTGTCACTTTAAAACATCTGTCCGTAAGAAACGTTTTCTCAAAGAATCCAAGTCAGAGCAGCATTTATGAAAGCAAAAAATGCAAGTCAACTTCAACACGTCCACCTACAGTGAAAATTTCCCACCGGCTTGCATCTACTCAAAATAGTAGTCAGCAGTGGAGACTAAGACACGCAGAGGCTTCATGTCCCAGAGCAAGCCAATCTACGGCTAAAGTTGGTCCTGCTTTGAACAGCAGGATAGAAGAGACAAGCTTCAGAGGTCCCTTCCAACCTGACAACACCCAGTTAAAGATCTGGTGAGGCTATTAGAAACTGGGTTTTTTGCTATTTCAAAATGTTGTGCTTGCCCCATGTTTTTCTCTTTCTTCTGTCTCTGCCCTACTGATAAGACCAAGGAGTCTGGAATGCTGTTTCCAAGCGGTTTAGCTCCTTATTCTCCCATTTGCGGGAGGAGGTGTCCCAGCCATCAGAGAGGTGGAAGCGCTGCGTCACTGTCCTCCAGAGATGTTTTAACTGAGTGTCCCAGGACACATGGAAAATGAACGATGCAACCCCCATAGCCAGGCTGCCGAAGGAGGAGCTGAAGCAACCTGCCCCCTGCAGCCCCCGCTGCAGCAGCACCGGCGGTGTCCCCACGCCCCAGGCGGGTCTCAGCTGGGGGTCTGGGACAGAAATAAAAACAGACTCTGGCCTTCAGGAAAGGATCCCCTGAGCACTGCAGCGGAGGGCTGGGAGGGAGCCTTCTCATCCTGAGCCCATGCAATATTCGCCGCTGCAGTACTTGTGAGTCAAAGTAAAGCAGTGAACTGGGAATGACTGGGAGAAGGATTATGGGTGGCTGCAAATGAGCTAAGTTTGCTGAAGATTGTTTAGCTTCTCCGAGCTATCTTATTTGTAATCAAATGCACTACAGAATAGTTCACACAATTTTTACAGCAGGTCAAATCCAAATGATTCTGTATTTTTAAATTGTGTAAAAAAAAAATCACATCCTGTCCTTGAATGTGGTCCTGACAACAACAGTGGTGGAAATATATCAACAATTTAAGATAATTCCTTTCAAAGAAACAAGAGTCATTTCAGTTTCTGGAACAAGCACAGAAATAATTTTCTGAGGAAGAAAACGGACACCAATATTTACCGTCATTAAGACAGAAGAACTTCCTCAGTTACTCATAGTGCTCATCAGGCGTGAGACAGCAAACGGCGTGGATCACAAAAGTATTTCTAGCATAACTTCTCTGAAGAAAGATCTTCAATTTTTTCACTCTTAAGTACTGAGAAAATCTAAAAAATGACAATGTATCTACTAGAGAAAATAAGTGGAACATAATACAAGCGAAAGACACTCAATTGTGAAAACAAAAGATACTCGATTAATTTTGTAATGTACTAGCGCTATTTTCCAAGAATCAGTGACAACTGAAGTGATACGTATTATTAGGACGGTGCTGGTTTTGGCTGGGATAGGGTTAATTTTCTTCATAGTAGCTAGGTTGGGGCTATGGTTTGGATTTGTGCTGAAAACAGTGTTGATAACACAGGGATGCTTTCTGCTGAGCAGAAAAAAGGTGGTGTTCTGACCTTTACTGAGAGGTTGGACCTTGCTTGAAGACTGGTCTGAGGAAAGCTGCACTGACTTCCGAAAAACCAGAAGGGCCGAGAGGTACACAAGCTGCCAGAATGGTCACCTAGTAGCTAGTAGGATTTATCACAGCAAGCTGGACCTGGGGACAACTGAATTTGAGGGCCAAAGCATGAAGAAATGATGTGCAAAGTTGTGTAAAAACACATGGCAATGCCTGCAAAGGGCAATCCCTGGTAGGTCCCATACATGCACCACAGTCTTCGTGGGCCCTCCCTGGGCATTACCTGCTGCTTGCAGCAGAAAGCGGTGGCCCCCAAGACCGAGGGGCCACCCACTCCTGTCCCTCCAAGGGACACATTTTCCTAGGGAGATGAATGTAAAGCCAGGTTTTGGTCTCCAGCCCTTCACGCACATTTGAGGCACACAGCTTCTCTTCAAGCATCAACTACAAAGCACGGAGCCCTTCAGCTCATTGCCCTGTTAGTGAAGATCTCGTTCTCTTTTTTTTAAGCCAACATCATGATTTTTGGAGAGGAGCAAGCAGTGAAACAGCTGGTCTGGGAAAGCTTGGGGTGGACAATACCGCATTAAAAACAAATGCTGATAAAAACCTCAGCGCCCTGACGTGCATCACAAATCTGCCACTGTCCATTAAAATAGCAAGCACTATTAACTATTTTCTTCATCCTTGGTTGCCTACCATAACAGCTAGATTACACAAATCAGTCACTGAAACAATGAATCTCCTGTAGCAAATATATACATAGGACTCAAAAGAAGTGGGGGAAAAAAAATCTCTTTATGCACATCCTCTGAAAAATGTTAAGTTCAGTTTGCCCTACAGTTCCTTAAAGACATAGCACAAAAGATAAATATTTAATTGTGCTCCTAACAAAACCCCTTCTTTCCACCTAATCCTTTTTGTTCTATCCACATCTATTTGCAGTTTACAATGGTTTACTTATCTTATTGCAATACCTGCCTTTCTATAAGCATATATTGCCTATTGCCTTGGGAATTCTCGAGCTCTCAGCACACTTTATTTTCCAGAACAGGACATGAGGATTTTTTCAAACTCATTCACAGACTGGTAAACAGATGATTTTTTCTTTCTTTTATTTCCAAAGGTGACTGGTAAACACCTGCTGTCTTTTGGCGGGATTTGGAAGAATTTCTTAATTCAGAAAAGATCAGAAAATCTTAAACCATTGCTGGCTGAAAGAAATTCTCAGACTTTTTATTCCTGCTGGTTATTTTGCAGGAATAAAAGCTGCGCTCCCTCCTACTCCTGCATGAAATTCTGTGCTGAGCTAACCATGTGAAGAGCAACCACCATGCTGCGGTCAGCGAGGTCGTTTCTGATTCACAGTGTTTTAATCATGAGCTGAAACTGGTCAATTTAAAATGGTAATACTGCATTCTTCTAGGAAGACCTAAGTTCCTAGAAGAATGTCATGCAATCTCTACTAATAGAGACTTTTTTTGGTTGCATGCTGCCTACGTATGTTTATACACAGTCCACTCTGCAGTTTATCTAGTGTAGCAACAGATGGAAACTTTTTTTACTATTGGACACATTCTTTTCTTGGAATATGGCCCTCTTATGTGGATTAACTTAAAATAGAACTTAGAATGATGGCAGGTCTTTTCATTTTTATCATGCCCTCACCTTCCCTCTTCCATGTTCTCAGCAAAGCACGCTAGGAACAAAGCTTTACCAAAAGCTATGCTAAAGGATGGTTTGTTTTGCTCCAAGTGGGTATGCCAGTCATTCAGTTTGTCATTAATAAAGGTGGTTTTACACATCTCACTGCACTTCTTTTCAAAGAGGGGTAGCTATGGTTACAGTTGTATGCTAATAGTCATTTCAGGTTATGACTGCTAGCTGCAATTCCCCTTCCTCCAGAACATCACAGCTTTTTCATTTCAACCGCACCTCTCTCGACTTCGCTGTTTAATGACAGACACAGCAAAGAAAACCGCTTTCTTCTCTTTGGCCTTTGCTGTGATCCACCACTGACAAACGGCATCGCGTTCTGTGCCACTGCATTTTTTCATCATCAACTGTTCTTTTCTAAAAAGCTTGGAAAACAAAGATGGACCAAGCTCTGGATTTGAATCTGAATTGAGCAGAAGCACCTGAAAGCAAGGTTCAGTTCTCCTGTTGAGATCAGGAGCGTTCACGAGATCACGATAGGGATTCTAACGTTTCTGCATTCAACAGCGTGGTTCAGAGGTCAGATCTGGTTATCAGGGTTCTTGAGGTTGCACATCTTGGATTTAGAAATACTCTTGAACAGCAGGCCTGGCCAGTGAGTCGTGACCACTAATTCTCCCACTCATCCTTCAAACCCATCTATTAATCTCAGAGCTGTTAGTTCTTCTTTGAACTCACCTCACCCCTTTTTTACTAAAGGAGATTACTTAGAAAGATTCTTAAGCATATGACCGTGGTCTGTTCTGCTGGTTTCCAGCATCTAAGCATGATAAAAGTAGATGGTCCAGACCAGTTCAACCTACTGATTACCAACAGATTTTGTGATATGCTCTGATATTTGTTCCCATTTCCATGTCTTTTTCTAGTAAGGGCCCAAGAAACTTCCTTGAAAACAGTGACCAACTGAAAACCCAATGACAAATGTCGCAGCCAGGCAGTCCATCAAGCTAAAAACGCTGTTTTGCAGGAACATCCACACAGGTTTTCTGACACAGCCACTGAACAGCACAGCCAGGTTTTTCATAAATCTCTGATTTGGCCTACTAGAGGAAACTACATGAAGGAGTCAAAAATACAAGGAAAGACTAACAGCGTGCCAATGAGCACAGTGTCGACAAATAGCTCTCCAGTGAGCTGGAAACAACCTCCATTTGGATTTTGAGCACATTTCATGAGCACACAGGTAGCAATGAGTCTCAACCCTTTAAGTTGCGTGGCAGAAGCCAGATGAAAATCCACGCTGCAAACTACTAAAACAGCCATCTAAATTATGAATGTAGGTACCCTCCACCCCCACGCTGCCAGTGAAGAGAAGAACCTCAGGAAACAGAACTTCAGTCCATCAAATATCTGAATCCCCTTTGCAGTGCCTGTCTCTCTCAGGTGCTTCAGTTAAGTATCTAAACTTAGGTAGGAGGAACCTGGACCTTAGTAAAACAACCAGCTGCCAACAGTTAAAAAAAGATGTCTGCTCAAAACCATCTTGCAGAAAAAATAGCCATAGGTCATGAAAGTCATTCCTGCAGGAATTACAGCATTACTATACCGGCCTGGCCTATTGCAGCAGAGAGACAACTACCAACCCTGGAGCGAGTTGGATTAAACCCAGCGGACATTTGTCTACATTCCCCTGCTCACACACATCACCACGTACCAAAATGCCTCACCCCTTCAGTGTACACCACCTCCCTACACCCTCCAAGGTAGGGTCCGCCACGTAGCTCTGTTTCGGAGGTGAGGAAACAAGGCTCAGAAGGAAAACCCTCAAGTCACACA
This sequence comes from Calonectris borealis, assembly GCF_964195595.1. Classification (NCBI taxonomy): domain Eukaryota; kingdom Metazoa; phylum Chordata; class Aves; order Procellariiformes; family Procellariidae; genus Calonectris; species Calonectris borealis. The sequence continues at coordinate 22,643,354 of NC_134324.1, read as the reverse complement.
GGACAGGAGGTCCTCTCGTGGACCTCCAAACCTCAAGCCAATGTCCACTGGCCCACACACCTCCTTCGTGGTGTCTGTGATGTCTGGGTTTCTGACCCCCCCCAGTAAAGTGACCTGGGGCAGCCTCCAATGGAGCAGAAGCAGGAGCGGACCTCAGCCCTTCTCCTTGCCTAGGCAGATGCCACAGCACCACATCAGCCTGGCTCCTTCTCCAAAAACTTCCTTCAGGTGGAGAATTCAAGGTAAAATTGTAGAATACTTTGTTTTTCACAGCTCAAAGGAGATTTTCTTTTCTAATGCAATGTAGAACTGTACCCTTAGTGCTCGTTATTTGTTGAATTTTGAATCAAACACTTAAGACTTCAATGTTCAGCATCTAAATGGGGTAACAGAAAGTGTATATTCAGAGAAACCCCTGTGGAGACATACAGCAATTGCACGCAGCACCTGACATTTCCAGTGCAGCGGTTGGCGATGTGAATGGATCTGGAATTCCACATGGACCCCTGAATAATATCAGGAAACCTCCTGAGCAGTAATGTCTCCATTTCAAATGATGCATCCCCTAACAGTTTATAGCAAAAAATGGCTTTAAATGGTAGGGGGTAGCAGCATGGAGATACAGCAGTGTTCCTCTTCAGTAGCCTACAGAAAGGAGATGATGCACTGAGGGTCTAATTTGGGTTCATCAGAATATAAACAGATATTTGTGCCTATCAGTCTGACCCATGCTGAAAGAGGAGGAATTGTAGCAAATCTTCTAAGCAAAATTGTAGATTTGAGTGCAGATAAAATATAGAGGGTCGGCATGCATTTGCGGCTATACAAAAGTAGGTACCAGTGATTGATGTGTGTCTGCTAAAATATTTTTTTCTGATAGGAAGCTGTTTCTTCAACAAAATGCTGTCTGAGATTTTTGGGGTACTTTTACTTCAAACAGGATTCAATTCATGTAGATTTGGATATCTAAAAATGAGGTTTTCGATCTATGCTGGCCATCTAAGCTTGCTCTCTAGAGAGGGCAATGGCAAAGAAAAGTCCTAGGTTGACAGGCAGTTTCCAACCACCTCTACGAAATGTTGCTTCAAGTTTTTGTATTCGGTGTTTTTAAAATTAGAACTGGGAAAGTAGTGCATCAAGTATCTGCCACAGCACCTCAAAATGGTGCTGAGGTCAATTAATATTTGTATACTTTCCTTTCAAATTCATTTCTGACCAGTGCTGGGGAGGATGAGTATATTAGCAGAAATTAGAGGACGTTTGAAGTTAAGTCTGGTGCTCAGAACCATATGTATTTGCACTCAGTCAGAGAATAGAAATAGTAATGGGTGACCTAAGCCTCCACTCAATATTAGCCACCGCAGCAGAAAGTCTAAATATAGAACCGAGCAAGGAAAGACGGAGAATTACTCATAAAACTTATCTGATTAATAACTAGTACCTCCCAGAAAAGAATGGGTGTATTTGAGAAAACTGCAAGCTGTTCACAAAACATTTGTAAGCAGAAATAAGGAGGCAAAGTCACTCAGCAAGTTATTCACTCAACTCTGATTGCATTGTTTGAACTGATGCAAAACTGTATCCACGTTTTAAGTAAATGTTAATTGTGTCCCATTTTCTAGCTTCATTTTATATTTTGCTAAGAAATTAAATGTCAGAATGTCCCTGAATGTGCTCTCTGAGAAATGAAGCTCTCTTGTAGTCTTTTAAATTCCTAATCTTATTGCGCTTAAATGTTATTCCTTCAGCTGAAGGAATAGTTTAATGAAATACAGTATATTTCAGGGTGGCACATCAAAAATGCCTATTTCGCCAATCTCTTCTTTCATCACATCAATTTTCTATTCCGCTTTATCTTATTGGAACACTGAAAGTTCATCCCACTAAGCCTCTTGTAACTGTTGTCAGAAATCAGTCCTAAAGTTTCTCAGCTTCTGGTTTACTTGATTTTTTTTCAATCAAGCAACAGCATCTGAAACATTTCTCCCCCGCAAAAACCATTGAGTGCAGAGAAAAAAATGGTTTCTCTTTTTTGCCAGTGTCCATGGATACCATCAAAACGTATTTATCTTCAGGGTGCATGTGCCAAAGGACTGGTACCCGAATCAGATGCACGCTGAGTGTCTGTATGGGGTGTCACACTTATGAACAACACCCCAATTTATTGAAGGGTGGGAAACTGTTGCTCCTACATTAATTGTAGCCATCAACCTGGCTTCAAAGCCCCCAAGTCAGGCTTGCATTTCCATGAACCCTGGAAAAACACAATGTCTGCTTGTTCCGCTGGTGGGACTAGCGGTCCTGTGGTTGATCTCTCTTTCTATATAGATATATATATATGCATTCCCCAGTAAAACCCCTATTAAATTTAAAACGTTCACTGTAAACTGCCCACCTGGAATTACTGGGAATATAATTTCTGTGTCATTCATTCAGTGCCATGTGGCTTATGATCAAGCCTGATTTGATTAACGCTACGAGTATTTAAAATTAAAAAAAAAAGAATAGAGGAAAAAACCATTTTCGCTATCTATCTCATTTTTTACATCTGTTTATTTAAGTTGGAAAAATTAACCAAAGCAGAATGCCAGGGACCTGCCTCCAGCAACTCATTTTTGCACTGCAATTTTTCTTCCCCCTCTCCTCTCTGCTCCTCAGGAAAGATCATTAACATGAAATGCTAGGGGACAGGCCAGCAATCCCACATTACTCACATGGAGAGAGCAATTATTTCCAGTCTGATTTGCTCCTCTCGAGCAGGGCTTGGTTCGCAGGCGGGACCAGATGGTTCAAGGAACCACACGGCACAGGAAGGTGCTGGGATTTATTCACCAGCTGCTCAGCTCCACCCCAGAGTGCTGCGTCCTGCTGGTGGGTGAAGACATTTTTAGTTGGTGCTCAGCAAACCTTAGCTTCCCTGCAGCATTTCCCGTGCCAGGGTACTTCACGGTGTTCCACCCCCACGGGTGAGGCACAGAAGGCTTAAATCATGCAGGGTCTCGCAGCTGCTCAGGCTGTGCTTTCCATGCGCCATGTCCTACTGTCTGGATCTCTTTTGAGGCAACGTGATGGATTATCAATTACCAACATCAGTTAGGAGAAAGCAGGGCAGATGCCGAGGAGTAAAAGATGAGCTAAAAGCAGTTTCCTAATGATCTGTGTCCTCCGTCGCACAGAATATCTGTGTAAGACCGAGATGCAAGTACAGCGAAGTGATCAATTCTGCTACTGCCTGCCATGCTGCAGTCCCAGCTTCTGCAGCAAATTAATGGAGGCAATCTCAGCCAGCGCGTGCAAGTGCATGGGAATCACTTGGAATGGAAAGCACTCTGTCTAGGGAGCTCAGCGTGACTAATAGATTATTACTTATAATTACTTATTATTGCTATTTTACTCAAGTTCCCACGTTATTGTCGTCATCATCTGGGTGAAAATTCACACCACTCTTCAGTCAGAAGAAAACTATTAATAAATGTGATGAAAAAGCACAAAACTGCATTGAAGCCTCTGGTTCTACCTAAGTGCATGATCAGTGGAAACATGATCACGTTGCAACTCCTGTAACCCTCAGGATTTCCACGGGATAAGGGGAACAGACCTGCCCTTTAGCTCCTTTTGCCTGTTCTGGCTGTGGGAAGAGGTGCTGTTTCTTTCGGAAGATGCCAGACCCCAGCAGCTCACCGCAGGCACGGGGTGAGTTACAGCAGTCCCAACTCAGGGGGGAGGCGGCGATGACCTTTCTGTTCCTATTTAAGAGCTCAAGAACTGCATAGCAGGAGTGTTAAAGGCCACAGGAAACTTGGCCTTTCAGAGCTAAGCGCTACACAACCACATCCCTGCCCAGTTATCCCTGCATTTACCCTTCCCCAGGAATGCCAAACACCCCGTAGTGTCAGCCAGGACTGTAGCCTGCTGTCTGCGTGCAGCAGACTCCCCTTCCCGCCCTGCCCTGCCCTTGCTTCCCTCCGCCTTCTCCATAGTTCATCTGTAAAATATTTCATGCGTTTTTTGGGCGAGTCTCCACCCCGTCCTCGTTTCCTTCAGAGCCGCGACGGAGCCGTCCGCGCAGCCCTTGGAAGGAAACTGGCAGCCTCACAATGCAGCTTTATCGGACCCGGACACGTAAATATTTCTCATACAATGTGACCTGCTCTCAGTTCCCAGACCACGCCGCTTGGGACCACACTGCCTCGCTCTCCTTCTCCAAGTCAATCCAGAGGCGATTTTGGGTCCGTCAGCCACCCGAAGGAGCACTTTTCCCTAACAAGCCAAAACTGAGTGTAAGGCACAAGACTGACAAAGCACCCCTGCCTAGTTACTTTCTCCAGCCATGAAGAAACAGGGAGAATGTTGGTTGGTGAAACAAAGATGAGCTAGATCTTAAATTCATACCCAGAGCCTGTGCACAAGCGGATGGGAAGTTTTCTGCTGGCAGCTGTTGGCCGTAGCTTAGCCACCATCACATCCCCCAGCATGTAACGCCAGGTCCATGTGGGACGGAGCCCGTATTGCTGCTGTGAAAAGGAGCAGTGAGGGACTCCAAAGCCGGAGGAGGCTCACGCCAGGCTCCTGCTTCTACCCCTACCTCTCCTCTCTCACAACAGGAGCTGAACCTCAGCACAGATTCAGGTCCCCCCTCCGAAAGCAGCATAGACATTGCCACGTATTCCCATCTCTGATGGCGCTTCACATCATTTCCTCATCTGTTAAATGAAACCCATGGTCCTTAAGCACGCAATTCACTCGGACGAGGCTGTCCCTGGATGTTTCTTCCCGGTAGCGGACAGGGATGCACTAGTTAATGGCAGCACAGTGATGGAAATTGCCAGCCAAATGGGAACGGTTCTCATCATTTTAATAATCTAGCACTACTAACAGCACAGGTATACATATTTTTAAAATATGATTTTATCATGATGGCAACAGTATCAGAGAATGTGTTTTTCCTGAGGCTAGACAGTAGAGAAGGGAAGATACTGGGTTTCCTTGACTACCTTTCATCTGCCTTAAAAATTATGATTTTCTTTTATTAGCTGTTTTCATCGGTTATTGCAAGTAAAATAACACATCCTCAACCCCGTTAATAACTTGTATGTTGGTGGCCTCCCCACCTTCACTCTCTTGTTTCCACAGATGGGGAGAATATTTCCTGCCCTCCATGCTCCTGGTTTCCTCCTCCTCCCCATGCTCCTCTCCCCCAACTACTCCACATTTTGAACCAGGAAATATTTCTTGTTCGTTTACAAAAAGGAGGGAGAAAATATTTTTAAAGCAAACAAACAAACAAACAAACCAAGCCCAACCAGATAGTGCTCGGGTGATGTGCAGCAGAACAGATTTCAGCTAGCTGCCGGAAGAGGACTCGTCAAATTTCCTATTAGAGAAATGATTGCATTTCAGATGGAGCTGGCCTGGCCCTGAGAGGGGGCTGAACCAGACGACCTCCAGCCTAAATTACGCTGTGACGCAATGACCGGTCCCACCCCGTAAAGCCCCTCTGTCTCCGAGGGGCAGACATCACCTGCCGCGGCGCTGGCTGCATCCTGCCTAGCTCCGCTCATCGCCTCCGTCGTGCTCAAGCATCACAGGGTGCTTGGCTGTAACACTTGCCATCATTTTAAAAGCTTTTGGGACAATTTGTTATGATTTTGACATTTCAGGGCTCTCTCAGTTGCATGTGTCAACAGGGACATACATAATTTCAGGCTCTGTCTTACTTCCCATGACTTCCACCTCCCCCAAAGCGAATGATTATTTTGCATTCGGTCTCTCAATACCCAGGATCCTAAAGCACCCGACAAGCCCTGCTTGACTCCTGAAATCTGGTTGCTTTTGACATGAAAAATCATCAACAGCTTAAAAGCAACACTGCTTAAGGATTTGCCTCAAGAAGCAAAGGCAAAGTGTCCTCTGTCATCACTGGTGGGGCTGATAACAGGAAAATAAGGGGAAGATGCAACGAGCTATGTTGACACATATTGAGCTAATTCAACAATATTATTGTCCATATTGGAATATAAAGGTATAATCTATTTTTTGCTGCTATTTTAGTTGCAATAATTTTAAATAAACATTGTTATAGTCCTTAAATAAGCATTATCTCCTTTTTTATGTCTGGTACAAAATAAAGCTACAGAACAGTGCAGGGGCCATTTGGGGATTGAACACAGAGAGCACTGCATTCACCCCTAGCTGCTGGCCAGGCACTTATCTATCCGCTGGCCAGGCCCAGCCAGCTCAGACTTGCTGTGCTCACGGGCCAAAACGGCAGGTAGACCGCAGCTAACTGTCACGTGGGAAAGAATACTTATTTTTGTCCTTCAGCCTGCAGGAAGAGAATCTGAAAATTCTGATTCACTGAAAATTTTTTTTCAGAGGATCAGGTCCTTCGCTGCCAAAATTCTTGATGTTTTGTCCATTTGGAGGGGTGGAAGCAAACATCGGGTTTTGTACGTGCTCTGCTAATGCCAATGCACTCTTTTTCCCTACTGGCAATCCTGTGAAAATCAATTTCTCTCTAAAAAGATCATTCCTGCAGTTTCTATCAGCTCCTGCCGTATTTCAAGTGAATGAGAAGGGACTGTTGTTGCTTTCCACTGGTCGTGCTGGCTCTTCTAGCCCCTGTACACCTCATGGTCCCTCTTCAAGCGTGAATGTTCCAGTTTGTTTCTCTAAATAACTCCTTGGTCCCTCATCCGTTTGGCTCCAGGGACTCCCACACCCTCTTTATTTCTGTAGATAACTAAAAAAAGGTGCTGGTTTTCACACAAAGTCACCAGATTGTCCAGGATCACATCAGTGATTCCCAGCATAATCTTACTCTTGACATGGCATTTAAAAATATGATTATTTATAAACAACACACAAATGTAGCCATTTTTTAAATATTTGTTCCACAACAGTTACTGATGAATCAACGTTTCCATCCTTCCCCTTCCAGTAAGTGTCTTAGATAAGAACATGCTGCCCTTCCTGCTGGAAATCCTGTCGTGTCTTTGGAGACCTCGTCTTCTCCCTTCCTCTCCAAGGATCCACCAAGAAGGAAGGAAAAGTTGTTAGGATAATGAAATCAGGTTTTCATTCATGTGGGGGCTATACTTTAAAATTCAGACAACAGCCTTGAGCCAGATCTGTTGAGGTTTCTGTGCCATGATAATATGCAAAGACAGTGAGATGGATGTTTCCCACCAAAATGAACAGTGGTACCACTTTGAGGAGCGCACATAACCCAGCTGGGCTGCATCACGATGCGCAGATGCACTCGGAGCAGGGGACATCCCCTCGCTGTAGGTCACATCTGGTAACAAGATGAAGCTTGGCTACCATCTAGGGAAACTTTGGGGTCCCCAGGGCCAGCAGTGCTGACTAAAACAACTGCTCCTGCCCATGTATCCCTCGCTTTGCACAACTCGCTTGACAAGATCACGTCACCACACCAGGTACTTTGGCAGTGTTTATGCATGCAAGGAGGAAAACTGCAGAAACACAATCAGTATATTTGGGGGTGGATTTGCTCATCTTCAGTCTAAGAGTGCTTTAGCTGTCAGAGGGCTCTCCTCAAAGGCCTATATGCCACGTTCTATATTGCAGTCAAAAGCACTTCATGCTGATTGCAGTAGCACTGAGATGGTCCCACAGGAATCACAAGATTGAGAAACTTTCCTTCATAAGTCAAAACCTGGTTATTAAAAGCAAATGTGATACAGACACAATTGGAAGTAAATATAAGCGGATTTCAAGCCAAAGGTGAAGGTCGCTGAAGGAACTGCCATGGAGTTATTTTTAGTAAGCAACTTTTCCACTCGGGAAGTCCTCAGGTACTTTGTGACTGAAAATAGGGGTTGCAAAGTGCATCACGGTTTGCGTGGGACTGCATCATCCTTGGATAGGAGGCGGGTATAAATGCAGATTGTTTTTTTTGTAATTCTAAGATGGTGTAGCACAACCATGCATTTGGTTTTCTCTTTTTAAGCTTCCTGAGATACTTTGTTGAGACTTTATTGAAATGCTATTCGGTTTCATTTGACCTACTGTCACTGTATTGTCACATAAATTGGGAATAAATCTGATATACTTAAAATGCTTCAGAACAGCTTCTGCTTTCTAAGCCCGCAATTTCTCTGCAAGGTGATAAAACAACACACCGAAATCCGTGTTAATTTTCTGTCAGGGTGATTTGATGTATATGGCCTGGCATCCAACATTTCAGGCTTGTGTATTCTTTGAGCTGTCACCTAGGCTTTTCTCTGCAACTATGATGGCTGGAAATTTCATTTTACCATTAAATGAAAACTGAGACTCTCATGCAACCTCATCTCTGCAGAAACTGTCACTACCAGAAAAACACAAATTATCATGAGGCCCTACAATAAAAGAGATCATCAAGCGCAATGTACTTTCCAGGGAATTCCACGTTCAGGGTTTGATTAGCAATGAAAGCAAACAGAAACGGAGAGAAGAAATCCTTATTACGTCTCTTGGCTAGCCAGGTTTATTCACGGGTGCTCTGCAGTTTCTTAGCAGTACGTTCACCCATCGGTTGAACACACATGAGCCAGGCCCATTCTCTTCTAAAAGCTCCCTCTAAATCACCCTTCCAGGTTGTTGGAGAGAGAGAAAGCTTAGCTTTGGGCGGCTGATCTTCTTTGGGCTCTCTTTAATTATAATTTTCTAGCTGGCAGCCTCACTGTCAATGATCACAGAGGAAGTAATTTTCACAGAAGGAGGAAATTCATTCCTGTGGTAAGTACAGAGGTAACGGAGCCAAGAGTTTTAGGTACTCTTCTGAATTGCACTATACATACATTTCCTTTTTGCAGGGCAAATCATTTAACCTCTCTACCTGTTTGTCCTCCTCTCTAGAATGAGGAAGGCAGAACTGACCCAGTTCTTATTTCAATGTTGGATGGTTTCAAAGCATTTTGAAGTCATTAAATAAAAGGCATTACAAAAGGACAAGGCGTTGTTCCTGCCACACTGCTATGTAACACATAACAAGAGGTAAAATATGAAGTCAAAGGAAAGCTTAAATCCCTCCTGAAGCTTATAAAGGTTAACGCTCTGCCTTCAGATTCAGATGCGAGAACTGTCCTGAACATGCTACGCATATTTAGGATGAAGAAGCGATCGAGCTGACAAAAAAGCAGTTGCCTGTCTCTTTGCTTGTAGAAGTTTTAACACTGTGATAACAGCTTTTGCCTTAGTGATAAACAGACACACACACACTGGGATACATGCAGGTTCGGTTCCTTTTATGAAGGCTACGTCAGGTGAGGATCTGGCTCGAGTCCTTATTCTACTTTTCCTTTTTCCTTCTCCTGTTACAACTGAAACTATTTCACCATAAAGCTATTAATACTTCAAGAGGGAAGGATGGTGACGAAAAAGCAGTCTCGAGGCACAGAGGATGTAATTCAGCTCTTGGACATCAGAGCAGAGTTCACATGCATTTCCTTTAGAGGGCGAGGAGGCTGCTCCATCATGCAGGCACCACAGCCATGCCGAGAAAAGGGGCACCGAATGCTCTCCTTCAGGTTCAGCCACATCTGCCTCCATCTATCTTAGAATGAGGCATTACCGTTGCCGCTAGAAATTAATTTAGGCATGCATGAGTGCTTCTAAGATCAGGGTCTGGGTGTGACACCAGATCATTGCCTTGTGTGCATGAAACTCCCTTGGAAGAGCTGGTAGGAATTCGTAACTGGAGGAAGATGAGAGAAGCGACCACAAGAGCCAGATTTTAACCTGAGAATGAAATGAAATCTTGTGTGTTCAAATAAAGACCCTGAAATTCAGGATCAGATGCCACACAGAGATTTACCGCAAGCCCTGAAAAGAAATGTAATGCGCAGAGACTTGGTGAAGCTGCTCTGGAAGCATTTCACAGGGGAAAAAAGCCAATCCTAAGATATGGAGTTTGTTCCTGTAGACATCAGTGGGGATTTTGCTGTTATTGCACATAGGAACTATAGCTCTGACACGCAGGTCAGACTTGTAGCTCAGAGTCCAATCCATCAGCATGGAGAGAAATGCCAACCAGAGGAAAGTTTACAGGACTTTTTTTTGTTGACTCTTTAAATACACCTAATATTCAATCCTGATTGTCCTGGTACCACACCTTGCATCTGGCACGAACCAACCTGCTTGGCAAACTCAACCATTGACCCGCTGTTTCAGCTCCCCAGACACAGCACGGTGGGTCAGGGAAGGCTCCCTCACGCCAGGCGGCAGGTTTCGGATGTGTCCTTGCACATGTTCCTACACCAGCCCTGACTGTTCCTGGGGGTCTCTCCCAGTAGGTGGTGCGGGGCTCCTGGCAGTGGTACGCTCACCCTCTTTTGTAACAGAGCAGAGTAATATGAGAACGGGCTTTTATTTGGGGTCTCTCTTCTCACTGCTCCCCTCTCTGCACAACCTCTCCACACTTCCCACCAAATCCCCTGCTTGTTTCTTAAGCCGGGATGGATTCAGGACAAAGAGATTTTTACCTATTTTTGTAGGCTGACTTGAACCAAGTGGCCAGAGAAAGAGACCCAAGACAAGCCTGGGTGCATGAGGATGACATGAAAATTTGGGACGTATGATGGAATGCAGCGGGATCAAGGATACCTCTCTTCAGGGCTCAGAGTTGGCCAAGCTCTGCTCGGCATGGGGCCTGAATGGAGAAGCAAAAGGACCAAACCTCCTCTTCTGAATGCCCCAGAGATAACCTGTAGCCTGAGCACAACTTCCACATGGACACGGGCCCCGCATCTTCAACCTCTGGCCTCTCTAGAGCTGAATTGGTGTTTCTAGGTGGATTTAGTTCAGTGGGATTTACATTTTTCGTTCTGTTCATTGTTCTCCTGCCAGAGTGGGATTTCTAGCAGCTAAAGTGTTCATTGACCCCCAGGAAAACAACTGTCCAGAACAGAGGAAAGAAAATTAAATGCAACGTTGATGTTGCTCATCTACATTTTTCCTGGAGAAATTGTGCCTATTTATTCTGTGAGCATGGGGTGTGTTTTGCATTAATGTCCTAGATTCGAGCCTAGGATTTCATTCTTTCACAAGGTGCTCCCTCCTCTCCCACTTTCCCTCTCCCACTCTCATTTATCAGACAATGTCTTGGGTAGTAAAATACGTTCTGTAGGATTCTGGTTTTTCTTTATGGGAGAGGAAGACAAGACAATTATGGCTGTCTATCCAAGATTAAAAGCTTTTCCTGTGTATCCCTGTATTTAGCTCACAGGAGGCTGTTTTGTTTAGGCTTTTTTCTTTTTTCCAGGATGTTCTGTCTGCCACCAGGGAATCTTGCAGACTGTGGATCTCGCAGTTTGGGTGCTCTGAAAGTTGAGCTGGAGTCACTTGGTTCAAACCAGGGGAGTTGCTTTATCCGTTGCTGAAAGGATGCGGCATGTATTTATAATCGCTCAGTGCAACAGCGATCCCCACCCTGTTCCCATCAGTAAACACAGAACACAGGGCAGTTTACCAGACAGGACCTGCCAAAAAATAACCACAGGGATGAGTAACCTCAAAACATGTTTTTCATGGGAATTTTGCACAGGACTGTTCGTGGTCTGGTGCTACCTCTCCATCACAAGTGCTGGTTAGCCAGGACAGAGAGAGGGCAGGGCCATGTTTGGAGAAGAATGGAGAATAGCTAAGGTGCTTGGATGAGGGTATTTGCAGACTCTGCAGCAAGTAATAGACTCCGTGTCAGGCTGTAGCTAATTAGAGGAGTTCCCTGGACAATTTTAACTTATGTTCAAAATCACTTTGATGGACAACACGTTGGGGCTTTTTCAGCCCAAATGATTATTAAATTGTTGACACAAGGTGAGCCAAGAATCTCAGATTACATTACTGGGAGCTGGGCATCCTATCGGCAGCTGGAAATTTGGCTTCTTCCAGTTAGTGTCAAAGCCTAATATTTATTTAAAGCTAGGCTTTATAGTGCTCTTTATTGTATTCAGAATATTTTCTTTCAGTCTCAGGGAAGCTGCCAACTCATCTTAGCCAAACATGACTCCTGCAACCTAAAATTATTGCCTCGTCACATTAAGCCCATTTCTGGGGGACCGAATTAGGAACATATCAACTGATTTATACATTGCAGATCTATCAGCCAAGGCTGATAAGCTGCTCCATCCAGCGAGCACTAACAGAATCATCTATGCTGAAGCCAAAATTAGGACAGAGCTCTACCAAGGAAACAGAAGTAGTTTCATTACACCCAGGGGAGCTGAAGCCTGAGGCTGGCTGAGACACACAGGATGCCCACCCACAGCTGTGAACCGGAGAGCTTGTCCTATTAACCCCCACCCCATGGGAAAATGTAAGGAGGCGCAGTGAGAAATACAAGTCCCACAGTTCTGCGGAGGAGCTGGATTATTACTGCTCTGCTCACACTGCCTGAACAGCCTTCTCATAGTTTAGTGCATCTGAGTCATCGTTAATTCCAGGAATTGATCTACTGTCAATAAGCAATAGCCAACAACAGGGATGGTGATCATTTGCTCTTGGTGGCTACTGAGGAAAAGACAGAAGACATTAGCTGAGAGGACAATGCCGGATGGACAGTAGAAAACAGATCTCTGTGTGTGGTCAAACAGCAGAGAGGTTGGTGGGTGAGATGTGAGTGATGTCAAAGAACAGATCATTCCTGACAGCTGTCAATCAAATCGCAAACCCTGCCCTAGAACCAGCAACCGAGCTTGATGATTATCTGGATAATTACTTGATCACCAACATTGCATGTTTGTGATTAATGTGGAACGTCATGAAAAAAATCTGTGGGGCAGGAAGGGGAGGATGGAACACATAAGTGGAAATGAATCCTGTCTTATTTTTTGCTCAATACAGGCGTTGGAAATCACATGTGCATGGAGTGAGCATTACAGAAATGTTCCATGTCTACATACAAACAGAAAAAACAAAATACTATAGAAGTATAATAGAAACATAATATAGAAATATAGAGAAATACTAAATAATAAATAAAGTACCACCATACAGTCTCGAGAGCTGTGTCGTAGTTCTGCAGGACCAATCCTATGGCTGTACGGTACTGAAGGGTCTTTCTGTCCACCTTTAGTAACAAAGACACAGCTCAGGGGCATACTTTGAAGCAGTCTCTCTTGCAGCTAGGAGACAGAGTATCACGTGCAACAGATCAAAATCTCATTGTAAGGAAGGCCACAAAGTCTGTGGTTGATATCACAGCCTGAAGAATTAAGTGTTTATTCCTTCTCCTTCTTCCATGTCAGTGATAAAGTTCTAGTATGGTTTTGAAAGAAAAGGAATCACATTCCCCAGATCTCCTTACTTGCCTTCTGGTTTTGCACTCTGTAGTCCCACACAGACATACAGACACACACATACATACACAGGCTAGACTCTACCTTGGAAAAAAACCCAAAAGCCTGGCATCAGCATCTGGCACATCCACTGGACTTTAAGGGAAACGCACTATAGTTGCCAGAGTCACTAACCCCTGAACTTCAGCTCTCACACACCAGTGTGAGTTGCCCAGACAAATCTAGGATACTCGAGGTCTCATAACACAAACGCATCCATCCCTGTTCTTTCCCTCACGCTGGTGTGAAGCCTCACAGCAGCTTCTGTCACGCAATGCATTTTTTCCAGCTGCTTCTAATGCTGTAGGGAGAGAGCGCAATGTGAAAGTTTGAGTTGCAGCCGCTTGCCACCGCTATGCAAAGGAAAGAAATATCTTTACGCCCAGCTAATCTGCAGAATGTCACCCAAGTCAAGAGCTTAGCAGTGCTGTATGCACGCGGGGAGGACCCACGGTTGACCAGAACTATGTAAAAACCTGTAGCGATAAGGGAATGTTATGCTGTGAGGTGTCCACCAATTAGCATTTGGCTCAGGAAGCAAATTGGCTCAGAGAGCAAAGCCCGTTACAGGCAGATGGCTCCACAATTTTTACTTAATGGAGTTGTCCTTTTCCTCCAAAGTATACAATGTAGCGACAGAGGCAGAAAGCTGGATTTTATATTGATCTCAGCCATTACAGAAATTCCTTTGTTTCTGTGTCTCAACAAGAATGGCTGTGTATGTCATTTGAAGGATATCTATTTTATATATTTCCCATCGCCTCGTCCCCGTTCTCCATCTTCATAGATCTATTGGCATAGAAGTCGGATGCTTCAGCAAATGAGGTTAACCTCTGACCATAAATTACTGCTCCCTCAGGAGGAAGTGGTAATAAAAAAGGAAAACTGCCACAACTACGGAGGACAGCAAAGGCAGACAGACCAAGCATTGTACAAATTACAAAACCACCAGCCCCTGAAATCCATACCAGGGCTAGCCATGCAAATAATAAAGTGTAACATAAACACACACAAAACTGGACTCCGTTTGGCCAGAACAATCATTCGTACGCCAAGAAAAATAAGCAGCTTTCCCATTTTCCCTGGAGTTTGCCATATAATGGCTCTCAGGGCCTCTGTCACATCAGAGACAACACGTGGCAGTAGACCACAGGCAGCTGAAAAGAGAAATGATCAAATAATCTGTCGCATTGCTTTTAACTATCATATCATGCAAGAATAGAGGGCAAGATGTCCATCGTGATCTCCCTATCAAGATTGTGGTCTCATCCCAGCCTGTGGCTGGGATTTACCTGTGTGAATTTACATGCTCATCTTGCGACTTTTTAAAAGAATGAGAAAGAGATCAACATCTTCTTTATGATTAACTCCCCTCTAAGGCGTCTCGGGTTGAGCTTCTTAGCATGGAGGGACCCTAAAATCACTGCCATTTGGGGAAAGTTACACAGGTCAGTTGTAAGAAGGGAAAGGAAAGAGAGAATGAAATCTGCAGGGCTGTGGTTAGGGGAGATGGTGTTTCTGAATCAGGGGTTTACGGTCTTCGTTTGGGGGTGTCATGCACAGGAGGCTTCTTAAAGCATTCTGGTGAGAACCCAGCACAAAGTGTGAGCATGGGTGAAACCAAAACCTGAACTAAGCACAGAAATAAACAGACTCAGACACTTCACTTGGGAAATTTGTCTCAGAAAGACTCCCTACGTTTCCCAAATAGTTTCAAGAGTGCTTTCTGCTTTGCTTCTCTTTTTGCTTGGCTGACAGGAAACTCTCTACAGTTCTCCTAGAATATATTATGGGTTTACGGGGGTAAAAACCTTCCCCATCTCAACTGACTCCCATTTCTGCAGACTTGGCCTGCTACATTACTCCTTGGGGCTTTTTGTTCCATAGGTGCAGGGGAAGTTATTGCTTCTTTTATTAGTATCAAGTTAGAGACTGATCTCCATTGGAAAAGGTTAAAAAAAATAAGGTGATACAGAACAACTTCAATGCCAGGGCTGGTTAAACAAACCGGGAGTTTCCAGTCTGAAAAATAGGTAACTGAGGGAGGGAGGGAATGATGTTGGTCTATAAAATGATGGGAGTGGCACAAGGAGGGTGAAGAAGCAACAAAAGCTGCACTGAGAAACTTGGGGAGCAGTAAATGAAACTAGCAGGTGGCATGCTGAAAAGAAGCCAGAGATGTTTCTGCATGCACCTTGCAGACAGGCTGTGGAAAACCTTGCTGTGGATACTAAAAGCCCTCAAGAAGAGAGTTGTTAAGGTCGTAGAAGACAAAGCCACCAAGAGTCATTAAGCAAAAAGTCACCACCTCTCAGTCAGCATGTGCCCAGATGGTTGCAGGCTGGGAAACTAATCCTGGAAAAGACTATTTCCTCGCTGCCTTCTTAAATGCCTCCAATTCGAGGCACGGTCAGACAGGACAATGGAGTAGATGAATCTTTGATACAATGTACTATGGATGGTCTTATGTTCTTAAATGTTTTTGTGCTAAATGGAGAACATTACAGGAAGCTGCTTCTCCCTCACCTATTCCTTCGTGCTGTTCCCAACTGAGTCTTATTTCTTACTAGCACCCTTAGATGTGCACTGCCTCTCTGCAAGCAGCTGCAGGCAAGCATCCCGCAGGTCTTAAACCTGCCTCTCCTCCCCCTCCTGTGCAAAAGCAGAAGGAATGTCAGGGGCCAAAGAAAAGATTTGCTGCCTTGCCGCTCGCAGCAGCACAGTCTCTGCAGCCATGGCAGCAGCCCCACGCTATGGTGTGCGGGCCAGCTGCTGGAGGCGCACAGGGGCTGGCTGCTCCCATGCCGTTGGCTCTCCTCCTGCCTTCCAGCTGGTAAACTGCATTAAAAGAAGCTAGGAGTGTAACTGAATAACATGACTTTTCAGTGTAAGCAACTACCATAGTTGCCAGAGGGATGTGGCCCGTGGAAAGGAGGAAGCCAAGATACTCACCCAGGGGAAGGGTTCAGTGGACACTCACTATTAAAATGAGATCCATGCTTTCTCTCCTTTTCTAGACCATTTTCCCTCTCTTGCTTTTTATTTGGAGGGGGTGGAGGAGTGACATCAACATTGCTATGAGATTGAAGCAGTAAATAATTCTTTATCACCATAACATTGCAAACCATTGCAAAATCTCTATTGCTGTCCAGGCCAACACTTGTAATAAGCTACTGCCAAACAGGATGGCAAAAAGCAAGTATTAGCAGCTGACCCTGGAACATTTTCCTTGTCATTCAGGGGCATTGCTTTCTTGACTCAAGGAAGAGGACAAAGAACAGTCAAATCACACAGAACTGAGTTAATATCAGAGCTGTATGAATGTCATGACATTACTTGTCAAAGGGACATCTAAACTTCAGCTCGGGTTTCCGGGGCTAGGAGAAGGGATTTGAAGAATGCTATTATTCAGCCATCAAGCTGTAGCATTATTTTGATGTTCATGGGACTAAAGGAAAAACTCTTCTAGAAGAATGCTATATGCTTTAACACAGGCTAATAATTTCAGTCTACAGTTCATGACCATACTCCAACAATCTATGGCAGACAACTCATTTGTTACTCAATTATATGGCACCGAAAGACAGATGGTGTGTATTACCATAGCTCTACTGATTTTGCCAATATACACTGACAGAAGATGCAGCTTATATATTTTTAAACAATTTATATAAAAGTGTTAGATTTCTACAGAACCTTGGTGGTTTCATGCCTATTAAATTTTAATACAGTGCATAAAATTGGCAGAAAGTACCTTCTGAAACGCTCTTTGTTACATCTCTGTATCAGTTTCCATCTGCTACCTTTATGCATTTTGAATAGTCCCTTACTCCTGAAATAGATCCACTGAAAGTGATGGGTTTTCTGAAACCGCTGTAATGTACTTCCAATAGAGTAACAAAAAAACACTGAAATGGAGTAATAGAGCCAACGTAGCTGGGGAATAGAAAGATGTGCTGAATCCTACCCCCACAGGTACACCTCCAATACAATCACATGTCTCCTTGGAAAGAGACACGTTGCAATTTTCAAATCCTGCACCTTGCCTCTTTCCACACGAACTATCATCACTACTTCATCAAGGAAAGTGGGAGAGATAGTGTTACCAAAAGAAGTACGTTCCCTCCAGTTGCCCCGGGTCAAACCTGCTACTCCCTGGAGCAGGGTGTTGCAGTACGTCAAACACAGAATAGCGCAGCGGCTTTAGCTTGCTTGTGATGAAATCGAGGAGCACAGAGCGATAGTGGCACTGTGCGGGGACACACAGTGTCTGGGACAGCACAGTGGCTAGGCATGGACGTGGCATAACTGTTCAAACAAGCAAGGAGGGTGAAAGTACAGCACTACTGGTAACACCACGAGAAAGGCTGACGGGGTAGGACAGGCTGTGAAGACAGATTAGGACCATGCTGAAGCAGGAAAGCAGCAGAGGAGCTGGTGGGGTGGGGGATGCACAGGCTGGTGACAAAGGGGGAGCAGAAGGGTCGCTGTGAGAGGCCAGAGTGACTCAGAAAGAGCTGGGAGGACATGAAGGCCTTCATCATGCAAAAGCGGATGAAGGAAGACAAAACGGTATGGCTGAATGAGATGCAGGAGAGCTGAGGGAAGGTCTGAAAACATGTGATGGAGCCATGGGGAGCTGCGGGAGAAACGAGGGTTAGAAAGTCTTTTTGCCTTTGGCTGATGTGAAAGCAACAGTCAAATCTTTCTAAAGAGGCTCCGCTGTCGGTGTTGGTGTTCATGCCTGTTGGCTCCAGCAAGCAGCATTCAGCAGGTGGAAATAGGAAGCTTGGTTATGAATCCTGAAGGAAAGACTGAAAGGACAACTGCTTTCCTTAGGGCTCTGCGATAATGCTGGGAAGGAAGAGGCAGCTCTTGGCCTTGCAACACCCCCATCAACCCATTGGTGCTGGCAGGATATCTCCATGGCTCATTTCCCAAAGCTGCCGCTTCCTTCAAAGAAGCTGCTAGTTTAATCCTTCTGCAGGCTAAAGATGTCACCAGTAAAATCCCCATTTCACCTGCACAGTGCTAGTTTATGGACTGTGAGTAAGTCAGTGAAGTTTGCTCCTTTAAAAGTCATTTATGATCCCGTAGGAATGTTATATGAGTGCACAACGACATGGAGTAAGGGTGACACACTGTGTGGACAGAGAGAAGTGCAATTCCTCCCCTCCTTTCCAACTTTTTTTGAGAAATTTGGTCCTTTTTTTTTAAATCTTGAGTCTGGACTGAGGCAAACCCAAAGCAGTCCCAGTGGCACTCTCCTTTGGTCCTTTCCTGCGGAATGGCCGAAGCCTCCCAGGCCAGCTCCTCTGCGCAGCATTGGTGCGGCTGCAGCAGCACAACCTGCCTCCACGCCAAGCACTCCCATCTTGGATTAAGCCAGTAGCAAGGGGCGATAGATCTGAGGATGTCCCTGGACTCTGGAGAAGAAGAGAAAGTTTTCTACTAACTGTTGCCACAAACCTATGAGTAACAAGAGACACACGGCTTCGGAGCAAATGTGCAGTTAGCTGCAGGTGGCAATTTCTCCAGCAGTCAGTGTGGGCTCTATGCTGCATGGAGAAATGGAAGTCTGGCTCAAGGAGCTTAAAGCTAAGAGAAAAAAGGTTAAGCAGCAGTTCCATGTTTTGGTTGCATTTTTAAAACAGACTGTGAGTTTAACCCTCATCTGAAGAAAGTACTATCTTACACACAACTAAAAAGGTTGCTGTGATTAGAGATCTCAATCCTAATTGCCAAACACACCAGCCAAGAGACTAAGACAAATACTTGTACAAAGAAATGATAAGAGAGAGAAGGAGGGATAAGAAATCCACAAGTTAGTCTTCAGAGCCCACCTTGCTGATTTTTTAAGTCCTTGTTTTTCCTATTGAAAGCCCTTGCTATTCCCACCTCTGTTGTTTAGTGTACGAAATCCCTGCAGTATTTTTCATTCTTCCTGATGCCCAGAAGACAAAGAACCTCTGTACAAAAGAGCCTTGTGGCATTGCTAGGTATATTAAGGCTTTTAAAAAATAACTGCTTTGTTCTTTAAATATTAGTAAACAGGCTGTGAGGTGGCAGGTGCTTGGCCTCCAGAAAACACAAAGTTTTGTTTTATTTAAAAAGGAGGAGCAGCATTTTTTTTTCACTTGTGAGCTTCACCCGTTACTGAACATTACGGGCAGAAGCAAGCAGAAATCACCTGCCATGGGATACAGGCTTTACTGTACCACAGTTTCTGTTCAGCTTGCCAGGACCAGTCAGTCTCATCGCCATGCCATGGTACCACGGGAGGCTCTAGTGACATCCTTCTCCCATTTAACCCTGAAGCACATTCTCACCTTGCTAGTAAATCTGGTACCTTGCCAGGCTGAGACTCCTTATTCAGGATAACTACGGTACTCGATAGCTGGTGTTGCTGCAGAGTCTGAAGCACAACTTTTATGAGACCCCTGTGTCTTTGGGATATATACTTGACCCAGCTTTACGGATGAGGAGCGGAAGGACGGAGAGATCAAGTGACTTTTCCAGGAACATACAGGTGAGCTTTGGTGGAGGAGCAGTTTGAATCACGCTATTGAACCGGAGGCTAATGCCCTGACAACTAGATCATTCCTCCCATCAGATGTCTGACATCCCACTGGGTTTAAGAGACCGCTAATGGAGAAACTTGGAGCAGGAAGAGCACCAAACAGGAAGAACATATCTGACTTCATTTACAGGCAAAATAGCAGAATGCAGCCGCTGGGAACAGCAAGGTCTGGCTTGCTTTTTTTTTTTACAGGAAACGGCATCCAAGAAGTGTATACTTTATCTCTGAAATTCATGGCACGGACTGTGCTGAAACAAGGGCCTGAGCAGGGCTCCCTGGCCGGGGCGGTGACTCCCGGGAGACAAAGGAGCGCCTGTTGTCTCCAGCTCCACACAGCCGCTCAGACGTGCTGGTCCTGAGCGCTATTCCTGGCCTTGCGCTGACTCACTCGGTGACTTTGCTGAGAAAGACTCTTACATCCAAGTCTGCCTGCCTGTAAAAGCCATCATGGTCTCCTAAGGTTGGATTCTATTCGAAGCATAGACGATGAACAAATATGAAATATTCCTTCTGCTTCCCTTCACCACCCACCCCCTGGGGTGAGCAGGAACTGGACAGATAGATGAAACTGTCCTGCTACCCTCCTATAAGCTCTCTCTGCACCTCCTTCCTTGATTTTACAATTAACTGCCAATGAGTCTTGCTTGTGCAGTGCCCCAGGGCTGCACCAAGCCCTTCTATCATAAGAAGGACACACCGCAGCCTTGAGGCAGGTGCTTATTTTCTTGAAGCGCTTTCTGTTTATATTCATGGCTGTTCACAGTTGCCCTCTGTCCTCTTCAGTGTGACACCTCGTCCTTTCCAGGTAGCAGCAGCTGGCCTTGGTGAGAGGACGCCGAAGCTGCTAGCGTGCTGGCTGGTGGAAGGGAGGCTTTCTGCTAGAGGAGCCAGGACAGGTCTGGGTTGTCTGCTTTGAGATTCCAGCCTGACGGCTGCTGCTGCTGACCTATGCAAGGACAACGCGTGAAGCTTGGATTTTTTATTCAATGTGGGACATAGCCACCTTTTGAAAAAAACTGCATCGTAAACAGATTCCCTTTGGTGGTTATTATTTTACTAATACCACTGTGTTCTGTTAAGGGTGAAAGGATTTTTAGAATCTAGTTTATTCATTGCTAGCTACGTTTCTTCATCTAGGTTCAGAGCCAAAACTCATTAAAGGCAGTGGGAATCTTCCCATTCACTTCTGTTGGCTTTAGCTCAAGCTTTTATTCAGTCCCTCTTGGCTTGGACAATGAAGATCAGTGATGGCAGCTTCACTATCAGTGTCTTTGTGCCACCATGTCTCGTTTCTAAAACCTTCAGCACAATGTCCATTTGTCTTTAGCAACTGCTTCCTTTCAGATTTCAAAAATAAGTAAGTCCATGGAAGAAACATTTCTTTTGGCTCTGCATGGGCTGAAAGCTCATTTGCAGACATTTTAATTTTGGTAGACAGTGTCTCTTTGATTCTCTCCATCATCTCAGCACACCAGCCTGCTATTTTTGCCTCACAGGCTTGGCTGCACTGAGTCATGTAGCGCTCTCTGGTTTACTTTGGAGCTAGTGTAACCGGCGATAACCTCAATGCTCGTCCTATGGAGACAAGAAGCAGTTACTTGTGAAATCTAACAGAAAGATGGCAGCTCAATGAAAGGGGTGCTGAGCATATTCTTTTAGCCTATGCAACAGGAAGAAAAAATAGCGTCATGATTGATGACACCCGCATCACTGCAAGATTATCACACGCTCTCCAGCTGACGGCTGGACTGTGTAGCTTTGCTGGACGGCCTTCCTGGCGAGTGGGACGTCTGGGGCTGTCCTGGCCTCTCCCCACCGGCCTTCCAGGTCAGGGCTGAAGGGAACATCTTACATTGCTCCAGATGCTGCTCTGTGGTTACTGCAATCACTAAAAGGTAGCAAACGGGGTGAGAAAATAGGCCAGTACAGGCTGATCCAAAACGCCCACCGCTAGGCAGCACGAGGAGGGGAAGGGTGGAGTGGGGTGGAGCATTTATAACATAGCTTTTAAAAATCTTTGGACTAAGCATCGGTACATGTTAAGACCTGTGACAAATTGGGGCACAGTGCTCCTCTGGTACCAAGTTAAAAAGCTCACAATGTAGGATTCCAGCCTTGTGCTATCGGTTGAATTAACCCTAACACTTCCGCAGTCGATGTGGATAGCGTCTTGATCAATGTGAGTGCTCTGGAATCGCTAGTGTTTTTCTGTCTTGCCACTGTCAAGGTCTATCTGTGCTTTTTCTTCCCCTAAGGCTTCTCTCCCTCCACTCCAGTTACTTGAATCAGACAGTTCTAATTGGTGATCGTGCTTTGGAGACGTGAGCAGAAACCTTCAGCGTAAAGGGAACGTCTGCATAGTACTATGGATGTGAACCATGTTTCTCATTCTCAGTCTTAGTGGTAAGAAAATCCTGCTTTATCCCCAAAGAGAGAGAAAGAGTAAGAGGGAATTAGAATCCAAAGAAAAATAAATAAAACGAGCATTCTTGGTCGCTCACTCCGAGACGTACAGCTGGATGAAACCCATTTTTCTCACACTTTGATGTTCGTATTCTGGCGAAGGAAAACCTTTCACATGAAATCTGGCCTCTGATTGAGGAAGGTCATTGCAGGGAGAAGATCTGGATGAAGGTACCTCAAAGGGATGGAATATTTTTCTTACCTCAAACGCTGCGTACGGATGAAACCTGGCTCATGAATTTCTTCCTCGTTAGGTGGATATCTTTGTCTTTCTGCCACAGACTCTAGCAGAACAAAATAGTGATCAAACCCCATGCCTCTCTCCTTTTGTTGATGGCTATTTATTTTCCTTAACATTTCTCTTGTTTTGTACTCTTGGCTCAGAAGTTTGTCTACTGCTCCAAACCAGTTAATTTTTCCTAAGAGCTGTACGGGCCCAAGGCTTAGATTATATTTATAAGCTGTAAGGATCTCCCCAGGCAGCTTCAGTTATAAAGGATTCGAGTCAAACAGCTACAAGGAGATGCTCAAAAACAACCTCAGAGGGGAAACACAAAGAGATGGAACATCACACATTTCCCCCATGTTGAAGTTTAAAAAAACAGACTAAAGTTCAAAGCACGGCATAATGGGAGGTAAGTAATCTTTATCCTTTAATCTCCCCTGTTTCCAGCAAAAGGATGAAATGTTCTGCTTTCCTCTGGTGTCCGAACACATGTGTTTAAGAAGTTTTTCGGGCAGGTCCCCACGTTTTTGCACCAGTGCAAGTGCAAGAAAGATTGTGCGAGGGAAGGCGGCAGGGCAGGCGGGGACCGGGGCCTGGACGGCAGCGGATGCAAGCAGTGAGCAGCCTCAACGGACAGCGAGGGAAGAGCCTGCCGGGATGCTAGGCAGGGACGGATAAAAGGTCACACCAGAGGAAAACTACTCATTCTTGACAGTTTTAAACAAAAATAAAACTGCTTGCAGTATATTACTTTACTTATACTTTTGCTTTGTTGTTGTTAAAAGTGACGGACAGGCCTCTTCCAGCTTTGCTTTGTGGCTTCAGATGATTCATTAAACCCTTCTTTGTCTTGTCTTCCCTCCTCTATAAAGAAGAAAGTTGCACCGAGACTCTGTTAATGAGTGTGTGCGTCCTGTCCTCCCGTCTGAAGCTGCCATCCCACAGCGGAGCAGCCAGCCATCAGAAACGTGCCCATGGCTCTGCTGGCCCCACATCTCTGGCTATTAAGCTTCTAATCGCCTGTGTACTACTGTGCATTTGAACAAAGCTGTGCAGGAAATGTTTTTCCCAGCTAGAGAAACATTTTGTTCCCATTCTGTGTTTGAGCCAAATGGGGTTTTCTTGAGGCCTTTTTTTCTGTTTTTTTCAAAACAGAGGAATAAGTAAGCAAACATGTCTGCGAGAAGCTGAATGAAACAGCCAAAGGACAGCCAATGCACTTGCTGAACAGAGGACTCCTGCAAGATGTGAGAGCACAGTTTTCTGACCTAATTCAGGCTAGCGTCTTGAAACCAGACCTTGCACACGCAGGAGATCACCAAGTTGCATGCAAGGCTGGGATGGCGCTTTCTCTCCCTAGAAACTGCATCCCTAGCAGAAGTTATTCCCAACTGAGACTTCCCACAGAAGGTTTCTGGTTTGATAACACGCCATTTTCCAATGAAAAATATTTTCATCAGAAAGTTCCCCACCCAGTTTGCTCACAGACTGCCAATGTTAACTTCTGTTTTGATCCCCAAGGGACTACAGGATGTGTGTGCATAAAAGACAGCCTGACCAGATTGTGGAGAGAGGCACGCCCAGCGACGGCCTTGCGGCTCTCCGCAGGATTAAGGCAGCTACCGTCGGCAATGCTACTGTCTGTGTGAGGGAACATGGGACGGGGGATGGACTACGTACCTTAGGAAGTGATGGCTTTACTTCTGTTTACTGGCTTAGGGACCCATACGCAGCCAGCACCTTGCCTGTCTTGGAGGTCAGCATATGCCTCCAAGGCACCCTATACATCAAATAAATAATAACTGAATTCATGGGACATGCACTGTTTTATCCCAGAACAACACAGTAAAGTGCAAGGCACATTTGCAATGTTCTGCCTGTTTCCACCACCTCTTCTTGAATTTACAGGGCATGGAAAGCTGTCCATCCAAAAAGTGCTCTAGGTCCTCTCAGGAAAATGACAAAGAACTCCTTGATACAGCACACCGCAATGGAAATCTGTGGGGCTGCCAACTCGCTGTTCTTAAAGGTAGTCACTACCCTTCTCCTCCCCTACCAAAGATCACTGACAGAAAAATGTCTTTCAATCCATTGTCATGTTCTGCTTGCTTCTTTTTCTGCAGGCAAAGCTCAGCTCTGGAAGCCCAAGCCAGCACTCACTAGCATAGCACCCAGCTGTGAGTATCAGCTCTCCCCTACTGAAGGGGCAAGAGCTGCTTTGCAGAATAACTCCATTTTGCAGAACAGGCCTCTGGTCAGGACTATCTCTGTCAAGCTGATAGAAAAAGCTGCCTTTGCATCGAAGTGCCTCTACCTGAAGACACAGGGCAGAATTAGCCATCTAAAATTTAGGCTTACAGGCTAAACATGTCTCTTCCCTCTGCTATTGTTGAGGGAGGCAAACAGGCACCTGCCAAAGAAGGTTTGTAAAAGAGAGGTTTGCATAGATGGGATGAGTCAGAAGAGCCTGTCTCTGCAGTCACTAAGCAGGGCAGCCTAGATAACTAGCCAGATTACACACCTAACATTGAGACAGCTGTGTTTAGGTTAGATACATTTTACCATAAACACAGCACGCAGCGGAGGATGCAATTCCAGGCCCTGCTCTGATCAACAGCCATTCCCTCTGCCACACTTCCCAGATACATGCTTACTTACGATGAGCACCAACAGAGGAGCAAGACAAAGCAAAGGAGTTCCCAGCTCTGGTATTGTCCCCTGCCAAGTTGATAAAAGGGAATAATTCATGTAATCCTCTATGTCAGGCTAATGCCGTAAAGGACGGGAGATACTCCAAGGGATGGCCAGGCAAGGTGCATGGTCAGTCTCTAGCTAGTGCAGGTCTCATAGGCTACCTTGCCTTGGTCCTGCAAAACTGCCCTGCTTGGTCCTAGCGCTTCATGGTGCACGAGGCCGTAGCCCTGATATTCTTAAGGTTATTGCTTTCCATCGCAGTTGTCCAGTATTTCCACCAGACACAGCAATCTTTACTTCCTTGTTAATATTATTTTATTTAGCTATGGTCATGCTGATAAAACTGCCAGGTGCCTTTGCAAAGCTAAAAGCATTTCATTAGGAAGTGAAATGACCTTTTCTAGCCCTACTTCAATTCCCATGAGTACTCTGAGACTAAGATATTTGTTAATATCAGTAAGGAGCTTTGAGTTCCTCAGATGGAATAATTGTCACGGCAAAACAAGTTGTACTATTATGAAGAGGTTCTAGTCCAGTTAGCAAATCGCTTTTCCCATCTGTACGAACAGAACATGCTGTTGTGTTAGGGAAGTCTGCTATGCTTTGGAAAAGCTCTAGGTTGCTACAGGCATATGAAGATGCTCGAGAGCAAGACTTGCCATTCTTACAACTGTATTTTTGATTTTGCATATTTTGAGGGAGAAAATAAAGAATTAAAAATAATTCCCAGGGCCATTTGGCCAGGTTCTCACACCGAATTCCTTGTGAAACGACACACTGTAGGCATTTGATCTCATTTAAAAGAACAATTAATTTTATCAACAGATAAAAGATTATCTGGGGCACCACACAAATACAACACAATTTGCTAGCAGCTGGTCAGTAACCTCCAATGAATTCTTAAACACCTCCCTGTAAATCAAAAATAAACTACAGTTCTATAATTAAGCTAGAATTTTCATTCTTCAGTTAAGCTTCCTGTAAAATTGGTCTTTGATGTTATCAATAACTATTTAGAAGTCCATTACTGCAACACAGATCTGGGGGGAAGTTGTATGTTCTAAAAATTAATTTTAGTCATAGAAAATGCATTTGCCATCTTAAGAATGATCTGGGCATTGATATGAAAATTAGCATTGACTGGTGGCATCACGTGATGTTGAGAAAAGCATTTCTGATTTAACACTGTGCATGACAAATGACGCTTCTTGTTCATAAAACTGGAAATGTCTGGGACTATTCTGTGTTCAATTTATTGTTTGAATTTGGGACATTTCTACACCAGGTATCAGTTCTGATTTTCTGAAGTGCCCATTTTCGTTGCAGGATAACATATGGATTTGTAACTCACAGAACCCTACCTACGTCTCACTTTGCCCTAGTACATTTTAATGTAGCATACATACTTGTTACGTGTATTAAGAATGTAGAAGCATACTAAAAAGAGGCATGAAAAACTTCATAATACCCTGATCACAATTCAGTTTCACTAGAACCCTTGATATACATACAGTATTAGGTCTAACGCACCTGCTATCTTTCTCTTCTCCTTTTGAACTGAGCAAGAGTAACAAAAATCCAAACAAGCCCCGTCATTCAGCCATGGGGACTAACAGTGCTTTACTGTAAGGCTGTAATAGGTCATTTAACCCCAGTGTCTCATTTGTGGCACTTTTGGGAATGACAATCTGTGTGGGCAGCTGTAGAACTTCCACCACTCCCTCATTATCAGTATAGTGTAGTCGTTTGTGTGCGTTAAAAGCCATATAACTGCTACATGCATTGCAATAGCACAAAACAGCTCCCTCCCCATCACCTGAGTGCTGGCTGCATTTCCAGAAGTGCCCCTTACGTGCACTGGGACACCTCCCAGGACGCCTGGCACTAGCTAAGCACAGTTTCTGACCCTTGCAGCTGAGGCTGCACTGGCCCAGGAGGCACCTGTGGCTGAAGGAGCAGCCCCGAACCAGGAAAAGACTGTGCTCTCCCGGGACGGAGGCGAAAGGGGAAGCATCTGAGTGTCCCCCACCAAAACCACGCTGTCCCCCACCATCACAGAAGCATTCACCCCTGCTGGAATCCTACCTGCCATGGCAAGAGCAAAGGCACACAGACAGGCTGGAAGCCTCGACACGGGGGTGGATCTGTCTACACCCAAGTGCCTGGAGATAATGCTCAGGTGTCACAGAAGCAGCTGCTATGAGAAACCCATGAGCAATCAGGGAGGCAGCTGTGCTATATAAATAATAACACCATTAGGGTTACCCAAAATATCCTATTCAAACAAGAAACTCTGTGCCCCAGGAGCAAGGGATGCACAGCGGTGGCTGCCGCAAGAAGGGAGGCAGCAGGGCGGGGAGGACGGAGGTGGCATTCCAGCAGGATACACTGAGAGGCACAAAGAGAACCTCAAACTGCTAAATAACCAGGGGAAGGGGGGGCAAAGACGGCGCTCCTGCAAGACAGCCTGCTTCTCAGGTGGTGTCCCTCTGCGCTCCCCTTCCCCGTGCCTGAGAGCCCCGGAGCCGGGAGGGGGATGCCGGCACCCCCGGCCACCTTTCTGCCTTTGGGGGAAGCGGGGACAGGTCTGGGGGAAGATGTTGCCACCTGATGCTCACGCAGCTCTGGCTTTGCAGGGACAGGCGATGCTGGGCGGCAGCGGGGGACGACTCGGTTCATTTCTTTGCCCCATCTCAGGCAGCAGCAGTAACAGGAAATCCAGGAGCTCTGTGAAATGACAGGGAGGGAGAGAGAGAGTGAAGTCCCCTTGCCTCGGCTGGTGACGTCTCTCCTTCCTCCTTTTTTTTTTTTTTTTCCTGTCCCTATAAAGAATCTCGGGCTCGCATCAAACTTCCCAGCGAAAGCAAACCAAACCCAGAGAGGTGGGGGAAAAGGGAGAGAGGAACACCTAAAGCGGGATCTGGCCATGCCCAAGCCCCGCTGCCTGCCGGCTGCCTGCCCCGGGCGCTGCGGGGTGCCCCCCGGCAGGTAGCCAGGCTGGGGGACGTGGAAGCTCCCTCTTGTCCTGCCTTGCAAAACTGGCTGAAGTTGAGAGGTTTGTTCTTCCTCCTGATCTCTGCGGCACCTGCACCTCCCTGGATAAATACATCTAAGAGGAGGCTTTTCAGTTCAGCCACCTTATCCCAAACTCCAGGCAAAGGACTGCTCGGAGCAGCGACTCACTGACTGGAGGAAACTTTTTGCCAAACTTTTCTGATGCTTTGCTCTGCTTTTTAACCCCTTGAGTTACTTTGCACCACCCTTCTTTTCTCAGGCAGAGCACCACGCCCCCCCAGGCACCCCATGAATTAGAAAAGCAGGGGGAAATAAGGAATAAAGTTATTGCAAAAAGGCGGGGGAGGAGGCGGGAAGGAAAAGCCTAAAAACTTGCACCTCGAGAAGAAAGGAAGGAAAACAAAATCTGCAGCCCAAGGATGAAGCAGTGAATGGAAAGAACAATTTAACTGGAATCAACAAGTGGGAACTTCTGCACGCCTTGCTCTTCCCCTCCCTTCCCGCTGCAGCCCGCAGGCTTTCAGAAACTTGTTGCTGGAAAGAAAACTTGTCCCCGTCTGCGGACCTCTCCTCCTGCGCCTCACAAGGGATATAGCAGTCACCCGCACCGGTACCGGCGATGGTCCCCAGGCCGACCGCCGCCCTGGCCGTCTATGCCCTTCAGGGGCTGCTCCTGATGCACGGTAAGACCCGTTCACACGTGGGTTCACGTGGCGGTGAAGGGGTGCGGGCGGGCCGCCTGCCGCTGCCCCGAACTGCCGGCGGTACCGGCGGGGCCGTCCCCCGCCGTGCCTCTGGCGCGGCCGCTAGGTGGCGCCCAAGGGCGGCGGGGGCGCGCGGCTGCCTCCCGCAGGCGCGGGGCGACGCCCGGGCCCCCCCCGGTGCAGCCCCGGGAGCGCTGCGGGGCCGCTCGGGACGGGCGGCTCTCCCCGGGCCCCCTCGGCTCTCCGCGCCCCCCCCCCGCCGTCCCGAGCGGCCCCGTGGGGTGCAACCCACCTCTGCCCCCGGTTCCCGGTGGGCAGGTGCCGGTTTTCTGTCTCTAAACCCACCGGCGGTGCGGGCAACTCGGGTTTTACTCCTCAAAAGGGGTCAGGGCTTCATTAAAAGAGATTTGGAAATAATGGATGCCGTATCTCCGGGGGGGGGAAAAAAGAAAAATCGCCTTGAAGTGTGTTGCACTTAAAGGACATTATTTTTTTTTTCCACTCCTGATCCCCTTGAGGTTTCGGCACTTGGTTAAAAATAGCAACTCGCGGGCTCTCGCATCTCTGTGCCTCTCTCAACCCACTTTTGATCATTTGAAGCAGACCTGAGGAAGAAAAGGCTTCAAAAGCAGAGGCTGTGGCGTGTTTGGGAGCGCTCCACGCGGCGCGGGGAGGGCGCGTGGGCTACCTTGCTTTCTTCGGGAGGGATCAGCATTAATGTCGGAGCTGTGTGGGTACAGACATCGCAGGCAAACGCCTACCTTCTCTTTGATATTTCAATTCTTATTCATGTGGTGTTTCTCCACTGCGTTCCCCTTCCCAGTGCAGATGCTAGGTCAGGTTCCCTGTTCCCCAGCACTCATTTTACCCTGCTGCAAACACTCTCCCCCCCTGGAGTTACTCCTGATTTTCACCGATACCAGAAAAGCCAAGAGGCAGGTTAACGAGATTTAGAAGAGCTTTTCCATCTGCCGTATGACTTTTCATTATCTCATTAAGCATAAGGATTTTGCCGGATTACCATGCTATTCATTCATGACACTGCAAATTGCGTAAGGGAGACGGTTTGTTATTTACTGGGGAATTCCTTCTGACAGTAATGATGATTTTTTGTTTTTTTGATAGTGAATGTATTTCATAGCACAAGACTGTTGCTTCTTTAGCATATTATCATCTTTTCATAGTTCAGTATCAAAAGGATAGCTTCTGGAAACACTGTGAGGCATCACTGTCCTTGATTTTCTTGGATTCATTCAGGGATTTAATGTATTCCTTCTGCAGAAAGGAATTGATTGGCAAGCACTAGCCCCAGTGAATTTCACATATCCCCTACAGTACCTTCCCCACAGTTACCTACAGAATAAATACCGAAGCCTGAGATCACGCTCGAAAGGGCTTGTCCAGCTTTTCCCGAAAAAAACTGAAGCAGCAAACCTTTCCACCACAGAAACCCCAGCGACCTGCGGTAACAGTGCCCGAGTTAACCCCAGAGAAGGCAGCCCCGCACCACGCCGGACACCAGTACCCACACCTTGAGCTGCACCTGGCGCGGCATAGGAAGCTCGCGCAGCCCTCAGAGAATTCCCATAATGTGCTCCATCTGGCTGACACGTGCACGAGCAGCCAGCTGCATGCTACGTTAGTTTTAACGTCTGAATAGCCTGGAAAAGTTGCCCATAGAAGGCATATTACCAGAAATCCAGTGTAATTTTCACAAAGGCATAAATCACCACAGACTTTCACGGATCAGAGAGAGCTAATAACAAGTATTTGGCAGAAGGGAGAAAGTGTGTCTTGCCACAAGTGTTCTTGAGGCTCCAGGATGAAGTGGAGCACAGTGCAATTGTTAGTGAGGAGGTGGGTGAAAAGCCTAGCTAGAGATGCTACCCACATTTCAGGGCTGACTTGGGTGCTTACTTTCAAGGTTACTTTCCTAATAATTTTGGTCCTAATAACTCTGGAATTTGGTCCAGATTCATTTTCCCATCAGTGCCAGGCAGAGAGAAGGCAATGTCCGCATCCTGTGGCAAAGAAAGGAAGGCAGGCACATCGCTAACTGTCCCTATAGGCAAAGGCTGATGATGGATTTGGGAGCAGCATTATGGATGTCAGACCTTTGTCCATCATTAGGAAAAGATAATATGTTAGCATAGTCTCTGTGTGCCCTAATTAGGCTGGAAGCCAAACTGAATCAGGGCCAGGAAGTCAGAGCATTCTGGATAGCACTGATGTTATTGAGGTATTAACTCCTCAGTCACCTTTCCCTCAAAGTTCATCTCCAGCAATGAATTCAATGAAACTTTGTCTGACCTCCCAAGGCACAGGAGGCACAGATCCATTCTGCAGGCTGTAGGTTAAACCTTCTCTGGGATCTTTGTGATCAAAATTAGGCAGAGTTGCGCTGAGGAGGCTGACCCTGATTCGAATCCAAACAATTTCATCTGCAATGCAGATAGAAGATTTTACAACTGTGAAAGACATTCAGTACCGGAGGTGCTGAGTGAGGGCAGTGCAGCTGCCCAGCCGAGGGTTCCTCCCCGGTCAGGACTTCGCGGGTGCTCAAGCGCAAGCAGCTCTCCCAGCCTGTACCAAACCTTAGCAGAGGGGTCTGAGTGCCCTCTCCTTCTGTATTAGCAGCTGATGGCAACCGCTGCATCATTACCTTCCGCACGCTGCTCAGCAGTTTGCCAAGGCTGCCTAGGTGTGCCGCGGATGGCAGAGGACAGAAGTTAACCAGAGCCATTAAATTCATCCAGACCAAAGGATGGTCTCCTTTAGAGAACTCCTAACTTGTTTGGCGCTTTCAGTCCTGGCATTTTGGGAGTTTAGCAGGGGGAAGAGACCATGCAAACATCATCCCAATAATTTCTTACCTTATTATAAAACACAGCTTCAAAATATTTTATGCGTCTTTAAATTTCCTAAGACAGTTCTACAAGTATCATTAAATTTCCACTTTCTTTTTGCTTATTACACAGCTTATGTTCAACTCCTTAGAGTACTAGTTAGGGTCTTTCTGCTCAAAACTTTTGATGTAGCAATTATTGTGCAGATGCCAACAGCTGGCACATGTTTTAGGTATGGAGTGGGTTGGTTAAAAACCAGCCCTTTAAAAAACAATTTGCAAAGAATTTTTTACACTAGCAACACCTTGTATCTCGCATGAAAACTTTAGTATCTTTTACCTCCTGACATTACCATCAAAAAGTTTTTAACATATGAGCAATCCAAATAACTTTACAGGTAATGGAATAAATTCAGTAATTTCAGTGATTTGATACTGGAAAACTAACAAGGTTCAAAACAAAACTTAGGTCCTGCCTGATCCCTTTGAAATCAAAGCAAGTTTGGGATTGAAAATTTTTTTGTTTCATCTTGCAACCTCTTCTACAAATAGAATATGCTAGGATGGGCAATTTAGCTTGCTAACATACACATTTCAAATATGCCACCTATCAGTAGCTAAGTCAAAAGCTTCAGGAGCTCAGACTCCTCCTGGTTTGCCGACTAGGATGCTCACTGCGTATAGCCGGGAAGGCTGCGGGCTCAGCGGTGCTCTGTTGCAAAATCAGAGGCATTAAGGGTATGCTTTTGCCTTTCTCTGAGGCAGTCCGTGCTGGAAAGTTGAGGATTGGATAGCTGACAATATGGGCTGTTGATCGGTTCTAGTAAACCAAAAATGTGTCTCTTAATTGGTGTTATTCCTAAACATTTGCTTTACTGTGGGAAAATGTTATAAAAAGCAGAGAACACTTTTTTTAAGATTGTGATATATGAGCCTCCTGCCTGAAGCTGCCACATTCAAAACCAAATCTCTTTACATGAATTCATCTATTTAAGGCAAGGAAAAAAATGTAAAGTATTTCTGAAGACTCCCTGAACTTCTAAAAAACAGCATCGTACCCAAAAGAATACTGAGAATACAAACCAGATTGTTTGTTGAAGGTTTCTGTTACAAGAACTTACCATATTCTCTTTAAGAAATTTGAAAAAATCCTTATCTGCACGCATTTCCCCATTGGTGTGCTAATACATATCAATCCAAGTAAGAGCAACAAGGTACATTTGAGTTATCTCTGTCCTTTCATACATTCTCTGAATTGTTCATTTTATGATGAAGTATTTGTATGAAGCAATAGCTCAGTCATTACTTCAGTTTGAAGTAATGTATCAAGTTGGGCTGAATATATAATATTTATGCTGCTAGTAGGTTTATGCACAAGGGCAAAAAGTTTCCAACCACCACAAGAGATTTCTTAGGTACACTCAGTGGTAGTGATCTGTGTTTTTCGTAAGTTTGTCTTCCAAATTGCCAGCACAGTTTGAAGGAGGGTGAAAACCTGCCCTATGCGGCATACATTCAGCGATGAACCTCGTCTTTTGCTTCCAAAGACATTTGCAAAGTATATGCAGCAAGGGTCACTTGATCATCAGCAAAGGACAGGATGAACAAAGAAGCCGCTTTCAGTTTACATTGCAAAACAGTTTTTGGGGCAGCAACAGCAACCTGCATTTTTTAAAACTACACAGGAAATTTCCAGGAGGCAGCGTTTGACTTTCAAAGTGAGTACGAGAAGGACGCTGAAGCTTCGCCCTACCAAACTTCACTTGCTTGGTTTGATATTTCCTCTGATCAGCCTCGCTCCATCTTTCCTTTTTTCTCTAAACCAGCCTGATGTCACGGGAGTGGGAATTAAGAGTGGAAGTAATTAAAAGATGTTTGGAATACCTAAACAACAGCTAGGAACAAAATAGATCTGTCCCTAGTGTTTTCCTTCAGAAACCAGCTCAGATGACTGACAGGACATGAAGGCTTCTGAGTGCCAATCAAGACATTCCTGTTCCTCCAGTCCTCACCTTCGGGCAGAGCATCTAACTATACTCAGTCACAACGACTAAAAAAATTGGCTACCTAAATAAGCTGGCATAAAATGTGTGTCACAGAGAACTGATCTCCTCACCAAGTTAGGCACTTCTTCAATTTTTCTTTTTAAGGCCACAGAGAAAATAGTAGAAGCTGCCAAAATCAACCAGCCAAGGTTATTATCTGGAAATGGCATTTAATATAAGCGCATGCTTGAAGCTTGCCCCAGGGAGCAGAACTTTAGCAGCAGAGAGCTTGCAATCACCAGAAGCAAGGCAAGATTAGAACAAATCATGTGAAGCAAGGTTTTCTGTATGAGAGGTGTGACCTTAGAGACTTGTCCATGAGCCTTGTCCATGAGCCACTTCCTCAGGTGGGGAAGGAGGATCAGAGAAGGTAGGGAGCCTGATCTCACCAGGCTGTGATGAGCAGAACTGATGGCTGCCCATTTTGTGCAAATTCCTCGCTGCCCGAGTGCTGAACACACTTGTGTGGGGAACCCCAGCTCACCTGAAACCAGGTATTAACATAAATTCGGAACTGAACTAGGCAAATCTTATGACTGCTTTTACAAGCTGATCGTATCTCCTGCATTTGCCAATAACTAGAATACAAACCAGGAAAGAAACTCTTGGATCAAGCCCAGCCCCCACTTCACAGAGCTGAATCTGGTGTGATGGTGCTTTTCTTTGCCGTAGCTGAGACAGGGCTTGCAGCACGTGCAGCCATCGCTGGCATTACACTGTATGTACTGAGGGACTGTCTCAGCTCTATGATTTCAAAGGCTTTGGAAATGTAAGCAGTGAATTCACATACTAAGGGCAGCTGAGCTACTGCCCTGTGCAAATGTTGTTAACTTTTGTATTAGGCTGCTACTAACGGTAACAAAGCTGTTACTAATACAGCTATGCACTCGGATAGTGAGTAAGTCTGTGGACTGCTTTATGAGGCAGTCCAATACCCTCATCTCCGAGTCCTTGGATTAGCCTGTCTTTACAGCACATACTTTTTGTCCTCACTACATCCTACATCCCTCTCCTGCTCTCCCTCCCTTTCCTGGATGTCTCCTAAACACCCCTCAGGGCTCAGGATTCCTTGAATTTTTACATTGGAAAAAGCCAAGAGGAATTTCTCAGCCTTTCCATAACAGGAGTCTGCACAGTCTCTCTTCCCTGTACCAAAATGAATTTTGCCTTTAAAATTGTGCCTGGTGCAGAGATTTTGGCAAGCCAAAGTGGGATTGCCCGAGACCTGCAGCTGAACCTCTTGCTTTCTGCAAGCAGATGCACTAAATCTTCCTGCTGTACTGAATTTTACAAGAAACAATTTTTGCAAGCCTTCCTCCCCAAAGTCTAGAAATGCAGAAGGAGTCACAGCTATTGTGTGCTGTGTGTGTAACCAGTGTTCAGGGCTTTTGTTGTGGCTCTGAGCAGTAAAGCTTTTAGCACTGAGGGGTCCTTGACATTACCGAGCAAGAAGGAACGAACCTCGTC
Source organism: Calonectris borealis (assembly GCF_964195595.1). Lineage (NCBI taxonomy): Eukaryota > Metazoa > Chordata > Aves > Procellariiformes > Procellariidae > Calonectris > Calonectris borealis. The sequence continues at coordinate 22,607,975 of NC_134324.1, read as the reverse complement.
TAACCCTTCGGATGATGAAAGGCTGAACAAGCCAGTTTTCCTTTGTGCCCTGCAGGGAATGGCAAAAGCATATGGTCCCCAAGATTTCAAAATTCAGCCAAAAACTAAACTCAGGCCCAGAATGTAAAGGAAATATAGGGACCAGCCTTCTATTTTCAGATCACTTGCCTTTGTCTTCTGCATTTCCACATAGGTTTCCTTAGATCTTCCTGTGTTTTTCTGAACTGTGGGAACGTGATTGCCAAGGAAGTAGAGAGGGGAGTTTGCAGCCCTGCTGGGATTGTTCTTGATTTGAGGGTCAAGGAAGCTTGACCTAGTCATTACCTGTTCCATTTTTCACAAAATCTCCACAAATCTAAAACACCTCAGCCAAAATGTTTGCTTCCTTAGAGCCCGCAGCTCAGAAGTTGCACACCTTAGATTCTTCCTTACAGATACACTAAGGTCAGTTTGCAGGAAAAGCACCAACCACCATGGGGCTACTTTGCCTGTTCCTCTATAGCTGTGGGTAAATTGGGACTGCTCATAGGGATACTCCACACAAATACACAGAAGCAGCTATTCTGTAAGATATTCATCCTGTTTGCCATTAACTCACATCTCATTAACTGAAATCAGTGCTGAATACAATAATTTAGGAGTTAAAGCAATTTCCTCCCTGTCCCTAGAAGCCTGCAGCGGCTGATGTCAGCACGGGGCCTCCCAGAATCCCTGTTCTCGATTCCCCCCCAGCTACTGAGAAGGGCTCACTTTGGCCCTTTGTAGCCATAGGGATCATCCCTGAAAGCTGATACTGAGCCTGGACTTCCCCAGCTTTTGGGTTGGGTTGCGCAGGGGTCAGTGTTTCAGACCTTTAACGTACAGATGCCTACTACGGCGTGTCCTCCAGGAGTTATAAAACGTGTTTTCCCCCTCTGCTTCTTCACTTGTTCTTCCAGCTGCCTGAAGCCGGCTCCCCGAGGGGCCGTAACACATGCCCACACAGTAGCATTTGGAAACCCTTCTTGTGGGCAATCCTAATTACAATACGCCTTCATACAGGAAATGGCTGTTGGAAGAGATTGCCCAGAACCCTGAACAGGAAGACGTATGCAACTGTGTTTGAAAGGAGGGAAGTAAAACACTGTGGATTATCAGTTGCACACCTCAAGGTCTCTGTCTTTCCTCGCAGAAAAATAAATCCCACAGGTGCTGCGTTGTCCAGTGCTGGGTCACTAGCTACATCCCCCTCTCCACTTAGGGGAGGGTACCCACTCCATTCACTGCTGCTTCGCTCCTGAATTAATACTATCATTGCTAATTTGCAAAGATAAGGGAAAGGACTTCATGAGCATCCACTACTTAAAGCACAAGTATTACTTTGCTCCTTAACCCATGAGGAATATCAGAAGAAGAAATAATGCAGCGCCCAGGTGTGGGGAGAAATGCTTTTCCCAGATCTCTTTCTGGATGTACATGAGGCAAGGAAGTTATATCAGCTCTCGCTGCATGATACAGCAGGGCAGAGCTAAACAGCAAATTTGGCTAGTTAAAAGGGTTTTGTACTGTTACAATTAAAGGATGATTCAAGTGAATTTAAACAATGATGTCACCCTGAGAACCTTTTAAACACAATTTAAGCTATTACATGGTGTGAAGCAGAGAGAATCGGGTAACCTTTTGGCCTGCCACATTCTTTTCTCTACAAATGGATGATGTCTGGATTATTCTCATTTCATGTTCATGCACTTGGGACAAGCTTTGCTCTCAGTTACACAGGTTTAAAGCTGTAGCGTGGCTGAAGACAATAGCCTGTCTTTGAATTTGCCTTTGCGTGACCGAGAACATCTATTTTATTATGGTTGTTTATACATTTTGTGGTAGAATCTGAGTGAGAAAAGAACGGACTGAAAGCTGCTCTCTCACTGCATGTTTTATAAAGGTAGAGATTTTACTGATCTTGCTGGAAAATCCTGATTTGTTTTGGATGTGAAAATTCACTGTGAGAAAGGTAAGTAACCTGCTTACTTTCCTATGATGAAGGAAAGCCAGTGTGTGGCCCCTGCACCGAGACTGCAGCAACATCCAGTTGTGTGAGGCAGCGCAACGCCCCTACTGCTATTCCTGAGCGCTCCGGTGTACGCTCTCACTTCACATTTATTTTGGCTTTAAAGATCCCATTCTGCTAAGCCTCCTGGAGGTTCTCATGCTTAAAACAACTTTCCTTCACTCTTGGCAAATTTTCTATTGAGTAAGGACGGAGCAATAGCTAAGGCAAGAGAACAGGGTTTGGCCCAATAGGAGTTACCAGAGAGAGTAATTAATCCCCAGAATCCTATGTCAGCATGATCCGAGCGGAGCATGCAGTGGGGAGGGATTCCCTGGGGCAGAGCCTCCTCTGGCTGTGATCTCAATGCAGTTGGCCCATCTCACTTTGAAAGAGCGGTGTGTTTCCCACAGCTCATCATCCCACTCAGTAATGACTTTTCCAAATATAATGGTACCATGGGTCTCTGGGAAAGTAAGGCCCAGTTGTTACCGTGAAGCTGCTAATGATCCCGTTAACAGTTTTATTACTTAATCCACTGATACATCAGGTTCTGACTTCCTCCAGAAAGGAGATAAACCAAGTCTTCAGTGTGATGTATTTATAGGTTTGGAATTGCTGCAGGGTTTCCAGGCTGTGCTCACATTTGGACTGTTTTCCCATGGCTTTCCCACCAAGTCAAATAAACATGGGTAGCTTCGTTCTCTGGCCAATTTGGGCAATATCACCCTGCCCTGATAAAAGAGAAGTGCAGGTCAAAACAAAAGGCCCAGTATGACACGGCTCCTGGGATGAAGGAGCTGTCTGGGCAAGGGGAACTCAGGAAGACAGCAGGCTGCTGAGCTGGGTGTGTCGAAGGTTCCCCCCATCTGGCTCCAGACAGTACTGTACACTGCAATCCCCATCAGGAAATTTTGTCATTACATTTGAAGGAGGGTGTATACAAGGCTGATTTCTTCTTCTTAGTATTATGGAGACATGGGATTATTTGGGGATACTGTCTGATCTACAGACTCTTCAACCAGAAAGACCAGTAGAGTTGGTTTATATGCTATGGCTTATATCAGAAGAGCATTGTGAGACTAGAAAGAGGAGCTAGAAAGACCCCTAAAAGAAATTTGGGGTTCCACAATATATTAACTGGACTGTGATCTTTATGCCAAGGATAAAAATATTTGGTATAAATTAACCATGTACTTTGCCTTTTTTATTGTTGTCTACTTTGCATTTGAAATGTAATGTTCAAATCTACATGGTGAAATGCCATTATTAATTTAATTTAATAAATCACGAAGTAGTGTGCCTTCTCCTAATTACTGAAGTTGGTCTTTATTGAATTTTGTGCATAACTGCGGTTGTTATATTGTTATTAACCTTAAATTACTAACCTGCTTTTCCTAATGTACTATCCCACATGTCAGAGCTGGTACACAGAATCATCTAGGGCAGGCAGCCACAACAGGCACTACGACATGACACAAGTCTACAAGCACAGACTAATGCTCCCAAGAGAAAGGCTCTCCTTTTCCCATCCCAAGAATATGTGCACAATTTGTTTTAACATTCTTCATGACAGTATCTTCAGCTTTCTGGAGAGTTTCTGGCAGAAGGACAAAAGAAGAGGAAAGGAGACAGTTTTGTCTGGGTATAAATCTCAGTTTTCATTTGCCAAACCTGTCCTGCAGTTTTGAGAAAATCAGGGCAGTAAAGCTGAAAATTCTGTGCTCAAAGTGGGATTAGTGGAAAAGCTAAAACTGAGCTAGTTTTGATTACCATGGAGTAGAGTTTGCATAGCTGCCAGTCAAGGCCATTTGCTCTTCCACTGTACAATACCACAGTATCACTGTACTTTAAAACATTAATGTAGACTTTTAAATGCTACAGGGATTTGTGTCTGGCATTGAGCAATGCAACTTTGACATTCTGCCTTTCTGTCTACCTATGCTTGGGATGTCCCTCAATCTGACCACTTGACCTAAAAATTTCGGTCTCAATATCTTCCTGATTTAACTGAAATTTTTATATAAAATCTTGCTCTCAAGATAGTTTACATTAAAAAGATAAAGGTGTCTTTCAGAAACAGGCATCTATTGCTTGGGAAAACAGGAATAATCACTGTAAGATAAATGACGGGTAGAATCAGTTTGGCCAGAAGTATGAGACATAAAGCTGACAGCATGAATCTCTTACTAGCATAAATCAGATCCGTTAGTAAACACAACTCGTTGGTCCAGGGTCTGCAAGTGCCTTGGGTAGCTCGCGTTGCCTGTGCAGTACTGCAGAATATCCTTTAGGGGCTGGTTTGCTGCATTAAAAAAGCCACTAAAGATTTTCTTCCTTGTGCAGAGAGGGGATAGAGGGATGCGCATTCAAATAGCAACGGTGCTGTCTCTACCCCTTCTCCTCAGGTGGCTGCTGCTTCTTTCCTGGGTCACACCTAGTGCGACCACACTTTCTAATTGATAAGGTGGAAATCACCTTATCGATGAACTAGCCCTTTTCCTGACAAAAGGCCAAGTGTAATCTTTAGTCCAGAGTCCAGTGCTTGACAACTTGTATGAGGGAAATACTGAAGGCTCTATTCTACGGCTCTGGGATTGCTATTACAGGTTCTGGACATTTCTGATATAGTGCTTAAACTCTTTCTATGCATTTCTTTTGCATCCCTGGAGCAGCAATGTTAGTTAATATTGACATCATTAAAGCCATCACCATTATTCAGGTGTGTTCAGGATAAACACTTCACCTTGGTGAATCAGGTAGTTAATGCTTTGCAGGGCCATTGTTTTGGGCTGCTGGTTCTTTCGTTCTCAGACTGACCAATATATCTGGTCTGGTCTGGTGTCGCCATACACAGTCTCCTTAAATTTAGAGCTAGGCTAACCAGACTTAAAAAGAGAGAGTAAAAGGGGTTAAAGAGCATCATTAGAAGAGCCCAGAACAGCCTAATTCCTTTAGTCATCTTTCCTGTTTTAAAATCTTTCTGCTTATCTTGGTTCTGGTCTTGACATCTGCTCGTAGTGAAAGCAAAGTAGTGACACTTGGGCATGGTGGGATGTAAGGAGCGTGTCTCATACGCTGATCTTCTTGCAGTGTATGCGGTAACGGAATTGAGAGGAATTCTGAGCGTACGTAGGGCAAAGGTCTCTCTCTTGTGCTCTTTCATTTAATGGTCGAAGTGATGTCCTTTAGTGTGTATTGTACTGCTAGCCTTTGAAAGGCTGCCTTTTTGTTTTGATTCTATATTGTTCTAAGTTAAATAGTAGGAAAAGAGAAATCTCTGCCACCACAACATTCTCTTATAGGTCTATTCATTATAGATCCCGAGAGGAAACTGAGAGTTCCCCTGGACAATGGTCTGATATACAAACGAGCATACATTAACTTTCTGTGGTTGTATAGTTCATTTTGGCTGCATTTCCTTCACATTCTTAGGAACATGGATTCAGGCATAATTTGGTTTGATGTCTTCCTCTGCCTTGAACTGCTGTCTTGTTAGACATACTGCACGTCAAGCAGCCTCTCTGCAGCAAGGCCTGAAGTGGAAATGCTCAGGCAGACATGGTGGTGCATTGAAGGGTGCTTTTGGAGTGAGTGGGAGGGCCAGGAGCAGAGGAGACCAGGCCAGGTCTGCGGGGTTTCGGCTCAACTGGGTGGGGGATGCTGGGACGGCTGTTGACCAGATGCCATCTCCAAACCAACAAGGATGTCAGGTGGGTTGGACATAAGCCATGATGTTTAAGTCATGGCTTTGGTCGCCTGTCCTTTAGTCCCCTGTCCTCCACCTTAGGGGAGCTCACTTGGGGAACATCTGCAATGGCTTTGGCAGCACTAGCTCCAGAAGAGGGGCTGCAGCAGGGTATGATACAGGAACAGCCAGAATCTCTGGATGGGAAAAGGCTGGTGCAATTACAGCTGTGTTCACTGCACTAATTAGCGTGGACACTTTGCTCAGGGCCACAGCTCAGTTGCTGCCTGAACTGCACTCTTCAGTTTGTAAGTACCCACTCAGACCTCTAGAGCTTTGGGCACTTTGGCATTGCGTTCCTCTCTGCAGCACAGGTATGTTTTCTGCTTTTGTGCCCCTGCTCTTCTGTAAATCAGGGAGATTAGCACTTCCCTTCCTCCCTGGAGGGCTGGGGCGATACATGCTTTGAAGAGAAAAAGCAGCTCAGGAACTGCAATAGATTTACTTCATCTTTCACTTCCATCACCAGAGGAAAAGCCATTTGAAGCTACAAAGATACTGAGGCATTCAAGGTTGTAAGGATTAGGACTGGGATACCACGATAGGCTTGGCCTGAACTGTCAGAAATGAATCTCTCCCCTGTTCTCCAGACAGACTCCTATAGAAGTTGGGTTTGGCTGTTGCTCTTTTGCACTGACATGCGATGTTCTCACTTACTTTGCATGGGAACAGAGCCAAGCAGATGAAAAAGATTAGAGACTAGATCAGTCATTGTTACCCTGCCTGCTGTAAACAGCTCCGCACAGTCTGAAGAGTGTGACGCCTGCTTCTGAAATGCTGGCTGTCCCGTCCAAAAGGTGTGCCTGACATACCATGCCCTGCTAATGCTGGCTTGCAGAGCCTGCTTACATCTCCTGGGTACCACCAGCTGCATGGCAGTGATGCACAGGGCCTGCAAGGTTACAGTTTTTCTTGAATTTCGTCTAACGTGGTACCTCCCTCCGCCTCTTGGCCCACACATACGGGGTAGGTTGGTAGTTTCCTCGGAGAATTAATGAAGCGCAAACACACACACACACAAATGCATAGGTGCAAATGGATGCAGTGTCACTCCAATTGCAACTATATTCCAAAAAGCCTCTTGGTTTTCATTCTGACTCTGTCTTCTGGCACAGAGAAATTTGCAAAGCTAATTTTCAGCTCCCGTCTAATGGATTCCCCTGCTGAGTGTCTGTTACAGTTAAAGGATTCCAGATTGAGAGTTTGTTCTCATCTCCCCTGTGCACATCTGTGTTGGAGGTGCTTCGTGGAGAGCTGGTTAATGAGCCTGGAGTGCGACTGAGTGTTTGTGCTGACGTTCAGGAGGAGTTTCCCCTCCTCCTTGGAGGAAGGTAGCCCTCGCACCCTTATAGCCCATTTGTTTTCTTACTGCTTTCACCCCAGTAGAAATAAGGTAATTATAGGTATCAGGCTGCGCAAGAGAATATTTATCAAAGTTGAGAAGCAAAAGGAGGAATCCCCCTTGCTAGGAGCTCACTTGTTCTGGAACTTGCACACTTTTTGGGAGGAGGAAAGAGCTGTAGTTAAGCAGCATGCGCAAGGGGCCCTCTATTTCCTCCTTGTCCCGTGTGCTTGCCCCGCTGGCCACCCTCAGAGGAGAGGACACTGCTGTCCACACCAGATATTCACTAGTGCCAGCTCCTTCCAGCTCCTGTGAAAACCGAAGAGAGCCTTTCCCTGGATGATCCTGCAACTCAGCACAGAACTGGGAGCCAATTTACTTGAGCTCTAATTCCTGCCGTGCCGCAGGCTTCCTGTATGACCTTAAATAAGATACTTATCTGTCTTCAGTTTCCAGCAGTATATAATAGCAATTACTTACCAATCTCACAAACATGTTGCAAGGTTAAATCCCTTTGTAAGCCATCTCGCAACTAATCTTAGAAATGCAGACTGTTATGATTATTATTATTATTGTTGCCATTTTGGCACGGTCCTTTCTCAGCCATGGATTTTTTGCTATGACAGCTGCACCTACCCAAACCTCCAACTAAGGATTAAGTATCAGTTTCCAGAAAAGATTTTCTCATTTTTGCACACAGTATATTGGATCTTCACCCCCAAAAGCCCTTAGAAGGTGGGCATAGCCATGCAGAAACCAAAAGATGAATGGGACACACGCATACAAACAAGACAACCCATTTCACGCATCTTCTCTTCTCATACCTGGATACCAAACCTCTAATGCTTATTTTAATATTTGTTAAGATTTTGTCTTGAGGAAGGGTGGGAAGAAGAACAAAAAGAGACATTGTGCCTCTTTGGAAAGCAGCAGACCAGGCGGATCTTTAAGTATTTACTTTAAGTACACATTTCTGTCTCCAGCAGGTACAAAGACATCTCTGCTGGGGCGTCTTGGTAGGAGAGAAGCCAACAGGAGAAAAGGAGCCCGGGTGGGGTTAGCGTTGGGCCTGGGCACTGTGTAGGGTTAGGATTAGGGTCAGGCTTGGGGTTAGGATCAGGGTTAGGAGAGAGAAGCGCGCAGCCTGAGCGTGAGCAGGGTTGCGAAGGGACTGCCAAAGGAAGGAGGGGGCTGCAAGTCTCTGGGAATGAAGTGAGCAGGAGACAGCGGAGACAGAAGCCTACAGTGCAGAAAGATGCCCCAGGAACCAAAACGTCTCACTGAAGCTCTGTGTGGTGGTTTCTGGAGGGTGAGGGAGGTATGAAGGTACGCTGGCCATGCCTAGCTGGTGAGGGAGAACCTGCCTCACAGAATGACTGTCACAGACACAGTGCCGAAAGACTGGGGACCGGATGGGTTTATGAATGATGGTTGTCATGAATTCCTCACTTACCCTGGAACAAAGTGCATTTGTGAAGCCAGCCTGGAAAGGCTACTAAACACTTAGCACTAATTCAGCTACTGCTTTGGATATACATGACCAATAATCTGGCTCTCTTCACGTGTAGTTAAACCATCTAAAAAAGATCAAATTATTGAAGAGGTAGAAAGTTGATCTTTACCTCCAGGCTAAGCTAGAATTACAATAGCTTAATCTCTTACTGAGTGGTTTCTCTCACTTGAAAGGGAACAGCATAAATGAGTTTTCACAGGAATATGCTATCCTGGCATTTTAATTAAGATGAAAATATATAGGTAAAACAAAAAACCTGTGCATTATCAGTTTTCATGGCTATTATTCTATTTGTCAGCTGGGGCAATCCATTTGCTGTGTGAACTGCAGCACTAAGGGTACGGTATCTTTGTGCTCAAGAGCAACATATTCCCAAGCATGTTGTCTTTGGCATGGCCAGTATTTTATCTGCCAGAGCCAATGTTAATGAAAAATTCCTGAAAAATTCCACATTTCAACACAGCAACATTGTGATGGTAATAACAATCTCTTCTGGCCTCGTTCAAAAGCAGATATCGGGCAGGATACAAAATAGGGAGGTATTCCTGAACCCCCCTACCCAGGTCTTTGGGTACTCTGGTGCTAAGTTTGCGATGCTTGCCTGCCTTTATAAGCAATATCAACCCTGCCAGGTTGTGTACTCCCCATAGTACCTGCATCCAAAATCAGCATTTCTTGGAATAGACATGCATGCAGTCAGAAACACTGGGTTGGTGAAACTAAGAACTGCCTTCCAGTTTTGTTGCACAACAGTCTCATCTCTTTGAAACTGTCAGAGTGATGCAGCAACTTTATAATGAGAATATGTCTGTATAGAAGTGGGTTTCCCCTTCTGGGACAATGCTGGTGAAGTCATGAGTCTTTTTGGCATAGGGGGTAGGAATATTTGTCATCCATTACAGTCAACATTAGCCTAGATGATTTGTAATATAGCGGCTCATCTCCTCATTGCATCGGACAGTCTGGAAAACTAAGGCCAAGCAAATAAAGCTATGAAATAAAAGCCCGGCCAAGAGTAAGGTGGCCTTAAATCACTGCCACTGACTGCAAAGTGACAGTGCAAGGAAAGGAAGGGACTAGTTTACTTTGATTTGCATGAATTGAATTCACACAGCTAGTCGATTCCCGTAGGAGTTCAGAGTATCACGTACTTTTGTTGTAAGCAGGATAGTATTAGAGGTTAACTGGCATATGGGCTGTGCCACAATGAAATCACTGACTTGAACAAGAGAAGAGCCACCCTGAATTTCCCCTTCCGTCCCTTCACTTGAGCCTTGCACAGCCAGACCAACCTTCCTGCTCTGAAAAGGCTTCTTGTCAAGGCAGTCCCTGTGGTGTGGGCAGGACAGGCAAGCCGGAGCTGTGGGAATTGTGGAAGATCCCAACATAGGAGAGAGAGGCCATTCTCAGGAGATCTTGCAACAAAGCTCAGAGCAGCGTGCTGGATTTATTCACGTAGTGTAGGTCATTCAGTAAGAGGAGAAATAAGTGAGCTTGTCAACCAGCAAGGAAAAACCCATGTATACAGCCTCTCCACACACTGCCCTACAACTGAAACCTTTGTGTTATATCCACACTTTGTGGACCAGAACACAGAGGGCAAAGGAAAATCAAGACTTACAACTAACAGGTATCCAAAGTCAGCTTATTTCACACACATGCACACCTGACAAAAGGCAGGGCAAGCAGCGTAATTTATTCCCCCCCTGTTGTCAGAGTCCATGATAGCATCTACTATCAACAACTGTGTGTCATGCCCTAGAGACAGGAGAAAGCCTGACAGTACGCAGATAAGAGCAGGTGCTAATTTGATGCTGTGCTCTAGCACATAGACACAATGCTGTGTAAATGCTCCGGTTTCAGCCCCTGGAAGGTCCTCTCTTGCCAAGTTCTCCCCTTCTTTGGAGACTTTTTAAATGGCAGTTGCTCAGTGAGAGCACACTGCGTTCCTCCCGTGCAGACAAGATCTTTGATGTGCTCACGCTCTGAGCTGCTACCTTTATTTCAGTTTTAAAGGGGATGCAAAGGGAGGGACAGGTTCTTGCCAATCACAGACTTGCCTAAATATTTATCTTTGATAAAACCAGTTTAGTTTCTGGATTTAGCCCAGGGTTGATTCTGATGAGAGACATCAAACACAATATATATGAATCAGGGACAGCACATCTGGCATTGCCTGTGTGCTGTAGGAATATAAATAAAAGAGCCAGTAAACTCCAGCTGGTGAGTTATTTGTACTGCAACAAGGCTGTCAGCTTTCTAATATCACCACCCAGTGAGAAGAGGGTGCCATGAATCCCTTGGGGCTGCTCTGTGGTCCCCCGTTGGCATGTGTCTTTCTTTTTGCGTGGAAGACTTAAAAGCGAAGTATCATAAACGCTTTTCTGAAAATTATTTGCAAGAGTGCTGAAAAGAGTAGTGGGCCAAGCCAGCAGTGCAGCCAATATTTAGAACACGATGATATTTTATTTTTGGAAGTATCTGATACAAATGTTCTTTTCCTGGAAAGATTCCTTCTCCTGCCTGCCTCCCCCGCCTCCCTCAGACTGCTGGTGCCAATATTTCTGTTGCAACTTCCTTGCTCTCAGCCGTTTCCTACTATAGATTTCCCTCCCCTCTCTCCTGGAGCTGATGGTCCAGGTTGCACCCTGCATTGTTCTGCTGGCCTGGAAGGAGGCAAATGTCAGCGCCTGATTCAGCTGCCTACGCAGAGGCACCCAGTGCTGCTCGGGATGTCGGCGGGTAACCCTGTAAGCTTCTAGCTCATGCTCTGGAAGGGCACAAGCATTGCAGAGATGCCCTGTATCTGCCAGCCCTGGCAGGATGTCTCAGACAGAGACGTGAGCCCCTGGTCGTCGTCTTTATAGCAGAACACGTTACAGCGCTGCAAGGCCTGGCGGGTGCAGGAAACGGCCAGAGCTCTGGACCCATGTGCATGGGGACACTTAAGTACATGCCGCGCCTCACTCCTCTCCACCCTCTCATCCCTCAGAACTGATAGTGTCCATTAGTGCCTTTTAGTCCATCACTCTACAAACTGATAAGTATGACTATTAGTTGGGCAAAATTTGGCATGGAAACATGAACAGAAGCCTTGGAGCTGAAGGTCAAAAAAATTGCAATGCCCAAAGAGTCATGTTGATCACTTTAAACAAAATCATCATGCAGAGCAGCCATGGAGAAAGACCTATCACGTTACTTCCCTGATTAGCCCAGGGCACCAATTTTAGGTACTGTTAAAACAGTAGAGGTCAAATTTACTATGGAGGGCAAAGACCAGTGATTCATTTTTCCTTATTCTTTATAGTCACTTTTCACCTTGAAGAACAAAAGGGTCTAAAGTCAGAGAACGTTTGTTCTTGAATCTTGCCAAAGCCTTTTTTTTTTTTTTTTTTAATAAACCATCATTAAAATCTGGGCCCATTGCCTTGACAAAAGAATATATTTGTGTATACTTAAGAGACGGGAAAGAGACTGTGTGCCAGGGCTAGTCACAGATAAAGGAATTCCGGACATTATTCCTTGTGCTCCTAGGGGTTGTGACATGGGATTTCCTTTCAAAGTGGTAAATAGCCCTACAGTTGTTGTACGACAGGGTGGGGTGGTCACTGGTTTCTTTAAAACGGGGACAGATGAAAGCACATTATGAGAAGAAAGACAGGCTGGATACATGTGCACAATGAACCCCTGTGAATGGGGGCGAGGGGTGCAAATTCATCCCCACCCAAAGGACCAGCTCAAAGCGTTGCCCTTATAAGCTTCCCATGGTTTAGAGGTGCTGCCAGCTGATCTCTGCTTTGGGAAGAATAGCTCATGTTACAGCAAAATAGGTTTAACTCTTAAGAGGGAGCCAAGATCTCGGGGCTTGTCAGCACCTTACGTGTTCCTCCTAGATCTGCGGGAGATAGATGGAATTTGTGGGGAAATGGGTTTATCTGGGGGTGACTCCTGATGTTTCCTGCCTTCTCTCAAAGCCAGACAGCCTCTCACTGCACACTGTGGGACACTGATTGCCCGTCCTGGCCTGGTATGGAAACAGAGAGGGTGGCGAGGGTGGGATACCATAGCTGTGAGCTTCAGGAGGAGCCTCACCATGTTTTGGAACAAGAATCAGACAGTCGAGGTCTTTTGTAACTGAAAGCACCTTTCTCTCTTCTGCTGAATCCTGCAGGATTGGGGTGAGCAGTCTTTTCTTTTAAGAAAACAGAAGAGCTAAAGCTGCAGATTTTATCCTGTTTGCATTTTAAATAGAAAAACATTCAACGTTGTACTTGGATTACTTTTTCTGTTGGACTTTGCATTAAGGACTCACCAAAGTGCACTGTTTTTGCAGTGCGAAGTTGGAAGGGGGGAGGAACATGAATCGCTTGATGAGGGAGAAAAGAACATCAAGCTGATTTTATATCTGGATCTGAATACAAAACGATTTCCTTTCCTCCCTCTTCCTGCGGCTGTTCTGGAGGGTCAGCAAAGACTGCAGATCTTAAACCTCACAGTTAAAGCAGGGCTTAATGAGAAGGGGAAAGAAGATTTGCATGTAACTGTTCTCCAGATCCTCAGGATTCAGGTCTTCAATAATAAATGTTCATTCAAGGAATCATCAGTGGAACAGATAAATTAGCATATCGCAGAAGTTTGCAAATGGAAGGTTCCTACATGAGCCTTCTTATTGCCTTCTGTTTTATTGCTAGATATCTGAATTACAACTCTATAATCCTTCTACCGTGTAATAACGCACCTGCAGATTTATTTTCCCTTTAAACTACAATGAGATCTCATGTCAGTATAGGGAGGCACATGATAAAATCGTAAAATCCAGCTTGTAAACTTCATGCAAAGTGGCAATGTCTAAGAGGTTGAACTGCTGCTTCCAGTGCAAAAGTCAGTTTGGATCTGCTGCAAAGGATCTTGTTCCACTAGTGAATAAGACACCCAGGAAGGGCTGGAGAGATTGAAGTCATAGCTGCATTCAGTCCCTCCTGCAACTCATTGGCTTGAGAGTTGTCAAAAGGGTCTAAGTCCATAACAAGACACATGGAAGATTCTAACCAAGTTCAGAACTGGAGACTTCAAAGGAAAAATGACAAATTTTCCTTCTTTCTCTTTGACTCCTTCCTAAGATCCCACATTTTTTCTGAAAACCAGGGAAAAGAGAAAGTTCCCTTGTTCATTGCAGCAATAAAATAACACATCTTCTAAAATAACTGTATGGCTGGGCTAAGGAACAACAAAGACAGCTAAATGAATCATACAGAGAATTACTCATCCATACGCATTTTCAAACAGTAAACAGGTCATGCTTAGCATTGCTAACTCGCAAGCATGCCAGGCTGTACAGTCCACATTGCTCCTCGTGTGTATTTGAGGAGATCGGGAGAAAACCAGTTGGTGCACAGCAGTAAACCTGATCTGGATCAGGCCCTGGGGTTGCACTCAAACATTAGCACTTCTACTGCGGGGGGGATGGGGCTGTATGGCACTCACACATCAGGAGAGTACTTGTATGAATTGGATCATGTTTTCTGAGCCCTGTAACAGATTACTGAATCATGCTTTTTTGATATCCTGGTACAATCACATTAAATCTCTTAAGATGAACTATATTTTCATGGCCAAAAGCCAAACAAACAAAACTCTCTGAAAAATAAACAAACAGAATGCTTTTAGCAGGATTTTTAAAAAGCTAAACAGATCTAATACTTGGTTTAGGGACTTGTAATTTTAAAATAGCTCAAATAAATTAAGAATACCAAAATTCATCTGCTGTCCTTCCCTGCGGTGGTGTGAGCACATGAGAGTTTCTGTTTCCTAGCAGTGGAAACTGCCCCTTAATTACAGTGCCATTGCCCAGTGCCATGATGTCTTTATTTTGGACTGCAAGGTGGAGTCAGCCTGGGCTCAGAGGAGTATTCCCACTGGACAGATGTTCATATCAACACAACAGCTCTTGTGAATAAGGTTTGCAGGACTGGTGCTTGACATACAGTTCTTTTTACTCTCAAACAATGTTGTTTTTTTTTTCTCCCAAAGCTGCTTACATCCTGTGATCTTGCACTAAAGCCCAAATGAAATGCCTCACAATTTTCCTAAATACTATCTTTATTCTTATGGCTCCTGTATGAACCACTGCTATGCAGTTAATGCTGTGCAGTTGTTTCTACCCTAGACCTTTTAGCCAAGGGTTTACAATTTGGCATCTGAGGTCTCAGCCTGCAAATTCATTTTTGTTTTTGTAGTCTCCCCAAGAGTCTGTTTTAAATTGATATAAACATTTCAATAGCTTAAGAGTGCACAAAATGGTCAGCCTCCCTTTCCAGCTGGAAAACAAGCGTGTTTCTTTGAGTCAAAGTATTGCATGTCATTGGCTAGACTAGTGGCTGGTCTCATCTTGGCTTGGTCATGCAGATCCAGGCATCTGCGTAACCTTATTGTACATCCAGAAAAAAAATAAAAAACACCTTTACTTGACTGTGCAATACTTGCTTTTTCAATGTATCTGTTTCTCTGTAGTGGGCACTGCTTACCCCTCTTCGCCTGATATATATCATGCACAAATACCACCATATTCAGCAAGAGACTCTAGGAACCTGTTGATTTTCTTCAGCATGTGGAGAAATCCCTCAGTAACATAGTTCACATTTGCCAGACCAAAATTCATATGCCGTACTAAAAATTTTACTGACGAGAGAACAGACCTCTGAAAGAAGCAAGTAAGGACCCCAGCAAATGCTTGCTCTACCTTTATAAGCTGTTTGCTTATTCTGCGGTGTCTCAGATCTGGATTTCATTATTGGGATTAGTTCTCTGAAATCTTAGTGCAGCAAATCAAGGCTGTGTGTGTGGATTCAGGATGGGAAGGAACCTTATTAATTGCCTGCATGCATTTGCATTATTCTTTCATCTCCCACCTTGGTACTTTTCTCATCCTGAATCCAAATGGTGACATTTTTCTTCCTTGGTGACATAAGGTTTTCACTTTGCTTTCATTCAGTGCTCACTTAACTTTCATGATTCCCTTTTCTCTTAGTCATTTTCACATAGTCTGTATTTCTTACCAGGGTTTCTGATACTCTGCAAGAGGTAGTCAGGAGAGAGCTCCAAAAACAGGAGCTGCTTTCCTCATTTAATTACTTTTAGAGTCATATTTGTTGATTTTGTTAACTATCCAGCAGAAGAACTAATTTCATTGTTCAAAGGCCAACTGCACGTTTTGTCTGTCTATAGGAACTGCAATAAACTCTTGGGCTGAAGAGGTGAGAGTTTTAGGAAAAGAAAACAGTGGTGTGCTTGTTTCTGCTCTGTTTGAAATCAATAGTAAAAATAGAACCAGTTAGGGGTTTTATCACAAAACAGCTTTTCATTAGAAAATTACACTGTGGCAAAATCTGTGTAGAAAGTGGCAGGGTTAGATGCAGTTTTCCAGGAAAGGTTCTCCAGCCAGGATAGTGTTCCTGGTCACAACCCAACAGTGCCATGACCTTGTCATTGAGATGCAGGCGTAGGATGCTGGAGACACCACGTTCCTTGGTGGAATCAAGCCTCTGAATCTGTGTCTCCCACTACCGGGGGCTGCCCTGAATATCTGGCTATTTTTAGATGAGTCTTTTTCTGTTGCTGGTTTTCATAATAACAAAAACCTTTGAAGGATTTGTGTTTTATCCCTATGCACAACAGGAATTAAAATAAATAAATAGATCTTGAATATTTAGACATGAAGAGAGAAGAATTTCCTGCCCAGCTTTTGCTAAGCGGCGTAGGTGGCTTTAATGCAAACCGGGTCTGCTCCTGGGTACCTGGCAACATTTTCTTTTCTTGGAAGTGACTGCAGTAAAGGACCTTTAAAAGCAGGATCCCACAAAGCAAATCCGCTGTTTCCAAGGTCACTGTGCAATCATCTCCCCCATAGTTTTTCCAGATGATGAACTGATGGCTGCAACCTAACCAACCTGTTAGAGAAGGAATTGCTAAGCTAAGGGGCTGCAGCAGCATGGAGGATACAGCCAGCACCAGGGCAGCAAGGCGAGGGAGTCCTTTAAATGTCTGACCCTCCGCAAAGCCCCTCAAAGTAAACCCGAAAGTCAGGATCTGGCACTAAAGAAGCAAGTTTAGCTCTGGGCATCACACCTGGTGTATCACCCACCTGCTGACCCTCCTCTGGGCTTGCGGGAGGCTGCGACCAGACACCAGCAATTGCTTTTCCTCCAAACCTTCGCAGGTCAAGTGAGCTAATCTGGAAACCTGCGGGGGATAGAAGAAGGGACTTTTGTCAACAGGCAGCCATGCTATGTAGACTTGATAAATATGTGCAGTGCTAATTCGAAGCAGATTCCTGCTTTGCCACAAGCAGAATTCCTCCAAACGCTGCCATCAAAAACATTATGTCACAGCTGTGGAGAAGCCTAACAAACAGGGGAGAAGTTGGGGTCATGTCAGGGTAACACTGCGGTGGAGGCTGTAAGGAAGTGATTGAAGCCCTGTTCCACGGCCTGATGGAGTTTGTCATTACGAAGGATTTCACAAATGATTTGCAGCCAATTCCCTGGGTCCGATTGGTACTTTCCAGCTTAATGCAAACCAGTGAGGAAACCAGCTTCCAGACCTAGTTAGGCCAAACTGCCCAGGGAGGTTGCAGGCAAGAGATAACATAACATCGCCTGGGGCTGCGGAAACGTAACTGAAACTGCGATTGGTTTTTGAGGAGACCATTAGGTTCTCTCTCCCCATCTTGAGCAAACAGCTTTTATCTTGTCTCCCAAAATAGCAACCTCCCACCCTTCAAAACAAACCAAAAAAAAGGAAAATCTCTTGAGACAGGCACACAGACAAAGCCGACAGAAGTGGAACACAGAGCTGATCGAAAACAGATTCCAGTGTCAAGTCCAAAGTCGTTTCAGCCCATTTCTTCTTAATGGGTAAACTTAAGAAACTGAGAAAACAAAGTAATTACCCACCAAGCAGATTTTACTGACACTAAGCATTTACATGTTTCTGACACATATGATCCCTGTGATTTGATCAAATCCATCCCTGTTTAGTGTGGTGCGTCAATTGAGTTGATCTCGGGAGGCTCTGGCTCAGTTGCTTCTGGATTTATAGCTCAAGGAAAAATGATAAAACAATGCTAACCAGGGTGGGTCTTTGTTCTGCTTCACTCTGACCGTCCACCTTCCCCGTTCTGATTTCAACTCCATCCCTCTCGTGGCCTTCCCTTGGCCTGCTCCTTCTGCAGGTCAGTGATTCATCACACAGGAGGACACAGATGTTCTTTACAAAGAATTATTTCTGTGCAAGCTGATATTTTTCCTAGTAAAGAGGGCTGGGGATGAGGAATGAGATGGGGAGGAGGAATTCACCGCTGTGCAAAAGGCCTGAGAATATGTATTGCTCAGTTTCCACCAGAGTTTGTGTGATGCTGCCTATACGACCCACCGGCATCCCCAGGATGCAGGGCTGACTGCCGGATTCACACTGGGAAGGCTCCAGGTAGGAAACCTTGGGGCATGTGGCCTGAGAAAAGAGGTGGTCACTCTGAGCAGCTAATCCGTAAGCCTTTGGTGGTCAGTGGGCAGTCATCTTGCTTGATGGCAACACTAGGATTTAGCTATGGAGCATGGTCAGAGGTTGTTTTGCAAGCCACCCTCTTATCATGCAGCAGAACCTCATCCAAATTCCTCTGTCAGCTCTTGCATTTCTTAGAAAACAGCCATAGTCCTCTTTTGAGGTCTGGTTTATGGACACTTTTGAGTCCAAAGCTGAGAACGCCCACTCTGCCTTTGAATCTCAGCAGTGCTGAGGTAGCACCAAAGAAGTTTGGAAAGGGAGGAGACCTGTACCCCAGGTCAGGCACCGGTAGGCCGTCTCAGCAGAATAGCATGGCCCTAATACTGCCTAAATGTGGCAGCTACAGCTCTTGGAGATTCCTTCATGTAGGTCACCAGCAAATGTTTTCTGAAGGACATCTCCTTAGTGCTTTATCTTGTCTAATTTTAAATATTCCTAAAGATAGAGCTGGCATCATTGCTTCCTTTGGGAGATGAATTACACAGGCTGATATAACTCAACCTTGGGAAGATTTTATTTTCTCTCCCTAGACTCTTACCAGTTGCAACAGAAAAAGCAGATAAATAGTTGCCCTTGGTATGGGATCTCCCATGATTCCAACCTCTCCTGTTAAGCACTCTGATTTACAAAAGTTTGGTTATTGTAGCATCTAAAGGCCCCATTACAGTGTGCTGTGCAAGAAAGTAGTATCGAATCTATCAAAAGGGCTCTTGTTCTTCAGGTTAAACAATGTGGCAAATAACCAGATTAGCAGCAAAAGGGTTTAAACCATACTGACATTTTGCTTGAGGTATGGAAAACTGGCAGAACACTCATACGATATCGAGGCAAAATTGTCTATATAAGCATCCTTGGCACCTGAGATGTCAGAGTCAAGCTACAAAACTGAGATCTAATTGCTAGTATCTTAACTGTTCCCTTCCTTAGATTTGGGCTGCTGATCCTTGACTGAACATCAAAGAACACAGAGAAAATGATACTCTAAAATAACTTGCAACGTGCAAGTAAACTCATGCTTTCTTGTGGCACTGGAATATTTTTGTCTTCAGTGGAGTTGAGCCACCGGCTTAGATGTAGGGACAAATTTCCTTATTCTTTGGCTTGTGAGCTACTTAGCAGGTTTCCTTACGGATCTCTGTGTGCATTGAAGGCCCATCCTAGTGTGTTTAGGAATGTGTCCATCTCATCTAGACAGTTTTCACCAAACCAAAACAAATGCAGGGCTGTGTTAGTCTCCCTCTTAAGCCTCATCCGGCTCTACTGACTCGAATCACTGCAAACAAATCATTTCCATGTACAAAGATTTCCGGAAGGAAAGACAGGACCAGAGCGGATCCACATGGCATATCCTGACAATTCCCATCAGTTGGGCTTAAAACATCTTTTTTTCAGATCTATAAAGGTCATTCTGTACTGTCTTTTTCTTAGGATGAATTATCATCATATTTTATTGTCAAAGGAGTCAGCTGACATACAGTACAACAATTTAATTGACTCAGTAGTTTGAGATACTGTGTTGCTTGTTAATATTACCTTATGTTACATGCAAAATTTCTGTGTTAATGCATGTTCTGGCTAAGAACTTAAATAGCCAAGCTAGGCGAATTTCAAAGTTATCATCCCTCAACAGCTGTGTAAATATGTGTATATATGGAAGTGGGATTGTATTTTGGTTAATACTGGCCAGTGCTTTAATTTGTGTGGTATGGCCAAGTGAAACTTAATTTACCAACCTCTTTAACTTGAGGAACTTTCATTTTCATCTGTTTGCTTTTGATTTATGTGAGGGTTATTTTGCAAGCCCCCATGGTACCAAAGCTGTCGTTCAGAAACAAGTCTGACTGCTCCAAATTATTATTGAAAGTTGTTTCATGATTATACTTTAAAGATGATGGGGACCAGATTAGGTCTATGGCTCTAGCAGTATGCTCTGTGTTGCCTGTACAACCAGATACTAGAACAGATTTTCAACACATGTGAAACCAGCATTATTTTATTGAATTCTGGCAAAAAATTCATTTCACCACTGATGGTCACTTCTGATAGCAACTTTTATGGAAACCTAAGGGAAATCCCTCCGTAATATTTTATGTTGCCAGCTTTAAGTGACCTCTACTGGCAGTCAGGATGAATTATAAGCTAATGCATGTATGGGTTATTGCATTGCCTCCTAAACAATGAACTAAAGGCAACTTCTTGCTGTCAGAAAAATAAAACCCACTGCATTCTCCCTGTCTCCTGCCTTGTGAACAGACCTGCATGCAGCTTTAATATTGCCTTGGTACGCCATGATCCCTCTACAGGAAGTGCCACCATAGTATAGGAATCACTATATATATTTCCAGTCTGCCAAGAAGTGTGCAATAATGTTGTGATTAACAAGTAAAAAAAAAAAATTACTATATCATATCCACACAGAAAAGAAAATGATTGTTGTTGTTGTTGTTTTTAATCTGATGGCTATTGTCACTTCAATAGAAAAAGATGAGAAATGTATAAAACTCTATAGAAGACCTATAGAAAACTTTTCTACTACTGCTCTAACTTAAAAGTCCATTCTCTTTAACAAAATATCCAGCCTGAAGAGCTTTACTCTTATCCTGAGTATAGGCAGCCCATTTATTCCACGTTAAGAGTCCAGTACAAATGTTAAAACTGGATAGGAACAAGAGAGAAATCACTGCTTGCATCAACAGAGATTTACTACTTGTTTTTTCATGAGAGGTCCTGGCTCATATCAAGATAGATTTCAATAGTGACTGATGCTTTCTGTGCACATGAGCAGGTTGGGGAATAGTTCTTGGAACAGAGTCAGCACAACAATTGCTTTCATTATTTGCAGCTGTACAAAACAAATAAGTTTGAAAGAAATATAGAGAGGTGCCAAATCCAATCCCATTGATGTGTGAGTGAACACAGTGTTTAGTGCTGCGCTGTGACACACGTGAAGCCTGTGAATTATCGCTGTTGACTTTTCAGCCTTACATGTCACCTTTGATAAATTAGCTAATCTGCTGATAGCTACTCAAAATAATAAAGTAATTTAGTTAAAAGAGTTTTAAAACATTCCTTCCTTAGCATCTGAAACTTTCTAAGTAACTACTCGCCGCATAAAAATTACTCTGTATAGAGCAATTCTGATTAGATTAAAGAGAACTGAATGTAGGGTTTTGACAAGCTGGAATCATAGCTTGACCCATGGTTTACTGTCTGTAGCTATGAAGAACTGTTGGGCTGACATGCAACAAAATTATCCAGCTATCTATCCATCAATACACAAATATGCTCCCAGGAGTTCATTCACCTGTGGTGACAATTCTGAGTTGACACAGGGACACAGGGAAGCCTGGAAGGGACCCAGTGGAGATAGATCTAGATGGCCTTCTACCTTCCCATTTTCCTACCCGGTGCTCGGGAGAAAGGCTAGATTCACTTCCAGATAAATGCTATATTATATCTGAAGACTGAGTAGTAAGTCCTCATTTGTTGAGTCCTCTGGAAGGAGGTGAAGGGCAGGCAGAACATGTGCTGTGGTGGACTGCAGAGAGGAGGGTGAACCTGGGGGCCAAAGCCACCAGCAGAGAGGTATGTCAGGCTCTTGCAGGGGCTGCTCCCCATGGTGGTTCATCCTGGAGACCAATGCATGCCCTTGTTCCTTTTCTCACTTGCATCCTTGTCTGAAGAATGTGCCCTCTCCTCAGGATGGTCAAGTCAAGGAAGAATGAAAGCTATGTCTGGAGCGCCTATGAAGTAATCCTGTCTGGGAATCATTGAAAACACTTGCATCTGCAACCCTAAAGCTTTTCTCAGGAGACCACGTTGGGGGAGAGGCAAAGACAGTTTCATACCTCACATTTTTTGTTTTTTTTTTCCCCTAAAGTCTTTAGCACATAGCGTGGTCTCTGTTTTTTGTGTGTCTCGTTCCCACTGGGTCTGCATATTTGCTAATCATGGAGATGTGCCAGGTCTTCTCTTTCCCAGAGGAATTGCCATAATTTGGATCAAGAAATAACAACATTCCCAGCCTTTTTTCCATCGACATGAGATTACTGCATTTCCTAAATACTTTAAACTGTGCTTGAGTGCATGGCAGATGATTGCAGATGTTGCCACCTTCTTTCCCAGATTTCATGTTTATTTTATGGATGTAGATCTAAGTTCTTGACTTGTCATTCAGTTACAAAGAAAGGACATGTGCCCTTGCTACATAACTCAATATAAGCACAGGGTGGTGATATCTCTGTCATTCTTTAGGACTCTACACTCTACAGTGTCAGAGGGAAAACAATGGCTCTGATTAATGAGCTGCTGCCTCCAAAGACCAAACAGTTTTGACCTAGAGTTGCTTTCTGTGACCTCTTTCCATAAATCTGCAACTCATACAGCGATCTGTATCATGGACAGCCAAGAAAGCACATGGCATTGTACGTTCAGGGAGTTGCCTTTGAGCAGGTGTAGTCGAACTCCAAAGGTTATGTTTTGATTACAGAAAAACACAGAAAAGTTCCTGTTAATTGACACAGGGGTCTTTAAGCATCAGCACACAAAGCAATAAGGTGGCCTTGCTGAAGAGTTTCTGCTGATTACAGAAGGAAGCCAGAGTGACCCTGTGCCACTTCATCAGGAAATGCTGATGCATCTATGGGTGAGGAAAAGCCTTGTAGGAACAAATCCCAAGAGCAGGGCCAATGTCTTATCTTATCTTTAAACACTCGCTCTACTTAGCTGTTGTTTTTACTGTGCTGTTGTTGATGTCTCCTCCACTTGAGACTAATGATTTAATTTTTTGTTGTTGTCACTAGGAACATTTACACCCAAACTACTCTCTCTGGCTGAGCTACACAAAACTTCTATTTGCGGCAGGAAGAGAAGAAGAATGGGTGTGAACTGCTCCCCTTTCTCATGAGTCAGCTAAACAAATACTAGCTTCTCTAGCTTGGAAAATCAATGAAAACATGAAGCCTGTTGCTTTGCCAGCAGATATTCTTGGGTTAACACTAGCATTCGAATATCCTGAAAGAATCTTAGCCATCTCTCCTGATGAGTTTGTGATTGCTAATTTAATTTTGGATTAACTTCTTCAGCTTCTGTAGGAATGGAAGCTCTGCGTCTGGCCTACAGGTTGCTAGCTCTGTGCCCACACACAGCATTTCTGTTGCAGGACCACTCTGGGGGATTCCTGGTTATTTCTAGGTGGAAAACAACAGGAAGATATGCTTCTTGTAACCATTCCCCTTAAACAAACAAAGAAAATAGAGAATCTTTAAAAGTTGCTGAACCATTTTCCTTAAAAATAATATTCTGCTTGAATAGCAGCAGTGTAGGCATGGGAGACAATTTTGGCAGAAGATACTGATGGGTATTCAAGGGACCCTGACGCCCACTGTATGTGGGCTCTTTGCTCCTTGCTTTTCTGGCCTAGGTGATGTGTTGGGCTTGCAAGAGCCAGCACAGAGGAGCACGCTCCTGGGTGCTTTAGCACTCTGGAAGCAGTTTCCAGGTGAACCCTGTGCTCTGCTCGTGCCCCTGTTGCTGAGCTTGGGTGGGGGGGACTTGCAGCATCCAGCAGTCCCACGGGTGGGTTTCCCAGCTGTCAGGAAAGAGGGTGGGTTGATCAATGGCCAAGTGAGGGTGAGGTCCTAGTCCCTGGGCAGTGGCATGGAGAAGCAAGCTGTGTACAGAGCATGAGCTGGACTTTCCTGGCGGATCTGCAGCCCATTTCCCATGCACTTTCCAAGGACAGGCTTTTCAGGGAGATTACTTTTTCCTATTACAGTCAAGCCTGCTTCTTGGGTCCATTAATCATCTGCTTTCTTTGTGTTTCATCCTCCAGTTGTGAGAGGATGTCACATGTCTATGGTTTGGATTCCTCAGCAAAGGTGGTGGAGCTGTCTTATTTTAGTTTGCCCACTTCTTTTGGGTAATTTATCTTGATTTTGCAATTATCTTGGAAGTATTATGTAACTGAGATATCCAGTCTGGGCATGTGGAGAATAGCCTGGCTACCAGCCTCCAGCACGCGGACCACTTGTTAAAGTGGCATTCCTACCTCATGTGAGACTAGGACTGAGACAGGGTCTAAACCCCTACTCATCATCTCCTCTAGGAAAAGTAGTTCAGCAGGGAATAAACCAGTAACCTACAGCGGTTTGGCCTGTATCAGCACCTGAGGAGGAAGTCACAGCTCCCCTATATTAAGTGCTGTACAGATGCATAGGAAAAGATGAAGGGTTTAAATCTGTACAGACAAGTTAATTTATTATCTTCGATATACACATGGAGAATTGAGGCTTAGGAGAGCAAATAGCCTGATCAAAACCAACTCCCTGAGCAAATCAGGAGAGAAATGAAATGGGAGAGAAGCAATCAAACCGCATTAGGTCTAGAGGGTAAGTTACCCTATAGCAACCCCTTCTGACCTACACGTTCCCCATCTGCAGCCCATCAAGGGGACCTTTGGCCTCTGTACTGACTTGGTACCCATCAGGTGGCTTGACATAGAACTCACTAGCCGGCAGAAAAGAGGAAAATTGAGAGGTTTGTTCCTGACTTATAGCTAAGATCTTCACGACAAGAGCATCCCTTCTTCTTCACTGGGAAAGTCAATGCTAGCAATAATATTTCATTTAGAAAATTTTGCATTTTGAATAGAGAGCATAAGACATTTTATTAATGTCAATGCATGTGTCTGGCAGAATCAAAAATTGGATGTCCTTCTCCCACCCAAATTCACAACAAAAAGCAAGGAAGGTGGGTCTTTTTAGTTATTTGCTACTGTCTTTTTAAGCCTTTAAAATAATAGAAAATTACTCGATTATAACAAGTGAAAGCTGATTCCAGGAGCTGAAGACTTAATAAACACACCAAATATTGCAAGGCTTGTGATACAACAATGCTGGCAGTACTGTTGCGTCTTCTCTTTTCATAGGGGGTAACCTTGAAATAAATCCTAAAATGATTACAATGATTGGTTTAAACACACACAACTTTTCAATGAATCCTTAAGATTTCTAATTCCAGTGAAAATCGGATTTCCTTGGGGATATAGTCATGAAAATACCCTTTGAAATGGGTACCTGTTCATTTTTCAGATGTGCTCACACTGTGTGCTTGTGATGAGGTACCCTAGCATCCCAGAGGAAAGCACGTTGTCTCTCCTTCATATCATTTACTGCAGACATGAACTTGTTTGGAGAGACTGAGCTCCACCAGTTTTGCCCTGGCAGGCAGCATAGGCAACAGCTCTTCATCTGCACGACCCATATCATTGGTGGTCACCTTATTACTGGTGACCAGGGCCACGCACGCGGTTTGTACGGCCCCCATTGATTCCAAAGTGTTTTCAGAACACAGATTAGCTCCCGATCCAGGCTCTGACTCAGAAATGCTTTGAGGAAAGCATGGCTTACAAAAGTATCCCCAATCTATTGCCAGCAATGAAGAAAACAGTTTCAAAATGTTGTGTCTCTCCTTCCTCCGCTAACATCAGCTCTAAAACTCTGACTTCCAGTCCTTTCTAATGGGACCTGATGTGTCCTAGGGCCCAGATCTATCCACAAGAGTGACTTTACACACATGAATAGTCCCTGGAGTTCAATCATGTGCAAAAAGCTATTTGTGTGCCCAAGTGCTTGTGGAATCAGGGCCTTAGTCTAACCTGCTTCATTTAGCTGTCAACACAGTGGTCTCCGGTTTGCCTAGCAATTATTTCTTTGTCATCTGATGCAGAGGTTAGGTGCTCTTTCATACTGTTCTTTCAGCTTTCCCCTCCTCTGTGCGCCGCAGTGCCCAAAAGGGATATGTGGATCTCTTAATCAGATATCATATTGACGTTAGCTGTCACTATGTACGATACCTAGATACATTCAATCTCACGAGCATTTGTGACTCCTCTTGTGGGGATAGCTGCTGGGTAGTTACAGTGCCTGGAGAATGCTTGAAGGAAGGCCGTTACAATAAGAAACAGAGATTAAAAATAGTTTTTATCCATGCTCACTGATGGTCCTAGCATGAGCAATCAGGCTTAGTGTGGGAGGGATCTCCCTCAGCCAAGTGAGATAGAGTTAGGAATCATCTGACAGAGAGGTGAGGCAGGTCACACATTACCCTCTGCCTGGGGATCCTCCCATGTTTAATGTTGGCTGTGCTGCAAAATTAGATTATCCCAGGAAAAAACAGTTTTCAATATACTTTTCTTCCCTGGATAATATATCAGTCAACCTTTCACATTTCACTCCCAAGGATTTGTGTGGTTGTGCTGTGTTTGGGGTTTTCACCATCAAGAGCAGAACGTTAAAGTCTAAACTGAAGGTAGGAATAAACTCTCAGAATTAGAAATGGTGCAACGAGGCTCTGGACAAGGTCTGTCCTGACTCAGGGCTCTTTCTGGGGGCTGTCTTTAGCCTGGTGATGCTACGCTCTTGAATCTTGCTGTAGTCAACTTGCATTGGAAACAAGTAATTGAGGGCAGGAACCTAACATCAGATGTAACATGTCACTTCCCAGGAGGAGTCTGTCTTTATCCCTTGCTTTACAGAGGGGATGTTGTGCTAAGACCTATTTGTAGCTCTGCAGGAGGCGACAGGCTCTCTGCTAATTTTGCGGTATAATCACTCTAGCATCTTATCCCAAACCATGCCAGAGGATCTAAGGAAGGGTGCTGCACCAGGTTCCTCGCCCCAACCAGGCAGCAGTGTTAGCTTCACAAAGAAAATGGCAGGGACAGCCACGGCACCGATGCTGTTTCCTGGGCCTTTATACATCATTCTGCAGAACAGAGCCTGCCAAGCTGTTTGTTCCTCTGCAGAGCTGTGCTATGGTAATGACGTGGTTGGCGTGAGTACTTGTTTTTAATTTTATGACCCTTGTAGCCCTAGACCAGGACCAAAATTATTTAGCAGAGAAGAGGAGAATGTTATTTTAGGCCTGGACATTGTAATTTGAGCTATGCAATCAGAGCACATTAGCTTCAGCAGGACTTGGTCCAGCAGCATGGGTCTCCCATCCCACTCTGGGCAGGTTGTAGTCCTGGTTTTATAGCGTACCACAGAGTACTACCTTAGAAAGTTGTTCTTCAAGTCTGAGAGTTGTTATATAAAGTGCAGAGTAGCTGTGAAAAACTTTTTTTGAGAAGTGCTACACATGTATTGATTAAATGAACCAAAATGAAATATATTGAAATGGTGAACATTCACATAGCGCACTAAGAAGGAAGAGCACTGCAACTAAGGTACATGGCGTATTTAAACAATGCTTTTCCGTGGGATGCCAACATTGGGTTAACTTTGCCCTTCCCAGAACTAGATTGCACCTGCCTGTGTTCCACAACTCCTGCAATCAAAAGCTTACCAGCAAGTAAGAGACCTGCACACAGTGTCCCAGAAGATTCTGCAACACAGGTTGCCCTGGCACCACTGACCGGTGCGAATGAGAATCCAAAGCTAAACAAATGTCAGGGTGCAGGATTGTGGAAAACGAGGGTACGCGCTGCCAAGCATGATGCAGCCTACATGCCTGCTTCTCTCTGCAGGAAGCTGCTTGCAGCATCCTAACGCCTTCTTAAAGCCACGAGTCTCCTCAAATATATAAAACAAATATGAAAGTGGATTAGATCCCTTTCTTCTCATCCAACATGCCCCGGGGCTGTCCCCAGCTTTGCCTCCAAAAAATGAAGTCTAGCTCTAAAGGGACCATGGGATGTTAAAAATTTTGTGAGGCATCATCCTGCCAGTTTTGGCATTTAGGTGTCCTGATGTAGCACAGCCTAACCTTTTTCCCCCACTACTCTCTGAGTTTTGCCCTCAAACTTTTTTTTCCTGTCCATTCAGCTTTGGCTCTGGTGTGCCAGAAAGGGCACACGCTGTGTTTATATAAACCCTCTGTCACCTGGCAGCAGCGATCAAATGTGTGTGTGGCAGAGGAATTTCTCCTCCTGTCCTCCATGGGGTAGAAAAGCACTGAAATTACACTTTGCTTATTCTTTTTTTCAGCTCCCGAAGCCAAAATAAACTTTGGGAAAGAAGTAGCTCAGAATTATAAACAGAATAATTCAAAAATACTTTTTTTTCTTTTAGCAAAACTAATTATAATAAAATATTATAAAAGCCCAAGGACTGCATTGCTCTCCGGTCACAATAGCAGCTCAGGTCTAATGCCAGCTGCCTGGCACTGCACTCCAGACCCCTCCAACAGTGTCACACTTGCTCATGAGAGGTAAAATTCAGGCCTGTTCAAAAGGCCAGCTCGAGACATCAGCTAAGACCCCCTAAGCCCTAAGAACAACTGAAGGCACAAGAGGAAACAAATAAAGGATTATTTCAAACCCCAGGATTTTCTAAGGCAAAGCAGCACCTGGCTGAAGTCACAGCGTAAACAGCCCAGAGCAGATCACGGTAGTAGCTGTGTCCTGGGAGAGCAACACAGGACCCAAACAACCCTCTGCTAGCAAATATAATGACACTTGATAAAAATATTCAAGGCTGTTGGCCATCTTTTGGATTGTTTTTGCAAAGCTCAGCATGTGGTCTTAAGAGACTGAAATACTTCAGCACCATGAAATAACATATGCCAAAGCTCAGCCCATGCCCAGTGTAGAAACCAGAGGGGACTCGGAGTCAAGTGCAAGGGTGTACTTGCCTGACAGTGTCTCCTCCTCCAGAGTTTGGGGGGTTTTCTGTTGATTCTTTGCTAAATGTGATGCTGCGCCCTGCACATGTCATCCTGAATGTGTTTAGGAATAACGGTACTTCTTAAAAGAAACAAGGGAACTGCAGGGCTGGAACCCACTGGCTATTTTGCTTCCACAGCATTACATGTAATAGTAGTTTTTAGATAGGGCCATGCTAAATAATGTCACACAGATGCATTGGAGGGAGTTTGTGTTGGCCAGACTCCAACTTCTTATTCTGCAAAGGACTTTGGAGATAGAGCTACAGTGTCATCAGTTATGCAAAACTGGGAGAGGGGGAGGCTATCTCTGATGCTGAAGCAATGGCCAGGACTAGTTTGAAGTTTCAGCTAGAGGTCTATAGGGAGGGTCAGTATGCCTTCGAAGGGAGTCCAGCAACATGCTGTCTGGGCAGGATCCCCTTTGGGAAGGATTCTCTGGTGCCGTGAGATTAGCTGGCCTCTGCTGAGTTACTGATGGGAATTTGAATGGCTCATGGAAGAAGCCAGACTCTCCAAAGTGGGAGTGATTCACTCTCCACACTGAGAGAATATGCCAGGCTAAGAGCATTTCACTCAAATCCAGCAAAAGAGAGATGAGAGTTGGGAGGTAGGAGGCAAGAAAATCACTGTTTCATCCAGTTGAAAAGTTAAACCCTAATGTTTCTCTTTTTGCTAGATATGTTATCTTCACTATTCTGCTGAGAATAATGCCTCTGTTATAAGCCCAGCTAAAGATTTCTGGCTTATCAAGTTCAAGGCAAAGGAGAAGATATAGATTTGAAGAGCAGGAGGGGAAAGAAAACATACAGCTTTAATGGCAGAGCTTTGGAAATTGAGATACTTATCTAAGTCTGTTTTCTCCTTTCCTTGATTATGTTACTTTGAATTTGGACAAGGAAACCAGCCTGGCCAACCTCATTTCTGTTTCTTCTCAGTTTCACTTTCTGAAAATTATATTGTCGTAGATGTACACTCAGATATGCGTCTCACTGAGGACAGTTTCACATTCAGAAGACATTTCCTGAGCCAGGAGATGATGATGAGAGAGACCTTTATCACTACTGTCATTAAAGACCATTGTCATCGAGACCTGACAAACCTTGTCACACTAGCACTGAAGATGGTGTCGCAGGCACCACTGCAAATTTGCCTTGGAACATTACACCGGTATACAGCCACAATGCCCACAAAGCAAAAAGCTTGCTATTTAGTTCAAATGAAGTATTTGTGAACGGTGCTTTGGAAAACAGCAGGCTTTTGATTTGCTTTTAATGTAGCAGATGCTTCACAGTTGTGAATCAGAGTGCTCCCCAGAATTATTGTTTTCTCTTCTCCCAGTAACGTATGAGCTCACACATCAAATTATTTCCCAAAGACTGGACTCCTTCCACTTTTATATGTGTGTAACATCCTTTTGAAACGAATCTGTTCTCCTACAACTGCAATAATTCAGTAGTAAAGCTAGCTCTAAATAAAAGGAGAGAAAGACTACTAGCAGAAATGCAGGTGCTCAATGTTAGAAAAGAAGGAGATGAATAAAGGAAGCTAAAAACAAACTAAGGGAATCTCACAACTAACTCCACGCTCAACTGAATTGCATCAGTATAAATGCAAGCACTGTGTGGGCCCCCAAATTAGGAAGTATTTACAAAACAAAAAGCTTGCCTCAACTGTATTGTGCCTGTTCTCACCATACTGAATAGCCTGTCTAATGATGATTTCTTCTTTATTTGGGTCAGGTCTTGCTGAGGAAGAATTTTTTGAGAAACCAACGCTAAGCATTGCAAAAGACCACATTGTCATCTTACCAGGAGACACCCTAAAAATAAAATGCAGGTAAGGATTGCTCCAGCAATGCTGGATTTCCTTGGTTGTATTGATTACCTTGGCACAGTACAGCTTCTGGGTAGGGTAGAGCAAAGACTGCTGCACAGCCAGCTGGGAACCGGTGCTGTTTACCCTCACGTGCATTTCTACGTGGAGGAGAATTTGATGGGCTGTAATACAGCAGGGAGGAAAGTCTCAGGTCAGCATTCAGTTTGGCCAGATTCTTTATGTTGTAAAGGGGCCCAAGCAAAATCCTGAGTCAGCACATGGGAAAGCTTACGGGAGGGGAATGTACCATGCTTAAGGACATGGCTGGAAAATCCTCATCTGAAAATGGGTTCAGATACAGCTAAAACCACTCTTCCCCATCCATAAGTAAATGACAAACAAGATTACCAGGGGATGTCATTAGCTCTTTACGTATATATATATGAGCTTAAACTTCCTAACTTCAAATACCATCTAGCCTATAAGATGACAGTTAAATAAACAGCAGTTAGTATGTGTACATTCAAAGACCTGACCTGTTTAAACATACCATATTCTTTAAATCAAAGATAACCAGGACTCGTAAAAAACCAGACTGCTGATATTGTAAATTATGGCAGCTCTTCACTTCTTGGCACAATGTGTAAAAACTAGCCATGCAAGAACCAAGCAAAATTTTAGTAACGAAGCGTGTTTACAGGGAGATGATCCTCTGGAAATGGGGGATATAGTGTTTGGTCACAGCTGACTGGCACACAACTATATATAATACAAAGGTTCAGAGCACTTTCTGTTGTATCAAACATACATTAGCTTGCTCGGTCACACCAAAGGCCTCAGACTGAGATGTACATAGGTGTTGCTTATTCTGAGTGTGATTTATACGCCAAGCTACTGTGAGAAGTTGTTTTTTAATTTCTTCCAAGAGCATTGTAGGAGAGAAGGTTTAAGGTAATACAGACTATCACAGTTTCTCTCTCTCTCTCTCACACACACGTTATTTTTACACCTTCTTGCAAAGTCCCCTTGACTGACAAAGTCCCCCCTGGCCACTAAAGGGATGGTTTCTTGCAACAGAAGTTACTGGAACCAGTAAGAAAAAGCAGTGGAAAGGTGACTCTAAGCTGTAGTTTATGGTGACACATATGTCCCTTCTGATTTTTGTCCTAGTCTATTTAATTCATTGTTATACTGAAAGATAAATTGACTCATACTGTGTAAATTTGTGATGTCTTCTGGAGGCAGTTTTTTCCAAATACCTCCAACTAGCCGTGTGGCTTATGAGGTCAAAACAACCTTACAGTGCTATTTTTAGCTCGGCAAGCAGCAAGTATGATGGCAATAAAGTTTAAACAGTCCTTTAAAATGTAGGTGAAGTGCTTCATAAAACATGTTATAGGGACATGAGTTCGGTGTAGTGCTCCAGGCCAATTAAATCAATACTTTTCAGCAGTTCTCCACCCACTGCCTTTTAAATCTGTAGGAACACCCTATTTTTCTCATCTCACCAGATGAATAAATAGATGAACAAATTATTAGCACTTCAGTCCCAAATTGCTTTATGGATGCAAAGCAATAAATCCACACGACAGGTCTGAGAAACAGAAAAGTATGCTAGCATGCTTCCGTGCTAGCATGGGAAGAGAGGCCCGGAGCACTTCAGTTCCTTGACTCAGGTCAGGCAAGAGCTGGGAGTAGAAGCTAGAAGTGTGATTTCTGCACAGCGAGTGCAAGATTCCCTGTATCAGGTCCCTTGCGGATGTCTGTCATCCTGCCTCCTCTGAAACACCAGCATCTGCACACTCGCAGATGAGCTCCGGACTGGCCCAAAGGGAGCTCTGAAGTCCTTCCAGGGCAGGTAGTACCAAGCAGGTAGCTGCTGAAGACTGTGGTAACTCTGTGTGAACATCCCTTCTCCCTTAAACTCCATTCATTTGAGGTTCTTGGCCAGGATTTCCTGATTTTTGGCAGTCTGGCCAAAGCTACTGCTGCGACTCCGCTCTGCCAGATGTGTGAAAATCCCAAAGCAATAGCCAAAGTCTTCATCTTCCACCAGGATAAAATATGCAGGAGGAAAAACTGGGCACGTGTAAAGAAGCACATGTGTGTAAAATCCCTGACCTGCTCTGCAGAGCCACTGTTGCAGATTTCCAGCCCTGATGGACACCAGACTGGGTGACGGTAGAGGGGCAGGGACATGATGACATGCTGGGAGTTGAGTGTCTGAATGTGAAGTGGCATTGTTCCATATTCCAGGTCAGGAGTCCCATTTCTTGACAGAAGTGGTCATTACGTCATTAATGGCGTTAGTAAGGTAGGGAAAGAGCACTGGGTAGGGACCTCCGCGTCAAAAAATAATTCATCGCTCTGAAGGACAGGAAGCTGGTATGACGGATGAGGTGGGGTTGTCCAAGTCAAAATGCATCCAAAAACGAGGGTGAGGCTGTTCACCAGAGAGGATATTCACACTTTTCCCAGTGCTCTTATTCAGCTACGTGCTGGGAATAACCTCAAGAGTTCAGCCCCATGTCCGCATCATCTTCAGGAAGGCGACAAAAGGACGGGCAGAAACGGGGGCCAAGAGGATGTTTGTTTAAGTGTCACTGAATTTGCTGGCAAACGTGTTCCCTTATTGCACCTACTGCACCACTACAAAGCCACTGGCCCAGAAAGAGTAGTTAGAGTTATTAGCTAACTGGAAACTTTACACGGCTTGCTTGTTACATATGGTTGGTATTAGCATCTCTGTACTGAGTCAATGTGTCTAGACCGGATTTTTCCCTGGCAACACTCAGTTGGGGAAATCCAGAGGTTGGTTCTTACTCCTTCCTCAGCTCAGCAAATGCCAGTAGGTCAATGGGAATTCACTGAGTGAGAAGGGGTGTCCTTCTGAAGAGTGGCTTCTCTCTGAAAACACAGACAGACATAACTGCTTCCGTCTAATATTAACTTATTCCCCAGAAAAGTCCATGGACGATTACTCCCATACCCCACCAGTTTCTACATCGACCACCAAAACCCAGTCTGCTACAAAAAGACCATAATCTTAATCTCATAAGCACGTATAGCATGTACTAGTACATCACCAGAGCCCTCAAAGTGCAGCCCAAGCAGAAGAGAGCTCCAAGAGCTCCTGCTGCATGGTGTGGCCTGATGTTTCCAGCACACAGGACTGGCGCAACCAGTACCTGTTACCAAGCTAACTTAGATCAGTTGAAAGCTCTCTCAGTCCTGCAACGGGTTATAAAAAGGCCTTGCTTTTTGTCGGTGAACTACGTAGAACTGCATTTGACATTAGCTGTGATCATAGAAAAAGACAACCAATGGGTCGGGTGGGTGAAATGGTGTATCATCTGCCCTGCTAGCTTTATGTTCTGACTGCTGTGACAAGGTGAATTGAAAAAAAAAGTGTCTTGAGCAGATATTCTAAGATTTGTAATTTGATTAGTTCCAGACCCTTCACAAAAATCAAGATTGAGTCACTGCTGATTAAGCAAGAAAGGTGATGCGAAGTTACATAAACGTTCTCCTCGCCCCATGCAGCCTTAGTATAGCAAAATATAAGTTAATTTAGCTGGTAAAATATGCAAAGTCCTCAACTTGGAAGAAACATATAATCTTATCTGGTGCTTTCTAATGTTTGAAGTGGCTAAAATATAATATTATAAAAACAAACTCATGTTCAGGAAGTCTGTTAAAATAAAAATTAAGCTTTCCTCCAGGAGCTAGCTTGCTACAGTTCCCACAGACTATTTCAGGAATCTCCCCTGCTCTGGGGAAGAGTGTGGGGTGATCCACCTTAACTCCTTATGGGTGGAAATGCAAACACCCAACAACATTTATCATTCATTTTGAAATGACAAGAGTAAGGAACACTGGGAACATCGATAACGGCCAGAATTCAGCCCAAATTTTGTCTGAAGTCATGACTCTATCTTTAATTTTGGTGTGTTGTGTTGACAGGGGAGCACCTTCTGTAAACTGGCTTTTGAGGGAGGACCAGAAGGAAGACCCCCGGGTGCACATAAGTAATTGTCGCAATAACACAAGGCAAAGCTGCAGCATGCTTGTCATCAGGAAAGTCATAGCTAATGACACCGGTTACTTCACCTGCATTCATGATGACTCCCCATCTAATGAGGATCTCCTGGCCAAGATTTATGTGTTCGTTAAAGGTAAGAATTTCACTTTGGTTTTTTGTTACGGCTTTTTGGTAATACAAGCTGTGTTCAGCTGTGGGATCTGTGCTAGGTAGAACAAGCAATCCAATTCAGATGCTTTTACAAATCTCACCTCCCCACTGGCCCAGCGCTGGAGCAAGCACCAGCTTTGACATTTTGAAGAGGCTGGATATATTTGGATTTTCATGCCAGCTCAATTTACAGGGACATAGATGTGAGAAACAGAAATTACCTATCTTGTTTAATTCCGAGACTTGAAAACTAGATTGTCCCATCTAGTTTTGTGTTCCAAACAACTGATACACTGATTTCTTTAAACCTCTTTTCCTTTTCTTTTCCTTTTAAGACTAAATTCTTTTATCTTAAAGGGTTTTGCTATCACAGTGCTTTTCCTAAGATTCATCATGAGTAACCAAGTCCTCTCTCTTTCCCTTCCTCCACAGGGATGAAACTCCCCAACAACATTCTTTGTAATTCCTCTCTCTCCTACACATTTGTACACTGCTTTGTCCTTCACATCTGTGACACATACTTAGCAAAGCTGGATGACTGCATTATACATATTTTATTGTAAAAAATGGCCCATTGCTCATTTTTGTTCTCTTTGAGCTGCCTCTCCCCCATATGTCAGAATCATTGAGTTCCGATCCAATAATAAATGGAAGCAGAAACTTCAGAGGAGCGTGGTCCTCTATGATTAAGTGAATATAACATACTGAACAACCATTTCAATAATATGAATTTTTGTTAGAAGAATATTCCCCAAAAATGCTGATTTTTTTTTTTCAAATCTACTTGACAAATGTGTTACTAAATCACTGAATCATCTTGGATCTTCCAAGCTGAGACTGTGAGTAATCAGATAAAGGAGCTGACTTTTAGTGTCTTGAATAGGGGATGACATGAACTCCATTGGTGCTGAATAGGCTTACTATTCAGTTCCCCACAAATACTCATGAAAATGACTTAATTTCATTTTTCTAGTAAATGCTAAAAAGGGATTCTTTGAATCCTCTTACTAAAGCAAATGCTAGAAAGGCAATGAGTTTGTCTGATATTATTTGAATAGGTCAGCAAACTTATACTTACAGGAAACATGTATTTGCTGGGCAGCTCTGATAGTCTCATGGTATTGCTAATGCTGGTGAAACCATCATGAGGCGTGATTTCCATCCCAGGGGGATTGTGATATACCCACACAGCTAAATTCAACTTCTGCGCTACTAGGTGAACACACCTGTTTGATTCTTGTGGATGACATTTTCCTGTTTCTTTATGTCTGTTGAAAATAGTCCCTTTCTACCCTTATCCTGCTTTCCCAACAAGTCTTCCTCTTATCGGAAAGTAGCTTTTTGGTGTTACTTGTTAGTTCCTGCAGTCATTTTTTTCTCCCTTTCTATTTCCTTTTTTTAATTTTTCTCTGTTACTCTAAGCCCTGCTTGCTTTATCCAGCCTAGTTCTTGTGCTGAGCTGTTTCCTTTTCTCATTACACACTGCTCAGATGCCCCACATCTAATATTGTTAACCCAGCCCAATGCCTACACTTCAGGAAACAGTGCATTGAAAACTCAATTCTCTATCCTGATTCAGCGCCCTGGCTGGCTACCCAGGCCTTCATTAGTCTATGGCAGGAGCACGTGCAGGAAATGTTATGGATCTTTTGGGACCTCCTGAGCATTTTCCTTAAGAAAATATCTCAAGTTATGAAATGCTTGCCGGCGATGCACTTGGAACAGTGCTAATCTAAAAAAATCGCAGGATGTCCTCTTGCTTGCCTGCGACTGCTGTGCCAAGGTTCCCCTGAAAAACAGCACTGGATGGCTGTTTTCTCTAAATCACCCTCCTCTCTCAGATGCAATTTAATTGTGCCATATGCCCTCCCTGCTCTGAAAGCTCTTACTCAGACTCCTGTGCTTTAAAAGTTATTGAAGGAAAAGTGGGTAGAAAATGAACCAGGTTGTGCTATGCGCTCCACGGGTGAAGTAGTGAGAAAGGCAAGTCAGCGGGGATCCCTCTGGTCCATGTCCTAGCGAGCCAGCTGCTCATCCACCCCAAAGCAGAGCTCTGCCACAGCAGTTCAGTTTACAAGCTTGCAAGTGCCTGCTGGGATCTGGCCTGCCAGTCTGAGGAGGGTGCTTGGCCCCAGTGAAATGAAGCTATTTATACCTCAGCCTGGATGCTGTCCTCAGGGCATGCTCTTCCTCCCATTCAATTCCTGTGTACATTTGCTGAAAGCCAGCAGGCTGTTTTGGGGACAAGAAAGCTGTTCTTCAGTGAGGGCTCTGCGAATTCTGGAGTTAAGCAAGGCCTTCAGAACGTACCTACGATTTTCTTCAATATTTAAACATGCCTTTTTAAGGAAATTGGTCTGACAGTGTCTGGACATCACTGAGAAACCCATCAGTTGTCTCCAAGTGAAGAAACTCACAGTTCCCTGTGAGTGCCAGAGAAGGGAGGGCTCCAAAAGACATCTCTCTGGACGTTTTGTGGAGAGAGCAAGTGCTCAGCAGGGTGTTTATGAGACTGAGCCAGGTGGAGTGAGAAAATGTTGAGCCAGACCCTGAAGGCTGGAGATTCCTCTGAGGTTACAAGCCATTATTGCCAAAAAAGGAAGGGGAATGGTATTTTTTCCCTTCGTTCCTGGCCTGCTGCTTGACACCGAAATGAGAACATGATTGTATCGGAAGCCCTGCTTATTGGCTATTATTTCCTGTGCTTGCTTCTGTTTTTACAGCCTCCCTGGTGGAGTTTCTAAGCTCTGTCAGAATCTGGCATTCAGCAGCTCTCCCCCCCGGTGCAATTGAGCCGTGACCCCTGCACATCAGTCAGATCATAAGGGACCCGAAGGCGGCAGGGTCAGCCACCATGCCTCAGCTGTGCATTGACAGTCTGGAGGGAGGGAGAACTCAGGATTTGAATCCTGAATAATTGTTCTCGAGGCCTTATCTGCTTTCCACTGCAGCTGCAAGTCCCAAGGATCATAATTAAAAAGCAAGACAACCCCGTTCTCCTGTTGCCCATCTCCTGGTTGAAAATACAACGTAACTTAGGGTTGGAACTGAAATATTTGGGCATTTTTTAACTGCGTTGTGTAGCTTCATTGCAACTCTGAGGGATAACCTCTGCAGCGAAACGCAGCGTCTGGTCGAACGCAGCGCTGCAGTGCTGAACGGGAAAAGCAGCCAAGCAACTCTCTCATGGCTGCTGTCAGAGAACAGGGTGAATGGGGGAAGCCCACCTGCAGTCCACAGAATATGCTGTCTTTGCTGAGCCAATTCTGGACCCGTAGCAGTCTTCACTGCAAATTAGCTGCCCACGTAGGAGCCCACGTCAGAAAGACTCATGTGGATGGCATTTCCACTGCAAATGCTGCCAAAGCCAGCTAGCCAATGTCATTTGCTTCTATCTATCTTCTGCAATTACCCTTCCCAACCAAATGGGTACCTCCCTGTGAGGAACATACTCATTTATTTCAACCTTTGGGATTCCTGTGCCAAAGGAAAGGGCAGGCTGTCTATTTTGTGTTAAAATATAGAGAGCCCTCTCCACAATGCTTCCTAGGGCACATATAAATTTTAACATGGCTTAGAGAAGGAGGAAAAAAAGACAAATCAAGCAAAGATTCGCTCCACCTTCCCAAAGGGCTATCCTAGGCCTCAGCCTAGATAGAAGTCAGGACTTGCAGCTCTCAGCTATTTGAAATACTGTTACTGTCAGCAAAGCAACTGCCTCAAAGTAAGATAGTCCTCAGGGCGTCAGCTGGAAGAGCTCTCTGTACCAGCTGAAATGCTGCCTCAGCTTTTGCAGTGATTTCCCCTTGCAGCCCTTAGCTCTATGTGGCAGTAAGGGATTTGCTACACCTTTTTGTACCGCTCGGTCAATGCATCGGTAGGAAGGAGCATCAGCTCAATTCTGTTTTGCTTCCCTCCATCAGCAACTTGTCTGACATTATTACTGTGGTAACTGGAATTGGTTACGTCTTGCCAAATAGCGTCTAGAAAAGCTCATCCAAGTTTCCAAGATGTGCTTTGATTAGTGGTCCGCACACACCAATAGTACTGTTTTATTAGAAGAGCAGGGCTAAAGGAGGCAACCTCCTCATTGCAGCCATGGGACAAGCAGGCCAGCAACAGACATCCTCTATTATTTTTTACGCAAAGCAGGGCTGTTATTCTGTTTCTTGAAATAATTATGGCCGTGATAGGGCTCGTTCTCAAATAACTACTTCAGAAACACACGAGTCCCACCTCCTCTCACCAAGATACTGTAATTGGCACAAAATGAGGTATGTGAGCCCAATACACCAGTGTTGGCTGCCGCACAAGGGTCCAAGTACAATTGGAATCACCAATTCCTGTTTGTGCCTAGTGTGATTCACTCTTTGAACACATAGATTGGTGAACATTTTAACAGTGTCTTCCCACCCAGAGCAATTCAGCTGCTGGTGTTCCACCATCTCGGTGTTACTGTGAGTTAGAAACACAGCAGGATTGAGGGAGTAATTTGTTTCCATACATTTGGTTTTCATCACTGATGTTCGCAGGAACACAGTGTAACTAGAAGATACCCCTGCAGAGAATTTGAGTTCTGGCTCCTTTTCAAGTTCATATGGACACCATGAAGCACCACCACTGCAGGCTTGAGCCATAGTGCAGTCCTGCCAGGAGTCCAGAACACAAGAACTGGAAATCAAATTTGAAGCAAGGCAGACTTATATGGGAGCACAAGTCCTGTTAACGCCATTCTGAAGGAAAAAGGGGGATGCATCCAAGCAGCTTGTCCTGTCAGAGCATGCATCTCACTGCTTGTCAGCTCCAGCAGCAAGGCATCCCCAAGGAAGGGTACGAGTTCTCCCTTGCTATTGCAAAGAATCAGGAGGAGAGATGGTACAAGTACTGCATCAGGGTAGAGTGTAACATCAACCATATTCTCTTCTTTATCAAATGGTACAACCCAGAGATGTGAAGCCCCATCTTCTTCATCCCTTCCCCACGAAGAGAAATCTAAAGAGGATGGAAGTGCATGAAAGCACCCCTCACATGAGATCATATTTTGGTTCTGATATTCTTTGAAGCTGATTTCTGCCTCCTTAATTCTCTTGACAGTTCACAGAGATAATCTGAATGTGAGAAGCAGAAATGCAGGGCCAGGGTGACAGCCCTGACTTGGGCTTTGGCTTGCTTTCCAGAAGATATTACCAGTGAGAACAGAGTTGGAGCTGCATTTCTTCTTTCCTTCACGCTGGAGACACTGAGACAGCTACACGTGCTGCCAGACACTCAGCAAGCTGAGACAGGCAAATGCTGTCCTGTCTGCTCAGCGTG
This sequence comes from Calonectris borealis, assembly GCF_964195595.1. Taxonomy (NCBI): domain Eukaryota; kingdom Metazoa; phylum Chordata; class Aves; order Procellariiformes; family Procellariidae; genus Calonectris; species Calonectris borealis. The sequence continues at coordinate 22,567,797 of NC_134324.1, read as the reverse complement.
GAGCCCAGCAGATAAGCTGGCTGTCTCGCTCAGACTGGTGGAAGGGTTTGGCACCATATCCTAGTTAACAGTGTTTAGGGCCGTATGACATGGGAATGTAGCCTATGTCACTGTGCAGGACCCTCTCTCTTGTTCTTCAAGTATTAAGGGCTGGATCCAAGGGAAAAGTAAGATGCTTTCAATTCTGAATCAAGACATTCAGTATCTTCAGATCATATCCTAAAAGGTCACTTTTAAGTGGAGGAGCCTTGTAAGATACGATGTTGAGTGAGCAGCATAAGTTCCTGGCACTAAGTCAGTGACAGCACTTGACATCCAGGCAGGAAGGGGTAATGATCCCCTCCTTCTCGCTGATAAAGAATTTCTAAATGAAAGCCTGACAGCCAAAATCACACACACATTTCACCCACTTCTTCCTTCCCATTTCTTATCCACTCAGTAATTGCTAATTGCTGAGCCTTACCCTTAGGTGCTGGCAGCACCTAATATAGGAGACCTGTTCTTAATGATGGGATTTCAGGTAAATCTGGTGAATATTCTCTACAAAGTCCACGCCTGCCTAAAATCTAGTGTTGTGGAGAGTCAGAATTTATGAATTCTTCTGATGCTTGAAACATAATTCCAGCCAAAGTATGGAGACTTTGTTTTTTTAAAAAAAATAAATCTTTGCATGTTGGCTTTTATTTGTTTAGCATTGAGAAGCATTTTGCTTCCACAATTTTTGAAGTAATACTTTTTAAAGTAATATTTTTCTCTACAAATATTCCTGTGTTTCTTACAGTAATCTCTAGGGGAAGAATGTATTTCATTTGACCAAAACAGAAAGCTTCATGTTGACTCAGAATGGCTTCTGGGGGTTTTGCAGTCACTTTTCTTTTGCCTAAAGAGAAAATATTCTGCTTTCTGTTTAATCTAAACATTCCACCACCAATTCTTTTCATTGGCCTGCCAAACTGAGAAGTTCTTTATTTTCAAAGATCCATTTTCAAAACAAGTGACTTTATAGAAGTTACTCCTGTACCAAGAAGAAGCTTTGATGGGTTACCAGGAATATGGCAAACTTCCTTGTAAAGCTTTCCAAAATACACTGACCAAAGTGTCACGTAACTGCTAATGATCCTATTAACATAAAGAAGAGATTTATAAACCTCCTCTCAGTGTTTTTGACCTTGATGAAGACAAACTTCAATGGGGATTACGTCAAAATATGAACTTAAAGAACCTGTGAAACTCTGCCCAGGCTTCCTAGCTAACGTATGACTGAATGAAGAAAATAAATAGTGAGGGTGAGAGAATTATCTTTAGCAGGAACAAAGTCAGAAGCAAAATGAGAATTTTCAGGAATTTCACAGACATGAACAGCCGTGGATGACTGTCCTCAAAGGCCATTTAGCGCTTATCATTTCTGTGGGCTGACGGATAGTGTCTGAAAGGAGATGTGATGTTATTTTCACAGCTTTAGATACGATACAAATATCACGAGACAAATTGCCGTCACAGTGTATGAAACATGAGCAGAAATGAAAAGCTTCCAAAATCCTGTACAAAATCATGTGTGTGTGTCTCAGGAGGATGTTTCAAACACACAGGCAGGTGATACAATGCTGAAAAGTAGAGTTGTAGGAGAGAGCCTGAGTCTACAACATGCTGAGTTCCTGGGGTGCAATGCTGAAGGCTTTTAAGTCCCTCAGCTTCATTAGCCGGCAGGACGGGGCCCGTGAGCCCTCTGGAGAGTGGGATTCAAATGACAAGCGAGCATGACATAATTACAGACCTCCACCACTTCCTGGTAGATAGTCACCTATATTACAGGTAACACTAAACAAAAGAACAGATGTCACCATGAGGCGAAGGAGTCCCATATCTGTGTTCGCATATTGTCACTGCGGAGGCTTGAAGAGAGAACTGCACGTTCCCCAGGCAATTGCTATTACACCGCTGAGTTAAAAGGGACCCTCCCTAAGCTCATCTCAAGCAGCAATTAATCTCCTCCTAGACAGAACGAGAATTTAAACATGAAGGGCTTCACTGCCTGAAGGTAGACAATGTTCTCGTAGGCACTTGACCTCTGAGTTGCTTTTGTGCGCGGCATGCTTGATTTTTCTGCCTGGCTCTGTGCGTGTGGCTGGACAGCAGGCCCCCTTCCCCTCCGCTGTCCCGCTGCCTCTGCTTCCTTCGCTTTGCTGTTTGTGTTCTCTCTTGAGCCGTGCTGGGTAAACAGTAACACCCTGCCCTGGCTGCAGTTTCCTGCAAACTTCCACTGACCTGGAGAGCCAGACAGCCAGTCTGAGAGCGAGGGGAAGGGGCCTTTCCCTCGCCTTGGAGCTGGTGCTGCAGCTGATAAGTCCCTAACGTGCTACAGCTCTTGTCTTTCTTCACATATAATGAGCTTTGCAGCCCACGGTAAATTATTCTTTTTAATTGTCTATGGGAATTGATAGGTGTTTATGGGTAAGATTCATAGGGCATATTACCTTCCCAACTCAGGAAGAAGAGATGTGCCAAGCTACAGGGAAATACCCTATTTTCATAAAGTGTTTCTTAGCTGAGAATTTTTTCCCTTGGAGTTCAGTGCTGGTAACTGCAGAGAGGACAACACCTGCATCTCCCATGCCACAGCTCTCCAAATTGCAACAGTTGAGTGCAATTGATTTACACCACCTGGAATTAGAGATCTTCCTTGAGGCTAAGGTTATCATTTTTAAAGAGAAGTAACCCTGTCCCTTTTGTTTCAAGAATTTCTGTCTCTGAGAGACTTTTTTACAAGGAGTTAACTGATTGCTGATTAGCTTAAGGTGGTGAACGTGTTTGTAAAGCTGGCAGTGACACTCCCGATGTTCCAGCAGATCATTTTTCCATGCCACAGTCAGTCTGAACTACTTAGGAGTTTCATGAAGAACTCAGTTTTTTGTCTGCACAAACCATAACAAAGGTATCAGCTGGCAGTTGATTAGTTCCCTATTCAGTATTTATTCTTTGTCATTTTGTTAAGGTCCAAAGCTGAGCCACTTTATATTTGCTTATCTGTTAAGTGAACAGTCCACTGCCTGGAAAGCGCTCTTGCTCAGAGCGTCTCCTTCCCAATGCAAGTGGGGTTGGCTTGCTCCTGCTTACGTGGGTTTTAGAGCAGCTGGAGTGAAGCACAAGCAGGCTGCAGGATGCACGGAGGTTTGCTCTGTTGCTCTGTGTGCTGGTACTCTTTAGTGATGATATTATTTTTCTTTTGCACAGATTTTCACAGTTAGGGAGAAGAAAAGCTTCCCTGGCCTCACTGACATACCCAGGGTTACTTATCGAGTGCTTGACCTTCACCTGCAACTGCCTTTTCCTTTCTTTCCAGGATCACTTCCCACTGACGGCCAAAGTGTAGCCCTACCCTCATGTTTAAGCTCTCATGTCAAAACTGTAGTAGTTTAGCTCTGCAAGTAGCTGCCACATTAGCGTCTTCACTTCAGTGAAGTTTCTCCACTAACTCACACAGATATCCCACCCTGTTTAAGAGCTCCAATATTACAGATTGAAATAGGGAGGGGAGGAGGCCTTTGGTAGACAGAGAACTCTCTTTAGGCTAAGGCTATAAACTGGATAAAGCACTGAGATAACACAAATTATAGCCATCTGCTTACTGCACAGGGCTCTAGGAAACCTCACTTACTGTAGGAAAGAGAAGGACCCATAAAATATAAAACCTTTTTCTCTTTTTTTCAAAACAGTGAGAATAATGCCCAGGAGACCTCACATCCGCTAGAGATTTAACAATCAATTGCAGCTCAAGCCATCCTCTCCTTTCCCAACCCAATCTTTATAACCCAGAAACGGCCTTTTGCTGTTGTTAATTGCACAGTGATTTTAAAACACTATCTAGATTTCAAATACCGATGGTAGAAGGGTAGATTTATATATTTTGGCTTCCAGTTCCGATTGTAGCTTATGATTTGGGATAGTGTAATTCGAGCTACTGGCTAGACATATGGCAATTCAGGTGCAGGCTGCTATTAAAAATCAATTAGGAATGAAATATAGCTTCTGTTATATATACTGTAAATTCATGCTTCCCGTTTAAGTATTCTTCAGTAGTTTAGTACCACCATGATGAGTATCTGTCCTGTTTACAGCTGAAAAAAGTAGATTATTTTTAGGTCTGTAGTGAATCTGAAAATTTGGTAGAGGTCAGTCTTGGAGGTAGGGAGAGATGATGGAGGAGAATGGGGTTAAATAAATTTTTTTTCCCTGAATAGGAAATATTTTTGAGAAATTTTATTCTGTTTGACTAAGATATTTCAATCATTGCATAATTCAATATTTTCTTACATTTTAGGATTATTTAACTTTTGCTTAGCTGCCTTCTTTTGATTTATGTTACTTTTTAAACAAACAGTGCTATTCTGAAATTCCCTCTAAAAATACTGGCACAAATATTTTTAAATTCATTCCCATCTTTTCAGTCAAAACAATTAGTCAAAATTTGATCCAGATTTGTGAATAGTTTTGTATCAAGAAGCTCCTTTTTTCACAGCAAGTTTCCTCTTCGCCTATATTCTTGTCCTATCCTGCTGTCACGTGGCACATTAGTTGTTCTCTCTTTTTCTCCAGAGGACTAGAAATAAATATGAATACACTTCCCTTGACACTTTTTTGCACTCCCAGTGTTTGTTGCAAATACACAAAAATCTACTTTCTCTGCTTTTTCCTATAACAAATAATCCAAGAATCTTCTTTTAATAATCCAGGGTTTTCTTTTTAGCAGAAAGGCTTTTCACCATTTGCACAAGTTTTAAAATTGGCTGTAAAAGTATCAACACATTTGATACCTCCAAGTATGGTTTAGCTGGAGAGCAAGACTGCAGAGGTATTAAGCAGCACTAATGCTCAAGGACAAACACTAAACACATTTTCGTAATGTGACTCAGTAGAAGAATTTAGCAGACCTGTTTGTGAAAGTGCATAAGACACTGGATTGAGTATAAATATTTCCTATTAGTTTTAGGGATTGGAACAAGCTACAAAGTTGTGGTCTGGAGATCAGGTTTCTCAGCTCAAGGCTTGATTAGATCCAGTGCCTGCCTAACCAGAAAGTTCAGATATGTATCTGAAACTTCCTAAATGTGGGGAGATTACAGGTCTAATTTTTAAATTTTCTCTCTCACATAACGTTTCTTGCAATGCCCTTACTCGAAAGTACATGCTTTTTTATAGACCAATCCTGTCAAAATAAACCAATGGCATGGAATAAAAGCTGACATGAAAAGACATTACTAGAAATGATAGACATCATCCAGATTTCTGGACTTTATCTTCTGTTTTACTGCCTTGTGTTCAGTGCTACTGATCAGCTCCTTGTCACAGCTCCCCACATTAATCACACATCTCTTGTACTCGCACAGTGACCCAAGTGCCTTTTGTAAAACATCATCATAACACGTGTGACCTTTCTGATACACACAAGGAGCTCCAATCAACATTTGCTCTCATCGTGATGAAGCACGCGGTACATTTTGTCCACTAAGAATTCCATTTCCAGTTCTCATATCTAAAATGAAGCTATCAAAAATACAAAAGGCAACAGTCCCACTCTCCTGTCTCAACCCCTGCCTTTCATCCTTCATGTTTTTGTGAGTGAAACTGGTGTGGGTTGTGGAGTGAAGGAACTCCAGCTCTGCACCGAGCTAATTCTTTGAAGATTAATTCCAAGTGACAGCACTTACGTATTTCCATGACGTTCCTTAAGCAAAGGCTGTTGTCATTAGCCAGGAAATGAACATTGATATGCCCAGATGAATGACCTGTTCCCAGATGAGTTACCAGTCGTGGGGAAATAAAGACAAAGCGAGTGAGATAAAGCAACTCTGTTTTCCTTTGCCAGTGGATCTGTGGAAGAGCAAATGCAAATCTCACAGTCCATGTTCAAACTGTTCTGCAGGTCACCAAGAAGCATAGGTACATCACTTACATGTAGACCACTTGTCACCCAGAAAAATTCAACATAAATAAGCACTTCACCTACTGTTTAATTACAGATCCTCCAGCATGGAATGCACAGCTCCCTGCTAGGGTCCAAAGGGTGAACATTTGTTTTAAATTGAAAAATGTATCCCCACTGATTTGAAGCAAAAGACTGGAGGATGCCAAGGATGGAGTACTGGAAAAGGAGAAATTCTGGAGGGTTTCACAATTTTAGACTCTTTGTTGAGAGTAGCCAAAATGGCCAACACCCAGAAAGGGATACTCGGAATTTTTAAAACTCCATGTCGAGGGTTTTTTTCCTCACTAGCTAAAAAAGTTAGAGAAATATTTTGCCATCTTTTCATGGAGATTTTAGAACATATTCCCAGTTTTGCCAACAGATGAAGGAGGGAGAGTGGCCTGATACAGTAATGCAAGGATTAACGGGATGAATAGATAGCGTTGCTCCAACACACTTCAGCTGGGGCTTTCTTCAGTCACAGAGCAGCTGCCGCAACAGCCTGAGGTGTAAAATGACAGCATGCATTTAGGTGAAAGGATCGGGGCCAGCTGGCCTGGCACATTGGTGCTAAACTAAGACAATCACACCGTTCAGGCTCTTAAACACAGCCTGTGGCTCTGATTTTTGTGTTTGAGAGACGTCTGAACACAGATGAGGGTATACGCAGCCTTTACTGGAGATACTCCCCCACCGTGCTGCAGAGTCAGACCAACACATCCTGAACAGGGGGGCCGCAAGCCAGGCAAGGCGCTGGCTGCCGCTGCGACAGGGTCTTGCCCCGGCAGCCGGACGGGTCGGGCGCTGCCCCGCCGGGGAACTGTCCAGCAGCGCCCGCCTGAAGCGGCTGCTCCTCCGCCTCCGTGGGGAGCGGGAGGGCTCCCCGAGACCTGGGAGTGGCATTGTCCTCTTGATTTGGCAGTGTGGGGGCTTTTTCGTGTATTTGCACAGAGACCTGCCATTCTGGGCAACTCCTGGATGGACAGTGGGGCTACATCCACCAAGCAATAAGTAATTGGGTTTTTTTTTTTTCTATTAAAAATCCCTTAATATTACATCAAGAATTAGAGAAGAAACATGATATGAGGTTACAAGGGTAGTTCAGGAAGCACATTAATGATCTTCATCAAGGACGCTTTTCCTTATTATTCAACATCGGAGAACAGGTCGCCTACACTATAGGTGTTTTCCTTTTCCAAAGCGATAAAGTGTTTGGCCATTGTTGAAGACCTCCTACCAATCCATAGCGATGGATGTGTCAGCCCTGGACGACTGCATTCATTACCAATTTAGCCCATTTGGGAGTAGTTAAGCATTCTTTGAAAACTTAATTTGCTCATAGCACATCCTTTTTTAAAGTACTGTCAGAATACTTCCGAGCACATTTTTGCAACCTAGATTGTTCACAAACCTGTCATGTCAGCTATTTCCCATGCTTTAGGTGAAGCCATTTCCAAAATACAATTAAGTGTGTGGAGGCAGGTCCCAAGCCAAGGATAAGCAGGTTGGGGATATTGTACAGGGTGCACATCCTTTCCTGTCAATAGTATAATCCAAACCAAAAGTGGTTGACTGCGTACACTGTGTGGTGTAGTTTGTATTGCATTAGCTGAATAGTATTTGAAACTTTATACCATAAAAATATCAAGTCAAAGAATGCTTTTTGGAAAAATCATGAAGGTTTTAGGATTTCACAAACATTTTAATTTTCTGATGACCATCACTGTATTTGTACAATGAAAAATCAGTGAATGAGACTCAGAAGCTTTATTAACTTAAACTACCTCAGATTTTTATTTATTTCTATTGTATATGTATATTCAGTCTGATCTATTGTGGCAGATCTGTAGAAAATCCCACCGTTCCCCAAGAGTGTGACCAAGTTACTTCACTGTTAGGTTAAACAGATTATTCTTGCCTAGCTTTGAATATCGTGGGTCTACATTCCCTTTTTGCATGCTTTCTTCAGTATTCTAGAGATTCTCATTTACAGAAAGGAGCTTTTTTCTTTCAGTAGATTTACCTCAACTGCTGTAAACCATTGTAACACTTAACTGCTGTGGAATTCAGGAGTGCTGCGGTATAATATCACCTATGAAAGAAATTCAGAGCACTGGGGAAAGAACTAACTCCAGTGCCATGAAGACCTGTGGAGCTGATTTATTAACTTCATTTTTACAGATGAAGAACAGATAAGAAAAGGAGTTTTTACAAGATTACACTGCAAACTGGTAAAATAGGGTTAGAAATGGGGTATTCTAATTCTTGGTCATTGGCTATAATCCCTAGATGACACTGGCATTTGCAAACAAGCAAGATGTAACTGGATGTCTTGTCACACGCTTGTCACACTTCTATGGGCAGTTAGCCGCTCAGATTACAGTGCCCTTCTGGTCACTGATCAGTAAAGGAGCAGTTTTGCAAATCAATGTTCTTTTCCCTGCAGACTACAGAAATCCATTTGTGGAGATTCACCCGGAACATCCTGAACTAATCTACATTTTAGATGCTAAGAAAACGTTTGTTGTCCCTTGCCGAGTTACCTCGCCAGATATCAAACCCAAGCTTACCCAGGTAAGTGAGTGTTTCAGAGAAACTCAAACAATTCAGAAATCTGGGCTGCCAACACAATGGGTAAAAATACAAAATAAAATCCATGAAGCTAGGTAAGTTTCAGAAAAAAAATAGCAAAGACACTGAAAATCCAGAAGCACAGTCCTGCTCTTGCAGTGTATTACTATTGAACTGCGTTTGGGGGATTAGGCTGAGTTTATCACATATTTTTCTCATCCTGTGGCTTGATGTTCCTCCATAAATTGGCAAAGATAAATAACAAGGTGCTATTTTTCTTCAAAAGTCTTTGTATAACAAATGGCCATTAGCTATCCTCATGAAAGCTTATCTCTTCTATACCTTGAACCTCCACAGAACAGTTGCCCATTTCTGCTTGATTTCATAAATTTAAACCAAGTTTCAGCCTCGGAAATAAATGGCTACAGCATCCATTCCTTCGGCAGCAATTACCTCTGAATGTCAAGGTTACAGAATGGTCTGTGGAGGCCAAGGCCATTTAGTGCAATAAAAATGGAAATTTAAGGTCTGGGACTTCCTCAATCGATGGAGATCTAGTCACTCATTTGAAGGGCTTTAGAATTGCTCTACAGAGAAGCCTATGACAGAGTGAGGAACAGAACATAGGTCTCCTGGCTCCAATCCTGCCTTTTACCTAATAGGTTATGTGCCTTTCCATTCCTCTGCTAGGCTGATTGCTTGAGCTGTCCTACTGGGAACAAGAGCTCATCCTCTGCCTCTGCCCCTTTTCCACAGCCTGTTCTGGAGGGGCTGTGAGAGATGAGGTTGTTCTGCTGGATGTGGTGTGATAGCGGAGCACACGCAGACAGGCTGATGCCGTGCTGGTAGAGGGGTCTGAGGACCTCTTCTCCTCTTAGCAGTTAGATGTCGTAGTTGTTAGATGTCTCCTTCTCCTGGGAGACAGCACATGAAATCACGGAAGCCTGAGACAGTGCTCGGGCTCCTGCTGAGACCAATGGCAAATTTCCAGTAGACGTGCAGAGGGACAGCACTAGCCTTATTGCTTTAGCAGATCTCTATTTTTAAATTTTGTCAGTAGGGATTAAAAGGCGGGGAACAAGGCTCCTCTCCAGTTATAGCTTATCACTTTAGCCTGGATAAGTGTTATCACCTTCTCGTCCTTGGCTATAAAAATGAAACATCCCCATCTTATTTTAGCCTACTTCAACCAAATTCATTGCTGGAGTACTGCTGCTGTCTTCGGCACAGTCACATGAGCCTAAATGTGGCCTTGGAACCTCGACCAAGCAGACCTCCACGTTTATTCCCTTATTTATAGGCAGCCCTGCTCTCCCTGCTTGCCAGCTAAATTCTCTCCCAGTAATTTCTTCAAACACAGACTGAAGTCCTTTACCTTGCTGGAAGCTGCTGCTGGAATGAAATCTCCACTGAAATCTCCCTTTTGAATTGCAAAGAAAAATGTCCCCAAAAAGATTTTTCCCTTTCAAGGGAGAGCAGCTGGACTGCAGGGCAGGGATGTAGATGTTGAGTGCCACTCCCCAAAGGAACCCTCCTGAGGCTGTGAGCTACTCAAGGAGATGCGCTTTGGGAGGCATGTGTCGGCTTCGGGAGCTGCCAGCCCTGGGCTCCATCTACGGAAAGTCAGCGCTTGTTTTGCCCTGTCTGGGAAATCCATAGCGCCGTGTGGAGCCAAGGTGGCGGCTTCCCGTGCGAAGAGGAAGCAGGGCGGGAGAGGGGTGGAGGTAAGGATGGGGGAGGAGAGGTGAATAAAGCAATCAGACAAAGTTAGAACATCCTCTTCTTCCAAATTTAATCTCCAATAGACAACGAACTTCAAAGGGAGGAAAGCCACTGTGATTTCCTTCAAGCAGCATTGACGCTTTTTGTTTGTTTAAATATATATTTTTGAATATTTTATGAAGACGTTTAATTTGTGTGTAGTGTTGAAAAGGGTCTCCTGAGTAGGGTTATTTTTTCTTTCCCCTTCCCCTAGCCATCAGGGAGTGGAGCTGCCAAACCATGAAGTTCGGCTTTATCACATTTTATTATTCTTGTAGAAAATGTACTTTTTTCCACCGTAAATTAAGTTCCTTATGTTACCATTATACTTTAAAATCATTGCACTCTCTGGCCTTTAAATATGTATGGGGAAAGGTACCTCTTGCTAATACTAAACAGATCCCAGCTAACTCTACATATCATCTTTGTTATTAATAAAGCCATGCTAAGACACACAATTCAAACTTTTAATTTTGCTTAACATGATTTTAATTGTGGGCAAAAAAACATTTTCAGTCTTGTCAGATCTGTTTCGTCACTGATCTGGTTCAGTGTGCATTTGCCACCTACAGCTTTGATCTTCATGGGTGTTAAAGCATGATTAAGCCTCAGGTCTCAGATCTCATTCTGTAATTTTCCTGAATTTTCCTAATGGTTCTGAACAGAGATGTTACAGCTTGATTGCTTCAAAAGTATTTACATGAAATCCATGTTTCCTACTACTGTCAGCAGACAACTGCTGTTCCAAAAGAAAGCAACTGTCTTGCTGTGCCTCCTTCTCCACAGCAACATCACCAGTCACTGCCCCACAGTCATAATTCCTTTGTCTTTGGTCTGTGCTGAAAATGTAATAACAAGTGACCTAAAACAATGCCAACCTGATCAATTGTGTATTCATATGAGAGGTATGAGCATCAGCTCTCAAAGCTTGAAGCTGAAATTACTTTGGAACAGGAGTATTATTTAAACTGAATCCTATTTGAACTGCACTGCCATACAAGACTACTGTTTGTCTGGAGACAGAAAAATAAATTGCATGCTGCATAACAACAAGAATAAGAGCAAAGCTATTACATCATTGGGGAATTCCCACTTGAGTCCCTAGTGCAGCTTTTCCCTTGGTTAGCTCCAAAAGCTAAAACAAGGTAGCTCTGAAAAGGAAAACATTAACTTGCCTCATCTTTGAGAAGCCAGTATATGACAAGAAGGAGGGAGAAGCACTGTGCAAATAAAGTTAGTTATTATGTGGCAACTGTAGGCACACTGAGGTTTCCCCAAACCCTTCATTTTTCAGCCAAAAGTGGTCTCAACACTCCTACAGTGCATCCTCAGTCCTGAAGAGCCTTCCTGTGTCCTGCTGGAAAAGTCAGGCTTACAGTCTGTGCTTCCATTCTCCTGCCTGCAGATAGGCTGAAATGGGTGAATTTCAGTGATCTGCCCTTTTACAGACTGCTGAGCTATTTGTCTGCATTTAATTTCACGTATTTCTTTTCTACTTTATAATCCAGGATTTTCAAAACCATTGGAAAGTAAATTGCATTTTCTCTAGCAAATAGAGGATTTCCCCATGTGTTAATAATAATAATAAACTAATTATTCCCACCAACAAAAGCTAACCTCCTTGACATTGGTGCTGTCCAAGGGTACACGGAGGGTTCATTCTTACTAAATGGATTTTTGCTCTAGTTTGTTTTCCACATTTGCCTTTCGTATCCTCACTTCTTCCTCATAAGCAGAACTTATAGATACTGTTTTTTCAAGAATCTCAGAACAGTACAAGTATTTATGAATTTAGGACAAAAAATGTCTATGTTACTAAGTCCCCTTATTTCTGCCATCCTATGATTTACCATCTTCAGTCATCCAGGCTGCTTTGTTCCTAGCGAAAATCCATAGGCTGCTTTGAAAGTGCCTCATCCCTTTCTGTGATATAGAGAGAATCTGATGACTAGCCATAGACCATAGCTTATAGATGACTGCCATCAGGTGAGTTAGTGACATGAATAATTCTGATTTTTTGGGGTCTAACTTCACACATATTTTTAAAGTACTGTGAGACTCCAGGAAAACATGTGGTAGCTACATGTAGTATTAGGAGAAGCTAATTTTGTCCTTAAACACTTCCAAAAATATTACCCTACAAAAAATATTACCCTACAAAATTCATATAAGATAGGCATAATTATTTCCAGTAAAGAGATGAGGGAAATGGGACCCACAATGGTATCTTACATGGTATCTTGCCTAAGATCTGAGAGGAGTGGGGCTACTGAGTCAAAAGCCCCAGTTATGATGTCCAAGTTGTGGATTTCAAAGACAGTCATACCTTAGGGAGGGCTTTTCTATTTGCTTCTGTTGATGTTGCTTAAGATATGTGTTGAATGAGACCACCAACCACCCTGAAAGGTCAAATATCTACCCTGCCTCTAAAGCAGAACAGCCTTGGCTGGTTGCCTCTATGGTCTGAGAGGAAAGGGAAGGTCTCACAAGCCTCCTATCTGTCTGTTCTCTTTCAGTATCCTCATTCTGTAGAGATGAACTTCAAGGGGATGGTGTGGGACCCAAGAAGAGGATTTGTCATCCCGTCTCATTCTTTTGTTTACTCTGGAATGCTCACATGCACTGCAAATGTCAATGGAAGTGTGTTCACCTCCTATTACCTAGCGCAGAGATTGGGTGAGTGACTACTGTGCGCCAAGGAATGACCACAATGTTTCTATTTCATAGCTAAGCTCCTGGGTATTATTTCTTGGTTAGCCTCAATTATACTTGATATATCTCATTGGTATGTATCTGTAGCAAGTCCAAGCTGGAACGCTAAAAGCAAACTCATTCTTCTCCTTTTTTCCTATTCAATAGATCTTGGATTGGATCCACTCCTGGTTTTGAAAAATTACCAAGTGTTGAGGTGGTACAAAATAGGAGTATTTTATTCAAACCCCACCAAGGCTTTATTTGCTTGGATTGAGCTATATTTACATTAAAACAACTGCTGGTTTAGGATAAACAAAACAGTAGCTTTCTTTTTGCTTCTGGTCATTAAACACACAAGATCATGGTATAAAAATCTCATTAAACTGCTAATTCAAATCTTTGCTTTTTTATATAGTTTCACTTGGTGACTTACTATGTATTTACAGTTGAGCTTCAGCTCAGAATTAAAATCTGAATTTAAAGCACTTAAAAATTAAATTTTTGAGTGCTGGGGATTTATATGAAGCCAATTAGAATTTCTTTTGCCTTTGTTTTCAATGAACGTGTGTTGTTTCTCTCCTCATATATTATATTTTTGACAGAGGAAAGTTTATTGTGACTTCATTCCCATTAGATCATGGCATCCTTCTATACAATTAGCACTCAGCTTTAAACAACAGGCTTGTAAATTTGTATGGCAGCCAAATAAAAGTCCCATAAATCTCTCTCTTTCTCTTTTTCTTCATTGTTGGAGTAATTATTTTTTACTAGAATCATGAATGCAAAGCTAAAAAACCCATTAGGTCATCCCTCTCTAGTCCAAAAGGACACAGGCAATACCTTACTCTATAATGTGTTACTGTACAGCGGTCAGATGTGTGTTTGGTATGGGGCACCATAAACATGATGCAGGCTTATTTCAGAGTTGATGTATTTAAGGCATCAATAAATATATAAGACCAAGATTTGGGGATCCCATTGAGAAGGGAAAGGTAAGCTGGTCATCAGAGGGCAGGAGAAACATGTTTCATGTTTTACAGAAATTAATCCTCTCGCAGATATGCAAAGGTTGAGGCACTCAAAAGGATGAGTCACTTTTGAAAACTTTTTCTAAGAATGGCTATGGAGCTGATGAGTGTGGGTTGAGCCAAACATGGCAAATGCAAGAAAAGTAATTCATAAAGTATTGTGTCCACGTGTGATCAGTTAGTTTGATCAGCTGATGTTCAGGCATTTATACAACTGACCTAATGTTTCCATTATGTGGGCATTTCCAACAATTTCCATGGAAATGACAGAAGAAGGTGAGGTGTTTTGGAAACTGTGAAAAGAGCGGATGTTGGAGAGGCAGTCGGAGTGCGGATTCCATCTCAAATGTCATTGATTTAGAGAGTGCTGCGTGGTTATACCTTTGCTTTTTTCATTTCAGAGGGCAGAGTACAGAACCTGGCTCTGAAAGCAACTCCCAAAAAACTGCTGGTTGGAGAAACTCTCTATTTGGAATGCACAGCAGAAACCTTCATCAACGGGCGCATTGAGTTCATATGGACGTGTCCTAGTGGGAGAGTGAGTTGATGAAAATTCAGTATTCTGCTTTCATGCAGTCTCCCCCTACTCAAAAGAAAGATCTCTTCACAGGGCTGAGTAAACCCTAACTACTACTTATTCTGAAATATAGCCAACCATTTGTAAGCCTACAATTGATTGTATTTTTAGTTTGGATGACTCTAAAACTTATCTGACCATCCTGAACCTGCAAATTAAACTGCAAATCTCAGGCTAAATATACGCTTGCAAGAAAAGCCAGGAGTGTGTGTTTCTTGCTGAGAAGAATAGCTGTCTCATTTCTTCTGGCCTGTTTGTTGATCCCAGCTCACAGTGGCAAGTCTCAAAGGCAGCCATGAAGTTTGCAAGTTGTCAATCTGCTCATCCATCTTGGCATTTATTAAATAGGAAAAAGTGAAACAAAAGCCAATTGTATCTGCTGAAATCTCCACCAAAGAATGAAATTCAAATTCTGAGTGTAGGTTCCTGAGCTTTTTGTGGAATGCAATACAAAAATGCCAAATTTGAAGTAGAAACATGTAAGAGACTGAGCATTTGCTTTGATGTACTAAAACCTTTCAGTTCTCCTAAGGAAAAGCAGAGGGAAGAAGGGATATTTTCCAAATCAGTTCATTTATCTGAGATACTACTCATGGTTCTATTTGATGCTCGGAATTAAAATGATTGCTTTTTTTTCTTTTTAGTTCAGCAAAATATACATTTCAAAGAAGCTTCTAAGCCTCTAGGAAAAGTTTAAAATGTGATTCCTAAAAATTGATTATTTTTTGACTTATTTTGTTTACTTAAAGAAAGAATGTCTAATTTTGTTTTGATGAAGAAACAGAAAATATAACATAGAACTTATAGAAGTACAAGCAATGTGGTGTACTGAATTTTGTTTCTTGAACCCCATATGATGGGAGTTGTTTTTCTATGAACCCTCCTTAGATTTCTAACATGACAAATGTAAAATTTCTTGGCCAAATCTCTGGGATCAAAAATCCTATCAGAAGCAATAATTTTCTTCAGGAATTTGCATTGGCACTTGGCTGTCATAATATATTATATTTCTGTCATAATATATTTCTTTTAGAAAGTAGTATTTTTTTAAGACAGAAAAATACTGACTGTGACCAAAAAAAAAAAAACAAACCCAACAGAAAACCCAAAGCACGACTCTGACCCCAGGGATGGCAGTGGCAGTTTTGCACTGAGATCCCTGGGGTTTGGTGCCTGAGAAGGGCTGATCTGTGATGCATCCCCTTACTGCCCTGCCTGCCCAGATTTCAGTACAGAAGTGCCACAGTTCCACTGTTTCTCTCTCTTATTAGACTTGATAATGAAACCTCACACAAGAGGTCGTCCTGCTGATTTGTCTTTTATATTATTTATTTCTGTGATGGGGAGATATGATAATTTTTATATGAATCACTGCTTTTCTTTACTGGCAGACTTTGAAAGGATGAACAAAAAGATCCAGTTTATGCTGCTTTTTGACTCCCTTTTTTTCTGACTTCCAGCACCCTTATCCTAGAAGAACAATAGACCAGAGTGGCATGGTGTATAAAGTTGGCAGTAGCCTGAAAATTGAAAATGTCACCATGCAAGACGGGGGCCTGTACGTATGCAAAACATTCAACGTAACAAGGCTGGAGGCCAATGTCACAGTCACAGTGTATGGTACGTTCTGCAGCTAAACTAGAATACCCAAGAACCAAGGTTGTTAAGCTTAAAGGATAATGCCACATTATTAAATCCATTGATATACCAATGGCATTAGGAAAAATGCCAAATAGTTAAAACAACCATTAATCATCTATAATCTCTAATCAATCTATGAGAGAGTCAGCACCCAGCACTGTGTTTTCAAAGAAACTTTAGAGAACTCAAGACTGAGACATGGCTGAGGACATGGATTAACTGGGAGCTGAACTGTTATGAAAGAGCTGGCACTAAGTGTGGTTGCCGATGCCCTGGAAAATCTGGCCTGCTGGCATTCACACGGACAAGAGATACCTCAGGCATTTTTACACACTGCTCCAGGGGCAATGCAGATGCATATTCTCTGCTTTAAATATGAAGTCCTTCATTTGGAGATAGACCTTCCTGACGGTGACTGAGCTTTGCAGGGGAACTGCGGTAACAGCTTGTCATTCCATTTGGTGGTCTGCAGCTTCTACAGATCTGTATTGCAAAAAATCCAGGGTAGACACAACGCAATTCAAAGATGTGAGCACTGTACTGTGGCAGATCTGCCATTACTTGTCCTCCTATTCATTTCTCTTTCCAGACAAACCTTTCCTTATGGTTTCACATAAGAAAGGGCCTTACTACGAGATTACATCAGGACACAAGTCACTGAAACTAGCTGCAAAGGTGGATGCCTTTCCTCGTCCAAACGTCACCTGGTGAGTACCATCATCTTGAGCAAAATCAGGAATACGTGACCTTCTTTTGGGCTCCTGTCTAGAATAGATTTTCACTATTCCTTACCACACAGATGAAAGATGAGAGCTGGGAATGCTCATAGCTGGGGTCTCTCAGTTCCGCTAAGGAGATGTGACTCCTTTCTGTGCTGACATATGCTCTGAAGCTGGGCAAGCCATACCTCTTTCTCATGCTATTTTTCTCTCCTAGTCATGCAGAAAAGGTCCCTGCAGGAAAAATGGGGCTTTCATTCACCCTGGACACAGAACTGTTTGGAAGATTCAGGTAGAAAGCTATTGGGGAAGAGCTGCCAGTTTACCACCATTAGTGGTGGTCAGTCTGCAAGGAGGCAGTGCATAATAGAAAGCTGCAGCACACATTCGCAACATGAGAAATTGTTTCTCTTCATAACTTCAAAATAATTTTGTCCAATCCTGTACCACCAGCAACGTCAGATCCTGCAGACAATGCAGTGAATCCTCCCGAGCAAACTAAAGGCTCCACCAGGACTGTAATGGATCAGTTTAATAGGAGGGGCAACATGCCAGCAACTCCAGGAGACATTCATTTCCCTCTTTACCCTTTCATCGCTTGTCCTCTCTCTTGCTACATCTTCTGTGCTTCATTCTACAGGGGGTCTTTAACACCCCATCCAACACCTTATACATCTTTAAGTGTATGAAATCCTGTACAACAGCTGGCATGGGTTTGCCTTCCTGGCAGAGAAGGTGGCTTGGGTGAGTTAGCACCTGCACAGCGCACTTCTCCTTGGCCAGCTGAGTGCCACTCAGGGGGGCCTGCCAGTCAGCAAAAGGTATTGGTCAGGGATGGGTTTGTTGCATTTTTTTTAGCAATGAAATAACATGAAATTCTCTAATATTCAGTCAGACTGGTGAAATCAGTGCTGCCAGGAGATATTCTTAATTGTTGCTGTTATTTAGGAGATGGAAATGTTTTTGTGAGTTGAAGTGGGGACCGTCCCCCTTTTCTCTGCCAAGGCTTTGTTCTCGGGGCTCAGCATGGAGCTGCTTCTTAACGGCCTGGGACCACCAGAGCTGCCTTCCCTGCATGTTCGAAGCTACAGCTGTTGATGTTGGAGGTCTCTCGGTACAGTTGTTTAAACGACTGTAAAGGAGGTTTCCAGCATTCTCAGGCAGTAGGACACATGCCCCAGCTTCCCCTTCCACCAAGCCTAAAGCTCTGTGTGTGGCAAAGTCTGGCCTATTTCATATTCATAACCCAAATCTGCATATCAGATTAGCAGTGAAAAGGAGTCTGCCCATGCAGACTCTGCTATCCTACTCTTAGCTAGTGAAGATTTAAGATTGTGGATTCCTCACTGACCTTCCTATCGACTGTAAATTCTCCAGGTCACAGACTTTAGCTTTTTCAGTAACAGTAAAGGGTCATATGGACATATTGAAAAAAAATTCTGCTTAGTTAATACCTTGTTTTAAAACTGATGACATAAATTTTGGCTAACCCATGATTTCCTGCGCTTAGTATTGCACATCCAGCATAATTTGGGGGCATCTAGATGTACATTTCTGATCGTAGTTGAGCATGCGAGAGGCATTGTTCATTCAGATCCATTAAAATATCTTTTTTCTGTTTGTTGGATGAAGCCATCCCATAGCACTGCAGATGCTACTCAGTTTTAGTGGAAGGATAAAAGAAATAGATGTCCAATTCAAGCAGTGATTATAGATCCGTGTTTCCCTTGCTGTTTCTGAAGGAGGACTCTTTACCCACCCTAATTTGGGTAACAGTTAGATTTTCTGAGGGCTAACATGCGTGCATGCACATGATGAGCCTTGATGGGACTTTCAAAACAGGTACAAAGATGGCAAACTGATCAAGGATAACCACACCTGCTATGAGCCAGATCCAATGAAGTACAAACTGGGCATAAGAGATGTGAGACCAAAGCATGCTGGAAACTACACCATCGTCTTGAGCAATGCAAAACATGGCCTGTATAAGAACCTCACCATGCAACTGGTAGTGACAGGTAAGGATCTGATGTCTACCGGGTTCTTTCTCATTTTTTGTGTGATCCTACTTTACCCATCAGCAGGAACGGGTGACATTTCCCATGTTTAACTGATGTGAGCTGATATAGCACTGTGCATAGATTACCACCCTACTTGGGAACCACTGAAGATCCACCTCATTTCACCACATGTTAAATCGAAGGAACAGAATGGAAAGCTGGTATGAGGAGTTAGTCTGAAACTAGGTCATCTAAAGTCACTTCCCACTGAGATATTGCACCTTTGTGTCCGGACAGTGTCTCCACAGAGGGAAGCAGAAATGGCTTGAAAGTGAACAAATTTAACAGGACTTAAACTTTAATAGGAGTTTGGGAGGATATCTAGTAGAGAGGTCTTAGAGCTAGGGGCACAGTTTCCCAAGAGAAGTGATGGAAGTTTTATTTTTTAAAAACTTGCTTGGGCAAAGCACTGGAGAACATCTGTTGGGACAGGAAAAGTCCCAATAGGGCTGACGGAAAGAACTAGATAACCTACCCTGTCTTTTATGTCTCTCCATCATCCTGCTACAGAAATACTTTCTAAGTCTGTATTTTATGTATTGTCATTTATCTGCTGAGAGCACTTGAGAGACAGGTTCATTTTCAGGGGAGTCTGGAGAAAACTGAAGTAAACTGTGGTGTGCAAGTTCACTTGACAATAAGGGAAAATAGATACTGGAATCACATTTATTAATCTCCCTTGCTGGGATAATGGAAGACAGAGCCACATTGTCTCTTTGCACATCCACTGCCTCTTTTAATCCATTGAATTTGGCAACAGAGATTGAATCATGAGGCCAAGTAGGAGTTCAGCAAAAGTTAGCTCTGCTTCCCTTTGTATTTCCCGAGGTTCACTCAGGCAGTGAGATAGATAAAGTTATTGAGATAGGTTTGCTTTCTTTTCTGTGGTGAATTCTTTTCTCCTTGTCCTCTTTACACCTAAAAATATTCTCAATTGCCCTGTTTTGTATACTTATGTGCTGTTGCACCATGTAACTTCCAGCATTCATGTTTTTCTCATTTCATCTTTCACCTTTCAGAAAGGAATAATGCCTAACAAATGGAGAACTTGTCACTTAGGCACATTTGGTCTATTAAAAATGCTAAATAAGATATAATATCTTAAACCACCTTAAACATTACATAAACTAATGTGTGATTTAGGAGTGGAGAATGCTAAGAACATGCTTATGGTCAGGTGCTGCAGCTCAGCTGATGAGCAGGAATGTGTTAAGCTGTGGTAATTTGTTCGCTCGAGGTTGTTTATGCATACAATGGTTTTGCCATCTTGTTAAGAAAACGGAAACATTCAAAGGAAGAGAAAATTAAGAATGATAATAAACTATCTTGTCAAGGTAAATATTGGTGTTTGCATGCAAAAGAGAATGTTTACTTGAAGAGCAGCCATTCCCCAAATAGGCATATAAAAAACAAACAGACCTTGTTTTACATCAGCAAATGCTATTTCAGGATTAAACCATCCCATGCTCTTAACTACAGTACAAGCCTTTCATCTTTATTGTATGTACAAGTGTGTGGTATTCTGTCTCTCACACACAGTGCATGCCTAGCATGGTGCTCATTGTTAGCCTTTCTGAGAGATCAGCCCAACAAAGACTTCAATCAGGAATAATTATTTCATTGCAAAAACACCATTTCTCAAGAGTCTGCAAAGTCCAGCAGCTGCAGGAATGTTACCGACTGGGGAAGGTGCTGCATGGTGAAGCGCAGGAAAAATGAACAGCAAGTGTTTCTTTTCTGGTAAAAGAAGGTCATCCCAGAAATGAGAGCAAGCAAAGGAAAACATCTGCCGAAGAGCGCCATTGTTTTTAAGCTAAAGGCTGCAAACAATGAGGATATTTGCCTTGACTGTAGATAGGACTGACACAAAACACTAGGAAATCTCTTTTGCCTTTGCCAGGCTCTTCTCTGAAGATGTATGAAGAACCTGACATGGTGTATGTGAAACAGCCCAAGGAGAGGGTCATTTTGCTGGGATGCATGTGGGTAGAGACCATAAAAGGCAAATTTTGCTGTTGAAGCTTATCCAACAGCACCAAACTGTCTTTTTTCCTGTCCTTTCAGCTAGAGTAAAGGGACTGCTTCTTTTTCAGATCTGGGTATCATTTGCTTTATTTTCCAAAAAAATTCTGAAGCTCCAAACTGAACACAGATTTGAATTTTTCCCTTAACTCCTCAACAAATAACCTGATAATATATCTCCAGTCATCATGATTGATATCCTGGTATCGTACCTGAATAGATTAAATTGCTTGGAGTTTCAGCCGACACTTAGACATGCAGAAGGAGACCAAAACACTTTCTAGCTGGTTTATGCAGGGATTACCTTGCCCACCACTGAAACAACCACCTCTGAGCTGGGAGGGGTGATTAATGTCTCTGCTTAGAACCATAGGCAGTCTGCAATTACTGAAGGTGGAATTTGAACACAGGGATTAGCAGACTTGATGGAAAAATCCTCTTGGGCTTGCAAGTAAAGTGGTAGGAGTATCAGTTTTGCATCATATCTAAAAGGTGGAGCCTGCAGCAATTCAGCACCCGATAATCCTCATGCTGAGTACATAACCATGTACCAGCTCTCTATTACTGAGGAGTAACATTTCTTTTTGAATAACAGCATTGCTCCCCAAAAGCCAGGGCCAGTCTTTTAAATTTCAGAGCTGCATCTGTGAAAGTGAGTGAGTTCTGGTCTATACTATTAAAGAGAAGATGGAAAATTATTTAAATAGACTTTTGAATGAGAAGATAAATGTCATTTGAATATATTTTCTTTTGTTGCAAGGGGATACTGCATTGTAGAAATTATAAGCAAGCATACAGCCCCCGCTCCTGCGAGTCTCTTCAAAATAAGACATCGTTAACATTCCTGAGCATCACAGATAGAATAACTGGCAGCCAGCATGCTGTGACAAACCCATCAACTGCAAATTTGAACTAGGTGTAGAGGAAGTTTAAAGTTAATAGTGTTGTGAATTGTTGTTCACGAACAAAGTATAAATAGCAGCAGGACTCATTCATCAAGTTGCACTATATTAATTTTTGCAGTATTTTATTCAATAATAATGGCAGCAGAAAAGAACCCTTTAAGCAGGATGAGAACAAGATAAGAAGTCTTCTGCTTGAGCCCTGCAAGACAGGAGCTTGTATGCAGTGTATCTCCTGACCTGCTGGAAGACCAGCACTGCTGCAGGCTTTCCTTGGAGTCACCTCCCGTGTACTTAATTGGTAGCAATCACAGTAATTCTGACATAAAGCACACACTGTATGTGCAAGGTATTTCACTCTATGGTAATGAGTAAAATATTAGGAGCTATTTCTCCCCAAAGTTTGATAGGGCCATAAAACCTATGAGTATCTGCAGAGTGCAGAGGTATCAATCGTCTCAGCTTCACAGAGGCGAGAAGGAGCAAAATGGACAAATAACTCCCAGAGCTGCAGGGTGGGAACTGATAGCAATGCTGGCCCGAGGGAAGGACCTGGTGGACAATATGCAGGAAGGAGCATGCTGCCTGGCCTGGAGGAGAATCATGCTGCTATTCAAAAAATGTCTCTTTAAGAAGTGGCTTAGCTGTGCCTCTGGTCACCCGTGCTCCCACTGCAGCTGGAATTTAATCTTGCAGGAGCACATATCTCCCTTGTGGAGTCACCTTGGCTTATTGTAGGACTCAAGTCCCCTGGAGGTAGCTGACTGCATTTTCAAAACACTCCTTCTTTACATATTTACACATCAAACACTGTTCCAGAAGCGGCGGGTTGCTGTGTTTTTGTTTTGTTTGATTAAATTCTTATTGAGAAAAGCTTCAAGAAAATAATGTCCTGAAGAATTTGGAGGGGAGGGAGCAAGGAGAAGGAACAATCCTAGCCAACAGCTGGTGGCTGCACATCTGATCCAGCCAAGAAGGAGAAATGTGGGAGAAAAGAGTTATTCCAGGCTGGAGTACAAAGCAGTTTCAGAACAAAATATAAACAAAAACCTCAAATCTATTTATGGGCAAGCAGGCTGCATTTCATTCTCACCCTTGTACAAGTCATCTGCATGTATCAGGGTTCTTGCTGAGCTCTTATAGAGCAGTCAGCATGCTCTGACTCCCACGTTGTGAGTGAAGATTGTATTGAAGCATAAGTTAATTCAAAAATGGGATGAATAACCTCCTTCACCACTTTGCCTTTCTTCTTTGTCCCAAAGTTTCTCTCCTGTGCTCCCTCAAGGCTCTTCCAGCAAATATTGCTTTGTGTTCCAGCTGCTCTAGTCAATTGAAATTACATTCCCTCATAGAGTACTTGATCCCCCAAGCTTTTGTGTTGTATCTATGAGAAATGCAGGATTAAGTGCTAGAAATAGCCTCTACCATAAGCAGTAGTAATTCACAGGCTCCTTATGAATTCCCTCTCTCCTGGGCAAGGACTGGAATAAAAGGGGTGCATGGAGAATTCACATGTGCATTGCCATCTGCGAGGTGTTATCTCAGCAAGGTGACCGGCTATACCTCGATTTGTTACTAGGGAGAATTCGTTTGTCATGGTTTTGGACATCGTTCCAGAGCACTTAATGATGCAAATGTTGCCCTACTCTGTAGTCAGGCCAGCTCTTCATATTTGGTTTAAAATCAAAGGCAAAGGGAGTTCTGCACCTGACCTACTTTGGTTTGCAAGGGATGAGTTGTCATCAAAGGAGTCCCCAGTGATCTCCATGAAAGTTAATAAATATGCGGTGATCCACGTGAACAATACCCCATCACCTCAACCAGACCCAGAAATAGTCTGAAGAGGGAAATGAGCCTCCAGGATGAGGTTAATACATTTGGGCTATGCCAGTTCAGAGAAAAACAGCTCTTAGAGTGATGGACCTCAATTAAAGCCAGTTGAAAACAAAGGGGAGACTCCCACAGTCTTTTGTGCATGGAAGGGCCACTGAAATCTCTAAGTTGGATGCTGTTGCGCTGTGAGAAAAATTAATTTCTTTGGATTATTAGGGCAACCCAACTGATGTTTAGGTTAAAAACGGAGCCAGATACGAGAAGCAGGGCTACATAAAATGATCTACCTTCATGCTTCAGTATTCTGCCAGGACTGGTTTTCCTTTGTATATCACATCCATCTCCTGCGTAGTTCCTTGGAGAATGACCCATTCAGGAAAAGTCAAAATAGAAAATCTAATTTTCCACCTCCTGAGCCAGCCAAGCAAACTAGAAACCCCAAAATAAAACACAGCCTGTCTCCATCCAACTGCTGTTCCAATGTGTTCCTCCCCAAGCCCATTGCTTTGCTTTCCTCCTGGGTACTGGCAGCAATGGCTGTGGCCAATGCTTTGGGTGGGCAGGACACTCAGCTGAGAAGAGCAAGGGCAAAGAGATACAGTGCTCCAGTCTATCCTTCAAGTCTCGTTTATCAGACATAGGCAGGAGAGAAACAACTGACTTTTTCTGGGAGATATATGAAAGAAAAGAAAAAATTTGTAGAAAAAATTTGTTTGTAGCAGCACAAACAGACTGCAGTGGGCCTTTCCAGCACACTAATTATTAGCAAATTATAAAGAATTTTCTCACTGACATCATGCAAACCCTGCACACTTGCAGCTCCACAGTCCGGCCTCCACTCAGCCTCTGTGCACTCCCAGGAGAGTCCCTAATGAAAAAGTCAGATGAGCTATTTTCGTTTTGTGGAAGTAGCCAAAGCAATTTTAGGAAGAGGAAGGTGGGGGCCTGCTGGAGTTTGCCAGAAAAATTTGAGGCA
Organism: Calonectris borealis; assembly: GCF_964195595.1. Taxonomy (NCBI): domain Eukaryota; kingdom Metazoa; phylum Chordata; class Aves; order Procellariiformes; family Procellariidae; genus Calonectris; species Calonectris borealis. The sequence goes on along the minus strand of NC_134324.1, from coordinate 22,543,051 downwards.
TTCAACTCACGTCTTTGCAGCAGCAATCTCTCTCTGACAGCCCTTAAAAACCAGAGTGGTGGGGGAAAGTTGGAAAGTGGCAGCATGTGGTTTCCATGCTGTCTCTCAGCCAAGCCTGCAGGTATATCAACTGTTGTTTTTCTCTTTTGAAAAGCAGGCAAAGGGGGCAGAGACAAAAATCCTAGAAAACTGCCTGCTCTGCTAAAAATTAAGCAGTTCATCATTACGCATTTGCTTTTGAACTCTGTTTAGCCACAAAAAATAAGATGGGGAGAGACAGACAAGAGAAAACCCTTTTTTTCCCCAAAGCTTGGCTGCATCAGGGTTGAATGACAGATCTGGGAAAGGTGGTACAGGACTAGAAAAGACAGCTTTCTTCCTACGAGGTGAGGATAGATACATGCAAAAGTGACAGTACGTACTAAGGTCAGAAAAAAACAAAACCAAGCTGCACGGCCATTTTAACAACAAAATTCCCTGTAGGGTAGGTCAAGTGCCCTGTGATTTTTCTTAATATCTATTCATACAGTATCCAACTGCATGGTTTCTCTTCCATTTGCTTCCACCCTGCTGGCATTCCCAGCCCATAACAGCAGGTTACAATGGAGCAGCAGGGTGTGTGTGCTAGAGATTAGGCAGGCGACCGATAATCAGTGACCCTAATTCTATTCCTGGCCATGGTATTGACTCATGGAGAGATTTTGGCCACTCATTTCATCTTGGCATCTGCTTCCTCAGAGGTACCGTGGGGACAATGCTGTGCACCCACCTCACGGCAGCCTTGTATGTAGTGCTGCGCAAAGTAAAACAAAAAAGCAAACAGAACGAAACAAAGAAAACCACCCAGACAAAATCAGCTGGGGTCAAACACAATGTTCTGTTCAGCCTGAAAAAAAGTTTTGTTTTCAGGTCATTTAACTAATTTTTTCTTTCTTTCCTTTTAATAAAAAAGAAAAAAATGAAAAAAACCCACAGAGATCACTTGTAAGCTGAACACAGACAAAGTGTTTTTACTTTGGGGGAAAGAGCTTTAAACTAGATTTAAAGGGGGAAAGGGCTAAAACCAGTCTGGTTGAACAGAGAGCTTTGGCTGGAACTCAGGAAAAAAAGGAGAGTTTATGACCTTTGGAAGAAGGGGCAGGCAACTCAGGAGGATACAAGGATGTCGTGAGGTTATACAGGGAGAAAATTAGAAGGGCCAAAGCCCAATAGAACTTAATCTGGCTACTGCCGCAAAAGACAACAAAAATGTTGCTATAAATACATTAGCAACAAAAGGAGGGCTAAGGAGAATCTCCATCCTTTTTTGGATGGGGGGGGAAACATAGTGACAAAGGATGAGGAAAAGGCTGAGGTACTTCATGCCTTCTTTGCCTCAGTCTTTAATAGTATGACCAGTTGTTCTCGGGGTACCCAGCCCCCTGAGCTGGAAGACAGGGATGGGGAGCAGAATGAAGCCCCCATAATCCAAAGGGAAATGGTTAGTGACCTGCTACACCACTTAGACACACACAAGTCCATGGGGCTGGATGGGATCCACCGAAGGGTACTGAGGGAGCTTGCAGAAGTGCTCACCAAGCCACTTTCAATCTTTTATCAGCAGTCCTGGCTAACTGGGGAGGTCCCAGTTGACTGGAAGTTAGTAAATGTGACGCCCATCTACAAGAAGGGCCAGAAGGAGGATCTGGGGAACTACAGGCTGGTCAGTCTGACCTCGGTGCTGGGGAAGGTTATGGAGCAGATCATCCTGAGTGCCATCACACGGCACGTACAGGACAACCAGGTGATCAGGCCCAGTCAGCATGGGTTTATGAGAGGCAGGTCCTGCTTGACTAACCTGATCTTCTTCTATGACAAGGTGACCCGCTTAGTGGATGAGGGAAAGGCTGTGGATGTTGCCTACCTAGACTTTACTAAAGCCTTTGACACTGTTTCCCACAGCATTCTCCTGCAGAAACTGGCTGCTCATGGCTTGGATGGGTGTATTCTTTGCCGGGTAAAAAACGGGCTGGATGGCCAGTCACCAGTAAATCTAGCTGGTGGCCCATCACAAGTGGTGTTCCCTGGGGCTCAGTATTGGGACCAGTTCTGTTTAATACCTTTACCAATTATCTGGATGAGGGGATCAAGTAAGCTCCCTCAGTAAGTTTGCAGACAACACCACGTTGGGCGGGAGTGTTGATCTGCTTGAAGGTAGGAAGGCTCTGCAGAGGGATCTGGACAGGCTGGATTGATGGACCCAAGGTCAATTGTATGAGGTTCAGGCTAAGTTTCAGGTCCTGCACTTGGGTCACAACAACCCCCAGCAACGCTACAGGCTTGGGGAAGAGTGGCTGGAAAGCTGCCCGGGGGAAAAGGACCTGGGGGTGTTGGTCAACAGCCGGCTGAACATGAGCCGGCTGTGTGCCCAGCTGGCCAAGAAAGGCATCCTGGCTTGTATCAGAAATAGTGTGGCCAGCAGGACTAGGGAAGTGATTGTCCCCTGGCACTGTGTTCAGTTTTGGGCCCCTCACTACAAGAAAGACATTGAGGTGCTGGAGTGTGTCCAGAGAAGGGCAACCAAGCTGGTGAAGGGTCTGGAGCACAAGTCTTATGAGGACTGAGGGAACTGGGGTTGTTTAGCCTCAAGAAAAGGAGGCTGAGGGGAGACCTCATCGCGCTCTACAACTACCTGAAAGGAGGTTGTAGCGAGGTGGGGGTCTGTCTCTTCTCCCAAGTAACAAGCGATAGGATGAGAGGAAATGGCCTCAAGTTGTGCCAAGAGAGGTTTAGACTGGACATTAGGAAAAATTTCTTCACCGAAAGGGTTGTCAAGCATTGGCACAGGCTGCCCGGGGAAGCGGTTGAGTCACCACCCCTGGAGGTATTCAAAAGACTGTAGATGTCGTGCTTAGGGACATGGTTTAGTGGTGGGCTTGGCAGTGCTAGGTTAATAGTTGGACTTGATGTTCTTAAAGGTCTTTTCCAACCTAAACAATTCTATGATTCTATGAAATTTCATCCTCTTTTTCCCATATTGTTTGACCAGTCCAAACTTTAGTGAGTTTCCTATCTACCATAAAGAATATTCACCTAGCTCAACTTGCAGAGCTTATCTTTCCATTAAGTACCATAAAAACATCCGATGAAAGATTCTAAAGTGCAAACTATTTTTGGTTTTGGGAAACAGAAAGGATAAATAGAAAACAAGTTGCCTCTCTTTCAATAGTTTTAATGAAGCCCCATGTCCAGCGAAGTACATAAGGTTGAGACTAAATGCTTCACTGGACCACTCTATGTTATTTTAATGATGTGCTTAATGTGAAAAGATTTTTTGAAATCCAGTTTAAATGGTAGTGGGGAAGGTACATAAACAGCAGTTCAGTCAGGAGTCACTGAAAGTAAAGCAAAGTTTCTCTAAAAAAGGCAGGGAAACTTTCTATGTGCTGTCCTCTATATTTGGATGCTCCTTTGGGTGACAAGTGTACAACCCCATAATAACATCTGCAATGAATTTAGAGATATATGAGTCTCTTGCAAAAGGGATAATGCCAGACGATTAATGTCCTAATTCTTGTACATATTATTTGCTCCTAATGCCACAAACTAAAGATAACACTAGAAAGTAAGGTGAGGTTTACATAATGCTGATGAATTTGAAATTTACAGTAAGCAGAACTGCTTTTTGATTGCATTTCACAGTGCAGCAGCAGCAAAGCCTTTAGTTATTCAGGTCAGCTCTCACACCAGCAATTGCACCTCTGCAAAGCGAGTTGGGGATACAATTGCACTTTAAGCCAGAGAGGACAAAAACCCATTTATTTCGATACATTTAAAGCCATCTGAACATTGCGTGTTCCAAATGCAGCCAGAGATGAGAAAGCTTTTAAGGTTTGTTTGGCTTCTGCTTGAGAAAACTCAGCCTGGGGAGAGCAATGGCCAAGGGATGGGAGGTGGAGGCTGAAAGTAAGCGGGCAGTTCTCAGTGCGGGGGGATAGGGGGAACCAAGAAGTGGGATAGTGAAGGACACTTCACATCAGGAATGAAGTGTATTTAAAAATCTCCTCTTGCAGTTCAGCACTGCTGTAGCAGGCAGGACTGCTGGTTGGGGGCAAGGCTCTGTAGGAAGGTGTTCAGTGAGCCCAAGGTTAGGATAGCAGAAGGTGCTGTAGGTCAGGCTCTCGGCACAGCCGCAGAGCTTCAAAGAGAAAGGAGGACTCTGCGCTGCATTTGCCGGAGGAGGCAAGGCGCACTGCAGGGTCTGTGCAGAGGCAGCTTGCTTGTTTACTCAACTTTTGTACTGCCGTTAGTCCAATGCCTGCTAAAGCTCTCCATTCCCAACAGCTTTTTTTTTGCATGTTTAAAAAACAGCAATACACATGCAAATGTTGTGTGTTGATAAAATCCACACTTCAGATGCATAATTTAAGGTGCAACCAAAAATATACTTGGATTTTGGCAGTGCTTACAAATGGATTCGTACCCCGAGCCTTACCTCACACCTAAACATGAGTGAAGATAAAAAAGAGTTTGTGCATAATCCACCATGCTGCTTAGTAAGCAAACATGAAAGAGAAAGCAAAGCATTGTTTGGAGGAGGGAGAGAGTTATCTGAGAAATACGCTACTAGGCGTACCTTAGATAATCACTGGCTTTAGGCTAAAAACTCCTCATCACGCTTATGTGAAGAGCCTTTTCGCAGGTGAAACTGCTGCAGATGCCAGCCCACTGAGCCAACTATCTAGTCCGAGCAAATCTAAAAGGCCAGTACCCACCACAGAAGCCAGTTAACTTGTTTCCATCACTGGTGGAGGCAACTTCTGTAAATAGGATTTGGCCCAGCAGCAAGCAAAGTGAATGGGGGCACGGTAAGAGGTAAAATGGCCATGACAGTGTGCAGAGGCTTGAAAAGTTTTCAGCCCAGGAAACATCCCCTATATGAGTACACCACATTCCATATCACAAACCTGCAGTGCGGTGGGGCTGATGAAAACACCCTAACAAGCACAAAGAAGGCACATTCAAAATTGTGGAAGGGCCCCATCCCCACTGTGGTAGCACTGCAGAAGAGTCATTTGCAGAATGACAACTACCACCATTACAACCTTTGCAGGGAAAAAGAGAGAGACGCTTTCTAAAATTGCTTCAATTTCTGAGTGTCATGCCCATAATTAGCTATGACCCCACACTGTGTTATAAGGCCCTGGAAAGAAATGATGGGGAGGCATTTTTAGCCAGCCCCTCAAGTTTTAAGAAAATAATTGCTTAAGCCTCATAAATAATAATTATTTCAATTGATGAATAATTTTGACTCATTTTAGGTTTCAAGTAATATTTAATAGTGCCATGCAGTATAGTAATTGTGGAATTAAGAATTCATTCGTCACTCATGTATATTCTTATTTGAATTAGATCAAGTTAAAATTATTATTTCTTTTTTAGAAAGGTAATTTAAATGACAGTCAATATGTTCATGATTCCATCAAGAGTTTAGAAAAATCTCCTAATATTAAAAGATTGTAGTCAAACCTTGTCCCCCCATACGCTTTCACACACACAAAACCACACAAACATACGGTCTCCCTCCCCAAGTGTGTTAAGCTTTGTTCTTACAGCCCAGAAAGCACAACACTTGAGTAACCTTTCACGCTGAACTTAGAGTCTCTTTCTCCAAGTGAAAATCATGCTTTTGATGTCAGTCCAGACATGCCGAACACAGGATCTGACACTGAAAAGAAAAATGTCCGAGATAATGAAAAATGTGCTTCTCTCTCCAGGGAGTTTTACAAAATTATTTTTATGATCAGAAATAATTTACTGATGGGAAATGAGATGCCACTTACAAGGAAATTCAACATTAGTCCTAATAATTTTTCCGGTGAATTACTCACGAATCTCAAAGCACTTGATCAGTGATAAGTTGCATAACCCAGAGCGATGTGGTGCAGGAAAACCTGTGTCCATCTTACAGATGAGGATGTGAGTTTGAGAGACCCTAACCACAGCCTGAAGCACTCTCCCATCTGCTGCCTTCTTCATCGTCTCCTTCACAAAAAACCAATCCCTCTCCCTGTCTGAAGGGACAAAGGAGTGAAGAATGGATTTTTGGAGCCTGATAGAACATCATCTGCAGGCAGATGGGGAAACAAGGCTCAACCAAAGGGGATCAAAAAAGCAAAAGAGAACGCAAGAGCAAACCCAAACAAGGCCTGTCATTTGGGATTTTCAAGTGAAATGTTAATCAGGACCTAACGAAGGTTCTTTAAAGCAGCTAATGTTTTACTACAGCATGGGAGCTAGGATATGGCTGAACCAACTACAGTCAATAGTCCTTTCATGTGGTGAAGAAGGAAATGCTGATGCATTTTTAGGCAATGATGAGGTCAGAAGATCTTTCAGAGTCTGGCCTGGCAGCCATGAGAAATGGAAAGCGAAGATCCCACCAAGACACGAATCAGCCTGGTCAGTCCTCTCGTAAGAGTAGAGGGCTGGAAGGGAAAAAAAGCTATTAAAAAAAAGAGGGAAAGGGCTCAAGATTGATGAGGTGGGCAGTAGCTCATATTTACATATCTGGGGCCTCCTTGACAGCAGAAAAAATAAGTTAACCCAAAAAACAGAAATCTAATCTACATTCACTTCCCAACTTGTCAAAAGCCCTCAGTGTAAAGCAGCCACACTTGGCTGCACAGAGGTGTTCCACAGAGGGACCCCGACCAATAAATCTGTTTGATTTCCTGTTATGAGAAGCAGACAAAGAGATATGGCTAGGGATGGGCAGAGCTGTCTGCATAAGGGAAGAGCCTGTGCTTTCACCCCAAACTCAAATCCACCCTCTCCGAGGTTAGGAAAAGTTCAGTTCACTTTGGGGATTTTTTAGCATTATTTCTCATCTTCGCATGTTCCCGTGGGAGCTGGAAGTAGATGGGACAAAGCATTTCTTTCCTGCTGGCAACAAGCAGCCCTGAAAGTGTCACACAAAAGTTTGTTCTTGAGAGACTTCCAGTCCAAGGGTGTGATCTTGCAACCCCTCCAGCTGTGAATAATGCAGTGACATTTTTAATGGTTTTGCTGTTGGTGAGAGTTTCTTGGCATTACTCTACAAGTGTTTTCTCCCCACCACTTCTTCCTTGCTTTCTTCGCCCCTTCATCCAGTGCACTTTACACATAAACAGAAAAGGAAAGCAAAGTTTTCAGATCAAAAAGACTTTTTTTCCAAGACCCTGGGAAGAACCTGCACAATGCTAACAATATTGCAGAACAGCAGCTGTTTGATAAGGTTCCTTTCAGGAGGTGACATCAGAAGTCGAATGCTATTTTGCCCACAGTACATAGACTAACAGCCTGACCCTGCAGTCCCCGACCAATAGACGTTTCATGGCATAAATTTTCTAGAAGTATAGTAGGTCCACAACAACATTTGAAAGCAGTTAGGATGAATGTGGCAGCATTTCAATGTATTTTCTGAAACATCACAACTAATACCCATGTTCCTGTAAATGTATACTTTCAGTATTGCTGGTAATTGACCTACAACTTCAGCAACCCTCACTAAATTATCTCTCAGTGACGACAGCGAAAGGTTTCAAAACCTTTGAGGGAAACGAGACCATGACTATGGATGTAAATTTGCTCTTTTGAGTTTATTTTGTTGGTGGTGTGGTTTTTTTCTCTTTAGAGAGACCCAAAATCTATGAAAAGGAAACTGATTTTGATAAGATTGAGCGGGTGGAATTAAGAAGCAAACACAAAATCCAGTGCACCGTAAGCGGGAATCCTGACCCGAAGATCGAGTGGAAGTGGCAGCCCTGCAGCCTCACAGACACACTGTAAGTGGACATTCCTACAGGTGAACATGTTGCAAAATAGTTTGGTAGTTTCAAGTCAGTCTTTCTTTCCAGTACCTCTTATTTATCTTAGTTAAAAATCACAAGCAGTGATTCCTCACCTCAAGGGTTATGAACCCAGCAGACATCTAGTTGTGTATGATCTTCTTGGAGTTACAAGCACCTTCTATATTATCAGAATTGTGTCAAATAAGTTTAAAGTGACTAAAGATCAGGCTTGAATTTTCTTTAACTTGACCAGCAATGCCCCTTTGACTTACCAACATCTTTTCTTACACCTCTCAGATGTAGCCTACATAGTTGACAAAGAAAAAACAGATAGGTGCTTTCTGCTGGGTGGTAACACACTTTTTTCCTTAGTAAGAGCTATTGTCAGACAAACTTGCTAAAGGTTTGGCTTCATTTAGTTGCCATATGGAATTCATGCTACTTCCTAAGGGCTGTCTTCACTAGTGCACACTGAGCATGGGCTCCTGTGGCAGCATCTGTGTTGCAGAAGCTGGAAGAGGTAACCAGGCCTTCACGCCTTACTGAGGACGCTTCTTTGCTAAAGTCTGGAGGCAGCCTGAGGTGTGAAGGCACAGAAGAAAGTCACTGGGTCAAAACTGTCAGAGAGGAATGAGGCAAGTTAAAACACAAGATGCTTTTCGAGATTTGCCTTATACAAGAAGACATTTTCTTTGCTCCTGCTGTTATATGAGCAGAGTGATTTATAGAGAGAGGTCTTGGCTGAGGTCTGAATACTTCCCCTGGTAGCCCCAGGGGACATACAGGAGCCATGTATAACATTTCTGACTGCACTTCAACTCTTCCCTGCAATGAGAGGGCTGAAGTCAGGTTTTCCATCCATTAAAAAAATGAAGGCAGGTCTAGGAAGAAAGAGAGAAATTTGCTGCATGGTTCCTTATTTTCTCACCATTTCAATGCTTTTCCAAATGCTGTGAATGGCAAGTCATGAGACAGGGAAAAATCACAGAGAAGCTCATTTCCCAGGTTCTCTGCTGCAGCAGTTGCAGTGATGTTGGGTAATCTAGTCTCAGGTTGGGTCTAAAAAGTGACCTTGTGTCCCTCCACAAGGGAAGTAGCCCATTACCTCATTTAGGTAGTTACACTGCTCCTGCAGGAATAAAACGACAGAGATTTGTAGGCTTAGGTAGGGCTGTTGGCATCGCAGGTCAGCAGAAGGCATACAAACTGCTGCTTCGGAGGTGTTCAACAAGAGCAGAATGGAAACACCATAAGGAAACAGGTTATGTATTCTGTAGGAAAGCCACAGTGATGACCTGAAATCTTTTCCAGACCTTTCTGTCTAGGGAGAGAGAATTGGTCATGAATTATGCCAAATTAAGCCAGATTTGAACCAGTGACCTGGTAGCAAAAGACCTCGTATAACCCTTGTTCCAGCTCTCTGACTCTCTGATCTTATCAATTTAAATACAATTGCAGAGTGGTGTCTACCTCTTCTGGCCTCCGGGGCAGCCTTATCTTTTTCCAGCAGAAGCTGTAGGAGGATTCCTGTGGGAAATGACACAGACCCCATTTCCTTCTGTTGTCTCACTTCCTCTCTCTCTCTCTCTCTCTCCCCCCTCCTCACTAGTGCACTTTGAATCCCAAAACACTATCATTGTTCCTTATAGCTGTGATGTGATTTGCTTCCTTTGAGTTTTTTCCCTTCATCCTCAAGACAGAATTGTGCCTTGCAGGAAGTCACTCAAGACATCTTCTAATTAGGCTCTTTTGAGAGCTATAAACCCTCCCTTGACCCAGGGTGTTACCCACGCATCTTGTGTGGGTTTGGCAAAGGCATGGCTGATTTATGGATTAGTTTTCTGCAGCATCGGGCCTTGGTCATCATCTGTAGAAGTCCATACTCATTTTACCTCCTATAATCCTAATCTGCTATGGTGGGCTCAGAGGCCGCTGGGACCGGCCATGGGAAGTGCGGTGCCTCTGCTGAGGCAGAGGAGGCCATAAGGACACTTCCTTGTCCTCCATTGTGATGACTTGCGCAAGGTGCAATTGCAGCTAGTTGTGGAACTGAACTGACTTCACTAACTTGCCGTCACGGACTCACAGTTAGTAACAGCCAGCCGTGCTGGACTGGAGCTGAACTGGCAATTTTAAAATGAAAGGCCTCCTCGAGTTGCACAGCTGGCAGCACCCTCAGCCAGGATGCCTGGAGCTCTAGCCTTGCTGAAGCCTTTGCACTCCTAAGCATGAGAAGGCCTTTGTCTCTGGTTATTTATTCCAAGGGCTGTAGTTATAGAAGACAGAAAAGCCTTTGCCTTGGATGGTGCAGGTATACCTTTCTGAATGATGTGCTACATACACTGCTCTTTGCCCATAATTCAAACTGAAGATTGATAACTGACTGAGATATGGTTATCTTCTGGGGAATATGCAATATTAAAGGAGCCTTCCGCTATTGTTATCCCAGTATTTATCCATTCTACTCCCTCAGCCTGCACTTCATGTTGGAAAGCTGAGCAGATAGACAGACACGCTCAGCAACATTCATCTCCCCACAGTTTTGAATGACTGGCATTTTGAATTTTGAAATGCACTGCAAGTGCTAACAGAGCACTTAAAAAGCCACAGCTGCATTGAGTTGGAGTATAACTCATATTAGCCAGATTAAACTCACATGATTTAATTAGTTGTCCAGTATTTTCTATTTTCAATCTTCAGAAAGTTTAGGGGGTTTCCTTGCTGGTCATATACTGATCTTTGTCTACCTCTGTCAAGATGCTTTGTAAATTACTTTGAAATGTTGCAATGAAGGAATACAGTAGTTTCATGAAGAGGTAACAATCTCCAGCAGGAATAGCTTTTAGGAGTTTTTAAGACCTAAGGCTACTGTCTAAGAATGACATTCTCTCTCTTTAATAATGCCTCCCTGGGTTATCTGCAGTGAGTCGGGTTCTTGAACACCACCTTTGCTTTTCTACCTCCAGATGCAACCCCGATGGGCAAAAAATTGTGGTTCAGGAGAACATGTTCATAGGCAACAAGATCAGAAGCATTGAAAACATAACCATGAAGCATGGGGATAAAAGAAAGGTATGTGTCTGATGAAAATCTGAGCAATGATGTCATGGAATAGCAGTGGGCTTTACGGAGAGGACGCTGCGCTCACACGGAGCTCTCTGCCCGCAGTTCCCAAGCTGCTGCGGGTTGTTAGCATGCTTTAAATTCCACAGCCCTGGGATCATTTTCAGATCTCTGCTGTTTATAAATACCGGGATTCTGACAATGATGTCACATACCCTGTTTAAAACTCTCCAAAGACTTTTGGGTCAAAAACCTCTCTGTCTGCCTCAGTCTTGAGAAAGTGTAAGACCGGTTCAGTGCAAGAGGGGTCCTGTGAAGCGCACACAACTGATAAGAACTCTGAGTTCATTAAAATGCTTAGCACTTAGAGAGCACTTTGTACTGCCCAACCTTGCCTACTCTCCCAGTAGCAGGAGTTAAACAGCTGTGCAATTTAAGAGGCCTATGGTGGCCAGAGGTAGCTGGCCTGATTTTCAAGGTGTGTAAATGACTGCAATACCTGCCTGTTTCAGCAGGAGTTGTCAACGTTTCTTTACCCATTTGGGTTGCCAACCATGTTACCAAGCCAATGAAAGTGGGAAGACCTTCTTCCTTCCACACTTCCCTGCCTCCTTCCCCTTCCAAACAGCACCAGGAGCACACTTCCTGCATGAACTGCAAAGAACCCAGCCATGAATTATCTGTGTTAAATGCCTCCCAGGTACCTGTGGTGATACTGAGTGATATTGTTTACACACGTCCATGCTAATCCTTGAGAAATTGCTGCAGCTGTTCTGCTCTAGATTCACAGACTTCTGGCTATGCCTTGGAGAAGATACTGTGGTCTGGCTCAGACCGTTGTTTTACCCCTGTTGGACTGACAGAGGTTTGTGGCTGTAGGAGTGGTTTTGCAGCTACAGGTTTCGAGATGGATGCTCCAGATAGTTTACTGCCTAATCCTGCAAGGTGCTGAACGCTGCAGTTCATATCCTGGTATACCTTTAAGCATATGATAATTCTTGGGCTACTCCCATGCTTAAAGTTAAGCACAAAGCTAAAGTGCTCTTCTGGATTGGGTCCAGACTAAATCAGCATCTGGCAGGATCAGTGCCTTAGCCATCTGCTCTTTCTCATGGAGACTTTCCAGCTCTAAACATAATCTAAAACAGAGCTCTGAAAACATGGAAGTTGGGCTGGGAAGGAGAAAATCAGTGTTCGCATTTCATTCCTGAGTTTTCCCCTTGCTGGAAGATATTTATAAATCAGATTTATTTAGATGGCATAGTGCTCCTTGAGCTTTGTTTTTAATGTATTCTCTAAGAATTTTACATCTTAGGTAAAAGCAACTACCTACAAAGTGCTAATTACTTCTAAAAAATGGAGGTTGGTGACATGTACCTACAAAGTTTCTTCCTTTTCTAAAACTTTCTGGTTGCTGCATGGACTGACAAGAGTTCTCCAGCTCTCATGGCTACTGTTTCTCTCCATATATACAGTCTGTCTAAATATATGATCTGGTGTCCAAGAGCTTAGTTTATATCTGATGATCAGTCTTAAAGTTATGTTAGTCCCCATATAAAAGTGAAGGGTTTCACAATTGCTGTGACTCAAAAAACATCTGTTTGCTGAATTATCCCACATGCTGGCATAGTGAGACACCTCAACAACACAAAATCAGAAACATTTTTCTTTGTTTTATGCATACATACACCACTCCCATTTCTTCTTTTACCAACTTTGCTGAGGCAAATATGCAACTGGGTGAAATTTTAGTCTGCTAGTGGACTTAAGATGGGATTTGGCTGCAGTCTCTGAATGAGGTGTTTTAGGAGTGCCACAGAGCTCCTGGATCCAGTGGGGCACTCCAAACATCCTCAGTCTATCTTGGTTCATGATTAGGGACTTCCAGCTTTCCCCTATCACCTAATTTCCCTAGAAAGAAAAGGTGCAGCAATCTCCAGGTACAGCAGTCAGAGGAGAAATAGTGCTCCGCTCCCGCAGAGGACACCATAGCACCTACCCACAGGTCAGTCCCGACATCACCATGTGCCTGAGTTTCCTGCCTGTAAAACACGGTGGACACTAGAGTGCTAGGAGAAGGGAGGCACAACTGCTTAGTGGAAATGAGGACCATGAGAGAACCTCAGTACAAGGACCCCATGCAGTCCTCAGGACTCCTCTTGTTCCCTAAGAGCTTTGCTGCTGCTCACACCTTGAGTACCACAAACAGCCCCGAAGCTGCTCCTCGCTCTGCCCTGCACAGCCATCTCTGCTCTTTCTATAAACTCCAGGCATCCTAAAGTATTCATTTTTTAGATATGTTTAAAAGCTCAGCCTACAACCCTTTAGCTTAAGCTTTTACATATTTCATTATTAAAGTTTCATAAAAATACTTCTTTACAAGTTACATAATTTTACAATTTATAGTATATTCATTATTTTCATCTCCCGCTGATCCACTGGTTGAAAACACATTCTGAGATGTTTCCTAATAATTTTTACGTCCTGATTAAGATTTACTCAAATTAATAAAACTAGATTTTATGAATCTCAGGTTTCAGCACTTTGTCTCCCTGCTTACATTAGCAGACAATTCCTCTCCTTCCCCCTTTCTGAAGTCCAAGGCTATCTGTGTTAAGTAGAGTCTTTAGATAATAGAATATAATTCAAAAAAAGACACTGATGAAAACTCATAGCCTTCAGACTTTTCCTTGTGTTTTATCAGTCATTATTCCCACCAGAAATGGAATAGACAGGAAACAGCCCAATCCATTCCCACCATGTCCTAGCAAGTAATTCATCTGCATTGACTAGCCAGATGAAATAATAAAGATGTTGGAGTCTGACTGAGTATGGCTTTTATTGACTGTGTTATGAAGCTGGGATTAGCTGAGATTGGTTATTTTTCCTGTGTGATTTGAGCCTGTCCAATGATAGCTGGAGTCTCAGAGCAGAAGGTGGAATTTACCTAGTCTCTAAGATTTCTCAGCATCCCTAGAGTTCACCCTTGAAGAACTGTAGCAATGCATGCTGGTTCAGCAACATATGAAAAAATGCATTAATGTTTTAGAGCTGCTAAAAATATGGGAACAAACCCCCAGAAATTACCAGCTCCAGAATCTTGCTCAAAAGCTAGCTTGCAGGGCAGCAAGCAAGGATTTTTCCAGCAGACCACTGATGCTTGATGTGATCTTTGATCTTTGATCTTTGATCACATCAAGATCTTTAGACATCTATTTAACAAAAGTGGCATGTAAAATTGAGGTCTCTTGTCATCTTCGTCATAATGATTATTCCATTACAATTCCACAAATGGAGAAGTGAATTTCACCCCCTCCTGTCTTCTAAAGGCTGAGTCTCATTCCTAAAGAAAAGCATGTTATCATTAATGTTATGATGTACTGCACTGAAGTTTGGGTCAAATAGCGGTTGAGGCAATTGCATCGTGCTAGTTTAATTTTTCCAGTGGTTTTGAGTCAATATTGAACTTTTCACTTTGTGATTTAAACTACAGTGTAGCTACCTCTGAAAACTGCTTTTTAACACCAGGTAAAACACCCATGATTGCATGAATTGCCTGAATTTCCTCTTCAAGTTGCAAGGAACTAGATCACTACTTTATTTTCTTTCCTTTTAGTAAACTGCACATACTGGTCTGAGTTTGGGAGAACAGGACATAGCAGAAAAGAACAGCAAGATCCATACATAATTCAGTCTCATTGGGGGTTTCTATTCATCTCTTTTCTCCCTTTAATGTATATATGAGAAAGTGGCCTGACCATGTGGATGTTTCTGCAATGAAACTCATACACCTCTTCTGCTAGTGAAATTCATAACCACTCAAGAAAATTGACCCAAAAATGCCAGGTTTAAACCTCCTGAAGGAACAAAAAGACTACATTAGAGTAGTGGGATACATTTGGTGAAAAGTATGTGAGCAACTCGGGCGGGCTGTTTAATCTGTCACCCTGTGTGGGTGCCCGTTTCAGTGAGCTCCCGCAAGCCTTGTCACATTAGTCTCTGGCAGGGGAAGGTGAACAGTCATGCGGCTGGGTTTTTGAACAAAGCATCCACTCTCTGGGAGACTAGCCCATATCTTTCAGGCACTACCCAAGCACAGGAGCACATGAACTACTACACTGTCCTTGGCAGGTCTTCTTGAGAGAGCCTGGCTAGCAGCAGGGACATAACAAATGGCCCTCTGTCTTCCCTGCCCTCTTAAATTCATTAGCTGCAATCGCTGGGTGTGAGGAAGAAGCATGGGGGTGGTAATTGCTCATGACTAGCCAGCACCTACCCACCTGTCCTAAGGCCAGAGAGTGATCAGTCCATCCATACTAGAAATGTATACCGGTTCCTCCAGAGGCACCTCAAACCTCTGTTTTTCCCCAGTTTCCTGCCCTGTCCAGCACCTTTGCTGGTGACATGGTACTACCATCAGCTCTGCCACACTCTGTGAGGAAGGCAATGATAGTTCTCATTTACAGGGGGAGAAACGCCCACTGCCAGAGATGAGAGCAAACCCTAGAAGTTCTCAGTCAATTCACAGACTTCTCTTATCACTTGTCCTCAGTCCATGTTTTGAATGAATGAACTAAGATCATGGATCAGAATTGTCAGGCTATAAAAAGAAGTGTTATTCTGTGCCATTCAAGTAGATGGATCGGGAGCTAGCTGAATATTTTCTTTATGGGGTCTCTGGTGAAGTTCCTATAATTTCATCTCCCTCTAGCCACCTCCACCCCAGCTCTGCCAGAGTTAGACAGCTGAGAAGTTTTCCACCCACTTTTTCTATTCCTCATCCTCGCCCACATATAGCTAACGAAGTGAAAGAGAGAAGAATTGTTAACTAAAACCGTTGGAGGGAGGGATTAGACAAAGGAAAGAGAAAGCAAGGAATAACAAGATATATTAATTCATGCTGGCTCCAGCTTAAAAAAAGGTCTTGCTGCTCTGTCCTTACTACAAGATGTCTTAAAACACTCATGGTATATGACTGTGGAATGTTATTTGGCTGCTTCTAAAATAGCTTGTTTTTATCAGTTCGGGAACATTACAATGCAAGACATATGGACTTTATTGAACTATTCCATTATGAGTTTTCCCAGCAGCAATGTCTATTTACTTGTCATAGCTGTTCTTCAGAGATCAGTCATTTTATTTCTTTTTTTATTGAGTTTTAAACTTAGCTTATTCTTTTATAGTAATTATTTATTAGCTAATAATCCCTTCTTTGGGCTCACAGTATTGGGTGGCCTTTAGGTTAAGTAATAGGAAACGGAGCCCTTTACTTCCAAATTCAACACAGGCAATCAAAACTGGTCCAAAGGATGTTTGGTGTTTGGTATGCAGTGAACTCACAGGATCTCAGTCCAGCTCCCGCTAGGAAGATGTCTAGACAATACATGCCAATAATTTGTTATTAATTACCATTGGTTCCAGCGCAGTCTGCACAGAAGCTAAGGACTGAACAGCCACATAGTTTGTGCTACCACTTGTGGCTGGAGTACACTGACAAGGATTAACTGTCGTTTAGTCAGAACTGCTCTTGACTAGGACATGGAGTGGAAGGTAAACTAAAAAGTGTGAACTTCCAGGCTGTAAATAGTTCATGAATAGTAATTTCACTGAAGAGATACAATGTTTCAAGGCAATTGCAGATTTCACATCAGGATCATTATTTAGGCTTAGCAGAAAGTGCTGTGCTCTGTCTGGGATCAGAGTTTTCTGAGTAGAAGGCATGAGAAACAGCTTTGATGTGAGCCCTGCTTTGAGTAAGAGGTCGGACAGGAGACCACCAGCGGTCCCGTGCAGCTAAGGTCCTTCTGCGATTTCACGAGTCTAGATGTGGCAACATGTCTCAAACTTTTCTATCCTGGCTCTGATTCCAGGAATGGAAAATCCTTCGCCAGGTGCATGAACTAAGTGCACAAAGTAGATTATCCCCTCAGAATTTTTTCCACTCCATACTAATGGTCCCCAAATGCTGGGACTGTGCCACTCCACTGAGAGAAGTCTGCTAACAGTTTTCATGGTTAATAATGGGAAAAGATTCCTATGTTTGGTTACTCGAGTTCAAACCATTTTCTCATTCAACTTCTTTTTGCAGACTTTCCTTGAAATGGTTGCATTGAAAGTATAGCATTGTATACCCTAAATGCAATACGGCATTTAGAAGAACAAAATCCTTACCCCTACCTGCCACTATGACCAAATACAGACAAATTTCAAATTTTCAAATTTTCAAGTTTGTTCAGCTTGGGTTGCCTACTGGTGATGAACCACTGCCAAAACATCGGCATTGTGAATACTATGGGGTTTAACATCTGGGTTAATAGGGGTTACTTTTCGATGGGATCTCCTTGGTTGATTTCAATGGGATATCCTTGACATACAGATACTTCAAAAAGCAGATACCACTGCTGGCTTCCTAAGTGTTTCTTTCAGGTTCCTTTTGGTAAAAGACAAAACTGTGTGGTCTTATAGAAGGAGAGAGGATTTGGATGCCCTTTGGTATAGCATGTGTGTGTTCCAAAGCATCACTCTGTTGCAGACTAAACCAGGATTAGGTTAGTTTGGCAACTGAGAACTTTATTTAAGATGCTGGAAAGATAACTGGACTCCCAATCTCAGGGATTCACCCGGGAACACACAGCTAGAGTGAAAAGCTGATGCATAATGATTTCAATGGATTCATCTTATTACAAGAAAATCACTTAAAATCCTTCATTTCCTGCTCTGAAATCACATATATTTTTCTGCTGGATGCTGCTGGTTTAAAAGTCAGATTTTGGAGGTCGCTGGGAGGTGCTAGTTCTAAGACAAGACAGTAAAGTACGTTATCTCTTGTGCTCAGGTGTGTAGCATATCCAAGTGCATTACAGCGATTTTGAGCATATGAACAAGCAAATTACTTTTTCTCTTTTCCTCAGTAAATTTTTCCCAAAAATTTGTCCCCAGATTGTTTCCTGCCATCATTTTAACATCTTTTTCACCTTCACATCTAGACACCATTGAGATTAGCTAAGATGAGGTCTCAGTATACCTATTTGCTCTTTTTTTTTTTTCCCACTACCATGTCAGGCTTTTCTTTCAGGCTTTTCATGTAGTTAGAGACATTAGCATCTGTGGGTGTTCATGAGCATATGTGTGCGTTTACCTCTGGGCCACCAAACGCAGCTTGAGGCATTGCATCAGTTTTCAGAAGAGTCACAGTGTCACCCCTAACACTTTGGACATATTCAAAAAAGGATAATTACACTCCCCTTTACAACTTTAACTGGCTCTACAGTATTATTCTCGACTTCCCATCTAGAGCTGTCACTTAGCAAGACTAATAGCTGTTAAATAGCTGTCCAAATTTATCCCCTTCTGTCCTCAGCACGTACATTTATATTGGCCTTTTCTATTCCCAAATATAAAATTCTAAGATCCAGTAATCATGAGAAGAAAGATCTTGGTCCTGATTCAGCAGTAATTCAAAAGGCAGTGTCTACTGCTTAATGTCAGGGGTAGTGCTCTGAACATGTGCTTGTTAATAACCTGTGGCATTAGGCCCACTGCTACAGGAATAGAAAAAGGAGGAGGAGCAGACTGCTGCTCTGGGTGATTTTATATCCAAGTTAGAGCTATTTTCACATCATAAATAAATCAGAACTGCACAGCTCTTTCTTCAGTGGACACCAGAGGGAGCTGGGTTTACTGGTCTCCTGTTTTCACCCCTAAATTTGGTTTGTCCCTATTCTTGGTTAGTTTCTGTGTTTGGTGCCCATGAAAAGTAGATACTTTTCCTCTTGCCCGTTATTCTGCTGAAAATGTTCCCCATTAAAATGTAAAATGCACATGGGATCAAAACCTTTGAAACTCATTTCCCTACAGGATTTAAAGTGCCAAAGCTCAGAAAATCTTAAATAACTCTCTGAAAATACATCCTGCACAGCTATAGACACATTCATGGTGCAGCTTTATGAGGAGTAAAAGAATGTCTTGTGTGAGTTTAGTTTAGGATATTAAAAAGAAAGTCCAGAGATGCTTTTGTGCACTTCAAAGCGCTCTCTGGAGATAAGGACAAAGGGCCAGAGGGTGTTATAAGTTTTGATTCTCAAAGTCCTTAGAGAGGACGGCAAAGAAAGTAATATTTGTTCCAAATGTGAGGGCTCAGAGTTCCTCAGGTGCATGGCTGCAGGGGAAGCAAAGTAATCTTGCAAGAACATCTCTGTCTTGGTGGGTTAGACCCTGCTTTCTTGCTAGCAGCCCAAAGGAAGTACTAGAAATAATTAAAGCAATGACCTGTGGATAGTGCTCCATGAGCTTGTGATGTTGCATCATGACAGGTACAGGGGAGTGCCATACGGCTGGCTCCTCATTAAGAAGGTCCTATACAGAAGCAGGGGCTTAGGATGTTTAAGGAACACACGTTCTTAAGGATGTGTTTGAGTTCAGCCCCATGAGTAACTGAACCACTTCCTTTTTCTACGTGGTGAAGCTCAGGACAAGTGTTCCTTCCTTCTCCTTCACAATCCTCCCTTTCCTTCTGCATTTGCGAAGTGTCTTAGCACAGGCAGCTTCTCCAGAGCTTCCTTACTTATCACACAAGTTCTGGTAAGGCTCTGAGGAAGGTTTATGGAATCAAGGGGCTTCCAAGAACAATTTATAAGAGTGAGCTGGGGCCCAAAGGGGCCACATCCCTCCCTCCCTTCTCTGGGGTTACAGCAAAGCAAAGCAAAGCAAAATCTTGCAATATTCTTTATACCACATCCATGTGAATGACATTGCAAATGTGGGTGTCCTGTTACCCACGGAAACCATAACTGAAAAGCAGAAAAGAAAATAGGTGGATATGGGGCTTCATTTCCAGTGTCTTAGATGAATCTTCCAGGTCCTTCACTTTAGCTTTTTGCTGCTGTTGTCACACAAAGACCGTGGCAGTGTGTCAAAGGGGAACCCTGTTTTTCATGGGGGAGACAGAAAGAAAAGAAGGGGAAGGTTTAGGAGTGAGGAGGGAAGAGAATTAACTGGGCTGAGGTGATGGGAGATGAGAGACCAAAAACCTAATAGAAGCACTTGCCTGTTTGTGAGCTTCACTCATTACTAGAAACTCATTTGTTAACTGTTTTTCTACCATAAAACATATACTTATCCACTACTTTCAAGCCTCTCTGCTAAGCCTACACTACACTCAAAGCCTTTACTTTTTCTCTCTTTGCTTGGCAGATTGTGAGCACACTAACTATGGAGAACAGCAGTGCATCAGGAATCTATTACTGTGTGGCTTCAAACAAGATCGGCGAAGAAGAGAGGAGCATTGAGTTCTACGTCTCAGGTAAACAACACAAGAGACACTACACAGAAACTAGATGTTGATGATCTGATTTACCTTAAAGTTTTATATGGCTGGTGAGAGCCTGTTAAAACTTCTGGGAATCTCTGCATGTTGTGTTTTCAAAGTACTCCCAATCGCACCCCCCCAGGTTCTTCACCATATGCAAGGTTGGGTCCTGCGTCACTGCACAGCTGAGTTTGACACGTCCAGCATCAGACCTGATGCCCCTTTTGCCCTTTTCAAGCTGCAGATGCAGGCCCTGAGTCTAGCTGCCTGTGTCTTAAAGCATCACTCATGACATTTGAGCGCTGTCCTCATGAAACCTCTAGCAAAAGCTAAGTCCTTTGTAGTCTTCCAAAGGTCTGAAGCCTCTCCCTGACTCAGGAGAACGGTTGGTCTCCAATTAAGTCAGCAGACATAGCAAAGGTGAGCAAGGCCAATATTCAGACCTAATCCAGGGCTGATATCACTGGGAGTTGTTGTGACATTGGATCCCTGCCTGAGCAATTAGCCTTTCCAGTGCCCTTTAAGGAGGGAGGAGGTGGACATGCTATTTCTCCAAAGAACACAAATCCAAACAAATATCTGCTTAACCTTTCAACACAGAAATTCTTTAGTAGTGAGATCAAGACCTACATAATGCTTTTAGGAGAGATGGGAGTTTAAAAAAAAAAGAAGAGTCCAGGGACAGCCTTGTTCAAGTGCTTAACCAGAACAAACTGAATCATTTCTATGCTCACTTTCTGGATGAGTGGATGTTGGCTGGTAGAATTTGCATCAAAATAACAATTTTTAGAACAAAAAGTGCAGAAGTGTCCTGGAAGGTAAATGTTCGATTCTTAGTACTTGGTTTCTTCCCCATGAAGCAACTTCTGAAGGCAAAGCTCGCTCGTGGCAGTGCTCTGCACTCCTCTGCCTCTCTTGCATCCTGTGTTGTTTTACTCCATTGCTCTAAAGTAATTCAGCACATTTCAAATCGGGCTAACCAAAAAAGGGGTCACTAAACATTGTTACCATTCTTACTATACAGAAGTGCTAATACGAAAAATGTCATCCAACGATAATGAAGCGCGGGAAAGATTTCACCTCCATTTACAGCTTCTTTGTACTACCCCAATGCCTTATGGAGACAGAAGAAGGTTTAAGCCTCCAAAAGATATTTTCCAAAGCCCCAACTCTTATTTACTTAGGAAAAAGCCCTTCAAGTTGCACTTTTGGGAGATACAGCTCAGACATAAGAGGTCCTCAAGATGTCCAAGGCAGGCTGAAGACTAGCTATTAATTTTACACTTCACCACTTCCAAGTGTTGAGTCTTCACGTAGGTTTGTTTCTGCTCTGAATTCTGCCAGCTATTATGTTTGGATGGGTTACTCAAAGCCGCATGTTCCCAAGCTATTCACAGTACTTTGTAATACTTGGTGAGTAAAACCAATGCTGCAGCAACTAAACAAGCAACTAGCATAAGGTCAGATTCAAAGGGTTAGATCAATCCACGCACCTTTCACAACTATGTTTTATTTTAATAATAGAGTTATGTAGGGTTTTTTTCCCCCACAGTGAGCTAATATTTCAGATTTTTTATTTTAAGATCAATCTAGCCATGTTTTGAGACACAAATATTTTAATCATGAATTTTAATTATGAAGGAAATGAATCACTGGACAAAATTACTGACAGCAGTTATGGTGAAATGTTTCCACCAAAACAGACCAGGAGGTGAACAGGGCTTGGCAAGACAGATATATTCTTGCCTGTGAAGAAAAGACGGTGAGTTTGTGCCATTCTGGGGAAGAGGCAGATGCTGAACGAGCATGACTGACTTTTATAAGTGCTGTGTTTAAAAATAGTGGTGTTTATGGATTAGAAAGAAATGAAATCTTTCTAAATGTGGCCATCCTGATCCTAAAGTAGGTCATGTTGCAGTGGTAAAATAGCAGCAGGGTGACCTGCTGCTGGGTTTCTTTACAT
This sequence comes from Calonectris borealis, assembly GCF_964195595.1. Lineage (NCBI taxonomy): Eukaryota > Metazoa > Chordata > Aves > Procellariiformes > Procellariidae > Calonectris > Calonectris borealis. The sequence goes on along the minus strand of NC_134324.1, from coordinate 22,520,907 downwards.
GATGGTCCTCTGCTGAGTAATGCATATTATCCACCAAGTGGCCAGGCTGCTATAAGAGCTGCTGCTGAAGGTCTACCTCACAGATGAAAAGAAAGCACTGTCTTCTACTGGGTGCACTTGGAGGAGGCTAAGCAACTGCCAGGTTACTCTCACCAGAAGTTGTCTCTAGTCTCAGTGTTGGAGGGACATTCAGGGACAGTTTGTGAGGTACCAAACGGGGGGAAGTCCAAAAGCATAAGGCTCTAAGCAGGCCACTTTACAATTGCTAGGCTGATTAATTTTATGCGGCTTGAACCTAAAAGCTGAGATAAAGGCTGAGTTAGAGTCTGAGAGCACACAAGCAATGTGTGGGCCTTTAGGACAACGTCTAGCAAATGTTTGTAGCACTTCACAGTGCTCTCTTCTCTGCAAAACAGCTGCTAGTTGTGCGACTCCACAGTTAATTCAGCAATTTGTTGCTTTTAAAGACCTGATCTCCCATTATCTCCTACCGACAAGCAAGCTGGTGGATCCTGAGCTGCTTTCAAACATTTTGCCTGAATTGAGCTTAATTAACTTCTTCCTGGTAAGAAATCTGAAGATGATACAGAGGCTAAACTCTCTTCTTCCCTCAAAAACTTGTTCCACTAGGTCAGGGTTGAAATGTTTTGTCAGGACATGGCAGAGTGTTATAGGGAAACTTCATCAGGTGTTGTCCGGGCTGCACCTGCTTTCTGGGGACATGCCTTACTTCAGTCTGGTGTTTTCATCACCACCACATTCATTTCAGAAAAATGTATTTATCCCAATGGAATAATGTCAGCAGCCATTTTGTTCTTCCACTGCAGAGCCCCCACAAAAACTCCCACGGACACTAGAAATAGCACTGGTATCTATTTTTAAATCATTTCTTTGCCAGCAGAATTCATTTCAGTGAAGGGTCAACAGGGTTTGGAGATCACACTGAAACCAAACCATATAAGGGGTCCAACGTGATGAGAAATCTAATCATTCAGCGACAGCCCTGAAGGCTCTCTGAGCTCTTCCTGCACATGTCCTGACTGTCAGTGTCCCACTGAAGCTCTCCTAAAGCTGTTCATGGCAGCAGAAACTCCCATAGCAATGCAGTAGCAGTGTTATCCATCACGTCCTGGCCTAACTCTACTCCAGTGTTTTTCTTTTGTGAAATCCTTTTTACTGTTTCTTGCGGAAAAAATCTCTCTCCTGCCTATCTTGCCTACCACAGTTTTGACACCAGTGTTCCCATTTAAGTCAGATGACTATTTTGTCATTGGCAGAGGCAATGTGGGCGAGCCATCAGAACTGCCTCATGTCATTGCCCACCACCGGTTACGCACCACAGGACACTTAAGGCAGACTGCAACCTTCCTAGTGCAGTGAAAAGCTGGCCTGATGTCTCCTGGAGGTACTCTCTGCCATGAACAAGTATTATTTACCTTCTAATCTCTGGTCTGCACCTTGGAAAGGGCAACTATATATTACTGTAGGTCCACAGTAAACCAAATTCTAGCCTTTATATGATTGTACTACATACAACAAAATGGGATCCCACCCATATGAAACCTCTGAACGTTCTTGGAATATAAATGAATTATGATAAGAATAACAAATAATAACAAAAGCCCTTTTTCAAGGGCTTATCTGATTGCAAAAACAACTCAAAAAAATGGAGTTAAAGATTTATACCAGAAAGAAAATATTATATTTCAAACATGAGATAAAAATCCTCTATCAGATACTAGAACAATGTATGAACTGGGCTGTTCTACAACTGCTTGCCACTCTCAGTTTGCTTATTCCTGACATGTTTGCAGGATTTATGAAAAGCTCTGCGCTGTTTCAGATGGTAGGGCTCACCCTTTCTTTTTCTCACTCTCCCTACATGCATATGCCTGATGGCAACCCCCCCACCTTGACAGGCACAGGGACGGAATTTGGGAAAGAGCAGAAGTTTTGAATTACACAGATTATTGTGCAAAGCACAGGAAATTAAAACCAATTAATTCCTTGTAAATACAAATGGAGCCAGACTTTCTTTTGATTTATGCTGACTTTTTACCTTCCCCCAACGGCTTATTTCCCTATTTTGCCATGGAATCCCTCACAGTCAAGAGTGAAATTCGCGGCTACTACACTGTAATACAATACGAAAGACAAATGTTTGGTGACTGCTGATAAAAGAGAAAAGGCCCCATGGTGCATTCTTTTAGCCAACTTATTAGGAGTCTTATAAAATACTGTATCTGTTCAGAGGGAGGAAGTTAATCACTGCTCAGGTTCAAGATTGTGTAAGCAAAGTAGTCTAAGAAAGAGATGAACTGACTTATAATGTGCTCTCAAAGCTGCAGTTACTCCCCAGATAATCCAGGTAGGAGGAGAAAAGAGAGAGGAGAGCAAGAGAGACTTTTTTTTTTCTCTCTTTTTCCTTCCACTGTAATGAAAATCAATGAATATTCTATTGGAGCTGAAAGAGCTTCTTGAAAGGCTAACAAGATGGAAGAGAACAGCACAGGTTCCAGCTAAAAATATTCAAAATGCTAAATAAAGAATGTCAGTAGAAGAAATGATAAGAAAAACAAGCCAGCCCTCTGCTCCCAGAATGTTAAGTTGATAGAAAAAACCCTGCACTGCTGAAGTCCAGCAGCAAGGCAAAACTATCGAGCATCCTTCACGATTTAGGGCTTGGAAATTAACACGTCAAATTCATTGGGAATTTGCCCCAAAATGTCCGAGATCTCTGGGCTCTCCAGCCCCTGCTGTCACTGCCATACACAAGCAAATGTCTTATTCCAAGAGATGCAGTATTTCCCCTGGGATGGGCTTTCTCCCACAGCCATTCAGAGAAACTCACCCTGCAAAACAAACAGGGCTGCAAGTTGTAAGAAGAAATTCTCCTGAAAAAAACGCTCCCTGAGAGGCAGAAGCAAGGGCAAATGGGGCTGCCAGCCTAACCGCTTAAGGCCAAAGTTTAGCTTGCCCTGCACTGTGTTTTACCCCGGGTAATGTGACCAAACTCCTACCTCATCACTTTACCTGGAATCCCTTTATACTTTCACTGAGACCCAGCACTTAGCATCACAGGATAATTCAGGGTGGAGGGGATTTCAGGAGGTCTCCCAGACCCTTGAGCTTACTAAAGAACTGAGTCTAACCAAAGATCCATCTACCTTAGTACTATAACTCTTGCTGGAGCAAATAGCAAATGCTTAGAAGAGAAACTAAGAAAAAGGCAAGTTAAGAGGGCACTTTTTCCCTATTTTGGTTTGACAGATTCAGGAGAGATGCCGAGATGCTGCTCATGCCACATCCCAGTGTTTTCACTGGACCTTAATTCCTCCTGTTTAGAGAAGTTCTGCTGGCCTCAGACTTTTCCCCCTTTTTGATAAGCATCATCTTGACATGTTGGAACCACAGGACATCAGATATGAAGAATGGATGTATTACACAAGTCAGTTTGAGTGTGCAGCTAGCACTAAGCAAGAAAGAGAGCAACTGAGCCTAACAAAACACTGCACAAAGTAAACTGAAATTTCATGAAAAGGAAAGAAAAGAAAAATAACAATTTCCACAGCTGTGGCCTGAGGGGCGTCTTCTCTTTTTGGATCTTTTGTAAAACATTTCTGGTGCCAGTCTTTAAAAACCATGAAGCAAAGCTTATTGGTTCTATTCCAGATGACTTGTGAAGAAGAGAGACTTTTAATCATATCTGAAAGCTCCTCCAGGGCTCTGTATTTTATATAATATATGGTTTATTATAAGGAAGATTGGGTTATTTCAACAGCTTTACTGTTTATGCTCATCTATAGCTTCGGCAGAACTTTTTGCAAGAGTTTGCAGTGTGAGCCCCTGGCCAAATTCCAGCTCCCATGTGGAATTTGTCAGATTGCAAGTGCAATGCATACTTGTTCCCCTTTAACTTCTGTCCTTCTCAAAGTACCATCCATTTCATCCTAGCTTGAGAAAGCATCTTACTAATAGCTTAGTACTGAAGCTAAGTAATCTATCAGATTTATTGCAAACACTGTTCATGTTCAGAAGGTAATCGAGAGCAAGTCCTCCCAAAGTGTCCCATCCCCATACTATACCTGGTAAAATTTATAAGGGATTCCTCATAACTCTCAGCTGCTTGAAAATCCTGACCTAGCAGACAGAAGAATAATTCCAGGTCACTGTGCTTATCAATGCACTTTCATTCAAGTATGCTGGGTGGATAGATCACTGAAACTAACAGAATAAAAAGGGAAAAGAGTATCTTTCAGACACAATTTAATTGTAGGTCTCTGGCGGCTAATGCAGTAATAGGAATGTGTCTGTAGGCCAGACTCTGGCATTCTACTCAGAAACTTTTTTCTTGTCTTCAGATGGATTCAGTTCACCACTTCATGAAAACTGATTTTTTTTCTGGAGTGAAAAGTTACTAAAAATATAGCAAGAAACAGCTTACTCTTTTGTGGATACATTGGACTCATGCCTCAAAGTATTTCTCTGATAAATATAAAGGCCTCAAGGACTTATACTTCATTAGATCAGTTAATCCATTCAGTGATCAAGTAAATATCCACCAAGGCACATGTGATGAAAATAAATATTGGCATAGTTGAAATAAGAGAGAATTGGGAAGATTGTTCAGTGGTGAAGAAAGAGAGTGTTACTTCTGAGAAATGGGAATAGGTGTCTCTATTCTTATGCAATTAGACTTTCAAGCACTGATTGCAGATAGAAAGAGAAGAGCTCATGAACACATTTGTCTACCTGGATAGAAATCTCTCTTGATTAAACTCTCTTAGTCCATTAACTACTTCTATTTACAAACTTTCAATTCATTACCTGAAAATGTAATGATTAGAATACTGAGGGCCAGACTACCACTGGTCAGCACTGGGACGTGAGAGGTACATTCACTTACCTAACTCACAAGCACCAGTGCCTGTTTGCACATGCAAATGTGGGTCTCATTAAAATTGGCTCATTCCATTACAGCTGGTCTTTGAAATTTGACCATCAACTTGCAACCAGGCAGCCAAAGATCTTCTCAGTTGTGACTTAATTGTAAACATGTTTTCTCTTCCTCCTAGATGTGCCGTTTGGGTTGCAAACAGACCCACAAGTCACAACCATTGTGGGGAATGACGTCCGGCTGACCTGCCGGGCCTCCAAGTACATCTACAGTCACCTGTCCTGGTATTACCCCTCCTCAGAGGCGGCTCTCAGTGACTCAGTGATCAAGAAAACTGACAACTATTCCATTTCTTTGACACTGGTCATTACTAACGTCACGAAGGAACAGAGCGGCCTCTACAAGTGCAGAGCCCAGAACCAGCACAACAGCACCGACACGCTAGAACAGCACACTCAGCTCCTCGTCAGAGGTAGGTCCTGCCACCGGAAAATATCGTGCTATTGAAGCCTTTCAAAGCAGAAGGTGCCCAGCATTTCTTAGGGACTGTCCTAATATAGACTTTGTGCTCTGGTTTGGGGGTTTTTTTTGCATTACTATATGTGGATTGACATCTAGCCATACATATTACTCATCCAGCCACTGCTGGTTTTGTATAAAATATTTGCCTTACACATAAAGGTGATTTCAGCTGCATTTTATCTTCCGAACTCCATGCTGGGTGCAGATATAGTGTTGACTGAGGAGAAAAGGCCTCACCCACCATGTTACTAACAGCACAACTCTATCATTTGGGACTGTCACCCCAGATCTATATGACTTTGGTAGAAGACGCCACCCACTTAGAGCTGCCAAGATGATCTAGATACCTAAATAGATTTGGACCCAGCAGATGTAATCACAAATGTCACTGGTCAAGTGTATAATCAAGTGTACCATTTATTCTGGGTAAGTGGGATGCACTTAGTTGTAATAACAGTATTTTCTTACTTATACCCAACCCCCCAACTCTTTTCTTTTCTTAAAAATAGTAACACTACTGATCCTGAAGCCTGGTTTCTTTGGCTATGTGAATATAAAGGGGAGGACACTTCTTCCGGTAGAACCTCACTGAAAATGAGTAAAGTTTCTTCTGCTTCATAGTGAAGAAAGTGAGTGATCGGCCCTAAGCCTTCTCAGAAGAAAAAGTGCTGCTGGGATGGATGAATTTATTAGCTCTCTTCCAACGGTGAAGAAAAACCCAAAGCATGGAGTAGAATTGAAATAAACAGCAGCAGGCCAGGGTGCAGAAGACAGAGTCTTTCAGAAGCCGAATTAGACAGTGATTTTCAAATTGGCTTCTCCACTTACATTAATGGCTAATGAGACACTGAAGGGACAGCTATGCTGCCATAAGCACTTGTCACTTAGGTAAAAACCAGGCCGTGCAGTGCTGGCTTCATCCCTGTTTAAATGAACGAGCACATTTCCCATGCAGTCTCCTACCCTGTGCAGCCAACAACACTCTCACAGTCCTTTTCCCCTCCATGCAGGCACACACACAAGGAGAAAATGCTCACCCACGCCACAGCTGTGGCTAGCACAGCTCTACCTGAGTGGGAGGTGATTTATTTTAAGAAATGGCATGAGCACCTGCCTCTTCCTGAAGCGTGGAGGAAGGGAAAGAATCTTACCCTGGTATTACAGAGTGCTAGCGGTTTGGCTTGTCCCCACAGCCGGTACCGGAGCCACCTGTCAGCATCATCTGACATGGAGGCACTGGGCTTTCTCTGCACTCTGCTTTCAGGCAATTCACTTTTCTCTCCCCGGCAGATATTTTTATTCATTTAGTCAAATTTCCACCTACACAGACACCTACACACGATGGCTATGGGAAAAACACAGCTAAACTGGGAATACATCCATGGGAGAAGTAGAACCTTGATCACAGTCTTCTGAGAATTACTGGGGTCTGTTAGTTGTCTGGCACGTGTCAGAGAGGCAATTCTTCTGGAGAACATGCGTGGAAATGCCCCTCCAAACCAGCCCTCCTTCCCCTATACAAACAAGGTCTTTTAAATGTACTAACACCCATCAGCTACCGTCCTTATTGCAGTTTTATGTATTTTTTATACTGTGCTTGTGATTTTATTCATTCATTTCCTGTACCTTTTATAAATGAACATAAAGTGGAGGTTAACATGCTTTGTAGTAAGTAGATAATTGCACTCATGATGGAGAACACAAGAACTTAGAACTGTTTCCTCTTTGCCTCCTCCTTTCTTCTTTGCATTCACTGTGCATTTGCTCTACCCACTCGCTGTCTTCTGTTTTTGTCAGAAGATGAAAAACTCAAGGATGTTCGAGCTGAAGCTGAATCTAAGCTTAGTCAGTTTGGAAATAAGCCAAATGAACTCATGCACTTCTCCCATAATCTTTTGGGGGATTTTTGCTACCACTCCTCGACCAAATCTTTGCCACTTCCAGCCCAGAGAGACCATGCAAGTGGCCAAAGGAGAGAAGATGGCAGAGCTGTGGGGGTGCCTTCTGAAATCTTACTGTGTACTGTTTTCCTTTGTGACTGTAGCAAAGGCAGCACCGTATGTGATACAAAACCTCACGGATCTGGAGGTTAACATCAGCGGCAAGATCATTCTGGAGTGCAAAGTCAGTGGAACGCCAGAACCTCAGATTACGTGGAGGAAGAACGGCTACCCCATTTCAGCAGCATCAGGTGAGTGTACTTTCTTCCCGAGCGTGCTGCGGTTTTGTATGTAACACAGGATAATGGACTTGCAGGTTCGCCACAGACATAGGACCTACAACTCCACGGCTACTGCAAGCATGGCTGAGTCAGGATGGTATCGCAACCTCAGAAAACACACACACAAATCCAAATATATCAGACCACTGCAGTAGTCTCCAGCTTGGACTTTCAGGTCAAAGCTGCCAACCAGTTGCAATCCAATGCCTGCTTATGCAGCTTGTCTTCCGCATGTGGCAGTGTTCGTGTCTGCAGAGTCAGCCAGGTAGTCTGCATACGTTAGCATAGCATTAGTAAACCAAGGAATACAGAGTGCTGCTGTTCAGTCTGCTTGTGCGAGACAACAGTTTGCATACAAAACTGAGACAGAGTGTACCTGCTTGTCAGGTGGGTCTGAAAACACAAGCCTCAACCGTCAGATATCCCTGGGGCCTGATCAGAATATATTGCAGCAAATTGTGGGCAGTCACCTAACAGTCAGGTCCAGGGCATGCCACGGCATATTACATAACTTTACCTCCCACAACATAGTAATGAGAATGTGCTCAACTGCTACAGGTACAGTGCTACCATGGGCAGGGAGCGTGGGCTCCCTTACCTGAGCCTGGAAGTCCTTCTCACTCTCTGTCCTGAGATCTCCTATAAGTCATGGAGAATCCCATGTCAGCAGCTGGTCTTGTGACTTTAATTTTGCATCTTGGACTAGGTAGGAAATCTAGGATCATCCATAATTCAGATCAGACTGTTCTGAGAGAAACTCTTTATAGCTACTGAAATTTTATAAATAATTCTAGAGGGACAAGCATATGTAACTCATCCAACCAATGGAAACATAAATAAAACATTTGGAAAAAACACCTCAGGGTAAATATTTCAGCACAGTGCATGGCAAGTTATGTGCAGTACTCTTGTTAACAACAACAGGATTAATAGGCAGAACAGCCAGAAACTCAGAATGTTCTTCCCTTTTGGATTCAAAGCCTGACCTGTTTACCTATTTTTGCTCCAAACATATTATTAGTGAAACAGAGGAACTCTCAGTTTTGTGCCACAAATCAGGAAAAATTAAATGTGGAAAATTAATCAGGAAAATTAAATGTAGAAAAGCCTGACGTAGGTCACATCTAGGCAACCTCCCTCTTCCCACTCCACCTCTAGCCCCCAGCTGCCTGTGAATCCAGGACTGCTCCACACAGTGATTTTTTCAGGGATGTGCATAACCTGATTTCCATGTTCCACGTGTTAGAACTCCCATCACTTCCCACAGCCTGCAAGACATCGGCTTTCTCCAATAATTTCACCGAGTTCCCTTTCTTCCCAGTGTATCTCATTGCTATCAGAAAACCTATCTTCCCATCACTTCACTAACTTTCATAGAAGTTTTCTCAGGCTCTGTCTGCTCATAATAAATTAACAGCCACATCTGCTGTTGGTTAAATGATCCCCAAGCAATTTACACAGGTATTGAGGAGAAAAATAATGTCAGGGAAAGGTTGTTGCCAGACCACAATGAGGAGCATAGTATTAAACTGCCTCCTAACAACAGTGGGTACCAGGCCTGCATGGATGGGAACTGATTTTCAGTTCTCTGTCTCCTAAAAGTGTTTGTAGGCAGGTAGGTTATTGTGATAATATTAACCGAAATCCCTTACAACAGGAATTTCCATGGAAAATAATACCCTGGTCATTGAGCGAGTGAAAAAGGATGATGAAGGGCTCTATGAATGCAAGGCATCCAATGACATGGGCCAAGACAGCACATCAGCCTTCATTAAAATACAAGGTGAGTTCCAAGCTAAGGTGAAACGCATATATTGTGTTGAACTGATGAGAACTGTTGTTCAATCATGGACTTCGGCTACATTTAAAATTTGGTTGTACATTTAACCTACAGGTTCTGAGGAGAAATCCAACATTGAAGTTATCATTTTGGTCTGCACTGGTCTAGCCGCTACCCTCTTCTGGCTTCTTCTGACCCTATTCATTCGGAAACTGAGAAAAGTAAGAGAGCTTCCATACTGCACAAAGGGTCTGGGTTTGGGCCCAGTTTACGCACAGCATCAGAGTTTAGGGCTGAATGTTTGGGACAGATGGTAGAAAAACTGTGCAAAATGTTCCTATAAAATTTCAGTCCAAGGTTTCTGCTGATAGTCCTTTGACTTCTCAAAAGATCACTTGCACTTGTGAGATTTCTACCCACTTCCATGGCACCATAAAATCAGGCTCCTCCCTCTTTATGAGTCAAACTTGCTTGCAAGATCAGGAAACCAAAAAAAAATCCTAAATCCCCTAAAAGGAGGGGTTGATTTCAGCACTTGTCCAGTAAGATTTCTCTGAAACATAGGTATTAAAGGCGGCCCTGTTTTAAGAAAGATCCTAGGATGTTAGCTCTAGAAATGAGCTCAAATCACACAGCTTATTTTGTCTCCAAGTCTTGCTATTCTTTCATCTCCCTTTTGTGACCCAAAAAAAGTAAAATTTCAGTAAAGTTCCAAGGAATTTAGGTCTGTTTTTCCTAAAACAAACAGTAAACAGAAAGGCAACCACAGCTCTGCTCTGAAGCTCACCAAACTACAGTTCCAGTGCTGATCCCTAATACTTGAGTAAAATTTCCCCTCCTATTGCAAATACAGTGACTAAATTAATGTTTTCCTCCTTGACCTCAGTTTAACAGAGTTGTGGACAACAGTGAATTTCCTATAACATTTTACACCCATGCAAGTCTGCTCATGGGTCCCACCAAATCACGTTTTCTCACTGAGCAGCATTAGAAGTAGCAGTTTTCACCAGCTTTCAATTTTAAATTGTAATAAGCAATAGCCATGCAGTGGATAACTTTGGAGAATCAAGTCTGCAAAACGAAACACCTTAAAAATGCCAATATGCTCCGTAGTGCACCAGGAAGTGCAACGCGGAGTTTCCATAGAAAAGCATGGACTTCCTTTAATAGATACAGGTAGAAGACAGTGGTAGATTTTGTGTCCTCAGAGTGTTTACCAACACTAATCAGTGACTCTTCCCAACACCCATGAGTGGCAGGCATACATAAACATTTATTTCCCAGATATTAAAAAAAGAGAGGCACGAAGCTGAAGTGATGCATTCATGGTTCAGAATAAATTTCAGGGCTAAGTCTGAATTCAGGGAACTCCCCAGCCAGCTCAGTCTTGTAGACGACAGCTCTCCCATTAGAATTGCAGGGTAAATACTGTGAATAATTTCTCCACACCCTGTTTTTAGCCTGATGCCACAGATATTAAAACAGGATACCTGTCAATTATAATGGATCCAGAGGAAATGCCTCTTGACGAGCAGTGTGACCGTCTTCCCTATGACAGCAGTAAATGGGAGTTCCCAAGAGACAGACTGCGGCTGGGTGAGTGGTTTGGGTATTACTACTGTACAGAATGATGATTTCTAACGCTCCTCAATTTCAGTGGATCTGTTGTATAACTCAAGAAGCAGCCTATCATTTAGTGCTAGTGTACTACCATTCTTGAGGAGAATTGGCAATGAATCACAGAAATCAGGATCATCCTTAATGGGGGGTGAAACAAGAGATTTGGTAAGAAAAGCAAAGGTGTTGTCTCTCTCAAAATAGCTACCACCTCTTTTTCTTGCTTGGAGAAGTGAATCCAAAACCTGGACAGGGAAGAAAGGTATCTCCAGGTACTGTCCCTACCAAAAATATGGTTTCACACCCATAGAGGAAAAGGGAAAGAGAAGTCAATCTGAAAGGTGACAATCTTTCAGTGAATTTTATTTTGAAGAAATCTATCAATTAATCAAATAATCAATTCCTTATCAATCATTTGAACTTGGCTTTGAGTTATAAAGAGCTATCATGAAAAAATGAACCAAATTTCATTTAACAGTTCAGTTCACTGGATGATGGAGCAAGAAAAGTAAAAAGCAGGTTGTGTTTGTATAGAGAAACAGTCACAGCTGTGTGCAATGATGAGTGTAGGGAATATATCTGTATTTGTGTGTGCTCTTGGTGCTTTAGCTGGAAAACATGGAAGAAGGAGGAAGACAGACAGAAATAACAAAAAATGAGATGATGATGGGACACAGGTTCAAACTAGCAGAACCAAAAAGCCAGACCATGATGCCCAGTGTACTCTGCTGCATTGTGGGTCAGAGCCCTCAGAGCACACTAGGTAATACAGGCATGAAAACTCAAATGAAAGGGAAAATAAAGAAAGATTATCATTCTAAATTCCATTTAGTATAGCTTTTACGTCAAATAAATGTCAATAACAGAAGGGTTAAAGGGTTCTGACTGCCTGAGTGTGCCTTAGCTGGCTATCTCCATGACTGTGATTCATGAGAGATCAGGGTTCCACAATTCTATGTTTAACCCAAACTCTAACTTTCCTGGGCTTCAGGATGACTATACGTAATGTTTTTACCCTTAAGCCATATATGTGTATTCAGCCTTGTCTTCAGCTGAATGCAGATTTATTTATTCTACTCTGTTCTGTCACATACTGTATTGCATTAAAGTCATATGGATATAAGTCATAACGTTTATATCCATATACTGCAAAGATGTGATACAGGCTTCTATTGACTATCGGTCTACGCCTACGTTGTGCCTGGGCACTGGAGTCTTGTATTTCTTGCATAGCTGAGAATGCATGTTTCCCTCTTATCTGATGCAGACTGTCATAAGTCCCCTTTGGCTCATTCTTGACTCTTGCTTCTCTAGGTAAAACACTGGGTCATGGTGCTTTTGGGAAGGTGGTGGAGGCGTCTGCTTTTGGCATTGATAAATCTTCAACCTGCAAAACAGTTGCCGTAAAAATGCTTAAAGGTACATATCCCTCTGAGATTCTCACAAGACTCCTCAGGGAACCTGTGGGCAATGAGGTTTCCAGTTCTCAGCTCCAAACCAGTCCCAAGTTCATTGTGTTCAGAAGGGAGTGGGTTTGTCATATGGGAGCAATTAGTCATTATACAGTGGATGTTAACGTGTAGGAAATGACAAGCAGCTCCATGCTGTGCTGCTGATTAAGTCTTGTATTCCTAGAGGAGGAAAACAGCAGCTTCCAGGTCTGTGGGGTTAGGAGGGAAAAAGATTACAGAATGTAATTACATTAGATAGTCTGAAATTGGATCTAAGCCTTCGATCACAGCCTTTCCAGATGTAGAACAGTTCAAGGAGTTGAAAAAAAAAAGCAATGCCAAGGGAGTGAATTAGAAACAACTTGCTTGCAATTATTGAAATTAAGGAAAGCTTTTACCATTCAGTGGTAGGGAAGGGGGGAACTTGGAGACTATTCGTTCATATTATATTTACATACAAAACCTCTGCAGACAGCTTATGAATAAATGTATCAGCCAGTACATTGACTACGTGGGTTGGAGGTTTTTAACTGTTCGCTTAGGATTTCTTCCAAGGTACAATCGATGCTCACTGGATGGCTTTTCATAGCCCACATTGCTCTGCATTGCTGCTGCATGACAATATTAACCCCTGCAATGCCATGATTCAGGAACTTCTATCACCGTATTTGGCTTCTGTTGCTAGCTGCCTCTCCTGATGCTCTGCTACTTCCCATCTCTCTGAAATTTCAAAAACATCAGTTTATCACCTGTCTGGACTTCCTCCGAATCTGGTCTCCCTTCTCTGCATTAGTCAGTATATCTTCAGATCATCTTCTCTCCTGCTGTTGTTTCTTCTGTTCCACGCCCATCTCCAGATCCCTGAAATATCCTAGAAGCCCCTGATCCAGACACACTGCCTTCTCCATCCAAAACTTACTGCCCTGGATACCCAACGTGGGGTTTTCATTCACTTCCACGCTGTGCTTCCCAACTGATCCTCATGTCAACTCTACCCTGCCTGCACATATTCAGCAAACTATTTGACAGTTCCTCCATCATTTTACACCTTCCTCCCCAGTGGAGGCAGCAGCCTCCTGCTCTAACCTGTCCCTCCCCAACTAACATGCCCATAATTCATCACTTTCCTGAATAAAGCAGATTCTCTAGTGTGAGTCAATCCATTTTAGAGGAAAAAAAAAAGGCTCTGGAGATGTCTGCATTTCTGTAATTCTAGCATTATCTGTCATTTCCATGGAGTAGGCTGGTATCAGTTCTGGGCTGAAGGCTAAAGCTTAATGTGCAAGGTTATCTGAAACACTTCTGAGGCTGTTCTGTTTAGATTTTGCCAGGCATGTGTTCCAGCTCATGTCAGGGTAAATCAGGAGTGATACCGCCCATGTAGACACCCATCTACAAACACCGTTGACTGAAGAAATCTTGGGCTTGCAATAGCTCCTTCTTTATGACACAGTTTGGTGAAAGATTTATTTATGGAGAATTCTACAAACGGATAAAGAGGTTACATTTGTCACACCAAATGATCTGTTATGTAACTGTTTCTTCATATGTAAATCTTACATGATGCAAAGGCAAAACCAGAGAAAAAAGGACACAGCCCCTTTTGTTAAACTACATCATGAAAGTTTTGGAAAGAAGGCAGAGGAAAAAAGCCAGCATCTGAACAACGTTCTGGTCTGAGAGTGCCTGCCTTAGCTTTGGCAGTAAAAGAGAATGAAACTACAGTATAATTGGCTAGCCAGTACTTCATCAAGTGTCAAGTTCATGGTTCAGACACAAATATGGCCCCTTCTCCTTTGCTGGAAAATGTATTTTTTGGGTCAATGAGATCACACAGGGCTGAGATTTAGTAATGCTGTACATTCTCCAGTACATTTTGGGACCCAACTTACAGATGTGTTGGATTCCTCCATCACCTGCAGTGGGGAGTTGTTCAGTACTGAGGAAAATATATTCTGAGGTATTGTAAAGAAGTACTACTAAACTGCACATCACCATTATAGATGGAGGAATATGTTCTTCTGTGTGCTATTGTTGCTTGGAGTAGTTGGTTTTTCCTTTGCTAAGCTTGCAAAATTCAGCCCTTGCAAAGGCTCTCTGGTATCTGATTTGGAGGGAGGGTTCTCCTACGGGACAGTAACCCTCCATAACCCATGCTAGAGAAAGGAAGAGTCACCCAAAAGATAAAGTGTTATTCCACTTCATAAAGGTCAACAGACAATGAAACGGATGAATTATTATCTGTTTAAGAGTCTGAAAAGCAAAGATACTGCAAGTAACCTGGGTGGGTTTTGTTTCCAAGTATAAACAGGATCTTGCTGTGTCCTGTTAAAAATATCCTGTTGTGTAAAGATGATTTTCTTCCTGTTTATCTTAAGCAGAATGTGCAACTACTAATGAATGCAAGGCTTTAATGTCTGAACTGAAGATCCTCATCCATATAGGACATCATCTGAATGTAGTCAACCTGCTGGGAGCCTGTACCAAAGCTGGAGGTGAGAAGTCCTCAGTAAATAAGGAGCAAAGAAGAAAGACTTTTCAGATACAATGGTGTTTGGATGTATCTGTGGTGGAGTCCAAGTCTCATGCACATGCAGTTAATGCAAGCACAAACATTTCTACCTCTCTGATCATAGGAGAGCTTCTGCTACTGCAGAATATGGCCACATCTCATCAATGGTTTCTGAACATCTTCTCCCAGACAGTGGTGTCACCTCTCTATTTTCTTTTTCTCTGTCCTTTGTGAGCTTGTTTACAAAAGGGATTATGGACTGAAAGGAGGCAGGATCCTTAATTGCAATTGGGTGCCCAATTCCTCCATATAGGCACTACTGATCATTTCAAAGGTTCTTCTCCCTCTTCTTCCCTGCCTTATCAGGAGGATGCACCAGGCTGAGCACTTAGCTACTTGAGGCCTCCTCCCTTTCCAAGCACTTCACTCTTGCTGGACAAATGCAGGCATTTTTTGCATAGTATAGAGGAAGTATGAGGCAGTCCAAAGTTGAACGGAGCAACAGCATGGACTTCCAAGGGGCTGAGCTGACACAACTGGCTGTACATCATACAAAGAATCTGTTGCAAAGTGCAGACTTAAACAAAGGACTCCATAAATCTTAGACCTTTGTCACTAAAACATCCCTTCCCATACTACCATACAAAGCACCCCTGTCTGTTACTATACTGTGCTGTAATTTCAGGGTAACAACTCTCAAAGATGCCTCTTTACTGCTTACAATCAACCTGCAAAACAATCCCCAAAGGACAGATTTAGGAGAGCTGAGGACAAAAAAAACAGAGTAAAATAAATGAAGGGGAAAGAGCAAGGGAGATGGTGCGCACATCTGTTGTCATATGAGACTCTGAAGCTATCATCTTCCCAAAGAACATGTAGTTGTCCAGTCACGGGGGAAAAAAGAAAACTTCAGTGAGGTAGTTCTGGTAGGATGCCAGGAAAGAAATCTTCCCTCCAGCAAGATATTCCCAGTTCCTCAAGAAGCAGTGCGCACAGATACTGCTGTAACCTGGGAGCCATGAACAGGGAATTTGTAGGAATTGTTGTAGCACTGCAGACCCCAAAAGCTTGTACGGGAGGATGGCCAGCTTTAGCTGGAGGGTTTTAAGATTCAGACGCATAAGCAAGAAGCCTTTGCTTGGGACTGTGAGTAGAGGGGAAGTAACATTATGAATGCTGGTGACTCTCCTCTCCTGTCAAGTCAATGAGGTGGCTTAATACAAACAGGTGCCTAAAACATGGCAGCATTCCTAAGAGGACAATAGTTTTTAACCAAAGCACTAATTCAGCCACAGAGTTCTAGTTGCATAGTAAAACACATCTCAGTAACTGATCAAATACTGTGATTGTCCAATCTCTGAGGAACTTCTTCTCCTGGGAGTCCCTCAGTTTCCCATCCTCCAGCCTGCTTCATCCTGATTGCTTTCCTGGGTGAAGAGGTAGCCCTCACTCTTCCCTGCTAGCTGCCTAGGAAACCACTGATTACTCTGGGGAGCAGTGGATGGAGCAGAGCGGTGCTGCACGGCCTTGCAGGGCACTGAGGCAGGCGCTGGTTTGTTTACCTTTGAGCAATGCAACTGCAGACTAAAGAAAAATAGCCTTGAGCTCTCAAAACACTGGGATAAGAGTTACTATTAAATTGCCATTGCAGAATACAGTGCTTTCTCTTTCCTTGTTAGATTTTATGTAACCATATAACGCTATTCCTGATGAAGACTGATATTAAGTATACACATATATTATTTTAACAATATAACAAATAACAAGTTTTAACACCTTGGCTGAGTGTCTGATATTAAGCAGTTAGAACTAATGCATAGTATAAGTTTTACAATGAGGAAATAAAATATGGAGAGGCCATGTCTAGGAAGTATTTCAAAAACATTAATAAATCACTAACTGGAGCTTTAAAGCTATACTGGAATCTGCATTTCCTCAGGGATCCATGAGGGACATTCAACTTTAAGTTCTTCAGAACAATGTCCCTCAGAGATCTCTTGTGCACTGCCAGATCCCAGCACTGCTGCCTTTAAGCCTAAGTGAGCAGTGTTGTGTCGTCAGCAGTAGAACCACTGACAGCTCTGATTTTGGGCCAGGTTTTGTGTTTTGCAATCACCAGTATAGTGTAATCAGGTGCTGAACATGTTACAGCTGTAGTCAATAGGAACTGGAAGTCCTGAAGAGCCCAAAGGTGTGTATTCAACCCAGCAGTGCTATAGGACTTGTACAAATAAAAAGCCTGGCAGAAATACGCAATGTTATTATCGGCCAGCTATTGGTTATTATTACTAGAATTCACCATCTCCCTTTTAATAGGACGATCTGCTGCCAAACAGTACACGTCACCCAGTCTCAGCCAGGATGCAGCAACCAGAATCTCTAAGGTTCACTTTTCCCCCCTCGACCCTCCCTTGCAGCTGCTCTCAGCCTTTCCAGTCAATATTGAAGGCGTCAGACTGGACCAAGGGGGCAGGCTGCAGTGCAAGTCTGTAAGCGCATTTCTGATATGGTCAGATAGAAGCGCTGCCTAGAGCTGCCTCCTTCCCGAATGGCCAAGTGCAGCTCTCAGCATTTTTCCTTTGAAGTTCAAACTCCTAAGTCTGAACTACAGACCTTCTAGACAGAAAAAGGTTTCTGGACATGAAAGTCTGGCTGCTTAGGATTGATAATAATACACGTTTATATGCATTCTAGTCCCATGATTTCACCATGTCTTACATTTGATGATTACAAAAAGCAGTGATTATGCTAAAGGCAGAGAATGTAGCTTTCCCCTTTCCTAATCACTCACACTGAAACATAAATGCATTTTCAAGCAGATGTTAAAAATATGCATAGTTGTATAAAAGCAGCAATTGCACTGACCTCTACAGTAGTTTGCACAGAAATAAGAAAGGAAGGTATTGATAGGACTTTCCAGGCTTTCAAAAACTTCAAACTAAATATTTTTGCAACTTTTGATTTAGATCTGTCGATGATCCTGCGTACTTTTATTGCCTCTAGTGGCATCAGGTCCACCCAAAACAAACAATTGTGAAGGCAGCAGAGAAAAATGAAGACTGCTCCATGCTATGGATCTATGTATAGAATAAAACAACCTTAACAGCATATGGGATATATTCTTATTTATTCTATATTCTTATTTATCATTCTGAATTTTCCTTTGTTTGTAAATAAGGAATAAATACCAACTGTTACCATCTAATGGGGAAAACTAAGAATCAGTACCGTATTCCTTTCTCTCCATATCCACTACTGATTGTGTGCTTCTGGAGTATCACTTCTCTGTTTCCTAATTTCCTCATAATAGGAATGACAGTATTTACTTATTTTGAAGAGGATTTATGAGGATAAGTTAGTATTAAGTGCTTTGCAGTGCTTCAAAACTGATTTGACTTTCACTGTCTTTTTAGGTCCTTTAATGGTCATAGTAGAATACTGCAAGTACGGAAATCTGTCCAACTATCTAAGAGGAAAACGAGGAGATTTCATTGCATACAAGGTAAAAAAATGACAGGCTTCTCGTAGTCACAAGGCAGAGAATTAGCAACCACTGACCTCAAGCTGGATTTTTTTTCTTCATTGGCACTGAGACAGTTTGGTATTTATATAGGCACTTTATTTTCTCACCACATTTCAATCTGTATGAGCAAGAAAAGGAAACTTTTTTCCCTGTAGGATGTCTCTCCCATCCTCTTCTTTTCTAGCACCTAGTAAAGAATTAGTTGCAAATACCCAAGCACTCTAATGAGAGAGAGAGGGAATTATTTGTGAGATACCACCCAGCACAAAGGGGGCAACAAAGTAGTAGAGAAAAACTGGTATTAACTGAACTAGCAGAAGGTGAACCCTCCCAAAATACAAGCCCAATTTGTGGATTTTTGTTTCTAGGCCCACCCCCCGCAGCTACCAAAAGCAGCTCATCCTTCCATCATCTGCTCATTCCCATCTTCTGTGTTCTCCCTTCCCCTGTGCCCACCTAAAAGTCTGTGTTGTATGCAGCGAACTGGATCATGAACATGGTCTGCGTTAAAACTAACCAAATGGTTTTGGTTTCCAAATGGTTGTCTGCATCCACACAAACATTTGTGCTAGCACAAATCGGGCTAGGACATGGGGAAGACACAGCAGGCCAGAAATCAGCGATGGGGAGAGGATGGGACTGCCTCTCATTTTGAAAATACAGCATCAAAAGGGCTCTCTGATCCAAGCCCTGCCAGAAACCGGAGCCTCCCCAAGATTATTTTCCCGGATGATTCTATTATTATTATTATTATACCTATTGTGTACAGGCACAAAAGTACATAAGGTACTTTGTGCAAGAGAAGATTTTCCTGGTACAGTCACTCAAAATTTCTTTTCTCACCATTGTTTTCATGAATTGCAGGGACTGGTTATGTCTCACTCCCCAGGAGAGGGTGAGACAGATGCATTTCAGTGCACATCATGCCATACCTTGAACTGTGATTTTTAGCATGGTTTCCTAAGAAAGCAAGAGGTACAGAATTATAATATCTCTCTGCTCATCTATCAGTCTCACCTGGCCAGCTTTCAGCTGACTTTTATGGTGGAATATTGCTATCAGTAAAATGGGAGGTTCTGTATTAATAAATAGGAAACCAGGCTTCATTAGTTCTGCTATTCAGGAACATCACGCTCAAACATGTTTTAAGCTCATCTCTAGAGGACACTTTCTCCATATGCCATTCTTTTACATATTTTGAATGCCCAGGCATTGCATCATCCAAAGCAAAAAATCAGTTTTCTACCATTTCTAGTCCCAGGAAAACTCTGACCAAGCAGAGAAAAGTCTGGATGAGTCCAACAGTGATTTGACCGAACTGATCAAGAGGCGCCTTGAGAGTGTAGCCAGCACAGGAAGCTCTGCCAGCTCAGGATTTATTGAAGATAAGAGTTACAGTGATTCAGAAGATGATGAAGAAGGTAAAAGAAACCTACCTAATCCCAGTTCTTTTCTTGTAAAGATTTCTGTTACTCGGCTAGTGTCACACACACTGTCACACACTTTACAAGCCCTTACACAGCTTGACTTGTTCCTGCAATTGCAAATTTTTTCTCTCGCCCGTGCTTCACTCCAACTTTCTCACAAAAAGAGATTTGCAATAATGTATGCATATAAAAGCTGCTCTTGCTGTGTAAGAGGAGTAATAGCAATATTTTACCAGAAGATTTGTGGGGCCAGTCTGTCCCCAGTCTCGTCACTCACTCACTATAAATAGTTTCCCTCACTTTTATTCCCAGATGTTGTTTTCCCCATAGCTAAATGACATGATTAATGTTGGATGGAACTTTTTTAATCATCTGATCTTCTGCCTCTAGGTCAGTGGTTCCTAAACCAGAGTTGTAATCCTAGTAGAGAACTCATGTAACAATACTCAGATGCAGGGCTGGGGTCATCAGCATGCAAGTGGCACCAGTGCCAAAGAAGTTTGTAGCTGTTGCTCTAGTGTTTTGCTGTGTCTGTGATCTCTCCTAGATGCTGAGGATCTGTACAAGCGGCCCCTGACTTTGGAGGATCTGATTTGCTATAGCTTCCAAGTGGCAAAAGGCATGGAGTTTCTCGCCTCCCGAAAAGTGAGTTCATTAAAACATCAGGGCTGAACTTCTTCCACAGAATCATGAGTATCTGATATGAAGAAATCCAAATACACTTTTGAGCCTGAGCAATCTGCTTTTTGCTCTTATATTAAAGTGTTGGAGATCACATTAGCTCTGGTGGTTAAGCAATAAGTAGCACTGAAGGAGTTGTGAAGGAATATCCATCATGTTCTTGGCTACAAGGCTGGTATCTGTAACATGAGAGTTTAGATAGAAGGAGTGAATAGAGATTGTAAGACAATTCTCATAAATAAATGCAGAAAAGGCTTCTCATAGAGAAAGATCCTTCTAGTATGGTCAACAAAAGTACTACTGAAAAATGAAGAGGAAGTATACAGCTATTAATTTAGCTTGTTGGTAATGTTGGAGACTATCAGCAAAGTTAGCACCTCTTTTCGACACAAAAAAAAGAAGTATCTTTGTAGCCTGTGGAACACCTGGTTTTGAAATAAATTGAATGTAATACACAGGCCAAAGTATGCACAAAACTGAGAGCTTGCACTTACCACACAGCTACCAGGCTAGCACACACAGAAATCACGAGCACAGTAATTGCCTGTGTGCAATTACCCCAGTCTCACACATGCTCATGGGACTGCATTTGCAAATGTGGCTGCAGCTGCTTTTTGACCTCTCCCAAATTTGCTGCAGAACAATTAACTGGAAAATGGCACTCCCTCCATCTTGCCATAACTGTGAAAGTTATTTCACATAGAAAAGTCAGAAAAATAACTGTAATACTTGGCTTGTTCCCTGAGTTATTTTCTCTTTTGCATATAACAGTATATTTGCAGCAGAATCCCACACACACTTCCCCTCTCTAACCTGCTCACAACAAAAGTTCATTTATCTTTCCATTCCCAAAGAAGGTCTCATGCTTTCAACTCTAGCAGTGGCTCGTTGTCCAGGCAGACCCTCTGATCTTGCTTGTCCTCATTTCTTCACAGTGCATTCATCGGGATTTGGCAGCAAGGAACATCCTTCTTTCAGAGAACAACGTGGTTAAGATCTGTGACTTTGGACTAGCCAGGGATATTTATAAAGACCCTGACTATGTGCGGAAAGGAGATGTAAGTGGAAGAAACTTGAAATGCTAATCTCAAGTTTTTATTCCCCTAGGGCTTGGGCAGATTAGTAACAACAGTTCTAGCAAGATGTTGTGTCTTTTGCACTTAGGCAAGACTTCCACTCAAATGGATGGCTCCAGAAGCTATTTTCGACAAAATTTACACAACGCAGAGTGACGTATGGTCTTTTGGAGTGCTGCTATGGGAAATATTTTCTCTAGGTAAGAATGGTTTAAAACCCTTTTTTCCCCTAATTTATGGCTCTATTGCTAAGAAAAGCTTTTAACAAAAGGTGATAAAGTGGTGCCATGTTTCTATTTCAGTTAGTACCAGTGCACAGTGCAGATCAGGTATAAAATAAAGTCACTAGACTGAAGTTAATGAGAACTCCACCTGGCAAAGTACAGGAAAACAGTGAATATTGGGGAGGGGGGAACAAAACAAAATCCAAAACCCTGGACCTAACATTTGTAACGGAAACCAAAAGAGCACAGAGATAATGCAAGCCTCTGCTGCTCGGGAGTGAAATATTTCTTTGAGAGCAATGAAGAAGTTTCCCTGTCAAACCATATTTTCCTCTAAGCAGTCTGCTTCAGGAAACCACACAGCTCAAAGGTTGCAGAGGATTACACTGCTGTTGACATAGTGGTCTGATGTTGCTAGTGGCAGTCCATGGAACACAAGGGAGTTTGCCCACATGACATTTTATCCCAGCTTGATTATCTTCCCCACAAAATCTAAGATTTTCTAAGTAAGAAAAATGTATTGGCAACAGCTGACATCGGGTTGATATGAGAACCAGTGCTGGACTCTGCGTAATTCATTTTGGCAGCGAACAGGTAGAATGCATACTCTTCTGGCCATATCATTTGCAAGCCACAACATTTTTGAAAGAATAGTAATGGTGTTCTTTATGTACTATAGATTTCATCTTATAGTGCTGTTAGAAATCTCAGCCTCACTGAGATCTGGTTACTGTCCAGCAGATAAAGCCCTGAAATTTAGACAAGCAGTCTTCAGACAGTTGGACTTCGCTGCTCTCAAATTCTCCTTGCAGAGTGGCAAGTTTTGTTTTCCTGAGGGAATTTAGGAATGTCAGCTCTGGCTTTTTAATCAGCACTCGCAGACAAAAGAAAACAAGAAGCATTGTCGACTTAAGCTGCTGAATTTTAAAGCAAACTCTGTAATCTCCTACTATCTTTGGTTCATGGATCAGTTGAAATGAATGATCGGGCTCCAGATGCCAAGTCCAGATCTGCAAGCAAAGTCTGGAGCTGTTTCTATCCTTATCTTTATTTAGGGCTGGCTGCAAAGATCACAACCTGATTTCAGTCCAAGTCTTTGATTTGGACTGTTCTCTAGTTTGTATCAGCATGCAAAACAGAAAGTTCATACACAAATGGTTAAAACAAGTGGCAATTATTGCTTTCTCCGGAGCTCAGTCCTATTTATTTTGAGTTTCGTTACTTCGGTGTAACACCGCCATGCCCTGTAACAGCATCACCTGCTGCATGTGTTTTGAACCACCACAGAAAGACAAAGCTCCAGAAGCACGGGTAATTCCCCAGTTCTAATAGATTACTCAAGAAGATGTATTAGCATTAGCATGCTAATGCTGAGACACACTCAGAGGGGACAGTCTTTCCGTTGGGCATCTCCAAGGAACAAAATGAACTGAATACTGATGAATGGCAAGGACCACTGCAGAAGGCAAACTGTTTATACCATTCCCAAAGGTCCTGACAGAGTTTAACAGATGTGAACTTCGGGTCATTTGGCCTTTAATAGTGAAGACTAATAAAAATTAAAATATAGTCACTGAAATTCATCTCTATTTTTAACTATTTTAAAAAATAATTTATCTGGTTTCTTTTAATTTTACATAGCCTCTTTACTTAATGAAGGTGCTTACTTGGAACAATAGACTGTTCTCTTCTGAATTCAGAGGAATCTACTAAATTACCCCAAGGGCTGCCATCCGTAGAGCAGCCTCTGCCCTCATTATGACGTAGATCACAAACTACTTTCTTCAATCCGTGGCACAGATTCAAAAGCAGTCATTTTCTCTAAGAGGGTTTTTCATACAGATCATCCAGGCATGTCTGTGGTTTGGCGCTACTCACATCTGCAGCTCACACGATAAATATTTAATTAAGGATTTGTGTCACTGATTGAACTCTCTTATATAAAAGTTTTACAGATCATTGAGAGCCAGGGGATGGAAGTTATTTGTCGTTGCTACAGGGCATATTTTGGCTCCCGTTTACAACTGCTGCTTTTTACTGGGTCCCACAGACTTTACACCCTCTAAAAAAGGAAAAGATACTGATTAGCAAAATGCACAGTTTGGTTTGGACATAGGCCCTTTCAGGGTCAGAAGTTGAATGAAGCACGACAGGCTTCCTCCAGAAAGGCTGGCAGACTGGATCCATTTTGGTGATACACAGAGAAATCAGGACTTGAGAGACTGCTAATTTTCATTTGGGACTGAGTTTGCATTAAGCTTTGCATTATTTAATGGGGTCAGCACTCCTCATGTCAGGTAATGCCAGCAATGTTTAATACATCTTGAAATTACTTACATGGTGCATTACAGAATGTTGGTGTCTCCTGGAATTTAAATGTGCACTGTTCAAAAAGCAATCAAAGGTAATTATGTAAACAAGCAGTGCCTGGTAGTATAACATCAGCATCTTATTATCCTACTAAAATAAAACCAAGATCAAAAGAGTGCTACCATATCCAATGCATGCCACATCTTCGAGCATTTTGGAAGAGATTTCCCCTAAGGAAAATATCATGTGTAGACCTTACACCATATGTTTCACCCTACATTTCTCCAAAGCTGTCTCAGCATCCCAAATCCAAGTTATCAGGGTTATCACACAGTCCAGATGAAGTACGATGGTGAATGGAGATGGAAAAGGGAGAGTGCCTTGCTTTTGAGATCTGAGCTGCCTCCAGCTGGTAGGAGGCCAGCAGCGCTCAAAAGATAAACTACCAAAAGATCTTGCAATCAAAAATTATACTTCTTTGCCTTCCCTGTACTTGCTGTCACAACATATTGATATGATCAATGATGTAATCAAAGAAAGGTAACTCAGATTGTGAGATCAAGTGGAACTCTCCATCCCTCCTCATCCAATTCTACCATGTTGCCCTCAAGGTCTCAGTCCCAATCAATGTATTTGTAAGACTAATTCTTATCAATAACCTCTGCTGTGCTCATGAGCTGGATCCAGCCAGTAATACTCAGCAAACCAAGGGGTTTCTTTTGCACATCAGAATGGTCAGTGTAAAACAGCCATTCATCAATGGCATGACTCCATTCAGCTCCTCTAATGGAAATCGGTTGGCCACGATGGCACAACAATCACATAATGCAGTCGGAAATGAATGAAAAAGGCCATGCAGCCCATCTCTTCTCTAATGGGAGGTGTTTTCAGTGTTGCCCTAGTACACTGACAATCTAGGGCTAACTAGATCAAGTGAGGCTTATGTTCACTTCTCTTGAGAGGCTATGCCACTGTTAAATAGATACAGAATCAACTGGGCAAGTCACAGATGTAATTCATGAAGCCTCAGTACCTTGTAAAGATTTGTAAAGATAAACCTGTACCAATGAAAAAACAAGCTAGTGGGAATTCAGGAGATGTACACAGACAGCAGTTTAGTAGCTTGGACAACAGTCACTGCCTCCAGACCCTGTTCCTACTCTTACCCTTTGTCACAGTGGGAAAGTGACATTATAGTTTCTATCCATCTATTTATTCAGAGAGATCCTGTGAGTTGATAGAAGCCTGTTTTGAGATCTTTGGCTAAAGGGTGATGCCATGTGAGCTGAACAGTTAATTACCAGGTTATTATGATCATAATGACAGAGACAAAACTAGGAAGGAAAATATAAAGCACAAATGATGCTACTTACGATTTCCAATGCACATAACTCCAGGGAATACACTTAATACTGTGATCTGATAATTGCACATCAAGGGAATTCAGATGTGCTGTGGCTAAGATCCCTGAGCTTTGAATGTCATCGGAGCCTATTTGCTGTGTTGAGATGCCCTCTTAGGAAGTTGCCAGGATCTTTGCTCCCCAGTGCATAGTTTTGCAGATTGAGCAGTCAGATTCACCGAGTAGAATAATTCTGGGAACGGCCACATTTTGGCACCCTCTTCACTGCTTTTATCCAAAAGATTTCTGCTGCGCTTGTTGTGCCCCCAAGTGCACAGCACGTGATGGTGTTTCCAAATGGGGAAAAAAAAAATGCAGGAAATAGGCAGGAATGTTATAGACGGTAAATCATATAGAGATTCCTCGAGGGCTGGATACAGATCCAGATTCCATTCAATCCCCTACGTTAAGACTTGATTAGATTTTTTCCAAATTCACCATCCAGCCTCAAGGACGCCAAAATGTGGAAGACAAGGGTTGCACTGCATGTGAAGCCTTTGCTGAGAAGGAAAGGAGGAAAGCTTGCAGACCTTTTAGGTCTATCTACAATAGGTTCAGTAACCTTTCAAATTTCAGTGTGGACGTCTCTTGAATTTCACCTATGATGTTTGGATTACTCAGATGCCAGAGCAGTTTCTCAAATTATATATTTGTTCCCCTTATTTATGGTGCATCATAAAGTGCAGATGTCACACAACAAAGATCACAACCTCTGAAAAGCCCCCACTTGCTCATCAGTTGAAGAGAAGAGCGCATTCAATGCATACATACATTTATACTACTCATTCCTCTGAAGATAACCATTTATACGGGAAATGAAATAAGTCTCACTCCTTCATTTTGATGACTGCTAGGCCACCTTTTGTGCAAGTTAATATAATACTACCAGTCCCTTTACAGAAGCCTACCTCTCAAAAGCAATTACAGTTGCCATGAACTGTCTTCCCAGGTTTCACACTGACAATTGAGTGGCCCTGAAAATAAGCAGCATTGAACTCACACTCAGAAAAGAAAACAAGGCTAAAAATTTTGGGAGGTCATTTTTCAAGAACATTTTACCTATAGGGTTGCATAATACATATACAATACTGAATTGGTGAACCAGGAGAGAAGGACTGAAATTCCACACCTGAGGTTGAACTGCAAGCTTCTCTCAGTCTTCTGCAGGAGCCAGATGCCTACAGCTTTCTCTGCACTTACTCACAGAGGCCAGTGAGGCCAGAGATTCTAAGGCAAAGAAAGATGAGCAGGACTTATTTACTTCATGTGTATTCACCTAGTGCAGGATATTGGCAGACTGAGAGTTTGGAAATGTAACCAACTGAATGAGCTGGAACTTTTCCACCACTGACCAAGAGGTTATTTAAAGTCTCAAACTAATAAAATTTATTTATCTTCTGCCATATTTTACCTTGGAGTGGTCCTGGCTATATCACGAATGCAGAGGAGACAGCATGGTTGAAATCTCTAAAGAGACAGAGTGAGTCTGTAATGGGTTTCCAAACAAAACGTTTAGATAGTAAGTGATTGCAACCTCTTTTTTGCTCTAGCTTCTTTTACTGTCAGACTCTAGGTAATCTCAAATGCTCAACAGATATCACCGATATGTATTTAATTCACTGGACTGGGAAATAAGGATTGTGCCATTCTGGAGCCTCCTGCTTATTTCTCCCATCAGGTGCCTCACCATACCCTGGAGTGCAGATAGATGAGGACTTTTGCAGACGGCTCAAAGAAGGAACCCGGATGAGATCTCCAGAGTACTCTACTCCAGAAGTGTAAGAGCTCCTGGTTTTGTATTGAGAGCTGATACATGTCATTGAAGTATTACAAAAGAGATTGTATTT
Organism: Calonectris borealis; assembly: GCF_964195595.1. Classification (NCBI taxonomy): domain Eukaryota; kingdom Metazoa; phylum Chordata; class Aves; order Procellariiformes; family Procellariidae; genus Calonectris; species Calonectris borealis. The sequence goes on along the minus strand of NC_134324.1, from coordinate 22,493,417 downwards.
AAGTGTGGAGGAGGAAGGAGACCTCATCAGATGACAGCTATGTATTTTGTATTTTGTTTTCAGTAAACATTGTAGCTGTGCATATCTTGGGTGTCCTGATATCACAGATGAATGCTAAAGACAGACCAAGTCAGCTTGACCATTGCCAACAACAAGATTAACAGATCTCCCCGTGTCAGTTGGAGTTCACAAATCTCAGTTCAGGAGACTGCTGTGTCTGCCTTGATTTCCAATTCTGTGACAGAGACTAGGCATCCGTAACTATGACTTGTTGCAGCAAATTTTAAGTTAGGTGAAAATAAAAATCCTACAGGCTCAGTTGAGGCAGGAATATAGAAGGAAAAAGCATCCCATGTGGAAACTAGAATAGAATTTCAGCACATGGAGATTTGAACCTGTCTTAATCCAAAACTATCCAAACAATGACCAAAACAAGCAGCAGCAGAAAGAAGCAGTTTGGAAGCAAAGCTCCTATCCTTTTCCTTTCTTAATACCTGTGCTTTTTATCTAGCTACCAGACAATGCTGGATTGTTGGCATGGAGTACCCACAGAGAGGCCTACTTTCACTGAGCTTGTGGAGCGCTTAGGAGATCTTCTTCAAGCCAATGTACAGCAGGTACAGCAATACAAATGTTTCTTCAACAAATGTGTACATATAGATGTATGTCTATGTAGATATGTGTATGTGTGTGCACAGGTAAAGACTATGTTGAGCAGTAATATTAGATTTGACTTAATAACAGTGGTCACAAGGAAAATGTCTGCTGGGATGGGTAAAGAAAATGTTAACTATTCAAAGGGGATTATATTTCAAAACTAGATGTTTATCCATCCATAATAAGCAGAAACTTACATTAATTAAAAAAAGGCTCAGTTGCCCCTTAGAGGAACAATAGTGCTTTATCGCACAAACAATTTTAATTAGATTCCAACATAGTAAACTGCCAGTAGTTGGTCTGAACTTTCTCTCTCATTTTCTGAGCTTATGTTTATCAGTACTCTTAGGAGCTTTAAAATGATGCAGTGTAAAGCTCAGAAAGTCAATTACATAATTATTAATTTCATAATAGTTAAATCAGTTGTTTTCTTCTTCAGTAAAAACAACCAGACCAGTTATGTAACTGTCAATTTAATTTAAGAAGAAATCAAACACTCTCCTCCAGCTCCTTCTTGTTTGTAAACAAATTTAGTGAAGCTAAGTTGAAGAGGGCCCGGTTTGCAATATGAAGAGCTTGTGAGTTTTATCCTATAACCAAAGTAGATTAAGGAGACATAAAAATTATGATAAGGGAATAGGACACTTAACTGCTTCTCAAAATTAAAAAAAAAAAAAAAAATCAAGCAAAGGGAAATTTGGACAAATAGTTTTAGGACTTAAAGAAAGAGTAATTTCTGAAGATTACTGCAGGGGTGTAATGACAATGCAGAGCTTATTAAGATGTGTACTGAATTCCATTAAACTCACAGCATCAATTTCTTGTAAGGACAAGAAATAAAATCCTTTAAGGCTACCATTTTAAGGACTGTCTCTTGCTAAGCTGCAACTCCTTCCTCCTATAGCAAAAAGTCTATACATAGGCAATATTCTTTTACCAATTCCAAAATCTGATAAAGTTGTATTGGCCACAGGGGTTTGGTGATTTCATGCCGCTCCCTCCCTTCTCCCAAACACATGGCTTAAACTTGGATTTAGGTGTCCCTGAGACTGGTCCCTTGGAAATCCCAAAGAGGCCAACGCAATGACAACATAGAGGACTGCTTTCCTGAAGTGCAGATCAGTGAAATTCTGTTCACTTTCACTGAGGCAGAACAGCCACACATCTGGAAGGTAGTAATGATCACAAAGAAATTGCTGCAAACTCATCAAAGATGCTGCTGTGAAAGTCAGCAAAGCCAGCTACTTTTAAACTTGATGCACATATATTGACACCCTCAACACAACCGTCGCACTGCTGTGCCGTATGTGAGGGACATTTAGAAGTGTTGTAACTGCTATAAAGACCAGTGAAGCAATAGCTCAGACTGAGATGCCTGGAAGAGAAAACACGCTAACCACAGATGAGTACTGGAATGTAAGAGACCATTTTCAGCCATGCTACATCATAGGTTTCCCAGAGTGAACCATTTTCCTCATACAAAGCCGCCTACACAGTAAATGTTGGATAAAGCTATACATTCTAACTTCCACATGTTGTGAAGAACGTCCTAATCACTTTGAAGAAACATCATAAAGTTAAAATAAAACCTAGTCCTTTCTCAGTGTAAAGCTCTGTAGAATACAATAACCTTTTACATCTGAGATGCAGTACAAAGTGATCTTTACCAGCTTTGTGTTCTTTTGTGTTATTAATTAATAGGACGGTAAAGACTATATTCCACTGAACATCACCTTGTGTCCTGATGGAGAATCTAACTCCAAAACTTGCCCTGCGGAAGAAAATTTGAACAAGTGTGTTAATCGCTGGAGTGCGGTGGAAACTGGGTAAGAAAAATATATACGAGGGGCAGGAGGGAAAGAAAGATTTTATATATCTGGGCACTGTTTGTTGTCCTCTCTCAATATGGCTGTTTTAAAGGAGTTGGACAAATTTGTCAGGGCATTGTTTATTAGTTACAAGAAATGAAAAAAGAAGACTGGTCCAGGAAACTGAGCTGTCAGGGATGTTGATTGAGCTACCAACTTGTGCAGCATCTGCTTGGGTTTTATGCTGACCCCTCAACTTTCTTGCTTTCAGTAACAACAGCAAGAAGCGACCACTGAGTGTGAAGACATTTGATGAGGTGCCAGTGGAAAAGGAGAAAGTGATGCATGAGGTAAGTGAGGTGACTGCATCCTTCTCTACCGGGTTCACAGATCACTTGTCACCAGCACCAGAAACAGTTATTAGAGCTTTTGAAATCTGTTTGGTAAGAAAAGGCTTTAAATCAAGCGAAGATTTGGCCCTAGCATCTCACACATAGGTCTGTGTGACAACAAAGAGGGACCTGCATTTAGTTTAACAAATAATTTAAAGAGAAGCTCATGCATGATTATCCAGGCTTTGATCAGGCTAAGGGGCTTTACATTACATATTTCAATATGTTTTTTCCCCCATAAGAAAATGGCACCTCATTGAAATGGAGCCTTTTGAAGGAAATGCGTCCAGAACACATTCTGGCTGGCTGAGACAGCCAATAACTTGGTGGTGGTGAGGGTATTCAGTTCTGGATGAACAAGACCAAGATTTAAGTTCCTGCTCTACTTGATTCACACAAAGGGCTTTAATCCTGGATTTTCCCCACCCTAAGTGAACATATTTATTGCTAGTTTAATGGCACTGCAGGGTGGGAGGGTGTTGAACAGTTTCATTTTCACTCCAGTGGAAAACAAAAGCTTGTTTTGTTACAGAATGATGGTTCTGCTTGTTGGCTTCCTCTGAAATTACAGGTTCCAAGGGTAGAGGGGTTTTTTTTTTTCAATTTATTCTTCCTTATTAAAAAAAAAAAAACACCAAACAAAAAAACCCACCAGTACTTCAAACAACCCAACTCCTCTATGGTTCAGGTACTCACTGGCTGCAGTGCCATATGCAGTCCACACCACTTGCCTCAATGACAGATTCTGTGCCACTAAGGAGGGATCTTTGTAACGCACGCATGTTTGAAGCGGATCGAAGTTTAGGAAGGAAGCATGAAGCCCTCAGGAAACCTTCTAACAGAGGAAGAGGGCAAGCATCAGATGGCTAGATCAGCAAAAGAAAAGAAAGATGTGTACAGTTTTATAGAAACATGCCTGTCTACTATGCTAGTTAGGGAACTGTCCCCAGCTAAGACTCCCTCTTGGACAGAGCCATTCCTCAGACCAACTCTCTTGGGAAGGGTCAAGTCTCTAGCTACAACTTGTCCTGGACATATTTCATGTCCTTGACAAATATAGCATATTTCTCATCTGTTCTCTTGTTAGCACAAATTGATGGCCATTACTCCCTAGTATTTTGCCAGATGTAATTTCTGTGCCTTTATCAGTGCATCTTAGGAATGAGAAAGCTTAGACTTTTCTCTGGCTCCTGTATCTTTCCTCTTGCAGGATAAAAATCTGTCCCTCTGAAGCACCCAAAGACATTTACTAGATAGTTCCAGTATCAGTAAGATTACTGCTGCCAGCATGAGCATTACTTTCCTAAACGCTCCCTGTTCATGGCATTTTAAAGTAAGTCCTTACATGAAAGGGGAAAAGTTTCAAAAAAGGGTAATAATGCATTAACAGATCAGAAATAAATGTGATATTTCAGTGAGGATCTTTTAAAGCAAAATTGAGGTGTGATCTACTTTTGGACAAAGTAAGTGCACTTGGGTTACTAAAATTATCTTAAATACCAAGACATTAATACTGATTAGGTCATTATTTCAAGTAGCCCAGGAACTCTAAAAGTGCTCTACCACACCTTCTGCAATTGTACTACTTATCTGTAGTCTCTGTTGATATTCTTTTAACAATTTTTCTGTAAGCAAAATGCAAAACAGCACTCGGATAAATTGTTTGTAGACCACAGATCTGAAGGGAAAATAGTAAAGACAAAAGACAGAGAGAAAAGATGGGTTCTACTGAGTTTTTGACAGACTTAATTAATTTTGGATTTTACTTTATACTTTGAAAACCGGTTTCCAGACTGATCTTATTAACAGCTGATATATTACCAAAGCATTTATAAAAAAGCTTTTGCTTTTTATTTATTGTTCGCTGTGATTATTTTTTCTCTTTCAATTACTTTGAATGGTAAAATAAGACTAAGTAGAGTTTCACTTCCCGTCTTGAAGTCTTTTGTTTTCTTAGTTTTGACAGACAGGCATGCAACTTTCCAGCATCACAAAATATTTCAAATGCAAAGGAACCCCCCCAAACATTTAATATTTTTTAAATTACTTAAAACAAGGACTGTATATGTCTGAACTTGTGTAGCACTTAGCACAACAGCTTGATCTTAATTGCAACCTCGAGACTCAACTTTAAGAGCAGTGGAATCACAACCTCAACTTTAAAACTAATGAAGACAGTTCTGTTAGATGGCTCATAAAAAAAATCCATAACCAAAGTACAATGAGCCTTTTAGGCTCTGTATCTTTGCAAAGCACTTGGATTTGCCAAAATGATACTGAACTTACACTTCCTTAAAATTTCAATGTTTCTAGTAGTGTATTTCTAGTAAGTATTTGGGGTACTTTTTCTCTGAGGATTCTAGCCAGTATTATTGGATATATTCTTTATGAATTTCTGTCCATTCATATCTCAGCTATCCTGCCTAGATGGTATCCATACGTCATGCTTAATATCCATTTCAGGTTTGAAAATATCAAATTATTTTTTAATATGTTCACTTTAAGGGTCCTCTTTCAAAATACAGCTCAAAAATTTTAACATCACAAAACCAAGGCAAATATTATCAGGCTAAATAGCAGCATTATGAGGAACAATTGGATAAAAGCTGATAATATAGGCCCTGACAAGAGAATATTCTGAAGAATGGGCTTAATTTCATATACCAGCTGGAACATATCTATGTGTTAAGCACTTCACTAAATAGCTGACAATTGAGAGGTTTGATGCAAACATTTGCCCTCCAGGTTGTTGGTTGGAATCTTGTCATTACATAGAATAGCTGGTAGCTCCTACACTAGTTCCAGTACACCAGTATCAGTATATAACACTACAATGTAACATCTACAGATGGCCACCTTGTTGGCAGCCTCTCCGTGATAACTGCATAGACGGGGATCCCCAGCCTCTACAGGCCACAGTGAAGGAGAAATTGCGTTCTCCTGCCCTTGCTTTGTCTGCTCTGTAGCTGGAGACGGTTTTATAAGGTGAAGTTCTATCAACTTGCCTAAAAGCAGTATCATCACAAAATAAGATAGATGGAATTTGCTATTCTAACTAGCTCCTTGGCTTTCCTTCTCTACTGACTTCAGTAGTGGTTTCGTCTGACTCTTCTCCACGCTCTCCCTGTGGCAAGCCATCTTTAATTTAAAAGTGCTCCATGCTGTGATGATTTTTGGCACTCTGCTGATGTTCTCTTCCTTTTGCTACTCAGGAGTCGGACAGTGGGATGGTGTTGACATCAGATGAGATAAAAAGCCCGAAGAGGCTGGAAATCCGTTCTTGGCCTTATGGAATCATGGCTCTAGCGTGAGTACTTTTGGATATTTCTTTTGAAGACCGTGTCCCATTCAGAAAAATGCCTCCAAAATTTGCAATTTTGTTTCTGATTCCAAAAGGAAAACTGTTAGACTATCTAAACAAGCTAGAAGGAGCATCAACTCTGTATGTCAGTACTATAACTGAAAGACCATGGTTGATGTATTTTAAGATCAAGAAAGTTTTAATGTAAACTTTGCTTCCAGAAAGAAGCTGAAAATAAAACAGTTGCAGGTCTCTGAAAGGAATGCTGCACTGTTGCATTTAAGTTACAGGAAGGTTAATTAACATGAAAAATGTTGATACATGTGATAAAAATGAAAACTCATTTCATCAGCTTTGAGCACATAATGTCTTGTCAACCGATTTAACTCTTCTTCTAAAATGCCAAGTTGCCTTGTGATTCTGAATCACATTCAAAAAAACAAGAGAGTGCTCTCTAGTGAAGCTGGTGTCTGCTGTTCATGAGCTGGTCTCCTGGGGCAGAATATTCTGCACATGGCAAATGATAGGAGCAAAAGAGCTGAGAATATACATATCTACTTTAGCTGTTTCTTGACTGCCTCTCCAGTGTTCCCCTTTACTGATGGAACAAAGTTTGAAGAACTTGATTCATTAATCCCGAAAATAACATTTATAATTATACCAGTATCTAACAAAGCTATGTTTAACTTTAGATATACAGATGGACTGACACCTTTGCAATTGATGAGATGTAAGAAAGTTAAGAAGGCATGGGTAGTAAAGAATAGAATAAGCACTGCAAAGCAAGTACATTTACCAGAACCGTGATTTCTATATTTGCTTTATCATAGCTATGAAGACAGTCCTACAGAGAAGTCCTTTAATCCTACCACCCTGATCCTATGAATTATATTGTTCATACTTGGTTTACAAATAGAGACCATGCCAGTGTTTCCTATATGTTTATCCATTCATAGTACAGACAATCACAGAAGAAGAAAAGCAGATATTTAGCTTTTAGCTAACAGTTAGCTCACAGTTCTTTATATTTCTGTAACAATCAGGCACAGGCAGAGAGTTGACCTAATAGTGAAATAGGTCTTCTCTACCTTCCTAAAAAGTATAATAACAATAGTAACCCATTTTAGTGATTCAAATGTCAAATTGTAAAATTTCAAAGAATAGCTACCCAAAATATTAAAAAAGAAACAATTCTGTAGCAAGGAATTCCACGTCTATTCAGTTAATTAAGCTAATTAGACTTTTACTGAATTGCCTGGAGTTTTCTCTGAAATCTATTGATAAAATTTCTATTAGTTTCCTCTGTATTAAACTCAATGATCTTTCCCACCAAAGCAATTGCTTGTTCTACATCAAGTCACCATTTTTCAGCATTAAAGAGAAATGCTAGATGAGAAAAAACTAGTGCAATTTCTGCATAGTATGGGAGAGTTCACCTGAGAGTGCATAGTCTGAATCTAACAGTATTTCAGAGGGGCTAACTGCCTCCCTCAGAGAGAAAAGCAAGACGGAAGGAGCTTGCCTTGTCTTTTCAGGCCTTAAAACCATAAATTCCTGCATGTTTGAAGGCAGGAGAGAAGGAGAAAGAGGAAAAGGGAAAAGGTTACGCAAGGAAGGCTAGAGCATTCAAATACTACAGATAATGCTGGATAGGAGGATGACTTTAGGAATAATGTTGTTCAGCAGTATTTCCCCTGTAGTAGCATCCCAGTGTTGTTCCTGTTGGGGGATTAGCAGAGATCTAGATACGGTTCCATGTTTTTATCTTATGCACATGCTGAGAGGGTTTCTGCACAGCACAGTGCATTGCTATGGAGACCAAATGGCACCAGCTCTAAAAAAAGAAGCTCTAATGTCAGGAACTGCATTACTATGATGCTTTACCTGGGCTGATTTACCTCTCTTTTCTGCATGATGTCATGTTGACACAAATCCAAGCCATACACACACACAAACAGCCTCCCTGATAGGATTTATCCTTCTAAAGATTTGTCAATCACCTCTGACTGCTGTTTCCCTTACTGCATTTCCCCCGTTTGGATAAATAGTTGGCAGAGGAAGGTTCTCTCTCTCCCCCTTCCAGGCTTTCTGCTGAAAATCAGAAAAATCAACATCCAGCCAGATGTAGAAACACAAAAATTCCATAACAGCCTGTTCTTTTGAGATTTCCAGGAAAACCTTCTGAACTGCTATCAGGCTCACTGGGAGTGAGCGTGAAGTAACACGGCTCTGCTGGGTTCAGTGAATCTCTCCCTGACCCACACCATCTGGTGCCCTCCCCATTTACAGTCAACACTTCCATAGGGATTCCATTCATTGTGAGATACCTGATACTTCTGTGCCAGCCAGACCGCGAACGACCATCTTAACACATGTCTGCTATAAAAGCAAACCCTGCAGCAAGCTGTTTGTCATCTCCTTATTCCCAGGACCCTAGCTACCATTGAATGGACAGAGGTGCCTTTTTTCTTGGCCACATCCTTCATTGAGTTTTTGAGGTCCAGCTGAGAAAGCTATTTTGTCAGCTTCTTTTTTTTTTTTTTAATCTTGCAGACTATCATTGGCACAAATAACACTTTTTACATACTTGCAGAGCATCCTGATGCCCTTTCATTTGAGGACATGACACCCCTTGGCGCTCCTTGAAAAACAAGCCTCAAAAGCATATAGAATAGTCTAGGAGAGGTCAGAAGAGAGTGCTGGTTTAATAGGGGAGATAAAGTCACCCTTGTTAATTGTGTATCTCTCTCTACCAAAAACATTTATCCTGGATCCTTTTCAAACAGTCTTCCTTTTCTAAAACAAAACTGTTCAAAGGCTTAGCATGTTTTCTAAGCCAGGGTGGCTGTATTTATTATTTTTTGCCAAAATCTTGCTGTTTATTTATCTTGCATTCATTTCTCTGTTGAGTTTAAAATTTGGCAACACTACACACCATGGAGTGTCAGTGTCAAGAGTTTATTGAAAATGAATCTGATACTCTGGGCCTGGGACCACTGTTAGACTGGACTAATAATCTCTGAGCTCTAAGCATTTTATACTGCTGAAGTATAAAGCCACAACAGTAGCTCTAGTGAGGGACAGAAAGATTGACGGGGATAATGACACTGGAGTTAGCATTCAAGGAAGCGCATTTGACATAGAGGGTATTTAATGATGGGATGACTCTGGTGTCAGGTTTCAGCTCGTAATATTAACAGGCTAATGCCAAGCATTGCTTTAAAATTCTCCCAGAGACTTTATAATCAAGTTATTGTTTAAAATTATAATAGGTTTGATATCTGCTCAGTTGTCCTCCCTCCATCCCTTTCCCTTCTCCCCCTGCAACCCAATTATCCTCAGTTGCTCTGAAATTACTTATCTGGTTCTGGCCAAGTCCCATGACACCAGCTGACTGAGGCTCAGCTGATATGCTCTGGGCTCTGGATGCTGCATCCAGATCACATCACTGAGGGCTCTGCCTTTGCCAAAGCCAAGCTGGGCCTAAGGCAAGTCAATAATATTGAAACAAACTGATTTTGCTTAGGAGCATCAGGCATTCATGTCCAAATGCAAGGTGCCCATCAAAAATGCAACCCAGCTGATTGGGCTAGAATCCTTTTGCACCATCTCAGAAACATGAGGCATGGAAATATGTTTTCTCCATAGCAGAAGTTTGTTTCAGAAGATTTTTTCTTCTGTGATGAGCACGCTGAGATAGCACATGTACTTACTGTTGTGTCATGCAGCACCTTGCACTATGACCTGACTTGAGTTCTCCAAAATATAAGTAACTTTGAATGAGCAGCTACTCAGGAGTTATGTAAGCCACTTTTTTCTAGGATTATACTATATGCCTACAGTGGCAAGGACTAAAAGGAGAATTGTCAGAGGCTGTGGTCCCCAGCTTGGTTTTGACTGCAGTGCTTTTCATCTCACTGTATTCTGAGTGCTGGAGCTAGCATCAGGGACCGCTGACCAACTTTGCCACATATGCAAGGGGACACATGCTTAATGAGTGGGTGACTTTGGCTTGTTAAAATTTTATGCTAGCTGTACTCTGTACTTAGAAGTGTTTCAAAACAATGAATTCTTGATCCTAACCGCTTGAGTTCTCTGTGCCAGTAGACTACTGATGCACTGATACTGCCAGAGGGGAACCCAGGATTAAATTCTTACTGCACAGCACCCCATCTAAAATGTATTAAAGCAAACTGTGAATCAGTCATAACTATCAGAAGAAAAAATAACCCTTTTATTTCTTTCATTGCAGAAAAGTTTTAAAAAATTAATCACTCTTACTCTGTGCCTCATTAAACACCTATGAAAGCTGTTAGAAAGCCCTGAAGCTCCTACATGTTATTATGAGATAAGGTCATGAGACAAACTGCTCTACTTGGCAATGCTCAGCCCAATTTCTCATCTTTCCCTAAATGCAGCTTCTGAACAAGGCCAGGATTTCTACATGGACGCAATAGTCTATTAGTTTTTCCTATTGAGGGCAAGATACTTGGGCGTCTTATTGCAAAGCAATAAGAGCTGCTCCACAGCACTGGGAATAAGTACTACACTTGCTACTGTATCCTTCACCGGATAGGGTGATTTTCTTACAGTCACCTCTCTTGCTCCATGCTCCTCTTCAAGTCATTGACCCTGAGATTTAGGCTAATAGAAATTGGCTCCCTCTCACATAAAATAAACAGCTCCAGTAATGATTTCCCAGCTCTTTGATGATTTCAGTATTTTTCTACCTCTGACCAAAATCTGGTTCATATGGTAGGATAAAAAGTCTCATTAGGTCATTTAGGTCATTCTAGCTATTACAGGATTATCCTCTGTGGTATCTTCTAAACAACTTTGACACGTCTCCAGAAAACTTAAAAAAGATTGTGAAAGATTACTTAATATTCAGGCTAACTTTTCCTTCATCTATTTTAATTCCTAGACTTTTCAGCTTCCTCTGTACCAGGAAATCTGACATAGCACAGTAAAAATGGGAACTATTGACAGCTCTCACTACCTGCAGTCCCACACTAAAATGCACTTGTCCAAGCTTGCATCTGGGTCGTGAGACCTGCTATGTAGATTGTGGCCCCACACAGACACACTACATGTGCATGCAATAGCATAGACCCCAAGCTCTGTGATAATCAGGCTCCTTGATACAGTCCTATTTACAAACCTGGCAGGATTTCAGTTATCAACACTGGGTCCACACCAGTAGGTTCCTCCATCTCATTTGGTTTTACATCTAACAGACTCAACACTGGCACCAGGCTCAGGGACACTACAGAAATACAGCCTGAAGCGTAGCAGGATTTGCTGGTAATTATGAATGTCACTCTTAGTTGATTTGCTGCTACCGATTTGCATTCTTCCAGTCTTCTAGTATTGGTTCCTCCAGTGCTTTCACCGCATCTGTACTTCCCCCCGTAAACCTCGCTAGCTCGTAGGTATCTTTCTGAAAGAGAAGAGTCCAGTGCTGTGCCTTGGCTAACTCTAGTCTCAGCCTATGAAACAAGTCTGAGGCCAGCTCACCACATTCTGTGAAACATGTTTCCCCAACCAGCACTCCACAGAAACATGCATGTTATGAAAGAGGGTCCTTTAGGTTACAAAATCTGTTTGAGGTCAGGAAATGGCGGTGTTCAGATCCTCATCTTTCCCCTTGTCTTGCCCCAAACAGTACACATTCTTGCAAGGACCAACAAGTTTTCAGGTTGGTCTTTGTGTAAAATGTGACAAGCTTGGGTCAGTGAGCAAATGTGTTTCAGTTGATTGTCACAGTATTCACGCGCCTAATCTTCAGTATTGTGCCGTGGTGAGAATACTAACAGTCAAGTGGGACTGGGCTGAGACATTCACAGTTATGAGCAGATTTATCAAAACTGAACATCTCTTTTATCGCCTCCAGCAGCTGCAGCACTCAGAAGTCAGGCAGAGGCAAAATCAGTAAGGAAATACCTTTTGGGGCAGTGTAATGCCAACCCAGGAGAAGCACTGAACCAATTAATGACTAGCTTTTAATGAAATTATTTAATTACATAGCCATTATTAACTTCTGTAGCTGCATAATTGTGTGATTAATCAAATCTAATGCCTTCAGTCAGAAAATGTTTATCGGTGGGGCTCAGGGAGAATTTTTCTATCTTATACAGGGTAGTACAATTGGCTCAGAGCATAAAGGGGTTTTTGCTTTCCTCTGAAGCATCAAGTACTGACCACTGCTGGAGGCAAGACTGATGTCTGACTCAGTGTGGCAGTTTCTATGTAGCAAATGAGATTTCAAGGACAGACAGAAAAGGGATGCTGCAGTCTCATTTTCCAATATACAGTCCAAGCATATGTACATTTCCCTGTTGCTGAGCATTAACAGAGTAGATTGAAGTGTCAGTAATATAGAGCATTAAAAGGAAAAATGCAAAGACCCTTGGATAGCTTTAATTTAGGAAACGCATTTAGATGAAAGGAATAGTTTTGAAAGTTAATTGCATTTTGGTCTGCCATAAGACAGCTAATGACAAAACTTGCTTCTGACCTAACTCATCAGCTTTCTGTCTTTGGAGCAAATATTAGATGTCTGCATTTAAGAGACCTTCTTCAAACACCAGCATGATTTCAGCGATAGGCAGAGTTATTCCCAGATAGCCAGTCTCCTGACCTACAGCGGCAGAAACCTAACAAGAACACTTGCTGGGAGTCTACGTGGGTCTGAAAATTTCCCATTGTGTGGCCAAACTAAACCCTAATAACATTTCTTTTTCTCCAGCACTCTGAGATATGCAGGCTGGCGGCCAAGTTAAACAGATACTTTCAAGCTTCTCTCTGTCTCCACTGACAACTTTAATACCTGGCAAATTAGAAGCCAGAGCATCCATGGAATTGTCTGATACGAGTCAATAGAACGGAGCAACAAAAAGAAAAATACATAAATAAACAGTGACGCAAAGTTGCGGTTCCATTGCTCATGCCAGGGAAGAATTTATCTAGAAAGTGTGTGTATATAGAAAGGGAGACCTGCCAAATGTATAGTATACAGAAGAAGTTTCCACTCACGTTTTTCTCTGGACAAAGAGGAAAGACTTAGATTGTGAAAGCAGAGTGTGCTACATTTTTGTTGAAGTTCTCAGGGCTACTATTTATTTTAGAATTTCTGCTTTGCCACTCAACAGGTTTGGTTTCAATGCCTTGTGCAGGTCTAAAAGCACAGTAACATTAGCTTTAATCTATAATCTCTGCCTTTACATGTTAGAAGTCACAGAACCCAACTTTATTCTAGACGTGCAAGACATGGTGGGCTGGCTCTTAGAACTCAGGGGTCCTGGGTTCACTTCCTAGAGACAAAGCTGGAGATGCAAACATGCTGTGGAAAGCCACCACAGCACGGTAAAATCAGGCCAACTACGAAGCAGCCAATCTCCCATTGCAGCTGATTAGAGTTGCAGCTGTTTGTTATGTCTGAATTTGCCTGAACATCTCAGCTGCTGGCTTAGAATGACTGGCTTTACGGACTATGACATACAGAGTACCACCTACTCCACACAATTGCCCAAGAAGAAAACTACAGGGATAGATAATTTACAGATGGACCCTACAGGCTGTTCAGTGTGGTTGTGCACAGATCATAAACCAACGTTCTACTCTAGCCAATGCACTGCACACTCATGACCTTTCCAGAATCAGCAACAGTTTTAAGTGAAGATACTGACACTAGTTCTGTCAGCCAGACTGAGAATATCAGCAGCTTATGGGAAAACTGAAGCTTTTGACAGGTTCCAGATTCAGAGGCAAGATAACACAACTTCTAAAGTCATAGTAGCATAATCTAGCAGGACATACTTACCCTTTCATAGTTGAAAGGAGCTGGGCCTACTGTATATAAAAATTCTGTCATGCCAAGCATCAACCTGCTCTTAAGCCTGCAACATGACAGTGCACACAGTTGGTGTCTTGGATCTGCTCCTTTTCCTAATCATGATTTCTGTTCCCCTTGCTCCAATTACTGTATCTGTCTCTTAGCTGTTGTTTTGTTTCCTGGAGCAGGAATGGGCTTTGCTTTCTTTCTAAAGCACCACACTCTGACTCCCTGATCAACTTTTGGGGACTGTAAGTACTGCAGCAGTACAAATGAAATAAGTGAAATAAGGGTAATGAATTATATAATTATTTGATGAATAGTTGATTATTCGGATTTGGTTTAGGGTCATTAGAATGTAGCTTTATGATCCTTTAAACACATATGAAATATACACGAAGTGCTTGAGCGCTGCCTGATTTTAAATTCTCCCAGGCACATTCATAAGTCATTATGAACTGAGACATGAGCAATGCCATAATCAGTCTGTGAATGAGGCTTATTCCAGAGAGGTGCATGTTAAACAGTCCCTAAGCAAAGTGGAGAAGTTCAAAAGCCATTCTCACATTGGGACCCTTCTGAGAACCAACCCTAAGTTATCCAGACTTCTTCCAATGAATTCCTCAGATGGAAGAAACCAGGCTTAACAAAACATTATTTTTAAGGCAGTCTATGACAGAAAGTACCTTTTTTTCCTCCACAACGCTTGCTGTTCCTCAAGGTCACCTTGTGATACAAATCCTCTCCAGGGTTCTCCTACTTTTAACATTGAGGTTGCTCCGTGTGATCTAAGTTGCTTCTCTCCCACTGCCTTCATCACCTATAATAAGAGAAGACAGCAGAAAATGAAAGCTGGCTGTCTTTAATAGCATCAGTTACAGGCCAGCAGTTGTAATGTTGAAAAGCATACTGCTCAGTAATTTTAAAGGGCTAGAGAATATAAGAAAGATTTTGCCCTACACTGCAGTATCATTTTAAATTAGAGTCTGTCATAGATTATTCATTATTTCATCTTTTATTATACTTAAAGAAAAGTCATAGTCTTCAGTTCTGCTTTCAAAAAAGTCAAATTTTTATTGACCTGTGTCAGAACAATGAGAGAATATTATTGTATGTATAGGACGCATTTATAACATATATATATAGTGCACTGAAATGTGGTAAGCTAAAAAGACAGGGCGACAGGACTCTTTGGTTTACTCCTACATCGCCTTTTAAAACACCGAATTATTTGAAATACCTAATTCAGTTCCCTCACCCAATCTGTAAAATGTCACTGTCTTACAGGATGCTGCAAAGGTAAATTGAAATGCCTTTTTTTTTTTTTTTTAAATAATTTTGACCATTAATTACACATAGAGAATAAACCTTATGGAGACAGGGTCAATATGTTATACTGTTTGTTCTCAACAGGCGGAGAGCTGTTAACAAGAGCAAAGAATCCATATTATCTGATCACGAGCGTGAGGCTGTCAAATACCAGCCAGCAGTACAGGTAGAAGAGGACACCATGGACTTCACACTGGAAGACTCTGTTCTCCTTCCTATGGATCCAAACCTGGAATGCCACAGCCCACCTCCAGATTACAACTCCGTCATTCACTACTCAGCCCCTCCAGTGTAATCAGCCCAACCTGACACAGGGCATCTTGCACCTCTCTTAACCATGCTAGATTCTTATGTGCCTCCATGCCTGGATAGAGGCTGTGTAAAAACAGAAGGGAAATCTGACAGGACAATGGTTCATATGTTTCTTCTGGCACATCTCTGATGTGAATAGAAACATTTAAAGAGCATCTTTTTTGCTATCTTTAAATGCCTATTGCAACATATGCAGTAAATTAAAATTCTGTCTATCAGAATTGTAAGTAGGAGCTGTAACCCAGAACTGCTTCCACTGCTTCCTCCCCTAGCTGGGACTGTTCATTGGCATTTGCAGATTTACAAGTTCCTTCATTCACATTTTACTCCATAAAAGTCACCAAGAGTCATGTCAAGCTAGTTGTGAAAACCAGATTCATTCTACTGGTCCTGCACACATCCTGCAGGGATTGTTTAGTACGATGCTGTAAGGGATCAGTTGAAAACAACAGCTATACACAATAATGTTTTGCTTTTGGAGAAAATCCAAAATTGAAACATCATTCTTCGCTTGGGATCTCACCTTCTGTAAATATTTCTGAAATATTCTGAAATCCAAAATATTTTGGGTACAATTTGTGATTTCGTAATTTCCACTGCCTATAGGATACACTCCTAAAAATGATATGGCACAGAGAAAGCAGATAGTACTCATGTATCAAGAGGCGGGCTGGTCTTTTGGGCCATCAGGGCATACAATGTGGTTAAATCTGTTTCCCTGTGTTTTCTCCTTGTCCAAATAGCAATTTATTTAGCATACATGCAATAGGGAACCTTTATAGAGATGCATCTGTAATGATTGCAAGGCAAAATCACTGCCTTAAATAAGAACCTTCTTAAGCTTAAATAGACAGAATTTCCCAGCGCACATGCACATGTTTGTGAGAATGCATAAAATACTCATTAACAACATGAGAGCTACACATAAACGCACATACACCCTTGAGACACCAGCAGGCACTGTTTCCTTTCCGCACACAGGCTATTTACTAAAAAGGAAAAAAAAAAACCAAACCCAAACATTTCCTTAGGATTCTGTAGCAGATGCCCAACAGTTTGATCCTGGGAATACTAGCCCATGCTAAACTGTAAGCATACGTGACACATACTTGTCTCTGACTGTCTTGCCAAGGTAAATATTGGTATGATATGCAATGCCCTCTGCATCTAAACACTTTATGGATTCATGGTAATTCAAAGCTTTTTTTGCAGCCAGGATTGAATGGATCATAAATTCTCACATTTGAGAAATTCAAAGGGTGTTCCCCCCCCGCAAAAGCTGTGTGTGGCAGGGACTACTGGTCTGCAAGTATGTATACCCAGGTCCCACGCATACCCCATGTATACTTACACCAACTCCAAAAATAAGCAAATAATCCTTGTCATTTAACGTGCTATGTAACAATCAGAGTTGACTTCAGAAATCTAGGAAGGGAAAAAGTATCTAGGTTGCAAGTATAAAAAGCAAGGCTGAGAAAGATGTTCATTCACAGTCAAGGCTATAACCTCCTAAGTTATAAACCTAGATCTATAAATGACTCTGTGCAGTTTCTTCCAAGGTCTGCACAACCCTTTCGTTTTCTTCTTAGACTTGACACTGATTTGACTTCTTCAGAGAAAAAGAATTTTTCTTCATTATTACAAACTAAAGGAAAAAAAAAATCTAACACTTGCAAAACAATTATTTTACCTTGGCGAAGACAGCCAGTGAAGAAAACATTTCTGGATGATCAGTTACAATTGATTACGTTGAAGTAAACACAAACAAGCCTCAGGTATTATCAAAGGGGAAAACAAATCTCCAAACCCCATACCATGTTAACTGTGAATGCTAAAGCATCTGAAGTACAGGCTCTTGGGAACTGCGCTTCTCATTCTCCTTGACTTCAGATATGATGTATTAAGGAAATCACCTGCAGTAACTCACGAGCCCCTTGTTCATAGTGGATCTGCTAGATAGCTGTGATCTGTAGTTGCTTTACGGTCATTTTTGCACTTCTTTGTATTTTAGTACCTATGTATTAAGCAGAGCTGGTCATATAACAGAAGAAACTACTGGGAAAGGATCAATCTGATGAGCCGCAGAAAGCTCATTGGATCAGTTTTTCATCAAACAGTAAATTAACTATCTATTATCTGATCAAATAATCAATCTCTTCTTTTGGAAATAATTTATTCACATGGCAAAAAGAAAAAAAGGTGCAGACAGTTTGTCTGGCTCTACTGTTAATGGCATCAGTGAGATGGTTTGTTATTGCGCCTTGTTCTGTAGGGTAAGAAAATGACAATGTTTAAAAACCTTTGCTTATAAACTTTAAAATAATTACATACAGGGAAAAAACCTGCAAGTATGCTCTCTACTTTGAGAAAGAATGGGAAACACTGCTGTGGGAACTGTCTGCTTCTAAGAGAGCTGAGTATATCATCTTTCCACTTTATCAAGGATGAACTGTTGAGGTTTGTCTGAGGCCAGAAGAACATGAAGCATGTTTCCCAAGTGGGACCCAAGCGAACACTCTCATGGAGCACTGGTAGCCAGGTCCCTTTCTGGCTCGCAGTAACATATATCAGCCTTTCTGCATTGCGTGAGATGATGTGAAAACAGAGTACAGGCTCAAGTGCTCAAGACACATTTTAAAACACTGGTTGCATTGATGGCCCCCTGAACACTGGGAGCACCTCTGCAGTGGCAAAATCAACAGCTGTCTTGAGCAGTATCGATGGTCATTTCTTCAGAGAGCAAAGATACCTTCCGAACCCGCAATAATGGCCTTCAAGTGTTTTGGAAATGGCAAGTGACTGATGTTTGGGCAGCTGTGTTTCCGCTGTTTATTTTGAGTGGAAGATTTTTCCTTCTTATAGTAAATGTAACAAGCAAAAGTATTGCCTGAAAGTATTATTGAATATGTCTTCTATTTTATTTACTAATATTTTGTTTGTCCTTTTCTATCCTCCCTTAATTTAATTATTGTTCTTTTCTTACAGTGATGTATATAGTTTACCTAGTAGAAACAAATATAGTGATTCATTTATATGGTAAAATTTGTAACATTTTAGGCAAAAGAGAAAGAGATACCCAGACATAACAGAGTTAAGTACTGTTACTAAACATTTCACTAATGCTTGCAGGCCAGGCTCCAGTTTACAGTACCCTCCTAGTGCCATTTCATAGCAGTTCTCCTCTTGGCTGCGAGTATCTCTGGCTCTCACTTACTCTCCACATTATTTAGTTTCAGTTAGGAAACAGGGATCTGGAGGAATCTGGCAGGTTTATCTCATTCCTGGAAGTGTCACCAGGCAGCCCAAGGTAAAGGCAAGGAATTTTCACTGCCTCTGTTTTAACTCAAGGCTGGTGTGTTGGCTAGAGGACCAGAAGGCACCAAATTGTTTAAATGATGTGATGTTTATTATTTTTTCAGACTTCTCAGGGATTCTTATTCGACTCCTGTCAGCCACCTGCTTTATCTAACCTGACTGAGCTCAATGGTATCTGGTATTAACACGTACCTTTGTTTTCTTTAATGGTGCTTACTCCTACTGTTTTTGTCCTCTTGTAACCCCAGAGAATTAGGGCAAAGGAACTCAGAGCTCAGCATAGAAATGTGTTGTCTTCTCTCCAACAATCACCTGCCACATAAATGTCCAAGGATAAGTGCCTTCACCTGCATGTTATTGTTCAGGCTGGTGTTTTTAACAATCTGGTTTCTTATCTCCTCTTTTCTCTACTTTTCATCTATTTCTTGGTATTTGTTCTTCACAGTCCCTTTGGATTACTTTTCTCTGCCTTTTGAATAAAATCAGGTATAGGACTCCTGTATATTCTACTCTTGCAGAGGCTGAACTAGGTAATCTAAAACAAGCTTTTTTCACATTAAAAATTTTCCATTACAGGCAAGGGAAACTAGTTTATACCGGTTTGTCTGGAAGCCTTTCTGTATCCTTCCCTGAATGAGAGAAGCTTCTTAATCTATTGATTTTTCAATATTTGATAGCTGGAGCAAAACAAAGGTTGGTGACTATCTATGTGAATCTTATCTTTCTCCTAGTTCTTTCTCAAACAATGAGGTTTCTCTTAGGTTCTTCCAAGTTATCCTCACAAGAAGGGGGCCCTAACCAGGATGCTGGGCCCACACCATCTACTCAGGATATCAAAGAAGGTCAGATAAAAACCTAAAGTCTGAGTAATAGTCTCAAACAAAACCACTGAAATTTGAACACACTGAACGCTAAAGACGTATACATTTAAGGCTGCCTGCAGGCATAAACTGCTCTGCTTAAGCCATCCCACTAATACAAACACTACTCTCCAGTTAGCCTGCTTGGTAATTCCCCAGGATAACCTAGAGCGTCCAGGCACTTCTCTCTTTGTATTTATGCTCTTGTATACTGTAGAAATGTTAGTCGGCATGTAAGCCTGTAACTGGCCAATCAACAGTTTGTGACATATCTTCTCAAGGATCCTTCACGCTGAACGTTGGCACTGCCTTGTCATGTCCTATCTTGCTTTACAAATTTGATCTGGCCCTATTCCAGCTGTAAGGGTGTGGTCTTGGGTCAATGGTCTCTAGGTCCCATCAGCACCAACTGGACAACACCGGGAAATGTTTGCAGGGAACATCACTAGCAAATAGCTACATAACAAGATAAAGCATTATTGGGTTTTCCTGAACACAGGAGTTAGCCAGGATCAGTATCATACTCAGAGATCAGCCTATAATTTTTTTCTTATCATAAAGTGAATAGAAAATACAGAAGGTAGCAATAATTCTTTTGTCCTTCCCTGCAAATAGTAATGGCCAAACCCTGAGATCCATTTTCCTGTTTTTATACTACACCACAAAAAAAAAAAACAACAAACAGAAAGAATTTTGCCAAAGTAATGACACCAGCACCATCTTACGCAAGTAAAATTCAGGGAGGATTTATGGATTTGACCCTATCAAGAGTCAGTCACTGTGTAGGATGTAAGTGTTGAGCCCAAGTTTGTTTGACACGTGTTGTTTTCATATTGTGTTAACATAGAAAAGAAAACTTGCTGGACTGGGTCATTTGGGACCCCAAGCAAATATGATGCCATAAGGGCTGTGGTTACAGGAAGACTAGTGTGGTATGCACTGAGCAGCATCCCATTGTCCTGCCTAATAATCCTGTGCTACAAGAGCCAGCACATCCTTATTACTCAATTCATTTTTCCTTAGACCTTGAGTTGTCAAAGCAGCTAATGAAAACGGGGAAAACTCCGTAACTTGGGACTTAAAGAAAACAAACTAAGTGCCATGTAATACTCAAAACACTAAGGAATGTTTGTCTGCCATGTTCCTGTCTGTCTGAAGAATGTATGCACTGAAAACAACGCTTTCTTATGTAGTCAAAAATTGTACTGTATCTATTAACCAAAAAAATAAAAAGATTCTATATTTATACAGCCCAGGGCTCCTTTGTGTCATCTCTTGGCTTGAAAAATGTTGTCCTTGAAGCAGAATACAAATAAATAATGCAACAGTTTTGAGAGATTTTTACAAGGCATAGATCTCTCATTAATTTCTACAGGGGGTTCAAAACTTAGGACTTAAGCCTGCCACATTGTCATTGCTCAGAGGTATCTAACCACTACATTTGCTTAAAAGATTCACAGGTCTCAGAAAATGCTGGCCCAATTTGCTGGAGAAATACACAAATCTAGCTGCCGCCAAGAATAGTCCATGAAACATAGAGACTGCTGTCTTGTTAAATTTAAAATAAATAAATAAATGGGACTGAGACAGTAGACAGAATCAGAACTCTGCATTCTAAATAAGACCCATGTTCACCAAAGCATGTAAGTACGTAAGTCTGTGAAGATAATTTGCAGAACATGGTAGCATTTGGGGGTTGTTCAGATTCAAAATTCCAGAAATTGTGTTTCATTTAGCTTACCATAATATTCTAAAAAGAACACAATTAAACAATTATTTCCCAATACACAGCCACAATGTTGTTATTGAATTCTCACTTGAATAAACTCTGCACTGTTGAAATATAGAATATTCCATGCTCTTATTTTGTAGTTAAGGTCTAACATTTAGAAGGCTGAGGGAAAAAACCTCCCAACAATAATCAAGTGCAGCAGGCATGCTATTTTCCTTACCAGCTGGCTAATCTTTCTGAAATACTATTTCCCATTCCTCTTTCCGTTTTGGTGGCACAGCAGGTAACTACTGGCAGAAAAAATATGACATCTTTGCAGATTCTTACAGATTGACAAATACAAGTTTCTACTTATGTCTTAAAATAAATACTGTTACTAGAAAAAAAAAGTATGTTAGAGTTTCAGAGCCATTCTCCCGTTAGTCTTAAAAGTTATTGGTCTGTGTATTTTGCTAGTCACATTAAAAACTATGAAGCACTCAAGTCACTTCAAACATTTTAGTTTCTCTTCATTCCCTGTTCCAAACAGTCCTGGAAATAAATGTCTAAATTATACATGTCATTTGAAATGCAGCAATCTCCTTTCATCCACATAATGAGCAAGAACATTCTTCTCTGTAAACTATAAAATGATTCAGTTACTTATATAACGCATGAGTCATTGCATGCTAGGCAATATAGAGTCTCCTTTATAGGGAAATTAATGTATTAAAGGGTGGAAGGAAAATATACAAAATTAATTCTGATTTGCTTTTAGCACAAAATGTGAATTATTAATCACATACAGCTTGAGTTACACTTGTGGAAGGTACTCTGTTATGGCATGCCTTGGAAAAGAATCTTGGGAAAAAAAGTACAACACTAGGAATCAAGAAATGTGAGCTTTTCTCTTAGGTCTTGGCCAGGCTACATAACTTTTGTCCCTACTTTTGGCATACCTGATGTAAAAAATTTTTGTTTTTACAGCAGCAGCACGTAGAGATGCAAGACCAGAAAATCTCAGTCTAAAGTATTGAAACTTGGTGGTTCGAGGTGATAAAAATCCAAGAAGAAAATAGGGACTAGCAAGAGAAAGATTTAGGAGTAAGATAAACAGATTTTGTGGTGGTCACATTAGAAAGCTGAGAATCCAGCTGATTTCCAGTCAGGTCCTTTTTCCTTCCTCCCATAATGAGACTTAATTTATAAGGGTTTGTAAAGTGCAAAGGCTCTGCAAGAGTGGAAAATACTGTTATTTTACATGCTTTTTACACAGTGAGTCCCATAAGCAGTAGATAATAACTTTGCCTCAAAACCTAGAAGTAGCCCACGACTTTCATAGGATCTCAGTCAGTATACATTTTATCGCTGGCTATTGCCTGGTTGAAGTGGCACACTGAATGCCCCCTACTGACTGTACTGTAATGAACTTGCTCTGCATAAAGAGGAGAGGAAGCCCTACAACGGCCATAAATATAATTATTATTTTTAACAGTACTGAAGTCAGTTATGACGAGTCGCAATTGTTATTATAGCCTGATGAGTTAGTATTCATTAAAACTTAGAGAGCAGAAACTATTCTGTTTAAACCGCTTCCTTCTACAGGGATTAGGAAACAGAATGCAGGAAATCTTAGTTCTGGCGGTTCACTTCATCCTTCCTAATCCACACAGATGCACAAAGTGAGACCTCTCTGTTCCTTTCCTCACTGCAGAGTCAGTGAATACTTACTCCATATCTGCACAAACCACACGGGCAGACTAACATGGCTTCTAAATACACCTACTCCATATTTCTTTAAGTGGCCTTTAAGATAGGGTTGGTGCTCCCAGGAAGTAATAGGACTGAAGGGTGTTTCAAAATATAAGCTGTCATAATATCAAATGCCAAATGTCAAGGTAATGAAATTAATGAGGAGAGCCTCCCATATTTTTCCTATGCATTTGTCACTGGTGGTACTTAGTCTGAACACATGATCTAGACAGAATCCCTTGGGTCTGAATCTAGACTATTCTTCACGGAGAAGAAATAATACCCAGTAAAGCAAAATATTTCCTCTGTGGTTTAAGCTGTACACCTTCTAGGTCCAGAGATTTTTCTCCAGAGTATGGGTTGACCACAGAGGAGACAAAGAGGTGGAGTTAGTCTGTCAGTCCTTTGCTGGCCAGTGAGCATACATAAGTTATCTTTAGTTGAAATGAGAACTTACAACATGCTGTGGAAAATAAGTAATGCGTGTAACCCAATGTAGGCAAACGCAACTGTGTCTTCCTTTAATAGCAGGTGATTAAAGCGTGATTCTACCTGTCCTAGCAAAGGTAGGAATACATGTCTACTGAATGCTTTTGTCTAAATCCATGGTAATGATACTAAAGGATTAAATCTATCATCACCTGCATACTTTCTAGGGCAAACTGTAGACACACAGGTTGTTTACTCGGTTCAGTGATTTCACTCAGAGTAGGATTTGACCCATCTAAAAGAAGGAGAAAAAAAACCAAACCTATTTCAAATATTAAGAGTGACATTAGGAACCTTATGAAATTCAACAAGGACAAAACCTGCACTTGGGAAGGACTAAACCCCTGAAGTAATACACGCTGGGGACTGACTGGCTGGGGAACCGCTCTGTTGAAAGGGCCCTGTGGGTCTTGGTAGATATAAGCTGAATACGAGCCAGCCGTGTGCCCTGGCAGCAAGGAAGGCCAGCAGCATCCTGGGCTGCATTAATGGCAGCACAGCCGGAAGAAGTGATTATTCCTCTCTACTTAGCACTCATTAGACCACATCTAGAATACTGCATCCCCCACCGGCACAAACAAGACACTGATAACTGGACTGACTTCAGCAGAGGGCCACCAAGATGGTCAGGACTCGGAAGACTTGCTCTGTGAGTAGAGGCTGAGGCAGCTGGCCTTGTCCAACCTGGACAAAGGACAGCTTCAGGGGGACCTGACAGCAGCCCCCACATGCCTATGATGAGGCTGTCAAGAAGGAGGAGCCAGATTCTTCACAGTGGTTGGTACATGGCAGGAGGAAGAGAAATGAGAGACAATTGAAACAAGAGACGGGCAGATATGGACACACAGAGGAACTTTTTTCTCCACAACACAGTCAAGAAGTGGAGTAGGTTGCCCAGAGAGGCCCAGACCCTGCTCTGTGCAGGAGGGTTGACTACAGATGTCTTGAGGTCCTTTCCAACCTGAATTATCCTGCGATCAAGTCTGACTCATTGTTTCATTCTAATATAGCCTCTCTGCATGTAAATTATATTTGTCTATGCAGCCAAGTTACCAGCATAAAACCTCCATGCCACACAGGTCTAGCCTTTCAAAATATTAGTGATTAGTTAGCAATTAGGTTAGTAATTCACCTTGAGCCGCAACAGAGCTCTGGGAATCATATGTAAAGTGGCATCTGCTAATAGTTAATGACTTTTTTGTCTGCATCAAAACAAAAGATGTGGCAACACTGATCTCACATACAGAAGTGAAAAAAATGGCATTCTTCTTGTGTAAAAGTAAGCATAAGGTGACTACTCTAAGAAAACTTACAGGCAGCTTTATCTTATGGCTTCATATACACACTTCTGCCTTTTATTTTTTCTTAATGCTACTCTACTTCACTTGTCAAATAACAAATAGTACTCAGCGTTCTCTCATACCATAATTTATCCATTTATCACACCTAAATAGTGATACTAGTCATTAGCTAATCATGACCACTATATTAATCGTGAACTGTCCATTTCCCTGAACTTCTTTCAGGGTCACATTCTTACTATAATCCTCTGGAAGGGCAAGTCTCCCAAATCAAATCAAATTTCTAAAATCATTATAGAAAGCTTTTAAAAACCTAAGGCAGCAGTCATCTTTGCAAATGAAGCAGGAATTTTATTTCCTCCAGGTCATGTGGGGGAAAGAGGACCACGCATCTGTCAATAGCACACTGTTCCTTGACTGATTCAGATAAGTGTGTTTCTCCTTTTTCCACAAATTTTTCTTTTCACAGTTGTTCCTGTGAAAACTTTGTAATTTACAGTTTCTCTTTTTTGTCTTTCTTTCTTCCACTGTAACATTGTTAAAGAAAAATTCAAATCTGACAGCAAGTAAGATCAAAGAGACCAATAGCATAATGTCGTCTTTGTTCTCCCGCTGAACTAAAAAAAATTAGCCCCGCAACTCCCATATATAGGCCTGTGCCTTCTGCCCTACCAGGCTACTGTGGATGAGCAATACTAGCATGACTTTTTAAAGCTAAGACTACACACTTGGTGATCCTCAGGGCCAACAGAATAAACCTGGGCATCTTTGGACACTCTACTTGGAGTAGCAGTTGTTTATTTTTAAGCTGGACCATTGTCACAGTGAATTCCTCAAAAACTCAAAGGTTCATTTGCTTTTCATAACTATGCATTTAGAAAAAAACAAACAAAAAAACCAACAAACAAAAACAACGAGAACTTTATTATTTCCTGGGAGAGTTTTGACCTTTTATTCATGTATATTTTTCAAATCCTGTCTTCCATTGTTTACGCCCCAAGCTAGAATGTCACAAGCTATCTTAGCACAGAGCAGAACTACAAAGACAACCAGGGGTAAGGCAAGGAGAGCAGGTGGAAGGGGTGAGAATCATGAATGTGGTGGATCAAGGTAATGGGCTTCCTTAATCATGTCTACTAAAACATCTGGGATGTACAGAATTACTTTCCTCTCTTTCCCCAAAGTTTCTGAAACAAGCAACAAACCACCCTCATGAAAGGATGTCACGATAGAAGCGTAACATGACTTTACAACCCCATGAAAGAAGGATAGGATGGTGGACTGAAGCCAAAACATTATCTCCCCAAGCACTAAAATAGCTAGATCAAAATCTGAACATCACAAACGACTTTTTGTCCATCTGATGGATTGTTTCTGAACTCCAAGCTGCACTGGAGGTTACATCAGTAATTCCTCCTACTGTCGAAATGACTCATAAATGGATCAGACCATTGCACCGACACCTACTGACTCAGCATCCCTCCACTGCTGAATGATATTTTTGTCTGTGCTGATGCAGCACTGTTTTGCCTTGATGCTAATCTTTGAATTTGTGAGATCCCAGATGCCCTCAGGATTTTGTAATAAGTGGGACATGCCAACAGACTGCAAAGAAAAACTGAAGTCATCTTCATCTTCATTCCTTCCCTTCCTACCATTATTTACTTTCAGAAAGGAAAAGCTAGGAATTGAGAAGAAAATATGTGCTCTTCTTCAAATGATGCCAAGGACAGTTTTGGAGCTGGCCACAATGCATTGCTTCTCTCTGTTTTGTGAGTAAAGTACCCGCTTCTTACTGGTGCCAGGTCCTGCGCTGCTGCATCGAACTTCTTTAAAGGAACTTCCACTCAAACACAGAGAAGCACTGATTTTGCAGTTCTCTACTCTATGCCTCTGATAGCCTACATACATTTGAGTCAAGGGAAGAAAAAATATCCCCAGTTGATAAAGACAGAAAATTAGATTCCAGATGTACCCAGGAACAAATTTTACTTTTTCAAAATTTTCTCTGGACTTGAGCAAACCACAGCTCTTTAAGCAAAAATTGTGATGTAATACTGCCCTAAATCATGCTAAGTAGTTCCCTCCTCCTAACATTATCCCAAGAGTGGTACAATTAACAATATTCTATTTCCTAAGACTTCAGCTAGTATTTAGGTGTCAGGGAGTTTTTTATTTAAGCAAGACTAACACCCATCTTTTTTTCTTTTTTAACCCCATTCAGTAAAAAGCAGTATTTTTAATAGGCATAAATATTAACTACTAACCGAGTAGCACGTAAGTAAAAAGAGAAATGGAACAGAGTATGCAAACCCTGTTCATACCACCCTATTCCAATCTGATATAATGGGAAAAGACCTGAAAAGAGAAAGTAAGTACTCATGGTAGCTTGAAAAATCTACGCAAAGACAGAATCTTGGTACTGTGAATTTTGCTTGCATCAAGGATTTAGTTAAGTCCCCCTAACACCTAACAGTTCGAGCTGCACTGATATCTGGATTAGTGTATAGTCAGACCACTTGATTCTCTCAGATATAGTCCACAATTTGCCCTTCAGAGAATTCGCTCCATTTCTGTTTCTATGCAAAGTGCTCAGCAACAGTGTACAGAAGAAAGGATGTCATCTAAAATGAAAAACAGAAACATCTCCCAACTATCTCCTCAGCTGAGTATTCCCTTCCATTTTGGTCCTCCTTTTCCAATAGCAGGGCCTTCAACTTAAACTGATGGCGGAAGTTTCTCAGTGCTTGCTAAAGATAGTGAGAAGTACTTAAAGAGTGGTTCAGAAGAGAGTACACATAATCAGTACCAGAGCAATGTTCCTGTTGGACTGTGGGAAAGTAAGAGACCAGCAACTAAACTACAAAAACAACTAAAAAAAAACACCACCCAAAAAATCCCCAACAACCAAAAACCACATTCATGCGAACATATTTATGAGCAAGTGGTGACTAAAGCCTTTTAGTTGTGGGGATGTCTATGGAAAATTCTGTAGTAGACTTGTGCATGTATCCGAATGTATAGCCCAATAGATGTTTAAGGGACATTGTACAAAACCAGAACAGTATAGGGTATTCAATATCAAGACAACATTAAAAAGATGAGAATGTTTAGTCTGTCATACAACAAGAAAAGAAGCCCATTAGGTTGTAA
Organism: Calonectris borealis; assembly: GCF_964195595.1. NCBI lineage: Eukaryota > Metazoa > Chordata > Aves > Procellariiformes > Procellariidae > Calonectris > Calonectris borealis. The sequence continues at coordinate 22,465,203 of NC_134324.1, read as the reverse complement.
AGGGCCTTGAAATTTTCTCTAGAGACCCTGTTTCATTTTCAATCCAAGTCCTCCCATGCCCATCTCCGCAAGCTTAGGGATGGTCGGTGAAATCCCTACTAAGGAATACTTGCTGGTGCATCATTATATGTTGCAGTTTGTCATAGACTGTATCAAGTTTCCATAGGATTTTGTTGTTCATTTTTTTTTAAACGACATTTAAACACTTGACAGTGTTCTCATGCATGTGCCAATTCAGACTGAGTGCAACAAGACACATGGGGAAGACTATACAGTCCTTTACAAGGTAATGACTATTTTTTCTGTTTTCCAACATGTAACATAAATATTCTTGTCTTGATAATTAATAACTAAGTCTTGTTTTGTTCTGTAGAATATTCTCCTAACAAGTGAAATATACCACCACAGCATGCCACTCCCAAGACAAAACAACAAAGAAAGGTTTAAGTGAGATTTATAAAGCTCTGATAGGGATGGACCCTATTATCCCCAAAGTAAATAGTATCCCTGTTATGTTATCCCTTTGTTAATAACAGAGAAGCTTAAACTCCATCTCTGCCTGTCTGTATTTCATAAATTCAAATAATGGAAGACCAAGTACCTGATGGCAAGCATCTGATCAGCACCCATTGAGTAGATCTCTACCTCCAAAAAGTGAATACAAAACTATCTCTGCAGTTATTTTTGTCTTCGAAATCACCAGCGTAAACATGGAAAATGCAAGCTGAGGCTAGTGTGTAAATCAGTTCCTATCTTGCTAGCGTTGTTACTGGTTCTGGGGATGTTACCGCTTTCTCTAAAGTATATGGCAAAGATCACAACTGGAGGAAGACTGAAGACATCAAAACAAAGCAGACCATTAGACCATTTCATTACTCTAGTTCCCTGCCATGTATTTGGGGGTTTAGGAAATTCAAACCAAATGACTATGTAGGGAGCATACTTGATTTGCTTTAAAGGCAGACAAAGGCTGCAAATCATTTTGTAAGCACAGTACAAGTAATGTCAAAATATGTGAAAAATGTCCAGCAAAGGACAGCGTAAATCCCAAGACAGATTCAAGACCCTCCATTTGTTTTTGAAGACTCTTCAATGGGAGCCTGAAATCTGGGAAGAAATACTGTATAGGCTGCATTTCATGGGAGTGTATTTGCTGGTGTTGATGTTCCCACACTTCAGATATCATCTCACCATTCCCAGTTACTCCATTTGGGTTGGGTTAGGTCTAAGCTGTTGCTCTGCAGGGATCAGGCATAATTTTGGTTATTACTAATAGCTAAAAGATTCGCTCCTGATCTGTGCTGACATTTCAGGCAAGTAAACTATGTTTAATACATAATTTGTATTCACCAAAAAAAACCAAACCAAAACAAAAAACCAACCAACAAAAAAAAAAAAACAGGCACAGAAAAGTTTGGGAGGTTAGGGAAGACCTAGACCAAGGACAGTCCATCCATGGCACAGGTGGCCTTTGGAACAGGTACAAACCAAGCTTTCAAAATACTGTCACTTCTGATGTGCAAGAAAGTTAAAATGCCTGAGGGCTATCGCAAAAGCAATGAACCACCAAAAAACCTTTTAGTCCAAAAAGAGCCCCAAGTTGAAGAGACAGAAGGTGAAATCACACTTGAGCAGTGCTACTGTTCCAAAGCAAGACAAGCAGGACAAAGAACCATAGCAGAGCCCATCCAAGTCCTAATCTGCCTCCATTTTTTTCCTGAGGCCATAATAGGCTATTAGCAGGCTTCTAGCAAAGTCTCAGGGATTTTTGCAGCTGGTTAATTCTTTTCACCATCATCAACATGTCATTAGGAAGTCGTACCAGAATGAAATTATGAAAATGATATTGCAAGACAACAATTGTAATCAGGTTGGCAAAACCAATTCTTATATATAGAAAGTAAAAGCTCTAAACTAGAATTTTTGTCATGGGATGACAAAGCCATAAAGGAAAGTGTTCTTTTTCCAGCATGGTTATATACTTATGAGGAAATGAGCATAAGATGTATTCCAGATAAAGAAAAACTCCCATAAAAGGAAGAACTCCTTAGTATTGTATTTTTATTTTAAAATCTAAGTCCCAAAAAGTGACATGAAGCATCATATAAAATATTTCTAGTATGAAAAAACATTTCCCAGACAACTAAAAGAAGTTTGTCACATATGCCTGCAAAGAATGCTTATTAGGACTCTATTTTAATGAGGGATGAAAGGATTGCAAAGATAGTCAATGAAATTTTAACATAGCTTCAATATTTACATTTACTGCTGAACATAATTTGCTCACAGAAAGATTGAAAATGTAATAATGACATTTCATATTTCAATATTTTTGTTTGCCACACAGATAAAAATGTGTATACATTTGCAAAATCATTTCAATCTATCATCTCTAGTTCACGTGTCTTACAGAGCTGAGAAAATGTGTAGAAACTATGAAAATTAGTAAAACATCAAATTTGATCAATTCAGAGTAGACACTACTTGTAAAGATGAGGCACTCCTCTTCAGACAGAAAAATAACATAGTTCTTTACTGGAAAAGTTTTTGGTTATGGATTTATTAAATTGCTAAGACTTTTGTAGTTTTTCAGATGAAAGAGTTTGTGGATGGGATAGTTTGATTTTAGTTGTGTTAGTTGACGTCTGTAAGAGAAAAAGTCCCTTAAAAAAGACTTGCAGAAGGCAAATGAATATGTGCTGATTTTTTTGAGAAAAAGATGTTAAAATCTTGAAGTCTGTAAGATTGAAAATCCATAAAGAGAACCGAATAACTGACTTGTCTTTTTTTTTTTTTTTTAATATGTCTAAGGTTTCATCTCAACCACTTCAATGCACATCTAAGGGGAAAGATAGTCCCTTTGTATACACTTCAGTTGAACTATCTGCTTTCTGACAAGACCGACTCAAAAATCTGCCACACAATAGCTTGGGCCACTTCATTTAAAACAGCTGAGAAATTATACTAACAGAGATGTAAACTATGAGAAATGCTGAAATACAATTCCCTTTCTGTTAGACTCATTTGAGTGTTGATGTAAAGAATTTAAGGCATTAAAGAACCCTATGATCTTGTGTTAGTCTTCTTCCCCACAGCTTCTGCCACAGATGTTGACAATTACTCCCCGGATTTACAGTTGGAGCTAAAGGAGTCAATTCAGACTGGGGTAAATTCACTCAACTCTATATATAATGTTATTGATCCAGGACACATCACCATTCTGGAAGTTCCTCCCTTAAAACAGATTTTCCTCAGATCTATTATCTTGCTTTTTAGTATTTGAACAGATTTTGGTCATTTATAAACACTTATGGCTGACTGATCTTCTTTGCAACAAGGCCATGGCAAAGATGAATCCAAGAGCCAACTATAGTGTAAAAGAATATTTCAAAACTCCACTAATCTATCATGATAATACCCTGATTACAATTATTTTCTGTTAATTATAGTCAAGAACTATGTGTAACTGTAGTTTTAGACATTTTACTAGTAATAGCTGTTCTGATAATGAATGGGACACTCATCCCATTTAAATTTACTTCTATTCTTCTAGGCAAAGATTGCTGAATGCTTATATAACTAGGAAACAGAATTAAACTGACCTCCTCTGCAAAACAATACAAATTTATTCTCAAGCAAATACATCTTTCTAGTTCCTACACACAGGGAGCTACAGATTTTGCACTGGATTTCATTCACTTCCCTACGTGTGACATGTAAAGATCTGACATACAAACCCTGCTAACATGAGCCTACAGAACACTGTAGCTCAGCAGCTGAACCACACAGGGTGTGTTGACGAACAGGGAAATATGGCATTAGGTCTCAGTGTGCATTTGTTCACCTCCAAGAATTTCCTGATAGTATGAACAGGGTGTGCTGAATAGGTATTTTGAGAAATAGCCATGATTTCAACAGTCGGTTTGATTGAACCAGGCCTAAACACCTTTCATGGCCTGAATCTATTGCTGCTACCTCACTAGTCAAATGGAAAATTGAACAGAAATATGAGACACTCCTGCAAAGAGGAAGCATGTTTACCAGCACAGCACTGTCACTCTCAGCTGACCCTATGGCAAGGGGTTTTATTCAGATTTCCTGTATCAGCTTATTTTATTTTGGTGCCAATATGTAAGCCGCTGCACCTATAGGGATCTTTGCCCAGGCTGATTCTCAATGTATTATTAACAAAAAAGACCCACAACAAACAAAGAAAACACCCACACACTTGAGGAATAAAAGGAAACACAATATCATTGTTCTCATTGTCACTGCCTTAAGAAAAAGGATGGATGGACTATCCTAAATATTCATAAGTAGACATGCCAAAATTCATTCCCTATTTACAACATGCAAAAGCCAAAGAAGAAATTTACCCTCCAACAAATAATTATTCCTAGTTCTCACACTATTAAAACAAGATGCTGGAAGTTTGACCAGTGTTGCACCGTATCCCTGTTGTACAAACACAGATAATATGGCTTAGAAATATGTACTGCACTGTAAAAGTTTAGGGCTCTAATTTAAGGAGCTTTCAGTAATCTGTGACATATCAAGAGTAAGAATGTACTTTCAGATCTTGCATCGTGAATACATGAGTGACATAGACCTCAAAGAAGGAGCTGATCCAAAGCTTTCAGGGTGATTTATTTAAAGGGCATTAAATACTGTTTAAGAATGCAAGATAGCACAGTAGACACCGCAGCCTAGAAAGTGCAACCTCAGCCCCAAATTGCGGGACAGCATAGAACAAAGATCTTGGCAGATACCACAGGTCCAGTGGTTCACTGACAGCTCTTAATTCCCTGATCCCAGATATGAAAGTATTGGCAGAAACAGCTGAGAAGCAGCGTATCATTGATTCTGCATTAAGACGCTGCAACATCCTCCAGGATACAACCCAGTCAACGCTAAGGTTCATTTTAGTCTCCCTCCAAGAAGCCCCACAACTTGATGTCTGTGCATCTAGCACAACTGCCAAGGAAACCAGAAAGCGATACAGCCAACTGTGGGAACACACTGACTTTGTGCCAAAAGTCAATACAGAAGTGATTGTTGAATGTTTCAGTGATTTATGAAGTGGAAAAAGGTGATCAGGATGCAAAAAGAGAAACAAGAACTCTCCATTTCCTACTTATGTGCACAGGGCACTGTACAAAAGAACACATGACACCAGGTTGGTATATATGTCTGAAGTACTATGTCCCTGAAAGGAGCAATGCAAATGATACCAGACAGATAAAGAGTGACTGTGAACACAAACAACAGTCACTATCAACTCAGACACAGCTTACACACAAGAGTGAACACAAGAACCAGACAAGATTCTGGGGGATAGTCTGTAGGTTTTGGGGGTTTCTGAGTTTATTGAGGGTGGGGGGTACAAAGAACTCTTTTTTCACCCAACACTACAGAAAGTACCCTTTGACTGTGCTTTATTCCTAAGGCAGGGGTTAATCCAAAAAGATAAACCTTTTCCATATCCTTTCCATAAAAGAATCTTTACATCTCAACTCCCCAATGTCTAAGAAGAAAGCACTCTCTGAAGTTCTTACACTGATACTGTAGAAATCACTGGTGACATCAGCACATGGTATATGTTGATATTTCCACCAACCACTGTACAAGGCAAATTCTGTTACCAATCAACTATAACAAAAAAAGTTTTACGCAAAATGCAAACTTTGCTATCAAACGATTAAGCAATCAGCTTGGCTAGGCAGTCAGACTGCTCTAGAAAGCCAAGAGGGATGTGTAGATGAAACTGGAGGTAAGATTGTACTACGCTAAATGAGTGAACAAAACCCTAATTAGTCTACAGATAGGACAATATATATTCTAAAAGTGCAAAGTATCTTAAAACTATTTATTTCTTTTAAGCATTTGGAAGCAGGAGGAACTTGAGTGAAAATTTGCAGTATTTTGTTAAGTTAAGTTAATTATGTCATCATTTCTGATCTTCTGTTGAAATGTGCAGTCCTCTGCCAGGTGTCTTAGGATACCACCCACAGCACAAAAATATCAAACCAAAAATATTTTTATAAAATGTTCAGCTGAGTATTCTCTGAAAAACTTTGACAAAAAGCACTCATCAGCTCAAGATCGCAGTTAGAATGGGGAAAGCAAAGGCAAAAACAGCTGTAAGCCACTATTGCATTGTCCATCAAATCAGACAAAACTATGACTTCTGATTTACTTGGGAGCCAGCAGTGCCGGGGGATTCCTGGTTTTTATAAGGACCTTTGTGCAATGGAAAAATACCTTTTATTCATAAACTCAGAAGGCTGGTCTACACTGAGCAAAAATGTGTGTATGGGAATTCTGTTATTTTTCTTTGCTTCCACAGTATAGAGACTCAAAAGCACAATGTCCTTGCTTGCAATCTTATTGCTGGCAATGCTTTTGTTAGGGTGCCTAGAGGCTTTTGTGCAGGCAACAGCAGTATGCCATTTTAGTATCAACTCCTGCCCTTAGAAATTAATAAAATCCAGCACATCTTTTGAATGAGAAATGAAATGTGTTCTCCAGCAAACCCTAAAACTGCTCATGTTGCTGGCAGCTATGTTAAAACAAGGGTGTTCAAATAAAATTCCTATTAAAAAAAATTGAATTGAACTTTTCAGTAGAATTAGATTTTCCTGAAACTTTATTAGCTGGCAGGTTCATAAACTACAACAGAAACAAAGGAGGAAAACCAAATCATTCTTTATGAGCTATAAAAAAGTAGCAAAGGGGACCAAAAAAAGCACTTTTTTGAAATATTAAGTCTACAAATGATGATTTTATCTCTTTCTGACAGTAAATGGCTCCTACAGATTTGTTAAGGTTATAAGCTCATAAAATGCAGAGTAAAATGAGCTCTCTACTAAATTTCAAACAGCACTCCCAGCTACATTCCCGTCACAATGGTGGAGGGGATTAAAAAGCCCCACCAAACCATCAACACCCAGGTGGCATTTGCTTTTACCAAGATTCACAGCAACTACACAGAATGGCAGTGTGTTCTCAGCAAACTTCATTGTCATTGACTGGGACCAAGACGGAAAGATGGGTATTCAGCGTCGCACAGCAAATCTTCTGTTGAGGAACAACAGTGACTGGATCTGCCTTGGGCAATGGCTTTGCACGCTCCTTACCTAAATACCATAACTCATCTTGGGTCCTGGCCATTTCTTCTCTGAAGCCCAGCTTGTCCAATTAACTTCACATGGCAAATTACTGCACCTGCATATTCTAGGGTCTGTAACACACCAAGTCAGTCTAGATGATCTAATAGTCCCTCCTGGCCTTGTAGATCTACGAATGAGCAAGTAGTCCTCGAGTGACTTCAAAGAGCTTCCTTCTGCCTCTTACAGGATTAAATCATAGGGGATTATTTTGCCTTCCCTCCTTCTGCATTTCTAGTTAGAACTATTTTCTTCACCTACTCTCCTCAAACAACTGCCATGTAGTAATTCAAGCCACATTGCACTGTAGAATAGGCTACATTCCAGAGCAGGGCAAATTACCCTTTTTACTATAAGGAATTTTGTAGAGAAGAGTGCTTCAGTCTGAAAAGCACTGGAAAAATACATTGTTTTCAAAGACTTAATTGAAACTACTCTTGAAAGGCAATACCTGATTCACTGTCACCTTCATTCCACATACTTCTAATACCTACAAGACCACAGCTTAGAAACACTTTCCATTGCAGCTCAGCAAGTGAATCTATTTGACTGAAACCTTACAGCAACATACTAAATATATACAGCTACTTCTGGTATATCAGTGTGATTATGTGTCTCCTAGAACTACTCACAAAATAATACAAACAATGGCTTTGCCTTTGGGAATTGGTTGTCATAAACAAAAGAAAGAGAAATTAAACAATCTGAGGTCAGGCAGTCCTTTGACCAGGTCACAGGATCCAAACTTGTCCAAAAAACCTCTATGTCCCTAAATAACCAAGAGCACCTCTTAATCAGTGTTTTAAATGTTTGAAATTAAGTAAGAAGCTTCTAATGGAAGCTATGAATTACGAAACAGTGTAACTGGTCATTCAGCAAGGTTTACATCCTCTATCCATAGATCTATATAAGATAGATAATATTATAAGCTTCTTACTGTCCCATCACTAATAATATAATTAATGCTAATACAGATTAATACTTTTACTACGCACCTGAGCAGAACATTCTTCCAGAACACTCTGATCACATTTGAGGAGTAATCTCAAGACAACCCCTCCTTTTTACAGATCCTGTGAAAGGTAATGACTCTGCATTAGCTACACCTGCAGCTTTAAAGGAGCTCCCTTGGGGAAAGGAAAACCAGCAGGGCAATAAAAGATAGAGATGCATCGCTTGTTGCTGATCCTACTGAGCAAGCCTGTTCTGTGGATAGCATTTCTGTTGCTCCAAGAGTAAACCCACTGCTTCACCAAACCATTTTTGAAAGGTAAATACATTTATAATTTCAAATAATGACAAAACTGCATGGGATATCCAAGGGAAAGGGTTTCTTTGAAGTCATCTCTTAAAAGAGTGATTGGAATATTGTTGTGCTGGAAGCTAAGGGTCAGGCTGTCCTAAGTACCAATATTTGTGCATATTCAGCAGTGAGTCATGAAATTATGAGCCAGAGCTGATGACCTGCAGGAATTCAGTAAGAGCCAAAAAAGAACTGAACGTTTGTGTGGATAATTAGAACATCCACATTTAGAAGGGGTCAAAGAAATACAGTATTAGAGGAGAAATAGAAACTCTTTGGGATTCAAAGTCAGAATACATGACAGAAACTTTCCCAAAAGTTGCTTATTATGTTTTCATCCTCTCTGCAACTTTTTGCACCTTTCTCCAAAACCTCTGATACTACAAAATGCTGGATACTAAATGTAGCAGCAGCTGGGTATGAGATTGCACCCTGTGTTCTCGTGTAACAAGTGATTTAATTGTGAAATGAGAACTAAGAGTTCCTCATGTCTACACACTGATTTTGAAGAAATAACTTTCTCACAAGTAATTGTGAGTGTCACAGTACAGTATCTGGGAAGTATCTGTAAAGCTTATACATAAATCCAGATACATTCCCAGTCCTATTGATCTGTAACACTGAAAGTACATTTTCAGAAGTCCAGCATTATGCACTCTATTTTCCCTGTTACCACACAGAGATATACACAATTTCTTAAGTATGCTGCCTCAAAGTCACTTTGCTAACAGTTCTTAAAACTGGAGGCCATGTTTTTGATCATGGAAGAAGTAGAGCATAGGGTATGATGGATATGCATCCTTGATGATATGTATCCCACCTCTAATGACAGTGTGTTTCTGTGATTCACTTCTTTCTTCCCTTCCGTTGAAATCAGGCATACAAATGGAAGAGCTACACTGTGATGAGAAAATCTCATAGTAAAAAAACTCAGCTTCACAAAGCCATTTTAATATAATCTACTCTGTGCCACTTCTAGGGCTTGGTTCCAAATCGGGAATATTTCTTCAGTGTACAGCTCAGATTTGCTCTGAAAATACAGGTAGGCAACCCAGACAAACAGTCCTGCTCTTTCAATATTTGCATGCCTCTCCTAGAACCCAGGGCTTCCTCATGAGGGATTTGCCTAGTAAAAGTTGTTTTCCGCATCCAAAGGTCAGCAAAGAAGGCAGTACCTCGAGACATTTGACTATAGTAGCCATTTTGTTAGTTCTTCCAAGAAATTGAGTATTAATTTTGGCAGCTTTCCACGAACACTTGATGCAGTAACTACCATAATTGTGCCTGATATAACTGCAATGTCGTGATGCTCAGGAGCTGCACTACAAATCATCTTCTTGATGGGTTTCAAGTTTTAATTTTTTTCCAGGGGACAAGAAACCGTTAAGGAAATTGCTGTATCTATAATGTCTTGTACACAGCATTTTGAGGAAGGGGTCAATAAATGTCATTCCACAAATCTCTATACCACAAATGGGAATGTGGGTGCTTTTCAGATAGTTGTCTGTTAACATAGCACACATAATATGGTAAATCAGTCTCCAAAAATTCTCATCTGCCTGCATTAAAGAGCAATCCCCTGGGTTTTTTTCTATTTCTAAAACTGACTTAAAATACTATTAAATAGAACAAATTTACTGAGCTAAAATAGAGTCAATAGACTGTCTTAAGTCTGCAAAAAGTGTAGACCTGATTTCCTCTTACATCACTGTAAATCACAGTGTAACTCAACTTGATAGTATGCTCACACAAGCAAAGAGGAATCAGACCTTCATTTTAGGTTCTCCTGACCATTTGTCCAATGTGAGCACTTTTTGCAAGACTAACAATATATTACCTGGTTTCAGACATACGGGTTGGTTTTTTTCTGCTAATTTATTCAGTCATATAGTCTTCCTGTGGTTAATTAGAGAACTCACTCAAGCTTGTCTAAAGATTATATAAATATGAACACATTATCTCTTATTGTATCTCCTTTTCCTGCCTATTAATCTCACAACAATTAAACTAAATGCTTCTTTTTTTAAAAAAAAAGGCAATAATTATCTCCAAGTTCATTCTTAAAGGAAACAACACCACAAAATGATACAAAACCAATCAACAAGTGGTAGAAAGAGAATGCCTTTGAAAACAAGGTGCTCATTTTACATCAATATAAACTTCACTGGGGGATGTGGCATTACACCAGTATGAACATTAACCCATATCTGGAAAGAAATGTAATCCCATCTTGAATAAGTTACTTGACAGTCACACTATACCAAGGACTTCCTTTAACTTTGCTCTTTGCATACCCAAGGCCTAGGTAAGCAGAACAGGTCCTGGAAAAACTGGAACAAAAGTAATCTATGGCTTTTTGTTGACATGAATTTGATTCTCCAATAACTCAGCTCTACTGAGAAAAAGTTGAAGTTCACACCTCAAAACAGAATAAAATAATCAAGGGAATTTTTGGTTAGGCAAAAAACTCTGCTTATCCTGCATTGTTAGTGAGACCTCCTTCAAAGACATCTGACTAAGGAAATGCTCTGCAAAACAAATTAATACCTGGTGGTCCAAATCAATCCTGGTTAAAGCTCAACCTGGGTGCAGGGATGATACCATGCATCTGCTATGACCCAGCACATAACAGTGTGAAATACTTCTGAAACAGCATGCTCCAAAAATTAGCACAGGAAATTCTGAAGGATGGTTCTTTATCGGCACATTTTATTAAAGTACACTGCATGGTTTAAGGAGTTGTATGAGATGGGACAGGATATTAGTTGTATTAGTAAAGATAAAGAGAAAAGATAACTAAACATTCAATCTCTAGGACATAATCACAGACAGTTGGTGGCTGATTTGATAAAACAACCTCTGGTCAATTACGATTTTGTGGTTCAAAGGATTTCTTGCATGGTTTTCTGAGGTATCTCGTTCTGATCTGTCAGAGACACTTTAATGGAAGTGAGACCCAGAGGTCTCGCACAGCATGGCAATTCTTATGTTCCATGCAGCCTGTAATGTCCCAGTATCATATAACAGAGTGCTGAGTGTATACAATCTTTCAGATTAAGCCTAAATAGTGTTCTGACCAACTGCATTTAAAAAAATTCCATAGACAAGTCAAATGTATTAAAGAGAAATGGCACTAAAAATTGCTACTTGCGTAATTATACATTACTTTTGCAAAATTTCCCTTGTGATTTTACATGGAGACAGAATCTTTCATCACTCCCTCATCTAAATTGCTGAATAGTGTCATTGTGAGATTTTTTCACACACTACTGTGCTCCACTTTATCATCACCATCATAATGCACAATTCTTGCATAACCCCGTTCATCCACAGAAGAGTTCACCTCACTGGTAAAGTAAGTTATTCTTCTAGGTAAAATCAGCACATTTAGAACAAGGCTCTATGAAAACGCATCAAAAAAAAAGAAAATCCACTTCTCTTCTTGATTTTTGTGTTGTATTTTATTTGTCTGATTAGTATAAAGCATGCAGTTAGCTGGCAACTTGGTCAAGATCATTTTTCCCCAGTGTATAATGAAGATTTCTAACAACACAAACAGTCCTGTTACTTTCTGGGAGCTCTGCTATATTAGATTTAAAGTCTTGGAAAAGAAAATGAGCTTCAGACACAGTCTTGACAGCAAAATAACAATGTCTAAGTTTATGTCAGCTATTCAGAGCCCACAAAATAAACATAGGCCTAATAATCTCATTAGGAACTAATTTCATGAGGTGGCCATTCTGGTGATGACTTCACTGATAAACAATTCCAAGTATCTATAGCCTACTTGGACTGTAAATTAGAAATATTAGATGAAAAAGGAAAAGAATAGGTTCGAATTACTGTGGCGTAAGTTTAAGTTCTACCACAGTAATCCTACTTCTCTGCTATTTTTATAATCACAAGAGCATTCTATTTCATTTTCCCCAAGGTGAATGCACAAAGGCATAAGGAATAAAATGAATTTGCCTTCTTTAGGACTATTTTATCATCTTATTTTAACAGATGAGTAATAGCAAATCCCTTATCTTCTGCACAGCAAATCCTTCTACCCTTTATTCTACATTACTATGTATGTAGCCATATACATGGTCTCATACATACAAATTTAAAAAGTGAGAACAATATTTGAAAAACCAAAGAGCAAAAAAAATGAAGTGGGTTATATAAAAATAGTCCTGATTACAAAGGCAAACAGCAACATTAACATAAGGGCAACATTTACTCAGAATGTGCATTTATGTTAACTCTTTTTAATAGATATTTCCTCCCATTTTCTTTTATTTAAAAAGCTGAATGTGTTCTCTGTGTTTGCTCATAGAATAAAAATTTTTCAAAATTGTCACTCACTCTATTAGCCCTCTAGAAAATAACTGAGGCCATTAATGAAACAAATGCTGACCTGTAACCAATGGCTCGTTAATAATATGTATACCACTACACAGCTAATAGATCATTACAGAAACAAATGCAAACAGATTCATAACATACATATAAACAGTTAAACCAGAATTGTTTCAGTGAGAAGACAATGAATGCAATTCAGGCACGTGAAGCTGTATTCCAAAATCTGCCACTGGAGTATAGTATTTACCTTACAGGACTCTGTTAGGGATTAAGTAATTTTGACAAACCACAGTCTCACCAGTGAGAGGTAAATGTTCACATGATTACATGTGTAAAGAGAATACCTCATTTTGTCAAAAGTTCTTTGCATGTACAGTCATCCAGAATGGCATCCAGCAGCCTTCAACTAGCAAACAGCAAGAATAACCAGAGGCCTCATCCCTCAACAACAATGATGTCTCCCCCAGAGGCATGAGGCATGGAAGAGGCAGCCCTACATTAGCTCCCATCTCTAGATAACAAAGCAAATCTCTGCAAAATGTAAAAATCTGTAATCCTGCCCAGAACCCTTTTTTTTTAAATCCCTGATAAGCAAGTTCTGCTTCTTCCTGCACTCAGGGCAATCACTATATGCAGTAAACTTAATCCAGGCTTACTCAAACTCATACTCAAAAGGTGGTTGGGTAACTATTTTAAAAATAATCACACTTAGCACTTCGTATGTTCAGGGCATTAAGTAGACAAACACGTATTAGCATTAAGCAAAGCAGCATTTATTAAACAGAGGACTAAATGCTATACACCTAGGATAATATTTTGGTAACATTTGGGACTGGCAAACAAGTTTGCTGCTTTCCTGAACTGCCTCTTTTGCTTCCCATCTGCACAGCAGGGAAGGAAATCAGCAACGCTCTTTGTCTTGGTCACCTCTCCAAAGCCCCACCTAAGCTCCCAGAAGTTTTCCAGAGCTGCCATCGTGACACTGAATGCAGGTATGACGCAGTGCTGCCTGCTCGATGAAGGCAGGACTGGCTGGAGTAATGATGATCGGTCAGAGACATCTAATGGTGAAATTAGTGAAGTGAAAGTATTTCTGCATCCCTAGCAGAGCTCTCACTTGAAGACAAAAGGAGTATGATTCATTCAGAGCATGAATCTTTAGATAAAGGACTCGCTTTGCTATTTTGGGATGGCAGACAGAGTACTGGTACAGTTTATGGGAGCATCACATGGGCCCAAAAAAGCAAAATAAAAAACACAGAAGCATTTTTGATAATAGGCTTCCAGGTGCTTTGCTCAGCCTGAACAAACACACAGGAATGTCCTGTACACACCAGAATGTCTACTGCCCAAATGTTGGAGCTAGATTTGCGTGTTTAATTTAACTTATGCTGTTTGCATCACCCCATGTAGTCGTCTTAACAACCGGTACTTCAGCACCCTTTTAGAGTTGTATTCCTATTTCACTAGGTCACTGCTCAGTCAAGTGATTCAAAGGTGATAATTTTATCTCTCTTCATGAGTCAGTGTGATCCAGACTTGAGATTACTGTCTGGCAGTTCAAAAGAAAGAGCTGACAAATGATAGCCCTTCTTGATAGACAGAAATGTTTTAAATGAGCAAAGAAAAAAAGTTGAGAAATCGGAGAAAGACAAGAAGCCTAACAGGTTATCCATTTTACTTCTCTTACTAGTACTGATCTAGTCAAGATACCAACTTCTAAATGGAAAAAGTAAAAATAAAATTAAAAAAGAAAGAAAGAAAGGTAGAATTAAGAATTTTAGCCTGATATGAAGCAGCCCAAGCTTCAGCCCTGTCCTTTCTGTTCCTTAGCCCTCATTCAAACAAATTCCACCCACCTGGTAGAGAAGATTTATAGCCTGCTCCTCCCACAGTTCTGCACAACACAGGCAAACTGGCACCGGAGATTTAATTGCTGAAGGATCTTTGTGCCTGCTTCTTTTAAAACTTTTGTGAAAACAAGTAGGAATGAAATTACAGGTCTAGAAATACCTTCTTTGCCATTTTTTGCTGAATCAGTTAGAAAGTCCAGCTCCCTTCCTTTATGAGCATGCTCCAGTAAGATGGCTTTATGAGGAGGAAAAGTCAATAACCCAGTTTCCCCAGGGTCAGGGGCTTTGCTTTGCCTTTCTTCTACAGAATTAGCCTGTGGGTGTAGTGTTCTGAGTGTAACAAAATGTTGTACTACTCACGTCAGTAACTTTAATAATTCCTTTCTATCTATGACTAAATGTCCTTCTTCAAGATTGCGGGTGTTTATGTTACTATGGACAAAAAATTTTAAAAGGCTTCCCTATGGAGGGATAGAGAGGAAGGAAAGGTTTGAGCTTGTAGGAAATAATTTTTTAATTCAGAAGATCTTTATGTTTGGGAGTCTGTTTTTTGTCATAAAGTATTATAAAATGCCTAACTCAAAACAGTGATTATATTTTATGAAAACCAGGTCACTGTGATCTGGACCTACCTCAATATCTAATAATTGAGGAAATCATTTTTACTAGCTAATTTTAAAACATTAGGTCAAAATAAAAGAAATCTGCAGCTTTAAAGAGAAATTATAAGTTGATGAGATAGCTGTTGGAGCTGCATCACCACTGTAAACTGTGAGGTCCAAAATGGGCTGAATGCAAAAATTTACCTGAAATGACAAATAAATAATTTTTGAGGCCCTGAATTCACAGGGGACTTAAGTTTGTTGGGTTTGTTGGTTGGGTTGGTTACTGGTTTTTTTCTTTTCAAAATTGCCTTCTGAATTGCAGAAAACTGATGTATAAGATTTTATTTTCATGTTCTGGGGTGGAATTTAAAAGTGCACTTTTAACTTAAACTAACTAATACAGTTTAATACAAGCATAGTCAAAGTAATGAAAATTACATCTTAGCACCTGCTAAACTGGCCGAGTTAAAGTTCAGGTGGAAACTGCAGCTTTCTGTAGTTTACAATGGGCTGCTTTACTTAAGTTTCTAAACTACTCTGTCCAGGACTTTGAAGTCCAAGTCTTGACAAAGCCTGTTAATTGAGTTCTAGAGTTTTTGAAAAAAACATTAAAAAGTCTCTAAATTTACTTCATCAAAATGTTAGCCAGTAAAATGAAATGGAATTAAACTAAAATGGCCTGAAGAATATGGCGAATAATCAGTGTCTCTCTTCATAGCATAGCTGTTACTTTTTTAGCTGTTATTCTAGCATTTTCTCCAGTGATCATCATCTAGCCTAGATAGGACCTGCATTGGTAGTATGTATGATATCTCTTTGTATTTTGTGTCCTTGTAATAAGTTACAAGATTTTAAAATCCTAGGGAATCCACTCATGCAACAGGTAGAGTTGTTCTAATGGAAGTTCATGGGGCCTAAACTCTGTGAAACTCTGTGAATTTCCTTTGAGGAAACTTTTCCTCAAAGATGGAATGACTTAAAATAGACTTTGAGCAAAGCAGAGAAACTGAAGTTGACTGCGATAAATACAGGCCATCTGGAATTTTGAGCTATAATGGGCCTCAGAGGCTGGAAATTAACTTCCCCTCTCTAGAGAGGACAATGTGTATTGTAGCCTCATCCATTCCTGACTTAGAGTGTTAAAGCTATCTGCTGGAGTGACTCTTTACTGAAGTTGCAGAAATTTCTTTTAATCTCTGGGACAAGCCAATGCAGTGTAAGATGTGTTAAATTACTTCTGCAAACAATCAGGTTTTCCATTCCTTTCTGGAACAGTTAATTACATTAAGCCCCATTGAATAGATGAAAGCTGATGCTATCTGATTTCCTCTGGGTGTAGAATTGGACGCTGTAGTTTTTAGCCTGTGTTCCTTCAGACATGTCTGCATGCTGATTGAGCACAGTTTTTACTCTGGCATGGAACTGAATGCTGTAATTTCCATCCCAACCTTATATTGCATACACCTGCAGCATCCAGATGGCAGGTGCTATTTTAATATTGCGTGTACTTCTTCTACTTCCATAGTAGATCCCAGATTTGATGCTCTTCAAAGATAAGATTTATATGAAGTACCATAAGCCATTAGAAAAGGAGTTTTTAAAACTGTTGGAGAATATGGACTTAGTGTTAAGGGCACATATCTTAAGTCATGGGAAATGGACAGGTGCCATCTCAGCCCTCTTCCCTTTGCCCTCCCCTCCCATTAGAGTTCAAAAATACTTTAATCTCTAGGTGGAAATATTCCTGGCTTTGTCATTTGGCTTTCTTGAGCACGAACTAGAGAATGCTTGTCAAGTTTATCCCTAATCTACTTAGAAAAGCTGCCATGATCACCTTAGAGTAACTTTTACAGTAGTGTGATGTGGAGTTACATCTGAGCCAAGTTCTTAGAGGTAAAAAAAGAGTTGGGTTCATTGTACTATCTAGACTGTTAAATCACTGGTTAGCCTTTCATCTCTAGGTATGCAATTATATTACCTGTCCCTAAGAGAGAAGGCAAAGGGTTTAAGTATGCACAAAGGCAGTATAGCATGTGTGGCACCAGTGCTTTAATACTTTGATGCTGACACTCTTCTGACGGTTTCAAGTCAAGAGATCTCCACATGGTAATCACGAATAAACATGAATAGACAGACCAAAATACACTAGTGCTTCTGCAGACCTTACCTGTCAGATACTAAACTTGGAAATGCTCTGGTATACACAGTTTAAATGGTCACTGTTTGATTACTTGACCACCTATCAGTACTTGCTTATTTATTTTTTAAAAATAATCTGGATCATTTTTTTAAGTTGCCTTATTGGGAAAATTTTGCATTCTAGCCATGTTGCAACCCATTCCCTAATTGGGACCTCATGTTTCTCACTGCTTCATGCTGTGCCCTCCCCGGACTTGATATAATCTCACTCCAATAGTTAAGATGAACAAGAATTTTTGTGAACTTTGCTATATAGAATCTGGAAACACTGATTCTCATCTCTTTTGGTAAAGAGCAGAAATGCATTTACAAATGCATACAAACCAGTCCACAAAGCATTTTTTGGTACCTTGGCAGTTCATGAAAAATTGCAACTTGGCTGTGAGAATTCCAATTATGTTCATTGGCTAGCAAAAAAATGAAAAAATAAGATCGTCCACAGTATCTTTCAGTACTGAGTAACTTTAAAAAGATTCTGAAGGTTTTTTGTTGATCTGTTTCTTCTCTACAATTTGTAACTGGTATTAGAATAATTACATTCTTTCAACAAAGCAGGGATGAAAATAAGAAGAAATCACTTCTTTCATCAAAATACCTCCGACTATATCAATGCCTTTCGGTGAAAGTGGCGGATGATTGCCTGCACTTAAACTCTCTGTGGCTCTGAACAAATTAGTTTCATGAAAGCTTTGAGATGATGAAGATTTTCTGTGTGAAATTGGCCTCCTGTCATTTAACAATTAACAAAATTAAGAAGGGGAGCTTAAAATTTTGTTGCTTGAGTAGGAAGGCAAGGTCTCTTGTATAGGAATCGAGTTGTATTTTGAGGATCTATGGATTACAGTTCAAGTAATAAGATGGCATAGCTCTTACAGGTGAATATTCCAGATGTGGCTGTAGAATTGGGTAGGCATTGCTGTTTTCTCTTTTCAGTGATTAATGCTGTCTTTGTACTTTGGAACCACTGCTGCACTGCAACGTGTCTGACTTCCTCATTTAAATGCAAATGCTGCCATTGAAAAAGCAGTTCCACTAGTATGCAATAAGTTCAGCAGTAGTTCCAGCTGCTCCCATTGTGATGCCTGTTAATCAGGACAACTTCTGTACAAAGGTGACTGACTAGGCAGCTACTTCATCCTCTGGTGAAATCAAAATAGGTCAGTAGCGTAATTCCCGAATGTTTCCAGGCACTGAGTTCAACAAGGTCTTTGTGAATGATATAATTCATCCAATTCTACAGCTTCCCTATTTAAAGATAAATGTGTTCCTGAGAAAAGTTGCTTTATCTTTAGATTTTTTACTATTACTCCCCTTAATGATCTAAATTACTTCCCCAGTTAAAAAGATTTAACATCCTGGCAGATTTAACATCCTACCAGTTCTTTCTTTGGATCATTTTTACTTCAGATTGAGCAAGGTGCAAAAGCAGTTGTTATATACTGGGTACAGATACTGTTCTCTTCTTGGTTATGTCCACAAAGAAAGAATGGTCTGATACCAGGGAGAAAAACTTAAATTTGGGGTATCAATTTCTAGCTATGATCCCAGAATACTTAAACTAATTGACTTGACTAGCATCACTTAGCTGTACTGTTAATTTTGTTTCCCCTTCTGTCCACATTTCCTTTTATTTATCAGCACTTCAGAGTAGTGACTGTCCTTTGTAAGTACAAAGGAGTCCTGACCCTACTATATAGTTCAAAATTAAATAAATGCTGCCATATAAGGTAAAACTTAATAAGAATCAAAAAGGTCCTCTTCTCCACTGAATATCCTTAAGATCCCCATTAGAAGATGCAGTGCCAGATAACAGATCAAATTCCTTCTTGGAGACAGCAAGCAACAGTTATTTCACCTGCTTATACAATTACTGTGTTTAAGTCCTAAATGCCTTCTCAAAAGGCCCCAGCCTTCATATACTAACAAATTACCAATGTATTTATCTTGGTTTTGTTCCCTCTGTATTACTGGCCTAAGCAGGTGTGGTACTTTGAATCCTGGAGAGAAAGAGGCCTGATTCATGAGAGGTATCGTTTATCTGAGGCTGAAGAATGCGAATAGGAGAGAATATATCAGAGGTCTAATGTTAAGGGTGTAATTTTAAAAGGTAACTTAACTTTGGTTTGCCAATGCCAGCTCATGGCACAAAAAATTAATATATGGATGTTTGTGCGTGGCCAGTACAATCACATGTAGTACCTTCTGTGCAAAGAGGCACATCATTGCTTGCAGTATTTTCAATTATAGAGTGGTTTTGTTGCCTTTTTGTTTACTATTTCAGACTCAGTAAGAGTGAATTCTTTCTGGATAACACATTTACATCCTTTTTACATTAGCTATTTATGTGTTCATGAAACATTTATTCAAAGTGATCAGGAGAGCTATTTCCTTATCCCTGCAAGCACCACAAATACAGAGTTAAATCTTTGAGAAACAAGCTGTTGCTGTCACTGAATTGTTCCCTAGCTACTGGTACTCAAGCCTTCCCAGAGGCAAACTAAACCAATTCTGGAACGCTCCCAGACTCTATCAGCTTCTGAAATGAACCTCCTTCTAAGATATAGTTTGTTTTCCATAGGTTAGCTTGAGGCTCTAATGTATTAGAGACTTTAGCAATGCACTGAGTCATGCTGGGCTACGAAAACATCTTTGGGGTGCTTTCTTTGTGCCTCATGTTGCTAAGCTGATAAGCAAGGATGATTGTTTATCAAGTCTCTGAATTGAGCTCTACGAGTTTTGGATTCAAGTCTCATAAAGAGAGATGGAAGGACAAAAGCAATCTTCTCAAGTGCAGATACCCAGAAAGGATCTAGGAGATACTGAAGTGGAGGACACAGGGATAATTTCTACCAAAACAGAGATTTAAATCACTCTAGTTTGGCCCCACTGATTATGCCAGTACAAGGTTTATTTTGAAACATAGGATGAAGGGATGCCCCATGAAAATAAGAGGCTTTACAAATAATACTGACCAAAGGAACATGACAGAGCTGCTTGAACGTTAACTTGATTCACAAATGCCTTTTGAAGTTTGGAAATATATTTTTGTTCTGTATTGGGACATAAAGAAACTCTGTGACTATAACTGTGCTTACCTTCCTACTGCTCCAACTCCAGTCTCCTAAAAGGGACGACTCTCCCTCAAGTAAGAGAAAATGTGTTTTTAAATATTTATCCATGGAATGAACTGCATCAGTTTAAACTTAAGACATCTGCTAACTCATTACAATCCTGTTTATTAACAACACAACTTTAATACCTAAATCCTGTGTCTTTGACCACAATGTATGATGTAAAAACTAAACTGATTTTAAAGGAGACTATTTTGTGTCATTCTTATTTTCGTAGTCTTTCACTTTCTGACAGTCCCAGCAGAGTACCACACTGTAATACTTGGGAAGATTGGCAACAGTTCCTTAAAGTTTTTAACATTAAAAAAAAAAAGGTAAATTGTTTTATGAACTTCTAAAACTATTTTGGATCTTAAATTACCAGAAATCACCACTTACTTGACAATTCTAAGCCAGCCCTTGCCTTCCCCTTTAAAATGATAGGGGAGAATCTATTCATCTGGACGATTAAACTTTTGGAAGTAAGAAACAATTCTAAAAATTTATGAAATTGACAGCCTCTGAGACCAAAATCACATTAACTATCAAACCAGTTCAGTGGATACAATAAACTCTTCAAAGTGTGTCAACACATACCCGTATGTACCTATCCCTTTAGGCATGTCCCTCTTCTCTCTTCAGCTCTAACAATTCTGCCTTTCCCTGCCCACCCATTTTCCCTGCCTCCACAAACTAGGAGGGAGGAAAATGAGAGGACATAGAGATGAGCTTCTTGGGGCTAAGCAAACTCAATGCTTCACATTTCCCTTTCAGGGCCAGATTTGGAATAGTTGAAGCTTCACTTCTCTGCTACCACTCAGAAACTGCACAGCGCTGTGCAAGTTAAAGGTCATCTGGGGCTAGACTGCTGAAGTATTTCCAAATGGCACCTAAAGACCCCTCAGGATTAGTAGGATTTGTCCTTGCATCATCTAAACCCTGAAGGCATAACAGGAAAAGGGAAAGTTATTTAAAGGTTCTCTCTAGCAAAGGTTGCAGGAATTTCCTCCCTCATGGCATCCAGCTGGCTCACCTGCACAGCAGCCCTGGAGGTGGGAGATGACATGCACTGTAGCAGGCTTCTTTGGCTGACCTGCCAAGAAGGGAACTGCTCCACCCACCACTGCGCCGCTGCCTTTTGCTAACAGCAACCTCTAGAAACCTAGGGAGGCCAAAATTAGACACAGCAGTTTAGATAACCCTGGGAGATATTACAGTCTTCTCCTTTGTTCATTTAGCATCACTAGTACAGCAGGCCAGCTCCTGAAGCACTATGTTTAGTTCAAGTTAACATCATTTGGTCACACATGTGGATGCATTTTACCTATGTGGTATGTTTGGGAGTCAGATAAGCTTTGCCTTCACACCCTTCATTTTGTATTTGTAAACAGTTGTCTTCATTCACCTTCATTCCTCATTCGGCTATAGAGGTATGATAGAGGATTTCAAGCTGAGGAATGAAACATGAGTTTAAAAAATGCCTGTAGCCCCTTATTTCTTCCTTCCTCATCAACAGGAGTCCTAACTGTCTTCAGCAGCTGTTTGGCCAGCAACTTGTTTTATTGGAGCAGTGCAGTCTCAGCTCAATAGTGACTAAGTCGTAAGTATGGATGGCTGTTTAGCCTGCGTACAATAAGTTAGTGGTTTTGAGGCTAGGTCTTCACATCGCAGGAATACAGCTGCCAGGACCTCTGTCCCAGGAAAGGCTGACTTTAAGTCCTTTAACCTCAGTGCTTCATTTCTTTCTTAAACACAGAAAAAGGTAAACAAGTGATCCTTATTACAAACAGCCTTTTCTCCTAACTTGTCTTGTAAGGTCTGTGCCCTGCTGCAGTGCCAATTGTGTGTAATCACTTGTTTCCTAGAGTCTTTGATTCAGAGTTTTCCTGCCATCTCAATCAGAGCAGCCTGCTGGCTTTTGTATTGCCTGATTATTCTCAACCAGGAGGCAGCTGATAAAACAGAGGCGAGGCAGGGCCCATGCCTGCTGAAACAGACAGTATGTAGTTCGACAGTACACAACTACCCAGGATTGTACATTCTGTCAAAGCAAAAGAAAAATAGTTATCAAATGAATGTACTAGTAAGCAAGCAATATCCAGGTAACAGGCTGTAAATTGCTCTAAAGGAAAGGTTTATTTTTTTAATATGCTTAAAAAATGTTGGCATTCTATAGCAATTAAAAGGGAAGTGGGGGCAGACAAGGGAGCGTTAGATCAATAGACACAAATTTGACTGTGGTAAGGTTGTTAGATGAAATTTAAGAATTGAGGATGGAAGAAAGAAGAAATGTCAATAATTTAACAGAATTCATGCAGATACCCTCAGGAAGCAGATAAAAAAGAAAAGTCATGCAAACATTCAGTCCTCTCACCCCTAAAATAATCCAGTGTACTGCCTAGTGTTTTTGTTTACTCTTCTACTGAGAGGAGTAAGCACTATTCTAGACCTCTGCAAACCGCGTTCTGCTAAGGCGATTTGCTGGCTGGGCCAATGGATTAGGATTTCGTGCTTTGGGAATTCTGTTCTCTATTGTATTCCTGTTCTTGCTATGTTCCTAAATGAAGGTCACTAATGAAGTTCTTAGTCTGGAGAAGTACATAGATTATCTTCCTTAGAAAGGGTAGCAACGCTCCAAACAACTCCAGCTACAACGTATCTGGCAGTTACTATTGTCAGCCTTAACAAATGTTTCTCCAAAAGACATAATGTATCATGCTGCATCATGCATAGAGATGCATAAATTAGTGACCAAAATTAGCTTCAAAATGCTCAAGTAGCTGATAGAGAAAAATATTTCATAGAATCATAGAATCATAGAATCATAGAATCATACAGGTTGGAAAAGACCTCTAAGATCATCGTGTCCAACCGTCAACCCAACACCACCATGCCCACTACACCATGTCCCTAAGGGCCTCATCTAAACGTCTTTTAAATACCTCCAGGGATGGTGACTCCACCACTTCCCTGGGCAGCCTGTTCCAAGGCCTGACCACTCTTTCAGTAAAAAAATTTTTCCTAATGTTCAATCTAAACCTCCCTTGGCACAACTTGAGGCCATTTCCTCTTGTCCTATCGCTAGTTACTTGGGAGAAGAGACCAACACCCACCTCGCTACACCCTCCTTTCAGGTAGTTGTAGAGTGCGATGAGGTCTCCCCTCAGCCTCCTCTTCTCCAGGCTAAACAACCCCAGTTCCCTCAGCCGCTCCTCATAAGACTTGTGCTCCAGGCCCTTCACCAGCTTCGTTGCCCTCCTCTGGACGCGCTCCAGCACCTCCATGTCCTTCTTGTAGTGAGGGGCCCAAAACTGAACACAGTATTCGAGGTGCGGCCTCACCAGTGCCGAGTACAGGGGCACGATCACCTCCCTATTCCTGCTGGCCACACTATTTCTGATACAGGCCAGGATGCCGTTGGCCTTCTTGGCCACCTGGGCACACTGCCGGCTCATGTTCAGCTGGCTGTCAACCAGTACCCCCAGGTCCTTTTCCTCTGGGCAGCTTTCCAGCCACTCTTCCCCAAGCCTGTAGCGTTGCCTGGGGTTGTTGTGGCCGAAGTGCAGGACCCGGCACTTGGCCTTGTTGAATCTCATACAGTTGGCCTCGGCCCATCGATCCAGCCTGTCCAGGTCCCTCTGCAGAGCCTTCCTACCCTCCAGCAGATCAACACTCCCGCCCAACTTGGTGTCGTCTGCAAACTTACTGAGGGAGCACTCGATCCCCTCGTCCAGATCATTGATGAAGATATTGAACAGGACCGGCCCCAAAACTGAGCCCTGGGGAACACCGCTCGTGACCGGCCGCCAACTGGATTTAACTCCGTTCACCACAACTCTCTGGGCTCGGCCGTCCAGCCAGTTTTTTACCCAGCGAAGAGTGTACCTGTCTAGGCCGTGAGCCGCCAGCTTCTCTAGGAGAATGCTGTGGGAGACAGTGTCAAAGGCCTTACTGAAGTCCAAGTAGACCACATCCACTGCCTTTCCCTCATCCACTAGGCGGGTCACCTGGTCATAGAAGGAGATCAGGTTGGTCAAGCAGGACCTGCCTTCCATGAACCCGTGCTGGCTGGGCCTGATCCCCTGGTTGTCCCGCACATGGCTCGTGAGCACCCTCAAAACCAACCGCTCCATGATCTTCCCCGGCACCGAGGTCAGGCTGACCGGCCTGTAGTTCCCCGGATCCTCCTTCCGGCCCTTCTTGTAGATGGGAGTCACATTGGCGAGCCTCCAGTCGTCCGGGACTTCCCCAGTTAACCAGGACTGCTGGTAAATGATGGAGAGCGGCTCGGCAAGCTCCTCCGCCAGCTCCCTCAGAACCCTCGGGTGGATCCCATCCGGCCCCATAGACTTGTGAACATCCAGGTGGCATAGCAGGTCATGAACTTCATCCTCTTGAATTATGGGGGGTTTATCCTGCTCGTCGTCCCTGTCTTCCAGCTCAGGGGGCTGAGTACCCTGAGGATAACCATTCTGACTACTAAAGACTGAGGCAAAGAAGGCGTTGAGTACCTCAGCCTTTTCCTCGTCCTTGGTGGCAACGTTCCCCCCCGCATCCAATAGAGGATGGAGATTCTCCTTGGCTCTCCTTTTGTCATTAACATACTTATAAAAGCATTTTTTGTTGTCTCTCACGACAGTGGCCAGGTGGAGTTCTAGCTGGGCTTTTGCCTTTCTAATTTCCTCTCTGCACGACCTAACGCGATCCCTGTACTCTTCCTTACTCTTTCTTGCAGGCAGAGTCAGCATTCGACTAGGACTAGTTCAAAATAAGCTTAAGCAATTCATTTTACTAGGCATAAGTAAACACTGGAAAATAAACTAGCTTAGAGCTTTTGTTGTGTTGCACAGATACATCTAGCAATATTTTTGCCCTGTACTTCCCACAATAGATCTGCTGTTTCTCATACAATGATTATGTCCATCTGCCAGAGGCATTCACTCAGGGAAGCAGGCAGGTACAGACTTGACTGGAAAATGCTACCTGTCAGTCACCATAAGAAAAACTTCTCCAGATCTAAGTTGTCTGTTTTAGTCTTGTAATGAAAGTGTATTGAAATGCTGAAATAGAACACCTTTCTTTTTGTCTCAGATGTTAGTGTGACTTTCAGAGTTGTGGTTGTCTTTAGTGGGACTTCCTCAGAATTGTGTGTTTAAGCATGGTTCAGGCTGTGCATGAGTTCTGAATTCTGTAATGCCCAAACAATTTAGTAACTGGAATTACCACACTAAGACTTTGAAGTGCAGAAAGGAAATAGATGGTTTTACCAAAGGACTTGAATGCATGGACCTCTGCACTATCAATCACTGGGGCTCCTCATGTACTAAAGCCGAACACAGAACAGAAGCAAGTAGGTGGCTGTTTTCTGTGCTGTGTATGAAGAGCAGCTCTATCTTTTGAATGGTCAAGAGAAACTATGAAACAAGGAATATGAAAAAGAGCTTCCCTGAAAGGAACACAATGTCTTAAGTCTAGTATGCTGTCTCATCTCTGCAGCAGCATAGCTACAGGTTGGAAGAAGCACAAAGGCTTCTTGGCCAAGATAGCTTAGGGTTGGCAAACTACACAGAAGTAGAAGTCTTTAGAAAGAACATGACTCGAGTTCTGCAGAGAAAAGCATGAAAGGAAGATTATGTGGAACAAAATTATGCTGGGAAGATGGATTGGACAATCAGGGTAGAACAGGAGTCTACACTGTAACCGCCAGCTGACATGCACTTATGCAGGACAAATAATGAACCAAAAAACTAGTTAAAATATCAGAAGTCTCCACTGTAATTTAATTACTGCACTGTTTATTGATAGGAGTTCAAACCAAAACACTAGCAAGTCGGTGATACTTCCTGTATACTCGTCTCAGGCTGTCCATGTGCTTCAGAGGACAGAATCTGTCTAATGTCACTGTTCTATGATTTCTATGATTTTAATTTGCTGTCTCCCTCCACAAATACATGCTGACAAAATGAAGCAAGCCGTAAGTTGAATAATGGAAAATAATGTAATTTTGAAAATCTGTATCTTATTTTCTCCCTGATCTTTAATATCCAGCTAACGTAGAGAAAATTTACTCAAAATGTACTCTTATGTACTTTATGTTCCCAGAAGTTAGTTGGTTTTGTGTGTGTGGTTTTTGTGGGGTTGTGGTTTTTTTGGTTGGTCGGGGTTTTTTACCAAGGAAGTAGTAAAGAAGCTTCTTCCACAGAGCTACTGGAATTCCTCACAAATATAAAGCCTTTCTCCTGTCACAGAACTCAGTCAACATTCATAACCCATAGTAATGGCACAATGATCCACTGTAAACATGACTATAAGTAAATGCTTAATGATGGTATATCTACATACCACTGTTGAAAACAGATTTTAATGGTCAGACTTCTCCTCTACTCAGCTGATAGTTACTCAGCCATCTGTAAGTGGTACCAGTAGAGTGTCACCTGATTTTAAATACAGGTATTCTGATTTGCTTCTTCTAATCTTGATCTTGAAATTTAAATGTCAAGTGGAGGAGGAGCTGTGAGTCAAGTGGTTTTTTAACAGGTTTAGCATTTGCATATTGTTTTGAAAGTATGAGGCAAGACAGTATGCCAGTCCTGGAAAGCCTCTGGCACTTCTGTAGCACTGTAAAGTATATGCACTCAACAAGGCCCAATCCTTGTTGGAGGACTTTACCTTTGTTTCCTAAATGCCTTCATTTCCTTTCACAGGTATCAAAATTAACTAAGTATCACTGTCTGAACCAAGCTTTTCCATCAAGCAGTCTATCGCGACACATGAGCACTGAGTTTGTGGCTTATACATCTGTATCCTGGAGGTATACCTGACATCTACTGTAAGTCACAGATGCACCAAGAGAGGCTTTCATATGTTCCCAATTGCAGAGATCCTATGCACCAATGTAGTACTGGGGAACAAATCAGGTATGAAAATTTCTAATGTGTTCTTCTGTGTATGATGTGCCATCGGCATGTCTCCTGCAGTCTGAAGATACCAATCTGACATACACCCACTGTGATGTTCCTCAAGCCACAGTATTCCTCTCGGGAGCCTTTCAGCAGCTTTGCTGCCACATTAGGTCAGCTCCACTGCCAGAAAGTAGCTGCATCACAGTCAGAATTTCCCCATTCACTCCTCTCAAAACATCTTCCTAGACTTGTAATGAATGCCTTGTGAATGTGGCAAGGGCTGTGGGAAGTCGGGTTCTCGCTTTCAATACTACACAAGGGAGAAGAAAGGCAACTCACTGGGGAAAACCCCCAAAAAGGGAGTCTGGGCCTTGTCAAACCGTGTAAAGATATAAACTGTGAATTCTTCAGGCACAATGCTCTTGGCAATTCCCGTTTCCTCTCTCCCAGAGCCTCTCTAAGTGCTGTTATATTGCTATGACATCTGACTTTGAAGCAGCAGAGTCATGAGTGACACAGGTCTTTACAGCTCCTGACATGGACATTGTCATTATGTAATCTGTGTGCCGTCACAAGTTTATTTTTACAAGCATTTTTGTGCCCTCTGTAAGCACTTGGCAATTACTGGTGACACATGCTCCATGATCTGGGGACACAGGATTGAAAAGGACATCACTGGTTCACTGAGTGTAGTCCCCTGTATATAATCCTGTTAACAAGTTAATCAAGCTTTAATTTAAGACTAGGTACTAGTGTTTGCCTCTGCTGCTCCTACGGAATGCCTGTTCTGGAGCCTCATTCCTGAGATGTATCTCATTGTCCACCTCTGTGAATAGATGAATACTGAGGCTGTTCTGCACAGGAAACAAGTCCTATGAGCAATGCAGGGAAATGGTATTGCCTCCTAAGAAAACATTTGCCTAAATGGAAAAAAAAACCCTGCAGGTCTTCTTTCCTGATCCTCTTTATCTCCATCTCCATCATTTCAGCTGAACAGATCTCTGCACTGAATAGTCAAAGCGTATCTGTATGCTGAGTAGATATCACACAGCTATACTACACCGTTTCTTGCTGTTCTCTGCAGAGCCTTGCAAGCTTCCTAAGAGGGGATGTATGAGAGAAGATGATTTTGGGGAATGACATCAGATCGTTGGTGGGTAATGGTGCCAAAAGGTAACAAACATGAAGCATCTACTTCATAACTTTTCTTTTTGTCCTGAAGACTCAGAATTGATCAGAATAATTTTGCATGAAAAATTGTTTTTCATGCATGTTCTTTATTACTTTATATCAATTTAATCAAATACTTATTTAGAGATTTTAAAACATGACTTTTGAATTATTTCAAGTCTGAAAATTGAGGGGTTTTTAAATCATGATTATTTTTACATTATTTTTTATATCGACAGTACTGGTGTTAAGAATAACAGATGCAAAGTGGGAAGGTGTTTCAGTATGCAAGAAGAATCTTGCTCTAGAGAAAAGGAAGATATTCATCAAAACAAGTAATCATTGTTTCTTTGTTACAGATCATCTCAATTATAGTGCTATCCAAAAAAAGTAAAATTAAAAAATACCTAGCCAGACCTTCAGTTTTAGTTGTATGTTTATAAAATCTCCAAATAAACTTACTTTGTACTTGAAATCAATGTTTAAGTACAGTCCTTTCTACAGTTTGATTTCTCTTCACCTGAACTCTAAGGCAGCCTGATGTAGGCAAGCATCAGCCTAAAGACTGTTTTCAGATTCGGTGATTCCTCCTGATCACAACACTTTGGGATCAGTGCTTACTTATGTTCACCAAATTCAGACCACATGAAGAACATATCAGACTGTGCAGAAGATTGTGCAAAACCGAAGATTCCCTGTATTGACACCAGAATTTGTTTTTCTAGAAACTGAAAATATTTTATGACCACATCTATTCTGCTAGAAAGAAGATGACTGCAACTATGCTCCCATACTATTTGGGAATGGAACATAATATTCCTCATGTAGATGAACATCCATCTCATCACATACAAACTTAGAGGACTCAGTGGGGCTATTATCTACTGCCCTGGTGGAAAAAAAACCTTTTAATCCAAAGGAAGGTTAAGTATAAGCATTTATAGGAGTGCTACCAGTATTTTATAAGGTTTATGGCACAGGTAGGCCACAGAGGAAAGAAGCCACACAAAACAGCTCACAGCACTCAATAACCATTTAGGAATAACTTTCCCTCTCAAGGTTGAAATAGGTAAATAAAAGCCTATGTTATCTACTTTTGAATTTAGGCCAGGACTTCAAATATAAGTAAGAAAACAAGCTCCACTCACGAAAAAATATCACAGTGTCACAAGTCACCACAAGAGGTCAGAAAATCAGCAGTCCATCTTATTCCAAAGGGAGGCTGGTTATATTTGATTTTCTATTGAAAAGGCTGAGTGTCCTTAACCTTAAACAAAAGATTGTTTTTCTTTGGAGATATGAGAGGGTTTAATTTAAAAGCTTTGAAGGCCTGAGTTCTGCCCTGGGCTGGCATATTTTCTGTATACCCTCAAGCTGGTGATGTCCTTCCCACCCAACTCTTAGGTGATGCTCCTGTTCTAGCACTACTGCTTCCTGATAAGTGATGCTTAGTAAATAATGTTCTCTCCCTTTTTTTGCCTCCCACTTTTTGGCTGCATTATCTATTTGACTGTAAGCAATTTGGCAAAAGGAATGAAAGTTACATCTGCCTGTGCAGTGAGCAGCACTCTAAGATACAAAAAAAAAAAAAATGCTTATGATAGCTACATCAAAGGTAAAAGATCAACTAATGTTAAGACAGAAAACACTGAAGTCAGGGATTCCCAAACTTGTCCCAGCTTTAAATTCTACTTTTATCAGACAAATACTATAAAAACCCCTCTGAATTACTGGGGACCTTGCTTGAAACTACCAACTGTTTGAGCTGCAACTGCAAATGCGTTAACCTCTCACTGTAATGGCTAAGCACTGTGGGAGAAGCTGTTTCTTCTGTGGAAAGGCTGAGGGAGACAAACACAAAGGTACAATTGAGAAACATCACTTGAATCATTGTAGTCAATTACCTCCATAATTACATAATAAATGTTTAGCAGAACCTCTACTCCATACAACAAAAGCTACAAACACTTCTCAGCAATCTACAGCAAGCTTAAGCCATATAATTTGTAACTCCAAAGCCACAAACCACAAATGTAAAAGTTCCAGTTACACAAGAGCACTGGATAAAATATTAAAAGCTGTAATATATAATACAAGCTGTCTCCTGCTGTCTGTCAGTGTAAGGGTGTTACTAAGCATTTCTGCACACCATTAGTACAGAATAAGACATCTTGCTACCAATAAATTGCTGCAGAGATTCAGATGGTAGGCAATCAGTTTATGCTTTATTGCATATCCCAAACTAACAAGTTATTGGAACAGAAAATGATGGTAATAATACAGATTAACTATTATTTTTCTGAGCTCAGTCCAGGGGTCAGGAGCAGGGGGTACTGGTCACAACATGGTTTGTACATTATTCCTTAACAATCTGCAATTAGAAAGTCAAATATGTTTTTGAAATAATGATGGCAGTTGCTCAAAGATATATCTCTTTGTTTTGATAAAATAGCAATCCCCTTCAGCTAAGACACGTACTGTCCATATAGGTGAAATGAGAGAGGGAAGGAACAGCAGCATCTTAATACTTTCCTTTCAAAGAAACCTCAGCTAGAATTAGCACCGTTCCCATCTAGCTGTGTAACCAGGCAGTGAAATCTTGTGGATTCAGAGCAGGCCTGCAAGATTATAGTTCTTAAATTCTGAAAGAAGCAATTAGCTTTTCTGTGCCTAAATTTCTACTACTTAAAAAATAGGAATAAAACCTGATTGGTAAGGAACAGGTGAAGATCAGAAAAGTTGACTTGCTGTAAAGACTAGCAAACAAGTACTCAGTACATAAACAATAGGCTAGATTAATATATTTGCTCTATAAACGAGCGTCTAGAAACTACTCCTGCAAGTCAAATGATCACCCCACAGTCACAAGTTCTTCTTTAAAAATTAACACACTCCCAGTCCACTTGGTTATGGAGACACAGTTGATAAACAGAGAAGAAAACAGAGTGATACAGTCCCAAATCTACCAGGAGAAACTGCTGCATTCATTTACCCATCAGGACAACTTCAGGTATCCTTATTTCCTAGAAGAGGAGGATCTAGTAGGATGACGATTAAAATGACATGGTGTTATCCAAGGATAAAATTTCCAGATGTTAGATAAGTATTGCTGCCACTTCTGTCTGCCTGATGATCAGCAGGATCCCTGCTGGCTACTCTTGACACTTAATGACAAGAATGGGAGACCACGCTTCCACACAAGGGGAGCAATAAGTCCCATAAAACTGCCCATGACTGTCAGTTCCACCTGGGTAGTAACAGAGGTGACACTGCAAAGGGATCTGATGTCACAGCAATGTGTGGTGGTCTGGAGCACTTTTATTTTCCACTAAATTGATGCTACTGTGGAATTCTGCTCTGTCATGTTCCAGTATAGGGGCCCTCTGTTCTTGCATTGTTGCTTGCTTTCTGGTGCGTTCTTCAGTGGGTGAAGCATGGTACCTGCTGAGCCCAGGGGAGGGAACCCTGTTCCTCAGAGATACTACGTAGTGCAATACAGCATGAAAGAATTCTCTAGCCCTTCCTCCCCCTCATTTGTGAAAAGATGGCTGCAAAGATAACGAACATACAGAAACCTGCAGCAGGTGGTAGAGTGCCTGGCTAATTCCAGCAACAACCATCTGCCCTCTAGTTGCAGCAAAACAAGGGGGTGGATGTGGAGGTGACTCGGCTGAGAAAAGCAAATAGCTCAGCTGAAGTTGAAATCCTACTGAGCCTAGAACAGTCTAATTATGTTTTTTAAAGGACCATTCCCATAACATGAAAATACAACCCAAAAAACTTGTGTTGGCAAGTCTTTGTTACAGATAACACCAGCCTTCAACCCCATTTCTTGGGCTTTGCTGGCTACTCCTTTAAATCGAGCTTTCCCAAACACTGCTCTGAACTCTAGCCCTCATTATTGACTTGGAAAATGTCATGACTCAAACCAGATAACAAGCCTTCCTCTGACCTGGAAAGGTACCAGATCTCCTTGTACACATTTCTTACTGCTTACCCTGTTACTGCAAAGCAATAATGTGAAATTAGCGTGCTCCCTCCCACCACATGGTGCTACGTATCAGGACCTGACCTCAACAGCAGTCCAATGGGAGCTGCAACAAGAACCTCTGAGGCTTAGACTTACACTTAAAATTTTTCTGAACTACCTAATTGTCAGGAGAGTGACCCCCAAAAAACCCCACACAAACATAGCGTGACTTGAAATATAATAGCAAATGATTTTTTGCCAGTACAGCAGAACTATTTTGAGCACTGGTTTAGATTACACCAGAAAAATAACTCTTTTATAAGCTGCATTTCCAGTAGGCTACTAGTAGCTTGGTGCACACTATAGCTATCTTGACAAACCTTTTAAGGATTACTAAGCTCCGAGTTAGAAGCTGTATTTTCTACATACTGTGTTGCAATATGGGACCTGCAAGAACCACTCTACTTCTGTTAGTTTCTTTACAGTATCACCAGAAGGGAGCAAAAATAGCTCCCATCTCCTCTATGATATAGCAAATGTGCAAGGAAAGCAATTCTGTTCTCTCTTCATCCTACTGTTGAGCTCCTCTAATCACACAGAATGGAAGGG
This sequence comes from Calonectris borealis, assembly GCF_964195595.1. Taxonomy (NCBI): domain Eukaryota; kingdom Metazoa; phylum Chordata; class Aves; order Procellariiformes; family Procellariidae; genus Calonectris; species Calonectris borealis. Next base: position 22,431,969 of record NC_134324.1, on the reverse strand, counting down.
TTTTTTCCCAAAAGGGCATTAATTAATGCTAATTAATGTCAAACGAAGATCAGTTCAAAATAATGTGCCTTTTTTTTCTTTGCTAATATTTACACCATCGCTGAAAAAAAAAAAGAGAGTAGAAAGAAAAAAGGAAAAAAAAGGGGGAGGAACCAAACAAAAAAGCAGTCTGCAAAGGTTTCGTTTTCTCTCTCATATACCCTAAACAGCATTTGTATTAGCTGAAATAAGAAAGGAACATCTTGAAATAGTTCTCCCCCCCCCAGTCTGTTCTTGAGCAGCTACACTGTGTAGGTGAGTCTGGGCTACAGATGCTACAGAGAGGCATCTTTTTAAAAAGCTCTCCTTGTCACAGACTTGCTTATTTACGATAGCATTTCTGTTGATATTGTAAAATCTATATATGTATAGGCTGAAAATAATCAAATTATTACATTAAATCAGTCAAGCTTTTCTATATTTGAATTTCAATTTGACTACAAACAGAGAAGCAGAAGGGAGCCATTTCCTGAGTTGTGCACTCAAGTTGTGTTTCAAAGCTATAAAATATCTTCATTTGACATGAACACCAGCCAGTAACTCTTTGTGCAGAATACCTATCTCATCACATTTATACACAACATTATTTTATTATTTCAGCATACAAAGTCATGGCCAAAGAGGCATATGAAGAAGCTCACACTGATTATTCTAGAATAAAGATTCAACAGTTCTAAAATCCTATATTACAAGCTCAGAGACCCTGTCACAAAACAGTGTTTGCTTAGACCTTCAATTGATTCAACTGGAAATAGCAGGAAGAAGTACTTTAGTTCTATTGACACTAACAAAACTACAATACATTCTCATCTTCCTCATTTAAAGACATCGTGGCTTGATATATATGCTGTTTTTATAATTATCTTCAAAGCATTTAGTGTTAACCAGAGATTCAAAGAGTACACTGGACTCCTAGACTGTTACACTGTTCTCTGGCCTAATGCCTACAAATGGAGGCAAACAGAGTGTCTCCTTTATCTCTTCTTATTGCACACTGACATTTTATAGAATTATTTATAAATAAAAGCTTCTCCCTTCGGTATTTCACTAGATCTTTGTACAGATCTGCAGGTGTTTGTGCATAAGTTTCTCTTCCCTGATCCGTGAGGTATGCAGGATATGCAAAACCTCAGGGATTCTATCCCATCTGTAAGCTTCTCATTTAAAATGCAATCCTTAATTTGCCATTATTCTTTGGAAATCTACGTCACAAATAAGTCTGGTTCTTTCTATTCCTGGTGACATCCCTACAGAAGAAATATTATATTAACAAGTCTTCAGCAGATCCTGTAAATACTCAAACTCACTTAAGACTGCATCATCTGGCAAGAACAAACCTTCTGTATTGGGTTTGGATCAAACCACACCACTGCAGCTAGCTGAGATTCCCTGTTGTCTCATAGCAACAGGATCATTTGCTGAAAAAGCAGCATTGATCACCAGCTGGAGCATTTTTTGTTGTCGCTTATTCATTAGGCAAAATCAGATGCATTCAGTGGATCTGGAATATCACTTTGACATGCCCTGAAACCAAATTACATCCTCTATAGTTAATGTGTTCATAAATCAGTTAGCAGTTACAAACAGGAGAAAGATGCAACTCTTTTCTTGGTTACAATAGTAATGTTAGTAATATAATTAGCAATATTCATTACACTGTCCAGAAGTAGGAGCTGCAGTTCTTTGTTAGTCTTTCTCAGGACTACCTAAACCTATCAAAGCATCTTTACTGTTTCCTTCTCAACAACCTCTAAAGCAAGGAAGACCTCACCATACTGGACTTGTGTTGTATTCTGTCCAGCAAGGCAAAACTGGCAAGTTTTTTCCTGAAACGTACTTTAAGAACTACATATATCTAAAAGTGAGAAACAAAGAAACAAACAAAAAAAAGAGTAATCAGAAGCAGAGTCAGGCTTGCAGAGATATTTCTATACCAGACCCTGTTTATTTGGTTGGGAGGGGAAGGTTGTATTAGTGGATCAGTCAGCAGAGGCAGTACCTAAGCCCAGATTTTATAAAATGAAACTTTTTGGATGAGATAGGAGAAAATCCTAGTTGTAGTAAACTTTTAAAGATTTTTACATGCAAGAATTGTTCACAGGATGAGGTTTGGGATTACAAACAGTAACCCAAATGGAGGCACTCTGATAAGTAGCAATATCCTCATCATAAATTCCTGAGAAACAAGGCTGCTGATAAAGACTATCATTACTGCAAGGCAAGAAAACACCTAAATGTAGGCAACTGATGATATATCAAGATCCATACAGCTGTACTGAGATATATTTCTATGCAGACTATGAGAGAAGAATGTTTCCAACTCAGTTGGCAGATATGGCATGAGCATAATATATCTATGCTAATGAAAAAGTGACTAACTGTTATCAAATGTCATCCTTTGCCTCTGATATGATTTGATGAGACTGGTAACATTTGACAATGGAGGAATCTCTAAAATCTCATAAAAGACTTTGAAAATATGCTCCTGTAACGCCACACCTAGCATTCTGTCGTAGAAAAATCCCTACCAATTACATATAATCAAACAAGGGCTTAACCTAAGACTGATATTTTCAGTTGCTTTAAATGTTAAAATTGTTGCTATATTATGAAAAGTGATTTTATTAAAATGTCATTAAACAAAATCAGCATTAACATTTGAGCACCACGACTACCACAAACTTCCTCTGAGAAATCTGCAGAGCAATAGGCTGTTTTGCACAGGAGCCGGCCAGATACATAATCTTGACAGGGTTTCTCACAGGTATGACTGAAGACAAAATTTGTCTGTGTAACAGGATGCTTAACAGTTTCATTTGTAAAGAATACAGATGGTTCAAGAGCTGTTTCTCAGGCTCTATGAATGTAAAAGGAATTAAAAAAAGAAAAGGTTTGTCACTAAAATGAGAAGGTATCACTCTGAACACGTTTAAGGAATAGCTCTTCTGAGAAAGAGGCTGCTATTTTTCCCTGTTGATTTACAGCGCAAAACTGTATTTCAGCAGATGGTTCATTAAATTTTTGCACCATGACTGTAGTAGGAGACGAAGGGGAAAAAAAAAAACAAACCCACAAACCAAAAAAACCACCACATACATGGGAATAAGATGCATTGGCTGCTTGCTGTGTAATAAAAACTTTTTTTTAGTTTTTATTCATGCACTCAGCAGCAGACTTAATATCTAAACCTAGTTTACAAAAGAATTCTCCTCATGTTTACAAGCTAGTCTCTATTCAAAATGGCATTGTTTGCAGATAAGATATATCTTTAGACAAAAGACTGAAAACAGATTCCCTCTAACATTTCCTGCTAGGATTTCTTTTCGTTAAAAATCTTCAAAAGGGGAGATTCATGTTTTTGGTCTGTCCACCTTCTGCTAAAATTTCAGATCCAAGTTTGGAAATCTCAGCAACAATCTTTATTGCCATCCATTCCGTGGCCTGCCCTTCCTGTTTTCCAAAAACAAAATGCTGTATTTATTTTAAAAATGGGATATCCTGTTGGAAGGCTTTGAGAAAAAAAGAAAGAACATACTGAGCCTGGGACCCCAAGTATTCCTTCCTGTACCTTAAGAGAAATAAAGAAATAGTTCTAGTCAAAAAAGGAAATATGGCAGGAAAAAACACTTGGGAGTTACAGTCAGAGCAATACTTGAGGAATAAATAGTACAGAAATAATTATAATTATATAAATGGTTATTTTTTCATGGAAGTTCCTACATACTGTGTATAAAGCCCCCTTTCAGTATTGTAAACTTGGAGTAAAACACTTTGACAGGAACACGTACGAGCCCCATTCATGGACTACACTCTATTGTATTATTCTTCAGCAGGAGCAGAACAGAGGGTCCTTTCACTAAATCAGTTAGAAAATTTTTGAATCTTCATTAAATATAAGCAGGCTTGCTCCAGATAGCCATCTGTGTAGTCATCTCCTACACAGGGTCCTTAATTTTTATTTCAGTAGTATTTTTCCATGCTTTTGATAGTCAAAGCAACTTCCACATTAGCCTTATACAGCAAGACAGTGGTTGAAATAATGACAGTAAAAATGAAATTGTGAGGTTTTGCTCATGTCTTTCTGAGTGAGACCCAACTGCCTGAACACGGGCCGCTACTGCCATCTCAGACACTGTGGGGCACCCTCTTCAGCCTCCAGCTACCACTCTAGAGGAATGTAGGTCTTTTACAGATTCTGTGTCATACCTGCCAGCCCTGTAGAGATCTTTTGGATAGCCTTAAGGGTACATCTACAGCATCAGATACTTAGTTTCCGGCTTCACCCTGTGTTTTTGTACCCTGATTATACACCACCTTCTACGGATGCTAGTTTATCCCAAGCTCCTTTGGAGTGAAGCGATCTGGTCACCCTGAAATGCATCCTAATGCAGCTCTAGGGACAGTTTACTCTACTGTCTTCTTTCTGTGGGCAGTAGGGATGAGACTAGGTCAAGTCTAGCTGCCTCCACACTGCACAAGTCTGCCATGATTACGCTGCAGGTGTTGCACCTTCAGATCACTCCATATGTACTCATAATACACACAGAGCATGAAGCACACACTCTCAGCTTTAGGTCATAAAATCTCACTCCGGCAAACCACAACACACTCCATACATTGTTTCAGGCAGTTTGAACTGAAAAGGAAAGAAAATAAGCTCACTGCTCCCTAATGCCATTTGAGAGGGATGGGTTGGTTTGTTCCCTTTTCAGTACACCCACAGTTCCATCCAGCTAACTGCAAGGAAGGCAGAAATCTCCTTCAGTGGGATAGAGCAGGTAGTTAGAAGGCAGCTAGAAGGTAACTATATCTTACCTGCCACAGCTGGGCTCATCAGAACTTAGTATCAGGATTTATCTCCATTTTTCAGAGTGGAAATTACATTACAGTAGTTTGCCAAGTTCCTGGTCAGACTTAGGAGTCCACAAATGCTAAGTGCTAAGTAAACCCATTTAAAATAGGAAGCAATCTCTACTCAGAAAGCTTGAAGTCAAAAATGAGACATGACATGACAGTTAGGAAGGGATATTCACATAGCAAAGATAGAAGCAGAAGATAAAAATTATTGTCATTGAAACAATCAACATCATTATAGAATTCTATGAATAGGAGCTTCTAACATTATGTTTAATTAAATCAATGCATTACAATTGCTAAGATTGCACCTTAATATCTCACTCTGTTTAAAAAGTTGGTGGAGTCATATTAGGATTGCAGCTTAAAAATTCAAGAATGCCCAGTATATCAGAATATGGGAATTAAGACTGTAAGACAGAACCCTTGATGTTAATGAAAGAGCTTTTTTAATTTAACCAATTAAAAAAAAAAAAGACATTTAAATCAAAGAGACCAGCTGAATTTTAACACAAAGCTAGGATAATCATTATCCATTTGTCCTAAGGTTCTTTTGAGCAATCACTTTTTGCAAAGGCTTATGTGGGACTAGAAGAAATTCTCATCCCCATAGGAAAAGAAAATCACAATTTTTTTTTCAATAATCAGAATGCCCCCTGAAATCTTTACAGTAACTGAAAACACACAGATTGCTTGCAAAAGATGAGAACGTGAGAACACTAACACTGTTATTCTTTATTACCTGTACCCTGAGATATAAAGAAAATAAAAAACTCCACAGTTATTTATAATGTGAAAACAAAAAGAATTTTGTAAGCATGACCCATGGCACAGGGTCAATCTATCCAGGCTATTTAAATCATAAACATGCACTAAGTAGTTCTCTAGTCCAGTCTGACTAGCTGCGAAGACTCAGAGTGCTACTACAAGAATGAGAATGACATTTTGACCTACTGTATGCAACAAAGACTATTCTAGCTACAATATACTAGCTTTCTGAGAAATGCAAAATAAGCCTACCGGGTGATATTCCAGCTAGGTCCTGAGAAATTCTAAAGAGAAGAACAACTAGGACATGACTCAAAGGGAGATGGGTGAACGTTTCAGAATTGTGTAAATCTGAAAAATTGCAGAAAGCAAACGATATAGAAACGATATAGAAAAAATTATAGTCAAACAGTTTACAGAGCAGAGTCAAAACTTCTGGGAAACTTCTCGGTTCTGTTCCAAAGTCACGGTGCGACCATAGACAAATCTGAGCGCCCCATTTTCTCATATGAAAAATGAAGCTAGCACTTATGTCATATTAGACTTATGATGCTTATTCAAAAGCTCCTTGGAAGCTCTTGGATCCAACACCGTGTGTATTTAACACTTTGGAGACAAGTATCACCCCTTACATACCCATAAGGGGTCAGAGATACTTGGACTTACAGCACGACTTGAGCAGTTCTCTAAATCAGTTAACAGAATTATTACCTGTGTGGATAAGGTTTTTTTAATCTCCAAAGATAGCACATATTCTTTGGCAGGCAGACTACTGATGTCTTATTCTACAAAAATATGGGAAGGGATCTATTTATTTGCGTAGCAACCATACAGCAATTACCTGCATGCATCACTGCACTGATCTTTCCATCACTGTCACCAAAAGATAAGAACAATAAGCACCTAAGAATGAGTGGAAAATAAGTCAGTGGGATACTCAGAGATCTTCATTGTGGCCTCCAAGCTTAATTTTGGAAAAGCTTTGCTAGAGTAGTGATAATCACCTTTAAACAACACCTCGATTTTAAACCCTACTGCATCCCTCCTCTCCAACCCCAACAGGATTTTTCATTCCACTCCTTTGTGGATCCCCATATATCAATCACTGCTCAGAGGACTCAATTAAGGACAATCAGAGAACTAAGACAGTCAGGCACTTCCAATGACTTTTTCAGTCCTAACGCCTGTGTAGAACTAAAGGTGCTGGTACAATAATCCTGTTTACTCTGTATTTGTGAGATTTCCTCTGTATGACTGGTGGCTATTGAGAAATGTCTGCCACAGCAACATCAAGCACTGTTTAGTCACGCAGTACCTTTTGATCTCCTGCCACATTGGCAACAGTCCTATTGTGCTGGTTTCAAAACTGAAAGGTATCTCTGGCCTTACTCGGCCCAGGACCTTGCCTGGTTGGAGTTGTAATGATTCATCTTAAAGCCTTTTGTGGCAGTGAAGAATTACTTCAGACAGACACACTAGAAAAGCAAGAACCTACTACAAAGTTATTTTACGCTGTCTCGTTAATACACAAGCAGCATCTTCCAAAACCTAAACTCAGGTGTCAGTCAACAACTACAGAGATTGAAATAAGAGAATAAACTGATGTAATTTTCACCTTCATTTAGCATTTCTGCACGTAAACTATGCCAGCCGAGACTCTCTCATCAACTTTCAAGTTCAGTCCAGTGAGCCGAATGGAATACTGCCTTCCTCTGCACAACTCTGCATGTAAGTGTTGAAAGACCTGAACAGGCCCAAAGGAAGATTTATGCCGCTTTAGATTTGCTTCTAATTTTACTGCCTGTATCTTTTGGAGACTCACCACTTGTGTAATCCAAGGAGTAATAAAAAAAAAATATCAAAAGGGTATTCTTTAGTTATTTTTCCAGAATCCATATACCAGGACCGTGTGTAGTCTCTTCAAAAGATTATTTGCTAAATGAAGTCGGACTACAATGGAAGAGTTCTGACATGCCTTTTTTTTTTCCTCCCAGTTTTGACATTGCCACTGACTTCATAATCACAGTTGCACTGCTTCAACACATCATACACATTGGGTCATATGCTCAGTGATAATTTAACAAGTATAAAGGAGGAGAAGGAATGGCACAGTAGGTAAGACATTAGGTTGTGCTTTAAGAAATATATTCCAGTTGTACTTAAAGTTCTTGCTCTACTGTTGACTTCTTGCCAGATGAATTCTCTCTGCCTCATTTCTCAATCTATAGAAAGTGAGTATTATTTTTGTACCTACAAGTAGTATTATGAGGCTAATCTAGTTAATGGTTGTGAGATGATCCTATGTTCCACTAGCAGTAGCTACGTAAATAGCTAGATATTCAGGAGAAGTGTATGTAGGATATTAAGCTCAGCAAACATGTAAATAGACATTGTTAGCTATCACTCTTTATTCTCAAGATGCCTTTACTCCGTATAATTATGCCAAGTGATTTATAAATAGTTCATAGAAATATCCATGCAGATAATCATCTACCCCCAAACTATCTCATGCTCAGTTTAGCAGCCATAGAAGTGGCAGCGTAACAGATCAGATTTGAGCAAAAAGACTTATCTCGCTGCTAGAAGTATAAAGATAGAAAATATCTGCAAAACACTTTGATCTTCATTAATATAAGGCACTATAAAATATATTAAATACTATTATACAGCTGTAATAGTGGAAAAAAGAATTGTTATGCAAAAGGAATGCAATGATGCATTTATTCAAGTATACTGTCTTTCAAATAATCAGAACCTAAACTCAGGTACTTTAGAAAAAAATTCAGTAAACCACACACTAGACATTTCTGGAAAACTATCCCTGACAATTTGTATCTTGAAGCACAAGGACTGAGATTCTTTAAACATTGTATTTCCTATGACTCATGTAATTATCACATCTTTATCCAAATCTAAGCTCCTTGTTCTGAATAATATCTTGCAGCAGTAAATTGCACATGCCATTTGTCCTTGTATAAAACCTAGAGCCACTCCCACTTAGCACCTTTTAAAGAAAAGCAGAGGAGCATCTATGCATTTTCCCTTTCAGAAAATGTTTGCCACTCTATCTGTTTGCTGGCATAACTCCCCTCAAGTTCTGAGGTACAGATGTGAGTTACTGAGTAACAGCCTCCCAGCTACAGATTCTTTAGCACATTAAGGCTACAATCAAAAAGGTCACTCACTGGGCAATGAGAGGTATGGTACCTTCCCAAATAGGCAGATTCAGTGCCCACACATTTCTATTCTTAAACCCATCTTTTGCTTCAATGTTGCAGATGCTGTGCACTTTAAGCAACAGCTGTACAGTTACAAAACTCCCACATAAGACACTTCAGAGCTTCTTTCAGGGTGACATTGGAAGTTTTGCTTTTAACACCAAACTCGAATGTTTCCAACTCATGAGTTTATACTGGGATTTGCAGAAATACATTCAGCTAATCAGAACAAGTGAACCAAAAACATTTGATTTATTTTTAATAATCTCATCTGGTTCATAATGAATTTTTAACGATGCTAATTGCAAGCCTACTACTTAGAGTAGCTTCCCTCAAAAGGGCACAGTCAACATAAATAGCTTAAAGGCTCTTTTTGAGTCTACTGAATAATTTTGAACCCTATAAACCACTCAGTTAGAAGACCATGTGCAAGCTTAATACTGAAAAACACTTACATATCTCAGCTGCTGAGAATGTATTTGCATCCTTAACAAGAGCCATTGGAAGAGATGCAATTCAATTCAGTTCTCTCAGTGACTTGAGCTCATCTGTTTATAACTCATGGTGAAGAACAGGATTTCATCATTGTACCCCTGAACAGTTCAAGATTCATTGTACTGCCATAAATTAAATAGACTAAACGGTGTGCCAACAGCAAAACTTAACTTGGTGATCTGAGCTGAAAACTGAATCTAAGCTTCCTCAGCGGCTGTTCGGTATCTTTGTCATTTCTGCTCTCACCAAACAGCTGTACACTCAAAAATTTAGGATAATAAGCATGATCAGTAGCAGTGAGTAGTGTATTTATTGGTAGTAAACTGATGTGTGATGACCACTGAGCCCGTATCAGTCAATATGACTCTGTTACGGACATGTATGTTTCAAGCCTTTTCAATGCCTCTTTCCATTCCCCAATAGCTTTCAGTTTGGGCAGTGAACATTACGTCACTTTACTGAGGATCTTCTCATTCTTAGGTCTTGCCTATATTCCATCCCGAATAGATTACAACTCGCTCATCTCAAAACAAACAGAGCAAGAATTCCTTCAATTTTTTTCTTGAAGCTCCTGGGTAGTTCCAACAGCGCTGGCAACTACAAGAGCTGGAGAACAAAGCTTTAGTGTAACTAAATTCTACACAGCGTGATTTTTCAGTCACCTGTCTCATGTATAGAAAGGGCATTAGGTAGACCCATTTTTGTAAAGTGCTCCAAAACCAGAAATGAAACATTAGGAAAGTTCAAACAACTATTCTCTAAATATAAAAACTAATACGACTCAGGTCTCTATCCGTTTTCCCTTTGCAACTCCCATTTTTCTCCAAGTCATTTATTTCTTTGCCCTTTACTTCCAATGTCATTTATGTCCTTGCTTATTGGCCTATTTTATTTGTGCATACTCCAACCTCCTGCACCACTCTGAGTAGAGCCTTGAACAGCAATGTGTATGGAGCTTGCTGTGTTGGGTAGGAAGAAGCACAGAGCAAAGCAATGATGTTCGATGCCCACTCATATTTATTAGCAGTGGGAAAATATAACAGGACTGCATTTTGGTTGTAACTGGCAACTTAAAATAAAACTTGGTTTTTTAGACAACACTATTACATTTAATTTTCAGGGAGAGAAAAGATTAGTTGGGTTGTTGGAGGGGGGAAGGGATTGGTGGGGCAGTGGAGAAGGCTGGATGCAGGGATTTGGAGAGGGGATAATTTCTGAGCTAATTCTCTTTTACACCGAGTTGGGGGTGGAGATTTAATCAATGTTAGTATTAAAAGGAGCTGTGAAACTTGCTGCAGGCAGCACTACGTTGATCCTTTTTTAGCTTGGTCAATTACTAACTGCAAATTTGAATAGCAGTTAATAGGAGTACTTAATCAGCCATGTAGGCTTTGTCTATGCTATGTATTGAAAGTGCCACCTAGTGGAAAATATCACTTTAATGAGAGGCTATTTCTGTGACTATTTTTAATTCATGAGTGACTATACAGCTATATGAAATGTAGCTGTAGATCACTCAGTCACCTATACTGAGACACTCTGTCATATCCAGGAATATTTTCCCTACTAAAGGAGAGGCAGGGGGGTGGGAAAGCATGCTAGTTACAGCAGCAACACCCAAAAAAAAAAAAAAATCTTTTATTCTAGTTCAGAATTAGATTAAAATAATCCACATACAGTCTGTGGTCAGCAGCTAACTGCCTAATACTACCTATGGTGCAGAGAACAGAACGTGCTCCTAAAGACATGTGTTCATAGAGTTCTCAAAACCATTATCTAAGATAAAAGAATTTCACCAGACAGGATTTAGCAGCTCTAATTTAGTTTTGCTATGTATTAAAAAATAACACAGTTGTCTTCTAATTTTCAAAGAGCTGCAGACATGTGAGTTTCCACCAGCAGAAGTGTTAAACATCAATACACAAACACACAAAAAACAGGGTACTGGAATGCCAGATTGCATTTTACTTAACTCAGCTGGCCACTCAGTTCATACCAAGCATTCATCTCACCGCTTGTGGGGTTCTTGGCAGGGACTGAAAACCTTCTGTTATGCATCAGGTCTGCTGCTGTGTCAGGTATGAGCTGACCAAAGTGGGCTTCTTGTCTATGGGACAAGTTTTCCCTCCCATTCCTGTGGGCAGTCAAATGAGGTGAAGTCCTGCAGCAGCGACAATGTGCAAGCAGACTGAGGCAGTGAACAGGGACTTCGTACTCTGGTCTGGAAAGCTTACTGAGCAGACCCCTTTGATTAATTCCTACATTTGGTAGTGAATTATCAGATTAGGCTGCAAGAATTTCACCACTTGCAACCACATTGCGTAAGTGGCATGACTCACACAGCCCAAGGAGATTCAGCACATTGCAAGGTGTTAAAAATTCAAAGCACAGAGCATCCTGAAAACAACAGTTGGGAAAAGAGATATTCTTTTCAGAACTAGCAATATTTTCAGTGTTCTTACGAGACAGCCATTTACTTTAGCCATCCTAAGGGCTAAACATATGTCAACATATGATAGCTAATTCATTTCACAAGTGATGAAATAAAGAATTCATGTTTTGCACTCCTCATACAGGATCTCTTTTGTGGCATTTATTAAATACTATCATGTCACATAAGGACATGAGTGTTACTTTTATTTTACAAATTAATATGGAACACACATTATCTGGTTAGCCCAAGGTAACTGAACAAACTAGTGGCACTGAGAACCATCTATCTCAGTGTCCATTCTACCTCACTTCTACATCTTACTATCTGCTCAGATACACAACAGAGAGCTAAGCAGTGCCATCCTGGAAGTTGGTATCATTCTTTTAAGAGCATATATATCGATTAACAAAGAAAATACATTAGAAACACAGCTACTCCTTAAAGAATACAAGATTAAGATACTACAGTCCTGCTCTTCCTTCTTCACTGTCATCACCTCATAAGATATTTCTGCTAGTGTGAAGTGGGTGTGAAATACCAGCATTCTGACTAGATGCCATATTAGATTACATGAGAGGCAATGTATCAGTGTGACAGAGACCAGCCCTGTATACTCAAACGCCGAGTTGCATGTGGCAGCTCAGTACTCCAACTCTACACTGCAGCACATTTTAGACCTTTGAGCACTCTGTTAAACAGAAAATTACTTGTAAAAGTTAACTTTAAGAAGCCTGGCATATTCCATAATAGCATTACTTCAGGTTTCAAAAGAGAGATGTTACAATTAATTAAATAGCATAGCAAAAATCCGTGCAACATAACCAAAATTCTAAGCCAGGACTCTTCCTAGCTTTGCGGCTTCCTGCATCTAGTGACATATATGATTCACGTCACTTATAGCACTCCTATTCCGTATAGAACAGAACAGACCAAGAACTTTGAAATCTGAATAAGGACATAGTCACGGAAACATTTATTTGAAACATCTCCTTGCCATTCAGCCAGCTGACCACTAGCTGTCCCCATTGCTTCACAGGAGCAAAGGATCAGTGTCAGAACTGGAACGAAACATGCCTCCAAAAATGAGTGCTGCTACTCTTGGCGGGGGTGGAAGAGAGTTCAGAAAAATTAAAACGAGCTACTACAGTTCTGTAAGTCTGTAGATAAGAAAATGGATATGTAGGAGAAGGCCTACATCCCAGGACAGTAGTGTGATTACAATCTGAGACAGATCAGCATGGTAAGCTTGGGATACAATCTTAGCAGATCTATGGCTAAGAAGAGATGTTTTCCCAACCAGTATAGAACTGGAAAAATGTATATCAGAGAGGCCACCACCAAGGTGAAGGTGTTTTAGGCTCATCTCAAAACCATAAAATTCTTTCCTCTCTTGAGAATTCAGGACAATTTCTCATTTCCATTCATCTTTTGGCTTCTCAACATGAGCCCAGAACCCAGAATTGTCACTATATTTGTTAGATCTACAAGATTTTGGATTTGGTCTCTTCACAAATCAACTTGGAGAAATCTTGTTTCTTATTGATAAGGGTTGGGATTTATTATCGCATAATAGACGCTATTAAGAAGGCAGAATAATATTTTACAAGGCAATTAATTCCACCTTAATTGCTTTTTTAGCCTTAATGCTGCTACTCACAAAAGAATGATGAAAGACTGCATATGCTTAATAAAATTTATGTTACAAATTTGGATGCTATTTATCGCTTTTTGTTCAGCCTTTGTAAATCAGACCCATTATCTGCTCTATAAGATTTGCTCATAAAAAATCAAAGATAAGGCAATGTCATTTCTAATGTGCCAGGCCTCCAGGACACTCCTCTAGCCAGTGAAACTGAGACAGATCAGCATGGTAAGCTTGGGATACAATCTTAGCAGATCTATGGCTAAGAAGAGATGTTTTCCCAACCAGTGAAACTGCTAATATGTCATACAAGGGCAGTTGTCACTCAAGTCAGCTATTTAGATGAGAATCTACTCTTTTTCTTTGCTACATTACAGTCAAGCAAAGACGAGAAGCATAGTAAAGGTTGAGATTACTATATCCTTCAAAATATAGTTATAGGGAAAACATACTCAGGAAAGAGAGACAGATTCCTGCTTTGTTACTTCAAGCTTCTGCTCTGGAAGGATGTCTCTTCTACTTGGCAACTACCATTCCTGCACGTCAAAGCATAATGCACTAAACCAAAACGTCTGCAGAGAGTTTTATTCAGAACACCAAAATGAAATTCAGAATTGTCAGTGCAGGATTATTAGCAAAATAATATAAGAAGTAAAATGTGAGTTCTAAATTTCACCAAGTTGGAGAGGAAGAGTTCAGAATTCAAAATATATTGACAATTTTCTTTAAAATTAGCTAAAATCCTGAACCAAAACTCCTGTCAGTTTGAAATCTACAATTTAGTTCCAAATTCCGAACTTTGCTGTATGTAGTATCAATGTACACAAAAATGTTGGGCATCTGATGTGCCACTAGCTACCTACTGAATGCCTGTGTGAACTGTAATTTTTTTCACATATGAATGCACTGTTTTAGTGCATTCTAACAGACTTTAAGCTTTATTCACCAAAATAAGTAGCTCCAAATACTGTACATATATAGTACTGTGTACAAACACTTTACAGATGTAACAACTGACTGGAGAAACTTCTGAATTTTTTTCCAGAAAAAGCGTTGACTGAAGAATGGCATATTTATAAAGAACTGGGTATACACGTAGACTGATCTCCTCAAGACGACACCTGTTACTAATATGTGTTCTTGTTAGAAAGTATGTAAATCACTTTATGCTTTGTGTTTGAGAACCTATGAAAATGTTTAGTTTTAAATGAACTACATAAGCATGTGATTATTCACATACCCCCAGCAGTTAAAAAACATCTAAGTCTAAAGACTGTGGTTCAACTAATAGGTTAGATTCAAACGATATAAATTAAAAAAACTTAGACTAACTGAAAACAAAATACAGCTTGCTAAAATCAGACCAACTTAGGGTACTTGGGAATCCAAAGGAAGCAGTTTCCTACTTAGTGGTCCCAGCATGTGGCCAGAGGAGTAAAGTATTGTCAATTTAACAAGCATATATTGTAAAGTACTTTCTTTAAGCAGTATGGAACAAGGAAAACAGTCTCCATCCATGTCAATATATACACATATTAGTTGAAAGCATCAAAAGATATTTTTATGTCATAATTACTAATTTTTTCTAATAAACAGGAATAAACACTATTTTACTACTTTCAGTAGCTTCATGATCCAAATTATACCATTATAAAAAAATGTTTCTCATGTAACAATGTTGCACTAGGATAAAGAATGAAAGCATGACTGTACTCTGGTGTATCCAACATTCCTGAACACGGAAGAAGGGCAGATCAAGATCCAAACTATGCAATGAGACCCAAGCCTTCTGCAGTGTTTTGTGTTGTTGGTATATTAGGCAGCTAAGGCCTGCAGGAAAAGTTTTGTCGAATGAACATAATTAGAATGTTTTCCAAACAGCTGGAGGGCTACAACTAATGCTACTGTAAATGACTATATGCTGCTTCTTCCTCTGGCTGATTTATTGGTACACCTGCATTCAGGAGAGGTATAGAAATGTTTAAAAGGACATGTCTTTAACAGTTTTGAAGAGGAGGAAAGGAAATAGAAATCAAGTTACAACAAAAAATTGTAAAGAATCTTTTTCTTTGTAACTATTTCAATATGGTTTGAACTTGAGAGCTACCAAGCAATCACACTGCTCCAGGTGATTGAGAAAGGGAGTGAAACACTCCACTAAAATAAAAAAAAGGTATATACAGATCATGCTACATTTAAATCCCATTGCATTGGTAACTACAGACACAGGCTGTCTACAGACACCTAATTCTTTATTAGACAAATATGATTTATTTTGCTGTTATACGAGAATTAAGCTGTTCAGATATATGATGTACTGATTATTGACTTCCCTAGATTTGAGAGTTTATACCAGCAGCTATACTTGGTCATTTTGAATGGCCAGATGTCACAGATGTGTAAATTGCAACTGAATAAGCTCACATATGCAAGCAGAAGAAGCAGTTTCTGCCAGCTTCCCTCCACCCAATGATTTTTAAAATACCTTTCAACAATTATGCCAGCAAAACATCATCCTCCAAAAACTCACAAGATGTAAAAGAGTGCAAGTTTTACCAAAGTGCACAGTAGGAAAATCTTAAATACTCAGAGAAGGCAGCCTGTGCTTCTCTACATAGCCCTGAAATTAACAGTCAAAAAAGGCTTTTCAGCAACTACAGCTACAAACCATCTTGTGAATACAGCCTAAGGACACCATTCTCTCACAAAAGGAAACAACGGTGTTGTCAGGTGTGCAAAGTGATTCTTTCCTCCTGAGAACCAGGAGGAACCTGTAAGCTTAAATGGCATTTAAGTGTAAAAGACACTCAAAGAAAAAATACACCTCTGAACAAAGAAAAAACTCATTATACTTTGCACCTGTTTAAGAAAAAAAAATCCTTTTAACAAGTTGGTTCATTAATAAAGGTGCAATTAAGTATCACATCATTAAAGGAACAGGAATGAAAACAGAGTAAATTCTCATTAAGAGACAATGCTAAGGTATCTATCTCATTAAAAAAAAAAGAAATCAACACTTTCTCTCCTCGCTTCTGCTTATAGATAATCTCATAGGAATTTGTTACTTAACAAACATAGGATTGCTCCTGAAAGTTAGGAAACTGCTTTTTTGAGCTAAAAAGCTAGAATTTGTTCCCATATTTCTAAGAAAAGGTGTTTCTTATTGTGAACAAGCACAGCAATAAGAACAGAAAAACCTTTAGGGAAAACTACCACTCATTTCAATATCACAAACAAGACATAAGCATAGGGAAAGTGACAAATTTTGCATTCTCTCAATAACAGATTCTCTTTCTGTTAACATTGTAAGTTAGAATAGAGAAACTTCAATCACTGTGGCAAGCAGCCAGCTCATGAATAGGCTTGCTAACATCAACAAGACTATTCGTATGAACAAATGCTCAAAATGACTATGAGACTTCTTGTATATCCTTTGTAATGTTAAAATCAGCAGGATTACTGTGGTTTCTAAGTGCTCTCCCACATGGACTAAGAGCTGAAGTCAAGAAGCTCATGTGAGAAACTATGTAAGAGCTGCAGTTAAAGACTGAACTGGACCTTTGTTTTCAGTTTAAAAAAAAAATATAGCACATTCTAACAAAAGAACGACAAGACTAGCAAATACCAGGCTTTAACTATAACCTAGTGCCTGAAGTTAGATTCTGACATGTATTGATCAAGAAAAGTACTACTGTTACTGTGTGAACAGTTATTGGTTAACTACGTATACAACTTTGCTTGAAGACCACGAGATTTCAAACTACATTCAAAAAGTATAGAACAGGGATGGTAATACATAAAGGATCTGTGAGAAAGGAAGCACTAGAACTAGCAGCAAGGTGGGGTTGCCTGCATGATCAGCCCTTCATTTGAATGCAAATGTAATTTTGGGGCAGGCAGTTATCTGTGACATCAGGCAGGACCTTAGTAAACTGTTACCACCAGCACCTGGTAAAACCATTGTTAATCATGTGTAGTAAAGGGACATCAGGGCTAGCATGAGTCATTTATAGAGCCAGTCAGGACTAGAAAAGAGAGAGAAAGAAAGAGGAGGGGAAGAGAGATCAAACAAACACTGTGAGGAGCAGGATGTCCCAGCAAGACAAAGCCAGGCTGTGAGCATCATGTATGTGAGTTATCTTTTGGATAAAGAAACCAGCATGTATCCAGGATCTGCAAGGTGCAGCAGCAACAACCTGCCAGTGCAAAACTTTGTGTCTACTCCACCCTATTCAGATTACATGGGATATCATCATGTGCCGACCCTGGACACCCATGGACAGCCTGCGGGAACCTGGGGATCTCACTATGGCCCACAGAGGGAGGACTGGAACGCTTACGGCCCAGGACCTTCCAGCACGGTTGCTGCTGCACAGATCAATGGCTCGCCTCCTGGACAGGTCTCCTACAGTTCTGCTGATTACAGCTCCCTCCATCCTGCTGGATCTGGGGGGTTACCTCCTGTAGATACAATTAATACACAGCAAATCTCTCCCAACAGCCAAAGGCACAGCTCTTATGAATGGATGAGGAAAACAGTGCAATCCACTTCTACAGGTATGAGGGCACTGAGTTTTTATGCTGAGAAGAGATTTCACTTTTTTTTCAATTGGTGGGGAGTTTTTTGCCAGGTTCCCTGTTTAGAGGGAACTGTACAATTTAACAAAGAAAGATCCTAATTACTCTAAAAGATTCTCTTGCTAGCAGTGAAATATTGGTTCGATTACTGGATGCTGGTTTTGATCAGCTGACTATTTCTTATATTTCTTCCTTGACCTTTAATGCTGAGGCAAATGAAAAGCAATGTCCTTTGACAGTGAAGTATTTTCACTTCAGATACGTTAAAAAAAATTGTGATATCAAATAATTGCTTTTAATAGGAGTACTTCAGAATGGAATGAAGCAGCAGGTCTGCAGAAAGAAATCATGATGAAAGTATTGTAGTTCACCACCTCCTATACTTTGCTTATTTTCCTCAAGTTTTAGGGTACATATGAAAAATTCAAGTAAATTATATACAGTAGAGGGGCTGGAAATAAGGCTTTGTATTTGAAACAACCTCTCTAAACCTCAGAACACTGAAATGAAATGAGACCTGCAAGATCAAACAATAAGTCAATGCTTTAAAACAGGAATGATAAGGAAAGGCTTGTTCCACTTTGTAGTAGTAGCTCTCAGAATATGCAGGAATACAAAGATCCATGGTAACACAATCAGTTAATACAGCGACAGATCAGTCTCTGAAGCATAATAGTCAATGAGCACAAAACAATTCTTCAATCATATTTACAGTAAAATAAGTCATGAAGCATGAGGAAAAGATTCTGTTTGACTGTGAGGAGGAACAATAGAAAAAAATATAAATATTGAGCATCCCTAAAACAAAAACCTTTTATGAATAGAAAAAAAAAAATGAAACAAGAAAGGGGAGAAGGAAAAGAAAAAGAAGGAAAACTGCCTGCAAAGAACAGAGGCACAATCTGCTATATAAAAGTATTTGATCCTCTGAGGTGCTAGGCAGCTTTGACATGCACAGAGATCAGTAGAAATTAAGGATGCTCAATTCCTCCCCTAAAGAGATGCTCACAGTATTTCAATGTTACATCCCAGGAAGGTTCCTTTCCTTTCAGCCCTTTCTCCTGCCCCAGCTTTGTTCCACACATGCCCGTAATAATATTTTTTCAAAGCAAGTACTGAATCAATCTCTGATGGGAAAGCAATTACTTAAAACATACTTTAGAAAAATGAAAGCAACTATATAGAAAAATTGCCTTTATTAAAATAATTCATCTAATTACATGGACAGATCCGAGTCATCCTCACTCCTGCTGAACACAACTTTACTTCATAGAGAGTCCACAGAAGTCAACAGGACAATCAGAGTAGGTTGTGACTCTGGGTGAATAAGAATTTGGGGGGGAAAAAAAAAAAAAAAAAGAGTAGTTGGGTTTTTAAAAACCATATTTGTTCTTCACTGAATACTACCCAAGAAAAAACAAAAGAGGGCCAGTCTTGCAAAAACTTACAGCTTACTTTTGAGTAGTCCTTACAAGGGCAATGAAATTGCTCACAAACTATATGATCTACAGATGGCAGAATACTTGCTCAAAATAACACTACTACTCATCTCTTCTTTACCTACTGGCCTCTTGCTCCTGTGGATTTAAATTGCAGCCTCTCTGAGAGAAAGACCTGATTTAATCTGTCTGTGCTGTCCCTTTTATAGTGGGGACACTGTGAGAGAGAGAGGGATATAATAGACAATAACATTCTAACTGCCAGCCTAAGGAGCATGGTTAGGGCTTTCTAACCTTCCAAATTTCAAGCCCGCAAGGGTCAGATCATTCACAGGAGGAGTTGGGAGTCTCTCTATTCTGGAATGGTCCAACAACACATTGAGCATCTTCATCTCAAGAAGAATTGAAGAAATCAGCATGTCATAGGAGCATATCCTCCCAAATGCCCATGGGCCAGCATAAGGCCCTCTGAAGTTAGTGGGAGCCTATCCATTCATTTAATAGGTACTGGGTTGTGCTTTAGGGAAAAATCCAGACAAGTAATTCTCCTGCTGCTTCTTTCCCTTCTATTTTTTTGCTAGGCCAGGAATGCTCAGTGCCAATAGATCTGATTCACTGGAGTTGGTTCCTTTTTCTTCATTCACTCCTTTTCCTCTGTTTAAAAGTATGGGCAGCTCTGGTTTCCCCCATTTTCCAAAACATAAAATAATTTTTTAAAATTTGCCCTAGCAGCAATGTCATATAATCTAGCAATGCACTTAATGAGTTTGGTTCTGAGCATGCAAGTGTTGCAATTGACTTCAAATGCGTGACTAGGCTAACTGCAAGCACCAATGCTGCTTGCTGGATCATGATCAAAATCCTCAGCATTTTCTTACACAGAATTCATTGCTTTTTACATCCCTAAATCTGTATGCATACATTGAGCATTACCTATCTGTCTCTTTGCAAAACCTTTAGGAACTTCAGTAGAGGTTTTGTATAGGCAAGAGTGAAGGAATCAACCTATTATCTATTAGCTTTCCTTATTCCCTGTGAAATAGATACGAGCCACCATTCTTATAGATGGAAAAACTGAGGCTCAGACTTACCTGAAGTAATCAGAACAGAAATTAATTAGACAAATTAATTTTATTTGTTCATTACTTGTTGAAAAATACTAGTTATCAATAATAATATTATTTCACTATGGAAACAATAATCATTAAGGGAAGTGATTTTTGCAAGATGTTCTTGAAAGCATGCAAGAAATATTCCTGTAATCTTATCTCTTCAAGATGAGGAGAAATTCTTTCTAAAGATTTACTTACATTGAGCAGTCTGACTTGTAACAGCTACAGAAACAAGGCCCAGAATCAATGACATTTCCATCTCCAGAGATTTCATGGTTAGCTTCTCTTATTGGTCCTTTGTGGCTTCATGACAGATAACAAACAAAACACTTTATTGAAATTTCTACCACTGCCTCATGCCCTACAGGTCTTTTGATACTCTGTTATCTACACAACTAACCTGGAACAAAAGAAGAAATTATTTCAAGTCTTACTCTGTAACTTTAAAAACAACATCCAACATCCACCATGTCTTCAACTGGTGTTAAGTGAAGTTTATGAGGTTATGCTACTTGAAACCACTGGCAGATCTCAGTATTTAATGCGAGACTATATCATCCTGGTCTAGTGTTACTGGAATGCACTTCCTGCAGAAAAGACCTAATAAGGCTTTTCATTCATCATTCTCTCTCTGGTTGAAGGATGCCTGAATGTCTCCCCCTGCAGCTTTGGCACTGGAGGGATTGGGACTTGATCCTAAATGCAGCGCGCGTAGGATCCAATGCCTAGTCATTGCATTCTTGAGGGTGTTCAGGATACAGGAGAAAGCAAATGTGTTTTGACTCAGAACCTTGAAGGAGGAAACACTGACTACTTAGTATTTTCAACGAAGAACACTAATTGAAAAAGATCCCTCTCTAACCCTTAAACTGCTCCTGTTCCCTCTCCTAAACCCATTTCGAAAGGGCGAGCAAAGTCAAGGCAACTAGCAATTGTAATAGAACAAAGCCGCGACAACTAAAGATTTGAGATGGCAATTCCACACACACACAAAGCATAATTACAGGCAAATTCTTTGATGAAAAGTAGAATAAAACCACCTTAGAACAAGTTACAAATCTCCTCCTGTTGATTTCAATATATTTATTGAGGTATGCAATCACTCACACAGGAGTTGACTTTACTTTTTGCCTTCGTGAGAAAACAACATACATCTGTGGTAAAACTGTGCCCAAAACAATGAGTTTGAACAGTTAACTACCAGGCAGTTCCAGCAGCGATGAGAATTTGCTCACAAAGCTGAAAGTACATCTTAAGATCTGCACTTACATTACCATAAAACAGGGAGGGAACAAGTTTTGAAACAGAGGTAAACTAATTATGAGCAGAGACTTTTCCTGAGGATGACAACTCTCCTATCATTCTGGTTCAATAAGAATTTACTCTGAAGACGTAAAGACAGTTTTTCTGATGATGATGACGACAGGTGCTGACAGCATCATTACCAAATGCACTGTAAACATATAGCATCTAGTCTTTGAAGGAAGAAGTTATATTCCCTCAAATCTAAGGAAGAGAAATAAGCCTCTTCTCTTAAGAAGCCATTCCTGTAAAATGCTGAATGCCTAAAGAACATATAACACTTGGAAAAAAATTCAGTTAATCACTTGCTGTTTAGTCTATACAGTCATTGGCAATGGGATTTCCCCTGATCTTGCCACTTAGAAATCCACCTACATTTCCTGCAGGCTGGGTCCTTCTGCCAAACAAAATCCATACAGGGCAGTCTGTCCAATCATTGTTTAAAGGTGATAAAAATGACTCTGCTTTGGATTCAATTATTTCTGTATGATGAAGATGAATAGAAAAGTTTACACTAGCAAAGTGAAGGACAGAATTTGGCCAATGAGCCAAATACAAAATAGCAGAACAAATCCAAATTTGAAAACATTAGCATTTTAAATAGAAGTCAACAGAACAGAAGGGAAAATTCTTCAAGTCTGTTGAAAGGTTCCAATTCTATGATCCTATTGTGTTCTTTTCAGCATGAGTCATCTGAACATGTATAACAAGAACAAATGATCAAGACCCAGCAGAAAATACAAACACAGAATTTCATCACGTTTCACAAACCCTTATGCATCCAACTTTGCAATAATGAGTGGTCCCACTCATCGCACTAAGACTTCTGGCAGGAATATTTATACTCACATTATACAGATTGGATCCATGTAACATTTTCTAATACAATGGCAGTGTGTGGGGTTTTTTTTTTATTTAACTTTACAGAACATCATGTGCAGCACAATGTCCATCTTCAAGACTTATTTAAAATTACTTTTGTTTCACAGCTTCAATTAAGTCAGCGAAATTACATTAGGGAGAATTTGCCCCTTTCTTTTCCTACACTTTTAAAGTGCATAAGCATTTAGAGATAGTCCCAAAACAAAACTCTGGGGTCTGATCTCTGACAGTCCATATCTTTATAAACTCAAAAACTAACATTAATCTCTCTCTTAATACTGAGCTAACATAAAGATGCAGATTTGAACTGAGCATATCTTCAGGCCACAAAGCTGTTCCACATTTCGAGCTGACTTAAGCTAACTTCCAATCATCGAGTACGGACATTAACTCCCTCTGAAACAATGTTTAACTATGGAATCCAGGTTACGATGCTTTGTAAGTAATCCGACAGTAATCCGACATTATTCTATACTATGACATCTTCTGTCTAAATTAGGTAGCTTCTGGATTTTATGAACGATGCCAATTTCAGTAGATGAAGAGTACTCCTGAAAAGTTAAGAGAGGAGGCACTGAAAAAGGGGCCAGGGCTAGTTCTAATGCTAATTTATTTTGCTTTGTAAACTAGTTGTGAGGTCTGATGGTGGGGTTTTTTTTCCCTTTCCTGGGCTACATTGTCTGAGGTTTTGAGGCCTATCTGTCATATTGAGGCAACAGACCCTTTTAACACTTCTCTTCGCTTTGATATGCAGTCTTGTCTCTTCCTTCTCCCTCCTTTCTTCAGGAGTTATATTGCCGGAAAGGGTGATGATTTTCACAGCAAATAAAGAGGCCTTCTCCTAGCTTTATTGTCTTCAGAAGAAATGCTCTGTGAATTTTATGACCAATGGGAAAGCTGTTCCCTTCCCCCAACTCAAAACTTGGCCAGTCAAAAAAATTGCTAAAGTGGGTGTGATAGAACAGGATTGTTAAACTAAAGCTCATGAGAAGTTTTCTAAGTCTGAAATGTCTTATTTCTTGTTACTCCAAAGGCACTCTTCAATAGTCACTATTTGCAAAATAGGTTTTTGACAAAACTCGCTGTTCTTAAATAGCTCATTAAAACCAGGAAATCCACTCCCCCAACACAAAGGCAGTCATACTGCAAAGGTAGTCACTTCAAAGCTCTTTTGTTTCATTTTTCTTCCACCCAGCTACTAATAACCTCTCCAATCACTTGCAATTCTGTAGTATAACTGTCTGCGACAGAACACAGTTCCAATAAAACTGTCACTATATTGCTGATTAAAATGATAATCTGTCACTAACAAAAGATTAAGATTATAGAAAGTTAAATGTTGGTAATTTCACTCACCTAAGTGAGTAAAATATGCAGAATTTGACTAAAGAATTGGATTAAAATATTAACTTTTATCATTGCATCAAATTCTGCTATTATCTCCTAAAGAAGTCTGAGAAGTGAAGAACATCCTTCTGCTGTCTCTGGGGTGAATCCATTAGTCCTACCTCAAATTTTACTCAGGTAATACTTCTTCTTGAAAAACAATGCATCACTGTAAATAAAACCAGTAGAATGTCTGCAAGAATTCACTCAGGATGCAGTAGAGTGGATCTATTCCATCTAACAGATGGAATTTAGAGGCTAAAGTCCCAAACTGTTTAGCGATAGGTTTTGTTGCTGCTGTTTGTTAACTTTGGCAAATAAGAGAAAAGTGTACTTTGCTTTTGAAAGGAAATGCCATGTGCAGACTAATTCCAACCCAGCATCCAACAAAGGCATTAGGAAGACTCTCACTGACATCAATGAGAATCTGGGTAAAGGCCTAACAGATAAAACATGACTCTGCCAGAACTAAAAGAATCCTCTCAGAAGACCCTGGCAGATCTCAACTCCCACTGTCTGTTATGTCTCACAGAGGGTATTACTCTACACAAAAAATCAAATTATTAAAGACAAGACTTATGTGACAAATCATAGAGATTGTTGTTGACTTTGGGGAAGGAAATGTTCTCCTTTTGCTTTTCTACTTTTTAAATTATTCTCTTAACTTAAAGACAGAAATTAGATGTGAAAGCTCCCAATCTTCCTGCAAAAAGAAACCAGATATTATCATTCTTACTAAAAATAAACTGAAAGCTACTCATATGAAAGTAAAAGATTTTATGGGCGAAAGTTCTGTTTTCCACATACATTTAATTTCTTCTTCAGTTTAAAAAGCAAAAAACCCAACCCTCTCCTACTCAGATAATAAGGGTTTAAGCACTTAAAACCAGAAACTGGAAGGTTTATCTTGAAGTTTACCACCTTGTTTTGGCAATAGAAGAACATTGGATATTTGTCTATGGCTTCTGAATGAGAATAGCGTTCAAGATAAGATCACCTTGTTGCTCTTTTGTGTACTCCATCTTAACAACACAAAGGAGACTAAGGAAATATTTTAAACATTTTGTCCCATAGAATGACCCCAAATTCTCATTTAAAGAGGAAAAAAACCTAACCAAACCACCGGCTAGAGAGATCAAAAGTTAAAAAATATCAAGTGAGGCATTAAAGCACCACAGGTGACCATATGTTAAACAAACAATTTACACTTCGAATGAATGAAAACAAATGTCCTAGTATTTATGTGGACTGAACTCAGTAACTGCTGTTCTTTAGAGACTCTAAAATTCTTACCATAATGTTTTAAAATTAACAGCACTTTTCACTTGATTATCAGTGTAAACATAATTGGGCTAATTCTGCTTTCACTACAGTTTCACAATGACAAAAATGACTGAAATGAGAATGTCCTATATGTCTACCCCAGCCAAGAACAGCACAGCAGAACCTTCACAGGGAAGTTACAGATTTGAATCAAAGTGGTTTTGGCTGCATGGACTGAGCAGAAACCCCAGCGTAAGGAACAAACAAAAACATGCACAAATCTATTTTCCCTATTGAAATATCCCAAGTGAACAGGCTGATGGCCTCAAGACAGTTGGAAAATGCCCATAGCATTGTAAACTCACTATTAATGCATAGTGCTTTCCCAGGGTTGAACACCATGGAGCATGGAAGCTGAAGGATCAAATTCTGATGTAGACCTTGTTCTACAAGCCTGGGAAGAGTCCTAGAGAAACCCTCTCACATAGGGCAAACAAGTTATTATCCACAACCAGAGGTGTAACAATGTTTGTTTACAGCATTCACTGACCAGGACTTCCAGTGCTAAACAACTCTGTATCTGGGATCTATACAAACAGTACAAAAAGGATCAGAGCCTGAAGAACCATCTAATGCAAACAATACCTTGGTGAGCCAAAAACTCTTACAAGTAGCAAAGTACTGACTGTCAAATGCTGGAAGAGAAAAAAGTGATATGGCTCTCAAGCCATTACCATACAGCGTACGCAGCAAGTGGAAGGCAATGTTAACTTTAAGTATGTTCAGCTATTAAAATAAAGAGACATTACATCTCCCTCCACAGATGGGGAAAAAAATATTAACCTGTGAAACTAAATCATTAATTAAGGGATAAAGATCTTCAAGATTCTGCTATAGTTCTGTACCCTGAATTCTGATCTTTGGGTGCTACTTAAACTTCAAAAGCAAGGGGAGTTGGAAGGAGGGGCTCGGGAGAAATCAGGTCTTTGATACCACTGATACATGAAACCTCCAGCTATTCTCTCCCGCAGGGGGGAATCTAGTTGCTATGGGGCGGTGTGCCATGGAGACCTACTCGGGGACTGAAATTTTACCAACTCAATGCCTGAAAATGTTTTTCAGTCCTCTCCATTCAAAATTAACTGCTCTTATTAGGAGTGCAATTACGATGAGTTTGAGGAACCTGTTTTTTGAAGAGTTAGGCATCCACACAATCTTGTTCTGAAAAGATCTGTAAGCAAACATGACCTGTTGCATGAAGCTAAGCTACATCTGCAGTAATAGCAGACTGTTACAGGCAGCAAGCCACAATATGCCTCGAGTTTTATGCATCATCTGAGAGCACCTGAATCTAAGGGGGCTGTTCTACTGTAGTGACCACTAAGGACACAAAGATTCACGACCTACAGTACCACAGTGGAAGACAATGCAAAAAAAATACCAACTAAAAAGTGATCTCAGTGTCCCAGACAATTTACAGTCTAAATAGATACATCTGAAGAAGTGTCCATATAAACACAGACAGACAAGGAAGCACAAAAAAATGCTAAGACTGTGGTTAGGGAACATGGTAACACTGGTCTTAACACAACAATGATCCAATCTTTCAAAAATGTAGGAAGACCTTAGGCTAGGGCTCAGGGGCCTTGGTTTTAAGCAGGTGTTGATCTGTGATATATTGATTGCCTAATATGAACATTAACAACAGAGGAAAGGTGGGTGAGAAAGGAAGCATCAGTAGCCTTTCCCATTCTCAGTTCTCTTTCACTACCGCCAACACATTCTCAGAAATTATCCTGTATGGAATCCATAAAATCTCAGCTACTTGCATCTGTGTTCACTGGCTCATGTCATTTGCCATTACGTTTTAACAACGCAGATACTGCTAAGCCATGTCTGCTTCAGTCAGCTGTACCCACAGCTGAAAGAATGCAACAGTGCTGCTTGCAAAAGAACAGATGCTGCAGTTCTAGAATTGTTCAACATCCTTTGTTAAGTATTATAGCTTTCTTCTTCTCTTTTTTATTAACTGTCATCTGAAAATCTATGTCACTATTCCCTATGCTATTATCAAGTCGTGCATAGAGTGTGCCAGACTTGAAGGAAAAACACAGCCTCCAAGTTGCAGTAACAATCACAATATTGTATTAATTTTTCTAGCAACAGGAAGTCAGGAACTTTGGAAGCTCTCGGTATTTTCTACACAGTAACACAATTTCCCTCTGAAACAGGTAGTAGTGTATCAAGCTTTAGGGACAGAGAAACAGAGCAATTCAACACCAGGCAGGAAGCCTGCATCAGAGTTGGGAACAGAACCCAGGTTTCCTGGCTCCTTGTTCTTAACAAGAACGCCTTCCCTCTCCCAAATTATAACACAAGGGTGATAAACAATATGAGGACCAGTTTATCATCTATTTATTAAGGAGCAAACCCAAAATCTGATGGTATGAACCTCTTGTGTTGTAAATCAAGACCAAGTCCACTGCAGTCAAGGGAGTTACTCTGGGTAAGTGCATAGAGAATTAGGCCTAAAATACCCACAAACATATTTTCAAATGTAAAGCCAGATATTTTGTGTTACTAAAGTTAAAAAATTCTAGCTTGAAGCAATGTGTTCTTCTTTCAAAACAGGTAAAACAAGAACAAGAGAGAAGTACCGAGTGGTTTACACAGATCATCAGAGATTAGAATTAGAGAAGGAATTTCATTACAACAGATACATTACAATCAGGAGGAAGTCTGAACTTGCTGCAAACCTAAGACTTTCCGAGAGACAGGTAGAGTATGGATCACCCATTCAGGATTTCCTTTGAATTTATTATTGCTGATGAGGACATAACCGTACTGGTTAAGAACACAAAAATGTTAATGCCTCTAATAACCAAACAATGCGACTGGATTCCCTTTGCAGTGTAGAAACTCAAACTATCCAGCTGAATAGCCTGAAAGGCCTGTTTGCACTCATTTCTAAATATCCCATCAGCACTACTTCAGCTCTCATAATGACATCAGAGAGCTCTGCAACAACACAGAAAAAGCAAACACCAGTCTTACATACAGTCCTGTTCTGAGAAACAAGAGTTTAAAAATATCAACAAAATCCTGCCCAGATTTCTCTCTGTTTTATTGGGGTAGTGGTAGCAGGGAGAAATTTTTGCCAAAATTCCTAAAGCCGAAGTTCTGGTTTTGCTGAAGTCAATGGGAATTCCATAACCAATTTCAACAAGGTCAGTCTTAGCAGAGAATGGAAGTGATGAGCTCAATATGTTCAGGACACTTGAAGGTATTTGTTCCTTTGACTGCCTTTTACCTTTTGTTAAAGATTTCCTACATACTTGCTAATCCTCTCTCCTGCCCCTGTTTCTTCCCACCCCCTCCAAATTCCACTTCTATTCCCACAACGTTAATCAAAACACAATCCTTTCTGGCTAAAAGATCTACACAATTTGCTCTGGAACCACTCTGTGCCACATTCTTCAACGATGCGATTGCAATGCCTGTGCCACCCCCTACACCAAAGCATGGCCTCTGGCTCTCAAGCACCTCAGCTGGCTCATGCAAACGACCGAGATAAGATGCCAGGCTAGATCTCCCACAAAGACACTCACAACGTGGGCTGAGCATATGTTCGGTCCCATTTTACTTGGGAGTTTCTTGATGCAGTACACTGAAGTAAGCAGCGAAACAGAAAATTAAAATCTTTACTGAAGGATCTCCCCAAATAGATTTCAGGACACAATATGCTCATTTGCTGCCTTTTCTATTTGCAAACCATCACAGCACTGTTTTCTCAGTCAGTTATTATTCATATTCATTGAAGATTATGCCTAATTCACCATTGGTTTATGGGCTCTACTGAGCAGGGATCGTCCAAAACCCACCTAGTTGTAGCACTGTTCATCCAACTTGAACTTGTCTTACACAGCACACACTGAAAGAGCTTACAGAAATGGAGAAGCAAATACCCATTTTGCAAATATGTCTCAATCTGCTGCTGAATGCGAGTAATTAATTATTGAAAACTAAAATTATTTCAACCAGATATAGAAAAATACACTATGTGTCTTTTTGCTGGCTGTTAAAACCTTAATAACTTGACTTCATTATGCTTATTTAAGAATTATGATCCTGCTTCTGTAAATGACCAACAATATTTACTTGAAACTTTCTAGTTCAGTGATAATTCCTGATAAACCTTTTTGCTAGTATATTTGAAGTGGTGACAAAAAAAAGACTTGATACATTTCTTTGACATATATTGGGGAAACATGGTAACAGTTTTTGCATTATTTGCTCTTCTTCATCATCAATATATGTCATGAAGGAAATTAATTCCAGTGCATAAAGCCTACATCTCTGAAGTCACTTTTGAAAATGTAAGATTAGGAAAGAAATACCTGATCTATGCTCCCACTGCTACCCTTTCATACAAATTAAACAACCCCATCATATGTATATGACTGAACACACTGTCCTATCCTAAGTTCCACTGCACTCAGCCTGAAGTCAGAAATGATTTTCTGGAAAAGCTTTTTTCCTGGCTATGCCAAAATCCCATCCAGGACACTGGAAGGAATATCTCAAGACAAAAGGACAAAGAACAATTGTTTAAACAAGGCAGGAAAGATGTAATATCTAGTGAAGAAAAAAAAAGGCAAAACAAAGCATTGCTAATATAGGAAGGATACAGAAATAAAGGAGATGACAAGGACAAGAAAGAAGAGAGAAGACTTCAGGGGAAGAGTTACTCGCACAACAACTGAACAGTGGAAAAAAAAATAGTGAAAGGAAGGAGGGCAACAAGTGAAGAACAAGTCAGACAGATGCAACCGCACATGTTGGCTTTTAGTCTAACATTACAGATCTGCATTTACTTGTAGTTATTTGATAATTGGCTTATGACCTTGAAGTGCCTACTAAAATTCTCACTGGATCACTGCTGCAGATCTGCATCCCTAGTTTAATAACAAACTAGAACAAAAACCTAAATTCAAAGGCAGGTAAGAACTGAAGCCAGAAGGTAATTCTGAAACTGATGTTAGTTTGGTTTTTAGACTGTTTCATCTTTTCATGCATTTTGGCAAATGCATGGGTGAAACTAGACTACCTCAGCACAATCTGAATGCAAGAGATCTGAGAGTATTTGAGACTGGTTTAATGGAACATAATTTGGTACTGAAATGATATTCCAGAAACTAAGACAACAAAATGAACTGCCAAATGTCTCAGATGATAGCCTGCGACTTAAGAGACCTAGTTCGAACTTCCACAAGCTTTGTGTGTTATCTGAATTCTTCAACTGTAAAATGGGAATAATAATGCCTCAAGGATAAGTACACCAAGAATGTCACAGAGACTCCTTAAGATGTTTTGTGGGACTTCACCACTGGTTTTCTTTTGAAACACAACGTAGTAGCCACAGATGTTATTACCTCTTACTGTCTTACCTCCTTTCTGATCATCATTCTCTTTCCCTTTCTAGCTTCTAGCAAAGAATAACTAAACAAATCAGTATTTCGCAGCAAACCATTGATTTTTCTTTGGGTTACAGAAAATGGTGGCAGAAGTATGTCCTTTGCTATCTGAACACCAACAATAAAACACAACATATCAATGAGGTAGCTTGACTCATTACACTGACTAGACATAATACAGAGCCACTTCCAAGGGTGAATAGCTGGCATGCACTGCTTTAAATCCAACATTGGGGATTCACATCCAAAGACTTTTCAGTTGCCATAGAACATTCACCCTTTCACACCTGAATAAGTTCTGCTGTATTTTCAATTGACCATTACTCATCAACTTCATCTCATGTCCTCACTTGTTCCACCCTAATCAAAAACCGTATACTCTTCCTTAGTTGCTTCACTTTTTCCCAAAGATGACTGCACTTCTGTGACAGAGCAATGACTATGGTATAAAGCAGTGGACTGTGCATGAAGCAGCACAGATTCTGGGTCCATCTACGAATGCAATAAAAGGCACTTAGCTATTAAGGCAACACTTATAAATATTTTGAAGCAATGTTGTGTACCAAGAGTAGTGCACTGGTGAAATTCTGCTCAGAAGGGTATTTCCATTGGCTTACACACTGGAGCTAAGCAATAAATGTGCAGCATCCAAACAGGAAAGCTTTTGTGCCTCAGTTTATAGGCCAGTAACAGGTTTTGGCTTGCTCTGACTAGGGCATATAGTTTTCAATGTAAAGATACTCTCAGATTCTTTTGGCCATCACTAAGACACATGAGATTCTGTTCTGTTAGATTTTGTACCAAAAAAAAAAAAAAAAAATTAAAGCTCATTCCATAAAGAAATATCTCTTAAAAATAAAAATAACACTGAAAAACTCTTTTTATCAAACTATTAATAAATATTTTATTACCAGATAGGAAAGACTACCTGTATGAAAAACAAGCAAACAGCTCTGTTGTCTGTTTGCCACTGCCTTTCTCACTGGTCCTCATGCAGTTGATTTTACCTATGACCCTTGACTGTATACATAAAGGACCACACTGCATTCTATTAGCAACTGACAGAAACTTTCCTCTGCTCCTCTGCAGGTGAAAATCTGGTTCCAGAATCGCAGAGCCAAAGAAAGAAAATTAATGAAGAAGAAAATGACTCATTTTGATGGCAGCAATCTTGGCTCTATGCAGAGTGACTCTGGCTCAGTGAGCCCGATGCCAGTTCCTGACCAACAGACTCATTCAGAAATGTCCAGTTCTTTATTCCCACCTCCACCTCCTCCACCTCCGCTTCCCATGAATGGTTTGCAGCACAATGGGAACCTGCAGCAGGTAGTGGCCTCTCAGTAAGGCTGCCTGAAGAGCTACTGCATAACGAACACTATAAACTACCAGTACATGGAGCACTACAATATGAAAGAGAGAGGACAGCTGTAGCTGTTTTGCAGGAGTCCCCAGCATGACACAGTTCTGTGCGCATAAGCTTCAAGTACAGTAAACCAAGAGCCACTTGCCAGGTCTGCAGGATAGCGCAAGTTCCCAAGGGCAATGGGACTGCTGTGTGCCAGGAGTCCTAGTTGCAGGGAGCCTCTGCAAGAGGATGCCGTGCCGAGTCTGTGCCACAAGGCAAGCATCCCTCCAGCCATGCAGCAGGTGGGTAGGCACTGGGAGGGAGGAGAGCTGAGGACCAGATATGGCCACTTGTCACAGTACACTGCAGACAAAAAAAAAAAGCACAAAATGGGCCACAGGCAATACAACATTGCCGAGGCAGTAACGGCAGCTGTATGCAAGTACTTTGTCTGTCCCTCGTCCCTAGGTAAAGAGTGTATTCCTTCTCCTTTGATCTCCACACAGGTTCCATGGACTAATCTCACTTTCATGGACTTTATACATGAATCTTGATAAATTAAAACCTGGCTTATATGTTTTGACCCACTTGATGGAAAGCCTGGGTCATGGTGGTTGCACTCACGACATGTTAAGGGCAAAGGTCAGAGATGAGCTTTTTGGAATTTTTTTGGTTTTGACAGGTATGATTTCCAATGCTCCATACACTGGTATAAACATGCACTCTTCAATTTTACCATAAATGTTTTTAAAGCATTCTGGAATTGTGAATCTTGGCCCAAGTTCATTTTTGATAGAAGAAAAATCATGTCAGACTCATTTTGTATCCTAAAAGAAAGACCAAAAGGGGGAAATCCTCTTAAGAAGTGTAGGTATTTTTAAAAGGGACTGCATTTCATGAGACAGCATAGCCCATGGATAAAGATGCAACAATTGCGTTCAACTAATTTTATATTTGGTCCAGCTTCCAGAGCTACTGTGACACTAAAAAAATCTGAGAAATCAAATTAATGGAAGACAAAGCAAACAAATATTTCACTTAAATATAAGCTCTCAGCATTTTTTAAGTGGGTCTCAATTCCCAAAGTGCTGACCCCTTCCATACTAAGCAGAATTTGGTAGGTAATCAGTACTTAAGAATAATCTGGATACTTACCTAAGATGACTAACAATTGCATGTGCATAAATTGTCTGCAAAGGGAAAACTTTCAAAACACATAAGTGATTTGGGCATTTTTACCTTCATTGTCAAAAGCAATTTAGAAATTTAGGATGCCTATCCTCACTGATTTTCATCAAGGTGTCCTCCTAAATATCTCTGTCACTGTTGCAAATAAGACTTAGGAGCATTAAGTCATTTAGGCACTACATTCTTGGTTTTTTCCTTAATTATAACAAATAGTACTATTAGGTCATCAAAATGTTGGTAATGTAAAATTACTTTGTATATAAAGAACATTAAAATAAATGACTTTTTTCATAATCATTTTCCAATGTGGTATCAGCTACTGTAGCAAGTGAACATGCAGATTTTCATGATTAGTCTGTTATTGAACTGTAATATCAAATTTAAAAGCAGGGTGATGGTAAAAAAGCTTACAAAAAGTAGAGGAGAATGGTAAGACTAGGACGGTTCAGGGAGCTGACAGATTTCACGACTTCTTCATTTTATTTACCATTTTATGGTTGCAAGAAGGACTCTTACTAAGTAAGATTAAAATTCCAACTTTAAATAGACACATATCTACATTGTAAAATTCCCACTCTTTCACAATGCTGCTCCATTTGCTGGCAACAGCAGTTTGAATCTTCGCATAGGTAATACAAATGAGATGAAGAAACTGCAATTCAAAGTTCAGCAACAGACAGACTCATACTGATTTCCACATATTATGAAAAGCGGAACATGACAAACAGCACGTGGGAACAAAAGTGATTTACCGTCCATATTGATGAGCATGGCAACCAAACCAAAACTCTGGTCTTCCAAAAGAGATATCCATTGGATGTGTCCAAAAGAGGAATCCATTGGAAATACACAGAACAACCATTCTGTCTACAGAGGGAAATGCTAGAGATATTTTACCTAGAGTTAACACACACACACGCACATATATTTAACTTAATAGAGACTGAAAAAGGTTCAAGGAGAAAAGCATCCTCACATTGGCCAATTAAACAAAATTATGCTTGCATACTAGAGGGAAAAAAAACAACACACCAATAAAAATTTCCAGATTTAGACTTCCAAAAGGTAAGAATACAGAGGGAAACTTTGTCTTATGTACTGATATACAATAATTTAGGACCTAGTTCTAGCTAAGTGCACAGAACCCTGGCCCTAGGGTTTTGTAGGATCAAGTTCCTAGCTACCTATTTTAATCACACTTCTATGAGATAGTTTAATTTTGTATTGAAATTTTTAAAAGGAAAAAGAAAAGGAAGTTCAATAAAGAACTTTAAGAAAAGAAATATATCTGAACACAACTTCTTTCACTTTAAAATTATTTAAACATCATTCAAAGAGAGAGGGATCTGGCAAAACGACCTGTTTTATCTTGTTTACATGTAGAAGAGTTATGGAGGAAGATAAGTGACCACTTTGAAGATCTGCCTCATTTCTGCTCCAGTTTGCTGAAAGCATGCTTGCTATAGGTTGCTATGTGTTTCCAATCAGAAGTTGTTAAGTACACAAAATAAGGCTGGATTTTATTTGCAGAAGCACATGTTCAAAGGTTAAAATTTATTGCTCCGAAAGCAGTATCTATAAACCAGGGCAATACCTTAGAGATTATTAACCTTCTAGTTATGCCAGTGATTGTTTTAAGCAGTACAATTTTTTTGTAAAACTTACCAGCAATCTATTCAACTAAATATTTTCAGTGTGCTTTAATCCTTTAAACAGTTGCCCACCAAAAACAGAAGAAAGCTATTTTTCTCTAAGAAGCTTGTATAGTGCTTTTGCTTAGATGCTGTATTGGGTATAATTAAAAATAAGAGAGACATAAAATTGGTCCCAAATCAACTGAAAGTATTTTGGTCCAACATTGTGAGTCATGAAATACTGGTGCTAGTCCTCAGAATAATACTTACTTTCTTCCTGACTTTGGGTATATCATATAACTTACCACTTTTAAGTAGGGACACTAAAGCAGAGTTGCTGTGAAGATTGATTGGTTGTTAGCAAAGTGCCTTGAAGAAGAAAAGCATACCTTAGACTACATCACAAGAATATCTAAGCCCTTAATCCTAATTATGATTAAAAGAATGATCAAGGTATGTCCAATTTTCAGAGGAATTCACTAATCTTTAGGCCCCAGCGAGAATTGTGATCTATATGGTACAAAAAGACCAAGAAGAGCATACCAAACAAGACCTTCTACAAAAACTTCATGCAACTAAGCAAGATATACAATCCAAAATGACATTTCTAAAACAAAAAACTTCAAATATGCAGTATTTGCAATTGCTTAGGGGTTATGCAATCATTAGAGAGCATTAAGTATGTGCTACCTTCTACCCAAGGAGCAGATTGAAAAATATATTCATTCTGGATCTTACCATAAAAAAATTAAAAAGCATACGCCTACTTTAGCACCCTTATTCAGTTTGCTGGTGCAGTACAGGCTTACTCCAACCCAAGCTTTTACAGCCAGAACGTGTAAATGATGCGTCCCTGCAAATGACTTACACAGCCAGTCACATTTTGGAACGGCACTGGATGTTACTAGTTGGACACGATATTGTGCAAACCTCACTATGTAAAAGAATAGGCACAGGTTTTATGATTAAAATGTTTGCCAGTTGTTTTCATATTCAAAGAGCACAAATACTTTCTTGTACATTTTGTAACTCTGTTCTAAGAGATATCACAATAAATGGAAAGGCTTAATTAAGATACACCCTGAGTGTTCTTGGTCTTCTAAGCCACAATAAAATACAGTCACTCTAAGGCAGGACAGACTTTATATAGACAATAATCTCTCTTACCTGGGAGTATGAAAGAAGAGTTAAATTTGTGTAACAGAAATGCCAGGCTGCCAGGAATATAAACCATGTGTATAGCAAGAATGGCAAACAGTAAAGGCCATCAATTCCTTTGTTACCTCATGAAAGAAAGACCACACCAAAGAACCTCCTAAGGACTCAACAGTGAGCACCCAATAACCCCATCTAGCTATACTCCGGTCAGCATGAATTAGTTACAGTAGGTGGGAGCCCTATACTACATGACTCAGTAAGGAAACCAAATAAATATCAATAGAGGATTTGCTGTTCATTTTCACGGTTCTGTGAAAAAGAATCAATTTAACCTGGAGTTCACATGCAGGCTCTGTAACTCCTGCCATATTATGTCTGCTTCTTGAGCAGGAAGACATACTCTTATTACTGTCAGTATTGATTCTGTAGCAGATTTTAAATTATTTAAATTTCAGAATAGTAAGACCTTCCTTTAGCTCCAGACCATTCTTGCCTGGCAAATACAACACTGATGCAGATGAAACACATGAAATATATTGTTGCTGCTTTTAATAAAATGCAAAAGTTAACATTAAGAAATGAAAGATAAGTCACTGGTAGCAGCAGTTAGAAAACCAGTAGTTAGAAGGGTAAATACAATCACCATCCTCCCAACAAGTCACTTTTCATCATTTTTCAAAAGGATTTGTTAACAAGCAAAATTTCAGAGCATGGAATTAAAAATGAAACCACTAAGGAAGGCTTCAGGAACAACTGACATTTTTATTCCTACTGTTGGTCTCTTATGAAAAAGAAATACACATTAGGGATGAGAGAGACACACAGTACGGAACTGAAACTTGTGATGTATCTCTTTTTCTTTTTCCCCAGAAGAGCTCAGTTCAGCAAGTGAAAATAGTTCAGCTACCATTGCTTGTTCAGCTCTCTAGGCTGGGCCACATCTGTCAATACAGAGATACAATTTGGCATGTGCTTTCATTTCAAGCCCTGAAAATGAGACCTAACTAGGTTGTTGCATATTAAACCAGCACAATTAAAAAGGGTAAATAAAATTTTCAGAAGCTTTGTGTTTGTAGAAGATTCAGTGAAAGCAAGAGCTAAAGTCTCTTTAGCTGTGTTTTAAAATTTTAAAACCATCTGCCTTCCTTCATGACTAGTCAGATTTTTTTCCAATAGAGCTGACCTCAGTTGACAGCATGTCACATACTGACTGACCTTTCCTCAAGATTTATACAGCTGACTATTAATTTTAGGAGGAATGGGTATGCGCACGAAGCCCAGCTTGGATAAAGGGTCAATAACACCTCCAAAATACTGCATTAAAACTATCAGCAATACATAGTTCACTAACAAAGTCATTAGCCATTCCATTGAAATTCCAAGCATGCAATTATAAAGATACGGGCAAGAAGCATTCCTAAGCCTGATGTTACTGATGTGTTATTAGAGTGGTCATCTGAAGGCAAGAAAACAAACATCTGTTCCTACCACCTTAGCCAGAATGGGACACGCTAAGCTCACCTGCTTTTTTCACCTCAGAAACAAAACCCCAGATAGATTTCATATAATTTTCAAGCTTCAAAGATGGACAGATTTGTTTCTTCTTATCTCCATATAAAAGGAAGAGTAACTTTATGAGTAAGGGTTCCTAATAAAAACTATCACAGGTATAAACACTTTTAATGTAAGTTATTGTTATACAGGCCACTTTTAATCTACCAGTAGTCCCTGAAATTGCAGTTATAATAGCTGTCATTAAAACATTTAATTGCATGTTTGTGATTATATTATTACTACCCGGTTTGGAAATGCTCTTTAGAACAGCACATATACCATAGTATACCATCTACATTGCCTGTACAAACAAAACTTTAATAGTTCCAATGGTTATCACCATGCTTGTTATTATTGCTAGATTTTCATCAACCACTTGTTAGAAAACTAGAAAAATTTCTTCCCCAAAGATCTCAAAGTACATTTAATTTTACACACATACAACTTTACTTCAACAAACACTGAGGCAACTCCTGTGGACACTGGCTAAATAAATAAATTATATATAGCAATTTAACAGGTGGAGAAAAAAAATGGAAAATTATAACCTTGGAGTTCAGTTATTCTGGCAATCTCTCTCTCTGAAGTATGTCAAAGAGCATAGCACTCTTGCTGCCAATACTACACAGATCTTTCCTGTCCTGTCTTTATCACCCGCTGCAGAAAATGGTATAAATACAAACCTCCATATGGGTGAGATTTCTGGATGTCTAGTCCGCTACCTCAGAACTGCTTTCATTTTCCCACCACCCCAGAAAGTCAGGAGAGGGCCCATAGTAACATGACAATTCCACAAGCACTTTAAACAGGCATAGACAGCACATTAGCCCTTCGTCTACCACCAGCAACTCATTGCCATCCCCTCACAGTGCAAATACGGAAAAGGCAAGGGCAGTTCACCGTTTTTTCCTTTTTTTTTTCTGGACAGCAATGCCCACTAAAAGTGTTCTTGGAGCTACAGTAAATTACTACTATACACTGAAGATGCAGTGGTTCTGTGGCTCTGAAGCTACTGACATGCTGGATCTGAGCAGGAGGACATGCACATGGCCAAGAAATGACTCTAGGGAAGGCAGACTCAGATTAACAGTCCATAAGCTCTCAAAAAACATCAACCCCAAAATTTTGGTAGCCTCAAACTACCAGACTACATGCAAAGGTATGGTTCCTTTTTAATACATCCACGTGGTTCTGTTACACAAAATGGGAGGCATAAGAGTCAGGGTGCAGAAGATCATTTGAATGTTGCCATTTTAGTTATCTTATTCTCACTTTGGTGTTAAAAATCTGCAGTCCTACCCAGCAATCTTATCCTGCTATGTAAATCTTTTTAAACAAAATGCCTTATTCAAAGCTTACTATTGTTAGCCGATATCAACTCAGTGTAGCAATTCGCCATTGGCATATCTTGATCTAATTACGTTCTGGAAAGAATCGAAATAGATCTAAAGAAAATTCAGATAATGGAACAGGCAAAACAAGAAAGGGAAAGGAGGAGCATAAACAAAAGATAAAAGAAGAACAGAGAATAAAGGATAAAGCTCTGAGACACAAAAAAATAGGATTAGGTGATAGTGCAATCGTGGAGGGTACGCACGGAGGCATCCCATAAAGAAAGAGGAAAACCAGGGATTAAAAATGTTATCATCATCTAACGCATTCTATGAAATTAAATGTCATTCCCTGAGATGTGAAAATGGTGTGCTTAGGAGTAGAAGTCAAACAATGCATCTGATCTGAAATCTATGAGCAACCAATGTTCATTTGTACTATGTCAATGGATTTCAGATACAGCCAATGGAGACAAAACTTCACCTCCTATGGATCTGCCTACGACTGACAGCTCTGCATAACATTTAGCAATACATCAGAATTTAATGCTCACAAATAGGCCAAAGATGCCAAGGATACTTCCAGTATAGGAAACATACCTTGTTTAATTTGGATGATGCTCAGTGGAGTTCTTTGTTCTTTTTAATACATATCAGTACTAAAAAGTCTGTGGGCTCTCAAAAATTGTATTACAATTCCTTTTCTTTCAAGATTAAGGGAGTAAGAGTCCATTCCAATTTTTTCTAATGTCTATTTTTATAAGGGTATGCCAATTACAGAAGGCCTTACTTTTTCCATGTCCTATCCCATGATACAACTTTCCTCAACATTCTCAGGATCCCAAGGATTGATAAATCTGTAAATATAGCAAAATGAATTATAAAGATTTTGCTACACTTGTCAGTAAAAATTCTTTCCTCAAAAAAAAAAAAAAACCACAAACCAGAAGAGGAATATCCTTTCTCTCTTTAAGTACACACTTAGAATCCTTTAGTGCTGGAATTAGAAGGGATGTGTGAATACGACTAGTGTCAAAATACAAAGGATACTGAATGAAAAACCACACCTTTGTAAAGGGAAACAACTCATTGTAATTTGCACCTCTTTTGCAAGCATACCCCTTGACAAATAGCTCATTGCAAAGAAATCCATCGAAATGAAAAATATATCAAATTCACTCTACAAATTGTAGCTAGACAGCCATATAAAGGCAATTCTCAAGTCATAAGGTATGGTTTAGTTCTCCCATGTTAATATCAAGCTCTTACTAACGACATATAAAACCACCTTCAGAATAATTTTTCTCAGCGGGAACACTTACATTGACCTATAGAGCACCCATGTGTCAGGCGCTTTACGGAAAAGCTTCAAGGCAGTTCTGATCCACTAACTTGATAACCCAGATGTTTCTCACTGCTGATTGCACTTACCTAAGCTGCCCTCACTGCAAACAAACTACTATACAGCAGTTTCAGAGGAAGGAACCCAGCCTTTCAGGCAGATAAAGGTTGTCTTCAGATTGAAACAGAAGCCAACAATATTACTGGGCCTAATCAAAGACTTTTTTCAATACTTTTTACAGTCATTTTCTTTGTACTTCTGGCACCACCTTCATTAGGAAGATTTATTGTCTGCTTTTTAAGATTTATCAGTTTGCAATGGCCACCAGATGAAGGATCTCTTTAAACCAGTCTGTATGGGGAGAGTATGAACATGTGCATTACAGTTAGAGCCTTAATTTCTCCCATGCTGGAAATCCACTTACAAACATCAATAATGAGGGGAAAAATTTTGAGACAGTTTTATTCAAGACATGCTTTTTACAAGGTGCTCTGTATTCTGAAGTTATTGCCTTGCAAGTATTCAAATTGACTGTGTCCCTTAATTTAAGAAGTAAAAATGAGATTTTTTTGAGTAGCTGAGAAATTAAGAGAGTAACAGATTTACTTGTTGATTGATAACACATCACAAAAATAAAGGTTTCGGACAAGAATCATTTGAACATTGCTATTATAGTTATCACTGTTTTTCTTAAAAAACTTATTTTCTAAGTTACAAATACAAACAGCTGTTGCATCATCTTACAGCACCGGAATTGCTGTTGAATATCAGGGAAGGGTAATAGGATAGATAAAAGTTCTCTAAAAGAGAAAGCACCAGAACTAGCAGAAAGGTGGGTTGGTCAGCCCTTCATTTGAATGTAAATGTAATTATGAGGCAGGCAGTTAGGCTGACGTCAGACAAGATCTTGGTAAACCATTACCACCAGCACCTGGTAACACAGTTGATAATAAAAGAGGATGAAGTAGAAGATTCCAAGCAGAGTGGCATTATTAAAGAAAATCAAACACAATTCTTTTTAAGCAGCGAAAGAAAATGCGGAAGAACAAGATGTTGTGACAACATATTTACAATCTGTGACAATCATGTATGTGAGCTCTCTCTTGGATAAAGAAACCAGCATGTATCCAGGATCTGCAAGGTGCAGCAGCAACAACCTGCCAGTGCAAAACTTTGTGTCTACTCCACCCTATTCAGATTACATGGGATATCATCATGTGCCGACCCTGGACACCCATGGACAGCCTGCGGGAACCTGGGGATCTCACTATGGCCCACAGAGGGAGGACTGGAACGCTTACGGCCCAGGACCTTCCAGCACGGTTGCTGCTGCACAGATCAATGGCTCGCCTCCTGGACAGGTCTCCTACAGTTCTGCTGATTACAGCTCCCTCCATCCTGCTGGATCTGGGGGGTTACCTCCTGTAGATACAATTAATACACAGCAAATCTCTCCCAACAGCCAAAGGCACAGCTCTTATGAATGGATGAGGAAAACAGTGCAAGCTAACACTACTGGTAAGTATATATTCAACTTTCAACCCGAGAAAGCATCTTCTGCTATCACTGATCTTATAAATAATTAACTTTACTTGAAGCACACAGGTTGGTGGGTCATTTATGACATTTATTTAACCTACTGCTGTTTAATGCAGTTTTAACTAAATTTGCACTAGTTTCACTTTCATCCCATAAAGGCTTTATGGGGTTACTATAGTGGAATGGCTGTTGTGTTTAGATATGGCTGCATCTCACTCTAGTCCAGGAACCTTTGTTGTAACATTACGTAAAGCATTTTGGATGAAAAACGCGAGAACGTTATGGAACAACGAATGCAGCAACGTTTAACAGTTACAGGCAAAAATGCTACATAATTATTTTGTGCCGCAAGGTAAATATCAATACAAAATCAGGTTGATCTTTTTAAATCTTTACAGACTTTTCAATACTTTTAAAGAAAAGTATGTGCTCAAAATTATGTGCTCTGATCCAACTGTAGTGATTATGCAATTTTCTGCTGTTGTTCCTGTGTCTTTTATTTTTCTACCTAGATTTATTAGGTGAGAAGAAATATTCCTAGAGAAGTAATCTGACTCAAATGATCAGCGTAGGCTATTTTGTTTGCAGACCACATATCTCATCAGTTAAGCTTCCTTTTCATTTAGTTTTAAATCGGTTTTATACCATTTTTCTCGCGTACCAGAATTTTGCAGCTTGCCACAATTACACAAATAAAAATCACTTTCTTGCAAGTGTCACTCATTGATGCGCCTGGTTTTGTCACAAGCTGCATGCCAGATGAACCTTTCGGTGTATATTCCCAAGGTGTAAATTGGGTGTACCAAGCTTTGCTAAATCTATTGTTAAGGTTAAAAGTAGTAAGTGTGTGTTACAGAGCATCAAAGAAAATGGTCTAGAGAAAGAAGAGCAATTACAATTGGAGCAATCTTAGAAGACACAGAAAATCAGCACTGCCGCTTGAGACACAATCCTCCTTCAAATGGTTATTACTCAAGAGCAAAATTAGTCTGGTAATTGTTTCTTAGTAATAAAGCAGATACACATTGTTTTCCCACTGTTACTAAATATAAAACGTCTAGTGAACATTAAGATATCACAATGCCATCCTTCCACTTGGAGCCTCTACAAAGGTCTTCAAAGCCAAGCAGATTTATAGTCTGTTTTTTCCCCCTTATGTATACTCATGTAAATCAGCAGTAACTTCATTAACATCATTGGAGATTTGCAGGTGTAGAAGTGATGCAAGAGCTGAGTGTAGACCAAATTCAATTGAGACTACTGAATGTCAATGAGGCAACCCTGCCTCTGTCATGTTGTCACTGAATTTTAAATGTGT
Organism: Calonectris borealis; assembly: GCF_964195595.1. Lineage (NCBI taxonomy): Eukaryota > Metazoa > Chordata > Aves > Procellariiformes > Procellariidae > Calonectris > Calonectris borealis. Next base: position 22,388,674 of record NC_134324.1, on the reverse strand, counting down.
TAGCATTCTTAAAGAATAAAACTAAAAATATCTAAATCCTAGTTTTACACTTATTACACAGACATGGAAGACCCTGAAAGGTTTTCCACACACTTGCTCAACTTCATAAAATATATATGCAATTCAGAAAAGCAGTTATGTGCTTAAATTAATCTCTAGTCTGAAAAGCACTTACACAGAATTTACACACATGCCAAAATACTTTATGAACAATTCTGGACAGGTGAATCCGGGCCTGTCAATAGATACATGTCCTGAGGCTGTACATTCCTAAAGCCCAATCTTCTGAAGTGTTAAAAACAGCTCAGGACTTCACAGAATTGGGCTCAAGACATCAACCCAGCTTAAAAAAAGGGTTTGGGAGAATAAAGCACGAATGTGGTATTTTGTAAAATAAGAAAAGTACTGAACAGATCTGGCTTTTCATTGGTGTTTTTAAAATAACGTTAACTGTAAATACTGGAAAATTTTCATACCAACACATAAAAAGTTGTGAAAAATGAAAGGAAATTAAAACAAATAACGACAAGGCTAAAATTATGCATGTAACAGCTACATATTAATTTATCAATGCTTTCTCTAGAAGATAATGTAAGAAAACTTACTTGATGCCATTATAACCACTCTTTGAAACAGATGTGCTCTCTGTTTTTCCTTATTGCCATAATATCATTCACGCTATCAAAGGAGCTACTGGCTCCTCCCCTTCAATATTATCGCTGCTTAATACAGTTCATTGCTCTAAAATTTCAGAATTACAGCCCTAAACGTCACAAATATATTTATATACATAAATATGTGTATGTCCTTAACTTCACTAGTGGCGTGTACTCACGTCGATGTATGTGAGCAGCACTGAATAACAGAAATCAAAACACATCTAACTAAATGAGGGAGCCTACTGAAATACTGTCCTAAAGACAATGGGAATTATTGTTGAGGAGGGAATGTTAATGGCATTTTTTCCCCTCTATTTAGACTCTATTAAATACACTCCATTCTGATTCAATATTTGTATTTACCATTTTATACAAAAAATTAAATTGCAGGAAAAGTGAAATGAAAATTTACCTGACCAAGTCAATTCTCAGGATGAAACAACATCACGAAGACAGAAGTACTATGTCCTTTCAACAGACAAAATTTGATTCGAAATTATATATCCTCTTACTAAAAGACTGTAACTGTATATTCAGAACCAAACCTTTTTTTATTTCAAATGCACAAACATTGCAAACATATGAGGCAATAAGAAATTTTAAAAAACAAACATCGAAAGTGGGCTTGGTAAAGATATCTTCCCAGACAGGCTATCAGAATGAGAAAAAGAACATGTACAAAATTCCTTACAGTCCGATCCTGTTTTTACTAAAAATCAATGACAAAATGCCCTATCAACTTCAGTTAGGTAAGAGCAGAACTTCAGAGCAATTAATTTCTAAAGCCTGTGTAATCAACAGTGTAAAATGTGTATTTTATGAGAGCGCGTAAGCCTTCAAGGCATGAAACTTACTGAAAAGAAGGTATCCAAACAAGGGCCTAGAAAATAGATTTTATATCTTCTAAAACTTTATATGAAATTTCACCTGGGAGTGACCCTTCTCAGAAAGAGAATGGACTTTAAGGGGACGGAACAAAAGGACAACATTATTTTTATATTTTGCAAGATCAGCCTCAGCTTTTTTTTTTGAACTACAGTCAACACATTTTATGTCTTTGTTTAAACAAGCAGTGATGTACAAGCAATTCAGATTACATCACAGCAGAAACACAGCCAGAAAGCAAAACAGAAAAGCAGGAAAAAAGGCCAGGCCTCTCCTCTAATGCTAATTTATTTTGCTTTGTAAACTAGTTGTGACATCTATTTTCCACTGGCCTACATTGTCTGAGGTTTTGAGGCCTATCTGTCATATTGAGGCAACAGACCCTTTCAACACTTCTCTTTGCTTTGATATGCAGCCTTGTCTCTTCCTTCTCCCTCCTTTCTTCAGGAGTTATATTGCCGGAAAGGGTGATGATTTTCACAGCAAATAAAGAGGCCTTCTCCTAGCTTTATTGTCTTCAGAAGAAATGCTCTGTGAATTTTATGACCAACGGGAATGGGGAGAACTACTCCTTTTCTCCACCCCCTCAAATCATGGTTATATTTGCTGATTATAGTGAAGCCGGAATAACCCTGTTGAATTTTAACTTGTTTTCAAAGACTACCTTCTAAGCCTTCAGTTTACAAGGAACCTGAATATCTATACTATTGTTAACATTATAACTATCACTTAGAGCAAATATTTCAAAGCCAACAATTTGTACCTTGAAAAAAAAGTAAACTCAGTTTGATGATTGTTTTAGTCCTGCAAATTTAGGCAGGAAAATCTTGCACACGTGAAGTCAAAGTGGCATAGGATTTGCAAAAACATCCTTAGTTATGCGTATTTCAAAATGTCTTAAGCTATGTCTACCTCTAGCCTTCAGATAAAAATATCTCAGTCTATCCTCAATGTTGGTCCAAAAATTAGAGAGAACTGAGGACAAAAATATTCCTTCATCTATTTCTGTCCTTTTTTCCTCTGCGAGGATGAAAGAGTCTGACATTTGTTTAGGGCTTGTAAATTCCAAACCAATTGGCTTGTGTTTCTGAATGTGAAAGGGGTTCTGATAAGATCTCCTTGTCGCTCCTTTGTGTGGCGTGTGCTTCATCTTAACACCTCAATGGATTTTAGGGAACCACTTTAAAGGAGTCTTTGTCCTACAGTTTGTCCCAGAAAACTCACTTCAAAAAAAACCTGGGAAGATCAGAAGAAAAAGGAAAACTATCTAGTTGGCTGTTGAAAGTGCAAAGGAGAACAAATAAGTTGAAAAGTGATCTCTCTGTATTATTATTATATGAAGAATTGTTTTTAAAAGTCTATGAAATGAGAGAGATCTTCTAAACATCAAGTAATGCTTCTCTTAACAGTATTCATCCAATATATCTAAGAATATTTCTTTTACACATTAGAGGATGATACCGAAATCCTTTTACAAGTATTTTATTGCCTCGTCTTACAAATTGCCAAGTGCCTTCAACTCGAAAGGGAAGCTCAGCACACAGAGTACCCCCAGTAATAGCTCTACAGGCACTCAGCATCTTGCAAGACTGGACCTTTCTGAAAAAATAAATTCAAATTATTATTGAACTTATAAGCATGTCCTATGGCCACACAAGAGAGTGAAAGCACTTCTAGTAGGACATTTCTTTGCGTTAGAGAGGTGATCTTCAAAAACTCAAATAAAGAATTAGGTCACGGTACAATTAAACAAATTGTGACTGAACTTCAGTCTCGAAATCCTGTGTATTTATGCCCACATATACACGGAAGTAATTTCAATGAACACTGAAATGAAACCCCTGTGAGATCAAATATTGCCAGCACCAATTATGTACTGCTATGAATTATTTAAGATGCTTCACTTGAGCTTTACATATAAATGTATGTTTACAGAGAGAGGGAGATAAAGAGGAAAAGACAGTTATGATAACCAATACTCACTCACTTATTCACTCTGAACCTCATATTCCTTCTCTGTAACACAGAAAACAATCCCATGCAAGTCCTCTGTAGTTTAATGGATGTCTGTAAAATGTTTGAGATGTTTGAAAGAAAGATGCTATAGAAAATCAAATTCAACATATTAATAATATTTCTTTCTTAAACAGGTAAAACAAGAACAAAAGAAAAGTACCGAGTTGTTTACACAGATCATCAGAGACTAGAATTAGAGAAGGAATTTCACTGCAACAGATATATTACAATAAGGAGAAAGTCAGAACTTGCAGCTAACCTGGGACTATCTGAAAGACAGGTACACAGAGACTATCATTCATACACACCCATTCATCAGACACTGTTACTGCCAGAGGACATGAGCAGCATTCACGTTCTGTATCCAAAGGTAGTGCGAAGGCAACCATGATAAAGTTTGTGAGTATACTTGACACACAGAGAATATACTATGCAAATACAAATTATTAAATAGGCTATTTTGACAGAAACCTCCAATTACGGGTAACTAAACATTAGGAATTCATTTATACTGGAAAAAGTACTTATTCTTACGTACATAACAGCTTGCTAGTCAGCTAGAATTTAAACAGTTCAGCTTAACATTACCTTAGCTATGTTCTCAACAGTTATGACATTCACCATGTTATTTCTTCTTGCAATCACACAAAATGGTGGCTGGAAAAAATCCAAGGCATTGGATATATTTCAGCTGTAAGCCAGGAAAATGAAAACTCAGCATTCAAAGAGCAATCAAACGAGATATCTATGTATTTTATGTTACAAATTTACTGTCACTATTTCCACAGGTCACATTTTTCCTCAGTCAGTTAGATTTCAGCACATTTTAAGAAGTTTTTACAGCCTTTGATTTTCAAGTCAGGATTTCTTTTTGCTATCATATTCACAGGTACTTCACCTGTAGTAGTAGTTCACACCCACTATATACAGGATGCTTTAGGCTATAAAATTTGGTGCCAAATGTTTATGCCTATTATACACATACATGTAGCCAAGACTATCCATTCAGGAAATTTTCAAGTGCATACTTACATCCATTGCTTCTCTGGAAAGCAGCTCTGCATTCATTCATATCAAGTACATATTTAGGCTCTGTCCTGAATAAATATAGTCTCCTAAGCAGGGGCCCAGGGATCTTAGCTGTGTCCATACAAAGACTAGAGGAATTCAGGATAAAGAATTTCCTAAAATCACTGTGTTGGACAGCACGCTTACGAGGCACAGCTCTGCAGTCTGCAAATATGGTAACTGTTGAATCCAACCCTCCTTACACAACAGAATTGCAATGATTCTGCTACAGTTGGAGGATAAGGGAAGATTTGGCAATACTGAATAAGGCATCTCATACCTTAGCAACCAGATTTATTGCCCCAGGTAAATTTAAACAAAAGATCTTTCTTTTTAGAATTCTACAAACTTTTGTTCTTTCTGAAGATACATATTCAGTTCTCTAAAATATTCTCCTCTTTCAGTGGCCTCCTCTGCTGCTGCATTCAGTCTGTGCAAGAAAATGGAATAGAGAGGGACCAATTGAGGCTGGAAGAGTAAGGATACACAGATAAGCAACGATATTTTAGGATCAAGCACTGGATGCAGTGATGTTCAATCTCAGACCTAAATAGTACATAGATTACACTCCGCAGACTATAAGTGGCCCCAGAAAGTAACTACAAAAAACAAGTCTATCATTGATGGACTGAAGTTTGTTATACAGTAGGATGTAGCTCCATCAGAAATTTTCAGAGAACTGCAATTATAAAAGATCCAAAACCTCTGCTTTAATGTTATGCAAGCTGCCTGATTTAAAACACAGACATGCCTGGAGTAACCAGTGATACCGCATAAAATCAATAGTTTCCTTTTACATAGTTGTTGCTCTTGAAGCCATCCAATTTTTGACTGGTAAATTTCCTTCAAGTATAATGAAGACAAAATACATAATCTATCTGCATTTCTACAGGACTCACGTCAAAGCTAAATGCTTCTTACTGTCATTACCAGTAAGGCAATAAAATAATAACTATTTGGAAAATAATAAAAGATATTTTTAATATAAAGCAATGGTACAACTTTCCATATAATATTGTATTAAACACACCTTAAAGGATATAAGAGAAACTGTAAAGTGAGAACACAGAAAATTAACGATAAAGAAAACACAAACGGGGTTTTCTACCCATTCACACTTTCACATAAGGAAAGAAAATATAGATACTTAAACTAAAAGTAGATTTCAAACAGATAAGAGTCTTTTCATATGCACAATTAGCCTGGGAAATTCATTGAGTAGAGCTGATAGATCTATTTATACATGACATAGTATATATATATGTATTTTACATATATAAATATATAGCCCAGTAACAAAAAAATGTGAAACACTTAAAACACATAATAAGAATATACATACACACACAAATCACTCACAATATAAATGAAGAAAAAGGACCCTCACTACTTGTGTTTGAATTAATCTGTAACGCAGATGAAGAAGTAATCTTCAAAATTATTCCGTAACAACACATGGCACTGTCAAAGCTTAGATGATGAACTAGGTGGACCCTGAGTCTAAACAACTAAGCTGACTCCTCTGTTCCTAAATATTACAGAGCAAGTTCACTTTACACCAGGTCTAAGAAAAGAAAGTAATTTTCTATTGATTATGACATAGAAAATGAATACAGAGTAACTAAAAAAATTTTCAGTGCACAAAGCCAGTGTTGGTTTTTTTGGTTTAGGGTTTATGGGGTTTTGTGGGGTGGGGGGTTTTTTGTTGGTTTTGTTCATTTGTTTTTTTTAACATATCTATATTTTCATTGCTACTATTACTGTAAAAAGTTGACCACTGCTTTGAATCAATCAGATATCATTTATAACACCACAGGTGAAAATCTGGTTCCAGAATCGCCGAGCCAAAGAAAGAAAAATCATCAAGAAGAAAATATCTCAGTTTGATGGCAGCGGGGGCTCAGTTCAGAGTGACTCTGGTTCACTCAGTCCAAACGAAATATCTAGTTCTCTGTTCCCACCACCACATGGAATAAATGGATTACAGCCTAATGACATTCATCAAGTCATAGTTTCAGAATGAACAGAGGGAAAAAAAAAAAAAAGAAAAAAAGAAAAAGCAAGAATGGATTTCCCTGCCTCCTCCCGTGCCCCTGAAAACTCAACTTTGCAAAGGACCATTCTCATTTAACTGTCTTCAGAGTGCTGATTTCTAAGTACAGGATCTGGGACTATTATCAAAATATTTTAATTATTGCAGAAATCTCAGGGAACTTGCGCTACTAAGATTCATCACGCAAAATCTTTGAGTAGGAAGTAATTTGCTTCAGACACTGACACAAAGAATGATACAAGTGAAGATTCAAGTAAACGTAGTTCTAGTCTGATCATATATATACACAGAAAACTAAGTGAACTGATTATAGAGTATTATTGCATAAAATATAAGATGCTGGGTGTATTTGGTTTGTTACATGTTATATAATTAGAGTAAACCGTAGATGTTAATAAATATTCACACTTAAGTGTACTGAAAAGAATGCTACTTTTTAAAAACAACAAAACATTTAAAACACTTTTAAACATTCAAGAAACATAACAATGTTGCTATGCCAACATATTGCATTTAATTAAATAAAACAAATCATCTTTGCCCCATGTAATTCAAGCATGCCAATCTCCTAAGCAATAGTTACAGATATATCATGTCATACCAAACCTGCCAAGATTTGTTCAATTGTAAGAAATGCAGCAATTTGTCATGCACGTTAGTAAATGCCAAATAGTTTGGAAGATACCGGTATTACTTCAATCTTCAATGAATGCACAGATTATTGCTCAAAAGTATGAGCACAAATGTAATGGAAAAAGAACTGCTACTACCAGCAAACCACCAAAAAGCAAATAAAGAATTTGTTTAATATCCGTAAACCTTTTAAGTGAAATAGTAGCAGTCTTGGGCCACTGATTTTATACATGACACTTATTTCAGGCTAAAGTCAAAGTAGCTGACACTGTATTTCGAAGCTGTCATCAAGCAGCTTGGCATTCACAAAGTCACAGCAAGCACGTAACAAAAGAAGTGTTCACTCCATGAGCACCCCTGAAAGAGCACGAATTAAGGATAAACATGTTCACAGTGTGATTAGCTTTAATTATTGGTCCATGTTGGCAGGTGAGAAGGTAGCAATGGTATATAGAAGACAACTGATGAGTCTGGGAAAAGTAGAAAGAAAACCCAAAGCACTAAAAAAATCCCCAAACCCTTCAGTAGTACTATTCATTGGAATTTCATAATATGAGCTTTTTGATAGCATACAAGTAAGTGCTCTATTGGAAAAATTTAATTTTACTGAAAATGTCATCAGGAGCAAAGGTAATAAAAAGGGAAAACAGAAGAAAACAAACAGAAAACACTGTTATCTGGCATATGAAAAGTCACACATCACTTATTTTAACAACATAAAACTCTTGGTCTCAGAAACAGCAGATCAAATTCTGCTTTTCTTAGTGTCAACAAGCATTGATAATGCACTGAGTAACATGGACAGAACTTGTCAAATCCAATTTATTGGATTCAATAAATTAGATCACTTACATTGGAAAATGTGCCTCACTGTTTCCCAATTATTTAAAAATAACTCTGTTAGAGTAACTCCATGAAAGTAATTCTATTAGGAGTTATGATAATAACTCTCTTCAAAAATAAATACTAAGTTATAAAATTGTAGACATAAATGTCTCAAGCTAAGCTAGGAAGAAAATCTGTAACAGAATAAAATCTTACTGATTGTAAGCATTTTGTGGGTGGTTCTCCAATATATTGCTAATAATTTCTTATTCATATGGTTAAAATAAATGGACATATCTTAATGCAAACAAATTGCAAACAAAAAATCTTACGTATATAAATATTTATGAAACTCAACCCTATGAGAAATTGAGACTACATCTGCATGGCTTTAATTCAGCATCTTCTAAAACTGCTCACTGATATTATAGCATTATGTGATCGCATGGACATTTTAGAAGACAGAGCAGCATGTTATAGAACATGCACACAACAGATCTATTTTTGTTTATATTAAGAGAAGTACACATGCTAGCAGACAGCAAGTCACACACATGCTGCTCTGCTCTGCTTTTTACTCAAAGAAATCCATACATTTGCCCTGTAACAGATTTGGGAGAGCAGGTTTTCCCAGTTCCACCAGCTCCCCTACCTGTGTTGTCCTTTTATACATGAAGGATGTAGAAGATAAAATAATTTCCCAAGAAACTCATGAAGAAAGAAGCTGTAATACTTCAGACATACAAGAAAAAAGGGAAGAGGACCTTTACCTTGCTACTCAAAATATCAAAAGGCCTACCTTTTAGAAGGCCTACCTCTATAGAAGAGCAGGTGATGGCTTTTGTGAAGGTATCAGTAACAGAGAAATGGAGAGTGAAAGAAAACTTTTTTCCTAGTTTCTAGATTTTTTTTCTGTGATCAGTTTTCAAATTAACAAGGAAGAATGGCAAGTAAAGAGCTATAAACATACAACATGTCATTCATTATACTTGTATACCAGAAATGCATAGTTTAACTTAAAATTTCTTTCTTTCTAATTTATGTCAAAATTGAAATAAAAAATTTACATAGTTATTTACGAGGTTCACATTCAACATATTCAAAATTATCATCTTGCAGTTTCTAAACAAGCTCCAGTCAGGAGCCAGGCAGTCAGGAAACGCCATGCTGTTCTGACAAACTGGGCAGAAGAGCCACTGAAGCCATTGATTGTACTTCAGAACAATCACTGTTCATAAAGGAAACATTTTAAATGAGACTACTCCTACAAATGGGAGTTTGAATGGGATACAAAGCACCTCCTATGAGATGTTTAAAATCAGTCTTGTCAATAAAAAGTGTTTTCCTTTTTCACGATCTTCACCCTGAATTTTTTCCATCAGGTCTATTTTAAATGCATTCAAAGCATATATTAATAAATAGCTGGGGGAGATCTCTTTCATGCACTTTTATCTCTTTCATGCACTAGATAATGATCTCTAAGCCTAAAAACTGTATCAGTTTATCTTCTCTGGCTACAGCTAAGTCAAATAAAAGCTATTCTCCCTATCTTGCACTGTGCATAACTACCCTCCATCTAGATCATAACGACCCTTTAAATTTAAGTGTAGTGCCACAGCTGTTTCTCAAAATAATCCAAGGGAAAAAAACATTATTAAATCCTTTTAGAATAACATGGATCATTCTTAGTACACCAAATCAGAGAGCGATTAAATGTGCAGTCATATTACCAGATCAGGAGGATGGGAAGCCATAAAGAGGGGAAAATGGCAAGCAGCTGAAAGAAGAAAATTCTTACTCTGTCTCTGACAGGGTTTGGACAGTGTATCTGACTCTTGACTTGCCTTACTTCAACAAATGAACATATCCAAATTTGCCTAATGAGTTACACATTTCTATTTCTAAACAAAAGAATGTGGACCTGCAATGAGATGATGCATGCACCTGGAAAGGGAAAAAGAATTCTGGTAAATGCAACAACCAAACCCACAGAAACTACCAGGGTCTTTTTCTCATAATAAATTCCACATCATTAAAAAAAAGCCTATGCCTTTCTTTTTTGCCAGAAAACATTATCCCAAATCAAAACACAATTCAGAACTACATGCTGGCACATTTTAATGACCCATTAAAGACTACATGACAGCCTGACAGGAGTCCATCCTATACTCCAGTTCTGCCAAGATCAGCATGAGAACACCAGGATCAGGATATGCAGTTGGGTGGAGGCAACACAGCCATTACAAAGTCCCTACATCACTATTATTTTCTGGGCAGCTATGTTTGACTCTTCTACATTGCGTATGTAAAGGAAAAGCTTCAGAAGATGTGATCAAGCCCTTGTATTTAATTTTTGTATTTATGTGGGTGAGAAGAAACACTAAAGGCTATAAATAACATTTTACAATATTTATCTTTCCTCCTTTGAAGACTTCTCCAGGGATTTTAATTAGACTCTCCCTTAGCACCATTAGGCAATTAAAATAATAATAAATCAAACACAATCCTTCTCACCCAGTGGGTATTTTCCCCAAGCTCTCTCAGTTTCCTGTCTTTTTCACTTTATGTAAATAGAAAACCATCACACTGTTTAAATTCAGCTGTTTGATTGGTATTTTGAGTTTGCAAAGTAGTGAGCCACTTTAACACCATGCTGATATCAAAAGAAAATTCTGCATCACACAACGGTCTAATTCCAGCAGCCAGCAAATCCCTTCTGACATTTATTTGAATCATCTTTATTCTTATGAGAATACTGTAGAGGTGCCAAAGATTTGGGAACAATTGCCTTTCTCAGTTCCACTATCTATAAATACTTAATCAAGAAGGAACACTTTACCGCTATTCACGCTGAGACTCAATGTAGCAGCACAGCGATTTTGCTTCATTAACTAACTTCTAAATATTGATCTGTGGGAGAAAATAAAGAAAATTAGAGATTTATCTGTAGTTACAGTAATGACAGATAGTTTAGACTAGAAATTGGAAAGGACCCTATTACAAGATAGGTTACCTAAAAAATCATAATTTAGATTATGAAGAGAAGAGAAAGTAACTTAAACCCCTAATTGGCTGCTTGAAGTAGTAATACAGGTCAAGTAAAAACCTGGATCAGAAACTTGACAACCTCTTGAAACTAAGATTACTTTTGAAAATGGATCTACCTCTACATTACGCATTTTCAGTATAAGCAGCACAGAACTGCACACCCCTACAAAGCCAAAAACCTTCTAGACATTACAAAGTATTTGTATCACAAAAATAGTTTCGTTAAACCTCTCACAATACTCTTGACTTGCCTTACTTCAACAAATGAACATATCCAAATTTGCCTAATGAGTTACACATTTCTATTTCTAAACAAAAGAATGTGGACCTGCAATGAGATGATGCATGCACCTGGAAAGGGAAAAAGAATTCTGGTAAATGCAACAACCAAACCCACAGAAATTACCAGGGTCTTTTTCTCATAATAAATTCCACAGCATTACAGAGGATCACCTATACATTGGTTACAGTTCCCAGTCAAAAGTTACGCTTTTATTTCCCGAAGAGGAAACTAGTAGATAATGCTAACATTTTGGGACTTATTTCAAAAAAGTCTCAGGTACTTATCAAATAATCTTAAAATGTGTGGTTAATATTTTTAAACGAAAATATTATTTGCATTGAAGGAACAATTTTTACTATTCCATGGATGCGCTAAACACTAATGATCCTACTGAAATTATCTGCAGCATATGGTATCATGCCGTTTGGGTAAAGGTTTCATAATTTGAGAATGAAAAACACTACCACAACTGAATGGCTCAACAGAGGGCTGAATGCTAGATGGTCACGTTGTAATCATGGATCCAAATCCCATTATTAGCTGCTGCTTCTCACGTGCAATTGAGGTTAAAAATGTTTGAAATGCCTATCAACTCTCATCAACTTAATACTTTGATCCATTAACTGCCACTCCCTAGAGCCTGATATTAATCCTATGGCCCCAGATATCAAAAGTAGAGCACATAAAATATGAAACGTTAAGATTAGTGAAAACTTAGAACACTGCCTATGGATACCTCAAAAAGAGACGGGATATAGAACAGCAGGCCAGTAAAAATCTCAACATTTCACATGGTTGTTTCCTACAGGTTGCAGGATTCCTCTCTGAAACCCCTTATCAATACCAGTTTTCAGGCAGCCAGTGCAACTTTCTCCGAATGAGGCATAGTTCTGCCTCAAGACATTGGCAAGAACATGCACGATTTTAGCAGCATGCATTTGGCATTCTGCCACCTGACAGCTGTAGCTCTGAAAGCCAAACACTGCAGCATCTAACGAGGCTGGCTACAGTAACCAGAGCAGCAACAAACACATCTTCCCCATCTCACTGTATGGCTGAACTAAGAAGCAACAAGAACAGTGAGGATGAGAAGGACGAAAACAAATTCAGACGCATACCTCAAAAAAGGGTCTTGAATTTTCAGTCTGACATAATTCCAGCCTGAATCATGCAGCCATGCAGGCCTCCCAAATTTCATTATGCATCAGATGCTACTAAAGGGAACAGTCCAGCTTCTTAGATTTCTCCCCACTAAACCCTTATCTGTTTTTCATGGAATAACGTCAATCACATTCATTTCTTGACTTGGGAAACGAACTTGTATTAGTGGGAAATTAATACTTCAGCAGTATTTTGGAATTCCAAAATGGCTAAAAACATTTTCATTAAGATCTGGGAAGAGCTTTCCAGTACTGCAGAGCTGGTTCATCAACATGAGTATTAGTTTATCAGTTCAGAAGCACAGGTCTCCCAATTGCATCAGTGAAAGTCATGGAATCATATCCCTCCTGCAACAAGGCTCAGCATCGATAAATAAAAAGAAATTCAACCTCTGATATGAGCTATCATGTTGTTTAAAAGCTGTTTAAAAATGTTACTGGAAAAATGTTATGAGGTTTTCAATGATAAAGATCATAAAAACATACTTGCAATCACTTTCTATGCCTCAAAATTCAGTATGTAATTAGAACCATCCTAAGCTCAGTTATTGGTAAACTCATTTCCACGTTAAAAAACTCAGTGGTTAAGCATACATCACTATGTTCAGGAATAAACCTGCCCTAGGTCTCAAGTAAAAGGGTGACCTAGAAAAATTGTGGTTCATAGTGAGGTTTATATACTGTGCACTGGCAGAGGAGTTAGAAGCAGTTGGATATGAAACTGGCTATGCAAGGAAAAGCTGAAATATAGAAGAAAGCAGTTCAGAACTCGATTACAAGTACCTAGATAGAAGTGTTCTGGACAGAGAAATGCACCACTGCCACTGGGCAGGCATTCAGTAGTGATTCTTTGTACTGAAGGCAAGAACAAGACCACATATTCCCAGGGCAGCTGGCAGCTTGAAGGCTCTAAGGGGCAGACCATTTTCAAGCTTTGTCTTCATGCAGTTCTGTATGCATTCTGCTAAAGAATTATTGCTTACTGCCAGGCCAAATTCTTCAAATGTGATGTGAATTCTGTGCTCAGATAGGACCATTTACTGCATCTTCCTCTCTTGGAAGAAGAGAAAGGGCAAAAATCAACTTGGAAGGCAATATAAGTCACAAGCAGCCTAGCACATGCAAGGTGGCCAAGAAAACAGAAAGTTTAACTGAAACAGGTTTGAAAGCAGCACTGAAAGAAAGCGGTTGTTCGCCAAAACACTACGAAGCATAAACACAGACGTTCTGACATTACCACAGCTTAACTTGTTCCTGTGTCAAGTTAATCCTGATTACAACCGAGGTAAGTTCTCCAAAGCTGCTCATGTGTCACATAGGTGGAAACAGTTCTTATGAAAACTGCTCTTTTTACATCACGCAATGATTTAACATCAATGGAAATAATTTGTACCAAGAGACACCTCATTACCACCCATCACATCCTACCAGTTAATTTATTCTACAAGTTTATTTCAATCTTTCCAGAACTTTTCATAGTAGGAACTGAAGAAACAAGCTAACCAGACAAAAAAAAACAAAAACAAAAACAAAAAAAACACCAACCGCCCTCCAACACCCGCCCCCAACAAACAACTCTGAAGAACTTGTATTCTGAACTCTCTCTCTCAAAAAGGTATCAGTAATCTCAGCTTGTATAAACTGACCCAGGAAGGGGGTACCTTACAGATGAGGTCCAATACTGTTTATTCTGTTCACTCTTTTTGAAAAAGAGAATACTTCTGCTGTATCAAAACTGAGGCATTCACATCTCCAGTGAGGCCCTGAAGTTCTGAATCCCCTCCACTTCTTGAGCTGATGTTGATCAAGAAACATGATGGTTCGTCCACCAGCCTTAAAATACATTCTCCAAACTCCAAGAGTATATTCCTATTATCCGACATCTTCCTTTGTTGAAATACAAGTGTCTGAAATGAGTGAATTATGACAGCCAACATGACATCTCTTGTTGCATATTCTTCCTTCTGAATAATGATTGTGTGGTGGAGATTTATACAAAACAAAGCAGGAAAAAATATATTGGAAGACTCAGTATCTCTCAGGCCCACATTAGCATTCACTTTCCATGTTCTCTCAACAGTGCTTTTATTTAATACTGGGCTTTGTTTTAACTCCTATCCTTCCTGCACTCTCTTTTTGTGTTTCATGCTCTATATAAGAACATCCTTTATTCCAAGAAAGGAAGTGATTTGGGTGGATAAACATTGCCAGCGACAATCATCTCTCCACAAGTCATTCAGTTTTTATGACATAATTGTTTAATCTAATAAACGGCATCCTAAAAAAATATTGAAAGTGAGGCATTTAAATACTTCTTCCTGTGAAGCCATGAAGTTTGATAAATCATACTGCAAAAATTCCCTATAGTATTTACATCTGAAACTCAATATTAAGCAGGCATTCTTCAAATACAGATATGGGTTACAAAAGGTGTTTTGCTAAAATGGTCTATTTTTACCCAGATAGTCATCATTCCTGCTAGGAGAGAACCCACCAAAAAAAAAAAAAAAATCTACTGAAACTTCAGCTGAACTTTGACTTCAACCTATTAATTAAAAAGTGTAAGACGTTAATTATGAAGCTAGTGTAGCAAAGTATCTTTTTGAATTAGAGACTTCCCTTCTCGGTTTGCTAATACCTCAGACACTCATTACAAAGAGGTCATGCAGTATATTATGCCAAAACTCTACACTTCCTCATTTTATGCTTCAATTCAGCAAATTATTATACCACCTGTTTGAGCACCTAATAGAATCCATGCCTTAATTCCACCAACTGCTCACTTCTGTCACAGTGTCCATTTAAATGTCTCTAACATTAGCTTATTTATTAAATTAGAACACCACTTGCATTAAAATGTAGGCTTTTCAATTAAATGTGCATGATACTGCTGCTGGATCTCTCACTGTTCGGCACACTTTTCCCTACCACCTGCATCTCATCATTGTCAGATCTAATGTTAAAATTGTAAATCCTTGCAGACAAGTACATGGTTTCTTTATTTCCCTTTATAGTACACATACTGTTTGTCTCTCATTTTGTTTCATCCTTCTAAAATTTTCAAGTTTTGTATTTAAACAAAACTAAACACATGCAAGGAACAGGAAGCAGGCTTGGCTTTATAGCATCCAAGGGGGGTCCTAAGCGCTCTAAAAAAATCTAGCACAAATCTTCTTAAAGGGCCTGATCCACGTCCCAAGTCAGTGCAGAAGCGCTTATCCCAGTGAAAAGCTGGATCATGCCAGTAAGGCATAGTGTCATGACCATGTCAAATCCCAGACTACAACCCTCACAAGTTGCCTCTTTCACTCTCATTTATTCATACACAGGCTGTGGACTGCTCCTTAGCCACCTGTAATAGTCTATTCCCATGGTTTACCTTTCCCCCTTATGTATCTAAGTGTTATGCAGAGCAATATGCATAAATTGTCAGACAACATTGAAATAGGGTTAACTTCCTCACCCTCCCTAGCTCTGTGCAGCATCGAGCCAGTTTTGCCAACAGACAGTGAGACATCTCAGTGGCAAACTTTGTCACCCTCCTATTCCAAATAATTTATAATCATTTTGAATAGCACTTGTGGCTGTTGGACTTTATTAGTAATCTTTCCCTGTTATGGGGACTGTCTTTATCACTATCTTTTGTTTTCTATCATTTAACTGGTCATTAAGCTATCCTTCATCTCAAAACAGCTTAGTTTCAGCAGTGAGACATTTTTGTGGAAAACTATTCTGAAATTCAAATACTTTATATCAATGGAATCACCACCAGTATCATTTTAGTTTTATAAAAACGCACACACACAAAACCACACATACTTTAGCAAATAGGGACAGCATCTCTCAATTCATAAGCTTACAGAGATGCTGTTACAACTGGTCAAGAAATCTTTGCTATTTCTTTCAATGCCAAGAAATCCTTGCTGCTGATGTACTCACAATTCCATTAATGGGAGCATTGCAAAGCCACAGTCCAGATGAAATAGTGATGATAATCAAGAAGTACAGACACCAATAGTTAAACACAGAAAAAGATACCAAATATCTTTACAAACATGCCTTAATCTAATTATTTAATTATCTAATTATTTAAGACAATGCATTTCACATCCATCTGGGTAAGAGTCAGAAACCCTACCTGTGGCCTTCTATTCAAATTATTCCTTTGAGTATGGAAGCACCTGTAAAAACTCTTCACTTGTCAGCTTAAAATATTCTAAGAAATGGAAATTCACAAGCAAGGTTTATAAAAATCATTGGTCATACAAAGCTTTGAGAAAACAAGACGTGTTGTAGCACTGTGAAGAAGATAAAGCAATTATGTTTTTACTAATTTATTTAGCATTCTGCAGGGACAGTACTGGAAAAAGCTTCCATAATAAACTAAGAACATGTTCCATGGATTGCTCTGGAATAGTCCCAGAGCTGTCCGACTTCTGGTCAGAACAGCACACAACCTTAAGCCCAATACCTTGCATTTAGCTCATTCTCATAGGAAATGCTGGCCAAAAGGACATCAGGTTACATACCCTGCAGTTGTATTTTAAATATAGCTAGCTTTCTCATGGACAGTTCACCAAAGCTGCCAAGAACTAAGATAATCTCAACTAAATACTAAAGCCTGTAATGTAAATGCACAGCATCAGACCTGTCATTTCTTAAAGTGTTCTCAGTTATAAGTTTTATCTTTTTGACTTTCACATCAGTTAAAGCAGTCATCCTGAATTTAACAGAGAGTAAAATAAAGGCCAGTACCTTATTAGTAACCCCATATAGAACTTTATTTCAGTGGTTTCAAGACTTTCTTTCTATGGGTTATGAATAGCAATCATGTATATACAATTGAAGGTAAGTGGAAAAAATATTACATACTCAATTATAGAATTATTTTCACTTTTTTGACATGTTTCTAAATAGGACATCTTTTTAATATTTGGTAAATGACAGTGAGATATGTTCTGTCCCAGACTTACTTTCCCTGCAATTTATCCACAATATTCATCACTAAACAAGAAAAAAATTTTTTTTCACAAAAATGAGAGAACATAGAACATATATTTTAATTTCATTTTATAATGACATCTTCTCCCTTAGTTATGATTTTTTTCTCAAGTCGTTAGAGTGTGATTTACCTGCAACTCCACACAAAATGAATAATGTGCTGAAGTAAGAGTACGCAGCAGTGATAAAACTGTAGCTCATACAATTTTGCTTTCGGAAGCAGCAAAAATTTTCACCACGTCAACTGCATTTTGCTGCTGTCTAGAAAGTCCTGAAAAACAGCAAACATGATTTATGAGGGAAGTCTTTTCCTAAGAACAGCAGACAGGGATGGAGACCCATTCTTCCTCTTTCAGGAGGAGGTGAGCTCCCTTCCTTATAGTAGCTGTGGGTCAGGAATTCAGATTTGGCCACGTACCAGACCCAACACATCACTTTATGGTAGCTACATGAATATTAAAGAAACCCAAACGACCCACAAACCCTCTCAGAATTTTATTTGATTCCTATATTGCAATTACAAACACCAATACCTTTTTGGCTTACTTTCCATTTGCAGTAGGTGACTAATGAAGTGCCTAAACTTACCCCAATAATAATTTACACCTGTGTGCAGGGGAGGGGGCATTTCTCTGCTCTCAACTATTCTCTCAACTAGAGATTTTTCTTCCCCAATTTTGATACTCCTCCTTCATGGATCTTCTTCCCTCTCACCACCCCATTACCCTGCACGGAACTGAACTTAATTTCCAAACCAACGAACAAACCCCACACAACTATCTCAAAGCCTTGGGAAAATTCAACAGCCTCCGGCCTCATCGTGAAAATCGTCCCCTCCTCCCTCACCTTCACCTCGGCCACCCCGGTGAGTGGCGCGAGTAAAACCTAAGCAAGCAAGCGACGAAAACTGAGAGGGGAAGAGGGGAAAATATCTACCCGTCTGCTTTTATTAAAAACGCCACAGAAATCCACCTGGAAAAGGGGTAAAACCGAGAGGAGTACCACCTGCCGCGCCGCCGGCGGGGCGCCCCCTCCTTCCCTCAGCAGCCCCCTCGCGCCGGTTCGTGACCCCCCGCACCGGGAGGAGGGGGATCAGGAGCTGCACCACCCCGCGCGGCGGGAAGAGGCGCGCGCACCTGAGCGCCGCGGCGGCGGCCTCCTGTCAGCGGGGCCGGCCGCAACTCCTCCTCCGCCCGCCCCCGCGGGGACCGCCTCCCGAAGGACCGCGGCAGCGGCGGGGGATGCCCACGTCCCCTCAGCAGGCGCTCCCGCCGCGGGAGGAGGGCGGGAAGGCAGACCCGGCGCTCTCCCTCCACCCCGCGGGGCGAGGCTGAGGAAGCGCAGCCAGCGGCGCGCGCTCCCCTCAACGCTCTCACAGACCCACACGCGCACCCGCGCGCGCACGCCGCCTCGGGCTCCACTGCGCTTGCGCGCCGGCCTCCCGCCGCCGCAGGCGCACGGGGCTCCGCCCCCCGGCGCGCAGTGCGCAGGCGCGCGGCAAGGCCGCGCGGGGGGAGGGGTTGAGATGAGCGTACTACTCCCCAATATGGCGGACTTCGACACTATCTATGAGCTGGAGGAGGAGGAGGAGGAGGAGGAGTCCGAGCCTGTGGTGCGGAGCCAGGAGCTGCCCCGGCCCCGCGATGCGCCGGATCCCGTAGCGGTACGGGGCGCCGGGCACATCACCGTGTAAGGAGTGGGGGCTGGCGGTGGGCACGAGGTAGCGTGACAGGCCGGTGTGGCGGGGCGGGGGCCGGGCGGGAGCACCGTGCTGCCGCACCGTGCTGCCGGCGGCACCGCGCTGCCGGGGGCATGGTTGCCCGCTGGCGGTGCCGGGAGGGGGTAAGGACGCGAGGAGGACTGAGCCCCATCCCTTTTTGCCCCGAGCCTCCCCTCCCCCGCGGACGCGAGCTGCCCGCGTTGCCGTGATCTGCAGCCCTGCTCCCCCCCGCCCCCCCGTCACCTGTTTTGTGAGAGGAGTTTTGCTTTTAACGTGTCACGGGAAACCTCCTGTTTTCCAGTAGCTTGAGGCAACCCAAAGTCATGAATGAACAACTGAAGTTCAGCTGGCTGTTCGGTGCAGAAGCGGCAGCTAATCAGCCCTGACAGTCCTGGGTGTACTTTTTCCAAACGATCTGTTAGATAAAAAGTAAACGCCACACGATGCGAGGATCAGCAGTCTGTTCAAACAATTTCACTATGACCCTTCTCTGTCTCAGCTGAGCCGTGGAGCCCCCGCACTGCACTGCAGAGGAGGCGCATGGCTGTGTTGTAGTTTATCTGCTCCAAACTTAGTTGTGAGTTTGGTTTAGGTTAAGTGTTTTTATCATTAGAACGCAACATGAGCCAGAATGTTTGCTACTCATTTAAACAGTTGGAACAGAAGATGAGCAAACTGTGTGACCTTATATGTAATGTTTACTCATAGGGATTTTCTTAATATTCCTACTCCTGCAAGTGGAGGAATTAATATAACAGTACATCCATAACAAGTTGTTGGTTGTTACATTCATTTTCATGGCAGGGAGGGAAGTACTGAAATTTTTGTATTGCAGAGATCCATCAAGCGTGTGTTGCTTTGGGTCTGTCTTTGGATTGCATAAAAGAATGCACATTTCTCCCTGTAAATAGGTGCAGTGTGATCTAGCTATCTGCAGCAAAAACACTGGGTGGGGAAGGCTCTCTCATCCTAAGAGAACTAATGTTGGATTTGATACTGTGTCCATCATGTAAGTCTAAATCAGGTTTGCATTGAGCTGGTGCCAGTGGGTAGTTGCTCTGCTGCTCCGCAGTGTACTTGCGTGTGTTGATGGAATTTCTTTCTGTCCTGACCCCAAATAGCATGTGGCCTGACTAAAGGAGGGATGTAACACAAGCAAAATGATCAGAATACCACATACCCATCTTATCAGTTATCTGGTTTTAAGCACTAAACTGGAAAGTGTTACACACTTACTTGCTTTGTCTGCTGTGATGCATTTTGTATATTAGTGATGTTCCTTAAAGTTCCTTCTTGGCTCCAGCATCTTTTGGGGATGGACAGGAGCATCTCCAGGAACTCTGTCAACTAGTGATGTCTACATCAAAAGAAAGCAATACTTGCAAGTGATGCGGAAATCATGAGCTAGCATACAAGCACTTGTACTGCCTGAACTGAATTCCCATCCTCCTTATTTTCCCTTTTTTCCACTCCTCCCAGCTTTCTTCCTGTAACAAGTATACCTACCTGAATGGTAGAAGGCAGCTTTCATCAGTTCATGACGTAATTTTAAATCTTCTTATATTAATAAAAACAGTGGATGTTATCAATAAAATGCAAATAAACCCTGGACACTATACTATGTAATTCTAACCTGCTTATTAAATGGGAAATATTTTGCTTCCTGAAGAGTTTCTGGTTAGTATGTATCAGCACTGAACTTCTGTCACTTTTTGATCCCACAGATGCTGCTGCTTTTGAAATCAGTTGCCTTCAGAAGCAGCCTGCTCTAGTTGCTGAAGTGAGATACATCATCGAGTAAAACTTGTGTTTGTTTTCTGAACCTGTAGGGAACATTGCTGATAAAAAATTCTGTCCTGACAAGTCAGATGCTCTATTAAAAAAAAGAAAACCAGTTATTTTTAAAAAGCCATTGTTTTCCTTGGATTTTTGTTTCAGATGCCTTCTGTTCCTCATCTGACACTGGCCTTCTTGGATACTTTTGGTGTTTAGAGGAGGGATAATTCTCTAATTCCAGGGTCATCTTCTGGTCCAGCTTTTCATGTACAGTCCTCTTGTTAAACTCCCAAGTTAGTAGATTCAAACTATGTATTAGTTTCTTGCATGAAAATTTTTATTCTTATGACCTTGTCAGTGAGCTGCTGACCCTAACATAGTTCTATTGCAGTATCCAACAGTACTAAATATAAATTCCAAGAAGCTTCTGAGGGTTTTTAGCAGGCTCTTGTTTTTTCCACTGACTGTTTTCCTAACCCTTTTACCCGTGTGCATGGTAAGAGTGATCATGTAGAGTGTATTTGTTTTATTTTACTCACAAAGAGAGAGGGAGAATATATGTGAAAGTGGTTAGCAAAATTTATGCTCATCTTGCTCTTTCACTCTAGAAGATTCTTACTTTGAAAAAATTAACATCAGTCCTATTATCAGAAAGCTTTTGAATTATAGCACAGAGAAATTACTGGGACCTAGTAAATGCTTTTTCTTTGCTTCTGAAATTCCATTTAAATGAGTTATAAACCCCTTCTTCACTGTTTCTTGCGTAGTCTTGCAGTGTGACTCTGGTTGGTATTCAAATATCTCAACATAAACATTTTTAGTGAATACTGAGTCATATGCCTACCAAAGCAACAGCAATAACTTTCAAAACCAGAGCAGTAAACAAACTCTAACTTGGTTATAAGTTTTTATTTATCTGATGTAATTGTTCCATATCATTAAGTCCATGTGGATGGATGTAATGAGGTACGAAATAGTCATTAAGCGTATTTTTGCCCTCAGTATGCAGCTTGTGATTCCTGCTTGAGTCTGCTAACCTCCTAGTTTTGGATACAAGTTAACTTTTGTTATTCCATTGTATTTTCTGCAGGAGTGCCCCAGAGATCCACAATCCAGGTGCTAATGAAAAGCATATTGTCATCAATTAGGGAAGGCAGGGAAGAGCCAGGTGCTCTCAGTTGTGATAAGATGACATTTGATTATTGTCTGATATTACTCCATCTTCCGCCTATTTAAAATAGCAGATTCCACATATTTAAAGTAGCAAATGACCTCAGCCTTCCACTAGTTATCAAAAACTTAGTTTTCCAAAACATCATCCATGGCTAAGGACGCTTTTCAGTAGTTCTGTTGGCTTCATAGGAAAAGGTCCTAGACTAGGAAGAGAAATGTTAAGTGTTCAAGGAGATTTCAGCTCAGGGCTCTTGATGAATGTCTTCTTTATTCTCTAATGCTGGACAAAGCTTAGATGATACGTCATAAAGAACAATATGTAGGATCCGAGTTCGTCTGTTCAAGATAGGTCAAATGTAACCTGGATTAGGTGTGGGGAGAGGAGCCATGCTGAATGGAGGTTGGAGAGCCCCTTGTACGAGAGTTGACTGAACGGGTTTAGCTTGTGTAGTCTAGTAAGACTGATTACTATCTATAAATACAGTAGTGGGATAAAGGAGAATGAAGTGCTATTTAAGTCAAAAGAAAAAAAAAGGTTAAGCACCTGTAAATATGTCTGCTCTAGATATGAGAAAATGTTTTCCAAAATCTTCCTATTTCGGTTCTGGGGACAGGAAACCTTACTTCTTATGCTTTGTAAACTAACGGAAAGAATTTTATAATGTGATATATATAATGTTGCAGGTGGGGTTTGCAACTGATGATTCAGGGTGTTCGTTTCAGTCTTTAATTCGAGGGATTTACGAATATATCTTCTTATAGCTCCCTATGAGAAACTGCATTCTCCCCACCTTACAAATGTCGGAAAATGAGATGATGGGACTCGTCTGGTGCCATACATTAAAACAGGGAAAGAGAGACAAGAACTAGAAAGTGAAGTCATCCTAGTTCTATTCCGGTGTTGTTGCCTGTAGGAAGCAGTGCCTTGCTTTTAGAGATATTTGTCATGCAGCGAGAAAATTGCAGCCAAAGTACATGGGTGACTTACCTGAATTTCTAAATGTTTGGGCAGCTTTCACTGAGGAGCCAGAGAACTAACCCAGAAATAAGTCGCCACCAATTGATGTTTTAAATGATTTAAAGGACAAGTACTGGAATTTATTTTACATAGCGATTTTTAAATATACTGAATTTTAAAAGGCTTCATAGGCCAAATCATGCTAGATCATTAGTCTGTTGTAGAAGCTCTAATGAAGTTACTTATCTGTTAATCAAGACTTTAGGTCTTAACTTTTTTACATTAAATATTCTAATAAGACTTCAGTACTTTTACAAAGTTGCTTGCAAAGCTATAGAACTATACAACATTCTGCTTTTAACATTTCTAAAAAAAAAACCTTTTTATTTGGTTCTTGAATTCTCCCCCGCTCCGCATCTAATAGGAGTTTAATGTTTCTGAACTATGTGGTAAATCATCACGAGGATAGTCTGTAAAACTTCTAGAGACACTTTAGTAAAACTGTGCTAAAGGCCATCAGTGATGCTGACTAAACGAGTGTCATAATGTAGCATAGTCCTGTTTTCAGTTTAGACAAAATCTTTTATATTCTTTTAGCCATTTGCAGATGTCAGTGTGAAAGAGATGCATTTCTGTAACTGAGATTTCTTGAATGTGTTATAACTGAATGGAGTGTTTTGGCAACTGTTAAAAGTTTTGGGTCTTAAATATGTTTCATGACATTATCAGCCTTCAAATTTACCGTAATAAAATATATTGTGGTTTTGTATTCTTAATAGATCTAAATCAGAAAGCACTAATTTATGTTATTCTTTATGGAAATTGGTGGTGCAATGGGAATTTTAATGTGTATATGTGACCAATGAGGTAAAAGACACTACCTATGGCTTAGGAAGTTTTTGAACTATGAATTGTTGAAGGTCAGAAGAGTATTCTGGGGAAATGCTAGTACACATTTGCTTTTTTTTTTCCTTTTGCTGTTTCCTAGGCATCTGCGACTGGCCATTGCAAGAATCAGTGTTCTGGGCTAGGTGGACCTTTGGCATGGTTTAGTGGAATTAGTCTGTTATATGGGTAGAGTAAATAATTCTGCAGTATTACCTGAACTTTCCAGTACTTCATTTATTATGTTGTCTGATTGCTACAACTGTGATCATTTCACGTAGTTTCATTGCTGATGTACAGAAAAGTCTGTATTCCTCAAAACAAGCTTGTGTATGTGCTTCGTATCGTTACTCTCTTCTGGATTTTTTTAAAGACGCATTGATCTCCAAGCTTCCTTAAAAATAAATATATAGTATAACAAAACTTGCAAGATTTCAGCTTAAAAAGAAAAGCTACAAAATGTGGAGGCTGACTTGCCAGATTACATTCACAGAGAATGGAAATGTGCTTATATTAGTAACCTTTTGCTTGCCTAAAATCTTATTGGTTTTACTGTTTGTTTTTGTAGCACTAATTTAACATCATGGCTTTCCAGTTCACTTGAATATGCAGTAGCCCATGCTGTGCTGATGTTCAGTTCACTCACATTCACTCTTAAAAACTTTTCAGTGAAAATGTGTTGAATGAAACAAACACAAATAGGTGGCAATTCGTTATAATGCTTAGAATAGCTTAACAGACAAAGGTTGAGAAACACTTCAATTAAGATCTATTCTTTGGGGTTTTTTTAACGTTTTACATAACTAGTGCTCCGATATGCTGCTCTTTACAAGAGTCAAGGCTCTCACTGAAATTAGTCATTGAAGAATTTGATTGGACTTCACCAGTATTGTTGACAAACATTTTAATAAGCTTACTGGATTTCTAAAGACAGCACAAGCTCTCTTATTATGCTTCCCTCTTCTTTAAGGTTTATTTTACATTTTTTTACTTCTAAACAAGCTACATTGCCAAGTTTGGATATCTGAATTATTATGCTGTGCACATGAGTATGTATGTATCATATAATGACGGGACTGATGACACTTCAGCAATACTAGTATTTGTATAAGTGACCAGTAAGGGGTATTTCAGGTGTCAGTTTGACTCAGAACAAATACTCTCTCTCCAGAAGGTTTGTTGCTACAATAAATATTACAATACCAAATGTATTTGGGCTCTTCTTTTTGGCTGTGATTCTTTTTGGTTTTTTCTTTTTTTGAACAAGAATACTGAGGAGATAGCTTAGCAGAGCTGACAGTGAACTTGATGTACAGTATATTTAACTTTACAAACTTAACATTAAGCTCTGTTCAAGGTTGTAGCTGAGATGCCAGCTACTGTTGTATTTTGTTAAATTACTGAATTGCAAAGGTTAAAGATTTCAAATGAGGTAGAGGGGATGGAAGATCAGAGTTCTTGTTCTGCAGAAGCTAGCAGGTTTAGCATCAGAACTTAGTTAACTTCTTGCCTGCTTACATGCTTTAAATAAAATAAAAAAGTCAAGTCAGCCTGCACTGTCAGTATCCTGCTGATATACACCACTAGCTTTCTGGAAATTTCAGTTGGTTCAGTAGTTTTGGAGCTAGTGGTAACACAAGTGTGCAAGCAAATTCTAGCTCCCTGTAGGTTTCGCTGATTATAATGAAGACTTGTCTTGCTCAATAACAAGAACACTTCAATGAAGAATAGTCACAGTGATACCTAAGACTTAATTTTCTTGAAGTTCATAGTTGTTTTAAAACTGTTCTTTTTGTAGGCTCTTACATGTTTTGCATGAGATAGTTTAACTCAGCCCAAAGCAATTTTTTAAAACTGTATGGTTATAAATTTCTAAGATGATGATGAATGGGTTCCTTATACCTAGCTTTATCTGTTGCATGTGAATAAATTGCATGAGTAAGAAAAATAGCAGTAAAAGGATTATTGAACGTATAAAACTGGAATTTAATAGCTGGAGCTTTTTTTCTTAAAGAAAGCAAAGATTGAAACTTACTGCCATCCAATTGTAAAAAAATTTTTGCTCTTCTAGCAACTTGAAGGTATTGAAGTAAGGCAACAAGCTGTATTTCTCTGTCTTATAAATGACGTTATGAATAATACACGAGACCTTATATAAAGATTGAAGGCTCATGAAATAATGTAAATGTAAGGGCGAAAGAAATTAATAGTTTTCTTTTTTTTTTAAAGTACAAAATCTATTACTTTTTTATTAAGGGAAACAAAATAAGTTAGGTGGAATATATTTTGTTTGTCTCTTTTGTTTTCAAGGTTTGGCTTGAGCAACAAGTTTGATACAGAATTTCCTTCTGTTCTGACAGGGAAGGTAAGTGTGAGATTAAACTGTTCTTTTAAATGGAAAGATCCAGTGCGTCCAGTGATTTTTGTGTTACAAATATGTGGTCATGAATCCGCAGCGCAGGCCAGCACTGCACTGAAGACTGTTGAATTAACTCTGTCCTGTATGAACTAGCTGGTTGATGACCAGTCTCTATAGTGTACTTTGAAACCAGAAAAAGTGATTGCCAGTGATCGCTGTCATTATTGACATGCTAAACACAGAAAAGTTCAACATGGCATCATACTGTTTTCATGCAGGCACTCTACATGAAAGCAAGACTCATTTAACCTTGCTTTATAGATATCTGGAGTTCATGCTACCTCCTGTATGAATGAAATTATTTCAAATACCAGACCTCTCTTTTTAATATGTCTGGCAAGCCTTGAGTTTATATTTAGACAGATCTCGGGAAGAGAATCTGTCTTATCTGAAACTTTAAGGAACAAAACATTATAGTGTTAAGTCTACAAATTAAGTAGGTTTTTAGTATTTTCAGAAATATAGTAATTGTTTAGTTCTGAAAATTAGTGGTGACAAGTCTCTTGCTTTCTCAGGAGTCCTGTCATCTTACTAAATGCAAGTTTAATAAATACTCATTTGTAGCTATTAATTCATGAAATCTTGTAACAAAATTCTTCGTTATGGTCCTAAATTCTTTTCATAATACTTTGGGGTGTTTTTTTTTTTTTTTTTGACTTTTAAATTTTGAATTCTTTTTCTCTTGGATATTTTTTCTTTCTGCTGTTTTACTCTCTAGTGCTTTTCTTTTGCTTCATTTTATGTCCCTCTTGTGTATCTTTTCCAGAATTTGCGAGGAAAAAGTTTATTTGGCACTTACTACTTTCTCTAATGTCATACCATACAGTTACACTACCTCTGCAGCCTCTTGCAGTAGCTGTTGAGTCATATTAACAAATAATCTAAAATGCAGCTGGATGGCGTCTCCTGGTTCTGCCAAATCCATCTGGGGTTTTTCTCCTTCATTTTCACCCTAGAGTATAATGAATAAAATACTTGTGTTGAATTTGTCCAGCTTTTTTGACACCAGTATAATTGAAAAGCAGGTTGCTCTTTGGAGTTTTTGGCTCTTAAAAGACAGCCTGGGAGCTCTGGCCTTGCTTCAGAATCTCACTGAGCTCAAAAGGAGTCGTCTTACTGATTCCATAGTGTCTTATGTGAGGGCTGGTGATAACACCATTTGCATTTCACTACCTTGCATGTCTAAGGTTTATTCTTTTCTGCGAAGCTGTTTCTGATCACTGAAAAGCCACAGAATACTTTTTGGAAATAACAGGTTTTGTGTTCTTTTAGCCAAGATGTAATTTGTTACAAATAAGCCTATAGAAAATACCTAGCAGGAAATGTTAAAACTTAATTTAATTATTTAATATCTTCTCTTTCTGTCTCTCTAAAATATGTTTGTGTGTATTAAAAAAACCAAAACAAACCCAAGCCCCCAAACCTATACTTTTTAATACGAGCATCAATGCCTATCACATTTTCTACTTTATTGTCCTCCTCTTGTTAAATAGACAGTGAACAAAAGTTTAATTTAAAGTTCAGTTGGCTGCTTGGACTTAATCTAGCAAAAAGAGGAAAGAGGAAGTTCTTTGCTTCTACTTGGCATTTACACTTCTTGTTCTATAGATCTAATCAGTGACAGCATAAATCACATGAGCAGGGATTTGCTGTATATAGGTATGCTTCTGCTGAGAATCTTGATACCCTGTTTTTCTCATATGTGGATTGGAGGGGCTTTCTGAGTAAGAAGTCCTTGAAAATAAATTAGTTCCCTTTTGTGAGGGGAAAACACCAATCAAATGAGGTAGTAAACACATTTTTTCTCACTGCCTGCCACACGCTGCCATGAAAGACATTAAAAACCACAGTTGTGGGTTTTTTGGTTTTTAATACTTTCATGAATTGCAAGAAATAAATAATCTGCTTCTCCCACTGGTTGTGGCAGTCAATCACCTTTATCCCTATTGAAAATGAAAACTCAGTCAGTTTTTTCCAGTAAGTAGGTTTTCTTCAAATACCCTGATAAATAATTCACAGTAATAAGCATTGTAGTCAATTGATACACCACTTTAAGATCTTTTATTGTTCTTAAAATACAAATTTTTACTTTTTATGAAATCACAATTTATGAATAGCATAGTGACTGTTTATATTAACAGTTTGTGATTAAAATGCTTACAATGAACTTGGATTAGTACATAGCTAAGGCAATGTCATACTTTATTCAGAATGTCTGTTTAACATTAAGTTTAATGGCTTTGTTGTCCAATGTGAATTGATATTAATAATATATCCCATCTGCTAATGGAGTGTAAAAGATGAAGCCATTAGGTGGGGTTGATAAATTTCTCTATGGTATTTTTAATAAATGCAGGTGAAGATCTAGGTTTTTAAACACAGGATGAAAAGCTATCCAATGCATGATAAAAATCCTAAATAGATAAAAATATCTAGCTACACCTTTCTCCCAGAAGCACTAACTTTCTGGATTTATGCCACTGTGTAGTCTTAGGAAGTTACTTAAGCTTCCTGACCCTCAGTTTGTCCATCTACATAATGATGATAGTAAACCTTCTGCTAATTTTCGATTTTTAAAATCTGAAATACCCCTCCTTCTTCACCCATCTCCCCTACCTCCTCGTCTCCCAGTTTTTACAGAGTCTGGATAGTTACTGTAAATTAGCCTAGAGCTAAGATGCATGTAATTACATCTTAAATATTTAATTGAGACATGTTTGTTGCTTTTTTGGGGAGAGGTGAATGTGTATATTTGAGGATAAAACAAGAAAGGGAAGGAAAATATCAGGTAGGTCAGATGTTGGGCCTAGCTAGTTCAGCTAGATTGACTTAATATTTATCTTGCAGGATGAGACGCAAGCTTCAGCTGGTTTATAAATACTGAGCTAGGCTTTCGAACAGTGCATTCTTTTCAATGGAATATTTTAAGAAAAGATTTGACTACACTTAATACAGAGGCAATATTTAACTTCTAATAATGTGATTGAACTTTGGCCTAAATTTAAATTCTAGCTAAATTTAAATTCTGTGTGCTACAGTTTTATAGGATTATTAATTCTTTTAAAACAAGCATTAAAAGCTTTTAACAAAATACTCTTTATGATATATGGCACAATAGCTCACAGTGCTCCAGGTGACAAGAAAATGATGGAGGCAGTGAACCTTAAGGAAGAAAGCAGAGTTTCCTGCCCTGATGTTAAAACAGTAAGGGTCCTACCCAGAGATTACTGTGCAATGCAGGGAAATGTAAGCCATAAAATGTGCTCTTGGTATTGTGATCCCATTGCAACATGTGATTGATAGGGTTTGTGATCATGATGATTGAAGGAGAAAGATCAGGCCTGCTGGGCTTTACTTGCTCTCTTCCTGTGTTTGTAGATTCTCTTGCATCCTGTTGTAAAATATTATGACACCCCCTCCTTTCCTTTTATGTTTTTTTTTTTTACCCTCCCTTAAAGACCTAAAAGGAACTAATGTCTCTTTACAAGGTGTACTGCACAGCCAGGAGCTATGTACTTATCTCATTCTTTTCAAGACCCAGACAGAAACTTTCCAAGAGACTTTCCAAAATTACTCAAAATTAGGCTTTCTTAGGGAGCTTTCTTTGTGCAGGAGGCGCTGTTAATTCTCTGTTTGTTTGAAATACATTAGTCATTTCATATTACTCTTTCAATATCTGTATCTGCAAGAAAGATGAGATTTAAAATTATGCCAGAAAATCAACAAAATTCTTTGTTGACTGGTTCATTTGGATACCATTTTATTATTAAATTGGAACAGTTATTTTATTTACAGATATTTCATTCTTTGTCACTGTGTAACAATGCTTAACTGTTACTGAGCTGTAAACTGAGAGCAACAAAACTGTGTTTTGCTTCTATTAATCACAGAATGATGCTTATCTTGGTCACCAGTTCCTTTAGTTTCAAATGAAGATGTGTCATTGACTGACAGAAATATTTATTGTGATTACATTTCCTAAAGGGAGAACTATATCCAATAGTTTGGGTTAGCCAAAACCATCTTAAGTAATTTCGTCCTATGTTGCAGCACCTTTACATGAAAGTATTTGGTGCATTAGCAGGTAGTAATGGTGCTTTCATAATACTATATTAAGGTAAACATCATACCAAAATTTCTGAAATACAAATTTTCTCTGTTTCTTGGTGGCATCCAAAGTTGGCTTCTAGTTTAGCCTTTTGCAGTGCTATGCTCTACAGGAAGGCGAGTACTTCAACATTGTTCTTACAAAGTAGCATCAAACCGTTAACCTGATGTGAACAGTGACTCCCTTGAAAGTAGCACAGAGATAGGGAATCTCACCATCCCTATGCTTTCTTGTTAGGTCCCAAATGTTTCTGGCAGCTGTGATCTAAGAATCTGGTTGACTTCTTTTCATGTTAGATGTTATCACTGATGATAAGGTTTCTTCATGTTAAACTAAATTCTAGACTGTTCCATTCCGTTGTCTTCGGTAGGTTTGTACAGCTGTATTTTGGGGTTGGGGTGTGTTGTTGTCAAGGTCCAGTAAACTTTGTGTCTAATAAAAAAAGGAAAAATTCTCTTTTCTTAGTGGGATTCATTGCAAAAGTACTAATGGGGTCAAGAAAAGAAACTACTTATTTTTATCTTTCAAATAAACAGAATGGTGCATGTACAAATTTCAAAAGACTTATCAAAGAAGGTGCCATTTGTGTACATCTGTGTTAAGAACATGTAAACTTCCTTAAGAGCTGAGAATGCTAATTTGTTAATATACGTAATCTCAATTTACTTTGAAGCATGTCTGACTGCAGAAGCTGTACAATGTTACCTGTACTGCATACAACAACCCAATTGTACTTCACTACAAAACTTGCTCCCCCATTGAAGATGAAATGGTCTTACTCACGTGCACCTGATATTTGTCGTATCCTAAATACAAGAGTCAGCATTGCCAAAGAGATCTGTAAAACCTTCTGCTTCAGATAAACGCAAGGACAGGCTAGTTTTCCACATTGCAACGTGATTTTTGTTCTGTTCATTGAAAGTGTCCCAATACATGGGATTTCTGGGTTTTTTTGCCATTTTCCTTTTTTTTTCCCCCAACTAAGATGTCTGTTGTAAAATATATTTAAATGTTGATGTTCCAGTCAGTCTAAAGAAAATTTTTTTACTTGCTCCATTTGTATATGTAAAAAGACTTATAAGAAAGTCTATTTAATATCGGGGGGGAGTCTGTACAATTGCAAAAGAAATACTTTCTGTACACTTATTAATTCCAGCTATAAAATAATCACAATGTTAAATTATGTTCTTATATTATTAACTGTAGGCCTGGCTTGTGTACAAACCCAGATGACCTCTGACTCTATACTGCATGGTGATCTGAATGGCCAGGAAACAGATGTTGTATTTATTTACTCCCTTTTCCTGCAATGTTTTAATGAATTTAGCTCTTGTGAATAGGCGGAGGTAGCAGAATCAGGTCCTCTCCATTTCCTGTCCCATAGTTTTGCTCCTTTGGTGAAAGGAGTCTTTGTCATTAAATTAATGCTTTTGTTGTTGTTGCCCTTGTTTGCAGAATCAAATGAACAGAGGTGGGCTTGCTTGGTTGGAAGGGTTATGTAGTAGTTGCACAGCTTTGTATACTGACTAATTCTAGGGGTTTTTTTCTTCAACATGGCAAGTAGTTAGGGAAGTTTGTTTTGGGTTTTTTTTTTTTTTGAGTTGTTGTGCCTGTCTGGTCAAGTCTATTGAAGTTGGATCTGATTATTCTGCTTTGTGCGTTCTGATGCTGGATTGTGTTACAGTTAAGAGTGCCATCTTGGAGTCAATATCACAAATCTGTATTCGACTTGTCAGATACAAGTTATTTAGATTCTGTAGAGAGATGAGGGATTTGGGGTATGTAAATAGGTAAGTGGTCTCACTCTTTTGTAAGAAACATGCTTCTATCAGAGAAAGGAGCTTATTTCTGATAGAAAATACGTTTTTCCACTGTGACTCTACGGTGGCAATATACAGAAAATATTGAGTAAGCTCTGCTGAATATTCCTTAATTTAAATAAGTTTGTTTTCAACATAATCCTGTACAAGATGCATTTCTTTGCCTTGAATATAATCCAGTATAATTCCCTATTTTAGGAAGCAGCCACAAGTGAAGTTGTGGCCTCGTGTCGATATGGACCACTTCAGGAATTTATTTGTGGACAGAGGTCCACCTTCACCCAGGCACAGTGTAGACTTGCATTGGTATGAAATTAATTTGGACAATATTATGCTTTTTTCTATGTGACACACAAGTGTTTTTACTACGAAGCTGTCCCACATTACCTTGGAAACCAGTTATCTGTCATTCTTCCTTTTTTTTTTTGGTTGGCATAGCCAGTGCATATGTTGCACAGCTGTGTCCCGCTTCTAGTTTTGTTTGGGGCCACTATGTTATCAGGACAATTGATTTATTAATGGTGCAATAAATAAGGATGAGGCTGTTCATCTAAGCAATGTTTAGCTTTTTAATGCAAGTTTTTGCAAAGCATGCACCATAAATAAAGTTGTTACAAGAAAGTGACTTTTCATGCTCACTGGGTGACCAGTGTTTTAGAAGATGGGGTCATATTGTATAATGGTATTATGTTTCATTTACATTTTAACTTGTAGAGGCAATTATTGAGAAAATATACCTGTAATGGCTTTCCACTAAAGTTCAGCACTTCTATTGCAGGTTGCCCCAGAAGAATTCAAGACCAGTATCAGTCGTGTGAATGCCTGTTTAAGAAAGAATCTCCCTGTCAATGTAAAATGGCTGCTTTGTGGCTGTCTGTGTTGCTGCTGCACACTGGGCTGTAGCCTGTGGCCTGTAGTCTGTCTTAACAAAAGAGTAAGTACATGTTTTATTCTTCTTATTCTATTTATTTTGCAATTACTGATAACATTAAATAATGTTTAATAGTATCACCCCGTTTCAAAACCCTTTTTTTGTCTCACTTGCATTCAAAAGGTTATTCCATTTTCCATTCCTTAGAAAATAGAAAAAATATATTTGTCGATGAAGTAAATGATACCAAATTACCAATTGAATTAATAGTCTTAGGAATAGCTAATCCCATTTCGGTTCGAAGAACAGGATGGAGTATATGACACCTGAATTTCCAGGATTTCTAAAGGTCTAAGAATTGAATTAAATGAGTGCAGAACTGGACATTGACCTTCAAAGACTGAACTGGAGTGAAAATTACTTTTCCTCTTCACACACACCCCCCCACACACTCCAGAATGAATTTTTTTTTTAATTAAAAAATCAGTTTTTTGTATATAATAGTTACCGTAACATTTCTGAGCTGTGGTTTATTTGACATGTTTTACTGTGCTGTTTCTATGAAGAACAAACACAAATTTGTTTTCTATTCAGGAAGTCTAAAGACTTCCGTTTTTTTATTCTTTCAATTTTTTTCAACAGAAAGTTGACAACTCTTGTAATCAGTTCCAAAGCAATAATTCTGAAAAGCACTTTAGCAATATCAAGTAAACATGATCCTAATTACTTCTATGGTTTACATTTAGAGTTTATTATCAAGGCAATGAATGTTTAGGAAATACATAAATAGGTATAGTGTCATGATATTCTTTGCAGCTACATACTTTGTAAGATTTATGGCTATAAGTCTTATTATCCACTAGTGTAAATAGTTTGTAAGTGCACGAGGAAAAAAAACTCTCATGCTTGTCAATTTAATTACAGGAAAAGATCTTAAGTAAAAATCTGTTAAAAAGTAATACTTCTGGCTTTTGAGAGTTTGATCTTTAATAAAACAAGCTGAAAGCAAAAACTAGGAGTAGGCATTGCTTTTCAGAGAAAATAAAACAGAAGTTTTGCCAAACTTTCCAACTTGCTCAAGAAAATAACAGTTGCGTTGACTGGCATTGAGGTTTTGGTTAAAAAAAAATGAAATGCACTAAAGGCATAGTATGTTAACTTGTTGAACTGCTAATCACTGAAGCCTATATTACTAAGAAGTTACAGGACTTGTTTTAGCTCGTTTTAACTGCCTTTATAAACATTCTTATTGCAGAGGAATATGCTTGAGATATACAGATGGAGTATTTGCAGTTTTAAAACCATATTTAATATTCTTGTGCTAATGAAAATCTAAATAAATGCCCATGTGATGTAGCGTTAATATAATTCTCAAGGGTACAAATAATATGTATCAAGTAGGAGTAGGGAAGATCATGTTACTTCTGTGGGTATGTGTCTACATACATGAGAGCAATTTGATCACTCTAACAATCACAAGTATAAGATAGGTTTTAATTCTCTCTTGCGGTGGCTTGAACCCGGCCAGCAACTAAGCACCCACCAGCCACTTGCTTACTCATCCCCCCCACCCCAAGCAGAATGGGGGAGAGAATCAGAAGAGCAAAAGTAAGAAAAACTCATGTGTTGAGATAAAGACAGTTTAATAAGCAAAGGAGAAAAAGGGAAGAAAACCCAAGTGATGCAAAGGCAAATCACTCACTACCTCCTACCAGCAGACTGATGCGCAGCCTGTCTCTGGCTGCTTTGGAAAGAATAGCCCTCATTTTTATTGCTGAGCATGACGTTATATGGTATGGAAGTATCCCTTTGGTCAATGCTGTTCAGCAATAGCTAAAATATTGATGTGGTATCAACACTATTTTCGTCGTAGATCTAAAACACAGCACCGTACTAGCTGCTGTGAAGAAAATTAACTCCAGCCCAGCCAGTCCCCGTACACTCGTCTAGCAACAAAAGCATTATGAGATCCAAAGGCTGGAATATAAAACTAAGACAGTTGAAACAGGAGACAACATGTACTTTTTAATTCCAAGGATAGCTTCGTCATTGGAAAAACTTACAAAGAAGTGGCGGATCGTCCACCATTAAGTCTTTGACTCAGGATTGCATAGCTTTGTATCTTTTTTTTAATGAGATGGTGATCACCTACCATTATTAGCTTTAGCAAAGAAATTGGTGGATGGAATTCTATGGCATACCATGCAGGAACAAGAGTAGATCATCACAGTGGTCTTTTTGTGACCTTAAAAATCACTGAAACTCCCAAAATCTTCTCCTCTCCCACAATTTTGGAAAGAGCAGAACATGAAGATCATAAGCACTTTGGTATCCAAGAGTTGAAAATACAGGCACTGTTTGTTGTGAGCTGGAGTTCTGTGGTGTTGAGATTTTTTTCAGGATTCAGATAACAATTACATTAGCAAAATCTGGAAATTACATGTATGTAGATTACATGTTGCCAGTAGACCACCTGTAGAGAGTGCAGTATTTGGCCAAGAGAATATGGGAAAGTCTCTCTTGTTGGCTTGGCTACGGGAGGCAAAAATACAAAATGCAAAAGGATCTCTTACTAAGTAAATGAATTCTGGGAAAGTTGCAGTCCTAAGTTAACAGAAAACCCATGGGTGTTTTCTTTTTTTTCTGAAGCAGATCTGATGTTGAGGTGTGGGGAGTTGAAATGGTAGGACTTCCATTTATAATTTCTCTTTTGTTTGGTTCTACTTTTATAAAACTAACTTATTTTAAATTAATCTTAAGCCAGAAATGCAATAGTAAGATTCTTCTGGATGAGGCTGGCTACTGAATCATTTATAATACAGTTTTGACTTACTTTTTAGACTAGAAGATCAATTCAGAAGTTATTAGAATGGGAAAATAACAGACTATATCATAAGGTAAGAAAAGTTGGAGTGCTTGTTTTCTTCAGCTTTAAGAATAGTAGGTTTTTTTGCATAACTGGCACGTAGAAATTTTACGTTCTTGTTATAATTCTATACTGTATACTGATCTTAAACCTGTGTCTGAAGTGTTCCAGATCCTAATAATTTGATATTGCTTATGCTTGTTACGTTACTCATCAAAACAATGCTGTGGTATGCATTAATCCTTTGATAATTATTTTCTTAGCTTGGTTTGCACTGGAAGCTGAGTAAAAGGAAATGCGAAACTAGCAATATGATGGAATATGTAAGTATTACTTCTGTTACTTATTTGGTATTCAACATACGTATGATTTCATAGGGAAAATCCTTAACTTACTAGACTGTCACCTATCTGAAAAAATCTCTCAGAAAAAACGCAGTCGTGTTTGACATACACCCGTGAAGGCCACTTTTAACAAGAGCAGCCATGGCATACATTGAGACTTGGAAATTGTCACCTCTAAACATGTTTTCTCTTCATAACAATTCTATGTTTGCACAGCGGGTACACTTGTTTTGGTCTGTAATTTGTAATGAGGGAGACCCACTGGGAGTTTGTGCATTGGTGTGATTCCCACACCAGTCCATAGTTCTTTAACACTTATCCACCTTTTCCATTGATATTCATAATTACTTTGATTCAAATTCTTTGTGCAGAAATATTGCAATTTTATAGTAGTGTGTTCTTTGTCCGGATCTTTTTTTCTTTTTTGCTAGCTCTGAATTTCATAAAGTTTTAACCAAGACAGACAGGCCATTTAGGAAAGCAGAATTCGAAATATTTCTGTGGTCCTGCTACTCCCCCGTCCATTTTCATGTATAGTCATGAAGATTGTGTAGGCTTGAAGAAAAGAGATAGTTAGCCCAAAAAAGTCAAGTGTCCAGAAGCCCTGTTATTTCAAAATGACTGAAATCTCTGCTTTGTTGTTCTAGGAAACATTCCCTCCTTACAGGATATCTCAGATATGTTTAGTCTTATGTACTAGCTAATGTTGCATGGAAATTGTGCTGAAGGTTTGAACTTTTTGGTTACTGTGTTCTGTTCTTGTCTTT
The DNA here is from genome assembly GCF_964195595.1 of Calonectris borealis. Taxonomy (NCBI): domain Eukaryota; kingdom Metazoa; phylum Chordata; class Aves; order Procellariiformes; family Procellariidae; genus Calonectris; species Calonectris borealis. Next base: position 22,351,336 of record NC_134324.1, on the reverse strand, counting down.
TTCCCTTCTTCAACAGGTAATATTAATAGAGTTCTTACCAAAATATCCCATATTTCGACCTGACTGAGGAACAGCATTTGATCTTTCATGTTACCTGTCATTTTCTACCCTTAGTGCCTTGTAGATGATTTTGGAAAGAAGATGGTCTACTTTGCTGTGACTTAAAAATGTTCTTCAGTAGAATATCTTCCTTGCTACGTTATTTTCTTTTGTTAAGAAGAGAACAATTTGCACATTTTTTTTATGTTAAATGAGGCTTCTATGTTGCACTCTGAATTTTTAACATTAACTGATATAGTTGCCACTAGGGATCTAACATCAGTGCTGCTTAAACTTGTTCTGAGCATGCTGCCTTATTAATTTCTATATTTGCTGTCCTCAAACATGCATCCTAATGCCGTGTCATACTATATTTCATTCTAAACGTCGCAATCCTATAAACCCTCAGTAGAAATGTCCAGGTAAGCGTCTAGTAGTAATGATTTTAGTATAACTTGCTTGCATAGGACTTGCAATCAACAGCACTGGTTTTGTCCTGCACTTTGCAAAATCATCATTTACATTAGGGGGTTAATTATTTTACCCACTATGGATTTGTAAATATTGACTCTTTGCATAATGTAAAGTGTGGTATGCCAAGGTTTACAGAATGTAATATAGCTCTTACTCTATTGCCAACAGTCCGACACCGTTTTATTCATTACATTTGCTAGTATTCCTCTGATTGTATAGACCCATTCACATGCTGTTTTTATGGTAAAGCCATAATGAGTTTGTACATACTATCAGATGTGTAGGGCTCAGTTGCACTTTGTTTAGTAAATGGATGAAAAATGCATAGCATTTCTGTCTTTTTTTTTTTTTTTTTTTAAAAAAGTATTTCAGGTGTTGTTTGTAGCACCTGAAATAGGAAGTTTAAATACTGTTCACCTTTGAAAAAGTTGCATTTGTGGGGTAGATGGCAGCTGTATGGATGTCAAGTTTTGTTTTGTTTTTAAGTAAGGAAAAAAATGTTTCATAATTGGAAACCTTCGTTACTAAAGAGAAAAACTTGGAACTGCCAAATCAAAGCGGAAGTAGCACTTTCATTATTTTTGTAGTGTGATAGTATTTCAACATTTTAACAGTTAAGTGACACGGCATCCTTTCCAGTGGTAATAAACTTTATCTAAATCAGAGTAGTGTTTCAAAATATGCTGATGGGACGAAGTGGATCAGTTGAAGGGGTTCATGCATATGTTTTGCCGTTCAGGCACAGCCTGAAGAGCCACAAATGCCTTGTGGAATTCACAAGTATTTTTGAATTCTTCCCTGTTTGCCTGATCTCAGGAAGGGAAGTAATTGTAGAAAAACTTCCTGTAATGGCTGGCCTAAGCAAGACCACTTAATAATAGTAAGCAGATGAAAATTGATGCAAGTTCCCTCCCTTTCCTAACTAGAAATAAGAAATCAGAGAAAAAACAGCAAATGACTGAGTATCTTGTGATGAGTATCATCGTAAATGTCCAGGCATTTCTTTGCAGCAACTTGACCCCTTGCGACGTTATCCCAAGTTGCTTTGTAGTTCCAGGGCGACTTGGGATTTCCTCTGAATGTATTTGCATCTTTTCCAGTATGCAATATTGTATTAAAATACAGTATTTGTAAAACCATTGCATTCTAATAACTGTAGTAGGCCAGATTTCTTGTATGCAGTGTTTACAGAAGGCCAGTTTTATGCAAGTTGTTACTTGGAATCAAATTTTGTGCTATTCTTACTGACACAGCTGAGGAGTGTCAGACTCCAGTGCTTGCAGTAGTTTCCAATCACAGACTGATGCTTCAGATTCTGAAATCTGTATACTTAGTGCAGAGGTTTCATTTGACTGGTAAGATTGGTGACAACTAACTGTGTAATTGCATTTGTAACATAATGAATAAAAACCTACTGTGTTGTTTGAATTTAACGTTGGCTACACCTTGCAACTCAGATTTCTATCACAGAACCAAGCAAAGTGTTCTTTTCCAATTTTTTTTTTTTGGATGGGTGTTAACTGGAAGCAGAGAAAATACTTAATGGCAGAAAAATGCAGTATAAGCCAAAAGTGAAATAGCACACCCAATTCTATGTATTTCCCTTACAAATAAATTTCTGGAGTAATTGAAAGGAGCGTAGCTTAATTAACCAAACAATGGAAGTTTCTTACTGCTATGCCAGAACTTTGTAGTAATTTTCTTTTTTTGTGTAAGAAACTCAAGAAATCTCAGCAGGTTCTTATTTTCTTCTTTAGTGACTATATTTTCAAAATGTTTTTTTCCAACTGAGAGAACAGGCAAGCCAAATGAGAGTTCTAGTAATTGCCAGCGGTGAATGCCTAGCAGTCTTCAGTCTCCCTGCTAAAAGAAATCCTCTTCAGTCTGTGCTGACTTCATCGTATTCAGTTCAAAATTTCTCAAACTGATTCGTCTTGTTTCTGTGAAGTGCTGTGCCAAGCTGAGAGAATACCCTGAGCTACAGGAGCCCCAGTCCCTCTGGGCTGCTCCCTGGCCACCCCGTGCTGCGATACAACCAGAGATCCAAGGCAGAACAAGACGGCGGCTTTGCTTTCCCACCCTCATCCTTTTGTCCCCTTCCCGTGGGGCCGGCCACGTCCAGTGCCGCAGGCTGCTCTGCCTGCAGCAGATTGTCTGCCCTGGGTCTCTGCCGGGCACCACGAGGCACTTAAGCACAGAATATTAGTTTTTAAACTTTACATTTTAAGTATGTAAATTCTATACATTTTACTTTGTCCTTAATTATTAATTATATAGTCTTCAAACCATGAAAGGGTCTCTTCTTTTTGTCTTTCAATAGACATTTAAATATGTGGCCATAAAGCAACTAGTAACAAATATGAGAGCCAAACCTGCCATTTACATGTTTTAATAAGTAGATAAATTTGCATTAAAATGCAAAACCAGCACGCAGTATTATATTTGCATCTGAAAGACACAGGTTCCATACCTCATTTAAAGATGAAGGCAGCTGTAAGTACTGCTGTGAACTCCGTGCACTTCTGTTCTGCCTACAGGTTCTTTTTTGCCTGGGCTATCCTTTGCTTTAATATAAAAACATTCAGAGGTAATTGTATCTCATGAGCCTGAAAATCTCATTTTTGACAATAAGAAGTCGGCATGAATTTGCAAACCTATTTATGGAGGATACTTGTTAATTGGAGAAAGAATTTGTAGCAATATAACAGAGATTAATGGTAGCAAAGTGTAGTGGAAGTGGTAAAGAAAGTGCCTTGACTGGTTCCAACAAAAGAGAAAACATTGTGCAGAGAGTAAGGAGAAAAAGGAACTAGTAACTATCAATAGTGTGAGTTTGCAGCAGATTTTTAAAAGCAGTTACTGTCTACCAAGTCAATGTTTAATTTTTCATATAAACATGTTGACACTAACTTTCCTTTCTAGTTTTTATCTGGGAAATATTTGGTTTTGTATCTAGTAAGTTTTTGTATCTAAGGAGTATTGAAGTATTAACGATTACTGGCAGAGCATCAAAGCTCTTACCTACTGATTCCCCACCTGCATCTGTGAAGTTGTTTTACTATAGGAGGGAAAAAAAAAGTGTTCAAAGACATGCACAGACAAGTCTAGGAAGTGTGGATTCAGTTGTAGATGGGTGACTTTAAAACAGAAAACATTTTTGCTAAATCTGGTGTGGTCTTGGTAAATTAAAAAAAAGTTCCTATGCTTTCCTTGATAGGTACAAAACTCCATATGCAAAAACATAAACATATGTTTATTATTGTCCCACTGTGACAGTTTACTACACTTACTTGTCAACACACTACCATTAGAGCAATAAAAATGTCAAGCTATTAATATTCAATGTAAGTAATTCATCATTTTAGTAAGTAATGTTATGTGATTCTTCTGCCATTTTTTTTTGTTTTCTGCTTTTGGTGTTCTTATGATGTAATATTACTTGTACTGCTTAAGAAAAGTGGTTTTGTTTAAGCTGTATGACACTTTGTGTTCTTAACATTTTTATTCTGTTTACAAGTGAACAGCCACTTTTTTAATAGGACCTCACATCTTGAGAGTTTTTTTTTTTTTTTTATAAATTAAAATAAAATTCTAACTGAGCTCGCTTTCTACAATTTACTGCACTGGCTTGTGCCATTAAAAGAAGCTGGAAGTCAGACATGCTTAATCACTTTGAGACATTTTTCTTTAATTAAATTTAAAGATGAAAACCTTTGAATAGCGCAATGTGTTTATGGGGAAAAAAAAAACCCTCTTCTGCGTCTCTCCCTGAAGCAGTGTGCCGATCAGCTGCGAATGGAATGGCAATAGTGGTGGGTTTTCTTTAAATGAGATGCATTTCTGATGCGGGCAGATCAGGTGCTTTTATTGGGACTTTATGGTTCGGCTGGTTTAAAGAACAAGACTTAGAAAGCTTAGGAAGGCTTTCCAAAAAAGAAAACTGCAGAATGATCATCACATTTCGTCTTCCAGATAATTTGTTTGGTTGGCTTACAGACCTTCTGTGGTAAGGAGTTCTTGTAGGAGTCTCTTGCTGCAGCTCCTCTCTGAAAAGCAGAGGGTTTTCTCCTATGCTGTTGTGTTCAAAGGGAGCCTAACCTGAGCATGGATAGTGTGTGTTAGCGAAGTAGATCACTGGCTTATACAGAGGATGTGAACGTAGGACAATGCAGCCTTTTGTGTGCGTTAACAGGCTAGCTTTGTAGCTGTGAAAGCAGGACTTAAAGCCTTTGGCTCATCCCTGAGGGAAAAATACTGCATTCCTGAAATGGGCATGTGCAATGTTTTTGTTGAAAGTTGGTGGCCTCAGTTGTTTTGGACAAACACAGGAGCATCTGGGTTGACATGCTGTTTAAGCATGGAACTTTTACTGAATATTGTTTGAGAAATTTAGAGAATGTTACTGTGGTGTTAGGCCAAATACAGGAACATTGGGCTGAGTCATGAAGTTAATCCCCTGTTAGGGTTTATGAGATATAACTGCCTAGACTACTAGCAAAGGTCCATTTTAAGAATATTTGGGATTTGGCCCTGACTTCTATTGGAAGGCAATTTCAGAACTGTTCGGTGGTGAAGCTTACTATAATGTCTGTGCCAATGTATTTATAATTCTATACATGTCACGTCAGTATTGTTCTTCAGCATAAATAGTTGAAGTGTTCCAGCTGAGTTTATTTTTCTAGTTAAGCTTATAGAGACTTAAATCTTCTTAGTCTTCATTTGCTAGACAAAATGAAATGTTAGTCTCCTCTCAAAAGCGATGTTCTCTGTTTCTGATCATCCTACTTGCATTTGCTTGCATTTATTCTAGTTTGAATTCACTTTCCTTGAATAGGAGTGACCAGAAACAATCGGATATGCCAGATATTAGCTCATGGCTAAGGCACCAGGTATTTCAATGTAGATAGTTCCTTCTCTTCTGTGGCTGTATTGTATTTCTCATTCATAGCCATTTTGTGATAAATTTGGGACTTTTGCTCTTAAGTCACTCCAGTTTATACAAGCTCCGAACAGACACTCTCATTACTAGTCCCATCAGTCCAGACTCGTCATTTGACACTTTGTATCTTGAATTTCTCGATACTTGTATTACAGTGGTCCTCTCAATCCTCCAACTCTTCTTGTATATGCGCTCTCATTCCTCCTGTAAAAAAATCTTTGTCACTGACTGATTTTATCTGCAAAGTTAACAAAAATGTTTTTACTAAAAAGATTAGTTCCAAGACTGACGCCTGAATTCTGCTTGTAATTTTCTAAAAGCACTTTTACTTAGTCCCTTACCTGATTTAAATTTTTCTATTATTTCTCTATCCGACTGAACCAGTAATTTGCTTGTTGTAGTTTATCTGGTATATCTAACCTATTTGGACTTTGTTGATTTACACCTGTTTGTTTTGTAAACATGTGAACAGGGCAGATTGGGGTCTAGGCTAAACTACTGAATTTTCTGCATTTTCTGTAATCACTGGATCTGTTTAGAGAATTATCCTTTTAATATATTCACATTTTATTTCACATTCTTTATATAAGCCGTATGATCCATAGTAGCCACCTTTTGAACAGTAAATTAAAATTTCTGCAGGAAGTAGATTTATATAATCTAAGTTCACTGATAACAAATACGACCTGAGATTTCTGCTAGGAAAAAACCCACCTTTTAAGAACACTCTGGGTCACGTGGGATATCCAAAATTGTAATAAAATTGGGAGGAGGAATTACAGTAGCTCTCAGACTAAAAGGAATTTAAAATTAAATTAAAAGGCATATATTAAACAAAAGGTAATGACTGATCTGTATTTAGTGTAAATTACGTGATGTGCAAGCCTAAATGAGTAATTGAAAATTACTGGTTCTCCAGACAATACCTACAGGGATATCCTTGGACATTGATGACAATGAAGTGTCTGAATAGGGTAACAAAAGTAAAAAGGAGTTCTCATTTTGCCAGTATTGTAGACAATGCACTAACATGCCTAGTGGTTGTGATGGGTGCCCAATTTGAGATGCTTTGAAGCCATATGACTTGCAGAATATGGTCTATTAGGACTTTCTGCAAACACCACCACTGTGGTTGAGTGCCTAAAATGGCTCAGAGTGCCCAAATAATAATGGGAAGAGTTAGGAGAAACCACAGTGATATGGTACAGCTCAGCAGTGCGGGGCAGCCTATGAACTTAATTCCACACTAGTTTCCTACACTCATTTCATCCTTCATCAAAGACAAATTTATTTTGACCTTAAAATGACAGTCTATTGGATGATGAAATCTGTAGCCACAGAGGGTCAGTCCACATCTTAATCTGAGCTAGATTATGAAGTGGAAAGTTGTAAACTGAAAACTAAGAAGCCAGTTATCCCAACTGCTGTTTCCATCAAAGTACAAGTAAGTTCCTTTCAAATCTAATTTAATTCCTATTGGGCTTTTTTTTTTTTTTTAGATAATTCTCAAGTGTTTGTAAGGTTCGAGTGCTGTTTTGGGACCATCTGGGAAAAAACCCAACTATTTTAAAATCTGTTAACAGGCAACAAGACTTGTTGGCCACTGCTGAGGCTCTTCGTATGAGTGGCGATTTTCCACCTCTGTGTGAGTTAATCAGAAACCATTGGTAGTGTATGACCAGGGGATCTCAAGGGTCAACTCTCAATATACTTTGGGAGTCCTGTGCAACTGTTGTCTAATTCCTGTTCCAATTCCTACGGTGAGCATTTGTTCAGCATTTCTTTCCACCTGGAGCAGAAAGCAGGGGACAACGGGGAGGAATGGATCCTAGCCACACTTGAACCACAGAGACGAGACACTTCCAAGGTAACTTTTTGATACAGTACTTTTTTTCATTGTTGAGTGCATGGAAAAGGTAACTTGCCTTATCATTCTTTATAATTTTCGGTAGCATTGAGTAGTGCTGAAAATCACATTGCTGTAAGTTTCCATGTAGTACTGATGGAATTAAGAGCCTTGAAACTGACAGAGGGTGATGCTAACTGCTACAGCTACTCTGAAGCAGAAGCTACCAGATGGCTTTGAATTGCAGAAGCATCAGGCGCTACACCTTGAGGGTGTAAAATACGAAATTCACTTAAGAGCTGCAAAGCCAGAAATGGGTCATGTAAATCCCACCCAAAAAGTACTGAACTCTTTCATAGTGTCACCAACTGTTTTGTGAATACCGCTGTATTGGCAGAACAGCTGTTAGGATTTGTGAAATGAACACAAGTAGCGGCATTATTTGCCTCCGGTCACTTCCAAATACCTCTTTGGAAATTCCGCTGGGCTCCTCGAGCCCTTCGGGGAGCTCCCAGCAGGAGGCTTGTGAGCGTCAGGCACGAGAACCACAATGGTTGGTTGTGCTCTTCTGCTCTCCACGTTGAGCTAATTTCAGTAGCGAAACTGTCTGGAGTCTCAATGTTACCAGACTCATTGTGAAAGATTGAAGAAAATTTTGATATTTTAGAAAAGTCTAAGTGTGACATCCAGCTTGCCAAACAGCACCCTTGTAAAATGCGGGCGGTTGGCTCTGCTTGGGAAGCCGTTGTTAAACCAAGGCTGTGGTGTGTGTCGAGTCCTGCAAGGGCTGTGGCTGCAGAGCACCACGCCAGATCTCATCGGTGAGATTTATGATGTAAAGATGAAAGACTTACTGATTTGGCTGTTAGTGACAGGGAAACCCAGCGCGGTTCACGGGCCGTTGGGCTCTCGGGACAAGGCTCCAGCCTGACTGCGAGATGGAAACCTGCTTGTTCAGCTGGCAAGCGTCTGGTGTGGCTGCGGGGCAGCGACCAGTGTAACCACCCCCGCTGCTCCGCTCCGCGCTGCCGGCCGGGGTTGCGGTACAGCGGGCAGCCCCCCCTGCGAAGCGCGGGCTGAGGGAGCCCCTTCCCGCCCGAGCCGCGCTACCTCCCTTCCCGCGCGCCTCAGGCGCCGCCGCTCCCCTCGGCGCATGCGCCCTGGCGCCGCGCATGCGCTGCCCCGGCCCGTCCTGCGCCGCGGCGCTTGCCCAGGGCCCGGTGCGCGGCGCCTTTTGTAACGGCGGAGCGGGCGGCGCTAAGGCCCGGCGGCGGCCCCCGCTCCCGCGCCGGGGGGTCTCGCCCTCCTCCGCGCCTCCTTCCCCGCCCGCGGGAGCCAAAGAAAGAGCAATGGCGGCGCGTTAGCGAGGCGTCCTCGGCGCGGCCCGGCGGCTGCGGTCCTCCCCGCCCCGTGCCGACCGCAACGGATGCGCGCCTCGCCTCAGGCCCCGGCGGAAGCCTAGCGGGGCCCCGGAGGCCGCCTCCGCGTCTCCTCCTCCTCCGCCGCCTCCTCCGCCGCCTCCTCCTGCTGCGGGCGCGGGGGAGGGCGGGCAGCTCGGGGCGTCCCGCTCCCCTCAGCCCCGCGGCGCGGCGGCCATGGCCACCGAGCTGGAGCCGCCGGCGGCTGGCGCCGTGCCGGGCGCGGCGCCGCTGGAGGCGGAGGAGGACGAGGAGCACTGGCTCTACGGGGGTAGGTACCACCGCCCCCGGCCGCGCAGCCAGGCCTCGCCCCGGGCCGGGGGTGGGGGGCAATGCAACCGCATCCGCCCCCCAGCATCTCCCCCGACCCCGCCTTACGGGCCGCCCCCGGGCTTCCCTCTCGGGGGCAGGCGCTTTAGCTGCCGTTTTTTTTTGGGGGGTGGGGTGGATTATTGTCCTTTTAACAATAACACCGTGATGCACAGAGTGATGCTTTGTTACAATTTCAGTTTCCTAATCATCCAGATCTTATTAACCTGATTGATGTAGGTGAACCCCTGGGCTAGCAGGGGACTGGGGTGTGTGTGTTCAGGAAAAAGTGTAGGACTTTATTTAAACGTCTTTGTCCTCCTCATAGACTTTCCAGCTGAATACTTTTATGTTTCTTCTTCCCTGGTGTGTTAAAAGTCTATATAAAGACCTTCACAGCAGACTTAAGTTCCTTATGTGATGTTTGCCTTTACTCCTTCTGCTCTGAGACTTTGGATATGTATTTTGAATTTTGTTCTGTGTCAGTGGTGTGAGACTTCACTTCTGCAGATAGGTTTTGTTTATTGGGGTTTTTTTTTAGCTGCTCCGTTTCTAGTTGAACTTTGTTGAAAAGAGAACATTGGGGTTATAGTGCCTTGGCACTACTAGGTATTTCTGTAGCTGTGACACATTTTGTGCTTAAATGTAGCTTTTTTTCTTTCACTTGAATAATTTTCTTTATTATTATTATTGCAGATGACACCACTGGTAAGCAAGAAGATGGACCAATTTCTGGGTGAGTCCAGAGACTGTTTATTCATTATAACAATATATGCTGCAGAGAAGGTCAAGCCATGTTAAGCATAGCTTCATGAATGCTTCAGACCAACGCTGTTGCCAGAAGCAGCAGCCTATCCTTTTCCCATCCCATGGGGTCATCCCAGCTGCCACGCTTGGGCTGGCACAGCATTTATGGATTTGGAAGGTGAACCGGATTAGTCAACTGATTTGACTTAAAACTAACTTCTAACCCCTTTTTTTTTCCCCCCTCCCCGATTAGTTTTAAATTGGTTCTGGTTTCAAGTTTAATTCCCTGGGAAAAATGGTGCCTTGAGGATTGGCCTTTGTGCTGGCCTGGCATTGGTAAAATTGTGGCCTGTGCTTTAGCCTGGAAAAGCTAAAAACCTTGAGGCTAGGTTAAAATCTTGACATGATCAAATCAACAAATTATACAAGATCTATGAAATATGTGGTTTCGGTAAGACTTTGAGATAAAAGCATTGGGGACAACTCAATGATCAGTTTTGCTTTCTGTATATGGAAAGTATTGTCTGTCCTTGATCATAACTCCCCTATATTTGTAGCAGTGTATTTTGCACCAGCAGCGTTTTCTCTCAGCAGAAATACTGTCTGTTTGCTATTTTTAAATGTAACATGGTTTTCAGAAGACTTGATCTTCACTGGACTTCTGTGTGCTCAGCAGCTTCAAAAGTTCAGTTTAATATTTATTGTCCTTTAAGGTCATTTTGAATTCAGTATCTGGAATTTCTGACATTGTTTCGGATACTGTCCTACTTTTGTAGTAAGTGTCCTGTGCTTAGGGAATATGAAAACTTGTTCAAAAACAAGTTTTAGGCAGACTTGGTAAATTGTTACCTAAAATCATCAAATGAGTTTTGTGAGAAGGAACAACTTTTAGTTTAGATAGAAATTTACTGCTAACTTGCATAAATCTATTGTTCCTTGTCACTTTCATCTGAATGTAATTTTACTTTACAAGCAGGATTAAAAATCTGAATTTCCAGCAACTGTCTCCAATAACTGCAAGATGTGTGAAGGAAAAGTATTCATGGTCATGCTAGCTCTCCTTTTTTTTTTTCTTCCCCCCCCCCTCTTTTTTTTTTTCCCCTTTTCTTTGTTGCACAATGAGAGTCTTCCTAAATGAAGAGCTGTGGGGTGTTTTAAGAAAAATGACTCTTTGTTCGCTACGTTGTCGAGGGCTGCAGTTCCAGGGATACATTGCTAGCTTGTTTGTCTCTACCCGCGAAGCAGAAATCAGTATAGTGCGGCATGCAGTATCCATTAACATTCCTTAGCCTAAAGGATGCATTAAATACCAGCAGTCTGTACAGGATGCTGTTACATCAGCAATACACAGGGTTATGCTGGCATTCTGGGGAAATGAAATAGCTGCGACATTTTTTTGCACGCAGATGATGGCTGTGGACCTGTCAGATTGTTTGCTTCCCAGGAATGAACAGGTTAGGGAAAGACTGTTACTTAGCAAATGTTTATTTGAACTCCAATTCATAAATTTTAATGCACACCCACAGATACTTCATGTGACTTGAAGCTGAAGGTAATACTTGTCACTCTTCCTTAATTCAGTCATCTTGGATTCTTGAGAAAATTCTGGGGTTGAGGTCAATGTTATGATTTGCTTGGATTTGGCAAACAAAATGCAAAAGGTTTTGGAGCCATCTGTGAGATTTTCTCCAGTGGTACATCTTTTGGTCCTTAAGTAATAGCCTATGTCTGCAACTTTGAAGTACTTTTAGAGGCTGATTTTCCCTTAGACATCTTGGCTACCTTTCATAACTTAAAGTATCTTCAGCTGTCACCTCAGGAACTTGGCAAAATGGGACCTGTGCTTCCTTGGTTAGCTGCTGAAGCTTCATTCTTTCTTTTTGATCTTGGCTTGATTGTTGAATTTCTTCGTATATGGAGCTTTTCTAATATGGGACCTTCAGTAACTGCTCAAATTGTTCTTTTTTTATGCTCAGTAACTGCTTTCTGAGTTGCGTTAGCGTGACCTTTTGGCTTACTTGTTTGGTGTTCTCCTTTCCTGCCGCCTCTGAAATGGCTTTAATCTGACCAGTGTTTGGATTCTGTTAGGTGTTACATATGTTTCTTTTTGAAGATATTCTTGTGTATGTTCATTATCCGACATAGGGTTTTAAATTAATAGCAACGTCCCTACAAAGTACTGGTGGAGAATTGGGTTTCCTGGGCCTGGGCTATTCTAATTGTCTCTTTTGAAAAGCCAGAATTATTTTGAAGTTCTACTAGGTTTTACCTACAACATTACAAAATCTCTTTGTTTTTTAGTTTTGTAACACTTAGCATACTCTTTTCTAGCATGTGTATACCAATTTGACTTTCTTGCTTGGCTAATGCAGTAAACAATGTTAACATTTGTACGAACTCCTTAAATGGAGGTAAATCTGAACTTGACCATTGTTGCATTAGGACGAATTTGTAATGAATGAGAAGATTGGGTGGATAACTGTCTTTTTTTCTTTCAATTTTAACTACTCATTAATGTAAGCTATTTGTAGAAACACTAAAATCACTTTTTCCTTAATTTCTACGGGACAGATGCCCTTGCTGCTTGCTAAATATATATATAATTATTAGCATCCTTAAGAACAAGGTGAAGTTTTGCTTATTATGGTCTTATTCCTATCAGTTGTGATTGTGCTGAACCGAAGCTGAAAGATATTATAGCTGCCACTTATATATTAGGTGTTGAGTGGTGTTTGGCTAGGCAGCCATGCTGTCTGTCAGGCGCTCTTTGGAAGCTAAACGGATTCTTTCCAACAAAAGCAAAGCCAAGCAAGGATGATTAATTTTTTGTCATATAGTTGAGCTAACTGCCAGCAGAATAAACACACTATATGAATAAAGCCATTATGTGAAAGTCACCTGGACTAATGCTTTAGAAATGTTTATAGGTGAACCTCTAGATTGGGCTTGTCCACTTTCTTTTATCTGTCACATTTACTAGACATGCAGAATCTTCTCATCCTTTGCAAGATGCTCCTCAGGAGAACCGGCCTGTCAGCAATGAAGACCGAGAGATGTCACAACATGTATGTGTTCCACTGCAAATGGTAGACATAGTTATTTTTGTGCTTCTCAATACTCATGGATAAAAAGATGAAAGTGTAAAGATGCTAGTACTGCCTAATACGTTACATTTGTACTGTAGGAGTGTGCTGATAGTCAAGTCCCAATGCTAAATACAGCAACAGGCTTCTCTTCTCAGCCTACCTTGTGTAGTGGGTAGTGAACCCTAATTAAGTATTGCTTATGCCCACTGAAGAGGCAGGTGAGGGCCTCTGATACTGCAGCCTGGCAGGAAAAGCAGAACATGATGTTACCTCCAGCTCCCCCATTTCTTGAGGGTCAGTAAAATATGGGAAACACTGGGATAGAAAGTCCAAAGTGCTGGGAATCAGTTATGATTCAGGCTCAGACCTCTTAGAATACAATCTAGTGGCTCAGTGCTGAAAGAGTAGGAGGCGGCTTGCTTCTCCACCCCCTCTTCCTCTAGTCTTTTTGATGGGTTTATTTTCTGCCGCTGTGGTATGTCAGGATGGCTCATGCAGAGTTCTGACAAACCCGTGTGCCCTGGAAAAGGAGGGAGGGTTAGGAACACCTTCCTCATACCCTTTTGTAGCAGTGAGGTGTTAATTCAGCTCATGCATCTTGCAAAACTGTACTGCTGGATACCTGGAAGACTTCCTTTGCTTTTGTGCCCTGGCAGTGGTGCTGCACTGGAGTTGAATCGGCAGCTGTAAAGTTCTTATGTAAAATTAAGTGACTTGGGGACTGATTGTGCTAAATAAGCCAAGCCGAGCTCCTCAGCAGCTTCCTATCGCAAAAGTTGTGTTGAGAGACTATTTGCTCCAAGGTTCTTAGGTAAAGCCTGGTGAATGTATTTTGGTGATTTTTATTTGTGGTTGTATACTTTCACCATGGAGCTGTGAAGGAGATGTGTCAGAAAAGCCCTAGCTCTTTCAAAAAGAGTAGGGGAGAGGAGCTGTGGGACACGATGAAATTCTTAGAACCGAGCTAAACCTTCCCCCCTTCAGAAATCTTATCCTGATTCTCATGTAGGATCACTTCTTCAAAGGACATGGCAGTTTCTTTGTGGGCACCTGTCCATTTATGTTGAAGGCTGATTACTTCCATGGTTTTTGCCTCCAGAGACAACTTTCTGTATCCTTGGAGTGCAGTAGAAAGTTATGTCTTTATATCAGAATCATTCTTTCTAATAGTCCTTCATCATCCAAGCTTTGTAAGATTTGGCTTACTGTCCTGGGGAATTTATCAGTTTTATGTGTTAATGAGCTCCTGCGTGCTTTTATTGTTACTAGGCCCTTCCAAGTGGTGAAGATGATGAAGATGACAGCGATAGCGACAGTGATGATGATGACGTGAAAGTTACTATTGGCAACATTAAAACGGGAGCACCATCGTACATGTATGTATTGCTGATTATGGTGTCGATTTTTGATCTGAGGTAGCTCTAAAGAGTTGATTGGGATTGAAAGTGGGGATGAGAGCTGATCTGTCTTCTGGGAGTAATGGCTAGAACACCGGAATGGGATTAGAAGCTGATGGGCAGCTCTGTCCTGCAATGCTTGTTGGAGAATCCATCTATAAAATAGGAATGATAATTCATGGGTCGTCTGTTGGAAAATTAATCAAATAATTACTATGCTTCATCGGGCAAAATCAAAGGTCGGAAGTTACATTTAACTCATCATCTGTGAAAACTTCAAGAACCAAAATTTGTATTGGTAAGAATTTGCATAAGCTGTGAATTTACTAATTTTCAGCTGTCTTAATTTTTCATGATTCAGAAGTGGTGAGGCTGGATTTGCGAACCAGGAAATTATGTCACTGACTTAAAATTCTACCTAATTTGCATTGAATAAAAATAATAAGACAGCATTTTTGCTTGCTGCTAGCAGCCTTCCTCTTAAGGAAATGACTTACATGTGCTTTGCAGCATATTCTAATTTTTCCACTTCATGGGTAATTTCCTTCTCTTGTTGTAGAGGTGGTTTCAGCCTGATGGATTACTCTGAATAGCAATGCTCCATCCGTTAGCCGCTCACTAGATTTTGCAGACATCCTTTTCGAAATCTGCTTCTACCTTTCTCTCCTCATTCTGTGAGCTATGCGCAGCTATGATTTCCATGGTGTTCAGTTGCATTTAAATACTAAGTACATTCCTGGGCAGAATGGTAACTACCACTCTTTGAAATAACCTTTCTGTTCATGTTCAAGACAATCCTCTTGTGTTCTGTTCTTGGTCAGTAAGTATGTTTGCTGCATTTCTGTAGGGTTAGAGAAACTTATGTGGCAAATGAATCTCACTTCTAAGGTGTTGAGAGTACTAAAATCGTAGAGAGGCATGAATAAACCCAAGTGAACTAAGCATCCTCTGAAGGATGTCGGGGCTTGAATATATTTTGCATGAAAATCTTCAACCAAGTAATTTTTTCAAATACCAATGTAGTGATTCTTTTCCATATAGGGGAACTCCTATGAATCTAAACTTAAAAACGGGTAGAGGCTATGGAGCATCTGCTTCAGGTATTGCTGTTATTTTTATCCTTCGCCTTTTGCAATATTTCACTTATCTGGCACTCGCAGCTGGAGTAGCTGCAAAACTTGGTCTCTGGAAGAATATAAAATTAGTGCATCTTATTTAAACTAGGAATAGTAAGTGCGTTTCCTAAAGAAAAGCACTCCTAGGACAGTCTGAGGGTCCAGGGTGCAATGGAGTGATTTAATTACCCATTATTGAACAAGCTGATTATAATTCTATTTAAACTAGAAAAAAAATACATTGGTTATTACTTTTATAGTAAAAAACCAGAGTGTTTCTAAACTATATTGTTGCACTGGGGCCAAACATTCTAAATTGCCTGGAGAAGAACTTTAACTCTATGGTCAGTATACTGAGCTACTTGCAGTGTAAGATACTAGAAGAAACAAACTCTGGCCTTGAGTATTACCTATGCGTATTTCTGCAGATGAAATTTTTCCCACCATTCAGTTTAGTTTATACTGTATATTGAGACTTGGATTCTGTCCTTCCTCATATATGAGACTGTCCTTTCGTGGGCTTCATATACATCCTTCCATCAATTTCTTTATGCAAATGACTTATCTTCTGATTGAGAAAATAAGAACAAACTCCCCTTGAAGATTCTGTAGCTGTCAGATTTTTTTTTGACTCTAGTTAGTACACAGTTCGCTTAAGACTGATCCTGAAAAAGTCTCGTTATGAGAAAATGTGTGTATCTTGGGAGAGAAAAATAAGTATTTTGCATGGGGAGAAAAATAAATTTTTTTCATTTGGGGTAAATTTCACGCATGCTCTAGTAATTTACTCTGTTTGTCTGTAGTACCAATCTGAGTTGAATTTGCTTCTCTGCTGTTCAACTGCAAGTGCTGTATACCCTGGCTATTTATTTATAGAGTGACTGAAGTAATTTTTATTAAAAAGTTGATTGTGGTTACCTATGTGCTATAAAGCCAGCAATGAATTCACAGTAGCGCTTTATTTTTGACTGGAGTAATTTGCTCAGCAAATTAGTGGATTAAAGACATTGCATTAAAAGTAGTAACAGTTTCTCTCTCTCTAAAGCCAAGTTGCAGCCCAAAGGTATTGACTTAGATGCTGCAGGGAATATAAATGGATTGCCTGTTATAGAAGTGGATTTAGATTCATTTGAAGACAAACCGTGGAGGAAACCAGGTGGGGCCTCACAGTTTCTTGTGGTAAATATTTTCTACAGTTTTAGTTGTCTCTCTTTAATTTCACGTGTAATTGTTGTCCATTTATTGCTGCCAGGGAACAGGGAGGTTGGAACAATGTGTATTGCTCAGCCTCTTATGCCTGCCTAGACAATCAGTGACATTTACTGATTGATCAAGCCATGCTTTACCTAAAATTGGGTTGCATTTACTTTATTAATTTAATTTCCCTAAAGGGAACAACTATTTTTTTAATGTTCTATTTTATTAATTCCCTAGTTCCAGAAAATATTGCACTGATATCAATACGATAATGTTTGTTGGCCTTAAAGTCAATTGAGTGGGATCAGGATTTGGCTGTTGATGATGTGTGATCTCCTCTTCATGTGCAGCAGCTTGCTTATTCTGTCTCACCATGGCCAAGCTCGGAGTCATCCCCATGCACCCTTCTCATTTGGGTCCTGGGGATGTCCACACTTCTGCGGGAAAGTACCCCTTGCAGAGGACAGCGATGGTGGGAATCACCACGCGAGCACACGTCATGATAGGAAAACCATCTTTTTGTGTTGAATTCTCCTGCTGCAAATAATTGAATAAAAGGAAGGAAAACACTGTCTATTCTGACAAGAAAGGCTAGGATTTTTCTTTTAGAAAAGCTGCATTGCCTAATTCATTGCCAGATTCTGCCCCTAGGTGCATAACTGTGAGTCAGCAGTCCCCACTTATTTCTTCTGGACAATATTATCTAGACTGTGTCCAGATGAATAGTACTTTGCACAGCAGGTTTTAATATGTACATGGTCTCTTTTGTCTTCCTGGTTAGTATTAGGGAGATTTCTACTTGGAAGCGACTCTTGTGTGGCAGCTGTAGGATGCTACAAATAAACTTCTGTTTTTCATCTGAATTTGATACAAAAGTAAATGAAGGAACCAAAGAGATCCAAATTTTTGCTGTGCTACTCTCATAAAACGTGCTATGTTGAAATGTTAACTGAAGCAAAAAATCCACTTGCCTCTTCTCAGAAATAATTCTTCTTCCTGCCAGCACCTGTACTTTATTTATCTTTCAGAAATATTGCTATGCTAAGTAAGTAGTGCTTTTATTATAAGATTGTCTGTGGTGTGGTTTTGATATCTCTTGCCCACCTGAAATGAAGGGCATCAGAGTACATGACAGTGCTAATAACTGCATCAGCGTGTCATAGTATCAAACCAGCACCAAAGCACTCTGTGATGAATAGTAGCTAGTACAGACATAATAGAAAACGTAGCCTTTCTTCTGCAGGGGATTTCCCATCGATTGTGAAGTGAGAAAGAGGGGGCTAGGAAGAAATAAGTTCGAAGGAAAACAATGAAGTGAAGTTCAGAGATAAAGCATGGAAATCATTGTGGTCATGCTGACATTCCTGGACCAAAATGAAGCCAGCTAGCCTTAAAACAGTGTTGAAGTACGAATAGAGGGAAGATGTCTGCAGAGGTGTGGCCTGTAAGTTTATTTTAGATGGCAAGTAGCTTGTTACTCAACAGCCTTTCAGGTTTATATCCTTTGCAGTTAATTGTTCAGCAAGTTGGTATCTCTTTAAGTGAGGGAGAGGAAGAAGAAATATAGTGTGGAAGAACTGATAAAGGGCTGAAATATAGGTTGATAAAATAGATATGTAAATGTCATGTTGCTGAGTCTGTGTTGGTGAAATTTGCATATTTGTGTGGTACAACAGGAAGAGCGGCCTACCTAGAAGATAAACTTAAACCTTGCTGTACAGATCCAAGTTCTGCATGGTCAAAGTGTTTTTCTTAGCCCTTATGTATCAGCTCCTTGTTTTAGAATTGGTCTGTCTAGGAATACCTTTGCAAGGGAGATGTTTGAGGGACACCTCAGCAGGGCTAGGAGATGCCTTGTAATGCTTCCTGATGTGAGGTATGCCTTACAGAGTTAGTTGCAGCTGTGTTTGTCCTTCTGCATCTACGTTTTCTTGGCAAGCCGTTTGTGGCCACCTCTCTTGTTCAGAAGTGCTCGTGCTGAATTGGCACATTTAACAGAAGACTGTCAAAGATAACAATCTTGGAAGGCAATAGTTAGGATCATGACTGAACTGTAATTACTTCTGTAGTCTGAGATGTATCAATAAAAAACTTCCACTTTAGCCCTGTTTCACGGAACGGGTGAGTCCCAGAATCTCTTCTCAAAACAGCAAAGGTAGTGATGGTCAGGAGTGGAACATGTTGGCTTAGCTCTGCCAAGAAAACGGTTCTGTGGCACCATCCCATTTCTGTGGTGGTAGCTGGAACCATCATTCCTGGAACCATGCTCTCCCCAGCACTCAACTCATTTGGACTATTGCAAGAAACCAGTCTGAATAAATCCAGTTGGTGAATAAGTGGTTGCAAGCATCTCTTAATAGCCTGCATACGTGCTCTATTCTATGTCCCAAATGGTCCCACTGCTGTTCAGGCTGTAGTCCCCCTCCCACCAAAAGATGCAGCCATCTCTGCTGGTGGCACGCAGTGGCTTTCTGAGAGAATGAAATGGAGCTGTGCTCTCTAGAAGATTTTTGTTTTCTTAAGTCTTCATTTAAGCAGTTAAAGGACAATTTGAGAATGCAAGTCTGCTAGAATCCCTATGTTAGCTGCTACTCTCTTTGTCAGGTGCTGATCTTTCTGATTACTTTAATTATGGATTCAATGAAGAAACATGGAAAGCTTATTGTGAAAAGCAGCGACGGCTTCAGCTTGGACTGGATCCTGCTCCTCCCATCAGCACTGAAAATAAGATCACGGTAGGTGACATGTTACTCCTGTAGATGGCTACAATAAAACTGGGACTTGCTTTTGTAATCACAGAGATGAGAGTATAAGGGCAGAAGATACTTTACTACCTAACTGTTCTGTGTTCCTTTCAGTGATGACAAATACAAAAATGTATCTTTAAAGATTAAATCTCTCTGCTAAAAATCTTTTCTCTATGGAATGAACAGTTCCAGCTGCCTGGCAGGTTCAAACCACTACAGTAGTAAGACTTGAGTGAATTTCAATTGACTTTGAGGCTACCCAGCTATAAGGATGTCTAGTTGGAAGATCCTGTGGATGTGAGAGGTGTAGAGAGGGGACCTGGGCATCCGTGGCTGTTTTGCTTGTTGCTGTTGACTGTTGCAGTTGTGTGGCTGCCTTTTGTGTTTGGAGACTACTTTGGCCATCAACCTTTGCAGAAGTCCATCAGGTGGCTAACAGCTGTTAATCAGAACTTCAGCCGAAGAGTCAATACAGCAAGTATTACTATTTCCAGTCTTGACTTAAGGACTACATGAAAAAGGATATGAAATTATTAAACTTTTGGACTTCTAACAGGAGACAATGGACAGCAGGCTGAGGCTGGAATAGCCAACTAGTTTACAGAAATGTCTGCCGCCTTGACTGAAGAATAGGTTACTTGTTTGCAAGAGCCTTGTGATTGTTCCTCGAGGGAGCCCTTTTCCTTTGCTGAGATTTAATCTCTGACGCTACATTCAGTTGAAAGTAAGGGCATTAAACCTGTGTGTTATATATTGCCTTCCATAGGTTCAGCAAGGAAGAACAGGAAATGCTGAAAAAGAAGTGGAAAACAACATCATCAAAACAGAATTCAAAACAGACTTCTTGGCTCTGGTGGGAGGACGCATGAAGGCTGGGCCTCCTCCTAATAGGTGAGAGATGATGCAGACATACAGCCTGGATGCACTGCGTTCTTCGTAGGGGTAGCTGGGATCCACCTGGGCCATATCTGAATCTCCTCAAACCTGAAACAGAAGAAGCTTTTAAACTTTACAGGAAGCTGCTGTGGTCACTCATTAACTTTAGCAGTGCTCTCCTCAGGATTGTGCAACCCCTACCTACCCATTTACCTCTCCTCGGTGATACCCTCAGTATAGTGCTGCACAGGGAGGGAAACCTATATCCCAGCTGAAGGGACACATCTCTGGGAGTAGGAGAAACAAGGCAAATACCTCAGCTTTGAGGGCTTACATTGCTGGCTGCTTGTGCTTACTTGGCTTATTCTTACTCCCACGATGTTAATCTTTGCCTCCTGAAGTGGAATTGGATTACATGTTTGGCGGCTGATAAGAGGAGCTGTTGGTTTCTGTACCTGTACGCTATGCTGCTTGATGCATACTAATTAGTTATTTTCTCCAATGAGAGAGAGGATCCACAAGGCTGGACAAAGGAAAACATTGAGTCATTTTGATTGGTAGCCTCTACTGGGAGAACCACTTTGACCTTATGGGGTTGATGGTTTTTAATAAAAAGCTTCAGAAAAACAAAGCTATGAAGAAAAGCCAGAGCTTTGGGATCTGGGTGTTTGTATTGCTTTATTCACGTTACATCTTTGGCACACCTGTCGTGCAGAAATCAGTCTTGCATTCCAACTTTCCATTTTGTCGGAGAGAGAACCAACTATATGCTTCAAGTGTAAGCTTTAAAGCCTTACATAGTCTGTTTGCATTTCAGCACTTTGCTGGCATTTCTCTCCCCCTTCGTAGTGCCATCAAATCAGTCAGGTTTGTTTCCAGCTGTTATGTGTATCTCCTGAGATTTTCGAAAATCTACACCATTGCAAAATAAGCTGATGCTATGGTAACTATACAGCATTTTTGTCCATGTTAATTTGCAGTCTGATTTTGAAAGTACTGACACACACATGAGATTCTGTTCCTGCAGCAGAGCTTTTGGTCAGGACCAAAACGAGTATGTTCATACACTGCAGCAGCATCAAAACCATGGGCTTAATAATGAATTGGGTTTGGTTTTTGTTTAAGTAAAAAAAAAAAAAAAAAGAAAACACAAACAAAAACAACAAACCAAAAAAACCCCAACAAAACAAAAAAAACCCAAACCAAACAAAAGTGAGCAGATTACAGTGAGAAAACTTTATCTCACCAACTAGCCAGCATTTTGTCTAAATTTCCTACTGAGATAGAAAACTCTGCTGTCTGACTTGGAAAAGTGTGATGCTTTTCTGTCCTCACTGCAGGAAAACATGTTTAAGGCATACTTACACAAATCAATTGTTGCATGAATATAGGATGAGGGATTCTTAAACTTCAGTTGCGGGTGCTTCTCTCTCTCACAAACCTTTACTTGCGGTGACCTTCCAACGAGCTCCTGTAAAAATGTTCTTCCCCCAAGTGTGATCTGGGTATGGAGATAAAAGAACATGGAAAATTGTAGGTTCTGTGACTGATTTCCACTAGTGGATAAACAGCACTGTTTCTTGGCTACATGAATGTATTTTTGTTCAAGGATCTAGCCTTGATTTCATTGAAAGCGGTGGCAAAACTTTTTCTTTAATAGAAACGGAGTAGACCCCAGGAAGATGGCTAGAAAGTATCTGAGAATCTGATTTGTAAATAACTTCAGTGGTATCAGCAACACTTGGAAGATTGGACAGAAAGCAGGAGAAATCTGGGCTGATAACATTAAAGGCTTCTCCTGATAAATATTCTCCACTTTCTCTGAGCCTGATCTGGGAATGATTATTCACATCTGGAGAGTGAGTAAAGGATTTCAACTCTGAACCGAAGTGTGCAATCCGTGTTATTACACACCCGTATGTGGCAGTTCTTTGGATTATGTTTCTAGGTGTTCAGAGAGACCTAACTCACCCCTGCAAGCAGAGCTCAAATTGCTCAAAAGTGGAAAAGGACTTCTCATTCACTTCTTGTCCAGTTTGAGTGCTGCCTCTAGAGATTTTTCCCTGGTGGAAAAGAATGTACGAGAGAAATCTGTCTAATAGTGGGGAAAACTGCTCCTTCTAATGTCTTTGAGCCTAAAAAAATGCATCTGCTTTGTACCAGGAAGCTGGGTGGGACAATTGACGTGATCGGTGGCCAGGCAGGCACAATTAGGAGAGTAGAAGGAAGACGTCGTGATAAGCATGCCTCTGAGGAAAACCCAATTCAGGTAAATGTTTGGCGCCGTCTTGACAAATTACTGATTTTATTGCGCTTCTAGTGAACCCTGAGCAAATGTCTGTGCATTCCTGACCTCCCACATCACTGTTTCTATCTGCAAAGCAGTAGGTAGTATATCAACCCTGTCGAAGCATATGCATGTATCGTTCCCTTCTGCAGGTTGAATTAACTTCTATGTTGAAAGCTTTATCTTGCTCGGAGCTAGGGATTGTCCTTTAAAGACTAGCCTTCCCATCTGAGTGGTAAGGCCCAAGTTCCTTTTCTCATCAGGTCTCCCAAAGTATTCCTCGGAGTGCATAGCTGGGAGGCTTTTGTGTGGATTATTCCCTTCCCCTCCACTGTCGGGTTGGAATCTCCAGTTCTGCAGTGGAGGACTTCTACTTGGGGCTTGTGTTTCTTTGTACTTTGAAGTAACATTTAGTCTAAGCATCATTAGATGCAGCCCACACTTCAGACTTAGGGTGGGCCTGTGTTACTGAATGTTGTCCCTTACAAGAAATAAAAGCCTGGAGTTTAAAACTGGACTCAGTTCTGATGTTGCACGTCCAGTGTATGACCATAATGTTCTCGTTGGCTTCTAGGTAGGAAGAAAAGTGCTATATGTATGGTTTGAGGACCATCTGCCGAGAACTCTTCTCTTAACCACATTCCGCCTACCAACCGCTCCTAACTCACCAAAAAAAAACCCCAAATATGGAACCTTTCCCCTGTCCAGATGCAATTCCTGGGGTTTTTTTACGTGTGTTTTTGTGATCTGTTTATTTTCTTACTAGTCAGTTTTCCAAATTTTGCCGACAATGGCCCAAAAAAGTTTGCCTAAGAGAAAGAATTTGCTGGGAAATGATTGTTGTTCCTCCCACTTACAAGCATTGATACCTGTATTTCCAGGTCGTTCTGGTATCTCTGCATATTGATCATTCCATTAGTATGTGACCTGCTTTTGTCAGACAGTTGTGAATCCGGTCTTCCTTTGACCTACGTGGGCACAATTTAGAGCAGAATTTGGCCTCTTGCTGCCCTCAGGAAAGATAAATTGGGTTTAAAAAAAAAAAAAGGAAGCACTGTTGTGTCACCCTCATACAGCAGCTTTTAATCTGAAGCCTGTATCAGTGGCAGTTCCCATGAACAAAAGGTGTTCATAACACTGAAATGTCAACTGTCTTGCACAGTTGTGTCTACAGCTAGAATCACGTCTCGCTGCTGTTCTGCGTAAGAGAAGATACCTTGCTAAGCATATTGATTGCTTTGATCAACCTTCTTCCTTCCTCCCCAAAAGATGTTATCCTCTGGGTATAGCATAACCTGGTCTCTCGAGGTATCGCAATGCTGCCTGTTTTGGTGATATGCTTCCTTTGTGCCAGCGCAGTGAGGTTCTAGCTGCAGGAGCAAAGAGATTAAAATGCTCTCTTCTCATTCCTCTGCCTTCTAAGGTCCTTGGAGACCACGGAAGTAAGCCACAACCCCCCCAGCAGCCCCAGCAGCCATCACAGCCCCAACAGCCACCTCAGCAACAGCCGTTCGCACCACCAGCAGGCCCACCGCCTCCCCCGCTCGCTGGGCCACCTCCACCACACTTCCTCCACCCTCCTCCACCAGTTACTTCTGTTCCACCTCCCCTGCATCCTCCAGGTATGTGTTCACACAGCAATATATGGCAGTCTGAGGCTGCAAATTAGGACGTCCCAGGCTTGGAGCACATCAGAGGTTTAATCATTAAACACTATGGGACAGTGGAGTAATCAGGTAACAGGTCCTTAGACATGGCCAGTCTTTGTTCAGTGTCTCCATCAGCCTATTTAACATTTGCCCTTGAAAACTTAAAAAATGGCAGCTGTTCCTTGAAAAATACTCTTTGTTTCCGTGAAGGTGCCTTTGGGTGCTACCGATCCATTTGCTTTATTGATAAATGTAAAGAAATGGGTTCCTGTTTATCTGTGGAGGAAGCTAAGAACGTAGGAATTGCTATCCTGTGTCAGATCAGCAGGATGTTTAGTTCAGGATCCTGTCTGGCTATGACCGATTCCAAATGTTTCAAGGGTGATGCTGAAATTGGCAATTCTGCAACAGCAGCTCTAACAAACAACTTTCCTCCTAATCCAGGTTAGTTCTTGGTTGGTTTATGCCTTGAAATACCAAGATCTGTATCTTTCTGTGTTTGTACATTTTATTGTACCAACTGCCACCGCAGGATGATAGGAGTCTAGTGTCCAGTGCAGACATTAGAGCAGTGCTTCATTTGAAAAGCAAAATATAAATAATATAAATGAGGTCTTTACCATGGGTTTCTAGCCCATTGGCTGTGGTCAGTCCTCAGCATTGGCAAGTTTGTGTGCTCTTATCGATAACCAGATGGGTTTGTATTGTGCTAAGAGCACCTGGCACTTGAGAAGACACTGTGAAGAGAAGTCCTGTGTCTGCAGGAATGCCCTTTGCCTCTGCAGTTACAGACTGGGTCCTGAAACCTATTGAGATAGCGGAGGTAAAATTTCTAATTTTCTTCTACTTCGTTGTCTTGAGCACCATGTTACAGAACAGTTTCACTGTCTCTTCTGTGCATGTAATAACTCAGTTTCCACAAAGGTTCTTAACGCATCTGCAACGTGGAGACCAGTAGTACTCTTTCTGGGCACCAGGCAAAATAGGGCAATACTGGTGGAGAGAACAAAGATCTTTGCAACTGAAAAGGCCAAATATGTGTACTCGTGCAACGTTTTACAGGGCGCGTAGGGTCATTTTTCTGTTGACCCTTTTCAGTGCAAGTTTACAGACATACTGGCCACAGCCTAAGACACGTTTTTCTGTCTTCGCTTCCTATTAAGTCTGTGCATCTTCTGATCCACTATGAGTCACGTCTGTACCCCTGTTGCTTCTGGCTTAAATAGGGCATTGAGGTTGAAGCGAAGGCCACGCTCTGGGCTTTCCCTGGTGCTGTAGGCAGCAGCCAGACTTCTGAGAAGTCACCAAGACCATGTCATGCAGTAACTCCTATATTTTGCATTGGCTCCACATGCAGAAGATACAGAACAAAAAATACCGCCAAGGCCTTTAATCTGAGGAGGATTATTACTACAGTACGCGCTGATGGACCAGGGTAGCTTTTCCTACTGCCTTTTGTTAAAGTGATTGGGAAAATCAAGATAAATTATTCACTCGTTCTTTCAGTTGTTGACCAGGGTGTCTGACTTCACTATGCAGTTATGATTGACATTATTTTTTAAAATTAAAAAAAAAACCCAACCAACAACAAACAAGCAAAAGGACACACTGATGTCTGCAGCAGGTTCTCTCCAGCTCCTTCAGTTGTTCTGAAGGCCAAATCAATTGTTTGTGTGTTGACACTTGGAAAAAGGAATTCTCCAATATAAGAGAGCAGCAACATTTAAAATTATAATATAAAAGTAAAGAGATCATCATTTGGGAAAATTATATCATTTGTAGGCTAGTTACTGCTTAATAGCACCAATTTTTCTGCTGGTCTGTTTGCTCAAATATGTGAAATTTATTCAGAAATATGCTTTTAGGTTTAGCTTGAGGTACAGCGATGACATGCTTTACCTGTTGTCCTCACTTGTTTTGCTTGTTTGTTTATTTCCATAGGTCTGCCGCCACCCGGTCCTATTCCAGGTAGGTGTTAATTGCTCTTACTAACAGCAATGATTCTGAACACAGAGGTGGCCCTATCTGAGCATTTGGATTAAGTAACGCGAGATAGGATGACACCAGGACCCATTTTAGAGCACAGTTAATTTAAGGCTAATAAACTCCAATGCAGCATTGAACTCTAGCTGTTTATCTTATATTCTGGACCTAAATAATCATCTGTAGGGCTTCTTAATACTGTCTTGGTTTGTCTCTGAAGACCAATCTAGAAAGTGAAATGGAGAACTTCAGGTGGCAAAAGCCACTTAGATTTGAAGTGGTTTAGTTCTTATTATGGCATTTGCACAGCAAAAGTCTGAGTGACAAATTGGTGCTTTGTATAGGAATTTGGAGTATGAGACTGAGCAGAGCAAGTGCCATTTCCATCAAAAGCCTTTGCTCCCTGGTGTACAGTAGAGATGGTGAATACTAATAAAGAAATGTAACAACGATCTTGTGCATAAGTTAAGAACCCCACTAATTCAGAACTACTATAAAACTGAGTTTTCTCTAGCTGTAATTTGTTTTTTTTTTTTCCTACTGGAAATTTTGTCTAGTCCAGGGAGAACAAATTTAGCTGTTTGTATAGCAGACCATTTGGAGCAATAGTTCTACCGGATGCCATACATCTGGAAATCCAAGGCCTATGGTGACTGCGTATGTGCAGTCAGGCCACTGTCTCTACGTTATACTGTACACTTGATTCATGTACTTGGAAAAGGTCTGCACCCAAAGCACTTTGGACTTGATGTGCATGTCCTCATGTCAGACATGTTGGATTTGATTCACAGCTTTTGCGTCCATGCTTTTGTATTCATCCTCTTCCCTGGGGTTCCCAAATGGAAATATGGAAAACCTACGCTAGCTGGGCTGTCTCTTAGAATGAGAAAATTCCTGTGTTTGTTAAAATCTCACTTTTCATACTCCTCTCAATGTACAATAATATTGCAGAGCTGGTTTTCATTGTTGTACTAGAAGGAACCTGCTCATAGTAAGCTTGGGTTTAGAAGAACTATATTGCAATGAAACTGGATGCAAACTGGTCTTGATTGTAGACCTTGCAGCGCCCAGTTGCTAGTCAAGTGCATGTAGATTGGGTTGGGAGAAGCGAGGTGGACGAAATGACCAGGCTGTTGCAAAGAACTTCCACTCCAGGTAACTGGGTTGGAAAGGGAGATGAGGAAGAAACCTGCTAATTATGATAATGATGGTGATCCACCACCATTAGAGTTAGGTGCTTGTAACAGTAGTACTTTGGAGTACTTGCGCTTGGTGAGCAAGTGTGATTGAAATGCTCTAGGCATTATGTTTTATTGGAAGATCTTTGGAAAAGGAGTGAAAAAAAAAAAAACATCTAAGAGTGAAATGTGTCCCCCAACTTGTTTGCAGCATAGATCTCCACTAGCTGAGCTGGAGACTTCAGGCTACCTCCTTTTGCAGTGAGATGCTTCTAGGGAGGGGTTCTCCTGACCCATTTTAAGTGTTCACAGTAAGAGGTGATGAATTGTCCCACGGTTTCATTGACTATGCTGGCTCAATCTCCATTGACTTGAAAAGGAACCTGGAGCTGCTAGCTTCAACGTAGATGACTGCAATTAGTCAGATGACACCTATCCTTTGTATCAGTACAGTTTGCTCCTTTTTTTTGTTTAATAATAAACAGGAATTTTTATGCGAAGTCAAGCCAATGGGTGGTTAGTCTGTTCTTGTTGGCATTGGTAACTGCCTAGAGAAATAAAGGTTGCTTATAGTTACGGATACAAGTTTAAGACGTTCCCTTAGGAACAGTCAGCATGTCCTTCTCACTTTCACATTGGTCAAGGTTGAGGCCTTTGGCTTCCAAGGCTTATGTTGCTTCTGGAAGTGGCCTTCATAAACTTATGCTTAATTCTGCTTTCTTGAAGGTACTGCCTTGTGGTTTTTGTATAATAACTCTTCACGTGTTTGACATTGGGCCCATTTGTAAAGTGTCAGACCTTTCAGACAACTCTCTCTGCATCGTTGGTGCTGTGTCTTCTCATGATTTTTAAATGTATATGTGCTCAGAAAATTGGCTTTCTTTAAAAACAAACAAAACCAGGTGAATTCTATGTTACGTGCTTTGTAAGAGACAAAGTTACTCATTTTAATCAATGGAGCAATAAAACCTTTGCTGTAGTTGCAGCGTGTCTGCATCCCAAGAACCAGACTTTTCTGTCTTCCACAGGACTGTAAGGGTTAATGTTTACTCCTTAATGAATCTTATGTTTATGATGAATAAGCCAAAATAGAAGCCTTTTTTTCTCTTTCCATACCCCTACAGATCTAACATAGCTGTAGGGTTTTAATTTTGGTAGGAGGTACAACCCTGAAGGAAAATTATTCCATTTCAAACAGGGCCTTGTTTAGAGTAAAAAGATGCTTTAACTGCTTTTAACTGTAAACAGCAATGAAGTCTTGTTCCCTCACGGCAAGCTGCGAGATCTTTATGACGACTTACGCTTCTGTGTCTAGGGTTGTTCCCGCCTCCTCTGGCACCACCACCAGCTCTCCTCATTCCGACCTTGGATGGGTAAGACCACACCTCACCATACACTGGGCCATCGGTACAGCTCCTCCGTAGTGAGGAGGGGTGGAGGGTAGGTCTAAAATCAGTGCTAGTAGTTCTTAGTTTGGTCATGGATTGGGGTGGGGGGTGAGAGCAGAGTCCGTAGGGAATCCTCTGTGCATTTGCCTTGATTTGTCATGTTCATGGCACTGGAAGGAGTCAATAAAATCTAGGCGTGTGCTTAGGTCTAGTGCAGAGTAGTTGATAGCATGTTATGTTTCTCCAGATGTTTTCTATAAAGATTCTCCAGGTACTTTGTAAGCACTGGTTATTTCCCAGGATTGGGAAATTGCCTGATTTACAGAAGGGAGAGGTAAAGCAGGGCAAGCAATTGAGTTATAGCAGTTTCTGAACTGTTGCAAAGCAACTGCAAACTGATAGTTTGCAGTGCAAAGTGAAACAGATTTCACAGAAACCATGGGTTTCCCCTGAGGATGTTCTACAGACCTTCAGAAAACATGGGCTAAACTTGCAGCACAGACCTACCTGCAGGGGGTCACTGATGTTAGTAACTTGCATCCTTTTCTCTCTCCAAAGCCAGCCAGCCAGCTACAATAATAGGCAGCCTCCTCCATTTGGCTACAACTCTGCAGGTGAGCACTGAAGATCACACACAGTCAAACTGCTTGTATCTCTCTTCTCTGGTATTTGGTAGTTTAGACTTTTCTTAAGCTGATGGACATCATGCTTGCTTTAACTTTAGGGTCTTGCTTATGCCCCAAACTATCCCAGTCACTAGAAACACATGCTGAGTTTGACTACACCATAAGGTGTTTGGAAAGTTGGATGTTTTGCAGCAATGATGAATGTAATTTTGTAGTTGAGTGCTAAGCTTGTTTTCAATGCAGATACCCAGCAACAGGGAAGCTTCCCCATGTGCCTCAGCAACATGTTCTTGTGCTTATTTGCACACATACTTGCTCACATTCACTCACGCTCTCTTCCTTTTCTCCCACCCTCAGGGACAAGCACAACCATCAGCTTCGCATCTCCTCCCTGAGCTTTTGAATGCCCTTCTCCCCGACTTTGTCATCTTCCTTGCCTACAGGCACATCCAGGCATCTGTCTCCTTTTGTTTTGTAATGGAAGAGGCAGTGCCAGAATTTCAGCAAATTTCCTTCCCTTTTGCAGCCCTGCCAGCAATGCCCATGTCCTCTCCCATTTCCTTAGTGACCAGCACTTGGCGTGGCACCTCCTCGCTACGCCGAAGGGACAGAATCACAGGCAGCACCGCGCCGTCTCCTCTGCAGGAGGTGGTTGGAGGAGTGGCAGTGTGAGGCCTTCCTGAGAAGCAGGAGCCTCCAGTGCTGCCATACGTGCAGCTGTTCAGCAGCTGGCGCTGCTTCGGGGTGTGACCTCGCTGGTCCAGCTGAGCAGGCCCCAGCAGGCCAGCATCTGGATGGGGAAGTGCTGGTGGCTCTGGGCTCATCAGGTGGCATCCTTCGTTAACAGCTGGTGGCCCTGGCCCTCCCCAGCTGCCACCTTAGGCGAGAGGTGAGACCTTGTAAGGGTGGCCAAGAGCCTAGGGCCAACTAAACTCAGCTGGCTCAGCAGTGGGAGAGGGGTGTCTCAGCATTGCACCTTTGCCCTCTAAGCCAGGATGTCTGGGAGGGATGGATTGAAACTCTTCTCAGTGGAGACCTTATAGCATGCCCTATATAGCAGGAGCTAGAGAGCAAGAGCTGGAGGAGTGGATAGCTCTTGCATTAACGTGCTGTGTAAGGGGCTGGGGGGATTTTGCAGCGACGTCTGTGAATACCTGGTCTTGCTTGCGTCTTCCTCAGGGAAAAGGTGTTCACGTGTTCTTAGCAAACTGCTGAAAGTAAAAAGGGAGCGTGAGGACAGGAGGGAGCTGGGTCATTGTTGTCTCCTTGGATTCAGCCGCACCTCCAGAGGGTATCTTTGGAACAGGACGGACAGAGAGGATGCTGTTAATGCTTCAGATGAGCAAGGATTCTGCTCTCTCGCTGCAGATTCGGGTTTCATCAGCTACCCACCCATCTCCACATCCCACACGCCCTGGGTAACAACGGTGGACAAAGGCACGAGCAGTTCCAGCAGCAGCCATTGGGAGTACTCGGGCTCGAGGCGCGAGAGGGAGCGGGAGCGTGAGCGGGAAAGGGAGAGGGAGAGAGACAGAGACCGCACTCCGACCACTAGTGAATACAACAAGTGAGTGCTGTTTTTCGGCAGCTTCTGCTCACAGCTACCCAGTAGGGAGCTCTGGCCTTGCCCTGGAGCGCAAGAAGGTGTTTGGTCAAGGGATGGGATTATAGATTAGACCAGTTTAATTTTCTGAAATGTCTGGGGAAGAGATACTTTGGATCAATAACTAGAGGACAAACTAGGAGCCAATGTCACTGGCTGATTTCCTGTGTCTGTTTTTTTTTGTTTAAATCCGGCAGAACCAGTTACGCTTGCTCTCCCACCTGTAATGTGAGGCCAGTAAGTGAAATAGCCCCTCTCTGTTTACTAGGTATTTCACAGCTCAGTGTGAAACATTGGCCATAGAAGCTGCTGCTTCTTGTCTTCTAAATGCAACTGTCAGATCAAAGGAAAAACCACCCATGCTTTGCTCAGCTCTCCTGTAGAGGCTTTCAGGGCAAGGAGTGCCATTCACCAGGAGTCAGCCATGAAATGTAAATCCTTAGCCAGGCGTCCCTGCGAGCAGTGCTGGAGACAACCACCTTGGTGGGAACTGATCTCAGGCGACAGCAGCGCTGGGAGCGCTTGGGAGAGGAGGCTTTCAGCCTCCCAGTGTTGATCTAGGGCGCTAAAGTGAAGGGTAGGCTGCAAAGACTCTTTCTAAACCCATCACTTTTTTGTTCTGTCACAGGCAGCGTCAGTGTTTTGCAGGCTTCAGGCTCAGAAATACCAATAATCATTCAAAACATGATCAGAATGCGCATTCCTGACAGAGGGGTGCTGCCTGCCGGGGAACTTCCCGGCCCAGGGGGTGAGCAAATAGGGCAACGTTTTCCTAACCTTTTTATTTTTTTTTCCTTCCCCCCCCCCTCCTTTTTTTCCTTTACAAGCTTGTGGGCGCTGTGGGTGGAAGGGGGAGGAATAGAGCAGAAGACAAACTTGCTACAGTTTGAAGAGCTCAGACTCCCACACTTCCTGAGCAGGTTCATGCTGCAGCCAAGTCCTGTGATCAGCACTCCTGAGCACATTGTTAGCATTTCTGGGTGCTTTCGAGCGTGCTGACCTCTAAGATCACGCTTGCCAAAGCAGAGCAAGTAGCCATGCTCAGTGGAGTCCTTTGGAGCACTCCCAGATGATTGATATTGGATATTTATTTGTCTGACTTGTTTCCGTGAGTGTTAGGACGATGTTTCAGACTTCCTTTCTCTCAGAGTCTGAATATTGTTTCCCACAGTGGGACTTGTTCAACCTTTAGATTTTGGCTTTCAGAAGTTGAATAGGGACTATAAGATGTAGAGGGAAGGGGAGCGTGGGATGTGTCTGAATTTGGGGTACATCCTGCCCACAGTCCTGTATGTGGATTGAATGAGGTGCCTTGAGCAGGTAGTTAGGTGTAGGCAGAAAGACCATGTCAGCTGTACTCACAATTTGAGTTTTTGAACTCGTGGGGAAGAAAATAGTCTCTTAGTCAAACTCACACAAAAGAATTACAGGTAATCGGGGACAGTAGTGTTGTGAGGTAAAATCCAGCACCAGGGGAGGCAGAATCATGATGTTTCTCTTGTTTTTGAACAAGGTAGCTGGGTGTCTTGGACATATTCCAGAAGGATTGTGAGGGCAAAAGCCCTGAGATGTTGGCCACATGCCTGTTGCTAAGGTACTCCCTTGGCAAATCCAGAGAACAAATTTTGTGAACCCTTTGCCTTGAGAGGCCAGGAGAGAGCCATGATACTCAACTCTTTGGGCTTATGAGCTATGTAATAGGCAAATGGAGGAAGTTATTTCACTGGGGTTAGAAACTGGGATTGGGTTCAATAAGCAACAGCAGCAGCTTATTGTTACAGGTTTTTTCAGGAGCATCATGAATATCTCAGCCTGTTGATAGAGTAAGAGGTGACAGATTTTATTGGTGAGGATGGGGTTCTACAGTCCTGTAAACGTGGCTCCTGACTTTCAGGTCCACGAGTGGTGTGTTCCTCTGCCTCACTTCTTCTTTCTCTCCTTAAGTGATGATGAACGATACCGCTACTACAGCCGAGAGCGCAGCTACGACTTTGAGCGTGACTACCGACGGAGTCGAGATCGCAGCAGGGAGCGAGAGGATCGTCACCGAGAGCGCAGGCACAGAGACAAAGAGGAGAGCAGCAAGCATAAGTCTTCGAGACGGTAAGAGCTGTCTAGGGCTGTTGACGGGAACACACCTTAGGTGCAGACAAGAAGGTTGATGTTCTCGGAGTGAACTGTCGCCCTGGGTCATCCCAGCTTCCTGTGGCTGTCCTGGGACGTGACGCTCAGGCAGAGAAAGCGCTCTCGGGCATGTGCCTGGGCCAGAGGCAGAACTGTCTGTGATAGGGAGAGGAGTCCTTGGTGTTCGTAAGCTCTCAGTAAGGCAGCTGGCAGGATGCCGCGTCACTGCCGACAGAATTGCAGCACTGATTGACAAAGGAGAGGTTAACCTGTGCTAAACATCACATCAGAACAGCATAGCTCCCACTGTTAAGAAAGTACACACAAAGTAAAATGCAAAACCATCACAGAAGGATCAGCTTTCAGTGTTATGTGGTCTTGTGCAGAAGGGAAGAGCTTTCTTCAGCCTGTAATCTGAAATTTCCTCTTGGAGCAGGAGGCTGAGCGCTGCATGATCAGAGCTTTGTGCCCAGTGCTTCTGATAGAGAGGATGATGATGGTCTGGACAAAGGTGAAACACTTCTGGAGCACGGCAGTGCTAAAGTCCTAAAGTCCCAGCTTTTCTGGAGAAAATGTATTTGCTGCAGATGATCTTCCTGTGAGAGCATTCTTCTAGCAAAGTAACAGGTCTGGCCTCTGGTCTGAGGCAATGCTCAGTTCCTGTGTCAGTTTACATCCTGGTAATGACTTGAGCAGGCTTGCTGGGTTTTTTGGTGCTTCAACTTACTTCCTTCTTTTAGATGAAATTCATGGCAGCTCTGTAGGTAACTACCCTTATTTTGAAGTTGGTATCAGAAGAACTCCTACGTAGTGACTGGAGGCAAAAGGCTGTTCTCATCCTTAAGGAGATGAGTTAAGTTTTCAAGAAAGGACTGATTGCTGAAGGGTTGGAAACAAAGTGATGGGAAGAAAGGCCAGGACCATAATCAAAACTGAATACAAAACAAACAGAAGCTGAACCGATACCAGACTAACAAGCCAATAGTTTCAAGGGTTATTTCTCAGCTTCCTCTGCTTAGAATTGAAATCTAGTGTTAGATACCTGGCTGCATGAAGAGGGTGGAATTCACCAAAGCAGTGACAGAATCTGCTTGAGAGCTCGATTTATGGAACTGGGCTACTGCACGAGGTGGGAATGAGGTGACTTTTCCTCTGCTCCTCAAACCACACACAGATGCTCTCTGTCTTGCTCAAGTGGTAGGATGGGAAGTGTTCGTTAGCTAAAGCAAATGGATGAATACTTTTTGTTTAAGGCCACTTCAAGTGCATACCAGAGTCTCTGCTTGAGGCACTTCGAGATTTGAGCCTGTTTAAGGCATTTGCAGGAAGATGAAAGGGTTTCCTTCTTGTTTCCAGTTTACTGCAAATTGACAGTCTGAAGGAAATCGCTGACGGTTGTTTAAATATTGAAGGACGGTCACATTGTTCAAGCATAAGCCACTGCCGCGTTGCTGTCCACAAGGTGGCTGAAGGTGTGTTGAGGAGAGGCATTTTTTTCATTTTAATGACTATGAAACCGTTTATTAAACAAGTCAGGAAATTACTCGAAGCCAGAAGCTTTTCAGCCAGGGCTTCAGTGGTTCAGCCAGTTAGGTGTCTCTGCTGCTAAACTGGTATCCCAGCTGTGGTAAGAATTTTTCTCTACACCTGACTCTCTCCCCACTCGTGGAGGTGGGTGTCTGTACTGTGTGACCGTACGTCTTCCTGCGGTAAATTTAATCTGCTTTTTCCTGTACTCTGTGCTCTGTTTTAATTCTGCCACCTCCACACCACGGTCAGCTCTAGAGACCTCACTTGGTTTTCAACCTGTGAGCAGAAATAATGGCATGTTTGAGAAGCAGCAGAAAATCTCCTCCCGGGAGGAGCCAAGAACCAGAGTGGGCAAAACCAGCGCTCCTACCTTTCCGCTTTCCCTGATGGGAGGCGGAGGCTGATCTCGGCGTGCGTGGGCTGTGCCAGGCGCGCTGTGCCCACGCAGTGCAGCTGGCTGTGGTCGGCGGTGCAGGGCCCGGAGGCACGCGCAACCTAGTCAGAGTTACTTCTGGCTGGGATTTCTCCCACGTCGCAGAAATCCTGTGTAAACATCCACAGCTATCCAGCTGCATCTGGAAAACAGTTCTGGGTGAGGAGATAGAGGAGTTTTAAAGCGCAAAGCTAGTGAAGTGCCAGGTCATTTATGAGTCAGCAGAAGTAGAAACAGGATCTGCCTCCCATTAGGAAACCCACGTTTCTCTAGCTACGCTGATCCCTTTCTTGCCTCTAGTTTAGGGATTTCCCCAAGACGTTCAGAGTGAAAGTTTCAAACACCTCTCAGATTTACGACTCTTCTTTCCCTCAGCAGCCTCAGTGCTTCCCATTGAAGCTTGAGATGTGTCAAAATTGTTAGAGCTCCCTTAGGAGTGGGAAGGACACAGAGATGTTGCTTATAAAAACTATCCAAAAATTATTGACGGCAGTCTGTCTAGTGTGCTGCCTGCCTAAACCCTGCGCTGATGCAGCCTGTGGTGTAAAGCAGCCACCTCCAGCGGTTGCATAACCTGCCCTTGGTTCAGCCACACGCGATATCAGATCATCCCAAATAAACACGATGAAGCCTTTCAGTGGCACTGTGATGCCCTCGGCACGTCTGATCTGTCTCCTGTTTATTCTAGATCAAAGCGCTCTGTCCCCGCCATGCCGTAGTCGGTGCGTTTGGGTCTCTTCTGCGGCAGGGCCCTGCTGAGGCAGGCTCTGATGTAACTTTCTTCTCCCCTTTCTTCCCCGCCACAGCAAGCAACACGAGAGCGAGGAAGGGGAGAGTCATCGGCGTCACAAGCACAAAAAGAACAAGCGTAGCAAAGAGGAGAAGGAGGCCAGTGAAGATGGTGCCCAGGAGGGAGAGGAGCAGGATGCCAAGGAGTGACCCAGGCCCACCGTCAGCCCTCGGGAGGAACTTACTCCTTTCGAACCAGCGTGGCATTGGTGATGTTTTGTTTTGGGGGGTTGATTTTTTTTATTTTTTTTTCCCCAAGGGAAGAGAGGCTGACTCTGGGGGAGCAGTGAAGCATGTGGCAGTGGTTTGAGAGCTGAGGCTGCACATGCAGTTACACTTTTTTTTTTTTTTTTTTTGATACGAGACAAAATACAGCAGTACTAGTATACAGAGCACTGAGCTACTCTACTCATAAACATCCCTAGGGAGAACTTTGTCGTATCAGATCCTATGGTTTCTGATGGAAGATGGCTTCAGCTGAAACTAACTCATTTAGGTAATAGTTTTTGTTTATTTTTTGTCATCATCATTCCTTTTTGAAAAATAGGACAGTAAGCGCGACTTGAAATTTATTGTCCAAAGAAAAGTGTGATTTAGATCCTGAGAGCCAGCTTAGAGTCTGGCTTCTCGTAGTGAAAAGTCTCATCCCCAAATAAATTTCTTTATAGCTACAAAAACGTCGTCTGATTTCTCTGTGGCCAGCCGGGCAGCGTGTGAGGAGGAACTGCTTTTACTGGTGGGTCACAAGATCCTGCTCTGGTCTGACGGCTTTGAGAAGCTGTCACGTGTGTTTACACAGGGCGTGCAAAGACTTCAAACCTAGCGCTTTTTTTATTCATTGCAAAAATAGTTCTATCATGTATTACACCTCTAAGTGGGAAATAACGGAAGACCCATGTAAGAGCATGAGTTTCTCTTTAATTAGATTTGACTAACTTTTTTTTTTTTACTAAGAGTTGAGCTGAATAATCTAGCACAGTAGAGAACGTGAAGTCCCATTTAGCAGTTTGCCCCCATGGGTTCGGCTTATTTCTATTTGGTTATCACCAACACTCCTGTGCAATTCCTTCCCCCTAGATCTCAAAATAAATTCAGTCAAATCCCAAAGTTTGTTTGGACTTAGTATTGGTTGGGGAGGGTGGCAACAGAGATGTTCCTGGGTGGGAAGAACAGGGGAAATAATTTTGCGGGTTTTTGGTATGTCTAATACTTAGGATACTGCACTTCTGTTTGTGTGAGTCTACAAGTGTCTCATTTTTAAGAATCTTCCACTACTTTGACTTGTTACTTAAAACTGTCTTAAATCTTTGCTCTAAAGTAATATGGTTCTGAAATGTTACTTTTTCTTTTTGTATTGTAATCTTGCAAGTCTGAGTGTCATGTGAAGCTTACAACCTCAGAGACTTGGCCAGTATAGCGCTGTGATAAGTTTATATGCTATGACAGCGCATTTGATGAGTCTAACCTGTGGGGAGAAGAAGAAAGAGTGGGGGTTTTGTTTGGTTTTTGGTTTTAATGTAGCTTTTTAAATGTGCTTTGAGATCATGGGAAATGTGTGTGCAGTGGGGAGGTGCGTGCACTGAACCAGAGTTAAAGGGCAGGGCCTGGAATCAGGCTGCAAAGTATTCCTTCCTCTGCAGCCGCGTCCGAGATCGGTGGAACACCACGATTTAGGAATACGGCATCTCTCCTGGGTCGCCTGTTGGGGCGTCAGACGAGGGCAGCGGTGCCTCGCCGAGAGGCGAGCTGCAGGAATCCCAGCTCCTGGCGCTGAGCGGGTGGAGCGAGGGGAAGCCTCCCGGCAGGCTTCTCCTGGAGTCGGGGTGGTGGGTGTCAGCTGCGGAAACTTGGGATGAACTTGCTTTTATCCAGTTGTGGCGTGGCGTGGGCGGAGGAGAAATCAAAACTGGTGGGAAGGATTCAAGAGTGCTTGGTACGCGTCCCCTGGAACCACACTCGTCTGCAGTGCGATGACAAACGTGCTCGCCCTGCGCTTCCAGAGCGCGGGCTCACTGGCAGGACACGGGAGCGTCAGGTGGGAGAGGGGCCCAGCATCCTTGCCTCTGCCTCCGTAAAGAGCCTGTGTTCTGTAGTTATGAAATCTGGGGGGGGGGTTTTCCGGAACGTGAACTCTGAAATAGCTAGGGCAGCTCGCACCGAAGGAAAGGCCGGGCGGTGCCCCCCAGACCAGCCTGAGCTGGTTTTTGCCTCTCTTGAATCAGGGGAAAGTGCTGGCAATAGAGTTTTACGCTAAGGTGAGCCTAGGGTTTGGCCCCCAGTCAGCAGTATTTCTTCCATTTTTGCACGCTAAGGTGTATGTGGAGCTCTCCATGGGTGGGCAGAGCTGTTCTGCGTCCACTCCCTTAGTCTCTTGCTCTGTTTGCGGAGGTGACAGAAGCTACTCAACTGGTAAATAGCCATAATTAATGGTGATCGCATCAGCCTGCATCCCTCTGCACCGGGGCTTATCGGTGGTGGTGTGAGAGGGGATGGAGAATCTTGTATTGAGGAGCCAGCGCTGCAGCTTCCTCTTGTGTTTTTTGAATGTTTTACAGACAAACCCAAGTCCTTCACTGATGTTAGCGGGCTTACGCTGCCAGCAGCAGCTGTGAATTTAAGGGAAATAGTTTGAAATGGTTTAATTTTCATGAAATAAATAGAGGTGAAGTGTTTACCTTTAATGCATTAGGGAAGTCTAAAGGTGGGGCTTTGGAAATAATCTTTACTTGCATCAGGCAACTACTGCAGGTTTCATGGTCGTGTTCCCTGGGGATGCTGAATGGTGACTCTAATAATTCCCAGAAAAGAGGCCAGTTCTTGCGCTGGTGGCATCAGGACGTGTACGGGGCCAAAGCTGGAGCTGAGAAACGGGCCTGTGCGTTACTGAGTGCAGAATGCCCGGCTGCCCAGCACTGCTGCGGGGGTGAATTTCACAGCCAGAGACGAGCACTTGCACAAGTCTTATTACGCAAGCGCCAGCCAGCTTAGTGCGGAGAGAAGGTGTAGGGCATCTTGGGGAACCTCTGGCAGGTCGTTCAGCTCCTGACAGTATGAAATAGGCACAGCGTTACGGAGGAGAGAGGCTAACTTCATTACGGTTGTGCAGCATGTAGTTAATGGCAATGATGTCTTACTCCCAGACCATCAGACGCTGCCATTCCAGTCAGGGGTGTTTTGCGCTGCCTGCGCTGCAGCAGTAGAAGTCACAACAAAACCTAACCCAGCCCCCAGCCTGGACACGCAATTCCTCTGGGAGCAACAGCGGCAGCCCCGGTGTCGCCTCTTAGTTGCTGACCTCTGCAGCACGCCGCATCGGGGAGTTAAGCCTCGTTAAATAAAGCTTTATTTATTCCCTGGGTTAGCTTTTCAGTCCAGTTAATTCTGAGCCCCACAGGCACTAGTGGGCTGTGGCCAGCCTCGCAGACAGGAGCAGGGGCACAATGGAGGGGAAGGGTATGTGGGATTTACTTTTGTTCAGGTTTTTCCCCAGTCACAGCCATAGCATAGTTCAGGACAGGCCAGCTCCTTTCCTGGGAAAAGCAGAAGACGATTACGCTATTTCCTGCCTCACAAGGTCAGTTTCTTGGAGGTGGTTGTTGAGGTGACCTATTCTGGGGGCGTTAGCTGATACACTGGAAAGAAAGGTTGAAAAAAACCACCTATAATACATGTTTTTTCAGTAATATTACAATAATTTATAAAGGCATCAAAACAACTTCAACATCTATTAACAAGCTGATCTTGGAAACAATACTTAAATTACTAGGACATTTTGGTGAAGTTGAAGGCACCTTGAAACGCGATGGAGTAGTAGTAAAAATCATGCTGCCTTCTGCAGCATCCTCTTCACTTAAACTGTCTGACCACCAGCTGCATGGCTTTTTCCTACTGTACTTTATACAAGTGATATTTGGTACTACTCAGTAGGAATCGCCCTCCCTCTAACTACATAAATATTTACTGTTCCATACCAGGCACAGATTCTGCACATTCACTGGAAAGAGACAAAAATTGCTTCAGGTTTTTCTGTTCCTTTGTGTCAGACATTTCTGACTTTTGAATTATTTTGCTGTCAGCATTCAGTGGGAACAACAGGAAAAAAAGGCCGCGCGCCGTTTCTGCTGTCGAAGTCCACAGCGGTCTTTATCAACCAAACAAAGAGGCCACACCGTGGGCCAGGGAAGCTTTTGTGGCGATCGGATCCTAAGCTATTCCTGTATAATAGGCTCTGATAACAGGCCCTGCTATGTACTGCCTTAAGCTAACAGCCAAAGGAAGTGAAGTCACTCTGTATGTAAACAACTAACTCATATGGCAAGAAACAATTCCACTCTGCAGCAATGGCTAATTATAAGCAGCCAGCCCTAAGAAGAGCACTGCTTAAGACAGTGCTGGGCACTTACCTGCAGTCAGCTTACTACAACAAGGAATTAAACCTCCGTTCTAGGTAGCAGGTTTATAGGGGAGAGAAACTCCTTTGATTCTTATCATCTGAGCTGGCCCCCTAAAAGATACAGCCGAAATGGTGTGAGAGGAAAGATCTCTCTCGATGCACCCTGGTTTGAGAAAGAGCTGTCATTTCCACTCCTGATTAACCACCTTCTAAAAAAGGAGGGAATTGCTTTTGTGGAGTTTCCAGGTAGGAACTTAGCAAGGTGTCATAGGTCAAACCAACTGCCTTGGCTTCAGTTCTTTTATTCTAAATTTTAACTCTACAGTGGATTTGAGCTGAAGCCAAGCCGGGCACCCTGTCCCTCTGGAGGTAGCTTATTTCATACAGCTGGTGCAATGTGCCCGAGGCAGCCAGCGACCCTCCGAGCTTACCCCCACCCAGGGAGCTGA
This sequence comes from Calonectris borealis, assembly GCF_964195595.1. NCBI lineage: Eukaryota > Metazoa > Chordata > Aves > Procellariiformes > Procellariidae > Calonectris > Calonectris borealis. The sequence goes on along the minus strand of NC_134324.1, from coordinate 22,310,714 downwards.
TAGTTTGCTCCAGCTGCAGGAGGGACGTGAAGAGAACTGCAGGAGCGCGTCTCACGTGCCTGATGGTACAGGCGCTGTGTCGGGTACATCCCCCTCCCCCCTGCCTTAACTCTGCATCTGATCACTGGGAGACTGATAAAAATAAGGCAGCATCCTGGGACAGAGGTTTCTTGTAACAAGCCTGTTTAGTTCATCATCTGGGGGAAAGACCTGGTCATTTTATCAAGTCATAAAACCAGGGAAACCAAGCTGAGGAAGGGGATGAAAATTAAACAAATTCCTTATCTCTGGCTACTGTGATGGATGCGCTCGACCCCTTAACCAAACTAGCGGTGGTTTGGTACAGGCTCCAAAGGAGGTAAAGGCCTAAGCCGCAACCGGGCCAAGAACTTCTCTAGTGCCAATCTGTTCTGTGAAAACCCACAAAGGAGCAGTGACGCAGTGAGCGTCGATGCGTATGAGCTTGGAACACCGATCATGCGATTAATACATGGATAGCGGCTGGCTTTTCCACTACTCACTTATCAAGGAACAAAGTTGTGTGTACGAGGAGTCTCATGCATACCTTTTCCATCGCATGTAATTTGACTACGGGCCAACCACTTTATTCCATAAATTTGCAGCCTGAGTGAGCCTTCCTTGAGCTCTCCCTGCTAAGGGCTCCCCTTGAGCTGGGACACCTCGCAAGGTTGCTCCTCGGGGCCCAGAGACCTCTCACCGACGGCAGATCTTTGGTAAGCGACCGACATCGCGCATAACCTTGAATTATGGTAACTTTGATTCGTGTCTTGGTAGTTTTGAATCATTGTTACAGCCTTTGTGCAGTGACTAAGAGTGAACCTTGCCATCGCACTTCTGTTGAAGTCGCACTTTTACAACATCATATTTCAGTGAAACCACTTTTGCTGATACCGTTGACAGTGGTTCTTTAAGCGGTCTGAATCGCCTGTTTGTGACAAATTGGCATAGTTGGCAGGATCCTAAATCAGGATTTGCAACGGCAACCTGGTGATAGGACCTTCAATACAAGTCAACACAGCTCCACCATGCTAACCTAGAGTTACAATTGTTTTTTTAATGTATAAACACGTTCATTAGGTTTCAGAAACCTAAAAATGTCAAGACTGCTGGGGCTATAGGAACTGCTTAATTGGGTCCACATCCTTACAGTTTTATTAGTGGCTTTTAAAAGCACATATGAAATGACTCAATGTCCAAGAATGGCAGTCAGACATGTATCGAACTAGCCGGGGAAATCGGACAGTCATGTCTGTTTTAACCTGTTCAAAATATTAAATGGAAAGCAGAGCTCTAAAATTGAGGAAAGTGCCTCAAAGGCAATTTGTAGAGAAACACTGGAAAAAGAGCAGCTTTCTCTGCAACACCAATTCTAAAGAGCTTTAATGAGCCCAGGAAGCTACAACAACTGTTTGGATTAACCATTACTTTGAATCCAACACCCAGATTTGTTGATAACCTCAGCGCAGTAAAGAAATGTTTTCTCCAAAAAGGAAGCTGAAGGTCTTCCATGGCAATACACTGCGTAGCAAGAGTTCAGTATTCCCTCGGTTTATCTGTCCCGTGTTTAGCTTTGTGTGATGGCCAACTGGTATCCGATACCTGAAACTGTTGTGTGTTTTGCTTGAGCTTTCACACGAGGCTTCCCGGCCAGGACACCACCGTAAGCGTGACTTTGTTCCTTTGCTCCTTCAGCATTGGGATTAGTTCCGAGTTGCTCATTCCTATTGCTGGCACTCCATTTACTGCCACTATTTCATCTCCACACCTAATCAGAAGACAGGAAACATGCTTGTCAGGACTTAATTAATTATGGTTAACACTGCACCCTAGGACCCCCAAGGTCATCTAGCCCACCCTGAGCCAAGATCATCAACTCTTTGTTGAAGCAACTTTTTCCCTCGATGAAAGATGAGGGGCAAGGAATGGATGCAAGCAGCGAGTGGTTGCTGTCAGAGGCTTGCTTCTGAGTCAAAGAGGGCAAGGGAAAAGGAGGACACTGCTGGTACTTGAGTGACACAGCAGTGAAGGTCACCAGCAGCGTGACCAGCTGGCCAGTCAGCCGAGGGAAAAGTTACAGAAAACTAATTTGTGCTGATAAACATACTTATCACCAAGGTCGCTCCTACAGCTACTTGACTAGCAATCACTAAGGTGAAGTGCTCACGACGCTGAAGCATGCTGTCACGTTGTAGCTCAATACAAGAGAGGTTTCAGAGTCCCGCCTGATCCGCCCACCTCTATGGCACACCAAGCTCTCTCCTGAGCGGTTGTACCGTTCAGCTGTGATGACGTGAGGTGCTGAAGCTGCCTGCCTTCTGTCCAGCGGGGAAGGTGCACTGCTGTCCTAACGCTCACATAGGAACCCAGTCCTCCCACCAAGGCTCTGACCCAGCTCTGTTCTTTACACCGTTTTCAGGGGAGCAGCTCCCTACACTGAAACTATGTCCCCCTCACTTCTATTTTTTACAGTCCTGCACTTGCAGCCTGCACTTGCTGAGAAGCCAGCTCTGTTGGGTGCCAGAGATAACACTGCAAGAAAGTTCTGTGGGGTCCCCCGGCTCCACTATCCACTCCTCCACTCGCTGCAATTACTAACAAACGCATCAGCAAAGCTCGTTTTAAGTTTTCCTGCACAGGAGGGCTTTTATTGCTTCCATTGGGATACTTTTCCTAATCCAGGAGATTTTATACTCTGGAACCTCCAAGATTCAGCTCAAACATCCCCCTTCTACTTTTATCTGATTACTTAGTTAAAACCTTTACAGCCTTTTAAAACGTAACTTAATTCCTTCTAGTTGCACCTTTATAGAGAAACCAAAACACTCATTAATATAGGACTTTGTTTGTTACAACTTTGGTAGCAGTATTAACCACACAAATGAGTGGCTAAGAATTAGAAGTCATTAGCTTTTAGCTCAGCTAGTTAAAAGGGTAAAAGACAGCCCCCCAGTGAAACGGCGCATGCTGACAGAAGTACCGATGGTGTTCCCGACACAAACACCAGAGACCCGCAGGGCAGCTCACACGTACTTCAGTTTCCTGTCTCGGAAGGCGGGAGTCCCAGGCACTATGGTTTTGATGAAGAATGGCTGGTTTCCTTTGCTCTCCTCAAAGCCTCCAACAATGCTGAAGCCCCAGCTCTCCAGGTTACCTTTACTAAGGACAATATCTTGACAGCAGTGAAGGTAGCTGTGAAGACAGGCACGGTCAGAAACAGAGAAAGCTTATGAGTACGTTTCAAGGAAAACTGCCTAACCAGAAAATTACGCTTTTCCTTGCTGAAAGCGCAGCTATGTAACAGCCGCATATTTATTTTCTTTTTTTAAGGACTTGAGGCAACTCCTTTGCAGGGCATGTTACAGGGATAATTCCCAAATCTGAAGATGCCAGTCCTTTAGAAATCTTTTCTCAGTATTGGCAGTGCTAGTTTAAGAGTTAACAGAAAATTACCATTCTCTAAAGGAGTTTGTGACCTGAAGGATTCAAGAGTAACTTCATGAATTCTACTAACGAACATGCACAGTACTAGTGACAAAACCAAATTAATCACGAACAGCAGTTACACCCATGCAATTAATGAGAATCGAGCTTTTTTTTAATTCCATCTGTATACTATGCGCTTGGTACAATGAAGGCATTCAGCAGCTACGTATCACTGATGGAAAGCAAACATAGGTATGGCAGCCTTTCTTCTACTAACTACCAAATCGGAACACGAAGGCTCTTTCCTGCAGGACCTGCACCCAGGATTGCTGTGTACAGTAAGATATCGGACTGCTCGCAGAGAGATCACAGGCCGCTCTTTCTGAATGCCAGCCACTGAGGTATGTCTCCTCAGTAAGGCTGGGGCATGCTGCAGTGCCAGGGCTGCCTTGGAGAATGTGATACGTAAGTGCTAACAGCACTTGCTCCTTGAGTTTGTAGCACAAAGACAGGCAAAGCCTTTGCGAGGCGTCTGAAAAGGTGTGGCAGGAGCGCGGGCAAGCATCTCGTGTATTCTGGCTCATGGTCAGGTTACATTCTGGCACCCAGGCGCTGCCAGAGCTACGCTGTGTGAAACTGCCGCTGATCACCCCACTGAGGTATTCCAGCAGCTAAACTTTTCCTAATAAACGTTTTTGCCTCAAGGGCTTTGCTTGAGCAGTTTGCAGATGAGTTTCAGATTTCAAAAGCCTTCTCAGTTAACTTCTCACTAGGAGAAAGATCCAATTATCTACTTTCAAACTGTAATTTACTTTTGTGTGAGTTCTTCACACACAAACGCTGGAAGACCCAGCTCTAGCTTACTGATGCCTCCATGGTTTTCTTCTACTGGTACCACACAAGGGTGAAAACACAGCTATGAGAAATTTATGTAGCAGCTAGTGCAAATAAATAGCCCAGAGAGCAAGAGTGGTAAGCACTACGTCAGCATAGAACATAAATAAAAACATTAGACACATTCTCCAAGAGTTGGAAAATGCTGTTTGCTAGAAATCAGTTTTCCATAAGAAAAAGGGGTTTTAGGAAGAGAAACATTAATTTACTATAATGGAAAATGACTGTGGGAAAAGAATTTTAGACTTTACAGAAAGTAAAGGTGCAAGTTTTATTCTGACAAACACTCTGCCGAGTTTGCAGTTCTGCATCCCTTTCAGAGTTTGTGGATTGGGCCGCTCCAGTGGGGCCACGGCAGGGACCACCTAACAGTTATGGCAGAAAGAGCTCAGACTTCATGGAGACTGGCTTCAGAAAAACCTCAAGGAAGAAGGCAGGAGGAAAACTGCTTTTCCACCCCCTGAGAATTACCCATAAGCCACACTGTGCACAGTTACTGTTTCAAGAGTCAAAGCTCTTACAGAGAAAAGATAAATCTGTAAACTTGGTATTTCTAGTATCTTTAGGATTCAGTGTGCAATGAATTAGGACACACACCCCATCCAAACCAGGATTTTGAGATTGTATTTTATGCTATCAGTAGTTGGTATTGATATAATACTATGAAGAAATCAAGTAAAGTTCCTATGCTGTCTTTTGTGACAAATACATATAAACATTCAGTAGCAATAAGTAGTAGCATACAATTATCTTGAAACACTCACCGCCACCATTAATAACAAAGCAAAGACTGGAGAAAGAGCAAGTCTACACGGACAGTAGAGCTACCCACAGTTGTATTACAAGACAAAAAATCCAAGAAAGAAACCAGCCGCCTGGTTCAGTACAGCCAATACCAGTTGCCTGAGGTTAGACGGAAGAATATTACTACATTGTCCCCCTTATGGGGATGTTTGTCTCTTCGTTGGAAGTGCGCAGCACTGGGCATAGTCAGAGGTAGAAGATGCTCCAAGCTTACACACCAAACGCTGGTGTGAAAGTAGCCTTGGGAGCACAGAGTGTTTTTCTTTTAGGAAGAATGTGACCAAGACGCTCACGTTATTCCCTCTGTTACCCAGGGTCCCAAGAAAGGCACAAGACCAGGGCTGTCATCTCTCTCCTAAAATGCTTCCGCAACAGTAGTCTGGCACATAACCCAAGTTCTGCAGATGGGCTGCAGGGCTGCACTTTTCAGAAACATCCCCAAGTGTGCCGAGATGACAGACAGTATTTGAGATAAACGGAAAACCACAGATACAAGAATCAAGGCTAGAATTAAACACTGTGGGCTCAAGTGTTGCAACAACTGAATACACTTCCCTAGCCTTGAGCACTAACTTCGACTCCAGTCTTTCAGCATAAACTTTGACTTCAAACTAGAAAGAAATACATGGGTTTCCTCTAAGGAGGAAAGGATATTTCTGCTGGATCGGAGTAGTAACTGGGAAAAAAAAAAGCTGAACAAAACCAAAATCGCACATGCCATCAGCAATAAGCTTTAACTTTCACACTGCTAGTTGCTACTAGGTCTTACTGTGAGCGGATGGGAAAATGAGTGAGGAAGCACAAGAATTACATCCATTTTTACTACTGGAAACAAGAAGGAAGATTTTGTCAGATCCAGAAATGACATAACCTTGCTTTGTGCCCTCTAATGACCCTCACAGCCACAGAAGAATGGCACACAAATTCAGATGCCTGAATTCAGGTCGGAGTAAGAAAGGAAGACTGAAGAGCAGAAAGGGCATCTGAAATCATTGCTCCTGTAGCAAGGTACAGGAACAGTCAAATGAAATGGGGGCAACATTAATACCAGCAGCAAAAGAATTTCGAGCAATGTATTAAATGGCAGGTAATGCCAGTATACTCTTGAAATGAAGGCAGGTGACCAATGAGCAAAGACTGGACTCCAGTCCCTGTAGCAGAAAGTGTGGTGAAGCTGCAAGCCACCAGACATTCAAATAAATTGGAAAAGGAAGAAGGGAGAAAGCACAGCCAGGTTTTGCCTTGCTGTACTTCACTGCAGGAGCACCCATGAGGAACAAACACCAGCCAGCTTCTGAGGGTTTGTACTTGGGTTTGGGCTACCCCGGTGCAGCTCAGGCTAGTTCATACTAGGCCTGCACAGAACAGACGGGCTGATTCAGGAGAGCAGAGGGAACTGGTAGGACGGTGCTGAGTGCAAGCCAGGTTACAGTCACTCCAGACACAAAAGCTACCTTCCTTGGGCTGTTTGCTTAGCATTTACAGGCTGCTAAGTAACACAAAGGTAATGTAACAGAGGCTTTGTTAGTATTCCTTCTTTCAGGTGCCTCAAGAAAGAAGGCTGTAAATAATCCGAGCTTCCCACAGAAGGGCTTGGCTTTACTGTTCCATGTGCATCTCCGGCACGATCCTTCTCCAGTCAGCTGGAATGACAACAGACTCTATCTTTCACAGCTGAATGTATTTTGATGAAACTGCAAAAGAGGTTTACCTCTCCAGGAAGGAGACAGAAATTCAAGTTTTCAAAGCCCCAACCCTGTCACCTGGAACTTACCATGTTGCTGCTAAAATCTGTGCTAAAATCTGCTGCTAAAATCTGTGCTAAGTCTACAGTCCAAAGCTTGGCAGTAGGAAAACTTAACTATTCAGAATAATTTCTGCTTCATGCTGAAGATGATATAATTACGACAGCCAAAAAGAATCAGACTGAAAGAATGCCTGCCCCTAAACTGAGACGATCAGATTAGAAACTATAAAACAGCACAGATATCTGTTGGCTTCTTTTATATGATCCAGAAAGAGCCACAGAGTGATTTCAGTTAATTATATTTTAGCAGAGACTGTATCTACATTGACTATATGTCAACTCAGTGCCTCAAATGCCAGAATCTATACTTCTCACTCATGTGTCAGTTCTCTTAGGAAAAAAGGTTTTCAGAAACTTCTGAAATATGGTTACTGTCCAACAGAAGTGGGAGAATGATGGGTCACACCATAAAAAGCAGTGAAAGTTTCTTATGCATTCATTATACTGTGATCTCCTTGACAAATAAGGCTTTCCACTGCCTTAGAGCTAAATGAGAATACCAGTAATGCTTCCAAGTCAACCAACAAAGCAATTATTTTCTAGTGTTTGAGTGAAAGTCAACTCTGTGATTTAACAGATCTCTATACAGTCACCGAACAAACGTACCTAGGCAATCCAAGCCATGTGATCCAGAGGGGAGACCAGCTGAATCCTTGCTCCTTGATGTCCAGAGATGGCTCTGTCGAGTTCAATGAAATGATTTCTAAGGCTTTCAGTATGACTGAGTGAGAAGCTGCATTAGATTTCAGTGCTGAGACAGCTTCATAGTAGTTCAGATGAGTCAAATCAATGCCATTTATGCTCAAAAGTACATCTCCTGTTGATTAAATAAGATAGGGTTATTACAGACCTTTTGCTATGAAGCCCATTTCTGCCTTAAGATCTCAGGTGGAACCCTGTTTCCAGCATCACTTTAGTGTCCAACTTCCACTGAAAAAAAAAAAAACCACCAGTTCCTAAAGGATAAAGGGTCTGAGAGCCTCCTTACCTCGCTTGATTCTGCCATCCCTGAAGAGGCATCCGATGGGCTGCACACTCGTTACATATATAGGGAGCTTGTTTTTGTTATCCCTTCCACCTCCAATTGTTATTCCTAAAGATTCCTTTGGTTCCTTTTTTATTGCAACTGTCTTTTCGTGACTTACATATCCCTGAGGTAAATCCTACAAAGGAATGACAGCACAAAATGCGTTTCATTAATGCAATTAACATGAGAAGCCCAGATTTGGAAGACAATAACAAAACATCTTGTATCTTTAATCCAGAACATTTCACCAATGTTGCTGGATGGCAAAGTCAGCTTCTCATGTACTTGCTCTGGGTAGAAATACTACCCTGTATTTCCAAAGTGATACCACCACGACTGAGGCATTGCTCTCCTAATGATCCCACGTCATTTGCTGCGCACTCTGAGGAGAACAACTTTGCACCGAGGAACAAGCTATGAACTCATTTCAAGGCCATTCATATCAAGCAATCAACCTCTCTCTGACTACTACTAAATATTTAGGTTGCAGCGAAAGCACACATTATAGCATATGCTGTAGAAACAATATGTAAATTATATTCTAGGATTTAAATTAAGGAACCACACTCCAGCCATTTATGACAGCTAATTACTAAACTCCAGAGACATTTAAACACAAAAGTCTAAGCAGTTGTAGCAAGTTTTCTCACTCAAATGGAAGTTCTAAACATAGAGCAAATCTCTCTTGGTACAACAGACTGGCGATTCTCCTCTTGCTCATACTGTTTCTTATATGCAAACAGATGGCAGAGGCAACACTGAAGTCACAGGAGCACTACAGTGTAATTTGTGTAGTTTCTACTTCTGTACCATAAAGCCCTCTAGCTCCAAAGCAGAAGCGTAATTTAGTGTCATTGTGCAATACCCTGAACGCGTTGTGCTTGATGGATGTCGAGAAGCAAGTCCCAAGCGTCTCATGGATGGTAAATTTCCCATTGCCCTTTCCAGACAAAAAAGGATTAAACACTGGTTCTGCATCAACATTCGAGACATTTGAAGAAATTTTGACATGTTTTTCCCTAAAAACTCTGTTTCCCAGTAGATGACAAATGTACAGTTCTCCAGTACCAAAAGCCACAAACCTGCTGCTTTTCAATACCTCAAGAAGAAATGGAGCTACTGATCAGTCTTATATGATAAATCGCCACCACAGAGCAAACATAATAGATCTACTAGACCAAGAATAACCAGCACTTTTGCCGTTATTTACAAAACTTGCCTTCTGGTAGTTAGATTTTCGTCTATAGTGATTCTGGTCTAGTCGTCTCCGATGGTGCACGGGGCTTCCTCCATTGCTACTGCTGCTGCTGCTGCTGTTGGATGTGCTGCCATCTTCTACCGGGTCCGACAGCTGTACGCCTGGCTGCCTCAAGACGACAAAGTTCACTCTCGATTCAGTGGTCTGCCAGGAGAAACAAAAAGAGTGTAAATAAAACAGATAGAAAAATAAATTAGAAATTAGGGACAGCCCCTGTCATTTTCTTGGGGAGAAAATGGGTTGGCATCAGTTTCTACAAAGGGTCTGAAACAGGGCTATGCAACGTGATGCGATGTTTTTTGTGAAGAGCCACAGAATCCTGTGGTGAAAAGAAAAAAGGAATTGGCAAATATGAGTCAGAAGGAACAGGAGTAGATGCAGGCTTCACTCATGCCTCCCTCCCCGACAAATGCCAAACAAGAGAAAGTGGAAAGGGATGATTAATTCCTCCACTTCAGTACAAATAACCAAAATAGCACATTGTGTTGTGATACAAAATGAATACACAACAGGTGACCATGATACGAGTACTGGATGCTTTTTCTTATATTGTAAAGAAATTTGTTAAAGCTCTTTCCCTCCCAGCTTATGTACCACGTCTATTGTTCAACATCTCCCACCCATTTTTTTCCCAGAGTACCTGAAGACATGACCTTTTGTCTAAGATTGCTGCCAATTAAACACTTAACCAGCTGTATATTTGGCCTTGGCAGAACTACAGGGAAAGTATTCACTATTGTTACCGCTCTTCTAATTTGGCTTGTTCTTTCAGATAATTTGACAAAACCTTATTGTGAAGGACTCCATTGGGGTAAGGCGTATGCGCTTACTTGGGGCATTTCCTGCAATGGATGAGAGAAGCACAGTTGCTGCTCTTACTTCTTGACATGCAACCCTATTTCCCTGGTGCCACAGCACCCTGGCAACAGTGAATTCCATGGCTTTGGAAGAGGGACTGCATCAACTGTTTTGGTTTTTTTTCTTTTTAAACTAGTACAGGAGAGTTTTGGTTTCTGAAACAGAATTTAAAAGCCTCTTGCCTCCAAAGACTCATCAGATACAGCAATTTTTTTCCAGACAAGTTGGCACACGTCCATGTCTTCATAAAATATATTGTAAACATCGCATCCTAAGATGGGGATTTGCCCTCCCCTTCAACCAGGAGTACCAGAGTATGTACAGTACATATGGCTGTGCATACATAGAGAGAGAGCTGTAAATGGTACTTTACAATACAGGTAGAATTTCTGCAAATGGTTTGCAATCAAAATTAAAATTACATTTAATCAAGAATTTGAATTAGCCCTCAGAAGAACAGATAATGTTTGGAAGACTGTCACAGTTTTACACAAATGTCACTTCGAAAGGAATTCAGTCGCCAAACCTACTGAAGCTGGTTCTGAGACTTTGGTTACTGATTTCAGTGGGATCAAGAAAGAGTTCCTCATATGGGAGTTATGCTTGCACATTACAATAGAAATACAGCAGCACTTAATGGGATGCGAACAAAATTTGAAGAAGCCATAGAATGGAATCACATATATAACACAAAAAAGGATCTCAGTACTGGAACTCTGCTCTTTCTCTTCTTCTCTCCCATGCCACTGCACTCCTCTGCTGATTACCAGGAAGAGAACTGGCTCTCCCTCACTGCTGACCTCAGATCCTTTCCGGGATATAAACAGTATGTGATGAGATGTATTGTGTCAGGATCTTTAGATAAAAAACAGAAACTGGAGGTCATCGCCTAGGGAGATAAAGAATTTAAACTGATCTACATGGTATCTGCTGCACACGTAGCAATCCTTAATCCTTAAACAAAATTCCTTGCCCACTCCTTTCACCAAAACATTTGGCATGCTGCAACAGGAGCGCATTCCTTTTGTGCAGGGAAAGACCACCTCTCTTCTACCCATTTAGTATTTTAGAATGTTTTTAGCCTGAGGTGCCTCATGTTGTTTTATAGACCCCCTTCCCAAATACAGGTAAAATGGGGAGAGGGCTTCAAATCAGTCAAAAGGGTTCTGTTCTGTGCTGCCAGCCTATCACATCTCCCAACAAACACCTTCAGTTTGACTGTTTAAAGCACGAGAGGCTGTCCTAATCTCTCCTTGTCTCTGTTGCATGCGTTTTCACAGCGCATACGAATATTCACTCTGCAAGAAAGGCTCCAAACACCACACCACAAAGGAGCTCCAATTGCCTTAGCTGAACTAAAGTGCCATGAGCAACTGCCTCGCTTCAGACTTGTCAGAGATGACTCACGATGGATTCCCACTCTTCATGTTTATCTTCATTTGGAAGCAGTGTTTCCCACACATCTGCAGGGAAGTCACTTTCCCAAAGGGATATTTCAGGGAATGCAGTTTGCTCTAGTGTGTTCTGTTAGCCCTTGGGTCAGAACAGGAGCCCTGCCATCAATGCAGGCAGCTGCAGTCATTAGCCATACAACCTCACCATGTCACAAGTTACCTGGATTATCTGCGCAGCAGCCTCAGGTGTTCCTTGCCTCAAATCCTGGCCATTTATTGACAGGACTCTGTCATTCCGACTCAGCTTTCCATTTTTGGCTGCCAAACCTCCCTCTAACAGATCTAGAATAAAAATCCCTGCTTCATCTGTCTTCCTGATCAGTTTGATTCCCAAGGGTTCGGATCGGTCTCTCTTTATCAAGGTAACATGGATCACTTCCCGATTTGTAGCAGAAGTGGAATCCTGCTGTGCAGTCTTATTGGAAAAACCCTTCTCCTGCAGGACCATGAGGTGGAGAACAGGACCTGGGTGGCGCAGGAAGGAGACAGCTTGGCAGTGAGTCACACTGCTGATGTTGACGCCATTCACCTAGAAAGACAAACAAACCAGAGTCACTAATCAGAATCTACATAATTTAGGCACTGTCCGCAGTGCGGAACATCACAAAGTTGGAGACAGGATGTACAACTCCCTGTGCAATGCCATCACTGAAGCAGCTGCTTCTGATGCACATTAGGAAGCAGAGTTTTCTAAAAAAGGATGCAGAAGAAAGCAGATGAAATCAGCCCATAATTGATGGTGAATTCCTGAGGACAGGGACAAGACAGGACAACTCACATAACTAACAAATCTTTAAAATATTAAATCATTACATCCTTCCCATGGCAATGCAGAACTGCTTTTCCTTAACTGCCAGCATTCCACACACACTTGGAGGAGAAGACTCAAATTGGAGACTACCCATCCTCACTTTTAAGTTGAGGAGTGGTCCATAGTTTATAAGCTTCTGGAATCATCAGTCTAATCATGCTTTTACCAAGGTAACTCTGAGAAGCTACTTTTCGCTTTGTCTGTTGTCACATAAGACTCTGTGCAGTCTTCTTTTAGGACGTTAATAGGGCTACTGAGTGTGGGCACCTGCCCTATTTACAGCCCAGTCAAGACTGAGACATGCACAATTCAACTGGATAAAACAGAAGTTACTCTATTGGTCTATCTAAGAAACCAACTCAGAGATCGTATCGGCCAGTTGTGCACGTGGGGCTGCCAGTCTGTACTGAAGTCCACAGTCCAACAGGATAATTAGGTCTTTATGGCTTGTCAAACGATTGGGCAGCCATAGCCGGGAGGTGCTAGCAGTTCTTGCTGCATGTAGGCTTTACCACTGTATACAAGCTTCTGTCGCCTTGATTAGCCCACTGCCATGCAGCGCGATTAATCTGGAGACTAAATCTGGCTGTGGGTCAGCACGGTAGGAGGTTGGTGCTCTTTATTACTCACATTACATATCTGATGCTTACTTCAAGTCATAAGGTCTTAAACTTTGGACCTGCCCATTGAGAATATGCAGCTTAAGCAACATAGTAGAGCAAGTAATTATAAGACTTCCTAACTAGAGCACAGTCCTTTGGAGAGAAATGGTGCTACTGGGCGAAATTTATCACATAGAAATCTCTTTAATTTATCCAAAATGGTCTAAGTTTCAAAAAGCTATCAAATATGCAAGGTAAATGTAAGTATGACTGGAAGGAACCTCAAAAGTCTGCTTCTCAGCCCCAGCAGATACACAAGTCTGATCAGTGCTTTTAAACCCTCAGCTGTAGAGATTTCCCAGTTTTTCTAGGCAACTCTCCTCCCCCAGCCCTCATCTCAAGTCAAGAGAAGCTATGGGACTACCAGTGGGGTTTTACATACCTCAAGAATATGGTCTCCAGGTGCTATTCTTCCATCTGCAGCAATGACAGAATCCCGCAAAACTTCCTGAACAACAATGTTTCCTAGTGGGGTGTCTTTACCCCCAACTATCCTCATCCCCAGCTCTTCCTCCGGGTCTTCTCGGTGAATTTCAATTGTGGTCGTTTCAGCCACAAGACTAGTTCTCTGAGGAAGGTCTGATTGTGGGAATTGAAGAGAAAAAACAACACATTAATAGAATTTTTCTTCACATAGCACCACAAGGTTTGTAACACTGGCAGGCTGTGTCTAAAGTAGCGTCTGGAGGGAAAGCAGCTGTCAGGAGAGGAAACAATAGGTCAGATTAAAAACCTTAAAAGCCCCTGTTTCTTTACAGTTTCTCCAGAATGTCTCCCATCTCCTCCTAGCTTATGGCAAATTTAAACTCTCTCATTATTATTTCTTCAGTTTTATTAAAGGGCATTCAGTATGTTTCACTTACCATTTAGAGAGTTATTTTTCTACTGTGACAGCTGGCCTACTAGAAGCGCACACATAACATGCCAATTTCCACGATGCCCATTAGAAAAGGGGACTACTGAGCTGTAATTACTGGTCTGCCATTGCGGTGACTTTACCACAGGCAGCTCACTGCAACTTCCCTCCTCTAATTTCCTTTCCTCCTCTTTTCCCATCCCCCCTGTAAACCAGGAGTAATGTTTACCTATTTACAGCATACTGAAGACTAAGCAATGCTTCTCAGACACTTTGAAGATGAAAGTTGTTGTTAGCAAGTCGTATTAAATCTACCAGCACTGCAACATTTAGGCAGGCCCCACACTCTAATGAAGCCAAGCGCACTGCCTCTCAGGGTGAACTGCAGTTGTCACACAAGAGATGCAAAACCTGCCCCAAGCGTACTGCAGGAAAAAGCCAACAGAGAAGTAAACTGACCTGTGTATTAACTCTGGCACAGGCACAGCAGTTGCCAGCTCCAGCGCCTGCACACTTGGAAACTGAGACTAACTTTGAAGCTAGGCACAGAGATTTCCACACTGCTGCCTCTAACAGGGGTTGAGACAAGCGATTCTATACTGAAGTGGAGATGGTTACTTTTACCTGCAAAGGTTTCATAACTGACTATTAATCCAAAAACTAAGTTATCCTATAAAAACATACTTGCTGCACACCATTACTGACCACTCCAGGAAACTGACTGTATATTTAACTTTCTTAACAAGATTAAAAAGAAACTGGAACATTTCCGTATTATTTGGCTTCTGCAAGTGCTTTAAGTGCTGCATGTTCCCATTGACAGGGACTGCCTTTGTTTCTGCAAAGAATACTGCAAATATTCAGTGCAGTCTAACAGAGATTCTCCAAATTTTTTTGCATAGACAGTTTTGTGCTTGTGAGCAGATCCTGCCACACCTGATGCACGTGAATGCATCTCCCTTCTGCTCAAGAACAAGCTGAGGAAAGAGATTACTCCGATGGCTGAATAGCATTGAGGGTATCTAAGAACGCTGGGGACACTTTAAAAATTTAATTGTCTGAGATAATTACCTCATTTTTATATTATAAAAGGTAATTACATAATTACATTTCTGTATCAAACTCTCACCTTCTTCAGTCTCCTCAAAAGCTGGATTAACCAGTCCAGGCTCTGCAGTTCCTAGTGACACCACAGCAGCTGCAGAGCTTTCTGCCACAAGTGACGATCCTCCACTTGGTACCTCTGGATCCTTGGGTGTGTTTGTCTCCACCTTGGTAGGAGGATCTTCCTTCCCTTTGGAAATGGGATTCTTTTTCCGCTGTAGTTCAGATTTGTATTTCTTGAAACCAGGACACCTAGAGAGAGATTGTCTGTGACTGTAAGTGGCTGTCTCTGCCTGCATGGTTAACCCAGAACATGCAAGCTCTGACTGACAAAGGTATGTGAAGAAGCATGTTCAAGATCTCATCAGCTGCAAAGCTTGTATCACAGATGCTAAAATTTATTCTCACTTGACCTTCAGCTTCTACTTGTACTAGTATCAGCTTAAGAGCGGGCTTGTTATGTTATTACTTTCAAAATTATTATTAAGCAAATTATTTTAAAAAGGAGAATGTAATACGAATGGGAGTCTCCCTTGCTAAATATTTACCTGGCGAACACTCCATGAAGAAAACAATACCTCTTAAAATATACGCAAATACTTAGCTCTGCCCTTTTAGTGATGACTATGAACTGTATCTTTATGCAAAGGAAGTGGCTCAAGTTTCAAGCTCAGCCTTGAATTAGGCTTTGATTTTAACAAACCAGTAACATGCAAGGGCAGCAAGCGAGGCTTGCTTATTTTTTTTGCTGAATGAGACCTGACCCTCAGACAACATTCCACCTCCAGTCCACGCAAGTGATGGCTCTGCTTGAATGGGAGCAATTTAGAGAAGTTTATATTCCCACTGACTGCTCCCCACACGGAGGCTCAAGAAGTAATTCTACATTCAACAAAATGCGCTCTGTATGCAGCTACACCACAGCCAGCCTATCTCAGCAAAAATAAGTGAGGAAAAACAAGCTCTTTTATCAAGAGTATTTATAAAAAAGGTGGCAGGTGAGGAGGGTGATGAATGCAAAAGCATCACTTTCAGAGACATGACTAGTATTGGGTGTTTACCAGAGTCACTTTTCAAATTAAACTCGACTATTTACATTCTGGCTAAACAAGTCTCATCCCGGTATTACTTCCTCTGGTTTATTCCTAGTCATTTATTCTCCAAGCAGTAAGATGACCCTGAAACTTAAAGCAGAAGCTGATTGATCCACTTGTGCACATGTCCCTCTTAAGATGTCAAGAGACAAATTTGCTTTGCAAAGGGCAGAGAAATCCTCCAAGAAAACAAGTTTCTAGATGCTTCTTATTTCCTTAAGTCTCCTGCTATCAGTTAATCTAGTTTAAAACTAAAAAACAGGAACACCCAAATCATTTTTTTCATTTTTCACTTTAACTACGTTCACGGCCCAGGTGAAATAGCCTCGATTTTTAGAACACACCCTCCCAAAGGAAGATACAAAGAACTATGAAACGTATAAGAGAATGATACAGTTTCCAGTCAGATCTCTAACGTAAACATTTAAGGGTGCCTCCCTCTTCTGTGTTTAACTCCTGTGCCAGAGGGTTTAACAAGTGACAGCAGTTTACTGATACCAGGGTCGATTTACAGAGCAAAGAGGAAGGCCCAGCCCTGGAACGGGCCAGCCCTGTCCCCGTAGTCTGAGCATTCAGCCCTGCCTGATAACAAGAAAGCAGTACAAAGAGTTAGTTCAAGAAAAAGGAGATTATAAGCTTTCACAGATTGAGGGAAAGGGGCACACAAGCATCTTCCATTACCTCCTCTGGCTCTAACACAAGCTCTCCGCTCGTACCGAAGACGAGCAAGAACCACAAGGATACATCCTAGGCTGGAACTGCAAAGGCATCCTAAGCGTAACTGTTCGCTGCACACTGGTTGACCTATTTTTAAAATAGGTCATTGCCACAGAAAGCTACAACATAGCTGAAGGGAAACAAGCCTGTTGCATTTCTCATTGCCCACTAACAAAATACACACTGCCAATGAAGGTCTGCTTCTGCCTGCAGTAGGGCTTGTACTTAGCTCCCTTTCCTGCAATCATTAACTAGGTAGGAACAAGTGTTCTTCAAGCACTATAGCAAGAGCTCTTTGTCACCTGCACTTCTTTTAAAGCTACAATATTCTGCCTGCCACCAGCTCAACCAACAGTGGAAGCACCAAAACACATGTCTGTTGACGAGCGCAAGGAAAAGTCTCCTTTCTTCTGCACAAGGGGGAAAAAAAGAAAAAAAAAAGAAGTATTTTTTTATTTGCTTCTCTTTCTCAGCAAAAGAATGAGAGAAGATAATGGAATTATAAGTAGGTGATTCAGCAACTGCATAATGTGCAGCTTGGAGGGACTTACATTATTTGGATCAAAGACTTATGTATTGCACATCTTAATTGGACCAATTAAACTGGCAACACTGCACGATCCCTTGCTTCCAGAGTGTTGACTTTGTGCCTGTCTTTCTCCTCTGCGCAAGTGAAACAAGAATAAGCATGTTTATAATAATTTTCAGAGTCAGGTAGCCCAGATCAGGACACACAGATTTATATACATTTGATACATATATGGTTTTGTGTCTACGGACAACTTGCGTGCAAGCACCTCACCCTTCGCCTCCGTAGCACGTGTGAGCTGGCCTCCCTAACACACACACACACAATTACACTGTCTTCACCCACCCACCTTTCTGGCCTCACCCTCTGTCATCTTTGGTGTCCCATCTTGCCCCAGTTTAAGAACTGTTCTGAGAATGGATCTTTCTGGTCAGAAGCACAACAAACAGATGGCATTATACAAGGAGCAATAATATAATGTAAATGGGAATGCACCTGTTCTGCAGATGAGCTTCTAGTTCACACCGCTGCATTGTCTGCTGACACTCTGCCTTGAAAGGACAGAAGACAATCAGCTTATCCAACAGGTTTCGTACTAGAAGGCTGGACTTGTGGCACTGCTGGAAAGAGAGCTTTTTCCGATCCATAGGACAAAAGTTATACTCCTGCATGAAGTTTTCAAGGCACTTGAAACAGTATGTATGTCCACAGGGGGTGTCCATAGGTTGGAGCAGAGGCTGAAGGCAGATATGGCAGATGAGTTCATCGTCCACTTCATCCTGGAAGTTGTAGAGATGATTGTCCAGCAAGAGGTGGAACTGACCACACTCACAGCAGAGTTCACTAACTTGGGACGCCTGTTCTTCTGCTACGGGATCAGCCATGATAGCCAGCATCAGGCACCCTCGGCCCAGCAGCAAGGCAACTTGTCACGTAGTAGCTGTCTGACAGAGGACCTCTAATGAAAGGGAGAGAAAGAGAGATTTCCAGCCAACTGTCCGCTCTAGATCTAGCCAATTAAAAATTAAATTGTATTGCTGCCTTAAGTTCCCTCCCGGTATCTTCACCCCCACCTACCCCCCTTAGCGTTCTTCCTTCCACAGCGACCCTGTGAATGATCAACCCAGGGATCAGAGAATGCAATGACCTCATTCAGCAAAATGTTTAAGCTGGACAAATTTAAACTTAAATTACTTTACACACACCGCTGACACAGAACAGAGAAAACCCTGCCAAACATACAAACTAGAAAACCTGAGACAAAAGCTGCATGTTCTTAAGGGAGAACAACTCAGAGAGGGAAGGGAAGGGAAAGAAAGGACAACCAAGATAGTGATTTTTAAACTGACAATTTTTCTTTCTGGCTTTCCAGATTATACCGAATATTTTGAAGATATGTATGGTGAAGCATCAGTTTGGGGAATTCTAGTTGTTTGGATTTTTGTTTTGTGTTTTGGGGGGGATGAGGAAAAAGAAGAGGAAGAAATTTCAAAAGAAACTTAAATCTAAATCACATTTCCTTCCTTTTAAGCCCACTCCCTTCAAAAAAGTTTTTTTTAACAAGCAATGCATTGTTCCCCACTCATCCATGCCTAAGTTCACCCACAGAAACAAATTTCCTATAAAAAGACTAAAGCTTTCTAAGTGGAAAAAATGTAAAGAATTGTCCACATCACAGTTTGTTGTAACGTAACACAAAGGCTTGAGCTTCAGCTCCTTACAGTTCAGGAGAATAAGATAAGGGGCAAAATGAGTTCTTTGTAGCCGCTGCTCTATTGATTTTATTAGAGATGTCTCCAGTCACATCCATTTTGAATCTTGCCTATTGTAATTAAATATAAAATTCACCTGAGTTTGCTAGCCGATTACTCTACAGACACAGTGACTACTGCAGGAAGGATTTTTTTAACCTGGCAGTTATTTTAATGCAGTAGGAAATGTGGTACTAGGTGAAGCTAACCCTCTGTATTACACGGGGGGGGGCGGGGGTTGTGGCAGTGGTGAGGTTTTTGGGGTTGTTTTTTTTTAACGTTTATGTAAAAAAAATCCCAGAGTCTTTTAGAATAAAAAAATTGCAGAACTGTGATGAAATGGAAAATTTCTGAAAGATGACATGGAAAATATCTGAAAACAATTGCTTTATCTGGAACAAGTAAAAGCCTAAGCAAGAGTGAACACTGGCCTGCACCAGTGCCTGGAGGACATGGCTGGCACGCAGCAGCAACTTTGGAGGAGGGTAGGCAAGAACAATAAGATAGCAAGAACGGCAAGAAAAAATTAGTCATGGGTTTCTAATAAAAATCATACATCACTTCAATTAATTGTCAAGCATAAGTCAGCTATTTAATTAAAGGGATAACGTATCACCAACAGAATCAAGCCATTTTAGAGGCAAATTTTTACCTAGCCATAGAAACTTCTTCACTTCAAAAGATTAAAACATTACTGTCACGGTTCCAGGTGGGTACAGGGCATGAGTTGTTTGCTTCTCCTCCTGCTGCTGCAGTGCCAGAAAGCATCTTCCCCTTGAGGAAGGCACTTAGGCTGGATGTACAGACCTAGCTCTTCTGTTTGCATTTACTCCTTAACTCTTGCGTAACTGACTCAGTGCTCCCCAAAAGAGAAAGCACAGTTCACAGACAGCACACAAGCAAAACAAAGCAGCTGTACCCATGCCCTCCTCTCTTAGAAACACCCCTGTTCTTTGATACTTACCTCCATCTGAAACAGGCATCCCTACTGTTTGCCTTATAAAAAGTCTTCATTTGATCTTAAATTATCTTACAAGTGAAAGGGAAACATTTCAATATCAGACAATCACTTAACGTCACCTACCGATTCTAATCAATCAGCTCAGCACCAGCAGCTAACAAAACACCAAGCTTCCAAGGCAAACATCTACCAATAAGAAATACTTGTGCTTCGGGTTGTAGTATTTGCATAAAACTTTGGCAGGTGATTAAACAAATCTACTTTCTCAGTGAAAACAAACCCCATGGTAATTTTGCTGATAAACTACCTTTATATGGGGGTTTTTCAAATTATTTACCAAATTCATTCTCTGCTCTCTGTGTTTAAAGGTTATACAAGATGAATCCCATTTATGAGTCATTTCAAAACTCGTGGAAGATAAAAGTATCACCACAATCTTGCAGCTTTTTTCTTCCTTGTAACTCTAAGTTGTTCTGCTCTCTCAATTCTAGATCCTCGAAAACAAGGTGTGAAGTTTTCATTCAAAAGTGCCAAAGTAAATTTTACTTTTACACCACTGTCCTTTCAATGAGGAGGACACTCCTGCAGACACCAGGGAACCTAAGCCTGTCACCTCCGTGATGAAACCCAGCCCACACCCTTCGGCAAGGCAGGAGTCAGTGAGCAGCACAGGGAGGACAGCAGGCTCAAACAAGCCTGCCGCTTGTTCAGTGATTCAGTCAGAAAGCAGATGTTCTGTAAGAGGAAAATTGCTAACATCTTATTCAGCAAAGATGACTACTTCAGCACAACAAGACAGATTTTAAGTGTCTAGAAAATGCACTGTTTCAACATAACAGGCATGGTTCCCCTCAGCTTAAATAGACCAGTTTCAAGAGAATCCGTCTAGAGTCCCTAGGATTCTAACTTTGGAGGTGAAGTTTGATATATACTCAATCTTTTGCAGTTTCCATCAAATCTCAGTTACTCGTTCTAACCTCTGAAGGTCAGACCAACCCCAACAACCCCCTTCGTTCTTGTGTTGCTCTTCTTATACCATTCCCCCTCTCCAGCTTTCTTCCAACAATGCCACCTTGAGCAGCATGTTCCCTGCTCCTGCATTTCTCCGTAGTACTGGGATCTCTCCCTAGGCCTCACACATGATTTAGCTTACACACAACACACATAATATGAGGAAATCATACAATGAGGATCTAGCTTGGTCCCAAGTTACTACATGTTGACTACATGAAAATATTAAAGCCTGACATATACATATGTTGCTGCTCTAATGGACTCTGCTGTTCTAAAAGTATAATGCAAGGAATGCCTCTGGAGTCTGAATTATTCAGAAAGTAATACATCCCACTCCTATACACGACAAAGAATTGGAGGAAATAAACCAGCAGAAATCTGTTTATATTTCCCCATTTCTTACCCTATGTGGGATAGAAAAAAGATTTCTTTGGGATCACTTTTATCTTTACTGCATTTTTTTTTTAAAAATCACTGTTGGCTTTTTTCTTTTTTTAAAGTAGGATTTCTTGTACTGTAACATTGACTCAAAGAATAGACTTTTTTTTTTTTTTTTAAAGGAAGACTTATCAGGTTGTCTAATCTATTTCCCTGCCAAAGCAAGACTATTCCTGACAATATTAGCACATTGCCTATTCTTGTTTTAACTCTGCTAGGGCACAGAGCCTCAGATATACACCCCCTCTGCACATCTACAACGCTGTTAATAGCTCTAGTAAGGGAGTATGCCAAAAACCATACTGACAGCGAACCACTCAGTACCATTCCTGAGGGACAAACTCTGTTCAGAACTAGTCTCCAAAGCACCCCTGGACTTGTAAACAGAACTGATGAATTACTTCTACAGCTTTTTTAAAAATTCCTTTTAAAAAAGCATAATTATCTAAGAAATCTTTCCAATGTCATGCCTCCACTTGCGCTACAGCGACTGAAAAGGAATGGTGGCTGTGGTACCTGGCTACCCCAAGAGCAACATCCCTGCTTCCAATCTTACCATTTGAAGTCTCAGCATTTCCAAAGGCAGCTCTCGCTCATTTTTAAGGCATTTCACTCTGCCATTGCTAGCGTGGAGCACAAATTATGGAACAATTCAGTCCAGGCCTGTCTGCTCATACAATTCCACCATTTGATATAAGTCACTTTCAGTCATGAACATATTTACCTTAATGACATCTCTTTGAGGTATAACATTGTTTCTATTCCCATTTAAAGACTGAGAAATGACATCACGAGAGATTAAAATACAGACCCACAGAGGCATCAACTCAGGTAACTTTAACACTTTAGTATGTTTCTGAATATGATCTCAAGTGACCTACCTAAGATCACATACGAAGCTCCTGGGGAAAAAAAAAACCAAACAAACAAACCAAAAAACAACCACCAAAAAATCCAAACAAAAAAAAAGAAAATCAAGACTGTTTCTATTAACTAACTGATTTATAAAAACACAAGCATGGTGAGTGAGCCAGAGCACATTCCATACTGCAAAACAAAGAAATATGCAGCCAGTCTGCAGTAAGGACACCAAACAGAAAGGTAAAATTTTTCCTAACAGATTAGGATGACTAGAGGAATGCCTCATACTGCTTCAGTTAAAAAATAATTTACAAAAAAAAAAAAAATCTGTCAAATAACTAGTTCTCAATATTAAAAAACTACTTGTACCATGGAAAATATTTTGGAAATACAGCGGGTTTATGCTTTTATGCACCTGTACGTTAGCACTTATATGTTGATATAGACTCTGTTATTGAAAACCCCAATATAAAAGTTGGCTTTAAGATTACAGGGCGCGTGCCCCACGTATACTGCTATGTAATAGTTCACTGCAATAATTATGCCAGCTATTATATTTATAACTACATTTCCCTGGGAGACTGGAAATGCAACATTCCAACTAAAGGCTAACAATTAATTAATTTTTTTGGGGTGGACAAAACAAAGCCAGCACATTCTGGATTAAGGTGACTGAGGGCACACACCAGCAGGGCACTAACCCAAAAACCATCTGCTAACATAAAAGCAAGTTCAAGATGGATTCTAACGTAGCAAACCCAGTGCTCTAGCAATAAACCATAAGAAAAAGTGGCAGAACTTTTGCTAAACGTTCTTCAAACAGTTTTCACTCAGTTAAGAAGTTTTGTGTTTCACAGAATGGCGAATGGCAATTTTTTTTTTCATTCTAGAGACAGAGAAGTACATTGCGGAAGTGTTCTCTAACAGGGTTTTTTTGCCAAATTTCATCGCCACTTTAAACAAGGATTTCATATACATGAACGGGACAGGTTTTATACGCAATGCACTACTGTCCTGACTGAACACTTCCAGTGTGCTGCGGCAGTGTTTCACAACCATGAGTAAACTGTCCTTAGTTTACAATAGTGGCACAAAAAATAGTGTTGAAATATCGGAGGATTTTTATAAGCAATACTTAGAGTAGGTCAATTTTTACAAAAACCACAATACCAAACCCAAGAATAGTTTCAGGTGGTGATACAATGTCCTATTATCTTTATTATTTTCTGATATTGCTGAAGAACAGGCCACTGAATGTAAAAGTAGGAAGTCAAAGCTTCTGTAAATGGTAAATTTATATAACTAAATAAGCAGCAACCATTAATTAACCTTGCCTTCAAGCCAAAGGGTTTCTAATAACCCACCTCCAAGAGTAACTGCTCAGCACATACATGTATATGAACACTTCGATTGAGAAAGTGTTCTAAACCAAAGCTGCTTTACTGTACTCAATACAAAGGAAGATTGTCAATTTAAAAAGTTTTCATTGTCCCCATCATTTATGCCCGTTCTTCAGCCATAAATTTGAAAATAAGTTGTATTCTAACTCCCTGCTGTTTCTGTGCTGGTTGGACAATTTTGTATTTAATCTGCTTGAACTTCTGGGCAAGTATCTGTTTTCTCAACTAGAAAACAGAAAAACAATTGTATTTTCATTAATTATAATCAGAATCATTATCCTGTTAGACTAGAAAAGACTTATTATTCCAGGAAACCTATTCTGACAGATGTGCTAAAAGGCTTGGTTGACTAGAGCAGGACTATCCCAAAGAGTTTTCTCCTGAGCAGCTTTTGCAATATCAGCCCTCCAGCATGGTACATGGATTTCCATTTTTAACATAATGCACTTCCAGATAGGGGTTTTTTTTTTAATTGTTTTGTTAGTATATTTGAAAGTTCAACATAAGAAAAGATCTCTTAGCTTTGTATTACTTATTTTAAAAATCTTACTAGCAATCAACAGCTTAAATTGCAAACATACACCTAATTTTAGGAGGAAGAAAGATTAAGAAGCTGGCACTTATAATTCATTTCTCTCGCTACCATATGCTCTTAACATTTGCTTCTCAGCTCAGTTAATGATACCACAGAACAGTAACTGTCTCACCAGGGACCTAGTGTGCTAAAGTAGTGGGACTGCACAAATGTAATTTCAACAATCAATCCCAATTCCTCCTACAGAGCAGGAGATTCTGGTGTTATCGTTCAATTAATATTATGTGGGTAACAAGAACCAATAAATTTCCTCTCTCCTCCCTTCTTCTTAAGGAATTAAGTAGTGGTGTAAAACGTTTTCCACCTACACTTTTCTTCCAAGGGGATTAAACAGTGACTATTTTAACATACTGCTCTGAAAAATGGATAAATTAAATGCCATCAAATAGAAGTGAAGACAAGTGCTGCAGAAAAAGCAGCTTTCTCACCTTTGCTAGATGCTTCCGCTATATCACCAGACTTTCTACACCCTGTCTTCCACACAAAGGTGCAGGTTGCTTGTTTTATGCTCGCAGGAATTCTTCTGTTGTACCATTCACTTAAATCAATTTGCTGCTTTGCAGAACTTGACCCAAAGACTCCTATGGAAGTTTCACCACTGGCAGCACACGTGGATTTTCTTTGTGTGTTCTTTATTTTTTTCTATTGTGTCTAATCATCTCTCTCTAGGAAATTAAATACCCCTACCTCCACCCTCACCTCACCTACATTTTGAATTTGGCAGCTATCTGCAATTCCATCCCTAAAAAATCAGTTTGATGTTTGTGGGAGAGGTTTTCTATAGACAAAGAAAGAAGGAATCCAATGCTATAATTTAAGGATAAAGGACCTAATCTGTAATTAATAATCAAAACTTCTCTTGCAATTAAAGCAAAAAGCCCAAAACCAAAACAAAGAGGGATTAGGAGATTTGATGTTAAGATTTAGGTTCATCTAAATATCTGGTAGCACATTTACTTTCCAAAGAGTTGGCTTTGCTGTTGAGGACAGGCGGTAAAGATCATGTGTCTATTGGCTATATAGGAATACCAGATGGTCTTACCACATTATTGTCTGTGTGTCTACCTGTAAATTCCTTGTCTATAGAAAGAAAATAGCACCATGGTTTACAGAATCTAAAATAAGCCTATAATGTGCAGAGGCTTGCCTTGGGTATAAGCCTTCATAACTAGCCAGCCCTGATAGCTATTTCTCTTGCAGTAGCCTGACAAAAGAAAACCTGTCCATTTGTGATCTGGATGTTGTATTTGTAATATAGGTCAGAAAAAAGCAGATGCTTTCTTACCACAGAATTTCTGAAACATACAAGGGAAGAAGCAGACTGGGCATTATATAACTGTAGGTTTTTAAAAGTCAGTGTTTGAATATCCTTACCAAGGCAGTCATGATCACATATATTTAAAAGTAATGTGAGAAGCGGGGAGGGAGGAAGAGAGAAACTGTTGCTTTTGGTAGACATATGGTATTTCTATAGCTCTAAGCCTTGCCTGACTTGTTAGAAAGTCCCACAAAGCTTTATTCTCTATCACACTCTATCAAGTGTTACTTTAAAATTAAATAAAATTTATTTCAGTTTAAAGAAACTAATCTTGGCTATTCTCAACCTTAAGCATGAAATCATTTGTTTTCTAGATTAGTTAAAAAAAAAAACCACACACACTTTTGCAAATATTGTTTTCTACATAACTTTACCATAAACGATCCAGCAGCATGAAAGCAGAGTTTTGCACCTGGTGATGAAATATTTCCTATCAACAGACAGATAGTTACAGTTGTTAACATCAGAAACATCAGATTAGGGCTTTACTGCAGGATAAAGTAGCACAGAAGTTTTCAT
The DNA here is from genome assembly GCF_964195595.1 of Calonectris borealis. Classification (NCBI taxonomy): domain Eukaryota; kingdom Metazoa; phylum Chordata; class Aves; order Procellariiformes; family Procellariidae; genus Calonectris; species Calonectris borealis. The sequence continues at coordinate 22,284,538 of NC_134324.1, read as the reverse complement.
TACCCACACCAAGTCGAATTTTGGTCTCGGTTACACTAGCACTATTTTTTTTATGGTGCTCTGTTTTAAGTTAAAGAGTTTGGCACAATCTATGACAGCATCCCTTTATATCAATGGGTACTTGGAATCTAAACTCCGCAAAATAAAAGCGATGATCAGCGACAAACACAGCATGGCTGAGAGCACTATTTTAGAGGGACCAACAAATTTTACCCCAGTCCTGTCTCTTTCTTCTCAACAGCTCCGGACTGCCCCAGCCTGTGCTTGATGCCATCAGCAACAGCAGGGCGTATCACCCTGCTCAGTGTACAATACCCTAGACTTCCTTTCACGGGGTAAGAGGGCATTTCATCAAAACCAGTGCAAAGTACTTTCTAGCCCAAGCTTGTTCCCACTAACTAAAAAAGCTGAATTAAAAGATAATTAAGTCTGTAATTCCCCTTTACATCCCATCTTACTATCAGATCATGGTAAAGGGGAAGAAAGAAAACAAGTTATCTTCATTTAAACAAAAAAACCAACACCTAATTCCCTAGACCATGTCTTCTCAAACTGGTGCTCCTCAGGGTGGTGTGCAGGTAAGTTTGAAGTTAGCTTAAACTCCCGCCAGTGCCTGTGGGCAGGCAGAGCTGCTGCTGCTGCTGCAACCAGTAGCTGAAATGCCCTTCACCGCAGATGGCAGCTCGGAAGTAAATAAGAACTATAGTAGAAGTTAAAAAAAAAAAAAATTTAAAAAAAAAAAATCTCTGGATTAAGAATTATATTCCCCTAGGGATTTACAGAACAGTATTATGGCTCATTTTTAAAAGACTTGAGACACATTCTGCTGCTTATGACATCTGTAGTATTGGTTCACGAGCTTAAGTACAGTTGCACTTGTAATTTAAGATGCCTTTTCATCATACAGTTTCTCCTGGTGTATCTTGTTGACCTTAGACTTAAAACAAACAACCCTCACATGTAGGGAGAAACAAAACTGCAACAGGCATTTTTTATTTAGGTTTTTGTTTGGGGTTTGGGTTTTTTTTTTCTTTTCAGATCTTATCCTGTTTTAAATCTGTGTCCAAGCTGGTGTCAGAAACAGGTCTTTAAGAACCATTGTTATCTTACCTTATTGGGCACATATTTACAGTATACGTAAATTGATAACTATGTTATATTTTCCCTTGTTCTAAAAATAATTTTAAAACGGGTGTAGCTGTCTCACCAGTTAAAAGACCTAGAACAACAGACCAAAGTCCTTCCACTATCCACAAATCAATGCAGCAACCACATTTTTCCTTAGCCACCCGTGAACGACCTTAAGTCGGGGTATAGGTAGGAATGGGGAGGCAATCTCCTTTCTCTGTTCAGTTTTCAGCCTGATGAGATTACGAGTAAAGTAGCCAAGTAGCCCCAGGTGTTAACCTCACAGGAACTTTTTTTTTTTTATCATAAGTACAAAAAGGCCCAAAAGACCCATTATGTTTATTTTTATGTATCCTACTTGAAATAATCATACGGCAATTTTTGTTCACTACCAATTGAGATCATGTAAAAAAGGATATCCTCAGATCTAAGATTCCCAGGGCAGGGACTGCTTTATTTATTTATTTATTTTCTATTTAGAGACCTGCAATAGCACTTACTAGGCGAGAAGAATTTATCTGTTATTTATTAGTCTAGGGGTGGGAGGTTAATAAGTCTGAGAACTTTACAAATAGGGATGATCATGATTTACTGGACTTTCAACAACTGCAACACAACTGATGTCACAGGTGAGCCCCTTAAACTCTCAGAGGAGCAGGTCAAGTTTTATCTCAACCCCTTTTTAACTGACAGACAATCAGCTTTTAAAGAGAGAGTCTGCTGCAGCTGTTTACAAAACTTGCATGAGTTAAGGCCCAGGCAAAGAGTAGACAAAGCTAGACAACATGGTTTTTTAAATACATAATCTCTTCCAGTACTTCCCTTCCAGAATATTCCAAATAAGGAACACTACAGTCTTCAAACAAAATTTGCACAGAGACCCTCTAAACTCAAGGGACCGCTATATATACATAAAACCAGCCTTCACCTGTAAGCTGCTGATTGTCTATCCAAATTCCTCTAGCTTTATTCCATTTCCCTCCTTCCAGCCTTGAGTGCTTTTTCCTGGACCGGCATAGTAATTCCTGCTACTTGTATTCATCTAAATCCCCTCTAACACTTCAGGTTGTTCGTGAGATACTGGCTTATGGGCAATTTCTTATCCAAAGTATCAAAAAAAATTGCCAGATATTTTCCTATTTTCAAACTCAATTCACGTCAAGAAATTTCTAAGCCAAGAGCAACATTTTATGTGTTATAAATCAAGGAACATAAACTGATGAGAGACTGTCAAATACAATTCCTAACAACTGTATGAACAGCACCACTAAAGTAAGCTGAGAAGGAAAAGCCAAACAAGAGGGTTTTGTATTAAACCAGCAAAACATACTCAGGCTTGTGAGTAAGACAACAGCTGCAACTACTCTGGCAAGATACACACGATCAGAATGAAATGATGCAGCTTAATTTTCAAAGTGAAATCAATATAGCCGTTGCAGCAGGATTTTTCATTTTAATGCAGAAAACAAGAAATACATGGCAATGCACAAGGAAGAGTAACAAAACACAGCAGGGGGTGCTTTGTGAACTACAGATATTTTATTCTGCAGTTATATTTATTCTTTTAAGTTTATTCTTATTATACTATTAAGTCTAAGACTCTACAATCTCTTAAACATGTCTAAATTCATCTATTAACCATACTTAGGGAAGTACAGCACTACCATGGTTTACAAAACCATTAATTACAATTTCTAAGTTACTGGAATCACCGTTCAGGTAGCCCTAATGTTATCCAGAATAATCCTCAACCTGTTTCATCAGGTATCTTTGAACCTCATGGGGTTTTTTGGAGGTCATTTAGCTGCCAGGTCCCTTCTGGAGCTATTTCTTCCACCTTTTACAGCTCTCATTCACCAGGGCATATAGTTGGGTTTGTTTCTTAATTCTTGCTCACTTCTCTCACTATTCATTTGGTTAGAAACTTTAAAATAAACTTGTCTTTCAACAGACAAAGTTCCTTTTTGCTGCACACCACAGGTCCCTCTCTTCATTGGGGTTTTATGCTAGTGCATCTCCGTTATTTAAATGAGTTACATATGCATCAAGCTTGCATACTAGAGCAAACACATAAATAAGGCGAATGAAGGTGTGGATTTACAGCACAGCTGAGTTTTCCAACAGCTAAAGAACCCCATAAAAGGTTGGCCTTCTGTTTATCATTTCTCTGCTCCATCCTCAGCCATATGACCCCTTTGTTTTTCCCTGCACAAGCACTGGTGCTGTTCTGACTTCATGAGCTTGTTCAGGGAGCAAATCCCTTTGGGGGAGGGAATAAATATTACCACTGCCTTTGCCCCTTTCAGCAGCAGACACACTACATCTGCTTAGTTACATCGTAAAAGAAGAGTTTGAGTGTGTAACTTCAGAGAAAGAAGTTTTGTTTTGAAGGAGCCATGTGCACAATCTGCTTTCTCTTTGCTGGAGAGCTGCCAAAAGAGCTCTGGCCTTCAAGCATCAAGGACAAACGTCAGCGCCATCCCTCAAAGGCACAGCACACAACTGGCATTGCTGCGGGAGGATAACTACAGTTCTTTAAGCTGCACCACGCCACCCAAACCTTGGGCTGCTATGGAGTCTCCAGAGGCTAAAGGATTAGACTGGACAACTCTGGGGCCGTGTCACAGTGACAGAAACTTCCCTGGGCTGCCTGTTATCTTCATAGGCTTGTATGCTGTGACCCTGCCCCGACATACCCTTTGCACAGCAGAGACATCCCCTAACACTAATTATCTGCACTCAAGCTGGAGTACTGTTTCCTATGGAGCCTTTATACGGTTCTGGTCCTTTCGCCTTGGCTAAAAAACTGGAGCAGAAAGTGAAAATATCACCCTTTTTGGTTTGGTAAGCAAGAGGCAAATACTCATTTTTGCAAATACTCAAATACTCATTACCAAGGTAAAGTAGGACCAAAAAAATCGCTCAAGGAATTGAAAGTGCAGTTTCAAACATGGCTTAAAGCAAACTAAGCCTGCACTGCCACCGAAAGGGGCAGTCCCGCTCTCCCTGCCACCTCCGATGCTGGCATCAGCTGGCCGCTGCCTGTTCTCTTCGTTTTCAATCAGATAAAGAGGCTAATGTCAGACGTAGAGAGCTGTCAAGTGCACACAACCAAGCAGCGAGGCAGAGTGGGATCATCCCTTTAGCAGCACACAGCTTCACCCTGCTTTAAACCCCTCATGAAAAACTTCTAAAATAAAATAAAAGCATTCCAGCTATATAGTACCCCTTAAACATTTCTTTCCAAGCCTCTTACAAACCTCTCCAGAGCATTACCTCATACAGCATCACCTGTATTTCTTACCTTTAAGGCATTTCCAAAACGTCCACATCGTCACGTTGCTCTCCTTTGCCTGTTATCTCAACTTCTATTTATAGGCTTTTTCTGCATTAATTACCAGCACAGCACCAGAAACTTGCCAACTTAGTACCTCTCCATCTCCTAGCAAAGAAATTTTGCCCTACAGCCTCCCTCCAACCCACGCAAGCAGCCAAAACGCCGAGTTTGGGGTGTCCTGCACAGGCCCGAGTACTGCTTGTCTGCAAGAAGAGTTAAACTGTGGGGGCAGGCAGTCAGCCTTCACCTGCACTGCCCAGCCCCAGTCGTGCTTACCGCCCTGCGTAAGGATAAAAGACCTACATTTGCTCTCCAGCCTCGCTCGGTCATGGCTGAGAAACCCCCAGCTGAGAGAACTGGACGCCGGGACAGGAGCTGCCGCCCTCAGCTGCTTCCACAGCTGATCCGCGACCCCCCCACACGGCCTCCCGCCCCTCAGCCGCGGCGGGAACCCCTCACGCACACAGCCCCCCCCCGCTCACCTGTAGGCGCCGGGGGCGGGAAGGGGGCTCGCTTGCCCCCGGGCAGGGGAGGGAGGAGGCGAGGGAAGCCCGGCGCCACCTCGGCCTGCGACAACGGCAATACGCGGCTTCTCCACCAAGTTTCCGGGCGGGGAAGAAAGTCGAAACCTACGTGAGAGGAGGAGGCAGCGCAGCCGCCCAGGTGTCTCCCGCCCGGCACGACTCAGCCCTGCCCTCCCCTCACCACCACCGCCGCGCTCCCCTCCTCCTCCTCCTCCTCCTTCCCGGGCCGGCCCGGGCCGCCCACATCCCCAGCAGCCCTCTTCCCGCCTCGCCAGAGGGCGCCGCGGCGTCGCGGGGCACGTTCCTCTCCTCGGCCGCCTGCGTCGGGGTCTCCCGCTCCCCTCAGGCCCCCGAGGCTGGCGGAGCCCTCCCGGCGACCCCTCAGCGAGCGGCGGGCACTGGGGCGGCTCTCTCCCGCTCTCCGGGTGGCGGTGCGCAGGTGAAGCAGCCGCGGAGGACAGGTGGGGGGGCTCACCTCTGGGAAAGACCCCGGCCGCTCATCCCGGGTACCACGGCGCTGTGGGAGAACGGTCTCCCCCTCTCTGCTTGCTTGCTGAGGTGATTCTGCTCAGCCCCGGGGATGTTTCCTCTCCTTCTACCCGTGTCCTTAGGCCTCTGCCTTGCCAAAAAATAGAAGAAAGAGCAAAACCTGATGCTGTTCGGAGTGCAAGGAGTAAATTGTAGTTCAGCCGGCTGAAGAAAACACAGAACTTGAGGGGGAATTATTTTTTGCGTTTACATTCTGCCCACTCTTCTGGGCGATAAACAGAAATAGTGACAATTCGGAAGTAATCGGCTTGCACTTGCATTTAATTTGTTGGCAAGGCAAATCCTAAGAGTCTAGGAAATTAGAGAGCCCGCTGCCGAGCAGCTGTCGTGCCGTGGGAGGAAGCCCTGGTGCCACGGGGCGCTTCGTGCTGCTGTGTGGCTGGTGAGAGCCAGGGAAGGGACGGCACGGGAGACCACAGAGTGCTAGTTTCTGTGCTGTTACTGTAAACTGTAAATAGGTCCAGCTCCCAGGGTTCGTATGGAGGCAGCTCCCTGTAACTCTCATGCTTCAAACCAGCAAAATGCTAAATCAAGTGGGGTCTAAAAGTTGTCAAGCCATGTTAGCACTATGTCCAAGCTAGGAATTCTTCCCAAAGGAAGAGACCTTCCTGGATGTGTATCATGCCTTTCTTTGTGCCAGATCACATTCGGGTCCACACAGTGAACTAGAACTGTTTCAGGCCAAAAAAAAAAAACAAAAAACAAACCCATAATATTTTCTGGGTTACAATTTCTTTCTCTGGTTTATTACTCAGCCTTAGAAATACTCGTACTGCAGTCAAGAGGGTCATGAAGTAATAAAGAAGATGACATTTCTGCCAATAAAGAAAAAAAATAGAACATTAAACCATAGTTTTAGAGGAGGATCTATTAGGAAGGAAACCTTTGTACATTAACATAGGTGATAGGTAGTGCAGGTGGAACTAGCACACACCTGCCTGCATTTGATTATTTAGGCATGTCCCATAGTTGCTGAAGCAGACCTAAATGAAGAAAGGAGTAAGTGGTTTCAATGCCCTGACAACACCTTCTCTGCTTTAGTGGGGCTAGGGATCTGTGTTATTCAAGTAAGACTATTCAAGAAATGTTAGTACAGAGAGAAGAGATCGTCTTTTTTTTCAGACATGGACGGATTTGGCTCAATTTACCCATCCTGTGTTAAATTCCCTATGTAATCTTTTTTGGTTCTTTGCTACCTCACTAAATCCTTCTGTTCCCTGGTGTTGTCTGTTCAATGAGGGGCTGTGAGCTATGCTTGTTAGTGTGCGAGAGGATCTTTGTGTTACAAAGGTGAGACTGTAGGAGATGCACCGTGTACTAAAAATGCAACAAGGCTCTTTCTTCTTTTCATTTAGATCATTGTTGGAAATCCAATGGAACCAAGTCATACCAGCAACGCATCTTTGCTCAACGAGATCCATGTTACCACAAGACAGGAAGTGTAAGGTATTTTTGTAGGGCTTGGCTGAGAACTGTGATCTAGATTTGCAAAACCATTGATTTTGGTTAGACTAACTTAATTGTTTGATAGGATTTCCTCTGAAGCACCAAGGCTGAGATGGCTGAGAAGGATGGATAGCATCACATCCTCAGACCATTCTGAACAAAAAAATACTTTGAGACTCTGTGCAATTAAACTCTAGTTTGGGGAAGGAACAGCAGTCAGCAGTGGTCCGGAGCTGCGTAACAGCTGGAAGTACATTGCCAGCTACGAGCACTAGAGCCTGGTGCAGAGACATCAGGCTGTGTCTGCACTGTCAGCCAACCTCACACCAAAGCCTGTACTCATTAAGCCAGAACTCATTTATATTGAGCACTGGCTTGCGTGTAAACTGGCAAAGGCTTAAGCTAAGCTCTGTGGAGCTGGAGCACTCTTGAGGGGAGAGGTTTAAACCTTAGCACAGAGCCAATCTCTCCTTCATGCAGCCTGCAGCTCAGTTGGTGAGGACAGGAAATGTGTGGGTGAACTTGGGGTATTAGGAAGACAAACCCCAGGGAAATTTCAAATGGATGCAAATCTTTAAAATTAGGAATTCTGTCTAGTTAGCACTCGCTGGAGATTTTTATCATGTACGATGACCTGTTTGTCTGAGTGGACAGTGTGCCCATATATAATTAAGATATGGTGAAAGTTTATTGTATAAGTGTGCTGGAATTTTGGTTTGGCTTTGCAATAAAGGAATCACACTGAGTCACGGTTACTAAATGGACTCATGGAGGATACAGGTCTCTTCTGCAGAGCTAACACAAATGCAAGGAACAGAAATTAATTTCTTTCCTAGTCCAGGCAAAAGCAGCCACATCGCAAATAAGGCTGTGGCTTGATGACAAACGTTTGTTGTATTACTGGTTCCTACCCGCTCCTTGTTCCTGCCCTCACAACACAGCACACCAACCCTTAGCTGTGTCTGCAGCTCTTTGTGTGGCTGAACTGTGAATCAGGTCAGGATACTGATCCATCTGAAAAATAAACCAGGTGAAAATCTCTATAAGTATATTTTATTTAAAATATATAACCATATTTAAAATAGATGCATATATTTTTTAAGCCAGATAGATCAGTTCCCCAATCTAGTTTATAATACTGAGGTTATGGCTGATATTCTTCCCTACTAGTACAGAAGCAAGCAGTTAGAGGAGCAAAGTGGCTAAATATGAAATTGATGCTGGTGAAGAAGCATCCCAAACCACAGATGAATATTCAGTCTGCAAAGTGTAAATGGATTGCTCCACTGGATTGTTGTGCTAGCAGCTAATGTGTTGCATGAATCTGAATAGCAGCTCACGCAGTTTCAGATGTAAACATTTTGCCAGTAAAAAATCACAACATTTGGAAGAGAAATAGTTTCTCGGGTAACACTCAAATTATAACTTCAGTTAACCTTATGTTGAAGAGAATCTCAGTCTGCTGTCTCTTCACTGGCACCTCTTGCAAACCCCACAATCTGTTGGTCTTCACTCTCTACTGATTTTGAAACACCCAAGTTCTTCTGCAGAACTCAAGGACTTTTTATTTAATAGCAGTTCTGCTAAATTACATGCATCTGAGTTCGAGCTTCTATCTGCTCTAATTGCTGATAATTTCCTGCGTGTGATGGTGTAATTTGTACAGTAACTGCTGTGATGCTTTGTGGAGAAAGATTATGGACCACATACCTGCATATGTCAGGATTAAAATGCCACTTTCTGACAAACAGAATTAGATATATCAACTGAATATATTTGCCTGTTTACAGAATATTAATCATTTTTTAATTTCACATGAAGATTTAGAAAGCTTTTTTTGTAAAATCTGAAAAAGAACATAGAAAATCAGTAAGCAAACAATAGGAAAAGTAACAGGAGGAAAATTGAATGGGGAAGCAAAATCACATCACACAAAGGTTTACAGGTTAGTTTAATCCCACTAGTGTTGCATAAAACTTGGTAACTGTGTGTTTCTCTTATCCTCTTGTGGGAAGGTGCAAAGAATATATGACTGCACAGTATTAATTTTGGACTCAACTTTGATGTTTCATCACAAACAAACCTAAATTCCCAACCCACACACAAGAATGTAAACACAATTAAAAAAAAAAAGAAACACAAACAGGGAGGGAGAGTCATCCCAGGAATTTATGATTAAATGGCCTGGAATCTCCCTTTTGTGGAAAGCAGAGCAATGGAAGTACGCGTGCATGAAGACACAGTGGATTCTGGTAAATCCAAGGCCCTAAGCACATTGTTTGGATTCATTCCGCCAGATTCTATAGTACTTTTGTTCCTTTTACAGTATTTTGTTATGTTTGCTGCACATTATTGGTACATATGCATTGCATACTGTATATTTATAGGAAGTAGTCAGAGTCTTGTTGTTTGAAATTTTTAAATGGGAGCAAACAGAATGTTAAGAAATATAGCATAAGAATTTTGTATGCGTTAGTAATGACTTAGGACTATTTTACGTTATCTTTCCTTGTGTTTTATTAACAGCGGTCAGTTATTAACAATGTTGGAGTACTTTATTTGATGGATCTGTAGAATGTTTTCATTAGAAGTAAACAGATTGATTCTCTGCTTATAGAAAAGTATGTGTTGGCAGATAAAAAGAGGACATCTGGCTTTTCTTAGGAGGGGAATAACCCATCTGGCTTTTTATAGTCGAAAAGATATGATAATATAAGGAAAAAAAAAGGTACATGAAGCAAATCGCTTTCCTGATTTGCTGTTGCGAATAATATTGATGACTATTTCATAATTTTTAAATGGTACTGTTGAAATGTTGCAGCTGCTTTGTAACCAACACAGATTTCTTTTTATCACAATGCTTCTGTTGCAGCATTTTAAATGAGACTTCAGAAATAAAACACCTATCAAGAAAGATATTGTAGCAATAGATCACATAACGTTTCATTAGGCCAATTTCAAGTCCCACTGAATTTTCTGTTATTATTTTACAGGATTGGATTTGATCTTTTGTGATGCTGAGCCCAGCTGTCTTGACTCCCCTCCCTTATTAACTTCTTGAAGAAAGGAGATAAGGAACCATCAAGTTTCTAACAATTATTTTTATAAAGCAAGTATGATGTTCAATTTACTTTATAGCCCATAATTGCAACACTGTTCTCTTAGTTAAAACTGATAACAGATACTAAATAGACTTGATCCAATTCAGGAATATTATCTGTATAATTTTGTGCCTGGGAGGTACTGCTGCTCTCTGTTATAGAGTATTAACTAAATAATGTGTTTCCGCAGCATTTAGAATTTGACTTCTAGCCACTTTTGTTCTGTTAACTGTTTAAAAACAAATGCTGACTTTCTGCTGTCCGTGTTTATGAACACTGCTTCTTGGACAGTTGGGTCAGAGGAAAAGGCTGCATATGTCAAGGGGTATTATCCTGTCCCTCACAGGAAACTCTTCCCCTTGAAGTCCCAAGTGAGGCTGCGGCAGCTTGTGGCGGTCTTCCTGGAGAAGCAGGAGTCACAGGAAGTCTGCAGCACTACTCCTAGTGTACGTCAACTCCCTGCCACAAGGGTTTGGTAGCAGCAGCAATGACTATGTCTGGGTTATGGAATATAGAGCATGGTGTGGTATTTCTGGAGTACGTTCAGGTCTTGTTCATTAATTATTTCAAGGTAATAGACAGACCACCTTTATTTCTCCAGCATAAGTGTAAAATACTCAGTAGATATGAGTTTGGGCATTTTAATCACCTTCCATTTTGTCTGCTAATGGGTACTCTTTGAATAATCTTAGGGTCAGTCCTCTTCCAGTCTTACAAGGTATGCTGTCTGCTTCAGCAAGGTTGCTTCCAGGACAAAGGCTGTTTGTATTGGCCATATGATGTTCTTCACCAGCACGACATATGCATTTGGAAAACTAAACCAGAGATCCCCTTGGTTCATGCCACCACAACACCTTTCAAATATTTTTCAAGAGCAGTATCTTTCAAAGTGTCTATTTTTGGTTGTATTTCATCCAGCTGTACAGAGGCAACCTGCACCTGGATTCAAGAAATTACTGTATCAAGTCCTACGTGTCAAACTAGCCATCATCAGTGGGACAATGTACTTTGATAGCTATGCAAAGAATGTTAAAGAATAAAAATTAAGATCCTAAAACTCATAAAAACTGGCAGGTTACATTCATCAGTTCTTTACCAACAGCTTGCTGCAAGCCGTTCAGCACCGCAGGTGCCAAAGCAATTTAAATACGTATGTAGAAAATATCCCCATAAGGATTACTGCATCATTGCCTGATTTGTACCCGCTTCTGGAATGGAAGATGAGACTCAGTGTCCATTTATTTAATAGTATATAACACCATCCTACAAGAGGGTAAAGAAGCATCTCAACATTAGGATGTTAGAGAAGCAAAATGTACTGAGACACCTTGGAATTTCTTTTCTCCCTGGAGCTTCTAGTTACTAAAATTGCCCTAGAATACCTTTGGTATTTACAACAATCAATTTTTAATAACAGCAATATACACCCAAAGGATTGAAAAGAAGAATGTGGGATGGCTGCAAGTCTCATCAGGATCTAATACAGCTCTGGACCCATACTAGTTAGACATACTTGTCCTTCCAAACTCTATTCAGGCAAAGTGACATATTTCTAGTGAGACTGTTCAGTCTACACCAAGAACAAGACATGTCCTGAGGAAAAACAAGATCCATCCAAAGTAATTGCTATGTGCTGCAGCTGGAGCTCTGTTTCCAGAAAATAGCTAAATATAAACATTCCTAACTGAATGGGTGGGAAGCCAAGACTGCCTTGCAGCAAAGATACCCACTGAATAGGATTACCTATTAACAAGCTAATCCACAAGAATTCATTCTGCCACAGCACTGAGAAAGAGATCAGAGAAATAAGCAATATAGCTGCTTCAAATACAATTATACCATTAATCAGACTTTTCTGAAAATGCCATTGTGGCATCTGGTATGAGTTATCTCTCACATTCCTAGACCAAGCTATTCCATATCCAAATCAGGAGGTTACATTTTTTTAGCTGACAGTTAGGAACTCTGCAAACCCTCCCAGGGGACCTGCAACTCTAGCTGTTTCCTTCTGCTTGTTGCAGTGCCACTGGAGATAACGTGAGAAGGAGAGCTTATGGTCAGCACACACAATTTCGGTGGTTGCGTCCCAGATGCTAGCTTGGAAAGGACAGCGCAACCCTGACGACAGGGCTTTCCATAATCTTTGTACTTGTAGATCACTTCTCGGTTTTTAGGTGAACTCTAGAACAGAAATCTAAAGTTTCACAATAATAATACAGCTGCAAAAATAGAATAAACCTTTCCTAGGAATACCTTATTTTTAAAAATAATTCTGCCCCAACTTGGAACTGTTACCAGGCTGTTTTTTGGCAGACCCAGTTGTTAAGTCCTACACGCTTCTGTAACATGTACTTTAGGCTCTTTTCTGAAGAAATGTAATTCTGCAGAGTTGTCACCTTAAATTCTGGATGCCTCAGATTTTCTGAGAGTTTTTTTCACGGATGTAGTACACAAGTTTCTAGACCATAATTATGAATCTTTGCAGTAATGAAAGTCCACTGTTGTACTTCCCCATTAAGCTGAATTCTGATGCAGGAGATGGTGGTAAGTTCAGTTAAAAAAAGGTACCTCCATTTGACACAATTGAATATTCCAATACTAATTCTTTTCCAGCCAGTTCTCTCCCTGAACACTCAAGTCATCATCTGTGGAAACCAACTTTTTTGTATTTCTGTACACAAGAATATTGACTGGTATTTTATAGGCTCATCTTGTCAAACAATGTAAGCAGCCCTGAGACACTGTTCTGACCAGTTTTAGCAGCCTGCCTTGAATTTAAGCTATGCATGACTTAGGAAGAAGGACCTTGTTAAATACGTTCCAGTGGTGACTTAACATAAGAAAACACACGTCTTCCATAGAATGTTAGCAAAAGCGCTACTAAGTCAGTTTTTTTTTTTTTACTATGAATAATGTGCTGGGCTCAGTTTGTTAAGACTCTGCAGTCTGAACATAATAAAAGAGTTCTGGGTAAGGCATGACTCCCTCCAGCTCAGTCATCCATACTTGCATGAACTTCAAAATACTGAAAGAAGTAAAAATATTTTTACCAGAAAAATTAAGGATTCTGACTTTGATATGAAGCAGTTACTTTAAGAAATAGAATATGTCCATGACCGTAGTCAGATATTTTAAATAGACCTTCACTGGAAAAGCTTTCATTTGTGTTTTGACTACCATGTTCCTATGCTGGACCTAATTGAAAGGAGGCTGCTCCATGCCAACTGATATCAGTCCTTCTCACCTGAATTAGGTTCGTTACTGCATACAGTAAGACAAATCTTGCGGCCCGTACTCAAGAAATACCTTTAATAATCATTTTAATAAAAAATCAAGAGATATCAGGTGAAATGGAACACATCTATCGTATAATATTCAGTGAAGTACATACCTTGCACTCAAATTAAAACTGCTCTTTTGGTCATAGCCCACTTTAACATTCACTTTTGTTTGAAATCTGGACCTCTGCTCTGAATTCATAAGAAATGCAATAGCTACACTGTTGGTCCTCCTCAGAGAAGATGTATTTAAGAACCAGCTGCTCAGGGAATATAGTCTGTTATATATCCTAGTGCGTTTTCTGACATGAAGGGAATTGATATTAAATCTATTCAACTATCAAGACCAGAAATCAGTGCTCACTTCTAGTACTATCCTTTTTACATTTTACAGAAGATTCAATGCTCAAAGTAATGATCCCTGTATATTAAAAAAACAAAAAAAGCCAAAACCATAAATGCTGCATCCTTGCTTGAGTGAGGGACATCCAAATTATTTATCTGTATATCAGGTTTTAGCTAGTTAAGAAGAATTTCTTCAACTGTAGGACTGAAATATACCTCAAAAAATGAATTACCAGAAACAGTACTTTCAACTGGCTGCTCCATCTCATGGATACAGCAATTCTCTCCTCTGGTTGAAGATGCTTTTCTTTGGAGCTCGCATGACATCTTTTGATTTCTGGTCTAACTACATTCCTTATCTTCCATGGAAGTTCCCCTCTGCTGATGAGTCCACTAGCAAGTTTGCCCTCTTCACGCATAATACTTGGTCCTTCTTAATTTCTTTTTACCTAATCATCAAAACGCAGTTTACAGATATTAATTTGCAGATTTGCCTCCTGGCAGTCTCCCAGTTTACAATTCATATTACCGATTTAGAAACTGAGGCACGTAGAAGTTTAGTCACTATAGCACTACAAAGAAAGTCTGTGTTTAATAGAACTCAAGGGGCTGCTTTTATTCTTATTTGCGTCAGCTTGATATTTCTTTATTCTTTTGATAATTGTGAAAATTGGTCCAGCAGTTGTCTTGCTTTCTGCAAAAAGGAAGGCTTCCTGAATCATTTAATATGCTGCTGGGGAGAAGAAGGCTTATGTGAGGAATTTTTTGAAGAGTTTGCCAGATAAGGCCCCAAGTCAAAGACAGGCATGCTATGTTTATCTCTGATATGACTCTAAGTTGCAGTAGTGATGTTACAGTAGCAGTTAATTTGGTGCTTAGGGTTCAAAACAAGGTAAAAGGCAACTTGATACTCAGTAATTTTGTATTATTAAATATTGGTTATAAAATTTCACTTCTTAAAAGGCTATCTTGTAAATACATCATAAGGAAACTCCTTTTTCTGGGTATTCTTGGCGTCAAGATGTTCCGTCCATGTATCTTAGCACAGAGCAGTGCGTATCTATCATGTTTTTGCAAGCTAAAATAAAAACAAAGGCGGGGAGGAGGAATCCAAGTAGTATTTTGGTTTAAATAAGATAATAATAAAATTTAAAAAGGGGCAGCTATATTAATTATGATTAGTTGTCTACGCACAAACAAAAATGCTGATACTAATACACTTTCCTGATCTTCTTTCCAGTACTGGATGTTCAACAAAGTTCTGCTACTTTTAAATTAGAATTTGCTAAATTGTTCAATACAGCGGTACCTCTGCAACAGGTATGTTCTCTGCTTGACTAATACAACATTGCAAGTAAGTCTGGTAATAAGTTAAGGAGCAGGTTAGATATCTGTCCTTATATGACACCAAGTTAGAAAAAGAGTCCTCGAGCTCTTAGCATGTGTGGTCAGACTACAACAAATTAAGATGAGATTACTCTAAATATGGCAGCTAAAGTCCAAGTTGGTCTTAAAAGTATAGATCATGTGAAAGTTGAAGCATGGACTTTTCTTATTGCTCTCTGCTCTCAAGTTGCCTTTATAATAAAAAAATCTCATTATTAATTTCCTTTTTTTCTGAGGAATGGCTGTTTTTTTGGGCTGTCTCTTTGCTGAATATCCTGGCTACTTCCACCCTTGGGGTGGAAGCTAGGGTCTCATGGAGAATGAGCCCTGCTCAAAACCCAGGTGTTGTACTGGTGTCACTGCTGCAGAAAAGAGATTTGTGGGGTTTTTTTCATATCAATTAATGCATACAAGCATGCACGGGTAAAGTGTGCTTATATTCTGTTGTTTATTTTCCAATCCTGAATTGGTATGAGCACATATACACTGTTAATATTACTAACACTTGGACTTGTATTCCCTTAGCTGTAACATTTGAGCTACAGAAGCGTAACAAATACATTTTTGATTGTTTCATCAATCTAGCTGTTTTGTAATAGTTATGACCTTCTGCTTGTCCTAGAAGTCTGAGGGTTAAAGAGCAGCTTTTTGGAAACAACCTATAAATCATTGTCTTTGGCAACATTTTCAAAGTTTGATTTATGTTCTTTTTCTTGCTACATTACTCCCAGCTGCTCCTAATGAGGTACTTTAGTGACAGGAGAGTGGTAAGCAGCTATGGGCATTCTTTCATTCACTTCAGTACTTTGCTTATTCTTGAAGGTCCCCTACTGTCTTCCAGTGCTCTCTCTCCAGCCCTCGGGAGCATTACAGTGCACACCGGCGCTCGCATGTTCAAAGTATGAGTACCCTCTGCTGGCATGTTTTTGTACTAGGCTCTGTCCTATGGCGCTTCAGTCTGGTTGTATTAATGCATAGTACATTACCCGGTTATCCTTATCTCCATATATTAATTTCGGAAATTTATTTCAGTAACAAAATTTTGTCTTTATTTAAAATATTCATGATGAAAAGCTATTTTCTTTCTTCATTTCTCCTCATTACAAAAAAAAAAGTATTTTATTGCGTTAGTTCAAAAGTTTGATAACGTCTTACTACATTATGAAAGATGCCATTCAAAATAATATCAGTGTTCAGACACAGAATGCTGTTAGGGATAGATGTCCCTTCAGAGGCATTTTTGTACTTCAGTAAGTTTTACTATTCTACCTAATTTTTTTTTTTTTTTTTTTTTTTGTCATAGTGTGATGCACATAGGTCATTGTAAGTAATTTCTTTCTCTGCTTGGTGTTTAGATCCTTGACATAAATATTTTCCCCAACAATCAGCACTTGGACAAAACATATTATTGTTTGTTTTTAAGTACTGATTCACTTGATACTATGCATGTTACACGCAATGCTGATAGTTTGCAGGGATCACAGATCAACAGTGAGAGTTTTGAGGAAGAATCTGGCAACAGAATTATAAAGGGGAGAGGGGATGAACATTGTCTTACTTTCTACCAAGAAAGTAAATAGCAACGAAGAATCGCTCTTCTGGAGAAAAGACTGAAGAAAAAATTGTCATGGACTAGAGGTAATATTTGGCTGGTGGATCCAGGCCCTGTTTAGTCACTCTTAGCTGGAATTCAGAGAGGAGACCCTGGGATCTGAGCCCATTGGTGAGTCTTGAATACAATGGAAAGTTAGCATAGCTGGAAGAAAGGAGTAGCTGCAAGTCAAGATTAGAAATTGCCTGCAGAGCAAGGGAGAAGGAGACAGAGATTGTGCTGACTGTAGTTTGCCCCATATCTGGTTCTGACCATTCCTTCTTGTAAACTGTTCACTACATCTTTAGGAAAGAAAAGCCCAGGTTCCCTTGGGCCTCTAATTGTCCTGCTGTGTTTAACTGTCTACGCATCTGTGGCATATAGGAACCAACTGCCTTCTCTGGGGCCTCTCACAGATGTTTTGTAGGCTGCTTTATAACTGGACAGCTGTTGTAAGTTCATGGAAACCCACATAAAACCATGACAGCTGCTTTTAAAGCTACTTCAGTGACAATTGTCTAAAGCAAAACCTGGTACCTCTGGTTTCCGTAAAACATCAGACCCATCTAGAACAATAAAGCTATCACTGAGCAAGCAACACAGAAGAGATTCTGAAATAACACTTTAGGCTGTACACAAAATAGTAAATTAATGTATTTATTTTCTGTGTTCATCTCAAATAGTCCTTTGGAGGTCTGAAACAAAAGCAAGGCAGTGCTTGATAGGTGCCGGTCCTTTGGGACTCATTCCATAGCTTCACCACGGCACCCATCAATTGGGTAACAACTGAACTGAAGAGAAAAACAACACAGCTTGATTTCCTTTCCTGTTCTTAACACCTGGGGGATCTCTGATGACTAGCATGGCCCTGCTTGGATATGTCACCTTATGAGACAGCAGTTCTTGAGTATAGCACCCTCCAGAGGGACTTGCATTAAAGAGGAATTCAGTTCTGAATGTCTCTGCTTCTACTGGTTAGTATTGGCTATGAACGCTAAGCCATAGCTTTGCAACCTATACTGCAGCCCAAAATTGCATTGTATTCCCAATTCTGACAATAATAACCATTTCAAAATGCTTTGACATCTACTTTTCTGGAGAAATGAGATCTGCTTTCTTTTCCTGATAGCTCTGTCAAACTGTGAAATGTAGCTGTGAAATACCTGGTGGTTTACAAATCCAACACAGTATAAGAGTTTGCAAGTCTGTAGCTGTGTGATTATTGCAGATAGAGAAGTCTGTTAAACGGATAGATTTGGATTTTCATTTCTCTTTCTTGGAGGGAAATTGTACTGTTTGGTTTGCTTTGCCTTGCTGCTCTGATTCATATTTATAGCAGACATCAAATATAGTTTGCCTCAGCCTCTTTCTTCTTTCAGGAGTGATCTTGGATTCAAAATCTTAGTCATTAAAGTTGCAGGTTTCTGACTTAAGATCATTGGGCTTCTTTTCTAGGGTCTTCTGATTTGAATGATTTGTTTTCAAGAGGCTTTATCTGTCTTTAATTGTACTTTGTAAACTGAGTGGTCAGATCCAGCTGAGATCAAAAGGTTCCCATCAGATTAAGGGAGGTAGGTAAATAGCTATTCTGAGTCCCCTTTCAGAATTCAGAGACACAGACAAAGCTGTGTCATTAGCAAAGCAGACAGTCGGTAGGATTTCTCTTCTCCAGCCCTAACTATCACCCCTTTCACACTTGCATGTGGTTATCAAACAGGGGCCTTGTACCATATTATGATGCTAATATCTGATCCAGTATCCTGCTGTCATTTATGCTGGACAATTACAGACTACATGGATTATGTTCATCTGAAGTACAGAAAATAGAAATGGGAAATATCTCTTAAGGTATTGGTCCAATAATGCATTTGTTAACGGTTTGTCAGAAGAGGGTAGAAAAACGAATTTGGTGCATCTTGGCTTGACACTTTCTAAAACCTTCTTTCATCTCCCTCTTGCTTCTCATCCTCCCAAAGACAACGCTCACATCAAAGTGCTTTGACTGCAAAAATTTGCAAACTTGAAATACAATTCCATGATTTTCACATCTGCATCTCCAAAAGTCTCATCCAGATCACCTAAGCTGTTCCCTAAGCATATGCAGCCCCCCTTAAAGTAAATGAATACTGCAGATGTTCAGCAAATTTAGAGATTTGGATCAACCTGCACTTTTCTGTTCTTGTTCACAATGTAGTGTCAACAGTACAGTCAATATTTATCGTTCATTTTCAGCTATCAAAAGGCAGTCACAATATTTGCCCAACTTTTTAAAGTGATTAGAAATCTTTCAATGCTACATATTAAATAGCTTATTTTGCTGGGTATGTGGTAATTGAAATATGTATAACTGCACTGCATATTGTCCAAGAGACTCACATGATTGCCCTTACATTAAACAAGTATTCAACTGAGGCTTCAGCCGGGAGACAGAAAGCGTGTGTGTGTCTGGGAGAGGGTGGGGTGGAATATTCATGCCATTGAAAAGACTCATGTTGTTACTTAACAACTACATTAACCTCATGTCACAAGTCATGACCTTGTGCTGACCCTGGCTAGCAAAGCAGCACAGCTCTGAAGTACAAAACATGAAAGTGGGAGAAGTAAGTAGCAGAGGAGGAGAAAAGATCAGCTCTTCATGGAAGAGGCTTCCAACCCTATTCAGACAAAATGCCAAACAATAGCTGCAGAGGGGCTGTGCATAGGCCATCTCCACCCAGTCACTCACTCACTGTTGAAGTATTTTCATGGAGAGCCTTTCATAGCCAGCTGCAGACTGACGCGACCTTTAAACTGTGAGATTCCTTTTAATGTAAGGCACCCTGATAAAGCAAAGGGAAGAAGCCTGAGAGCGTACAGACAGGAGCCTTTAGATCTCTTGTTTCTATCCTTCTCCTTTGCTTTGCAGTAGAGCCCTGTTTGCACAAGTGACTGCATTCAGAGATGAGCCTGGAAGCTCATCCCACTTGAATTTTGAAAATTTGGGGAAGGGAAAACTTCACTAACCAAAGATGCTTTTTCCTTAGCTTTTTGGTCCCTGGAGTCTTTTTGGTAGCAGTGATGTCAGTATCAGGAAATGGGCAAAGTGACCCCAATTTTAAGCGAGAAGGAAGGAGATGGGATCTGATTGGAGAGCAAAGCAAGGGCGGGAGGGCAACAGGTGTTTGTTTTGCAGAGCAAAAGTTCTGTGGGACCTGTAGAAAGGTACTTTAAAGGCAGGCTGGCGGTCTGAGTGAGGACTGCAGAGAGAGAGTCGGCAGCATGATGAGAAATTTCTCTTGGTGAAGGGCTCTGGGGAGAAATATCAACTCACAGAAGCTCACGCAAAGTGGTTTTTCCCCCCCCTTATTTTCTAACAGAGTAGCAACAAAAGTGGTGACACCACAGGGGTGGCTTCAGTGAGCCTGTTGAGGAACTATTCACATATTTTGCTGACCACATATTTTGTTCGGCAGGCACCTCACTGCTCGAGGAACTGCTACCCCATCTGGCTGGTGGCTCATTTACTCTTGTTTGCCATCTCCAACAGACGTCAGGACAGGGTGTTTCAGAGGAATTTCCATAAAGAGCCTTTCTAAAATAACCTACTTCAAAAAGAGGCTCTTGGTGCAAGCAGAGATTGGCTTATGTTCTGAAGCTTGAGGTTTATGAACATTGGTGTTTCTCTTTGATTTTCCAGTAGTAAATAATTATAGGTTTGACATCCTCAAGCTTTTAAGTATCATGAGTCAGGCCCCCAACTATGAGATGGTT
Organism: Calonectris borealis; assembly: GCF_964195595.1. NCBI lineage: Eukaryota > Metazoa > Chordata > Aves > Procellariiformes > Procellariidae > Calonectris > Calonectris borealis. Next base: position 22,264,103 of record NC_134324.1, on the reverse strand, counting down.
CATAAAATTCTCACTAACTTACAAATAATAAACACTGCGTTATTTTTGCTTTCTTCCTGGATTTGCATCCTTTAGGGTTACAGTTTTTGGGTTTTCTTCTTCAGCTGTTTAAAGTGTACCCCTTATTACGAAGGCTGAGGACTGTATACACGCACAGCAAATTCCAGGAGTGGGGTCATTCAGAGAAGCCGGGCAACTCTCACAAATTGCAACAAAATCCCAACAGCTAGCAAAGGAGGTCTGGCACGAAATCCTATACAGTAATCTTGTGCCAGGCCAGGAAGTTCCCAAATGTATATAGTTGTATATTCTCAAAGAGGCTGTATCTTTTGTTTGATCTACAGGGGCCAGCACCAGATAGGCCTTCCCGTTTGACAACAGCCAGGCCAGGCCAGCTGTGCCACGGACCCCTCCCACTTCCCTCCGCGGATCCTGCATTCAGCTCAAGGCTGCTGGCCCAGCTCTCTGTTTACATGTTTCCAAATTCAAGGAGGAAAAGTGAATATCAAACAGACCTGTGCTCTTTTGAAGTGGCTAAAGGATGCTATCAGGTCTGGGGGGGGTGTGTTGTGCCTTTGAGGCTTGTTTGTCTTTCCCTCGTCCTTCCGTGCAGGCCTTTAACCCGCCGTTCGAATCTTCAAAGCCGCCCTAACCCCAACGGTGCAGCTTCTTTGGAGCTGGCACCATTACCAGGGCCAGGGTGTTTTGTGTTGAACCACTTTTCTGTGTGGTTTTTAGACATGGAAGTTTCTTTATTCTTTTGAAATAAATAATTGGACTGAAATTAGTTACTATCCGACAGGAAGAAAATAAGTGATTTGTTTTGTTTTTCGAGTAGGAGGTTTCATCACTCAGCGATGAGCTTCCTTCTTTTATGTCAGCTGTAATGATTGCCATTTGGAGAGCTTTTCTCATACTTACACCTTAGTAAGTGATGGTCTTAAAACGCATCCTACTCTTTCTCAGCTTTAGCACTTCACTTAACCACAAGCTTGCTGTCGTTTTAGGGCTGTAGTGTCAAACTATTGTCAGAGTCTGCCCTCTACTGGTAAATGGTTGAAATTGCTACTTGAACACATTAAATCGTGTTGAAAGGAGAAACCTGGGATTTTTTGTGTTTTACTTTAGGACCATCTCACTTTGCCAAATCTCTTTTAATGTGAAAAATCTTTTCTTTTATGAATGAAAGAAGTGCTTTTGCTAATTAAAAAGTAGCGAGGAAAATCAAATTTTGAAACTCCAAATTCTTGAAGTAGTTACAGTTTTGAATATCAATATTAGAAAAAACAACAATAAAAATATTTTCAATTCATTACTAAGAGCTTTTTTTATCCAGGATCTCATTCATCGAGTCTGTTTATAGGTTTTTGAAGAACTGGACTAAAAGCAGCTCATACATAGAATGATAGAATCATAGAATAATTTAGGTTGGAAAAGACCCTTAAGATCATCAAGTCCAACTGTTAACCTACCACTGTCAAGTCCACCACTAAACCATGTCCCTAAGCACCACATCTACAGTCTTTCGAATACCTCCAGGGATGGTGACTCAACCACTTCCCTGGGCAGCCTGTTCCAGTGCATATAACACAAAGTTGTGCTCTGGCTATATGCAACCAGCAAAAGGTTGAAATACCTATACTTTGATTTCACGTACGGCTGTGATGTGCTATCTGCAAAATAAAAAAAATTTAAAATTAATTTTAAAATATAGTCTGAAAACCAAAATAATCGATAATGTCTCTCAAGCAAAAAAAAAAAAAAAAGACAAAAAAAAAATTCTGGACATTTTTCTAAATTTCACTTTAAAAATATCAGAAATACCCATTCTGATCCTAAGAATCATCTTAGGTTTTTTTGCTTTCTAGAAAGCTGAGAACTGCTATTTTTGTTTGAAGGTCAACGAGTTATGCCCTAAATGGAAAGTAGCAAAAATTTCGCATTCTTTAGTATTCTAGTCAGTGAGTCCAGGTAACCATGAAAGGCGGCAGGGTTGAAGTTTTAGAAAGAGATAGATTGTTTTGTATCTTATCGCAGTCAACCTTTTGGTTCTCGTATCTGATAGGCCTGGTGAGGGCAAAGCTGGCTTTCAGCTCTCTTTGTGCTCTGACTTCTGGAGTTTGCCTGATTTGTGGAGTAGCAGAAACCTGCTTTAAATCTGGCAACTCATAACAACCGCCTGAAAGCCATTCTCAAACCAAACGACCTATTTATCTAACTTACTGTGGCAAGACAAAAATTTTCATGCCTGGCCAAATCCCTTTGCTTTGGAAGTTGCATGCAAACATGGTTCCTTCATAGAAGGCGAATCACCCTCCTTGAGAAAATGCCCTTTTAAAGAATCCTCTTGCATTTGGCTCTTTAGAGCTAGTAGAGCAGCATATATGGCTTAGAATACAGCCCGGAACATCAGGTCTCTGTCTTCTAGAAGATCTTTCTTCTTTGCCAGATGCCTTAGACACATCTGCAAAGTTTATAGTACAGCAATAGCAGGGAAAACATCTTTCTCTCCTCTGCTAAAATCAGTTTGACATCCCCTTCCTTATGTAGTAAGAGTTTCCTCTGTTGTTAAAAATCTATGTTGGGTACTGTTCAGTTTATTTTCATGTAGGAGCAATTTTATAAAGGTTTAGAGACCTGGTGATTGCACAGGGTGTCTATGACAGATACAGTCTGCAAGATTCAGATATTTAAATGGTCAGAAATCTTAATGAGATCTTTATGTTCTGGTATGCTTTGTTCTTAGATTTTGGTGCATGATGCTTAGGGCAAGTGGTTGGAAGCAGCCTGAAATTGCCTGGCCAATCTTCCCTGGATTGCATGGGCTACCCTATATTGAATCCTGCAAAAAAAAAATCTTCTGCAGATTGCTAGATTTTTTGCCTAGTTGTAAAGAATGGGCAGAGATTAGAGAGTAATCTTTAATTGGATGCCTTTTAAGGGTGCAAAAATGTTGTGTGAATTTTTTTCCTTGTAAGTATTGTCTTATGCCAAAATATTCTCCTTCCCTATCTCCTGTAATTTGTCATAAAATTGTTATCTTAGTCTTAGGGACATGGTGATAATTTCCATGACAACACAGAAAGATTCCAGAAACAAAGATTTCTGACTAAATATATGAAGGTTGTCGAAAAGCACAACTGCAAAAATTCTGCCTACCCACTGTAAATAACAGACAGAAAAGTTAAGGTTACATGATCTCATTTTTTGAAACTGAAATTTTCTTAACACCATGTTGATTTACTTAATGTTGGATTTTTTTAATTTGGGTGACCAAGCATTTCTCCAAACAATAGCAATACGCCCTTACTATGCAGATCCACGAAGCCTAGCTATGTGTCATAATCTTAAATTGGTCCTGATTCCACATAAAAATACACAGAACAAATAACCACAGAACTGAGGCTTTATGAAAAGATGGCTAGAAATAACTGAAACACCTCTAATCCAAAGTTTGACCCAAAAGTAAAACTGTGCTTAGATCTTAGCCTGCAGTTTAAATCTCCCCATAATAAGCTAAGTCCTAATGCATCACATTTGGAAATGTTCAAATGTAGAGAGATTTTGGCCCTGAGCTGTCATTTCCTGTATTGGCTGATCTACCTTTGATGGAGTACCCAGTTGTCCTGACATCAAATGGGTTATCCCCATATTTATAGTAGTTTTCTGGGATTTTAACCATCATTGTCTATTATATGAACACCAACATTGTTCTTGATGCTTTCTGAGACAGGGATCAAGACAAACCCTGGCTTCAGCAGGTAGCAGCTTAAAAACAGAGTAAGTCACTGTGCCTTCCCCAGCGGTGGTATCAGGGTCAATTACATGCAAAGCAGTTATTCTTTGCACTGTAGTTCCAGTGTTGGGTAAGGAGCTAACTCTTTAATAAATTTGTTTATGGATTTAGAAAAGCTTTCACTGAAAGTGATCTTGATTATTCTCTGTGTCCTGCACCCACACATTGCAGTGACTAATAGTTTCTAATTCGTACTAACAGCTTCTCAGAGGAAAATGGAAATGGTTGGCCCTTCATACTGCGTTGCTCTTTTATTGTGGTTCCTCTTTATATATCAACAAGCAATGCAATTTAACCTGCCGTGTGTTGTTCCTTGGAGAGAATTGGCTGTTCCTACCTTTCTGCTGGCTTGATAAATGCTCCATTTGCATGGAAAATAATGCAAATCGGTTGTTGAATTTTTGCCTTACTTAATTGCAAAGCTAGTTACTGTTCTGTGTAAACAAGCTGATGGTGTTTTGTTTGCTGACAGAAAAAAAATAATTGGGACAGTTTATATTTGGCAATGCTTATTTTTTGCGGGTGGCTTGTGGCCTAATCCTGATGGAGACATTTGGTTTCTATTGTATGCTCGAAAATAACAAGATTTTAGAAAAAAATTCTGAATCTTCTTGGTGTGACGTGTTTGATTCAGCTCTGATTCCCTGATTCTTCTTCTGGTATATTAATGAAACCTGAAGTAGCAAATGAAAACAGATTAATTGCATATTGGCATCCAGCAGCTTTGATTCTCTGTTTTCCAAAACTTTCTGTTGCTAAAATTACAAAATTCCAAAACTTACATTGCTAAAAGGCTATAAAAAGCCACAATGCTGAATTGGTGAAATTTCATTTGTTTCACCTATAGAGGTATAAACGATTACAAAAGGTGGAGGAAAGGGGACTTTTGCATGTTAGGTTTTTCTGTGTCAAGTCTTGCACCCTGAGAAAGTCCAGAAACTGCCTATCTTTGTATATGGCAGCATCCGGGACACCATCCTTCTGTCTACAACACAGCAAAAGAATAATGCTCAGGTTTGGGGCTTGAGGGGAGAAAATACCTGAAAAGGGTTGGAGGCACGTGCTGCACTATGTGAAGTACTGGCCTTTGCCAAGTAATGTCCGGTTCTCCTGAATCAGTTCCCAGCCTTGCCTTGTTTGTTTTTGTAGTGTGCCTCAGGGTGCTTTGCTGTATTGCCTCTAATAAGACTTTTCACAGAGTTTCTTTGGAGGTGTCTGCCACATTCCAGGGCATTATGCAATAAGAAACATACTCATTTTCCCTGCAGCCTTTGTGTATGTGTGAGAATGCTGGTACCATGTGTAAATTCATGAGATTAGCATCTCCTGGTTATCCCAGTCACGCGCAGGGATAGTAACTGGGCATCCCTCTACTTATGTGCTTCAGGAATTGATCCGAAGAGAAACACGTCTGCAGCAGTTGTATAAAGAACCGAGTTTTTCCGTCACCCAGGTACTTTCACTCTTTGACAGCATTTGTCCTGATGAGTTTTGTGTGAAGGATATTTGTCTCCCAAACCCTGAGAACACTAAATTCACATCTAGTAGATCTCTGGAAAAAAACTTTTCAAGATCTTCAACTTTCATTGAAGTGACATTAAGACTAAACCCACTGTCTTTTCAGCCCCCTGACACAGCTAGCTCCCCGTCATACTCTGTTTTCATTCACATTTATCCAGCAATCCCTGAAGTGACAGCAGTGGCTTGTGCAGGTACCTGAGCTGGCTATAATACTAACCACACCCTGTCCCCACATTAAGCTGTAGTCCAAATTAGTTGGTCCTTTAAGCTTGCACCAGCTAGGCTATTGGAGAGGGGAATTCAAGCTCAAGTGCTACACACAGTGGGGATGCAGCAGCTCAAGTTGTAATAGCTCATCAGCTGCTAATTCAGTAGGGCTGCTAATCCAGTCTTTCTGTACAGCTAATCAAATCACGCTGTGTATCTTGAGTGTTTTTTGATGGTGACTGCTCTTTGTCAAGCTAACTGCTGCTATGAAAACACAAGCATTTGAATTCTGGCGATTCAGGCAGGTGAGGTAACAGGTAGCGTTATTCTTTCACTCTTCAAGATGCTATCGTCTTATGTGGCTAGACAAGTTTTAATGATAATGTGATTTTGGGGAAAAAAGAAATCCATCTTTTCTTAGGACAGATTTAAATTGGATCAGCTTCTTGGATTTTCAGTGATCCGGAGGACATTGGCTTAGCCTCGTGACTCCTTTTCATTCCATAATAGCTTGTGGTATTTTAGTGATAGGGAATCGTGGGGAGCTACATAAGCTTTGTCGTTCTGGGCCAAAAATATTTTCACAAGAAGCGACTCCTGCCAAAGAATTGGTTCTCTTAAGTCACAGACTTTGGCCTCAAAGTGTTGTGGAATGCCATGGTTCTAAATGCAGGAGGAAAAATATATTTGCAGGCAGAGTTCTCATTTGATTATATCAATGAGGATGCCGAGTAGTATAAATAAATGAATTTCAAGAACAGACTGTATTTAGCTCTAATTAAAGGAAGATTTCAAAATTTGCCAAATTAAGTAAATACTACATTAGCTCTCTGTCTGTTATAACCATGGACAAACTAGTCTATTTGGAAGCTAAATTGTTTTCTGGAGACACATAAAAAATAGTGTGTTCTACATGTTATTTTACCATAGAAAGTTTTGGATGAGCAAAATGCTACTTATGCCCAAATTAAGGGCTCAAATGATGCTCTGCAGTCTGTGATGGCATTCTACGCTGGGTAGGAATTGCCCCTCAGTGACTGTAGCTATATAGCTCCCAGAAGCACTATGATTAATGCAAGGGAAAACATGTAGGAACTGCTGTAGGAAGTTATACCTGCAGCTGACTTTGCTCCTGATGTCTCAAACAAGAGAGACCCTTAACCATGGAGTGATTTGATAGAAAAAAAAAAGACAAATATGATGTAAACAAAATGGGCTCCAGTAGTTGTACCCCTCATCAGTCACTGTGACAACTCATTGGTGCACCCCTGGCTGAGCGGTTTTGTGCCACTGTAAGAGACACTGGGGGCTTTGGGTGCCCAGTCTTGAACCATCTGTCGTTACGGGTGTTATTTGTCTCATCCATGTTAATCGAAGAGGTAAAGGTAAGCCTAAAAATACGTGGGCTAATGTGATCATAAGATATCACAATGCAATACCTACTTCAATTGAAAATGTAATCAAAAAATCGTAATCCCTTCATAAAAGGAATTTGTAAGGCATCTCATTATGCCTTTGTAGTAGAAGTTCATTCTATGCACAGCAAAGGCCATTGCAAGAAGGTCTCTCTCTTAACATGAGGGGAGAGACTTCATTGTTTCACACTAGATATTTGCCAGGTATTTGCCACACCAGATTGTTGTCCAGACCCTCCTTATAGGATCTTTTATACAAGGTTTTTGTATGTATTGTATATATATGGTGTCTCCATAGAAGGGAAAAATAGGTTCTTCTCTGAGGCACAATTCATCTCATCCTGGCAGAGATATTTCCAGATGTCCAAGATGAGACAAAGTGTGCCCTTCAAGTGATTGTTTCTCTTAGTTGTAGGGGGAAGTTAGAAAACTAGCCCTCAGGTATTTATGTCTACTCTGTAGATATCCAAAGTTAATGAGATTAGTCTTGGCTGTGTACTCTTCAGGGATGCCAACAGATAATCCGTCTGTCCAACTCTTCACCTATTTACAAATAAGGAACATTCTCGCTGCGGATTTTCTTTAATGCAAATGAATCATTTCAATCAACTGTTACAGTCTTAGAAACAATTTAGGGAACTTTCATTATTTATGCATGGCTGCAGTGCCACCCAGAAAGAAAGACAGAAAAAGACAAAGGAGGCAATTTAAAATTTGGGACAAATCCGAGGAATTCAGTAAGAAAATCTCATGTGGGATTCCTGAGTCTAATTACTTTGCTTGTATTTTTCCTGTAATTTATGGCACCCTGTACAAGCATTAATCATTCTGCAGTGTTCCAATGGACTGACAGAATACATATTAAGACCCACCCAGCTTTCAGAACATATGCAGGTTCTCCCTCACCACTCCTCCCTTTCTTTCTGTGTTATTTCTTCAAAATTAGAAAGCCTAATGCTAACTCTGACCTGAGAATTGAGACTTTTCACAGTTTGGTCAGATCTCCTACCTTCCTTTGGTTTGTTAAGTGCTTAGCGTACCGTCAGTCCTCCACAAATTTGGTGGATATATTTTGTCAAAGTCTTCATTTTAAGGTGAGGAAACAAAGGTTTTTGAAGGAAATGTATTATCACTGGCTTTGAAACTTTCCAGCGTTAGGTTCTAAAACAAGACTTTTATCAAATACTGTTGGTTTCCCTTGCTGTCTGCAGTGGGACTATTTTATTTGAAGTGATGCTTGCTTCATTTCACCAGTTCGTGGGTGATTTTGTAAGTGTTATTGCTGACAACTGCAGATAAAGAGGGTCACCTTCCAAGGCCTACAGAGAGCAGTTAATGAAGTGCTGAGGTGCCAAGGACTGCAGTTTAAGGCAACTCCTGTCCTGCGAAATAACAGAACTGTTAGTGTGGAAGTATAGGAAGGTCCATGCCATACACACCTGATTGACCTGGCCATAGGCAAGAGGAGTAATGAGGTCCCAATGCCCACACACATTAGGCACACACATTCCAACATGGGTTATTCAGCTCAGAACAGAAGACAGAAATGGTAAATGAGTGGTTTGCAAATAAGCCAGGCTAAACAGAGCTCAGTTTCCTGCACTAGAATGTACAAAACCACTGTGGACAACCTTGATGATGGAAAGCCAGGGTAGAAAAATAAATCTTTTATGTTTGGGAACCTGCAGGCTCACATTGTTTGTAAGCAGGAACATCTTTGATTGGTTACCAGTAGGTGTCATTGCAGGTTTGCGGACAGTGGCAATTCATTGGGGCCCCAGCACTTGTGACATGCACGCAGGCCATGGCCATGCTTCTTGGATAGGCATGCACTAAAGGAAACCTCTGCATCATCCCAACTTTATGCTTATGCAGCTTTAGGGTGGTATAGAAGAAAATCCTGGTTTATTCCTCATCTATCATTTTGAGTTGAATTTTTCTCTGTTAGGATCAGTTATCCTTATTACAACCATTTATTTTTAGCCATAGTGGCCAGCTCCTCTTTTCTGTGTATTTAAAACCCTTGGAGTCAATCTCCTAGGATAGAAAACGTTAATATTAAAGTGAGGAATGGTATAGGGATGAATGCTGAGCAACAGTTCAGCACAGAAGATTAGGATATGCCCTTCTCCCACTTACTTTAGGACTTGTTCCTTCCAAGACAAATGAAAGTGTCTCAAGCCTTGTTCTCCTGTCTTGCACATTGTGTGGTTGATCTGTCCTGAGATATTTGAGTGAAAAGTGCGGAATAAAGAATAGTGGCGAAATTTGCACTGTATTGCAAAGGTACAAAGTGGAGAGAAATGGCCAAGATTTTTTATTTGTGTAGAGAAATGTGATATGCTTTGCCACACGTTTTGTTGTATTCTGTGGCAGAGATTGTTGGAGGAGGCACTTAACTTTTGGCTCTGTATGTGCCAGAAGGGACCTCCTTGGACACAGAGGACGCTTCCAACTATTTTAAAGCTGTCTCGTTCAGTCCCTAAGGGGCAAACCTCCTCCTAAAACCAGTTAAAGTGTTTGTTCCCCACTGGAAGGCTCTTCCAGAACTTCACCTGCTCCCACGGATAGAAACCAGCTTCTAATTCCCAGACTACTGGGAATTCACAGCCACTTTCTTCAGTAATTCCTGCCCAATGTTGTTTCTTAGCTAACAAATTTTTCTTCACCGCTCTAATGGGTGTGTACCGAGTAACGTTGGCTCTTCTCAGTATACTTTCTGCAAGCCCAAATAGGGCATCTTTGTGAAGGCCTGCCTGTACAATGAAAATGCAATTTCCCCAAAATTCCCAAGTCACCACTGACTGAGCAAATCTCAGATTTCAAAGAAGTCTAGACGTATTTGGCTGTCTAGAGACTTGATCTTGAAAAATGACCTTTTTATTGTTGCTGCGTTTTTCTTTGGGTGGATCAATTTTCTGACTCCGTTCCCAGGTGACTGCAGAAATGTTTGTGTCAGCACAATGGAGAGAAGCAGCCCAGGGGGCAAGAACAAGAAGATGGAGGCTCTAGCAGGGGCACAGGAACTGTGTATGTAGCCCTACCACCAAACATCCTATCACATCTGAGCTGATATTTCCATGTGCAATGTGCTATGCAATCTGGACATAAAAACACATTTGTAGCCTGCTCCAGGATCTTTGGAGGTCAGACATATAAACATATAATCACAGCTTCAGCCTCCTCTGATATGACAGGTTTCCGACCCTCAGTAATTCCTCTGCCTGCACCTGTCCTATAATGAATATGGGTGACCAGGGCTGTGTGCAGTACTCAGGGGAAGGTCTCAGGCAGCCTGTGTACAGTGCCACTTATACGCCCAGCCTTTGCTGTAATTATTTTGCCCGACATATCCTCAGAACACATTTCCTGTTTCACAGCTGCAACACATTGATATCCATACATGCTACTGTAATATACTTTGGCCTTTCTCTTCCTGTGTTGTTTCTGACTGATTAGAGGAGAAATTCTTGTTCTCGGTCCCTAGGCGTTTGCTCTTGCATCCTATTACTATGATTCAATTCCCTAGAGGAATGCCATTCTTCCTGTAGGGCACTCTGATCCTCCTGTATATTGATGGTGCCTCCCAGCTTTACCTCCTCAGAAGGTTTACTTGCATGTTCTGAAGGTTTGTGCCAGGGTCATTCATAAAAATATTTAACAAGATTGGTTCCAAGTCTGATTCTTTAGAAATTCTAGTATTTGGCCCATACCAGTCCAATCCTTTTCAGTCCATTCTGTTATCATTTTCCTTTTAAATAGTTTTCTATCTACAGCGAAATCCTTATACCAAGCCTTGTTTCCTGTGGTTTAACTACTAATTTCCCAGCTAATATTTTGCCAAATTCTACACTGATGTTCATATAGCCTAGATCAATTATATGTCCATGGACATCTGGTGAACAGCCATCCTCTTTCATTAAATCCCCAGATGCTTATTTGGATGCCTGGGTGGGGGCAGCTAAAGCACATAGTTTGGGACTTCGGTAGTGGAAAATGTTGGCCCTAAAGTCTGGTATAAAGCATGCCCCTCCACACAGCCCTTCTGTCACTCAGAAGTGGTACAATATAAAACTGAGTTTTCAGTGATACATAACTGCCTCCATAGAGTCTGTAGAGAGGATGTTAAAGAAACGAGGTACAAATGAAGAACTGAGAATAATAATTTATTATATAATATATTAACTGGCTTATTAGAATGCAAAAATTTGTTGGTGTTATTCTTCCTTTAAAACCTAATCTATTGTAGACTACCAGTTCCCAGACTTGTGGGGCTATAGAGTGCTGTTAGCCATAAAGAAATGACTGCAGATTGCCATGCACCTGCCCGGTATTTTCAGTTGAAAATTTGAAAAAGACAATGTGGTTCTGCAGGGCAACTGCAGGTCTTTTATCATGGCCTTGTAAACCATCAGTGATCTGGCAACCACAGCTATAGCACTGGATGATGTTCAAGCTCCTTTTCCCTGCTTCTTAGAATTGAGGTTAAAGTATCTTCCTTAAAAGAGGCTAGAATTTCAAGGCAAAAAAGGTATTCAACAAGGTGATCAATTGAAATAAAATGGCAAATCTCATCCATACAGAAGTACTAGTATTAGAAAAACAGGTTTACAGTGGCAAGGCTCTTTTTTTGCTCTACATTTGCTTGAAATATGCTGGCACTAAATTTATGGTTTGTTTTTAAAATTTTTGGACTTCATAAAACTCACATAATGGACCTAGGCTGAGTGGCTCCTTATAGTTCATTTTATTTCCTGCTCCTTACTTTACAGGTAGTGATGATATCTTTATTGGGGCATCTAGACTTACTGGAATATTGAAAGGTAAATTGGGCATTGATAGTCAGAAGAGCACTCAAAGATCTTGATGCTTATGTAGCTGCCATCATCATTAGAAACAACAGTAAAGCATAGGGAGGGAAACACACTGAGAAGGAACATAACCATAAAACTGAATTTGAATAGTATGACCTAAATTTTCCATGACTGGTTTCCTCAGTATCTCTTTAATTGCTTTTATGCCCTGCTAAATAACTGGACTAGAGAGTCCTGTTTATTTTTATGTGATAGCTCTTTCTTAGACCTGGATTTCTGGCCATGCATGGCAGTGGTATAGCTACCGCCACCATTGATGTTGTAATAAATGAACATGCTTTGGTGAGTTTAGATGTTTACAGAACACTGTGTCTGTCACATCTCCAATTCACAGCACAGTAAGTGTGCAGCAATTGTAAAGGCTGCTCATACCATAGAGCATTTATTAAACAGTGCTTGAACTTTAAAGGCAGGGAGATGATACTGCTGATGAATTTAGGCTTTGTTTTGCTCACTGAATTCTTGTGGTAAGATTATTTACTTTTTTGTGCTATTCAAAAACAGTGGGGAGGTAATTCTTTTTCTGTGTATTTCTCCAGTGATGTTGAGCAGTGCTGTATGATTATATGGGTTGTGCTTTGTTAATTATGACCACTTAGAAAAAAATCACATTGCATTGTTTCTGTGCCGAGTGGGTGAGCGTACAAGCATTTCCAGAACAAATACCCAGCTGTATAATTCTAAGGGCATGTCCACATCACACAATAGAGTGTGGGGCAGCGAGTCCTCACTTAATGCCGACCAAACCAGCTTCAGAACTGGAAGCAGCAGGGCTGTGTTAGCGCAGTGCTACATTTTTGCAGTTAAGCAGGGTTATTAGCTAGAATACAGCTTTGTGCTAACAGAGCTATGCTGCTTTCAGGTCTGGGTCTGGTATGGCTGCAGAGGCAATTGCTGTGCTATCTGGATGTACCAACATGGCCAGTGGCAGCTCACGACCTTCTGTACCATGCTAGAAGGAACTGGCGCATCTATAAATAATCTATTTGGTTGTTGCTGTAATATCATATTTGTTTTATGATATTCTGGTAGCCCACAGGTGGGTCAGGACTCCCACGTGCATTGTAGTAGTCTGACGCTGCACAACAGGGTAATTGATATCCTAAAGACATCAATCCTAGTCGCTAGGAACTCTTGTGCCAGGATGAATCTCACTGGGCTATTCCTGGAAAGTGAACACGAAATTTAAAGTTTAAAGCAAATCAGAGGGCCACTAAAAATGCAGAGCTTTTGTTTACACAACTCTCAAAACTTTTTCCATGTGACTTAATGGAGACAACCAGTAGACACAAAGGCTACCTCTGCAAAGCTTTCTCTGCAGTTTCAGAGGTAACCTGGGCTTTGAAAAGATGGCTGTCCTACTTTGTCTGCGTATGTGAAGCTACCTGCCTAGCCTCAGAAATGGTTTCTGCTATGGGCGATTTTTAGGCTGGGTTGAATCCTCAGCTAATAAAAACTGACAGCTGGATTTCTTTTGATCCGCAAGACTCTCATGGTGCTATGGCAATTTACACCACTTGAAAATGTGGCTTAGGTACATATAAAAAAAAATCCCAGCTGCTTGATGTGGAGCCTGCACAGAGCATTTGCAACAGGAAACCCTGTGTCAAAACAGTTATGTTCCAGATCCGTCCCTTGGAGAATATTCACAAGGTGAAGAGGAGGCAGGCTGCCAAGCCTGACCTTGTTTTAATTCAGCTCCCTGTGAGACATCAATCTGGGTTTCTACTTCTGGGATTCACTTTCCTTAGAAACAGTTGTTCATTCCTAGGTTTACCCAGAAGCTACAGAGCTCTTGTAGCTTTTGTTTGTGATTAGAGAGCAAAGTTTAATCCCCACTTCCTGCTCTATTAATAACAAACCATCAGCTCTTTCCACACAAGGGTGCAGCAATAGAATATTGAAAACAGTATGACACCTGGCTTACACACGGGAGTTTTAATCAATAGATCTCAAAACACTTTACAAAGGAAGGAAGTACAATTTTAATTTTATGGGAACCGAAGCATAGGGTTGGGACAACCTGAGCAACACCCTGCAGTGTTCTTGGTCCCTTAGGTTACATTACGTCTTGCACTAGCAGGAAAACATGCCCGAGAGACAGGGAATGTGAAGATATGGGACTAGAGGAACTGGTAGTGTCCCACAAAGGACGTTCAAAAATACACGTAGTAGCATTAAAGAAGAGACTTAAATTAGGATCTTTCAGTTCAGTTCGAAACTGCATGCTGAAAACTGGTAGGTCTGACCCAGGAAATTTTCATGTGGCCCGATTTAGAAATAAAGTGTTTGGGGCTGTGGGCAGGAGTTTGACCTTTTCCTAAATCATAAGAAATTGTTTTCATGTAGAACTCCTAAAAAGAGTTCTAGAGTCCTCCTCCTTGGAGGACCCTGCATCTTTATCCTGAAAATATTAGAACCCACGTTTGCCTGATAGCCTTAAAATAGGATTTGTACCTGTCAGCCCACAGAAATACTTGCTGACCAGCTTTTCTGGCTGTATCATTCACCCGTCAAAATCTACTGTTAGTAGCTCTGTTATTTAGATCTTTCTGAATCCTGGCGACAAACTGGCCTGAGGATTTCCTGCCATGAAAGGAGTTTGTTTTCTTCATGCAGCTTAGGGGTGAGTGGTGTTGAGCAAGAGGATTTGTCAGCTGATTCCCTTCAGACGTTTGTTATCAGTTGGTGGGAAGATGCAGAATTTACTATTCTCAGCAGCAGGCTGATCTACCAAATCTCTTTGTGTTACTGCCATCATTTGGGGAGGGGGGGGTCCTTTTCTTTGCTACTTGGGAGGAGTGTATTTGGCATAAATTGTAGGATTTACTGCATTGATGTGTAAGCATCCAGTTAGTGCATGCCAGGGGCTGCAGAGGTGACCCATGGGGGAGGTGACCATGAAGTGCCATGTGCCTGTCACTAGCAGCTCTGACACACATGCAACACCAAAACATCAGCCCACCAAAGGAGCACGTGATGCCCTTGCTCAGATGTATTTAAGAAAGAGAAGCAAGGAGTTGGGGTGGACTGAGTGTAACCCAGGATGAAAACAGGGAGGTTGAGACTGTTGTGTTTGGCTTAAGGGGGAGAGGTAACAAAATGTGTTTACTTAAGTGTTTGTGTAATTGTTTATGTTTTCTTTTTTTCTCAATCCCTGTATCAGTGATTAGAAGTTTATGTTAACTGGCAAGAAATTAAATAAATAAAAATTCCCCCAACGGAAACTTTTGCCCACAGCAGAGGAGGTGGAAACTACAAGGGAAACAGAAAAATATGTGATGCACTGATCTGTAGAAATATATTTTGACATTGTGATAGTCATGAATGGGTCCTTGTAGGAAGGCCTGCAAATGAAATCAAACTAGGCCAGTCTCTCTTTGTGTAAGAAGTGATCTGAGATCAGGTTGGTCCAAAAAATCAAATTAATTTGAAATCTGATGAGTTTTTAAATTGAAGTTTGCCGCATTGGGAAGAGCCCTTTGGTGTACGAAACAGATCTGGTAGCATAGGAAAAGATACACACAGGCAGGAAAAATAAATATAGCACGCAGTACCCCCAAAGAAGTCCCATCTCCTGAATATGCAGGGTGCAGGAAGGACTGAAGCTGCAGTTTGTGTCTGGGCAGAGATACTGTGAGAAACTCAAGGCGTATTTTGCAATGTAGCGTGGGAACTGTGCCCAGAGCAGAAGCATGCACACATGGGAGAAGCAGAGGCAGCCCGGAGCAGGAAGTCCTTAAAGTCATACACACTTCGCCTATGGCTCCACCACAGCCCTTCCAGCTGGGTCGAGGCTGCTTGAGAAACCATCTTTTTTATTTCTCTGGGTGTCTGTGTTTCTCTAGGTTTACTAGCTCACCACTCCATGCTCCCCCTCTTTTCTCCCCATCTCTCCCACACTTTGACCTCACACCATGAAACTGTCAGAGTGAGGAAACATTTTGAGCTGAAACATTCATTCCACATTACGTGATTCTAGATTAAAGGCAGGAAACATTTAACCCTTCGACAGCCATCTCCCCTCATCCTGTGAAGCCTCAGGTTTTAAAGCTCCTTGCAAACCATGTGTGAATAGGTGAACACTGATGCTTTTTAGGTGTATATTCTTGTCTTACCAGTAGCTCTTATCAGTAGCCACAGCACAGGGATTGAGGGGTGCCTGGGCTTTGCAGACTGAACGTACCCTCTCAGCCTTGTTCATGATTCTTGGTTCTTCCAGTGTTGAGACATATTTTCAGTGTGGGGAAAATGTGCATTGCCAAACATATAAAGAGATGAACCTTTGGCTCCATTTGTTTCTCTTCATTCCCCAGTGCGAGGTTCGTAAGTGCAAATGGCTAAAATTAAAAATACAAAAATAGATAAAATGAGGAATCTCAATGATTAGCACTCAGGATTTAGAAACAAAACTTCTTGCTTTCTTTAAAGCTGCCTAATAAATAATGCTAGCAGAATAACACTTACATATATAATATATCATTGCACAGTCCTGACACAAATATGTATTCTGGGTTTGAAAAGCTGCTCTTTTGGCAGATTATGGCTCTCCTGAGAGCCAGTTACTGCTCTCCAGCACAGACTGGCGAACACTAGTCAGATATATTTGGTATTTGGTACTAGCTCTTGGACTCTGGACTTCATAGGTGGTCTTGGCAGTTAAAAGGGTGGATAAGAATGGCAACTCAAACCCTCCGTTCATTGCTGGAGCTGTACCAGTATCTACACAGAGACCAGCAATACTACTGTAGCCTTTTAGGAGAAGAAGTGACTTTGACATAGGCATAATGTAACTATGTGGGCTGGAACGTGATGAAGATGTGGGGTTTTCACCGCTGCTCTGTAGATGGGAAATGCTAATGGCTCTCCAAGGCCTGGATTCTGATTTTCCATTTCAGCAGAGCACCTCCAGATGTGTAGTTCACAGAAACGTCATTTTGGTTCTGCCTCAGAGAACCCATGGTTTCCCAGTGACCCCTTTTTGTGCTCTTGGGATGTTCTTCTCACAAACATTGACCTCCCCCACCATCTCCAAATGGAGGGATTGGAGCACAGACTGTTGAGCCAGAATTGCCATCACCACTTTCTCTATATTCAGCACTGCCACCAGCCTCTTTCCCAGTGCTTGAGGGAGAGTTAGTCTCTCTTACTGAAAATCAAATGGCACACAGGAGCATAATTTAGAGATTTTATGCCTCTCTCTCATTCCCCTATTCCACTGCTCTTTACTGACAGTCACAGAACTGCTGAGGTGTATGACAGTACATCTTGTTCTGCTAGTTAAATAACGAAGAGTCTTGTTCATTTGAAATGACAAACACCTTTGCTTATAGAGCATGAGTTCTAGTCCCCAACAAAGGTAAAACCAGCTCAAATACCCATGATCTTCATCAAAAATAGGGAGGCAAGAGAATAGGCTGTTGCACTTCAGTGTGATATTCCAAAGTTGTTCTGCTTTTTCATCTTGGCATAGGAAAATATTGAGAGTTTTGAAGTGAAATACAATGCAGAACACTGTGAAGAGTGGTGGCTCCTGCAAGCATCTGGAAGCCTGGATCACAGTCAAAAGGTGACATAATTCAGCTCTCTTTGTGAGAGTTCAAAGGGTACATCAGAAAAAGCCCAACCTCTGCTTATCTGGTGAGCTTTCTAACCAGCAGAGAAGGTACAGTGTGTCTCCAGATTCAGCAAACAAAACTAATATCTTTTCAAAATGACCAGTTACTAATTGCTAGCATTCTGCATTATTGCCCAGAAGGAAGAAAAACATTATCCTTAGGAACAGTCTCCACAATCATCCATAATAACAGCACAAGGCATGCATACTTTTCACCCATCATATTTAGAAAATGTGCAGCTTCCCCTTGACCTGCTACAGAGGAGACAGTAAGTGTCTGTGTGACGAGATCCAGAGGCTGTGTCTTGAAACCCCTTTGGATAAAAAGGAAAATGTAAAAAATGTATCTTCTAAAGAAAAGAAGATTGCTATGACAGCTCCTGAATGAATTGGATCCTAGGGTTTACAGAGCCTATCAACTCATCTCTCTGCTTCATATTTGGTGTTTTTTCTATCTGTAGGAACCCGTGCTGAAACACTATCATTTAGGATAAACTTTGTCCACTTTGTGATGGATAAAATTATTGTCATCAAAGGAGGTTGACAGATGAAAGGAGACTAGAACTGGGTTGGCTGCATCGCTCTCCCTGCTCCTGTTTATTCCAAAATCTTCAATAATGAGCAAAAATCTGACAGAGCAGAAAATCACCAGCTGTTCTGAGCTCATCTACTGCTTGCACAGCTGCTTAAAGAGAACTTGCCTGATAAAACCGAAGAGATTTCAGAGAAGAGCAGCAAAACTTTACAGGAACTAAACAGGTTTAAGTAAGCAATGACTACGCAACTCAAATGAGCACAAAACAAGGGAAGGAAATATTGGGCTAAGCCAGTGAGAGCACTTGGGGAGAAATGGCATGAATTCAAACATTTGTCTAAATACAGAGTTGTACTGACTTCATTTAGATGTGCTTTGAAATGCTTCAGGTAAATAAGGTCAAAAGGCTAAGCAGACACTCTTCTTTTGCTATAAACCGTGTTTGAGGTTAAAATATTTGGAAATAAATTTTTACGTAAACAACAAAAAATATTTCTAAGCCTAAGAAAGAACAACTGCAGAAGTTTGCTTGCTAAATTAAATGAGCACAAAGGCATGAATGGAGAGGACAAGGAAGGGCAGAGCTAGTGAGAACAGGGGTGAAAAATTATCAAAGGAAGAGTCTTGCTTTGTCCCCAGAGGTGGTAGATTGGATTGTCTTTTCTGGCACCATTGTCCCTGCTTTTGAGGTTTTTAGAGTGAACCTGGAGATCTTTTTTAACTTTTAATTGCATGGCTTTCCTGTGCTAGCCCCAGAGGAGACAGGGACAGCTTATACAAACTCTGAAAATACATGAACAACTAAATACTCGCAAATAAGTCATTATGTTCTGCTGCTTCAGGGTCATGTTCTGGCTCTGCAAACATAGCTGCAGCTCCAGCAGAGTCAGTGTGATTTTGACCCAAAGTCTTCTAGCTTGCCAGTGGGCAGAGGGAAATAAGCTGGCAGCCTTCCAGTTTGCCCTGTAAAACAATTAGACAACTGTTTTCTGGTACAGACTAAGTTTCTTTCAATGTCTCAGAAAGTTACTCTTTCCCCTTCATTTGTACACCTGACATAAATCCTGTGAGTAGCCAGGTACCCTGGATACAAATATGTCTGTTTGAGCTGTTTCTTGAAATCAAGATCTGAATTTTCCATTTTGTTCCTATGTTTCAAGTGTAAATGTGGGATCCAAACAACTCTGAGTTTAAGGAATCCGGAATCAAGATCTGAATTCTGATGTTAAGATTTCCCTACTGTAAATGCGGACAATTCCTTTATTTCTCATTGGTGATTCTCTGCTGTGGATGCTAAAGTGCATGGCAAATATGTGTTGATATCCTCCCTTTTACTTACGGACACAGTAACTTCGATTAAGGGATCTGGCCAAGATCATCAAGCAAGTCACAGGAAAAGTTAAAAATGGAGCCTGATTTTCCCGCCTCCCAGGTCACACTGTATTTCCATGGGGAACCACTGGAAACGTGTGAGAAATGCAACTGACAGAAATACTGCAGAAAATAACCATTTACAAATATCTTCAATAACTGATAAGCCAGTCTTGGTATTACTATAATTGTGCATGGTGCCAGCATGTCAGTAATACTTTGCTCAGTCAGTTCCTAACATAGCTTGTAATTTAAGTAACTTTTTCCAACTTTTAATTATATTCTTGTGTAATACAACTCACTGTGCTTTGCACATACCTTGAGGGAGATGGTATGGTCTGGTAGTTGTTGTAAAGAGTTGGGAATTAATTACAAAGGACACAGTTTTTCAGTTCCTCTCAAGTACTTGCTCAGCTGTGTAACCTTGGGGCAAATCACTCAACTGCTTTGTGCCCAAGTAAACCCAGCTGTAAACCATCTTGAAAACCAGATGGTGCACAAGATTTAAACTGCTCAGGAGAATGAAGAGAGGTGGGGGAAAAAAAAAAAAAAAAAGTGAATTCTACAGCTTGTTGCTGTTGGTATTGCTTCCAATGGAGTTAATCTGGACTTAACCAATATAACTGAGAAGAGAATTTGCCTTGATACAAAAAAAAAACCCCGTTCTCAAATCTTTTTTTCCTTTCCTCTCCTGACTTTATGTCAAGTACCTTCTCTCTAGAGGCTTAGTTTAAAACCTTCAGTAGAATATGTTTTTCCCTGGCAGCCTGAAGATTCTAATTCAGGATCAAGTTCTACATGACTAATCTTTGATATTTTACATGATTATTTTTAGGCACTTAATTCTATAGCATTCTCTTCTCCCTGCTTTTCATGCTACCATTCTCCTTCCTCAGCCTTGCTTAGCTTCAGTGGCGCAGTGGTGTGTTCTGGTGCTTAAGTACTGCACTGCTAATAAAAATGCTGAGCTCTATTGTCTTCTGTAGATGGTATGTCCTGGCTTAAAACCAGTATCAAAGCTATTACAGGATTTGTATTGCTGGTCAACGAACAAAGGAAATACTATACTCAAGTCTCTGTAGCAGAATAAATGTTTGCCACATGTTAGTATTTAGGAGAAGACTTAAATGTTTCAATATTTTTTGGCCTTAGCCAAAATGTAGACTTTTTTTTCCCCACCAGTGCCGCAGGAATGTGGGAATACTTACTTATGTAGTACAAATGTAGGAACACGTGTGTATACTTCCAAAGCAGGGTGTATTAGGTTATAAGAAGGGAAAAAAATATATTTTTTGTCTAGTATAAACAAGGAACACTTAAAGATGTGAGACGTAAAGGAGCCATTTTATGAACTACTCAGGAAAGATCTTGCACGTTTTTATTAATCACTGTTGAAGATAAAACATTGACAGGTTTGAAATCTGTTGAACTTTCTTCCCAAATAAGGAAGGATTAGAGCTGAAAGAGTAAGTTACAAACAAATTTAACAAGCTAGAGCACCTAATTCTCTTAGGCTCTTATGAAAACAAATGTTGTCAGCAAATTGTCTTCAGCAAATTTAGCCCTTGTTATACAGTACTGGGATGGTAAAATATTTAATTGCTATTCAAAATTGGTGATCACTTTTCCAATGTAAACAATTTTCAGTTTGTGTGTGCCTCGCAAACGGCTTGCTCTATTTCATGTTATTGAAACTTCAGATTCGATATTTGAGCTATGATATTAGTAATTTTAAATATTGAAATTCTGTGCTAATGAACGCCATACCAAAGTGGCTGCAATAATGACACTGCTCAAACATCAAATTGTTAATTAACCATAAGCTAAAGTAGAAATCCTCTGATATTGTTTGAGTCCCTGTTTGGGTGATCTAACTTTCCTTTTCCCCTCCTATTACCACTTGAAACTAGTTTTAAAAAAAGGTGCAGTTCTTTTGTGTGAATAAAAGAATTTTAAATTAATCAAAACACAAGACATTCTCAGATGACCAGCTATGGAAAACAATAAATAAAACAGAAAGTGAGCTGTAGATAGAGCAAATCCAGGTGATAAGGAAAATCATGACTAGAGTTGTCTAATATAGGGACAAGAAGAATATAAAATACATTTTCAAGCCCTGAGCTATATAAATACTCATCAGACTCAATTTACATTTTTGCTGCTCATAATGAGTAAAAGGGTGATTTAGCTCAATATTGCCAGCTGAAACTGCAGCTGGGAGTATTTTCTCTATGCATCAAAGTAGGGTTTTCCCTTCTGTGTTCCTGAGTGTAAATCATTGAGCTTTACTTCATTTCATGGTCCTGTGAATTGCTCATATGGTCTGTTTATACACAAAAGATTGTTGCATCACGACTTTTACATGGTCCAACCCAGTTTCTTTCCACTCTTATTGAGAATAGAATGATGGATGCTTCATGTTGCTGTTATTGCTACCATAAAACAGGCCAGTTCACAGGATACGGCTTCAAATCCCTTTGTACATGCTGAGACACAATGCAGTGAGATGCTGCCAGTGGAATATGTATTGATAGACTGGTGATTTGGATGCATTGCAAGGTATTGAGTAAAGGCTGGTCTTAAGGCAAATGACAAAATGATGAATTCCAGAAATTTCAGGCATCATAAAACCTTTTCTTCTTCTTCAAGAAAAAAAGATCTAATGAATTAAATTTACTTTATGTGAAGGCCTTGTTTCTTTAAAACAGCATCTTGAACTTGAAATCTAACTAGTTTGGAAAAAAAAAATTAAATAGTTTTAGGTCACCTCCTTGCTCTTGATTAATGTAGTCCATTTTTTTGCAGGTTTTAAACCACACTTCTCTCTTTGTCCCTCTCTCATTACCATGTAGGAAACCTACAGAAAAATGAGAAGTACGCCATTGAGAAACTGACTACAAAATGCTGCTACAAGTATGTATTTTGCCATCTAATCACTTTCAGAAACAGTCAATATGTGTTTAAAGAAAAATAATCTGAAAAAATAGTGATTTTTAAAAAACCTCCCTTTAAAGAGACACCGTAAGGCTAAAGCTTGCAAATCTCTCCCGAAGTTGCTAAGAACATTTTCTAAACTGCAATTTAAAAGCTTTCAGTTACTACTTTTCACTATTTACGCTCTTCATTTACTTTTTGCCTTTGTTTTCCAGTCTTGTGACTAAGCAAATCTGGTAAATTTTGCTTGTTCAGTATAGCTTACATCACTCTCCTCGTGTCTTGCTGTAGCTTATTGCCTATGTTTGGAAATACAGAAGTCACTTCTCTTAAAAGTAGGATTTAATTATTTTTATTAATAAAATCCACATTTTAGCCTAAACTATTTGACTGTGTCCCTTTCAAAAAGGAAATCATTTGGGACAATCTATTTTTTAAATCACAGTTTCTAAATTCTTGCCCCAAAGAGCAAATTCTGTAAGTTCCTTTGCTGAATGAGCATGGGGTTTTTAAGGAAGATGTAAAGACAAAATGAAAGAGCCTCTTACACAACCTGATTGCTGCATTTCAGCGATGTCCCTTATTATCAGCTTATTTTCTTGTCTTTTTTTCAGGGCTGTGGAAAGCAATTTCTGTCGGCTACATCAAAGTGTAGTGGCAGATTTCCCTTTGGAAGTCAGAGCCTGTTTCAAACGTCTCTTTAAGTCCTGCATATTTGGAGACTTGGGTCGGACAAGGTGGAGGCCTCTTCGTTTCTCTCCATTGCAGCTCCCGATCATCCTGCTGACCTCCTGGCAAAGCTGCTGGAAGGCTTCATGCACTCCCTCGCAGTTCTCCCGGGCTGAGACTTCATAGTAAGTACCTCCCAGTTCACCGGCCAGCTGGAGTCCTTCTTTGGAGGACACCTGCCTGGCTCGCAGGAGGTCTCCTTTGTTCGCCATCAGAAGCAGGGGAATGTTAGCATTCGGGTGAATCTTGCGGATGTGCTGGTGTAGGGGACGGATGACTCGATAGCTCTCATAGTCTGTGATGGAGTAAACAAAAACGAAGCCATCTGCCCAGTAGATTGAACGGTTTATCTGCTCTTGGCAGCATATGCTGTCAGTATCATCCTGCCGTCAAAACCAAGAGGTGTGAGATTAGAAAACTGAGAACAGGGAGCAGACAGAGCAAACAGTCATACTCAGAGCTTTGTTTTAATGCGTGGCTGTTTCTCAATGTACAGGCAGAAACCTCTCTGACTGCTGGGGAATGTACCAGAGCAGGAGAAATTTCCACTGTGTCAGTAACATGTTACAGGTAAGCAGTAATGTGGAGTGGAGAGGGGTCAGAGCAAATTAGTAGAAACTAAAAGAACAGCCAAAATACTGATATTGAAAAGTTTGTTCTGCATTCTATTGTAATAAACAATAGTGACAGTACACTGTCACAGTGTGACAGAAACCCGCGCTTTTATTGTGGACAAAATTGTGATGGGCACGGTAAGAGCGTTATAAAATTCAGCAGGCTAGTCACACTACTGCAAGTGAACAGTTGTTCCCCAACATGTTTTGTTAGGGCTTTTTCCAATTCTGTATTCAATGTCTGCATGGGCGGGGGTTCTCACTAACTCTGTCTGATGAAGCCTGGCAGGTTTTTCTGCCATGTGGGTCTCCAGATAGTCAAAGGCAAAGTTACTTCAAAAAAGCAATTTGTTACAAACAACCAATTACTGGAACTGAAAATGAGGTGAAATCTCATTGCTCATTTGTAGAGCAGCAATGGGTTTATATTATTGTTTTGCTAGTCGCAGATTTGTTCAGTCCATCACCACTCCTACTCAGACAGCCATAACAATCACCAGCTTGGGAATATAAAACTGAATACAATACTATGGGGCTTGAAAAGAGATCAGCTCACTTTTCAAGATGAAGCTATTTCCAGCTAATCCTCTACTCTTTGTTATCCATGCTGGCATGTAACCCAACCAGATAGGGAGATCACTGCTGCAGTTGTTGCCAGAATGCTTGGTTTGTAAGAACTGACATTCCTGCAATATTACAGGCTTTCTGGAACTTTGTAATTTCTTTCATATCCAACAAGGCACTAAGCATATTCAGTATTCAGCTCTTGATCAAGTTGGTAGGAATTAGAGGCTTTTGTGTATTTTAGGGGGAGTTCAGCATCATGAATACAAAGCCCAAACTTTTATTATTATTGCTAAATTATATTCAATAAATCTTCATCAACTTCAGTAAGACTATTAGAACATATGCTCCATTATCTATTTATCTATAGAACATATATCTGCCACTCACATTCATTTTAACAGAATTGGCATGTGTTCAGCGATCTCCCAAAACAGATCACTTTTGTTTAGACACCTAAATATGAATGATAAAGCCTAATTTCAGGAAGCAGAGGTGGAAAAGAATGAGTAAAACTGATTAGTTCTTTTATGGTAGATCGGACAGTAAAAAAAGGACTACTTCTCACTACTACTTTTGTGAGAAGAAGGAAGCAGAATTTCTGAAGGCTCGGAGTATAAATTAGACTTACAACTTTCAACAGGAATTCTGCTAACTAACTGCCCTTTGTAAATATTTCAGTATTGCCCAGAGAGACACTGGCTCATCCTACCTAGTACTTCTTTGCCCTTGCCAGCTTACAGTAACGCTAAATCCTCTTAGCAGTGACATTGTTTAACAGATGCTCATATCACTGCTTTCCATCCCCAAAACCCTCAAACCCAAAAACCCAATTGCACATGGAATGAAGAGGGATCCTCACTAGCAGCCTTGTTTAAGAGGTTAATGAGAGTGAACTCAAGCCAGGACAGGGCAGACTGTGGGAAGAAGGGCAATTTGCACTGTTGGTGTCTGGGTTTTAGCCAATCCGTAGATAATTAGCCACCCTTCATGTCCTGCTAGCCTCTTTTCACCAGCAAACTCCTTTCATGGGGAAAAAGAACTAATTGCTCTGGCAAGCGTTTGAAAATGTTTTTGCAGAAGATGTACATTCAGAGAGCCCTAATGAGCAGAAATTCTCAGTTACTCCAGATAGGCCCACCCAGTAGTGAGATGGATGGATAATCCCCAACGGAATGCTTTATTCAGGAAAATCAAAGGCTAACAGGCTACTTTTTAAATGGAAATCACTGCTCCAGAATGAATTTTGAAACACACAGTCATTTGCCTTGTATAGACCAAGCAGCAATGAATCACCTAACAAAACCAGTTATCTGTTTGCTTCTGTTTCTCTCTTAAACATTAACATTTCCGGTGTGGCTAGAATCCTGAGTGATTACACATGACTTCCTCCTAAAACACTGTACTCAGCCTGCAGAGTGCAAGAAACTCTCTTCCTTAAGGATTTTAACAGAAAACCCAACCTATTCTCAGTCTTAACAAGTCCTGTTCAGGAACAGTCCCTTGAAATGATTTCAGATACATCATTTGATGCAAACAGAGATACAGGCTAAGATAAGTGTGTCTGTGGGAACTGTTGAAACAGTGCAGACCTTTGACTGGGACAAAGAAAATGAAACGCCATCCTAACTAAATTAAAATCGTTTCTCACTAAGAAACCTCAGCTGTTGGCATTGCTAAATTTTGTGGAGCTCTGGCTACAGTCACAGAATTTTAGGGCACAGTCTTAATTAAAACAGGGAAAGCAGAAAATAAACATATATCTGGTACGAAAGAGGGAATTAAATTCTTTCACTCCTTCCTTTCTCCATGGGATAGAACAGAGAGGGGATTCCCTTTGTTAAGTGTTTATCAGGCAGTCCCAATTGTGCCTAATCGCCACCAACAGCTTCTCTTTGCGGGTCCTCTCTAAGCAAGCTGGCGTAGGGCCTTTGTACTATTAAGTCCCATTTGAATATTTGGAGGACTTCCATAGCAGCTTTTGTTTGCTTTTTAGTGCCCAAAGTAAATGAGGGGTCTTGTCCACTGCTCTGCACAACCCCAGCAGCAGCAGAGAGTGTGGAACTTTGTCAAGGATTTCTGCTTAAATCTATTTCCAGTCATCAGAAAAAAGGAAATAGAAACTGAGGCTGTGGGAGCTTTGCTTATCCTGTTCTGTAAGCTCAGGATGGGACAGTTCTACAGCACAGAAATGAACCCACGGACGCATGGGTCCGTGCAGACAAAACAAGGTATATAAAGCTGTCCAGAGCTAGCCTGAAAGAGGATGAGAGAAGATGGTGTTCCCATCTAGACATATATTTGGCCCAGTCAGAGCTTAGACTGAGGTTAAGGCCAAACCTAGAAGTTTAAGTTTGATGGTGACAAGAGGATACCTAATTTTATCCTGAAATCTCAGCTGTTCTATAGGAATTATTACTCTCATGAGATTTCCACCATTCATTTAAAAACAAATTTCATTACATTTCCTGCTGCTTTGACACTATTTTCATCTTCTTGTTCTGCATGCGAAGCAGATCTTCAAAAAAAGACATCTTAATTTTAGATCCTGCTTGGAAAAATATTTCTAGAAACAGGTTCCTAGTCAAATATTAAATCTAGAATATCTAAAACACTGATAGAAAGAGGGGTGTAGATAAATGCTAACACCTTAAAAATAATTTTTTTTTTAAAAGTAAGGAAAGCACTGAAAAGCACCCTCGTTGGAAATGACAACTGCTGTGAGGCCTGTCCCCTTGGAAAGAAACACCTTTCTAGAGAAGAAAGATTCTGGGTGTGTAGAAAGGCCTCAGCTGAGCCAGCTGGGCCTCTAGGCAGGTGAGTTTTCTGCCACGCAAGGACAGAAACCCTTTGATAGGAAATAAAACAATCAAGGAGTTGGCAGGAGCGAGCCAGACTATGATTTTACTGCTATTTAGGCTTGGGATGCAGTAATGTGTTTGAAATAGATTTGTTTTAATTCTGACTTACTCTTAAAGGAGCCTGATTTAACCTCTTCAAGGGCTCATTTTGGCGGGGCTTAAGGTACCCCCCTGTTAGCCTTCATTTGGGTTTGAGCTTCTGCTAAGTGGAGTTACTTACAAATGGAAATGCTGGCAACAAACAAGAGACAGTAACTGTGCTGTACCGATGCACTGAGCAGATGCTTTACCTCCAATGAAACAAAGGGAGTATCCTGCACCTGTAGAGAGATCTGCTCCCCATCTATGGTGAACTTTCTTGAATACAAAGCACCTGGTGGAAAAGTAAGATCATTAGAGTCAGTGACTGTAAAAAAGAAGAAAAAGTACATAAATGCAAAATGGAACTGTTGAAATTCAGATTTTTGAGGCTTATGATATGTAGCTGCCTATAGAAAAGTGAATGGAACCAGAGTGGTTGTGTGGCTGTTTACTTAAGTAAAGTGGTTTTGTATTTACTATGTGGTTGGATGTTTTGAATGTATACCTAGTATGGTATCTGGGAAAGGTGGCACTTTGTATTGAATCAAATAGTCAAAGTGGGTGCATAAATTCCATTCAGGTTTTCAATCCATATTGTTAACTTTTTAAAATGTGGACTGCATATATTTTAATCTCAAACCAAGATATACAGGTGTTGCCTGTAAAAGGAGTGAGCTGTTTCCTATTGCATTTTTCTGAAAGTTTTTAAAAAAGGAAAGTATTCTCATTTTGGACACAGAGTAAGTGACTGTATACAAAACACCTAGATGCTCTTTGGGATTTGTGTGACCTTAGCTGTCAGAGTTTCGGTTGGAATCCCCAAAGACCGGACACTTTGAATCTGACTTTTGGTTAATCTGAATGACACATATTCAGGGCCAAGTGCTAGTTCAAAACACCTAGGACTGATCCAGCTCTAATAAGACCATCACTATTCTGGGCTTGAACTTTATTTTGTTACTGGAGTGCGGGTTAAGTGACAATGAAAACTTAAGTTTAGATCTTACAAACTATCCGTGATTGTTATAAGGACAGCTTCAGAGATTGATGTCATCATCATTTTACTTTAGAGCTTAATACAAGTCACGTGGATATGTGAAGAAATGCTATAGCCACAGCTGTTGTGTACAGCCTTTCAGTCTTGTCCAAATACAATTGTCACTGTTGCGTCTAAAACGATGTACTTCATCTCAAATGTAGAGAAATCCCATCTATTGGAGAGTAAGGAATTCAGATTAACAGGGAGGTCAGTTAGTGACAATAATGCCATCACTTCTGAAAATCATCTTTGGTTCAAGGAAACAGGTGTTTTTATTCCAGTGGAAGAGAGTCTGAGCTCATAGAAACATTTATAATATAAGGAAATTTAGTATGGCAAAGTTTGCTGCGTCTGAATCCAACATTATCATATTATGTTTCAGTACTGACTCTGTGAGGTGATATAGCCCTTCTGGGATTTTTTTTTTGGAAAACACATCAGATTTTAAGCTGAAAAGCTGTTACTGTTTTATGGGAAGATACTGCACCCCTGAACCAAGACCAGACAACATATTATTCCTACTCTGTAATGCATTGCAGAAAAAAGAGCAGGTACTTCCAGACGCTGACTGTGCTCTGCCTTAGACCCAACTGAAGGAGAAGCATGGTTGAATGATCACAAATACACTGCCACCTGTTTCTTATTTCTGGCATATTTGTTTCTTCTACAGCATGGCTGTTGGGCTGGTGGCTTAATGAGAAAAGCATGTGGTTCTCAGCAATGTCTCTGGCAGCAATCCATTGCAAAGCTCAGAAGTCTAACTTGATGTACAGTCTCCCATAGAAGAGATGAAGGAAAAGAAAGAGAAATAGTGCAGCCAACCATCAAGGTTACTTAGGGTCAGTGAGAGGGAGCTGTAAGGAGGAGCTTTCAGATTGTATTTCATCAGACAGGCAGAGATCAAAGGTGTCTTGTACTGCCATCTCCTTTCCTAACTCATCATTCTAAATTCAGCATGCATCACCGAAGTGAAGCAATCACTGCTTTGAATCCTGTCCTCCTTCACCCAAAAACTGCGAGATGGCTTACATGTGGGATGTGCTAGTAGATATGAGCACAGTGTATGTAGATCCTTTCTACAACACTGGCCAATACAGTTGGCACTTTCTTGGAACAGAGGCTGTGAATTAAACAGTTCACATAAACACATCCTCTAAGGACTAAACAAGAAATGCAGTAGAAGCAGTTTGCATGGTCACTTTGCTTATCTGATGAAAAGAAGACTTCAGTTTGGAAGTCTCCCTTGTCATAAAAGCCATTGAAAAAAGGGAGTACACAGGAAAAGTTCTGAACCGACTTTTATGCACTTTGGAATTCCTCTGGCTTCCCTGGGGTTGCAGAAAGAGCAGCATTGGGTTTCCGCGGTTTAGTTGATATGCAAGTTGTTCCTTGAGTCTGCATTTTAGTATAGGTATGTCCCCAAGCAAACCTTTTACTCTGATCCTTTTCCATCAAGTTGGAAAAAAAAATAACTAAAAGGATCATAAATAATGAGCCTTTGATTTATTGCTTTCATAGCTTGAGGCTATTAACTGAAAATATGCACCTTATGGACATCTAACACTGCTTGGCTTTCCTGTAATATGCACCAGTCACAAAATAGAGTAGATTTCTTTTCAAGCTAACTGCAGTACTGCAGTAGAAAGCAGACTCACCAGTATTGGCTTCATAGTCTCCAATAAATCTCTTCGTGAGAAAGCGCACAACCAGGGCTGTAAAACAATGAAAAAAATATGGGTCTTTAATGTGAACCAAAATGAATCTTTGCAGAACACATGTAATATCTTACTGGAAGAGTTAGTATAATATGAAACCAAGTTAATCTTTGAACTGGTCGCATATTATTCTGCAAATGCTTCTCTCAACACTCACAGAAAAAGATCTGGGGCCAGGCTGTGATACTTAATGCAGAGTTTTTCGCAACTAGCATTGGAAATTACCCCTTAGATTCAGTGTGGCTATTCAGTGTAGGACACAGAGGTTGGTTTGTTGTGATTGCAGGTATAACAGCCTCACCTTTGGTTTGAAATAATTCAGAAAGAGAGTAACAAGCCAGTAAACTGAAACTAATCCCATACCACATTTAAGACTTCTGTGTCATATAAGAAGTGAGGCTGATGGATGTAATGGTTCTTCCCAGCCTTAAAAATCCTTAGTCCTCCTCATGAAACCCATTAGTGATAACTAATCACATACAGCAAACAAACTGCCTGTGCTCTGCATACATGGGTCATGCTGCAGCGCCCTGGGCCTTCTTATTCACCTTAACCTGTGGTGCTTTCTTATACTGTTGTATTAGAACATCTTCCTTTTTCTTGATCACTTTGTAACACTTAAAATCCTGTCATGGCAACAGTAACTTACATTCCTGTAGTGCTTTCATCTCAGCAGGTTCCTAATAATTTGCAAAACCACTTAGTTAATAGCTAAATAAAAGTGTTTATTCTGCAAACAACTCTATCATAGATTTCACTTAAAATAATCATTTTTCTCACAGTGGATACTGGGTCACCTCTTTAGTACCCTTAAATGAAATTGACTGTGCAGCTATATTCAACAAACTACTAAAAAATAATATGAAAATGTGGCTGCTTCAAATCCAAAACAATCAAACGTTTTACTGAGTGCTGTGGAACCTCAGATGTAGTAAAACAGATCTGGCCTTAATAATTTCTGAAATCATGAACCATATGTTCAAAAGCAATAATGCTCGCTCTACCCTCTTTTCTTCTCCCCTCCTCTGGAGAATAATACAGGAAGACACATCTTGTACGCTGTTATTTGTCTGCAGAGCGTAAAACATTTACAACAGGAGAATAAAAAACACTAGTCCATTTTCAGGGTATGGAAATTTAGACACGGTTAAATAATTTGCATAAGACCAGGGAGAATCATTTGTGAGTATGGAGTTCCCAACACAGTGCCCTCTGCTCTTAACTGCCGCCTCACGTTGGCTACAGCAAATCTGCCTCACAAATTATTCAGTGCATTTTCAAAAAAAAAAGAAGTAACTTAAAATGTTCAAGCTGCAACAGTTAAGAGTTTTCATAGCCTTGGGTCTGTCTGAGCTGCAAATTAGCTGGTAAGTGCAGCAGCAAGAAAACGCATGGAACTACACCTGTGGACTTACCTGTCTTGCCAACGCTACTGCCACCCAGTACCACGAGCTTGATGATTTTGTTGGGCACGCAGTCTAATACAGGATACTCTGGTATGGGGAGCAAGAGAAAGTTAGTAGAATACTGTGACATAGTATCCTGAGAGATGAGACGCATGCCAGAAATGAGAGCTGTTCAACTCCAGTAGGAGTTGGGGGAGAAAAGAAGGAAAACAGCTTCTCGGCGTCTGTTCTTGGCTGTATATCCTTGGATAGAGAAGCCTTCTCATTTCATTTAAGTAGCTTTCCTGAGGAATGTTAGAGCGACTGGCCTCCTCTTCCCGATGCCTCTGCTCAGACAGCAACTTTGGAAAGCAAAAGGGAACTTTTTGATCAGCCCCCGTGAAAACTGACTCCTCCATTCCCCAGCCAATCACAAGTGAAACCATGACATTCCTCCAGCCGGGCACCGAGCGTGTGCCTCCATCAACCACGCTCCCTCGCTCGCTCGCCGCTTTATCTCCCCGCTGCCTGTTTTATGTGCTGTCCCTTGGCTCTTTGCTAAAACGAGATTCTTCTGTTTTACAGTCATCACGGTAGCGTTTTCAGCAGGATACAGTCACCCCCATGCTTTGCTCTAATTCCACTTTGAATAATCCCGTTCTGCCTGTCTAGTTTCTTTGCATTTTCAATTGGCTTCAACTCCATGCTCTGTTGTTCTCCCTGTCCTATTGTGTCCTGCAATTGGGCCCCTTCAGAGTGCTGAAGCTGATGGGACGCTCCTCTTCAGGAAAAGAAACACATTTTTTCCCCCCGAGGTTTCAGGCAGCTGTGGGTTATTCCAAAATACTAGCTCACATATGTATCCTCCAGGATGCATTTGATCTGCTGGTTTATACATGTTGTTAGTCTTAATGGCCCACTGGAATGTGGGTTAGCATTGGGTTGGGACACTGCAGTTTCTCCAAACATGGAAAAGTGAATTTAGGGCTGGCAACAGACTTGGGAAGCCTGAGGAAGGACTCGGTATCCTTCAGTGGGGCGAGCCAGATAGAGGGAATGAAGAAAGAATTACTTCTATAGGAAAACCCAGCGTAGTTTTAAGACAGCTGGCGGCTGCAAGGTCTGTAGGGATGACAGCATGTAACCGTACACTAGCTACAATCAACTCTGTTATCAAGGATAATGGGGAGGGAAGAAAAAGGGAAGAGCAGTGGGGAGGGAACGACCCAGATAAAGCAAAACTGCAAATAATATAAAACAGATGTAAATTAAACTACAGAAAATATAGTTAGAGCATTCATCTTTGAAAAACTTCTCAAAAGAGGTCTGCGAGGGGCAGGAGCAGCTTTAGGCAACAGTGGGAAGAGGCGAGCCTGGTGCAGGCAGCATACTTCTGAGACGTGTACTCTGTCACGCTGCGTGGGAGACATAGATCTTAACGGAAAGTGGCACCGCAGCTAATCCACCACAGATCATGGAGACCTGAGGATGCAGATTTTTCCTCTGATCTGCACGCTCCTAGCAGGCAGAAGGTAGGCATGGTTCATTACGTAGAAGCTGCAGCCACCAAAAAGACTTTTTCTGCCCAGCTGCTTTCACGCCACTGCTTTCAATCACAGCACACACATGAGTTCTCCCCAGCAGGTTTTAGAGGCCAGGGGTATGGTTGCGAGCTAGCACAAGAGGATGGGAAATCAGGCCAGGTCTCTAGATTACTACCCCTTCCCAAAGCACTGGGGGCCAGGTTGTCAAATGATCTCGATTTCCACACCAGCATCACAGAAGACGTGCTGAGTGTGAACTGGCTTTAGAAAAATCCAGCTTTGGTGCACAGCAGTCCAGTGAAATAAGCACAAGATTCAGAAGATTTATGGATGTGTCACTTTTCTAAGGCTCTGTTTCCCCTCTAAAAACTACTTCTGAAGCAGTGTTTGTGCGGAGTTGCTGTGTAAGCACCAACTGTTATTACTTTGACCATCATGACAGTCAGCTGATGAAGAGGTGGAACAAAATGTCTGGAGGGCTACCCAGCTCATGGTACTGGGATGCAGCCACCAGATCATGTGTCTTTTGGGACATGGCTCCTATGTGAATGGTTTTCAAAACTTCCAGTGTAAATTTTCTTCCAGATTTTTGCAAACACCCAAACACTGAAAAATCTTTTCCAGGAAATTTCATTACCAGGGTGCTTTAATCTCACACAAGTTTTGTAAGGACAGGCAAAATGAGAGGAGGAATAGGAAAATGCTCAAAATCTTGTGGTCAATTAACAGGATACTTCAAAATGTGTTATTGAGCTGGACACATTATAAATTTGGGATTAGCTAGTGTGTAACTGTCCGCCTCTCTAAGTGTAGGATGTTGGAACCTTTGTTACTGTTTGCTATTAAAAGCATATGTTAGTGAGTAATATAAAATTATTCATCACAATAGTCTTCCTATAAAAACAATATGATATATCTATCAGCTTCTAGGTGGCCAGAAGAGTTTCAGCCCAGGAAAAAAAGCCAGGTAAGTTAAGCAAGATCATGGGGAATATTCTATATGAGTGAAGAGATTCCTAGAAGAATACAGATCTGCTGGCTTGCTCCAAAAGAGAGACCACACAATCAACAGAAACAAAAGTTAAAGTCCTTTTGGGCAACCAAATGTTGTGCCAGTGCTGAGGGACTCCAGAAGGATCTTACAAAAACGAGTGAGTGCACATAAAGTCGGCGGGTGAGCTTTAGTCTAGATAAATGTAAGGTAATGCACCTAGAGAAAAAGAATATAAACTATGCTTAAATGATGCTGAACTTGGACATGGCACTCATAAATTAGGAAAGAGAGCTTGGAGTCATCACTGGCAGTTCACACTCATCAGCTCAGTGTGCAACAGTAGCACAAAAAAGCCAACGAAGTGTTGAGTATCCTCAGGAGGGGAATGGAGAAGGAGACACAGGGTAGCATTTTGCTGCTTACATGAACCGTCAGAGCATCCCCATCGCCCGTGCGGCATGCAATCCTTTGCATCTCAAAAACATAGTGGAGTCTGCAAAGGCACAGAGCAGGCACCAAAAATGATCGCAGGCATGGAGCAGCTGCTGCACGAGGAGAGTCTGGAAAAGCTGTTTACCATGTGCTTGTACGGATGCTGGTGCTGACACAAGAGAGGAGATGCGTGGGGGCAGGAATGAAAGACCAGTGGTGGAGGAAATGTTGAACTGCTTCTTTTGGCAGCTGTGATGGCTTCTGGTTGCTTAAAACAAATGTGAAAGCAGTTTTAGACTGCATCTTGGAAGCAGACCAATCGATTTCTAGTTCCTTTGCTAATATGGTTCAATCTAAATTTCTTATGCACTAGCCCAGGCTTCTTGTGCTTCTAACCAAAGCTTGTTTCCACTGTGTGCAGAAATCTCTGTCCGGAGAGAATGGGTTTTAGTAATAATTAAAAAAGCAGCATATTCTCCAAAAGCTTTAAATCTATTCTCAAGCTCCTTCTCCCCCCCTCCCCCCCCAGTCATAACTTTTAGGCTCTAATTCTGAAATCATTTGAGTAAGATATAGAATCAAAGCCAGAGGTTTTCAGATATGATCCTTAGCTGATTATCTAGATTGTTGGAATAGTCTTTTCACTGAGTGAAACCATGCAGAAGGATTCACACTATTTGAGATTGTATAACCCTTGGCATGTAGAATAAGAATTGTTTTTAAAAGAGATTTTCATTGTTTGTGCACAATGGACTTATATTTAGCTAAGAAAACCATGTTTTAAATTCAGATTCTCTTGGAAAAACAATAGCTTAAATTAGAGGGAGAATGTTTGCAAAACTCAGAGCAACTTTGAAAACATTCAGATGATTCTGGAGATTTCACTAACCACTCCTTGGGTTGCTCCATGCAAAGATACGTGCCTTTGCATGCTGCACAGAGATTATGTTATTTCCACACCAAATTTTTTACAGATTTATTTATTGGTCTATGTTGCTTTTGGCTATGGTTTTTACAAGATTTTCTATTTTTATTGTTGTTGGCACTCCTACACATCTTCAGAGATGAAGCATTCTAAAAATAAAAATATTTACCATTACCATAGTGCTTTTCATATGAGGATGTCATATTGGTTTTAAAACTGGATATAATTATTCCTCATACATTTTACAGAAGGAATAACAGATGAACAGAGCCAGTGATCTTGCTAAGATCCCAGCACATTGGGAAATGGCGTTTGTTGTCACTCTTTCCCCTTCTGCCTAGCACTGGCAAAAATGATCTTTCTTCTAAAAGTCTATTTGTAATGGTTACATTTGCCTCCAGTATATCTCAAATGTTTTTGCACCATATATTGAAGTTATGGCAACATGGCTGGAGAAGTACGGCTCGTTTCTGAGCAGAAATGCTAAATGTAGTGCTGGGGAAATGCCGGTTGCTTTGGCAGATGCTGTGATAAAACTCGTAGCTGGCGGCTCCTGAATGTGTTCCAAACAACAACAGATTGATCTTTGCAGCTTTGTCTGACCATCTTTGTTCTTTGTTGCAAATTTGGGGCCCAAAGGCCAGTTCTCCACTGCACTAAACAAAAGTAGTGTTTTAACCACCTTTTTGCTCTCAGTAATTAAATACCCTCACAGTTGAGAAAAGCAAATAAAAAGCATCTTTGGAGGAGATAAGAAAGGAACAGAATGGAATGTGATGTGCACGAGGAACCAGCCTTTCTCTGTGTGCTTGGGATTTCACCTTATGTGGAGCCTGATCATGGGTAAAATGCGTTAAAAATTCGGCCGTGTGGTTCGGCAGTAACCTCAGAAGATGTTGTCTGGGGACAAGACTGCCGTTTTAGCACCATAATTGTACCCAGCACAAAGTTGTTCTGATCCTGAGGCCAAAGGGGAAGGAAGTGTCCTCAGATGCTATTGCGACAGCTGCAATAAATCATATTTGATTCTATTTTGGGATGTAAGGGAGGCGATCATTTAAATATATAGTGAAATTTGGTTAAATACTGTACAGATTTCACTATTTCTGTATTTCCTGTCCCTAATTTTGTTGCATTGCTGTTCATGGAAACCCTGTAAGGAGCACGTGTCCTTTTTCACTTTTAGCATATTTTGTAAGGATTTTTTTTTTTAGTTTGCGGAATACTCTCCCTCGGGAGCCTGTAGTAGATGACGTGGAAAGTACAATGTGTATAAGAGAACATCGCGGCAGGCGAGCAACTCAAATAGAATGGAAACATCTTGGCCTCATAAAAAAGTTTGTGCTTTGGAAACTGAACCATCCTCCCTTCCCCGTGGATATTCCCACAAGGTCAGGGCTAGAGTAAGGGGCGGCGTGTGGTAACGCTCCTATCACCGCCGACGGTGCGCTTCATGCACAGCACGAACAGAGGGCTTCCAGCCACCTTCATCAGCGTTTTTCAACAGCGCTGAATTTATGGTTAATACGAAATATGAGCCAGGCTCATTCCAAGTTTGACACAATTCTGTAGATCTTCATCAGTCAGATGAGAAACATTTCTACCCATCCCTGGCTTCACGAGGGATGTTTTCCTCTGATACATATTTGCTTTTGGTATGCACTGCGTGAAGTGCTATATGGCGACTCGGCAACATTTTTCACTCCTTTTCCTCCTGGGCTTACAATAGACGCTGTTGTCATTCGTAGCGCTGTGCTCTGAAAGAGCCCTTTTTGTGAATTTGCTGAAACGGGGATGTGGTGCAGAACGGCAAAGGATTACTTGGTGCAAAACCACTGTCCGACTCCATCGTTGCTCCGGGCATCGTCGTAAAAACCCGTTTGTGGGTGCTCACTACCACTGAAAAGAGTCTCGGGAAACGCAGAGTTTCACCATGCACCTTCGAGGCGTTTCGGGGCTCCGGGGTGGCCGTGGTTTCCCTCACTGGGGGATTTGGCGATGTCCCCCAGCTCCCCAGCTCCATCCCTGTGGGGATGGTGCCTTCCTCCAGTTTTGCTGACACATGCAGCGCCCATCCCACCGGGGCCTCCGGCCACCTCCCTGGGCCGAGGGACATCGAAGCACGTCTGGTCCCCCGCCACCCCCAGAGCCGCACGGACTAGGGCGTCCCCGGCCCCGTTTCAGCAGAGGGGGAAGCCGCCGCCCAGCCCTGCGGTGACCCTGAGGGAGGCCTTGCCGGGACGACGCTACGTCGGCCTGCGACACGCCGTCCTCCCGGCCCTTGCAGCCGGGGACGAGGAGGGAAGAGCGGGGAAGGAGGCAGGCTGCGGGGAGTGGGACGGAAAGGCGACGGGAACCCTTCGGGGCGCGGCGCGGCGCGCAGCCGGCGCCGTTTGGGCGCCGCACCGCCGGCGCCCGGCCCCATTTGGCGGTTGCGCCACCTGCGGCTCCGGCTGCCGCTGTCAGTTGGGCGGCTGCGTCCCAACATGGCGCCGGCGGCAGCGGGGGCGGCCGCGGGGCGCGGGGCCGCGTCGGGCGGATGGAAATACTGATGACGGTCCGGAGACTCGCCTCCATCTGTACCATGGTGAGAGCCGCGGCCCGCCGGGCTCCGCCGTACCGGGGCGCGGGGCGCGGCGGGGGCGGCCGGCGAGGGGCCCCGCTGCCGGCCCCGGCCCCGCGCTGAGGGGCTGAGGAGGGCCCCGCCGCGGCCGGGCGCAATAAGAATTAGTAAAAGTAATGAAAAAACAGGAGTTATGGGGGGCACCGCCGCCTGTCCGGGTAGGGGGGGTGTCTGTGGGAGGTGGCGGGGCGCCCCGCTGCCCGCACCCCCTCGGGAAGGCAGGGCCGGGCCGCAGCCGGCAGCGGGGCGGCCTCGCAGGGGGCCGCGGCGGCGCTGGGAGCCGAGTGAGGCGCCGGGGGGGCCGCAGCGGGAGGGGCTGTGCCAGGGAAGGGGCAAGAGAGGCGGTGGTAGCTGGAGCCAGGCTGAGCGGGGAGTGCCAGCCTGGCCGCTCAGCGCCGCTATTTTGACGGTTTTGGCCCTAATCCCTGGTGGGGAAAGGTGGCTGGGGGAGCGGAGAGCTCTCTGCAGAAATGAGAACTCGCTGATGTCTGGTGGATGTGTCGGGTGCCGGCCTGTTCGCAGGAATATGTTTAGGGCAGGTGGATGCTTGCTTTCAGAGAGAGAGGAACCAAGGGAATTATTGAACATTAATTGTTTTTCTGTCTCAGCTCACAGTCATGTTGTTGTGATAACTAAGCTCAATTTAAAGGTTGTTATACTAGTTTATAAAAGCTCTGTAATCACTTCACATGAATGCATATACCAGGGTATCATCCGTATTGCCAATGAAAGTCTAGCAAGAGGAGACTGATAATTGCATGATTATGCAGAATTTTTAATGAAGTTACATTGCTACGTAAATAGAAGCCAGTAAGTGGTTTGTCTAGCACTAAAACACAGCTGACTCATAATAAAATATTGCATCTTGATGATACGCCATCTAAACATTTCACAAAGATTCTTACTGTAAGGAGTTTAATCAGTATAAACGATAACAGGGGTTTGAATTGTCAAAATCCAACTTACAATCAGGCTAAGGGTATTCAATTTTAGTATTTTGTTTTTCAGTTCCACATCTTAATTGCTCCAGGTGGTCAAACTTCAGTTTTAGATCTCATTTGAAGCAGTTGCAAACTAGAGAGTAAGCTGCAGCGTCAAAGGAGGCTGTTGCATACCAACTTGCTGAGACTGATTTCATGTGTGTGAAGGGTGCAGGGATTTTCTGTTTCTTTTCCCTGTAGGTGCTGACTACCAGTTTTGATTAACTTGAGATCCAGTTGAACAGTGGTGCTGTACAAAGCTGAGTGTTTGGACTTTCATAGCAATACTCTTAACAAGAGAGATTAAATTTTTTTTTTTTTAAATTTGTGGCAATGGATACCTGATCCTGAAGTTTTTGGTATTGCAGAAGACTTTCCAGAAGTCTTCATACTTCACTAATCTCACTAGATTTTTTTTCAACATAATTTGTATTTTTCAATTGCCCATCACAAACAGAGGTGAAATTAAGGTCATGAGAAGTGGCTGAATCATGACTTCGTTGTGGAGTTCTGCACCCCAGAGGCAAGTGATTGACTCAATCCCATATAATATTTTGGATGCATTCTTGAGATCAGCTGACTGAGCCTCAGATTAAAAAGGGAAATGTAAGGCAATGCATTTTCCTATGAGTATGTAGCCAAACCTGAATACAGGCATTCCAGTGTTTGTGATTTGTTTTAGTGACGTTGGCTGTACGTACTCAGTCTTGGATTCATTTTCACTCCTGCGCTTACCTTGATTTTGGTTGGAATGATAGATGAAAGCTAAGCGATACTTGTAGCCTACTAATGTCCCTTCTGAAGTACTGTGGTTTTTTTCAAGAGGAGACTTTTCACAGTGGTGCAGCTTTGGGGAAGCAGGTTCTCCTTACTGGTTTTGTTTCTCCTTACTGTTTTGTTGGAGAACTTACTGTTTCATTTCTCTGCAGAAAATGTTGAGCAGTGCACTAAATAATTCTATGAAACTTGCTTCCAAATTTCTTATATAGCTGTTTAATCAAATGCTATGGAATTTTTCAGCCTCAGTGTTTTAGGTGCATGTATAGCTTAGCTAAACTTACTGTCAATCTTACTATTTTTTTCTTCAGCTAGCCCAGGAAAATTAAGGTCTGGGTGCTGTATTTTAAAATTGAATCAGTTTATTTGCATCTACGTCAATTAATGTCCAGTAAGTAAAAATACTGTTTGCTTTGTCATAATGCGAATATGAAAAACCTCAGCCTTCTTTATAAAAACATTTAATTACATTAACAAAGTCCCTTTGGGAAACTACTTTCTTCAGGATTATGCTAATATGTAATGATTGTGTGTACAGTACTTTACAGTTTTTTTAGTAAAATACGCAGTTTTTACCAGCACTTCTAGTCATCATCTGTGCTTCAGGCTGGAAAACTGAAACACAGGTTTATGACATTCTCAGACCCCTCAGTCAAGCAACATCACAGGGACTGGGGTTCCTGACTTTCAGTCTCGGACACTCCACTCTTCCTCAATATCTCTTTAAAAATTAAATTCAATGCCCGAACTCATTAGTAGACAGTAATGTAACTTTAATCGTATCCCCCTCTCTAAAATAACTTCCAGGTTTTTGTAGTGTGGATTAGCTCTTCTGTGCCTCATGATCATTGCATTTCCTTGATGTGAGCACCATCCCTTTTCCAGCCTTTGCATAACATTCATGTGGCACCTATAGCATTGTGGAGATTGGAAACTCGTAGGAAAATACTTGTTCATTTGAATATGATTCATTGCTTGGTAAAGCTGCTGACACCATATGGCAAGACACATCCATAGCCAAGAGCTACCGACTAGAGCTCTGGTTTTCTGCTGTGTCCCTTTGACTTAATTTTGTTTCTCAGCCCTTATCTTTACCGTGGACTCTAGGAGTTTTTGTTTTCTTTTTGCCAGCAACTGCAAAATTAACTACGAGAATGAAATAGAAAGCACTATTGAGGCATTTTGTTACTCTTCATGAAAAATGCATAGCTCTTTTTTCAAAAACATTTAAATGTGATATCTTTGTCATTCTGTGGCATACGTATGGGCATGGACAGATGCGAATCCTCTCTTGACTGAGGAGAGAGAGCAAGGAGGGCTGAATTTCCATGAATTTCCACTGAATCATCTAATAGAGAATATGCCTACTGCGCTCCAGGGGGCTGAGACAGTCGGTTGTAGAACTGAGTTTTTGAGTCAGGAATTGTTGTGGTTTTTTTGTTGTTGCATTGACAACTTCTTTTTTGGTTGGAGAAGTGAAACAGAACACTAGGATGGAGCAAAGTGTGAAGCATAGATCTGATCTTTTTCTCTCTGACTGCTAATTTTGTGAAAAGTCTGTAGTAAGCTCTTAGCAGAAATATTGGTGTTTCTGATAGGCTAATAGGGACAATTCCCCTAGATCCATGGCTAATTGTTTGCTAAACCAGTAAGACATGCCTGAAGAATTCAAATCCAGTATACAAATTGGTGGTAGTCTTATTCTACTCCTGAATCAGTACAGCGTGGATATAATTATTAACTTCAGTGCTAGAGAAGAGATGACTGAATCATTTGTAAGTAATGCATTTCCATTTGCCACCTGAATAATTTACACTATTCAGTTCAAGCAGGGCTTTCATGTCACTGGTGTATAATGTTTGCCTTACTGCTGTTTCACCTATATTTGTAGAACTTTATTTTAGCTTTATCAAAGAAATAGCATTTATGGCTGGGAGGATATCACTGAGGAAGTGGAGAGAAGGGAAGATAAAAGTAAAGCTAGCTAAGCAGACTTCTGTTTCCAGCAGTGCTCTGCTTCTTGATTGACTTGTTAAACTAAAGGAAACAAATACTCATCTTTGCACTTAAAACCCAGCTTGAGAATAACCTGCTTTGTTTTAGGGGAGAAAACCTGTGTAACCCTTTGCAAAACCAGTTAGTAGGTCACTTTGTGCAAGGTTTTTCCACATGCTGTTTGTACTCTAGTTTAATATTCTGTGTGTGATGGGTAGTTATTGATGCATTCTCCAGATTCTGGACTTGTAGCAGCTTGGAGATGTAAGCCTATGCAAAGTAGACAGCCAGCCTGCAGCAAACAACCAGCTCAGGTGGATAGTACAGAGGTTTCCTTTGAATTATTTTTAGGATTTTACAGGAGTCCTGAACTACCATATGGACAAGTTTTTCTGCTGTTCTGGTGTCTGGTTTGATCCATATTGTCTATAAACTTTAAGATTTCATGACTTCACTGTCCTTGGGAAAATGAGAGATCCTAACTGTGTTGTGCCATGGAGTACTGAGGAAACTATGGGCCGTGTACGTTTCATTAGTTGAAACTAGATATTATTTATATTAGAGGACCTCTACTACAGAGCTCTTACAATTTAAAAATGAGGTATGAATACCTGGGAAAAGATGTTAAAATAGCAGAGTGCACATAGTTCAAGAGGTGCTTTATATTATTGAATCTTTCTTGCTTTGTTCTTTAATCAGGGTTTAGAGCGAATGCTTTTAATACATTGAATTCATATGTATTTATATGCACATCACTTAGTATGTTGTTCCTATTTAAAAATAAATGGCTTTCGGTATTTTCTCTTACAGATGTCAATTTGGGAAATTCCTAGGCTTGTTGCCAAAATAAAGGACTGCACTGTAGGTCATTATGTTTTGTTTCTTATGTCATATTTTATATTTTCAGCTCCTTTCCTAGTGATTTATCCACTTAACCTCTCGTGCAGCGAGTTGTGAATATATACACACTCAGATCCATTGATGGGCCCTGTGGCTGAATTTTACTGCCATACCTCTGTGCCTATTTAACCTGTACATGTGTAATGTCTGAAGTTACAACCTGTTCATAAATCTGTAGTGTTATGGTTTGCCTTCCATCAGCATCCACTTCCTCACTTTTTACAGTATTGTTCCTCCACTGCTTGATGTGTGAAGGTCATGATAAAATCTTACTACCAACTCACAAAAGAACAGTATTGGTAAACGCTGGGCCTTGAGTACACCTGTAGATCTGTTTGTGTTTGTTCTTTCAGAGGGCCAAAGAGCTGTAAAGTACCTGAGAGCCATACTAGCAAGACATCTACTATTACGTGTGTTACAAGGTCATTTGAGAGAGACGCAAGGTCAGGAGAAGTCTTGCGGAGCTCTTTGCAGGTGGATGAACTAGCTGTGAACACTTTGGTAATCTTGGAGACAGTGGCTAAGAAGGGGGAAATAGGTTGCTTACAGGACCACATTACAAAGGTCAAGACTCTTAAGCAGTAGTTTCTGTACTTCTACCCTTAATCCAGCATCCTTTCCATATGTTCTTTTTACTGGAGCCTAGCTTTACTATCGAATTTTAAAGAGCATAAAATTACAGAATTTCACAAGTGTATATGACTTGCTTTACCTTTGTAAGTGAGACATAGATCCTGTGGACCTTGCAAGACCAGCTCCTAATTGAATAAACATTTACATGAAGCAGTTTACAAAGCATTCTGTATTCATTTATTTAAAAACACTCTAATTAAGACTTCAGGTTTTAAACACTTCATAGTAGTAACTTTATTTTGAAACACAGCGTTTTCTAATTTCACTGTGGTTTCCGTGACATTGGCAGTAGCCAGAGCGCTCTGTAAGCTTTACTCTCTTTTGAAGAGTGGGCAAAGCCTGCCTTTCCTGCGTGCACTGAACGATTGTGCAGGTTAAGAGGATTCTGTAGTATTTGGAAGTGTGGAGTCTTGGAAAGTCTGCGACACTGTTATACCTGCTCCTTTCAAGGTTATCAGTTTGTTTTGCCTTCATAAGCACACTAAGTGTTGGAATCCAAAGTTCAATTTACTGTCATTTGTTATGCCTAGAACGGCAGCCTTCCTGGATGCATGAAAAGGGGTAATTTCAAAATGTAAATCGTAGTGAGCGATAGCTGAGCTGACAACACTTTATCTGACTTCAGTGCTACACAACCAAGGAGT
Source organism: Calonectris borealis (assembly GCF_964195595.1). Lineage (NCBI taxonomy): Eukaryota > Metazoa > Chordata > Aves > Procellariiformes > Procellariidae > Calonectris > Calonectris borealis. The sequence goes on along the minus strand of NC_134324.1, from coordinate 22,220,398 downwards.
TTTAAAAGATGGGGAAGCAATATCTAATTCTGTGTTTAGAAAATCACGACAGTATGTTCTGTAAACTTTCAGAAATACAACCCCAGTTCTGCTTCTTTCTGCATTCCCCCACATGGTAATTTTAATAGCCCTGAAAAAAAAGCCTATGATTCTATGAAACTGGAACTATTATCACAGCTAGTACAGCTAAGTAAGTGCAGGCAGGCTTTATGAAATGCATCATCTCATTCAGATGACTTTCCTGAAAGGTTTTGAGTAGCTCTGGCTTGGCCTACTTGTTCTTTTTTTCCCTTTTTTTTGTTTTGTTTTGGTTTGTTTGTTCACTCTTTAAAAATCACTCTTCAGACACGCAGTATATTTAACCAGCTTTTTTAATCTTGAGGGCTGCATGATGGTGTTCCTTGGAGCCTTTCTGCCCAACTTGAAAGCTACTTCCCAGTTTTTTTCAAATGCTAAATCTTATCCTACTCTAATTTGTTAAAAAGAAAGAGTCAAATGAATAATTAGAGACTTCAGCAAGACTTGTGTACCAGTTGTGTTCTGAACACTGAAATATCTCCTAGATATCTTTCCCTTTTTTTGCCTTTCTTTAAGGGAAATGTCTTTTGCAGGCAGGTGCATGCTGTGCACTCAGTGGGAATAAGCTGGTTCCAATCCAGCAGCTGAGTTAGTATGGTGTTGAGCCCAAGCTAGTATATCATAAGGGATTTTTATTTCAACAGGCTGTTACACCAACCATGCTACGCAGCTTCTGGGTGTGCATGCAGCTGTAAAAAAAGTTTAGAGATATCCTACGCTGCAATGCTTTAATTACTTCATTTGAACTGAATGGTATTAATTGCAATGAGAGAAGGATAAAAGGCTTGTGTAAAAAGCATGTAATGTGGAAATTAATATTTTGCACTGAGCTAAAAAAATAGTAATTTATCCTTGAAGAGAGACTGTATCTTCAGATTTCCATGGACTGTATAGAGAGTGTTTTTAATTAACTGATTCTCTCTAGCTTGTTAAAAGTTATCTGGTGATGAGATTAGTCTTGTGTGTATTTTAGATAGGGCTAAAGCAGCTGAAGTATATAGGCAAGCATAGGAAACTACAGTTTAAACATTATACAACGTACAGAGAGGAATTTTTCTGGAACTTCGGGAGCAGTAATACATACACAGATTTTAAGAGTTCTCTTCTGAAAATCTGCTGTCTATAAAAGAACTGTAAATGGAGCATCTAAAATGGCGGAGCGCCCCAAAATAAGCACAGCAATGACTTACTCAGACTTCTTGTAGATTTTGTCAGGATCATTAGTATCAAAAAAAGAGACAAACTGCAAGTCTCTGGTTGTATTTATTGAAAATATGAGAAGGGCTTCATGGTTCTAGTTACTTTCTCTTCTTGTACTTTAGGCAACTGCTTCATCCTTGTTAGCATTTAAAAAACTCTAGTATCGTTTGTTTGACAAGTGTACTGTTTGTTTAGGTATCTCTAAATTTCCATGTCCTCCTAAGAAACCAGACAAATCTTTAGTATTTTGTCCCATTATGTTGAGCTAGTAATGAATGGTTATAAAATGGTTATAAATCCATTGACAATCTGCTGTTGCATGGATTTTCCTGTGTAATTTCAACAACACTGTATAATTAGAGCACATCAGAGATGCTGGTTGCACTGTAGCCACCTTTAATAATAATTTTAATGGTTATATTTTTTTGTATCTTCACTTAGTATCCCTCTTCTTTCACCATAGTTTCTTCTTGTTGTCTTAGTGGACTTCTTTCTCTCTTCCAGCCTATGGCATAAATGTGTCACACATCCACTTCTACAGTTTAGAAAATACACCCAGTTGCTAATAGCTAGTGGATCGTGCTAATGTGAGACACTCCAACATTCAGTCAAAGCAGATGTGAAACCAGCACCCTCCAAAACATGCAGGACAGCTGCCTGAGCCCTCCTTCTGTGCTGTCTTAATCCTTGATAGAAATGCAGCTTAGCAACAGTAAACGCCCTGCTTCCCTTCATCAAATCTCGAGGCTGTTCCAAAGAGGAGAGTGGGATCTTCCCACTCATAACCCTTTCCCATCATTTGCTTTGTGGGTCTTTTTTCTCTTCGTTTTATAGCTTCAGTGCTTCTCTGCTCACTGTTTGCTCAAGCAGCAGAGCACAGCATTGACCTGATTATTTTTGACAAGAGTTCTAAATAACAGCAAGGATACTGACCCAACGTTGTGCTAAATTTGATCCTTTTCTTACTGAAGCTAGAGCAGCAGCTGCTTCGTGCTCGTAAGGTCTGCTTGCATGCCTATCAAGATGGTACAACGTTGCTTTTGTAACCATTCCCACCTCTGCAAAGTTACCTTCATAGCAGCAAAAAAGTAGATACGTATAAATGGAAGTGTGAATTCATTCGAAGTGTGAAAGTGTTAGTTCAGGATAAAAAATTTTGACTGGTAACATTAGTTAGTCTGTAATAATAGTCTGCTTATTCTCAGCCAAGTTTTGTGGAGTATCAGGATTTCACTGAAACTTAGTAAAACTCATAGTACTAAAAAAGGAAGAAGTTAAAACTTGAAGCAAGAACCGTGTGGATGCCGGACATGTGGATTTCTGTTATCAGTTGACCGTAGTTCATGATCTGAGCTATGTACTTGTTATTAATCGCTCCCAGCTGTTCTTCTGTTCATCAATAGCTTCAGAAGAACTCTTCAGCTCTGGGCCTTATTACAATTTCTACCGTAAAGCTACTTAGGTATAGTTGAACAGAAAAGTGATAACTTTTCTTCATCTTCCAACAATAATTTCTTCTTATGATTCTTGTCAGATAAGTGAATGCAATCTTATAAGCCATTTGTCTATAAGAATAATTACAAATTTAAATAAGTTTAAGGGCATAGAACTATTTAAGCCTCTGGAAACTGTTGATACATTTCCAATTTCTGAAATCAATTAAATCTAGACCAGGCAAAATACTCATTTTCTTTGCAGGAACAGTTGCAAACTGTTTGTACAGCTTCTAAGAGACTGTAATGCGTAAGCATACTACTTTCTTACCTAGTTTTGGTGATGCGATGAGTTAGTAGTGTAATCTGGCTAAGAAATAGAAGTCTACTGCTGTTTTTTCCACTTGCATGGTGTACTGAACTAGAAATAAATCTTTAAGTCTTCTCTACTGAGCAAAAAGGACTCACAGCTTATAAGTCGGACGACTTGATAGATCTCTATTCTGGTTTTGATGGGTTATTCAGTTAAAATTTCAGCTATACTGTGGGCTCACTTCATCTGTGATGACTTGCTTAGGCAGCTACCTCAAGTAAGAGTTTTTGAAACTGGTCTTTTCACATCCCTTTTTACTTTACCATCCCTTTTTGCTTTCCCAAACTCAAAAAAACCTGCCTTAGAGACCTTTTGGTGTTCTTTGGGTAAATATTAGTTTTACTCAGTTAGTACTATCTTCCTTATATCTCATATGTATCTAAAGTTGGTGTGATGTCCTCACTGAGTTGGTTAGAAAAATGAGAAAAACTCAAATATTAACAATTCCCTGTGCTTTTGTTTGATACTTTAAAATTCAGTATATGAGATTTTTTTTTTTAAGGGTGTTCTTTGTCTTTTCTGATGGAAATCAGTGAGCACAAATATTCTTTTTTAATTAGCTAATGTGCATAAAGTACAATTACTGCAGCTATGACAAAATATTTTATTGTTGGTCTGTTGGGGTTGTCTTGGCCATTGTTAGCTGTATCTGTTATTCTGAATTGCTAAAATGGTGATAGTTCAGATGGGCCAGGCAGCTTTCCACTTTTCTATTTGACTAATACTGCCACAGCTGTGGAAGCGCACTGAGCTAAGCTTGCTCGCTCTCTAGATTCAAAGTCAGTTCTGCTAGTGGGGGTGTGAACGGAATAGGGAAGCTCTTGAAAAGTCCAACCAACATTTTAAGTCACTGTAATGTCTAGAAAATTACAAATCCTGATTACAAGTTGCTGAAACTTTCGTTGTCACCTCCCCCACCAATATGGAAGTGTTAAATTCGCATCTCTCTGAGAGTCTAATTATATAAGTAAAACAGTATTACCGCTTTAGTTAAACTAGGGGGATGTTTTCCTCGTCGGGTAATTATGTGTTGACTGTATAAATTTGTGTTTTGTTCCTGCTCACAGAGCTGTGTACAGAAAGTTTTATCGTCTCTTCCTGAACCGGAGTAGCAGAGCAGTTCCTTGAGAGCATTGCCTTGGACCTCCTAAAAGTCTCAAGGATGTACTTCTGGGTTTTTTATAAGGTGTATTTATTTGTCTTGCACTAGCAATGAGAAGTCAGTTCTAATCTCATGCATTAAGCTTCATATGTAGCTGTATTTTAATGTACATTATTTGCTTAGTTTTTATATGCCAAGCAAACTCAATTGGTATGTATTAGTGATTTTTTTTCTTGTCATTTTTTATTGCTCCCACAATGTGTGTCATAGTTTAGCAAAACAGTATTGATTTTCTTACGGTTTTAGATGTATAAAGTACTGTAAGATGCAGAATAGTTTGTCTGTGGCACCCCAGAAGAGATGCATCTCTCTTGATTCACCAAATAACCAAATATAAGTTTTCATACTTTGGATGCTTGCAGCTTTCGTTAGATTTTATTTCTAGATGAGAAATGTGACTTTTATGTTTCCAAAATTATCAAGTGTGTATTGTTTCTTGTGAGCAAATATTTATGTGATCTGAGGCAGAAGTTATTTATCCAGATGGAAAAATCTTTTAGCGGGGGTGGGAAAATGTGTATAACACCTATCAGTCTGAAAACAAAGCTGCTTATTAGGCTTCATTACAGCAAGACGCAGTGCATGCTGCACTAGATTTGATCTCCATTCATTTGCTATTTGCAAATTTAGTTGCAAAGATCACGGATTGTGAGTAGCTGAATGTCGACTCCAGTTATGCAGCCTTACTAACAAACATGGCATGTATTTCCATCCTGAAACATGACAAAGGACAGTTTGTGCTGTCATCATAAGGTGCTTTTTTCCCCTACATACTTGTTGACTTGTGTAGTGTAGTTCTCCTGGGCATTGACTGCCATGATAAATCACTCTACTGTTTGCAATGTAGTTATTTTATCGTGGTATGCTAAGCATGTGCATTTTCTAGAGCCTCTTCAGTATGTTACGTATTATTTAATTTGCAAGTTTGCATCTTCAGAACTATTTATGACTAGTTTGTGATTTTAATTCCTCCCACAATTACTTTGAGTCCTGTTTTGGTTTTCATGATTTTGGTATGCTAATTTAAAATGTTCTCTGACAAGAAACTTCAGAAACATTGCAACTAAATGTTAGGTTAATTTAGCTTCTGTGGCTGATTGACTAACTTTAGCATTTAATTTATTAAGGAAATCTTAATTTTTAATCTGCCTCTGCAGTTAACTTACCCAAATTTACAGAGTTTGGGCAGTAGATACAAGGAAGCACTTGGAAAAAAGGCACATGTAACCTGTTAGATTAGATGGGTAGATATATGTGGGGTACGAGTTGCTGGTTTAGTTGAATTGTGACACTGGTTTATGGTAGGTTATTAAATTCTTTATAGCATGCTTTTGTTAAAAAGTACAATTCTTATGCTTTTATTTCTTTGTTCAGATATTTATTCCATGTGTTGCTTTATAGACTGGAGTGTTGTCTAGTTTCACTAGTTCTGTAAGTTGTGGTACCTGCTTTAGTTGTCTGTTTCTCCAGTACGACTCTAGCACAGTATGGGAGGTCATGGAGGAGGTGAGAAGACAGTTCAGAGAAATTTAAACTGAGCTTCACAAGCTTGCAGATTTTACACATATCCCTTCCTTAATCTTGAAACATGCAGAATGTAAAAGTAAAGGAACCTCACTTAGCAGTCTGTTCTGATTTCAAGACTGAAAATTTTTCAAAACCATTGAATTTTTAGAGCACCTAGGTTATAATCTCCTGTTACGCTGTTACCCAAAGTCACAGTGTTGATCGGAACAATATGAGTGAAGAGCTGAAGTAGCATTCGGAGAGAGCTGTATCAGTAATTCTTCCCTGCAGATAGCTGTTCTTATGTCTAGGTTTGGTTTGGGTTTTTTGGGGGGAGGGAGTGGAGGGGAAAAGAGGTACTTGGAAGCAGGGAATGGATGTAGGGACGCAAATGAGAGGAGCTGCTTGAACTGGCACTGATGCCTCAAAAAATTTCTGTGTAACTGCTGCTTGCAAAGAGTCTTGCTTGTAAATCTGTCAGTATCTAGTGAATATTTTTGTGGTTTTTATAGTGCCCAATTTTGAGCCTTCTTCGTTTTCTGTCTTTTTTGATATATGTAATTCACTGTAAATCTGACGTGGGAGATCCAGCTACAGAGTTTCCATTCCTCCTGTTAAACTAAATTATTTCTTGGTTTCTTTCCTGTTTCTTAGAAAATTTTTAGTTATTTGTTTGTTAAAGACAATCTGGATGGAACTGTCTATACAGTCTCTACTTGTCTGTGGTTTATATTAATAGCAGAGTGCTAATGGAAATGATTGAGATACTTGCTCAGCAATTAAAAAACATTGCTAGCTTCAGGGAAATAGATTAATTGAATTTTGCTGGACTGTAATTTTTGTTTGTTTAGTGCTTTTCTGAGGTGTTTTAAGACGGCTCACCTGTGCAGAAGGGTTTCTATTCACTGTTTGCAGAAGGTTTTAGGTGGAGTGACTTGGATGTTTAAAACAGAAGTCAAGAATCCAAAGTGCTTGGATTCTGCATTGAATGATGGTAATTCCTTAGATAACAGCACAGATACAGCTAAGGACTGTTGGAAGATCAGCAAGAAACATTAGAGAACAAGATGGAGTGGTATGAGGGAAGGTACCAAATCCCAAGCGGGAGCTCAGCTGTAAGGTATTGGTGGATTAAAAAAAAGGGAAAAAAATGGAAAGAGATGCATAAACCACTTTGAATTTGAAGTGGACAAAGTTAAAATTGAAACTAAAATGTTGGTATGCTTTAGTTCTTGTTCTACGTGACAAGTAAGACCATATGGATGTGTAGTGGTATTTTTCAGTTGTATCTAAAATAGTAAGTTCTATCCTCATTATATTGCTGGAGACTCAAGGATGTATCAAAATGCACTGTAAGCTTAATACATCCCCCTCAAATTAAGGGTAGCAAAGCCAAAGCACTGATCTGAGTTTGAGAAACGTCTGATAAAATCCTTCTTTCCATTCTTTTTGTTTTTTGTGATCATGCTCCACTTGTCCGTCATACTTTCCAGAAATAAAGTTAGAAAATTACAGTATTTCTAATGTGTCAGTGAAGGCAAGATTTTTTTCAGGAATTCTTTATATGAGATGCGAATCATAAACAGCCATATCACAAAAAGATATTTTTTCTGTCACGGGATTTGTAGCTCATGTGGTTTCTGTCCTCTCAGTTTAGAAGTTCTCTGTGTGTTATAAGTTTCTTCATTTTTACAATGCATTCTTGACTAAATTTAAATTGGTGTTTCTAGGTCACTGTGACTAACCTGAAGTCTTAAGTGAGAACAAATGTGGTGTTGTTAATTTTCAAATAAATTCAAATGAAAAAAAACCCCTTCTGTTAGATCAGATAGCTCTCAAGTTGAGTTTTTAAGTGAAACCATGGTACCTTTTAAAATAAGGCATCATATTGATTTCGTTTTGAAGAACATAGGAAACATGAGACGCTAATGCTCAATGGAAATAACTTATTTTCTTAGCTTCTTTGTTTTTATAGGAGTAGTATGAATGCTGTTGGATTCTTTCAGGAAGTTTTTTTTTCTCTAACATAAACATACTGTTTCTTTGTAGGGCGCCAATGCCTCTGCTTTGGAGAAAGAGATTGGTCCTGAACAGTTCCCTGTGAATGAGCATTATTTTGGCTTGGTCAATGTAAGTGAATTTTCTATGGTTGAAATGATGTTTTTTAATTCATATCCTAATTTTGAATTTAACAGGATTCTCTGTTAGAATTTTATCTATGAGCACTTCTAACTTAAATTGGGACTCTGCATAGACACCACATCCTGCAAGATGGTGCTATGCCTTGTTATTAACCAAGATATAAATTTCATCTTAAATACAAAAAAAAAGTATATTTATTATAAAGTCTTTGAAAGAAATCTGCCTACACAGGCATGTTTCTAATTATAGGATTTTAATATTTAGCTGGAAAGGACATTAACTAATAAAGTGTGTACATTGTTCATATGCTCTTCTAGAGAAGAGAGATTTGATTTTACCCTGATGCTTGCAGTGTATGGGAGCCTTGAGGTTTTGAATTCTATGATTCTATGATTCTATGATTTGAATTTTTGATTCTATGATTCTATGAATTGAAAATGTGTTACTTTTCTAAAAACATTACTCGTGCGATTAGTGGAAGTTCTTCTATGCGAGGACGCAGACAGGAGATGAATGACATTGACTTGGTTGATAATTTTCTTACATGTAGTAATACTCCTTTTTTTATTTTTTGATAGCCTTGTGTAACAGTGAATCCTTCTAAAAAGATACATTTTTTGTATCTGTCAGTTTGTATAGATCTGACTTGACTGGGATCTGTTGGGCAATAAGAATTGTCTACCTAAATTAGCTATGGAGAGAATGGAGCATTGATGTTGATCTTGCCAGTGCTTCTAGAGGAGAAGGGCAGCTGTTGCGCCTGTGCCATCTTTTACCAATGAATATAGGAAGTTAGTTAATAGAAAGAAACAGTGGTTCTGTGGCACCATATTTATGACGTGAAAGCACAATTTTGGCAGAACTCACTAGAAACATAAGCATACTTCTGTTGCTGGTCATCTAGGTATATTTTGTTGAAAACTGAAAGATGATCTATCTTTTGACGCACCAAATAAGGTTAACATAGCTACTAAAGTGTTATTTGTTGCAGCTCGTTACAAACTCATTTAATTGACTTCTGTGTGGGTTTCCAGCAGTTTGTATTCTCAGACACCAAACTATCTAAACACATTGAGTTATATTCCTTAAGTATGGTGTTAATGGCCATTCCAAAGCTGCTGAGGTTTGCATCATAATGAGAAAAATGGAAGGCATCTCCAATTGTAACATAGATAGCAGAGCGATGAATAGTGTGAAGAGGAAAAATAGCATTCTAAAAATAACCAGAATTATTATAACCACATCCATTCTCTGTTTTGAAGGACAAAATATGACTAATACTGTTGTGCTTTATTCCTTGCAACCAATTTCTTTAGGATGATCGTTTTCATGCTGCTGTTCTGCAGAGCTTTTTCCTAAGTTATTTCTAGTTCTTTCATGATTTGAAGTTAATTGGAGCACTTTAAAGAGGGCAGTTTCATGGCTTTGGCATCGATACTAGTAAATGCGTGGTTGCACTACAATCAAGTGTTGAACCCATGGACAATGGAGGCTTTAAATTTATTTTTTTTATGTTTATTTTCTCTTTGGATCAGTGAGCTGAACCAGCTTGCCTGCAGTCGCTATTGCTAAAGCCACTGCAGAGTATATGGGAGAAGGGTCTGACTGCTCCTTCTGACAGCCTGTTAAAATAGATCATGTGCAATGTTGAACTGAAGTGCAGGAGGGATGGAACAGTGTTTTCATTGTAGAATTTCATCTCAGTTTTCATTTTAAAAAGCTTCTATCTTAAAATAAGCCTTCAAACTTCATTTTTACATTGAAAGTGTAAAATTTTGCAAGTTCTTATGAAGTTAGGTAATGTTGACTCTAAATACAGTCAGTTTTAAGCAAAAAACCCTATGTTTTAGTATCTATTTAAAATATTTATTTATACCAGAGAAACCATGACAAAAAGATTTTAAAACGTACATGTTTGTACCTGTTTTTCCTTTGTGTTTTAGGTCACATTAGACGTTATACACTATTTGTGTATTTGATCTGTGCATGTAACTCCAGGTTTGGAAATATTCATCAGCCCATTGAGAATTGCCTTGCCAACCTGGTTTTTGGGGTTCTGTCAAAGACAAATGGTTAGAGCCCTCTTTTTTTTTTTTAGGCAGAATTTCTAGCAAAGTTAGGGTCATGACTGGAAAGATCTGACTACTTTGTACTTCTAAATGCAAACCGATTGCAGTTTAAAAGTGTGACACTGCTATGTAATACTGTTTATTTGTGGAGAACTCTCTCTAACACAGAGAAGGGTAGGTCAATAACTGAGCTATTCAGAAGTTTTCCCAAGGCCCTGAATTTCTCAAAGTTAGAAGGATTTTGTTCTAACATGAAAAAAAGTCAGAATTGCTGAAATAAAATGCATCGCATGGTCTTTTTGTAAAGTACTTGGCATGCAGTAAAATACCTAAAATGCTAAGATACTGATTTCAGGAATAAAAGTTCTTCCACACTACTTTATGTAAAGGTAGTAGCAAACAAAGAATGTTGAAATACTATTTAGAAGGACATTTTTAAAACCTAAAGCATGCCCTAAAGTGAATTTTTCACCATATCACTTTGACTACAGCAAAGCATCTTGCATCTTACTGTCAGGAATTTTTAAAGCTATTTGGATAATTTTAATTCTTTAACTCCTTTAACTCTTCCATTTAGTTTGGTTCTAATAATTCATGTCTGTGTGGGTGGCATCAAAGCAGGACATGTATAACCAGTTGACTTCATGCTTTTTGACATGATTTTTCCATGAATACAGTCCTGAAAACTCATTAACTACTTGCTTTGTAAACTTTTTTGACTTAAGATGCACCATGACCTTCCTTTTTTTTTTTTTTTTTTTTTTTTAAGATTGCTAATTTCTAGTTTCTTTTGTCTTTTAATTTTCTGGGATTATTATAGACAAATATATTAGAAAACAATAATATTTAATCAGACTTTTGGTAGTTCTCTTGCCTATTTTGTGGTGTATGCAAATTTAGTTGGCATGATGCTTATTTATTTTCTTATTTCATGATGCTTACTAACAAGCATATGAGTTAGGTTCTATCCTAATTCACGTGTTTGTTCGGCTTGCATACTTGTTTTCCTCATGTCAATAAGTTTTAACTGTTGTTCCGTGTTGTTTGCATATGGTATAAATTAATGTAAATGTAACTATAATGTAACCTTTTTAGCTGTATGAATTAAACTGTTAATTTTCTGTTTCAGTCAGCAAACTGATTATTAACTTGAAATCATTCTGCTACAGTACTCACACCGAATTTTGTGAACAGTAGTGGCCATATTCTCTGAGTACCCCTGTCCTGGTTTTGGACTTAACAAAATAGTCTGTGTTCTGTAGTCAGATTTGTATGCTTGTTTTGTTTATTTAAAATATTTTGCTCTCAATGCTCTTGAGACGCAAAATCTCATTACCAGAATATTGGGGACTGGCAAACCCAGAATTTATTTCACTTTTTTGAAGCAACAGCATTGTACAATACAGTTGCACAATAAATTGTAAAGAAAAAACTCAAAAAACCATGGTGTATTGTGGATGATACGCTAATATCTCAGCAGTCTGAATGTTTCTTCTTGTTCAGCAATGTGGAACACTGCCTCTGGAAGTTGTTATCGCTGTTCTCCTTCTCTAAAATGACACTGCCTTCAGATATGGCAGATGTAAAACAGCTGCTCTTTGAATTTGCCTGCATCATGTACTTTTCATAGTATTTCATTATGAACAGGAAATATTTAACATCTACCTTGCTAACTATCTCTAAAAAGTACTTAGTGTATCTGACACAGGCAAATCTAACGTATGAATTCAGGCATTGAGCTCTTGTTACTGTAATACAGTTGAGACGCAGTGATGCAGACGGATGCTGTCTCTTCCTTTTCTGTTTTCTTGTCCCTCTGTTCTGCTGTGTCATTGGCACCCCTCCACATCAGTATCCGCAGGGTCTCCCCTATCAGGATTAGTAGCATGCTCTGTCTCCAGAAGTTTTGATTTTGTGATGAGCCCTCAATTGGACTTTTTTTTTTTTTGGTCAGTGGTTTCCTGCTTTTTTTGTGTATGCCCAGTATCACTGTGACTGTTGTCTGCTCTTCCTTTTCTTGCTGTTACCAGCCGTGATGATACAAGGATGAGTCTTTTACACCATGCCTACTAGTATTTCCCCAGTAAATGAACTCTGACAGACGACTTTTCCATTTTCAGTGTGTGACGTTCTTAATGAGCAACCTCTTTCTTTTATTACTTTTTAACAGGCCTAATATGAAAACGTTTGTTTTCCTTTTGTTCTGTTTTAACCAGTTCGGCAATACCTGCTACTGCAACTCAGTCTTACAGGCACTTTATTTTTGTCGTCCATTTCGGGAAAAAGTTTTGGCATACAAAGTGCAGCCTCGAAAGAAGGAAAGCCTCCTGACATGCCTCTCTGATCTCTTCAACAGTATTGCTACGCAAAAGAAGAAGGTGGGAGTCATCCCACCCAAGAAATTTATTTCCCGTTTGAGGAAAGAAAATGGTAAATGAATAAATGAAATTTTTATGCAGATTTAAGCATATAAAACATAAACACAACTTCCTTTTTAAGTGAGTCCAAATTGTCAAGTTTTAACAGATTTCTGGAAGATTTTTGAACTCCTATTTGTGGTGTGAATTTCACCACCTCTGTAGCATAGGAACAGAGATTATACCAGAACTGTGCTGTGTCATAAAAAGATTATCTAGATATCTTTGTTTCTGTACTTGCTTAGACCAAGTACAGAGCATGTATACAAGTCTCAGTACTCCAGTTATTCCACGTCGGCATCATGTTCTGTAGAGGTCTGCTGCAAGTCAGCACACTTTGGGTCGTTGCTAGAAATTGTCACGGGCTAAACAGAGCTCACGAGTTGGTCAGAGTTAAAGTCTCTAAGGAAACTTCACCACCCTTAGCCTGCTTTCTTACATTTGCGGTAGGATAAATTCCTTATGATGAGAACTAGTGGTTATTTCCCAGGGCGACTTTGTGAGGAAGAGTTCTGTATGTTGATTTATCATCTCTGCTTGAACTTGAAAAGATAACAAACTTATAGTAGGGGATTTTTGCCCCTTGATGCTGGACTTAATGAACTAATGGCTGAAGGCAACACATCTGAATTTCTTTATTTCTCTCCCTCCCCAAAGGAAAAAAAACACAACAAAAAAAAACCTAAAAACCAATCATGGTTTTCTTCAGTTCCAAGAAATGCCCGAACTAAGTTTCCTTCATGTTATTTTTCAGCTGCCTGTTTCTTGCAACGTGAGGAATGGGTGAGGGTAACCTACCATTCGTTGCGAGAACAACAAAGTACAATTCTTCAAAGACTCTTAACAGTGTAACCCACAATTGTATAATAGGGTAGAGAAGGGGGAAGGGCACGCAGTGATTGCTAAAAGCATAGTAACTTGATATTATGAAGTATCTGTATTTTTTCATTCTCCTTGATCTCTTCCTTTCCAGAATTATTTGATAATTATATGCAGCAGGATGCACATGAATTCCTAAACTACCTACTTAACACTATTGCTGACTTACTACAAGAAGAGAAAAAGCAGGAGAAGCAGAATGGCAAGCTCCAGAATGGCAGCATTGAGAGTGAAGAAGGAGACAAGACTGATCTGACGTGGGTCCATGAAATCTTCCAAGGAACACTAACCAATGAAACCAGATGTCTTAACTGTGAGGCTGTACGTTTAAAACAAAACCAAACCTCTTAGATTTTTCACAGGTTCTGGATCATTTTCCCTAACACTAAGCACACTTTTTCATTTATTAGGATAGATGAAATTGCACTCTCTCTATTAAAATATGGAGCATAGCCTATTTTATGACTGTATCACCTCTATGTTCAAACCAATACTCATTAAGGTATGTTTCTCAGAAAAAGCAGAGTGTTTTTTCTGTTCCTCCTCCCTGTTTCCATCGAAGCAGTCTGCACCTGGCTGATATAAGCTGCCTTTTTGTCTTCGTGTTATTTCCTGTGTCAGTGATTGATAGTTTATGTTGTGTTTCTACATGAGAGTTGCTTGCTATTTATTTTACTCTGGGATTAACTGAATTTCTTGAACTGGAAGTCTCTGCTTCTTGGTGCTGGTCTATAGCCGCTCTATTTGAGAGCAAAAGAAGCACACAAAGTCTAGAATTAGAAGAAATACACCACCTTCAGACCAGGAATTTGTAGTTACCCATGTGCTATGTCTGATTTAATATTTCTAAAAAAATGAAAATGCAGATGGAGAGAGAAAAAAAGAGAAGTGATGAAATGACTGTTCTTGGCATTTTAAATCTAAAATTATGGCTATATGGTGAATAGAAGCTCTAAAAATGACATTAATAAGATTCTGTCTCAAGAATTTTGAAATTAAATGTGACTGTTCTGCAAATGGAAAGATGGTCTTTCTAGCTGCTAACCCATTTAATTGAAAACCCATCTGCCTGTTTCTGCATTTCCTGTACGTATTTACTGCTAAACTCTGAAATGCAGCAGAAAGCTGTATCAGTCTACAAAGCAGAGTGGAATACAGTTAAAGCTTTTCCAGCTCTGAGAGCTCTGAGTGGTTAAAAACGTGGTTTTGCCAGTGAAGTAAGGAGCTGTGACTTGAAGTTATAAGGGGGGGGAGATGTTTTGCAAGAAAGATTTTGGGTTTGTTTTTTTGTGGGTCTTTTTCTGGGTTTGGGCCTTTTTTTTTTTTTTTTTTTTTAAAAAAATATTCCTCTCTGGATTGTAACAACACATCAGATTATTTCTCCGGTTTTAGTTTACCTCAAGAAAGGGCCTCTGTGTGTGTATATTTATTTTTTATCACGAAGGTCTCTACTTGCAACGAGGATACTGCACCATTCCAGAAATGGTTAAAAGAAATCTGCGTTCTAAACTGTTATGAAATATTTCTTCTTATTTTTTTCAAGGTTAGTAGCAAAGATGAGGACTTTCTGGATCTATCGGTTGATGTGGAACAAAATACATCAATTACACACTGTCTAAGGTAAATGAAAATATTTGTGAATGGAAAAAATACCTGCTCTTTGTCAGAAGGAAAGAGCCTAGCTTAGCTGCTCTATTGTGCAACAGTTGTAGGCTTTGACTTATGGTAAAATATGTTCTGTTTAGAGTGCTGTTCATTTTATCTTTATCGTGGCTTTTTGACGCTGCTCATTTCTTAGTGTTTTTTAGTAATTAATGAGTACGATGATTTCTTAGTGGTATGTAAGATTGATTTTCACTTTCTTTTATGGGGATTTCAATTCATTACATCATATAGTCAGGTTTTATCAAAACTAAACATGGTATGTTTGGTTTCATAATGAATTCTCGTTTATTTTAATATTGTTATTGCATTTCAGTTGTCTGGTCCTGATGTTTGTGGTCACGTTTTTTTTTGCTGATAGAAATGTGCTTCATGTGTTTGACTGCTAGATCCAAGGCTTATCAGCTGCTAGGAAACTGCAAGTTGCATATAGCATCTGGCTTTTTAATAGCTGATAATGGATGTACAATTGCTAGGAGTTGAAAGATAATCCAGGCTTTGGCTAGTCAATGGCTAATGGCTATAGGTCTTAACAGTTAGTGTCCGCCACCAAAGAAAACATGGAGTGGCTGCCTCTGGAAACAAAACACAATCACCCTATTGCTGTTTATTATCTATCGTGTTTGACTCCTGCCCAGAAAGTATGCGGTTAATACTTGAGGGTGTTAATTTCCAGATTTTTCCAGCTGAACATTGACACTACATCCCAAGACTGGGGCAAATACACCTAAAATGTGTTTGGGAGATGTGAGCGATATGAATAAGAGGAATTTCATCTTCTGTGTGTACTTTGGGTTTTTTCAGCGTTATTAGATTATCTGACTTTTCTTTCATTTCTACAGAGGGTTTAGTAATACTGAAACTCTATGCAGTGAATATAAATACTATTGTGAGCAGTGCCGCAGTAAACAGGAAGCACAGAAGAGGTAAGGTGCAAATATTCAGGCTAATGTAATGTTCTCTTAAAATAGGCAGCTGTTGGAAAAATACGCCTTGTGAATTCAGTAAAAAGAAAACGTAAGATTGTTTAGGTCTCTGTTGGGGAAGGGAGTAAGGAAAAGTGGAGAGACCAAGTAACTTTGTGGCAACCTTATCAGAGAGAAATGAAGAAATTAATTTTGTATTCCTCCCAGAAGAGCTTATATCTGGTGCTTCCAGACATTCGCATTTTCCCTAGTTAGCATTAATCAGCTTAAAGCCACTGAAAACCATCCCATCTGCTTTCACTATGAATGCTGTGTAGAAAAAGCTTGTTTCTCACCTCATACTTAGTCACAGCCAGAGCAGCAGACAGATTTATTCCATCTATTTCTTCCCATCGATGTGATGAAAAATTGATGTTTTCAACATAGACAGTTGTTCTGCATTCAGATGTCAGGTGTGTAGTTGGTCTTTTAGAATAAATATTGCCTATTCTCCCTGGAATATACATGAGAAAAGCAGCCTTTTGAAAGTCTTCATCAACATTTTAGATGCCTTTTAAGAAGCTTCTTCATACTGAAACTGTTCTGAAACAAAGCTTTGTTTTAGATGATCTGCTAATACCTTGTTCTGTGTTTAACATATTTTTGTGGTTTAGAATGAGAGTGAAAAAGTTGCCCATGATTCTAGCTCTGCACTTAAAAAGGTTCAAATACATGGACCAGCTGCATCGATACACCAAACTCTCCTACCGTGTAGTCTTTCCCTTGGAGCTCCGGCTCTTTAACACTTCAGGAGATGCTACAAATCCTGACAGAATGTATGACCTTGTGGCTGTAGTTGTTCACTGTGGCAGGTATGTTGGTTTTGTGCTTTCTGGACCTTAAATGCCTTTTCTTGAAATTTAAAAGGAGTCATTCATGTGCCATTTTATAACAGTATAGTGGCTGACAATATGGGAGCATGCTAAGCAGTGTCAGAGCTAGTTGTCCGAAAGTATTTTTTTTAAAAAAAAAAAAAAGGTTTCGTCTTTTTTTACTGCTTTTTTACAGTTTTAAATTTTGCTTTCTGAGTACACAGGTTTGCTCTTTCTAGGAATGCTAAATGAAATAAAAACAAATCTTGGAAAAACACTTATTAAAATAGAATTAACATACACTTCTCATGTTGCTACTAGCTAAACCATTGAAGTTTTTTTAGAGGCTGGTGCCACCACGTGGAATAAACCGTGTACTGCTGATTTTTTATAAATATCCTTATTCTCTTTATTAAATTTTTTTGTTGTTGTAGTGGTTTTAATTCTGTTTTTAAAAGCAAGGAGGAAAAATTTTTAAGCACTTTTAGGAAAAAAGTAGTCATGGAAGGCTAAAAATATTTATAACTGCCTTCTGGAAGTGTGAGTTTTTGTTGCACACAAAGGTTTTGAAACATCTTTGTGAGGAGCGAGACAATATAATCAACACACTAGTGCATAAATAAACTACATATAATTCTAGGTCATTTCTGCTGTGGTACAGTTGTGCTATTTTTTATTTATTTTTATCATTTCAAGATCTCGTCCTATGCATTTTCTTCTGTAGATTCTTAATTTGTTATACCTATAACTACACTTACATGTTTTAACAATGGTGATTAATAATTTGGATGTATTAAATGGCTTTGCTTTTTCTTCTCAAACCTGTTGTCTTATATGGGGATTTTAGGAGTCCTGTGACTCTTCTGGTTTCAATTCTTACTAGGAACTTACCAAAGACTTAAGATAAACTATATTTTCTAAATATTTGAGTTCTCAGAACTTGTTTTAAATATTTTGCCCTTATAGTTTTACTGTTCATTTAGTTGCTCTAAACAAAGATGTTTCATTCTGTGACAGGTTGTGTGTTTACATTTATCAGTAATTCTGGAAGGACTAGAGAAGTACTTTCTTTTGCCTAAAGCTGACAGGAAGATAGGTTGTTTTAAAGCCTTATGTAGATGCTAAGTAAAAAGTAAAGCCAGAGGGGAAAAAAATTTTTTTTTTTTCTTCCACGGTGTCCCTGGACTGTTCTCGCAGAATTTGAGGTTAGTAGATTGATAGCTCAGTTTTCCATCCATATAGTTTATTATCCCAAAACACTGCCTTTTCAGAGCAATCTGCCTGCCTTGACTCTGCAGATCCATTTGCCTTTGAGTTAGGTCATTTTGTTGTCCCTTCCCTTCAAGGTAAGCATTCAAGATATAGGTGATAGAATTGGACTGGGAAACTGCCACTGGAAAACTGGGAACAGCAGTTGCAGAAAGCCTGACTGCACTCAGCCATAGAACTAAAGAACTAAGAACTAAAAAAAAATCTCCTGTACAAATAAAATATTTCAGACAGACAGTTATTAAAATCTTTGAACAGCGGTCAAAATACTCAGCAGTGGTGAATGAGACAAAACAGTGATTGAAATAACTGGCTTTTAAGTTTGTTTTTTTTTGAAATATATGAATGACTATCTAAAATATTTATGAAATTGTGTATTTTGAATATATTGTATTTGGCAAGTAGCAAAGACAGAAATTTTAATTCAAGTGATTTGGCAAAATCTAAGAACCTAAACAATGTTATAGGTAGTATTAGGCAACATTGAGAGCCAGGAAATCTACCTCTGCCAGTAATAGCTAGAATCATGTGGGAAAGCAGTGGTCCCGCCTTTGTAGGCACAAGAGTAATAAGTCTTCATCCTTTTTTCTGGCAGTGGTCCAAATCGTGGACATTATATCACCATTGTGAAGAGCCATGGCTTTTGGTTGCTGTTTGATGATGACATTGTAGAGGTAGGTATGCTTTTACATGATGAAAACAAGTGTAGACAGCATCACTCTCCATGCTAATGGAGAGTGATTAGTCTGGGATTAGCTTTTGCATCTGTGAAAGTATTTCAGCAAAACGTGTGCACAGAAGAATACTGGATGTTTCAAAAGTGAATTGAGCATTTTTGTGCATCTTTGTTATAGAAGTAGTGTGGAAAAGGGCAAACCAACAGGAGGGCTGCATTGACACCTCAGACATGGGGTGGTGTGCACCTCTTCAGACTGAAATACCACAATTGTCTTATTCAAGATCTGAAATGCTCTTATTTCAGCCCACCTTTTGGGCTCCTTTTTGTTGCTAATTCACTTTGTGCTAGTTGCATTTCATTGCTGCATTTAAAAACTTCTAACCTTTTTTTGTAGGCAGTTTTCCCCAACAAATTGAAGTGTAGAAAAACTGTAAAAAAGCTCTGGGAGACTGTAGTAAGGTCCTGAGGGTATACAAAGATGTTTGGGCTATTGGCAATAATGTTTAAACAGTCTGCTCAAGCAAATATTTCCTTAACTTTTCTACTAACATATCTGTAAAGACTAATATCCAAAATATTTATATATCCATGTATTTCACATAATTATTAAGCAAATATCACACAGTAGAACAAATACCACAGTAGAATTGCTTTTCATAAAGATGAAAATGTACTGTTTGCTTCTGAGATCTCTTGGTCAAGGTTAAGGCCTGATGCTAAGTGTCTAAATAGGTGCAGCGAAATCCTTGCTTGTGTTGATATAAAGAAGATGTAGTACATTCTCCAATTTTTTTTTTAATCTTTGCTTAGCTTTGAGCATCAGGGCTGACATTCTGGTGATTTGGATAGGTTGTATGACTATGAACTGTTGCCTTTCTCCCATTATTATATTTTGAGGGTTATTTTCCTCTGTTTCTGTCATGGCCGAAGTATGTAATTGTGTCAGCTAATTTTGGAAATAGCGTTCACTTCAATATTTTTAAATGCAAGTATTCACTGTCTTTTCCATCCAGGAAATAATCTTCACACTTTAAACGTAGATGTAAAATAACCATCTTGCTGTTCTATATTTGTTTTCTGTCAGTTACTTCTATGTTGTATCTTAGCTTTTAGGTCAAAACAGAATTTCTTTTTATCTGCAAACACTGTTGGCACTTTTATAGATGTGCCAAAACATAGCTTTTAAATATGTGCTGTTTGTTATTGCACAGTAAATTCAAGGAGCTGTCACAAGTAAGCTAGAATGTTCCTCTCTCCTGGAGGGATGCTTTTTTTTTTATCTTCAAGTTGCTTTTCTAACTTTAATCTTGGCTTTCTTTTTTTAAATTCATCTTCTTTTACAGAGTTAATCTAAAATGCTGTAAGAATAAAGCTCTTTGATCTGAAATTTCTACTTTTTGTGTTTTCCATGGTTCTTTGAGTTTTCACTGTCTTGATTAGGGTTAGCAGTGTAGCCCCATCCTGTCGCACTACCTCTACCCCAGCTGTGGATCTGGAAGTTTAAAGTTCCTTTTCCTGCTAGAAGACTCTCCCTGGCTGGCGTTTGCATGTGTTATTTCTTTTCTGTGAAATTTAGACTTTGTTTTTCCTACCGGTGGAGGGCATGAAAAATTGCACATCAGAGTTTTGCACATGAGTCATTTGAGATCATTGGCCCTTTCTGATGAACAGTTGCTTCTTGACCTGCTTTGAAGAGTGTAGCATAAGGATTCCTGCTGGGTTTGCCCCAGAGGATCTCTTCACTATCCATTGTAGCTGCTCCTGCCTTCTAAGCGTGTGATGAACATGAAGCTTACATCTCGCCTCCCTCTGTCTAGGAGGTACCACCCTTTCTCTTTCCTCGACCTTCTAGAACTCACCTGAATTTCTGGCGATTCAGTGATCAAGGACAACAGGATAGTGGAGACTGCTCTTCCTCTGCTGATGCTACAGGCTGCTGGAAGAAGTAGCTGCAGTTTTACTCATCTGTGCTCTCTCTCCCCGCTTAGTCATCAGCTCTTGAGAGTGCTGTAGGCTATTCACTGAAAAAGTGAAGTAAAGCCACAACTACTTTTGTCGGTTCCATCTGCTGCCTAAAGAGATTTAAATACCTACTCTGAATTTGACCAAGTACCATTTTCAAACTGCTTGTGATTGGCCTTAAGGTGACACCACAGGAAATATATTGCTGTGTATGACATTACAGTTGTCCTCAAAAACAGAGTGGAAAAAAAACCGAAAGCCCCTAAAACGTGAATTCTGCATAAGTTTCTTGTTTTAGGGCTAACCACTGCTCTTCTGCTCTTCAGAGACTCCAAGAACATGAAAGCAGATTTAATCTTTTTCTTTTTTTAAGCTTTGGAGACTTAACATTCTAGGTGTGAACTGGCTACATAACAAAACAGGTGTTAGCAGACTTCAGAAGATAAATTCAAAGTCCTTGTACCTGTATACAGATACTGCAACTGAAAGAGAACACAGGAGAAGGCTTTTTCCCCTTGAATACAGTTAAAAAGCTTTGTTGCATTTTTGGCAAGTGATATGAATTAGTAGCTCTGAACTGTCAATAGGAAGTAGTTTATTCGTATTACCCACTAAATGTCAGAAGTGGTGAAGTAATATTTATTTATCTATTTGCATTTGGTTAGAAGGCCAACTTTCAATTAAATTGAAGATAGATGATAATCAAACATACTACAGCATATATGAAAAGCAACTGCATCAAATCCAGGAGGCAGATCAGTCCAAATGGGATACTGCGCCAAGCAAAATTAATTGAGAAACCTGAGTAATGCTCCCTGGCTAATTTGACATGTTGTCATTAGAGCAGCTAACTGATACATCACAGTGACAATGTTTATCTGAGACAGAGAGGGAAAAGTGTCCATCCAGGAGTTCTCCAAATTGAGAAAAGGGGGAGAATGATTGTATGTCTTTGCTTAAATATTTGTTCAGAGATTTGCAGCATTCAGTTGAATGCTATGAATGGTATGCAAGAAAAGGATTTGGTTTGGGGAACCAGAATAGTTGTCTGGAAATAAGCAAAGGATATTTAAGCTCAGTTAACAGGAAAAATCATCGTAATGCCAGGTGAGGCTGCAAAATCCTAAATGTAGTTGTGAAACCGTCAACTGGTTGTTACTCTAAAGCTGCAACTGGGTGAAACTTTGCTGTCCACAATGTATGTGGTCAACTAAGAATGGGAAGAGTAGAGTCTATATAATCCTCTTTCAGTTCCACTGTGTTTTCTGTGGATAGTGAAATTAAAAAAGGAAGTCAGTTTTGCTGTGATAAAACTAAAAATGTCTGTAGGATGAATTAATCTATATCAAATGTTTGAGTTGCATTCAAAATGAGTAGTGGAAATAGACTTGATTGCATGGCAAGTTAGTTGGCACTTAAAATAAAACACATTTGAGCTGTCTGCTAAATATATTACAAGGACTGAAGAATGTTCTTTTGCTATTTTTCTGTTAAAATGTGTATCTAACGGTTTGTAGTAGACGTTATGTTAATAAATTGTGTGAAAATGCAAAAGCCCTCAGTATGGTATTTCAGCTTCTCTGAAGTCCTTGAATGGAGAAGAGAGAAAGACAAAGCATCTGTCTGGCCCCCCCCCCCCTTTTTTTAAAAAAACAGAAAGTGCTTAACAAAACTATTCAAGGGAGAATTTCTGCAGCTCTGTCCTGCAGTTGATGCATCTTCTGGAAGCTTACTGACTACGTATGTTTTTCTTGTGCTTCAAAAAGGCTGGGAAAAGGATGGCGTAAACTTGCAGGTTTTGTGACAGTGCCACTTAGAGAAACCAATGCTTTTGTGTTTGCTGGTGATGCTAAAGTCTGTTCAGTGAGCAATGACTTAGCATGCTGCCAGAGGGATTCTGTAGCTGAGGAGGCTCCTTGATGGAGTCATAGCGTGGTCCCTTTCTTTTAAAACATAAGCACAAATTGGTCTCTGCTACTCCCTCTCACGATCAGAGCAGGTGTTCAACCCAGAGCCTCTTGTATTCTGAACATTTCTTTGCTTCCTCAACTTTATTCCTTGAGGAATAAAGGGAAACTTTAGATTAGTCTCCCTTTGGTCCTCCACAACAAATTCAGGCTCCTTCAGCCTCTCATCCCTGTGGGTCCAGAGTCCTAAAGGTATTTTAAAGTACTAAAACACAGTGGAGTGCTGAGTAACACAGGTCATTGGGAGTATTTTATTTCAGTGTTTTGGTTTCTACACTTGCTCTCTGCTGACTGCAGAATCAAATTCAGTAATGTGAAGCTAATCGTTCTCGGGAGCGGGATCAAGATTGTAGAACTTGCGTCTTTAAAAGCCCTTTTAAATGCCCTACAGGCCTTGCTGGTTGGAGTATAAAATGAAAAACTGCTTTTCTGCACATAGTTCACAACTTTAAATATAAGCAGACCATTTAATTCTATTAATATGGCAAATAATTTATTTCTCTTAAAACATAAACCTTATGATAATATTCCAGTAGGTATTGTACCAGCAAATCCTAAGGAGGGAAAGCTCTCATAAGTCCGGAAGATCATCATCAGATGAGATCCACAGATTTCATGGTATAATTACCAGTAGCACTTGCAGGACTTCTCTACGTAAGAGGGTTATTTTAGCTGAATGTTAAATCTGCTCAAGATGGTCCTTATGTACTCCCAACTGTACAAAAAACTTCTTTGCTGATCAGTGACTGCTTTTTTTTTTTTTCATTTACATTACAAACCTATAGTCAGGAAAGGTAACACCAGTCTGAACGAGAAAGCATATATAAAAATGACATGTACTCTCTTAAGGATACATCTTCATGGATCCCCTTTTTTTATAGTCCAGCTTCACAGTGCACCGCTTCTGAGAGGTTTATTATTTCATCTTGATTTCCTTTTTTCAGTAATGTATAAGGCAGTAAGTGGAAAAAATGTTTTGTTGTTGGATTCAATGATACTGAAACATTGTTGTATTGTACTGCGTGGCTTCCCAGCATCACCCCCAAGAACTGAGAATAATGCTTTGTCTGGGAAAGGGATTCTTAGGGTGGTGTTTTGACTGAGGCTAATTATAACTCTCATTAATTTTCAGAAAATTGATGCCCAGGCCATTGAAGAATTCTATGGGTTAACATCAGACATTTCCAAAAACTCAGAATCTGGATATATCCTCTTCTACCAGTCAAGAGACTAAGACAAAAGATACATGTATACAAATAAAAGAAAAAAAGGGATCAAGATATGTCCAAATGGAACATATTTGTGACAGCAGAAGCAGTTCCTCATTGTTGCTGTAGGACCAGGACAGATGCAGCAGGGCGAATAAAGGTTTCTCCCTGCCATTTCGTGGAGGATTAGTGCTGACTGCCGTAACAAGAAGAGCTTTTGTTCCAGTTTTCTTTCTGGGCTTTTTTTACGTGCTATCTTCCAAAATCTGTGTTACCTCTACTTGAAACCTGGCTGCTTATTTGTTCATGAACTGAAGAAGAGATTTAAAAGTAGCATTGTAGAATTTTTACCATTTAATGTTGGCCTGAGGCTATACCTTGGTTTCTAGCATCGTCGTTTTTCTGTATTTTAGCAGAATGATTTCAATATTCAGTGTCAGCTGAAGGCATATTTTAGGATATGAACAGCAGCTGGTTGCTGGATATTTTTGGTGACTCAGACTTGAGAAGCAGTACAAAGCTAAGACATATTGGAAATGTCAAGTCTGTAATTTTTATAAAAAACAGACAAAAAACTCTCTCTGCAGCATTGTAAATTTCCCCATTATCTTGGTTTTAGATAACACTAACAGCACTGCTTCTTTTTATATTTTTATTTTTACTGTTCTGTTTCTTCTTCAGAAGGTATAGAACTTTGTCCTTGTTCAGCCTAGTCTATTGTGCATTTTTCTCTTGAAGCAGACGTTTTGACCCCAAGCCACGTTGCTGCAGATTTCAGGGGAGCAGAAAAGCAGTTACCTTTTGAAGAACATGTCTGGCAACCAGTTGCTGTAGAAAGTTTGAAGTTACAGCATTTCTTGGAGCTATTGCGTAAACCAAAAGTGCCCTCATTCTGAAACAGGATCTGTTCAACATTTCATTCAATACATAGTAAACTGATGCAACTAGCATTTTGAATCTATGCTAATACACAGAAACAGCACTAATTGTGAAGGGTTAACCAAGGGAAGCATTATTTATGTAACTAATCCAGTTGTTCTTAGTCTTCAAGGTAATGAGCAAGTAAGAAGGAAAACAACCAACCAACTCGGACATTACCTTGCTAAGTGTTCTTCATCATCTGTTGGTAATGTTTGTATTGATCTGGGAATCATAACACCCCCTAAAAATGCTTCTGATTGTTTTACCTCTATAGGCCTTGCTTAACAGGGGAAATTGTTAGTCTTTTGAAGACTGAAATTAAGTAATTATCCGTTACGTGTGTATATATTATAATCTCAAGGATAACTAGAAAGAAAAGACTAAAGAAGTTTGTAAGAAATCTCAGAAAATCTTCTGTAATTTTCTTTTTGAAAAGTCCTGTTGCCGTGCCAAAGCTTGTCGCAGCTGGCTCTAAACTACCAGTGGAAATGACTATTTTCTTTTCTTCATCTTGTTAGGTAACACAAGAGCTGTCCTCTGTGTGGTTGTTCCCAGCACAGCCGTTCATGGTATAAACCAGTGATTGTTGTTCTTGAGGACATTTAACTTATGCAATTCTGTGGCTTGTACAGGATATAAAATATTTTACCAAAATATTGTCCTCAGGAAAACAGCATTTCACAAACAGTTTCTTGTGGTGGCTGTATGTATCTGTTTCTTCTTACCATGATCAGAAACGTAATGTTAGCAATTTACTCCTGTCTTCAAAATGCAAATTAATCATTACCATTGTATTCCAACTGGGTACAGGTTCCATTCTCCCGGCACATCTCCTCTTCCAGAAGATAAAATATGGACATTGGGTTTTTTAATTATTTTTTATTATACAGAGTACTGTCATTTTAAGAGACATATTCAATAACAGCAAACGTTCTTGTCGTCTTGTTCCTATTGTGTGAAAATTGTTCCTGGCTAAGAGTCTTCTCCCCTGGTTCACACACAAGCTGTGAGTCCTCTCCTGGTGGCACTACCAGAAGCCTGTCATCAGTAAGTCTTGCAAAAAATAAAAAAAAAAAAAAAAAAAGAGAGCACTGAGTTAAAAATAATCTAAACAGTAAATACAAACATTAATGTAGTACACTAGACATGTATTTTGTATATCTGGCGATACATTTTTACAAATAAAATACCTGACTGAGAGATAATATTGAAAGATATATACTATAGATTAAAAACTGTTAAAAGTGCACTTTTGCTACAGATTTATAAGGAGACTAAAAGGAATTAAATTGGAAGAGAATGGTGTGATGTTACTTCTGTATAATAAATGACCCCACCTGTCTCCAATAAAGGTCATGTATGATCAAATGGCACATGGCCCAAATGCTTTTCCTTGAATTGCAATCCGAGGCAGAAATAAAAGTAATCGGTTAGTCGCTCGCTCTCCTTAGGTTCTCCCTCCGGGCTGGCTGGCTGAGGGATTCTGACCCCGCTGTATTTGCATGCATATAACCTGTGCATAAGCGGTTTAAACCGAGAGAAATGAATAATTCAGTGTCATAGATTATAATTGATGTGCTGGTAAACCAAGGAGAGGTTACACAGGGCCTTTTCCCCTGACACCCATCCCACTGCTGGTATTCCTTAATCTGTTCACCATCCCCTGTAGCTCTGCCGTTGCCTTTCTCTGTGATTTCCTCTTTCCTTCTCCCTCTTTCATCCCCTGCTGTCGGACTCCATAAGACTTTGTTGCAAATATTATCTGACTGATCTGGAACAGAGGCATTTAAAAGCAAAAATAGTACCATATGCTTGGAGCTTTTCAGGTTCATTGCGGGACAGGTCTTCATTTCTGTGTTGTTCTCTGGAGTTCACTTTTATATGGGGGAAATTTGATCAAAGGCTGCTCCTGTGAGTAGGAATTCATGGGACTCGGTCAGAATGCAGCAGAAGCAAATGAGATTCCAAAATGACAGCTTGCTCTGTAAAAACATTTTAAATCCAAAATACTGTCTGGTCCTTGTCCTGCTGGGTCACACATTAGCAATAAATAAATGGAGCTAATTTTAACTCTAGTGAACGTGAGTTTGACTTTCAGTTGCTTTAGAGAGGGTATTACCCAGAATTAATTTTGTTGAGGGCAAACAACCAAAATCAGAACATCTGAAAGCAATGTTTAGCTTTGAGTACCAGTAAGGCAGGATTGATACTAGGATTTGGGGGCTGGTCTTGTCACTTCAGGGCTTCTCCAGAACGTAGCACTGGAGTGAGGGTGAAGACCATCCCATGATTATTTGTCTCTGCTAACCAGCAGCAGAAGCAAAAGGCAACCTGTGTGGCTATTTCACTTCCAGTTCAGTAGATCTACAGTTTGGCGAGAGGCTCTGCCCTGAAGACTTCAGATACAGATGTCGTTTATGAATTGGTGTTTGTGCTTGGCATGTTCTAGTTACCAGCCGGAGCTTTTAAAGTCACCATGCCAGCTCAGTTTAGGATATGTTTAAAACAAATCATATTTGATTGGTACAAGAAAGAAAATAGACTAACAAAGGCCCCTGAGACAAGTAAAACCTTCCCATTGTAGTCCTCGGCATTCATCAAAAGGAAACAATCCCCTGAAACATAATTCTCAACATGTAAAGTCCTGCTAGGATTTACTGTTGTTGCACTAATTAACCTTCGGGCTACTTCTGTCTGCTTCCCTCCCGCTCCTGCAAAATCAGTCCTATCTACAGAATTTGCTTCCACCTACCCAGCCAGCCCGCTTTGTGCGGTTCCTGAAAGCAGCAGCCGAATGGGATTAGATGTCTATAAGCGACAGTTGAGAGTACGTAAGGTTAAAAATGAAGCGGTATCGGTGGGATAGCGTGAGGGTCATCTTGGCCTTTTATTCTGAAGCCAGCGCTTTGCAAAGGAAAAGGGTTTGATCCTTTCTACCATCTGGCTGCTCATTTTAACTAACTGGCCTTTGTGTCAGCTGCATTTGGAGGGGATGCCTGCTGGCTCCGTCACATCTGGGAAGCTTCTTTTGTGTTGAAGCAGAACCAAGCAGCCCTGGGCCGGGGCGAGGCTCTCGCTGCTAGAGGCTGTGTGCGCAGCGGAGCCTGTAGCAGCGTTAGACGTGGTGGCACGGGCTGTAGAGCGTCGTCGGTGCCCGGGCAGCCTGGGCCTCCCGGATCAGGTGTTACTGGTGTGACCCTGTCGCAGTGTCTGCATCGTGTCTGCTGGCACCTGGCAGGAGAGGGAGAGCCCTGAAAGGGAAGGAGGAATTACATAGTGGCAGTATGTTGTTTGGGTTGCTAACCATGAGCACGTTTAGCGGTTGTCAGTTGTTTTAAAAGCTCCTTAACACAAATAACAAACACAAATACAAACCACTGCAGTGGTGATCAGCACTTCAGCAATGTGATTGTTTTCCCCTTCATCAGAAACAGTCTGATCTTCTGGATTTTTCTCCAGAAACTACTAAAAACTGCATAAGATTATGAAAATCTGACTTTAGGACCTTGTTGGTTGCAAAGCTTTTTCTTGAAAAGAACGTGTAATGAGATCAGCTGGGCCTGGAGAGGCGGACCGTGATGCTTGAGGAGGTGAGAGGTGGCCAGCCCGGTTCCCTGCTGTGGTGCCCGAAAGGAAAGGGGTGACGGAGGGAGCGGCAGAACCGCTGAATGCCGTTCAGAGGCTGGTGTGTGAGCTGCCTCCCAAAGGAGAGGAATGCAGAGTGAGCTGCCAGGGGCCTCCGACGAGGGAGAGCGTGAGGCTGCTGCGCTGCCTTGATGCAGAACGTGCCAATTCCGGATGAAAACGAAGAGTCTCCAGCAGCTGTGGTGGGTACCTCATCCCTTTGTTGGGGCACCTCGTGCCATGCCAGGATATGTTTGTCTGGAGAGGTGGATCTGGGACAGGGGAGATGATGGGTGTAGGACCACACCTGAGACCCACGTGGCATGGTGGGGACCGGACCCATGAGCCAGTGTCAGCTTGGACGGGGAGTGAAGCACAGGGGCCTTGCAATAGAGGGTAGCTTAGAAACCCCAAGAGGTTGGACCTGAAGGGCAAAGCTAAGAAAGGATTTACGAAGGCCTTAAAATATCAGAGCCCCCAAAGTATTACTCTAGATACGTTGGCCCAGATTTATTGAGGGCAAAATGCTTTTGATGCCACGCTGCTGAGAAACGTTGCCTGCACCTGGATCCAGCCCCAGGGAGCTGCACCAAAGCCGGGGCATGCAGCGGAGGCACAGATTACACTGCAATTTGTGTAAAAAGCATTCAGATAGTCCCAGCTGGGTCTTCCCTGGTGATTTCCAAGTCACAGGCAGTGCACAAGAGAAAGCCTGCAAAGGAAGCGGAGAAGGGCAAGGATGGGGGCTGAGAGCTGCGTTCGGAGTTGGGAACGTCCTCAGATCTACCCAGAGTTCGTTTCCTTTTCAAGGTGTTTTTTATTTGGAGTGTAGAGGTGGAAGAAGATGTTTTCTTGGCTTTAAGGCCTGGACTTAGAAGGGACAAGCTAACAGGAGCTCCCGCTGGCCAGCTAGAGCGAACCTCAGCCTGCTCCCAGACCACGGCCATGGATGAAGATAAGGTCAAATGTGGCTGAAGCTACTTCTTCTGTCTACCCCTAGGTATAGACACAAAAGAAAATAGCAGGTGGGTTTCAGCAGCAGCTGAATAACTTTGTCTGTAATTAAGTATCCTAATTAGCACTCTATTAATGCATTTGTTTCCTTCCGTGAGAAGCAGCCTGCATCTACAAGTCGGTGCAGCGCTGTAAAGCAGAAAGCAGGGACTGTGCCGTGAAGAAACGGAGGGAGGGAAGGGATGGCCCGAAGGAAGGGAAACCACGTCTGGAAGCTGTGCTGTGCGGGGCCGTCTGTGCCCAGAGGCGGTTGGGAGCAGAGGGTTGGTATCTCGGAGGTCTTGCTGTGATAGACCCTGGTCAAAGCCAGCAGGAAAAATGTATTTGGCCTGGAACCTCACATCGGTGTCAGCACAGATTTCAGACCTTGTGAGACCTCCTTGTCTTGACACGTCAGTGCCAAAAGATCGCTCCGCTACGAAACTCCTCCGGGTCCCTTTGCTTCCACCCTCGTGCCAGCGAGCCCTCAGCTCCTCCCCGGCGAGGGCGCAGCACATTGCATCGGGGTAGAGGGGGGGAAGTGTTATTCTTGGCAATCCTTTCCAAGTTCTCTTTTTTTTTTTTTTTTTAAACGTTAAACTGTTCATTTTCAGATTTTGAGTCACAATATTTCTCCAAGCGAAAGGCGACGGGTTTGGAAAAAATCCAGTTTATTCCTTCAAAATTCATTGCCATCACTTCAGCATAAAAGAGCCAAACCACGCTGGTACCTGCTGCCGACGCGGATGGAGGAACGGCCCCGACACCTCCGTGCCCCTGCGCCGAGGGCGCTCGCTGGCACCCTTCAAAGCCTCCTGCCGGGCGCTCGGGGTGTCCCCCGAAATGTGGGGACAAGTGGGGGGTAGTGAGGATCGGAGAGCCAGTCTTCAGGCCAGGAAGGGGCATTAAAGGATGCGTGAAGCCACCAGACAGAGCAAAATTGAAATATTTTCATTAACTTAGCCCTAAGGTGCAGTTAAGCAGAGTTGAATGGAGGTTTTATCCTTCCTTGCCTGGTTTCTCATGGGTGGTATAAAACTGAAGGTAAACCTAGGTTTGAGGTTTTGGGGCCTCTCTGTTTCTTTAGCCTCAGACCCGGCGGAAGGTCAAGCTTTGGTTTTGCCAAAGTTTCCCATTCATCCCCCAACAGGAGGCGGTTACTGGATTTGGGAAAACCAGTTTCTCTGCGCTGTTTCTCCACAGTTTGAGCCAAGTCCTTCAACAGCAATGACTCGGAGACAGAAGGATTCCCGTGAGAGCTGGCAACCGCATTATCTTCTTCTAAAAATACCTGCCAACAAAACATAAAACCTCTCCGAAATAACCCATCTGAAAGAACGGGATCTGATTTCGGGCTCTCCGGAGGCCGCAGCTCGGCTCTCGGCTGTGGCGCGGGCTGCGGGTCGCAGCTAAAGGGCAGTAATTAGAGCGGTGCTGCCTTCGGGAGAGGCATCCTTCCTCGAAGCAACGCTGGCGAGATGAGCTTCGAGAAACCCGCTGTGTTAAAAGGGCTCTGCAAACGAGAGCATCCTCTGCAGCACCGTCTGTAGGTGCAAGCGACGGGGGGAAACGGGAAGGGAAAAATAGGAGGTTGGCAGGAAGGTGCCTTGACTTTTTGTTGTGGTCCCTGCAGAGCAGCCGTGGTCATGAGCATCTCGGTGACTCCCCCCACCCTGGCCGTGGCTCCGAGCATCCTTGTGCTGGGAGGAGCCGTGGGCTGCCCGGCGTGACTGGCGGGTGCCTCATGCATCCCTCCTCGGGCGCTGTTAAAGTTTATTCCACGATCTGGGACTACAAAGTGGCTCCTGAAGTTGTTTTTTTTTTTTTCTTCCCAGGGAGGAAAAAAATAATTCACTTCCCCCCTCCTCCTTCCCGGGCGTGTTTAATCATTTGCCAGTTAGTCATATTCCTAAGAAAAGCAAACGTTGCGTGATGGTGAGTGACAGCTCCTGAAGAACTGACACTAATTATATCTCGGCACTGAAAAAAATAACACGCCGGGCTGGCGAATCTTGCTGGGAGGGATCCGGCTCTTTTCCAAGCGCTCGTGTGAGCCGCTGGGATGCCCCAAAATCACCGAGCAGCCGCTCTCCTGGCCCGCAGACCCCTTCTCCATCTCTCCGCCGTATGTTTAGGGATGATTTACGCCGTCTTGCTTTGGGTTTCATCCCGTCCATTTCCACTCTGATTTTCCTCCAAGCCCGGTGGGAAGCGTTTAGGGAGGTCTCCCTTCCACTTGTACGTCTTTGATGGATTCAAACTGCCGCTCGCCCCCTCGGCAGCCAACGCTCCGCGAGTCGGCACCGTCAGCTGCTGCCTTCCCCGGCGCCGCTCGAGCGGCATCACCTCCTCCGCGGGTGCCGGGAGAAGCCGGGCATTTTCTTTTTCTCCTGTTGCCCTCGCTGCAGCGTTACTCGGGGCTCTCAAAAGCTGTCGGCAGCCGCCACGGAGCTGCCGATGAGTCAGGAGCAGTAGATGGAGGGATGAGCTGGATGGTCTGGCTGGGGGATGTCCAGCCGGCTCCTGTTGTGTATTAACTCTCCTTTATTTATCCTGCTGAGCGGGTTGCACTGCCCAGACACAGCTCGGCTCCCGCACCAAGGTTTTGTCCCTTGCTGGGGCATCTGGGGTAGCCAAAACGCCCTGTTTTGGGGCCATTTCTCCTCAAACGCTCCCACGGGAAGCAGGGGCCAGGGGCCAGCACCCGTCCCGCTGCAGGACACGGGGAAGGTGAGGACTTGGCACCGGGACTGCGTCACACTCCATGTGCACCAGGGTCACGCTCGCCTTGAAAGGTTTGGAGGATGAAAATACTGTAATTTGGGGGGAAAAATATGCCCCTGGTTTTGCCTGCTCGTGTAAATGCAGTGGCAGGGAGGAAGGTGCTTGGGGTGCCTCTGCCGTGGCTGCCAGACCAGTAGGGGCACGGGCACGAGCTGCCGGGTGGGTGTCGAGCCCGCGAGGGACGGCTCCAAATCTGAGACAGCCCCAAAGGGCTGAGCCAGGCTGCCGTGGTGGGGCTCCTGCCATGCCCTGGGCTCGCCCGGCAGCCTTGGTCCCACCTTTCATGGGTGCTCCGCAAACAAACCCTCGCTGCCGTCCGCTTCCCCTCCCCTTCCGCACTCAAGGTTTTAGCTGAGGCACCAGTTAATGCCGCAGCATCCATCTAGCACCGGACTCTGCACCGAGTAGCAGCTCTGAGCCTGGTCAGAGCATTCACCTCCCTATTTCCAGTTAAACAGAGACAGGCAATCCAAAACGTCTGTGCCTTGGGGCAAAATCCCCTCTATTTCTTAAATTTGCAGTGAGCCAGGGCCGGGGTCCAGTCCCCAACCCCAGCGCAGTGCCTGCGAGCGCAGGGGGGTGCGGGGATGCTCCCCGGAGAGCAGGGGCTGCTCCCAAGGACAGGGATCGAGGGTTTATAATGGATCAGCGGTGTTTTTCCTGGATGGGGTTTTGTTTTCTTAAAAAGCCAAGCGGCTAAAAATAGCCCTCTGCTCGCTCGCCCGCGGGATCCCGGCGTGAAGCCGGCGCGGGCTGCGTGTGGGGCCGACCTTCAGAGCCGCAGCTCCAGCAGCGGGAGCGGGGCTGCCTCCTGCTTCCACCTCTGCAAGCTGCCTCTTGGGCTCGGCTATTTAAAGCTCTTTTGCCTCTTGTGTGTCTCAAGAAACACCTGATGGGGAAAGCAGGGGGATTTTTTTCTTTGCTGAAATAATATCCACCTGGCCACAGATGATCCCAAGCTCGGGGATTTTGGATCAGATTTAATTAGGCATCGGGCTTTAATGATCATTTAGTTGCATGGCCATATAGCATCTCCCCCTCCCCGTCGGACAGAGGGGGATGTGGGCATGGCTGTCCCCTCTGAGGTCTCGGGCTTTGGGGTGCAGGGACCCAGCAAGGCAGGATTTGAGGGTCAGGGACTCGCTGAGGTAGGATCTGGGCGTTGGGACTCAACAAGGTGGGATTTGGTAGACTCAACAAGGCAGGATTGGGGATGCAGGGACCCAAAAGGGCAGGATTTGAGGACTTAGGGGTGCAATGAGGCAGATTTGGGGACAGACGCCCCACGAAGCTGATGGGGAACCACCAATCCCTTCCCAAAGGCCAGAGGTTTGGGGTCTCCAGCAGCCCTACCAGCCCTGGGGACAGCGGGGTCTGCAGGGGGGAGCACGGATGCAGAAGCGGCACCGCACTGGGCTGAGTTAAGGCGATTCACCTGCATCCTCCTCCCCGAGGTGTCTGAAAACATTGCAGGGGGGCTGTGTGTAGCACTAAGGTACAAACCAGTGCATAAAACACAAAAACGACCTTGGCACTGGTTTCTGCAGCTGAGGCAGCGGTAGCTGCTCCGGGCCGTGGCCACCCTGCGATGCCCGGTGTGGGTTTCATGAGGACAAACCCTGCTGGGGCTGCTGGTACTGGGTGCTGGTGCTGCAGGGTGCCCAGCACCGCTGCCTGCAGCTCTGCAGCTCACCCCCGGCCCTTGCTCTCCGCTGTCATCTTTGCAGCAGTTTTCACCCGCGTAAACTGTGCCTGGAAATAAATAAATCGTAGGCTCCGGGCTGCTGCACAGCCGTGACGCCGGGGTTGAGCTTCTTCCTGCCTCCTTAATACCTCCTGGTTGTCTCTGCTGGGTCAGAGGCAGCAAGTGTGGGAGGAAGGGTGTCTCCCCAGCAAAGGGGATGTCCCCGTTTGCCCCTCGTACCCCCATCACTCTGTGTGGGTGGGACAGGCGTCCCCCCGCGTGGAGCAGTCATGCCCGGGCTGGGAATTGTGGGCAGGGATGGCCGGATCCAGCCCCCCGCTGAGCCCCGGAGGAAGCGGAGCAGCACCCATCCCCGCTTGCAGCCGTATCGCACCAGCAGCGTCACCGGGTCCCCGAGCCGCCGAGCCACGCGTGAGTCATGCTGCAGCTCAGCGCACGCCGCCGTCCCCAGCAGCCTGTTTGCAAACAGAGAGGCTGAGAGCCACCGCTTGGGAAGCGGCACGGTGGGACGGACCCGCTGGGGGGGGGCCCAGCCAGCCCCCGCAGCGGCTGCCCAGGGTTTGGGGTCTCTGCCCAAAGCCGGAGCCAGCACCACCACGGACCAACGCGCCGAGGACGACAGCAAAATGTGGGTGTCTGCGCTGGTCCCCGTGTTGCACCCAGGGGTGAGATGGGTCGGGCTCGAAGCGCAGAGCCGCGTCGCTGCGCCCGTGGGGCTGTCACGTTACCAAATGCGTTTTTTCCCCATCGCATCTCCTCCGGTGACAGCCGCTCCCCGCGACGTCCCCGTCCCCGGAGCTGCTCCGGGACCAGCTGCGTTAGAGTTTTCTCGCGTGGAGGAAAGCTGTGGGACCCACAAGGCTTGTGCCGAGCAGCCGACGGAGCAGAGGGGGCCATGGCCCGGTAATTCCCCCCCCGAGGGCACGGCCTTGCCAGCACAAATAACTCCCGAAACGCTTGGGGAGCTTGCAGGGTCGGGCTTGATGGGGCCACGGCTGCTTGGGGAGCACAGAGATGGCAGGAGAGAGCCTTCCCCATCGCTGTCGATGCAACCGTTGGCATCAGAGCACCCAAAAACGTGCTCTTCTGCAATGCCTCGAGCGCTGCCCGCCAAAGAGGCGACAGGCCGGCCGGTACCCAGGAGGTTCGGGTCTCCCCTGGTGCCATCCTC
This sequence comes from Calonectris borealis, assembly GCF_964195595.1. Taxonomy (NCBI): domain Eukaryota; kingdom Metazoa; phylum Chordata; class Aves; order Procellariiformes; family Procellariidae; genus Calonectris; species Calonectris borealis. Next base: position 22,185,417 of record NC_134324.1, on the reverse strand, counting down.
CTTTTATTTTTCCCACCTTTTATTTTTCACGGTGGGATTTGTGAAGGGGAAAGGCTGCTGCTTTCTGAAACCCAGCGCTGCTGGGAGCCCGTTAAGGAGCTCTTCAAACCCCGCTCCTGCGGGAGAGAACAAGTGTGAACCCTTTTGGAGAGCATGGCCGAAGGCTGGAGGTTTCTCCCCTTTCTCCTCCCCACCATCAAGAGGCACCAAATTCTCCTGATCCGGAGGAAAAAGTGTGAGCAGGCAAGCTGCATTCCCGGCAGGAGCAGCGGAGCTAAATATAGCCCCTTTACACAAAACGAGAGCATTGCGGTGAAACGGCATCGATGAACACTGGTGGTAATTAGCAGTTCCCTAATGAAGAGCTGGGAAGGCAGAGGGTGTCCCTGGGGTGTGCGGCCAAGCATTGTCCAGATGGTGGGGGGTTCCCAAAGGTGATGGGGGTCTGCAGGGATGGACCTGGCAGAATTCCCCCACCGTGTCCCCTGTAGAAGTGGCTGGAAGCTTCCTCCGGGACCGAATCGGGGAATAAACCCCCCGCTCTGGCTCGGGAGAAAAGAAGGTGAAGCAAAGGGCGAAGGGACCAAGCGGGCGCCCCTGGGAGGTGCCCGGCTGCGGGACAGGGATGCCCCATGGCGATGAAACCCAGCGGGGAGAAAGGCTGGCAAACACCGAGCCGGGAGGAGACGGGTCCCGGCCACCTCGGCGGCCGGACTCCGTGAGCCGGTGCCTTGTTTCCAAAGGTGACAAACAGCCGCAGCTCCCCCGTCAGCACCTCACCTTCGCCCAGCAGGGCACCGGCCGCCTCGCGAAGGGATCAGCCCCGGCACTCCCAGGAGCCAGAGTTTTTCCTGGGATACAGAGAACCAGCTTAAGGAGGGATGGATATTTAACGAGGCGGTGGCGGGGAGCTCATGGGTGTCTCCTTCCATCACCCCAAAGCCGCTGCAGCCCCTGCAGCTCCCAGTTTCCCCATGGCACCCAAGCCCGACATCCAGCACCGCGCTCATCCGTATCCCTCCCTGGTCCCCACCACCCCCCAGCCCTGTGATGTCCCCAAACTCGAGCTTGTCCCACGCTCAGGGACCTGCCCAGGCACCCCTGCAGCCCCGCGGCCGGGGAAAGAGCCCGGCATATCAAACTGTCAAAAAGTTACCAGGAAGGGACGGGAATTGCTTGGGGTTGTGTTTTCTCCGTCACAAGCAGTGATTAGGGTAATGAAGGGATCCTCTCCCCTCTGCTGCCATCCCTATAGCAACCAGCAGCCTCTTCCCATTAAACAAGTGACTCATCAAACACGATTACACTGATATCGGGGAGGATGATCGTGACTTCTGGCTCTGACAAGAGAGCTGATCTTTTGGGAGAAAACAATTTTTAAAAATGAGGGAAATAGCTCAGTTTTGAGCTGGATGGGAAGGTGCAGTCCCGTGCCTCATCCTCCCCATCCGTCCCGCTGCCCTCGCCCTGCCTGGGGACTCCCAGGTGGTAAATAAAGGCAGATCGGATGCAAACAGTCTCTGTGCTGCGAAGTGTAAATCCCCTGCGGCTCTCTGCCGGCGATGGGAGGCAGGAGCCGCGGCGGGCAGCCAGGGCTCCCTGCGGCTCAGTCCTGGCTGAGCACGGGGTGACACGTCCCTGGGGCCAGGCGTGACCTGTGCCGTGCACCCTGCTTCTGTCCGTGCTGTGCACCCTGCTTCTGTCCGTGCCATGCACCCTGCTTCTGTCCGTGCCGTGCACCCTGCTTCTGTCCGTGCCGTGCATCGTTCTTCTGCACATGCCAGGGAAACTCCCGCTCTGCTCCCAGGAACTCCCACCGAGATTTTCCCAATCCCTTCAAATTTGGCAGGTTTAAAGTATTTGGAGGGTCTTTCCCCACTGCTAGTTTTCTACTTTCTCACTCCCTCTGCTAAGTGCCTTCCTCCCATAAATTTGGCCGTGGGAGTCTCAGGGGGACGATGTTTCCCAGCCAAGCAACCTCCAGCATCGCTGCGGGGACAGGCACGGCACAGCTCTGGGGTAAAGTTCCCAGGGCAGAGGGAAATCCTTTGGGAAGAGAGGACTTTCCTGGTTTAAACCCCAGCCTGAAGGATGAAGGCGGCAGATTCCCAGTATATTTAGCAGCAGTCCTCTCTGGCTGGGTGTTTGCGCTCCTGGAAACGTCTCTTTTACCCTGGGGAAATTCCTGAGACGCAATCCTGGGCAGTGGTGCCGAAGGAGAAAATGCAATGCCCAGAGGGGGAAAAATACCTCCGTACACCCAAAATCCGGGTGCCTAGGGCTCAGGCTGAAGGTTGGGATGAGACCCAGGTTGCTGGCAAGCCCGGTGCCCACAGCGGCCGTGGCCTGCAGCGATGCAAACGCCGCCCTGTGCCCGGGGAACATCGGGAAGCCTTCACCGCTCCTCCTGGAATATTCATCGGCAGGAATAGCATCGCCTGCCTATTGATGGGGCGAGGACTTCAGTGCCCTCAGCTGGGGGAGCAACCGAGCCTGTTGTATGCAGGGGCTGAAGTCTGCCTTTTCCGTGTTGTTTCTATTACAATTTTAGGGGCAGCTGGGCATTATTAGCTCCTTTTGGGCCCGATCCTGCTGGGCTGGGCAGGACTGCGGCTTGGGCACGCAGGCGGTGGGAGGGCAGGGGGAGGCAGCATCCCACGTGAGCCCATGGGATGCTCCTGTCGACCCCCAGCACTTGGCTTTACCCGGTTATAACTCTCCCTAACTCAAGCTGAATTTTTTCCAAGCCAAGCGCTTGCGTTACACGAGTTATTTCACTTGCCAGCAAGCAGCTGTGACCTTTTTCTGACCAAGTCTTAGCCCACCCCACATTTCAGACCAGGGCTCCAGATCCAGGCAATGGGGTCCCCAACCTAACTCCAGGGAACGTGCCCGGGCTCGGGAGATGCTCGGAGGGGAGCCCGGCACCCTGACTCCACCCAGGAGCCTGTTTAAATGTCAGAAGCCAGAGTTAAAACCAATAAATAGAGAAGACCGGCTGTGCTTGGGCGAGGGGGTGTCGGAGCTGCCTTTTGCTCGGCTTCAAAGCTAAGAACTTGTTCCCCAGGTTTTATGAACCCCGATGTCCTTCCTGCCCAGCGGGAAAGGAACTGGGGAGGCTGGAGGTCCTTTGAGCGCTGCCGCGGGGGGCTTTTCCCCGCTGGGTGGGCTGCCTCACCCCCCCGTGCCGGCGCGGCGGGAGGGATCGGCATGAGGGTTTAGCGCTTGCAATGGAGCAACAAATCCAGCACGCTGCGGATTTCTTTCGGCGCTGATGTATCGCCGGCTCCAGGGCAGCCGACGGCGTTTCTGCATGGGCCTGGGACCGTCCCTGCAGCCCTGCCGCGGCTGGGGAGTTATGGTGGTCCCAGTGTGGGTGCAGCAGCCGAGCTCCTCCGGAGCGGCTCGCTCCAAGCCCGGCTTTGGAAAGGTCACGCTGGTGGCAGCAGGCGGCCGGGAGACCAGCGGGGAGGGACGGCTGCCCTGCGCTCAGCTGCAAAAAGATTCCAGATTTCTGTTGGTTTTTTTTATGAATCTTTCTTATTTTGCCCCTTCCAAAACCACAGAAAACCTTCCTTACCTCTGTGCCACGTCAGGCAAATTAGGTTATTGTAAATTATTAATTATCACAATCATTTGCCCGAATATTTTGCCTTGCATCCTGCGCGCTCCCGGTGTTCCCTATGGCTTGGTGAATGGCGGCGTAGGGGAAAGGCAGTCCCTGCTGATGAGGTAGCCAGCCAGAGCACCAAACACGGCCTGGGAGAAGGAGGAAAACACAGAGCAAAAGCCCTTTATTTCCAAAAAACCACCTCGCCCCAGAAGCCCCGCTCGCCGGAGCTGAGCTGACATATGGTGACACGGTGCGTGCCAGCAAAGGTGCTTCAAAATGTGTTCCTCTGGCTCAGGAAAGCGGCGGAGCTTATGGTCTTGGAGGAAAATCATCCAGGTGGGAATGATACTGCTGAAGGAAGGAGGAAAAATCCTCCCCCTGTTTGGCCCGAGTGTTCGGTGGGAATCGGGAGAAGTCAGAGCAAGCCTGCAAATCACGCAGGGCTGCTCCTTCCCTCCTGGCACAGCTTGGCATTGCCCCCACTCATCTGCCCTGGGGGCTTGTCCCCGTGCACGTGGCAATAGGGTCCTGTCCCCATGCAGGCACCGGTGGGGTCCTGTCCCCATGCATGCACCAGTGGGGTCCTGTCCCTGTGCACGTGGCAATAGGGTCCTGTCCCCATGCAGGCACCGGTGGGGTCCTGTCCCTGTGCATGCACTGGTGGGGTCCTGTCCCCGTGCATGCACCGATAGGGTCCTGTCCCCATGCATGCACCAGTGGGGTCCTGTCCCCGTGCACGTGGCAATAGGGTCCTGTCCCCGTGCAGGCACTGATAGGGTTCTGTCCCCATGCATGCACCAGTGGGGTCCTGTCCCTGTGCACGTGGCAATAGGGTCCTGTCCCCATGCAGGCATCACTGGAGTCCTGTCCCCGTGCAGGCACCGGTGGGGTCCTGTCCCCATGCATGCACCAGTGGGGTCCTGTCCCTGTGCATGTAGCAATAGGGTCCTGTCCCCATGCAGGTGCCAGCGGGATGCAGGGATGGAGGCTGTCCTCGAGCAGGGGTGGCCCTGGGAGCCCGGACCTGCCACCAGAACGTGGCTGAGGCTGACCCCAGTGACGGGAACCCCGACAGCCTCCCGGGCCAAACCTGCTGATGCAGAGGTTTTGCGCGAGCCGGTTTTGTGCGGCGCACTGGGCGTCCCTGCTGTGACCCGCCCCGCGTCCCCGCGGAGCCGCACCCCTCTGGGGCTGGATGTCTGATTGCAACCGGGCAGCGAGACAGGGTGTCCCCACCGTCCACACACCGGACGACCCAGAGAGATCTCACTGTGGTGCGGGAAGGTCTCACACCTCTCTGCAGCGCGGGGCTGGCTGGGACCTGTGTTCCCGGGTGCTGCAAAAGCCAACCACCCAGCCGTAGCTCTCCAAGAGGTAAAAGTGAGGTTGCAACGGTTTGTTGCAGGCAGGATGGCAGAGGTCATTTCTGCAACCTGGGCCCTCGAACGGGTCCCTTCCAGCTACCTGTGAGAGAGGTTTTTCAGCCAAATCAACTGTTTTTCCACAGAGCCAGATGATTTTATAAGCCGGACTCCTGCCTGCCTGCCTCCACCTCCTCCGCTGCCTGGGTTTGACATCAGCACCTCAACCCCAAACCCATCACGGAGCCTTGGTCCTTCCTCCCGCCGGGCTGGGAGGAGAAGTCCCAGCTCTCCGGTGGCAGCAGCGGTGAGAAAACGGCCTCATTTCCACCCCGTAGCTGCAAAGATTATGCAAAGCCTTTGAATGTAGGACTTCACGTGCTTTCCAGCAGCGCGCGGTCCCCAACGGCCCCGTTTTGGGGAGGGTGGAAGGCGCAGCGCGCTTGTTTGCCACCCTGATTAGTCAGCACTGCTAATTATAGCTGCACTTTTCCTTCTTATAGCTCTTCAAGCACCGTTGGAGTAATAGGGAACAACAGAGGAACTGAAATAAGGCTGCGTCCGCTCGCTGCGGAAAAGATGCCGGTATAAATACGGGGATGAATTTCCAGCTGTGCGGCTTTGCACGCCCGTCTTGGGGGGTTTCAAGGCAATGCGCTCACGGCTTTGCTGGCTCGGCTGCGGGATGCTCTGGCAGGAGTGGGAGCCAGCATGGAAAAAGCTCATGTGATGCGGGGAAGTAACGATGTTTCCCCAAGGAAGAGAAATAAAGCTGATTTTAATGCTTTTAGTGAAAAACATGATGGAGAATTGCATCACATCTATTTTATCAAATGTGTCCTAGGTATGGTTTTATCACAGCCCATGATGGGTAGCAGAGGATGCCCAGACGGGCTCCCAGGATGGCTGCCGAGCCGGGGCAGCGCCTGCGAAGCCCCTCGGCATTACCAGCCGTCGGCGATGGCGCGGGGCTCGCCGCGTAGCCCAGGGGAACTAAACCCAGCTGCCCGCTGGCTCGGGTGCCTGTGGTTTTCAGGGCATTTTGGTTGCTGTTTGCAAAACCCACGGTAGCGAAAATGCTGCCGGTCCATCCGCTTTGGCAGATTATTGGCCTGGTAGTTACTCCTCTTGGTGAGCTCTGCACCACCCGTTATGTCTGTTAAACAGCAGCCCTTGCGCAAACTTTGCTCTGCCTTGGACAGCCAGGTCATTAGTGATTGCCACCCCGTAACCCACCCGGGGGGTTCGTTAGCTCCCTCTCAGGGCCACCTAATCACCACGAAGACCTGGCTATAGAAACAGCTGCAGTGAAGCAAGTCAGGGACAGGGATAGAGATTCAGCGGCTCCCAAGTTCATCTCCTGGCGCCAGGCAGCCCCGCTGCCAGCCACTTGGTTTTTAACCAAAAAAGGCCAATTTCTAAGGCAGGATGAGCCCCAGGTCAAGCCCTGCTGTGGGCTGGGCCGGGGGAGGACCGTGCGTGGTGGTTAGCACTGATCTTCCTCCCAAGGGCCAAAAGCCAAGGAGGAAGATGAGCGATGAAGATGGGAAATGACAAGGGAAAGCCTTCTCCCTGCCGAACGGCGTTCCCAGGGGCTGGGGGCCTCTCGCTGTGTAATTACAGCGTCAGGCTTTTGCTGGAGACTTTGATTAGCTTTGATTTTTACTCCTCGCTATTGAGTCTGTAATGTGACTATAGATAAAGCGTACTTAATATATTGCCAAAATGTTCTTGCAGATACCCAGGGAGCGCAGAACATTATACGCAACTATAAAAGGTAGATGCTCAAAGATTACAAACACGATGTGCAGTGGTGCATCCTCACAGATGCAACGCCGCTTGCATTCGGGGCAGCTCGGGAGGCGGCGTGCCTTGGTTTAAAAATGGCCAGATAATGTCATTTTTGTCACCGGTGCCTTAAGGAAACCACGACACCCCTGGGGTGCCCCAGCAGCCCCGGCTGCCCCGGCACAGACAATTTCTCCTTTCAGACAGACAGACAGACATGCCGGCCCCGTGCAGCTGCCGAACCCCATGGCAGCCCCTCCGCTGCCGCTCAGTGCCCAGCGCAGGCACCAGCACCACTGAGCGGGTCTAGGGGCATCCTAAAATGACTCCCACCTAACAGGGAAATAATTGAGTACACAGTTGTGTGGCCAGCACTTCAGAGGATTTATGCCCTCCTCGATATGGGACCGAAGGGAGAGGAGGCTGGAGATGTGCTGGCACAGCCCTGAGACCTCTTCCAGCCCATGTTGCCACCAGGAGGAGAGACCCTCCCTGGGGACGCAGTCTCCACCGGCCAGCCCCAACCACCCCCTTGCACATGGGGGAGCACAGCCAGGAGGTGAAACCCCAAAAAACCTCATCGGAGATGTGGAGCCGTTCCTCCCTGGGCTGTCGCAGGAGGGCAAGCAACCCCGATTGCTGGGCGAGAAACCCATTGCCATGACGTGTGGAAAGGGGGCACCTCTCGAGTGGAGGGGGATAAAACCCGGGGGTCTGGAACTCGCTGCGGGACGTGGGGAAAGCATCCTGGGATTGTGCCAAACTTGCGGTGGGACATTGAGGGGAGGAACTGAAGGTGGGGAAGGGAGGCAGCAGGATGGTTTGGGACTACCAGGGCTACCGTGGGACCTGGGGATCAAAAGAGACCCGGGTGTTTGAGTGTGTCTCTGCCAGTGAGACTGCAGGAGGGGTTGGTTGCTGGAGGGAGCGGGAGGTCCAAGCCAAGCACCGGCAAGATCACGGGGTTTGGGGTCAGCTGAGACCCGTTGGGGTGTGCGCGTCTGTGCAAGAGGCAGCTACAGATGAGAGGATCCAAGGGCCAGACTGGGGCAACTGGGTGTCTGAGGGCACTTACTGGGGGGATGCACATGCGTCTGCGTGTGCCCATCCCTGCTCAACCTCACCGCTGGCTGGACCTGGGGGCCCGGAGCTGCAGCAGCCTCCCCTCTGCCGGGCAGGGGATTCGGCAGCCCCCGGCAGATCTGGCAGTGACAGCAGGACCGTCCCTGCTCAGACCTGCGGCTGCTTGTGGCCCGTCAGCCTGGCTGGGCTGAGGCCGCCCGCACTCATCTCAGCCTGGGGGCCCTGGGTGGGCTGTGTCCCTGCAGAGCACCTCGCACGGCCCTCGCATCCCCCATGCCGCAACAGCTCAGTCCAGCCCGTCTCCTGCACCCACCTCCTGGCAGAGGCAGGTGCCGATGGGAGTCAATCAAAGCTCCTCACCCGCCTCCCCTTGCCCGGGCGGTGCGTAATTACCGGGAGCGGGAGCGAATTCATTCAGCTCTTCGCTCCCATTTCCTCCGCCCCTTTTCATGCTGCTCATGTCACTCGGCGCACAACGGCGCTCAGTCACGCGGCCGGCGGCCCCAGGTAGATGACGATTCAAGTCCCCTGGGATGGGGCTTGGCCTGATTAAGAACCCAGATGCTCCTAACTGGGGCGATTGGCTTCAGCCAAAACCATCGATATTCACCTAAATATCTTTGCACATGAGGAGCTGGAAATCCTTCCCGGCATCGAGCTGGCTGCACTGCATAGCTACCGCCTGGGAGAGAGGGGGATGAGGGAGTAAAGCTGGAGTGTTATGAAACCAGTAGGAAAGGGGGAGAAGGTGTAGCTGAAACACTGCCGAGCCGGGAGCTGAGCATCCCTGCTTTGAAGATCCTGCTCCCTCTCTTGAATCACAGAGCCATTTGTGGCTGGAAAAATAATTGTGTCTTTGGGATTTGTTCCTTTCCAGGCAGATCCTTTCCCAAATAGTTGGGAAGGAAGCCTTAGGGGTGGCTGGGTGCTGCGGTGCCGGGAGAGGGACAGACCCCCCCCACCCACCAGCCTCGCGCAGGTCCCCCCCACGCAGGAGGGCGGGTGCCGGGCTGGGAAGCTCCCAGGTGTTGATCTTCCTCATCCCGGCTTTTACGCTGGCTGGAGGGAAGCCCATGTGGGGCGAAGGCTCTGGGGTGCGATGTCTGCCCCGCGGGGGGATGCATCTGCCCCAGCCTGGTTGCACGGGGCCCCCCAAGCACCCCCAGCTGCCAGCTCCTGGGGGTGCAGGGGGACCGGCGCTGCTGTCTCTGGGCATTGCCCTTGAAGAGTGGGGCAGCCGAGCCACGCCACGCCGGATCAGCCCCCCTCCCTTCAGATCCCCGCGTCCCTCGGCACAAGAGGTAAAAATAAACCTTGCCCGGCCGCCTTTGCGAGCTGCCGGGGCCTGGCTGGCACCCAAGCTGCATCCGCAAAACGCAGGTGCGGAGGGCCCCGACCTTGGGGAGGTGCGTCGGGGTGGCGGGAGAGCTCATGAATGAACGGCGGGGCGGGTGCGTGCATGGGTGCGTGCGGGTGCGTGCGGGTGCGCGCACCCCCTCGTGCCTGCGGGTGTGGATGTGGATGTGGAGCAGGGAGCCAGCCTTGTTGTTATTCTGCTCACAGCGGCTCTGATTCACAGACTTGGATCATGAATATAAGTGAAGACTTTGACGTCAGAGTTGAGATTTATCAGCAGATCCAATGGGGCAGGAATATTAAGTGCAAGTCGATGCCAGCTATCTGCCAACGTTATTAGCAACGCTCACCGAGGAATGAGGCTTAACACCAAGGACTGGAAGGACTGGGAAGGAAAAAAATAAAAACGGGGGGAAGCAAGCTGATCCTCGAGCATTAAAGCCAGGTAAAACAACAACCCCCAGCGGCCGCGGCTGCCCCCGGGCTGGGCTGCATGCGGGAAGGGGCGATGCCGGCGGTGGGGGTCGGCAGCAGGTAGAGCCCCCCCCGACCTTCACACCTCCGGCGCGGGGGGGGAGATTTACTCTGCAAGGGGGGCCGCGCCGAGCAGGGCAGGATCCTGCAGCTGTTTGCAGCTGGCTGGGAGCATCTTGCACCAGTCTTTTCCAAAGGAGGGAGAAAGGAGAAAGTTAACGCAGGCTGTCCCTTGCCGCTGCCTTCTCATTTCATCAGCGGCTCCGCATACATGCGAAGGCTGGCCTATTAATAGTATTTATTTTTACTCGCAAAAAAGAAAGGGCTGCGGGGGGAGGGGGGGGGGGCGCTTTGCGCTATAAATAGGCGGCAAAAGGTAGCCGTGCCCCGGGGAAGGGAGGCGGACCCCGGCGGCGGGGTGCGCAGCGCCCGCGGATCCTGCGTGAGGCCGGGCCGAGCGCATGGAGGCTGCTGGCAGCAGCGGGGCGCTGAGTTGTGCTCGGCCTCAGCCCGTCGGCAGGAGCAGGAGCGAGCGGCGAGGCTTCCCCCGGGCGAGGGGTGCGTGTGTGTGGGGGGGGAGAACGGCGTACCCCGGCCCGGGGGGGGTGTTACTTCCCGGGGAAGCTGCAGTCGGGCTGGGGGGGAGGCAGAGGAGGATGCGCCCTGCGGCGGGCGGGGGCGGCCCGGTGCGGGGCTCGGTGCGGGGTGTCCCGGGGCTCGGGGCGGGGCGTGGGGCGGGTGTCCCCGGAACCCGGTGTGGGGCTCGGTGCGGTGCTCGGTGCGGGGCTCCCTGGGCTCGGTGCGGGTCACGGTGCGGGGCTCCCCAGGCTCGGTGCGGGGCTTCCCGGCCTCGGTGCGGGGCTCCCCGACCTCGGTGCGGAGCTCCGCGGGCTCGGTGCGGGGCTCGGCGCCTCTCTCCGCAGCCGGTGCCCGTGTCCGCCGCCCCTCACCGCATCCCTCTCCCTCTCTCCCCAGCGATGCTGCACGGCCCCGCCGCCATGGGGGAGCCGTGGCAGCCGCAGCCGCAGCAGCAGCGGCTCCCGGGGCTCGGCAACGCCTCGGAGCCCAGCGCCTGGCCGTCGGCGGCGGGCGGGCTGGGGACGGCGGCGCCGGGCGGCGGCGGCGGCGGGGCCGGGACCGGGGGGACCGTCAGCCCCTGGGACATCGCGTTGTGCGCTACGGGGACGGCGGTGGCGGGGGAAAACGCGCTGGTGCTGGCCGTGCTTTTCTACACGCCGAGCCTGCGGGCTCCCATGTTCCTGCTGATCGGCAGCCTGGCCCTGGCAGACCTGCTGGCGGGGCTGGGGCTGGTGGCCAACTTCGCCGTGCGCTACCTGCTGCGGCCGCCCAGCGAGGCGGCGGAGCTGGGGGCGGCGGGGCTGCTGCTGGCCGCCTTCTCCGCCTCCGTCTGCAGCTTGCTGGCCATCACCGTGGACCGTTACCTGTCGCTGTACAACGCGCTCACCTACCACAGCGAGCGCACGCTGGGTTTCACCTGCGCCATGGTGCTGCTGATGTGGCTGCTGTGCCTGGGCGTGGGGCTGCTGCCCCTCCTGGGCTGGAACTGCCTGAGGGACCAGAGCGCCTGCAGCATCCTGCGGCCCGTCACCAAGGACAACGCGGCGGTGCTGGCCGTCACCTTCCTGCTCCTTTTCGCCCTCATGATGCAGCTCTACCTGCAGATCTGCAAGATCGCCTTCCGGCACGCTCAGCAGATCGCCGTGCAGCACCAGTTCATCGCCACGGCGCAAGCCACCTCCACCCGCAAAGGGCTCTCCACCCTCTCGCTCATCCTCGGCACCTTCGCCCTGTGCTGGATCCCCTTCGCCATCTACTCCTTGGTGGCCGATTCCAGCTACCCCGTGGTCTACACCTACTCCCTGGCGCTGCCCGCCACCTGCAACTCCCTCATCAACCCCATCATCTACGCCTTCAGAAACCCAGACATCCAGAAGTCGCTCTGGCTGGCCTGCTGCGGGTGCATCCCTTCCACGTTCTCCTCCAGACCAAGGACATCCAGCGATGTGTGAGGACTGAGCACGGAGCGAGACGCACTCCCTTGCTCTCCTCCTCCTCCTCCTTTTCCCCTCCGTCGTTATTGTTTCCTATCCGGAGGAGCCCCCCCGGCAGCACATCTCGTTCCATGGAAAAATGGCCAAAAAGAGAAAAAAGGAAAAGGGAAAAAGAAGGGGGAAAGAAAGAGAGAGAGTAGAATGATAATGGTTTCCTTTAGAAATGTTATTTTCTTACACATTTTATTTTTTATTTAAAAACACAAAACACCAAAAAAAAAAAAAAAGAAAAGAAAAAAAAAAAGGCTCTCCGTACGATGGCGTTTGTCTCCTCTCGGGGTAAGGAGCCAGGGGAGCAGGGGGCTTGCTGGCCCTGGCCGGGTGGCTTCCACCCCCCGGGGGCATGTCCCACAAGTGGCAGCCGCGGGGAAGGCCACAGGAGCTGGGGGGGGACACACACGTGTCGGGTCCCCCCATGGCGGGGCTGGTCCCCACGTGTGGGGTGATTGTGCGGGGTGGGCACCCCCATCCCCCTAAAATCAGGTCTTGCAATGCTATGCAATAAGGGGGGGGGGGGGACAGCTCCGGCTCGGCGGGGGGGCCCGGAGGGACACAGGGAGCCGGGGGGGTGTGGGGGGTGGAGGGGACCTGGGGGGGGACATGATGCCTCTCTGTTTCTATGCCGTTTGCGAAGCACTTTGAGAACCTGCGGGGCAAAAGGCACTTTAGGGTATGGCCATCATTTCGGGCTGTCACAGGGATGGGGGTCCCCAGGGAATCCATTGCCCCCCCCCAAAGAAAGCAAGGTGACTGCGGGCAGGGTGGGGGTTCACGGTGTGCAGGAGGTGAGGGCGGCCGGGGTGCCCCGCACCCCAAGGCTCTGGGGAGGCCGAGGAAGGGCTCTCCTGCCCGGTTTGGGGCCAGGGGGTGATGCTCTCCCCCGCTCACTGATCGTTTACATGGGGTGGGGTTTTCATCCAAAGAGGGGTCCGGGCTTGCTGGGGTCCCCTAGAGGGAAGCCTCTGTCATCACATGTGTTATTTCGGATGCTACCAGTTTAACTTGCTTCATTAGAGAAGCTACGGTACCCTCACATTCCTCTACTGCATCGTGCGCTTTGTGGCGTTAGTGAGACCATGATGAAGTGTCCTTTATGTTGTGTTTTCTTTTGGCCCAGAGTGGACTAGTGGGTTCCCTTAAAATCAAGCAAGAAACCAAGGAACATTGAGAGAGATGGCAGGGCTTGGGGTGAAACAGCTAGGGTGGCTCAGGGCAGAGGTGGTGGGTGCTGCTCTGGGGCCCGGCATGGGAAGAGCTCAGTGGTTGCAGCAGGAGACCCCCCCGCCAGCTGAGCCTGGTGTCCCAAACACGTTGGTCTCCTTTAGAGAAAGACACTGTGACCTCCAGCATCCAAAATGCTGCACCACGGGCAAAACAGCCGAAGGTTCCTATCAACACAATCCAACGGCACCAAACCATAGCATGTGTACACCGTAGTTTCGTGGGAGACAGAAATGTTCTTGCTTTGTGAGGCTGTAGTGGGTACGAAGCCACTTTATGGCTGGATGCAGGCACAACTGTACGTTCTCTCTGGATCCGTGCAATGAATTTCTCGCTCCTCCGAGCTAAGTGGACATGAGAAAGCTATGAACCTCCAAAGTGTGCCTGGGGCTTGGACTTATTGTCTGCCTTTGAAAGGTGGCCAGTCTCTCATTTTTTTTTTCATTTCCTTTCTCTTTTGAATACCTTGGGCAAGGGGCAGTAGGCGCAATGTTGAATCAGCATACATTTAAAAGTAAATATATATATAAGAAAGAGTAACATATAGATAAACACTTTTCTCTGCTCATTTTATTTCTTGTTTCTGTAAGTGCAGCCAAGTCCCTGCAGTTCCTCAGTGTGAAAACTCAAGACAGAGTTAGTTTAAACCATTTTTGAAACTGTGACCATTTTGAAATGTTTTTATACAACCCAATCTAGAAGTCAGTATGTTTCTCTGGGCAGCTCATTTTGTATCTTTAAATGAAATGTGGATTAACTGATCAGCTCTAGAGAAACCTTGACATGAAAAAAGTTGCATTTTCTTGCCTTTCCAGTCAATTCCCTGTTGTTGAAGGTGTTGGTTTTAACAATGTTCTTTTTAGAGTTTAATTGTATACTTGAAACTTGTCTCGGTTCGAGGGACCCATTGATCAGCTTTGACAAAGGCATACAAGGGTCAATGGAAAATTGGCAGTAGGGGAAAGATTTGGGACGTGAGGAGCTAACGCCGAGGATACAGTCCCTACCAGACAGGTCAGAGAGGAGGCGGAGATGTCCTCGCTGAAATGCTTGGTACTCGCCCAAACACATTTACAGCAACTTTGTGGACGGCAAACTCTGCTGCCTAAATTCTGGTCCTTGTACTAAAGAGACTTTTATTCTGCTGCACTAATCCAACTCACAGGCAGTATCACGATGTGGCGCAAGTATATTGTATGCTCAGATTTAGTATAAAATGCCGATCGAATTTTTTTTCAAGTGATGGTCTAGGACCTCTGTCTTGGAGACTGTTAAAGGTGGCCATGGAAGTCATTAAAAACACTTGATTGGCTTCAGGAAAAGTCTCAAGAAATCTCCTCTAAAGAACATTTTGATAAATTGGCATTTTTGCAGTCTTTCCACAAAATAAAAATAAATGCATTTTTTAGGTGTTTTTTCCTCTGCTGTTTTCCCTTTCCTTTCTTATCAGTGGGAAGAGGGAGAAACAAGGAGAAGCGAGGAAGAAGATAAACGGGTATGAGTTCACCTGCCATGCATTGCGGAGATCTCTGACCATTTTACCACACCTATGCTTTGGTGGTTTTTTTCCCTTAAAGAAAATCTTTCACTGGAAGAAGTTTTGAGTGACAATGTTGGACATCAGTGATGACGTTGGATGTTGGAGCCTCCTTATGCTGGACATCAGGAGAGCTAATTTAAAACCTTAAAATGCTTGCCAAGTTAGTGATGCTGTGTGCAGGGTGGGAATGCCCTGGTGTCCTTCAGTGCTGGCTTTGGGACTTGTTTAGTAGAGAATGCAGGGCCTGATTTTGGATGAGGTCATGTTGCCATAAACAAGGAGCAGCTCCCGTGAATGTAACGGTATCACATGCGGATGGGGGACCATAAGAGGAGCACTGGAAACCAGAAAGGGTTTTCCAGCACAGTGAATCCTCTGTGGATCCAAAACATCTGGAAACATGGTGAAAAGGGCCAAGCAGCCGCTGTCTAGCTCCTGGGCATCATGAGAAGGACACGGAGCAACCGGGGTACGGCCCCTCGTTCTCCATTTTCTGGTATTCAAGGGACTGGTGAGCCTCCTCCAGCTGGGATTCTTATGTTGCAAGTCATTGGAAAAGTTGAGGTCTATAAAAGCCTATATATTTAATATTTTTATATATTTAATTATTGTGCTTTTCAGATGAGATACAAGGGGGCAGTGGTAGTTCTGCAAAGCACAAGGTCTTCTGCTGGTGGAAATTTGCAGGTGTCCTTCGATCTCCACGGAGCCTCTGTGGCCACTCCAGGAGGAAACAGGACCTGCTTGGAGAGGGCTGGTTGGCGTTTAGTTGGGAAGACCTCCGTGTCCTCACCCTGGCGAACGGCCCAGATCTTGCCATTCTACCTTCAAAAACTGAGCTTTCCAAATAGCTTTTGATAAAAGACGAAGGGGCCAGAGCCTGGCCCCGCTTACACTCACATCACTTCTTGACCCTACAGGAGCTGGCCTAGATTTACAGCAGCAGAAACAAGCAGCAAACTGGTCCTGAGCATGACACGAGGTATCTAACCAGCCCCAAGCCTACGGCCGAGATCAGCGTAGCCAGGGAAATGAATCCGCTGCTTATTTGGCTGATCTATTTACAGGTTTCTGCTTGCCTTTGGCTTTTCTACCATGAGTTGGTAGTAAGCAGAATCTAGGTATGAAATGCTTTCTGTGTCGGTGGTTGGCTGTTTTAGTCGTGGGGATGAGGAAAGGGTGAGGAGGAGAAAGAAAGAGAAAAGATTCCTCGAATATACTGTGAAAAGGCCAGGGACACCGTCGGGTGGGACGTAACCGCAGCTGCACGAACGCCCTGAGTTTCGTGGAGATGTGCTAGGGGTGGGTGCGAGCTGGTGCGTTTACAACAAGCCCTTGTCCCTGTCCCAGCGTGTTTCAACTGAGAAATTAAAAAAAAAAGCTAATAAAATGTATAAACTCTACCAACAAAGTTGGTTAGGTTTTTTTTCCTTTCCATTTTGTTCAGTTTGGGACTTTGAGCAGTGAAAATGTCTCTTTTTAGCCAACTTCATTTCAGTAACCAGCAGTAAATATCTCAAGGATCTCAGTCCTGATGTGGCAGCCACAATTTGTTCGTCTCAAACAAAGAGTTTTCATTGAACTTTGAATAAAACCCCAAGAAACCATTACTGTTCTCAGCAGGTGACAAAGTACCTCTTTCTTGTAGAAGCATCAAATTTGAGGTGGGAAGGTCTTTAAAAAGCCATTGATCTTGGTAATCACTTGTGTTGATGTGTATTGACCAGCATCGACAACTCACTTAATTGTTAACAATTAATTAGCAGTTCGCTTTTAATTGTCAGGAATAACTGTTCTACGCGCGTGGTATTTCCTTGTAACTCCCTTCGGTTACGCACAACCTTTTCTCTCGGTGAGGCGGTCACGCTGCTGTACAGCTGACGGCTTCACTTGTACCATTTGCACCTTTTCTGTTCAAAATGCAGCTGCCTACTGCAAAATCCCCCGCGAGCCGCCCTTCCCGCTGTCCCTGCAACCCCGGGAAGGGAGCTCTCCCGTTCCTGTTGGAGAACTCTGCAATACAGAGCGTTACACAGATAAAATGGATTTTCAGTAGAGAAGACCCAAATCAGAACAGATGGTCCAAAGCTCTTTTGCCCCTGACTTTGAGGGATGTGCATAAATCGCCTCCAGCTCCAAGGGTAATAATTGCCTTCACAAATTCTGCTCGATGTCAAGCGTAATTGTGTCTAAACCAAAGTTATTCCTTCGCGATTTGAGCACGCTGCCGCGGGCGGGACGCTGGATGCCTGACAGCATCAACAGACACCGAAATCACAAGCACAGGTTTATGACCTTATTGCAGGACCTGGGAGGTGGAAAACATCTGGCTTGTCCCAGGAAAAGCTCTTTTCCAACTGGGCGGTATCTGGCTAGGGATGAGGGGTAGTGCTGGCCACTGCTGGCAAAGCAGGCGTCCTTTCCAGTCTGCTGCAGCCTGGCCTCTTGGGTCTGCCTTGCCTTTCCTCTGCACCGTGTAGAGAGTGGTAAGGGCTGGGCTCGTTTCTGCTGCCCCTTGTGAGCAGGTCAGGATCAGGCCCCAGGCAGGATAAAGAGCATCCTCCTTAGAGGGCGAATCCTCTAGCTGGGAGCGGGGGATGAGTTTCTGGTGGCAAAGCTCAGCAAGAGACTCAGCCAGGCTGGGGTGGCCCAGGGCCAGATCCTGCTCTGCGCTGGCCCTCCTGAGGCTCTGAAACCCAGATCAGCCTGGCCAGGCTTCGGGCCGTGTCCGTCTTCAGCAGCGCAGATGGGCAGCGTGGGAGTCAATCGTCCCCCTTCCCAATCCTGCCTCCCGTCCTATCTGCTTCCCCAGGAACGAGGCCATTTCACAGCAATCAGGACAGCAACTTATTTTGATGTAGGTGTTTTCATTAGCCTTTTAACTTGACGGGGAAAGTTGATCTCAAAGAAAAATGTACAGTTATCATTCAATTACGGTTAAATCAAGCCCCTTCAATGCACTTTATGAACGAGTGAAAACAAATCAATGCTGTTATTGCACTGTATCTCTATTGTGTATAATATTATACATTCATCTGTAAGAGTAATTTATTTTTATTACTGTAAATAAAACTGTTAAAGTGATTTGTCAAGAGGATATCCAAAAATAGGGGGGGTAAAATTAAAACGTTTGAAGATCTGGGCTCCTGTCCCAGGTATGTGCCACACTGTGCGTGTCTGTGTTTTTATTTCCGCTGAAGCAAGTCCAGTGCAGGTTTCTGCTTTCCCTCACCCAGGGGCTGTGTTTCCACGTGGACGGCGATGAGCTGGTTGAGGGTAAGAACTGCTCGAGACATTGATCGTACGGGCTGGGAAGGAACGGCTCCTGCCGCTCGGAGCCTCCACGCAAAAGGATGGAGACTTTTCCATCAGCAAGCCATCCGCTCATTACCCAGGCGGTCAGGGATTAAATACCCATGGGAATGTATTGATCTTTGAGAGCTGGTTTCTCCAAAGGAAGGGTGAGAGAGAGGTCACGGCTTTCGGCTGCTGCCTCTGTGCCCTGGCCTCTAATAGAGGAGGGAGCATCCCAGGGCTGATAACCCACAAAGGGACCCAGCGAGGGCAAGCTGACAAAAAGCCGAACCCAAATCTACTTTAACCTCTTAAAATCTTTATTGTTTTGTTTTTTTTTTTTTAATTAGCACATGCATAAAGTGTCAACAGTTTGGGATTAAGATGACATTTTTTGAACAAATGTAGTTACAAGCGGTGCTTCGGATCGTTCCAGGTTTCCTCTCTACACTGTACAGAAGAAAGCTCGTGTTGCGACCAGCGTAGTCCCTACCTTTCCATCATCGTGTCACGACAGGCAGAACCCACAACACTGGGGAGAAATACACTTGTTCACACGTAGCAACTGGGTACGGTAGATAGATACAAGCAGCAACATCTACTCACCTATTGACTAAGTGCACATGGTTAAAAGACCCCATTAGACAGTGAACATCTCCTTCTTTTTTAATGTCAGCTATATAATAATGGAAATCAAATTATGGCCTGTAACGGGTGACCCTCCCATGGGAAGAGACGCCTGTCTCCCGTCACCTGCTTCTATCAAACGGCAAGTCAAAGGAAATACGGGTAATACTTCCGCCGGTGTTAAAAAATGAGCCTTTTGCAGGAGCATCGGGGCAGCCCCACGGATGCTCAGCACCCCAGGAAGCCAACCGCAAGGTGCCACCAGGCTGGCACCTCGCTGTCCCCATCGTGCCACCCCTGCAAAGCTGGAGCCAACCTCCGTAAAGACCGGCCCCAGCCCTGGCTCCAGGCTGTACGTGTGAACGGCTGGTGCCAAAAGGGGAGAAAACTGCTTTTAAAATGCTCGGCTCAAGCTGGCCGCTCACAGATGCTCTATTTTAGGAGAATCGCTTGCCCCAGTGCTCCGGGAGGTCTTCCTGGCTCGTAGCTGCTGAATTTGGGTAGTGCAGAGGGGTTTTTGGGGTGTCTGAGGAGCTCCCAGCCCAGCCTGGTCTAGCCTTGATCCCCAGGGCTGCCGGGTGCAGGGCACAGGAGATGATCCCCACCTGCCTTCAATGCCCCCCAAAATAACGCTGCTGCAGCGCCTGGCCTCACCCAGAGGTGCTTGTGCTCCTACTCCCTCTGAAGGCGACGGAAACCTGGCAGCGAGATGGCTCCTGTCCTGCCGCAGCAGCTGGCATTGCCCCATGGCCCTGGGCTGGGGCAGGAGGAGGAGGAGGAGGAGGAAGGCTCTCCAGCCTGAATGCTTGTCCCACGGCGGCAGCAATGCACATACCCTGGAGCAAACCCACCAGCACGTGTATGTCCCACAGCAAAGCGGTGACAGGGTTTGTCCCCTCCCTGCACGTCCACCGTGTCCTCTCGGGGACCGTCCCCGTACCAAAGGTGCAATGTTTGCACGTGTACCCAGAGACGTGTGGTTGCCGGAGCAGGTTTTCCTTGGGTTGGCCAAAATCAGAGTAAAAGCTGCTTCCAAAACTACCCCTGCGCAGCTGCGGGTGTAACAGCCCGTGCGCGAGGAAGGAGGAATCCCAGCGGATACCTCGGGGTCTGGGCAGGTCCAGGTTTCCACCCAGGTGAGGACAGGCTGAGCATCAGAAATGCTTGCAAACACCCTGCCCTCCCCCAGCTCGGCCAGCCCACCCGCCCCGTGAAGCCCCGCGCTCCTCGGCAACACAAGGGGGACCTCCAGAAAAGGCACTTGTGTCAGAAAGGAGCTGCCCTGCTCCCGCCGCCCCGCTGCTCTCCCGACGGGAACACCGGACCCCAGCCCCACGCGTGACACGGCGCAGCCGAACGCGGAGGGGAGGAAAACGCCGGCGACGCTTCGGCATCAACCCCAACTCACGCCGAGGATATCCCGTTTCAGACTCGCCGGGCAAGTCAAGCGGCCCCAAAATGAAGGAATTCTATTAAGATGGGGAACCATCAGCCCCAAAACGCTCCTAAAAATGCATTTCGGAGAAAAAGGTTTCTTTTTGGTGGGGATTTTCTTTCTTTTTCCTAATCTGCTCTGATCTGAGATGAAAGGCACCCCAAAGAGAGGCCCCATTTGTGGAAAACTGGCCAGAACTAAAGGTAGACCTGAAACATCTCAGTGTAAAAATAACTGTGGTGGTGGTGGTGGTGGTGAGGGGGGGTGTTGGTGCTCGTAACGGTAGGATTTTTGGAGACCTGGCAGGACTGGGCCAAAGATGTGCCTGCTGCCAGCGGGAAATCAGCAGCTCCTCAACGTGCATCACAGTGACGTCACCACGTCCACTCTGTTTCTACTGCAAGATTTTTATGGTTTTTTTCATGGCAAGAAGTGACTTTCTATGGAGTAAGTGTTCCCAGCTGAGGCATCAGGCATACACAAGCACTGGTAACAGGTGAAAATCAATGGGATTTGGGACACTTGAGCTGGGGTGGGGCCTTCAGGGACAAAAACACCTCCTACGGTGATAGGAGACCCATCTCCTTGCTGCCCTGTGGGCTGATAGGCTGCTTGCTCTGTTCTGAAACACTGGTTTCTTAGGAACTGATTTTTGAAGGTGGTTATGGTGACAACTGCTCTGTTTTTTGGTGGCTGGGAAGCAACATTGGGTCTGACTTTCCCTCAAGGTCCAGGGGAAGGAGACGGAACAGATTTTCCTTCTGGAAATCACATGTGAGTTGTTTGTTTGGTTTTTAGGGTTTTTTTTGGGGGGGTGGTTGTTCATTTTTAGACTCCTCAGATCAAAGAATAACTTTTAAATTGTTCACCTCAATGCACCAGCATGGCTTAGACACTGCAGTCTGTGGACCACGAATGGTCTGGAGGAGCAGGTTGCTGGAGCTGCTGCCTTCTAACTATTGAAATACAGCGGTAACAGCTACGCACCCTGGGTTTCTGCGGTCAGTTCACACCCTTCCCCCTCAGATGTTTGTTCTGCAGTACATGTTATCTTTATCGTATTTGAGGATCAACACCAAAATTGGAAAAGGGACAACAAAGCTCAGGGAAAACGCAAGCAGGCTGCCCTGGCTGATGGGCAACGCTTCGGGGCTGTAACCTGCTGGGACAGATCCACAAGCACCAGTGCTGCGAGCCTGAAGGAGGGGATGGAGCAGAACCATGAACAGGCCAAGTTGGAAGAGACACCCTGTGGGCACCTCCACCATCCCCTGGCCCAACACGGGGTCATGGACAGTGCTCCTCCCTGGTGTTTGCCTACCGACTTCTCAAAGGTAGAGCCTCTGCAACCTGTTTCAGAGTTTCTCCACCCTTACCTTGAGAAAGCTTTCCCCGAGATCTGATTCAACTCCTTTCTGCCACAACTCAATCCCATGCCTTGCGCTTTAGTCCAACACGTGCATGGAGAACAGGTTTATTCTTCCCGCTGCCCTTCGTGGCTTTGCACAGGGTTTTACCTACCTGAGGTTTTTTCCTGTACAGACCATAACCAACCTAAAATGCCAGGCTATTTTCTTTCTATTTTGTTTCCTCCTCTCTGCACTCTAATACTTTCTATACACCTAAGTGCTAGAACTACCATTGGGCTGAACGTCCCCCAGGGCCAACCCAGACCCCTGGCATTGCCACCATGGGAAAGGTGTGCAGGGAAAGGCTCGTTTCACGCACACTTGGGCTCACAAGCCCCCAAACACAATGACCAAGAGCAGATTTAAGCTTGTTCCTGCTAAGAGTAAAAGACTACAGAGGGACCTCTGGGTGCTGCCCTGAAGGTGGCACCTATGGGAAGGTATCTATTAGGAGAGATGCCCATGGGAGGGCGAAGCATCAGTGATCTACCATCATGTAGCGCTATGGAGATGTCTGTGGCCTCAGGGCCCTGTACCAATGTAAGACAGACATTAATATTAATAATGTCACATCAACATTGCCTTCAGGGGACACGGTGGCCAAGCACGTCACATCCAGGTCTTGCCTGGGGATTTCCTGCAGCGAGAGCCCATCCCTTGCTGCAGGCTCTGCCTCAGCCTAGTGACAACACCAGGATGGTATTTCCTTTGGGAACATCCCGGTGTCCTCCTCCCACCCTGCCTGTGGGCGCAGTACTCAAGGCTTTGGGGCAAACCCCTCACTGATGTCCTTGACTGTGTGGTTTTTTTCCTATCCCTCCCCCAGCAAAATGCAGGCACAATTCTCACCTGGAGAAAGCAGAGCTTGAGCGAGTGATCCTAGAAAACCTGGAGTTTGTTAAAAAAACCCTTCAACCGTCCAAAAGATTGAAATACTTCAAAGTCTAGGCTTGGGTATAAGTGCCTGGCGGAGGACGCTTTCTATGAGCTAGGAGGGCATCGCATGAATTGCATGGGCAGCTCCAAGTGTTGGCAGGTAGCCGCAACGATGCGCCTGGCCACGTTTCCTATCGCATGCGTGGACATCCCAGAGGAGCATAGCCCTGCGTGACATGTGGGGACCACCCAGAGGGCATGGCGACCCATTCAGAGACAAAACCAGCATGTCTTGGTGCTCCTGGACTTTGCTCAGGCACTTTTGCGTGGGGATAGCGGAGGGGCAGGAGACCCCCACCGCTGCCATCAGTGGGGGGATGCAGTCGTGGTGCTGGTCACAGGGTCACCTAAGGAAGGGACAACAGTCCTCAAGGTGCTGCTGCCCAGTTGAGGGTAAATTCATGGGTGAGCGAGTATTTGAGGCTTCTAAAGTGCAGTGCAGGTTATATGGTCTTTGCTGTAAACTGTAAACTCCTCAGGACACAGTCCTTGCCCTTACTTTTATTTTTTTATCTGTAAAGTGACACGCCAGCTGAGAAAACCTTACCCCTAAATAACAACTACTACTACAGGAAAACAAGAATCATGGTGAAAGGAACAGCCTATGCTCCCCTTGCCAGCATCCCCTGATGGGGAGCACTTCCCATGGCCATCCATGGGCCAGCCACAAGGAAACGGCATGGTTCTCCTGCCAGCCGTGTACCTCCGGAAAGCACCCTCCAAAATACCACCTCCAGTGCTACAACCTGCCTCCCTCCAAGCGAAACTTCCACTTATCATTAAAGCTGAGGTGTTAGTTCAGGCTCTGTTCCCAGGGGAGTCTTCTGTTCAGGCTGTTGGATGTCTTGAAAGGGAGATAGAGATGGAAATATTGCTGGGAGGAAATTTGAGGGCTCTTACATGAAGGGAGCTCTCTGGAGAAGCTGTGTTCAGCCTTACATTTGTCACCAGAATAAAACCTTCCTGGGATAAAATAGCTGCAAAAGCAGGAGCTCTTGTAGGGTGTGAAGCTCACTCCTCCCTAGGTCTCTGCCCAGGGTGGAAAGTTAGAAGCTATGCAATCCCTTCTTCCTTCAAGACACTAATACTCTAAGGACCACCAGCATCAACAGCCAGCTCCAATTTGCACTCAAAATCAAGGAGGCACTGAGCGTGCAATGCCAGGGGGTGAACACTGCTAGACTTCCACCAACCTTCAGGAAACTTGAGCAAGACCGGACTTCACACCTGATGTAGCCTTCACAGGCAATGACTGGTGTACCATGGGCACGGTGGTCCCCATAATGTTCCTTTTCAGGTCAATCAGAAATGTCCAAGAGGTTCCTGATGGACCTCAAGGACTATAGCCTTCCGTTAATATCTCTAAGCAGAACCCAACTGGCTTATTTACTCTTCTGCTGACTCCGGCCCAATTCATTTGTATGCACGCAGAATATACTTCCCCCTGTTGGCAGTCATATTTATTACTTTTAATCTACGCCCATAAATTGGCAAGTAGGAGAAAGCAGATAAAATGGAAAGAGGAACTCTCGGGAGATCGGTTGGGCTCATTAAACGTTTGGCACTCTGTGATTATCTGTTGGCAATGAAATGCCACTGCTATATTTTAACATGGAACATGATACCTTAATGTCCAGGAGAATCTCCTCAGCCCACTTCTGGTACACTTGAGAGAGGAGAAATTCAATCATCTGTGACCTGGATTGTATTTTTAATGGCTGCCAAGCTAGATAAAATATTTAAATATTCACTTTTATATCAGCCCACATGGGGATTTGAGCATTTCAGGTTGCGTAACGCAGCATGGCCTACTTTTGGAAGAGTAGACGGAAATAGGCACATATGTACAAAATATTGAGTATGCAGCATATGGGTCAGACAGCCGGTGTTAATTAGTATGGCGCAACCAATTCCAGCAGAGCTGACCCAGCCCAGACCAACCAAGGAGTCGGTGTCACTTGTGTTGGCTTTCATAGGTCATCTGGGAAAAAAAACAGATGAATGCACCTAAAATAAGGATGGTCATCCTCAAAGGTGGCTGAGTCCCTCAAGCAAAGGCCAAAGGCACTGAGGGTGTTGGCATGAGACTGGGGCTCGGTGCCACCATGTGCTTGCCTGCCTCATGGCACTGCCAGGAGACAGTTGGGAAGAGCAAGGTGCGCCACGATCAGACCAGAAATGGGTGTCTACAGCCCACACTGACTATACAGGTTACTTCTCCACCAGCTACACAAGAAACCTGAGCAATGAGCTCCGATGTAGACATCTCACTGGGGAGAGGCTACCTGTGGATCAGCCCCATCCGTGGTATCAAGAGAGCTTCAGTGGAGCTGAGGCAGTTCAGATCCCTGGAAGAGCTGGATCATGATGTCTTCAAGCAATGGGCAATGCCAGGAGGTTATGGTCCTGCTGACTTGCTTTGGACTTGAGCATGTGAAAGGGGCTTGTGATATCAGGGGCTGGGAATTTCCTTAAGCAGAATACAAATGGTGAGGATGTGCTGGGATGTCCAAAGAGGAGAGGATGGTGTAAGAACATAAAAGCACAAGGAAACGAGGGTGAGCCTCGCTCCCTGCACCCCTGAGGCTCCTAGCTGCGCATCCGCTCTGCAGATGTGACCTGCGCACAGGGCAGGCAAGGCTTGGATTACGTGACTGTCGAGCACTTTGCCATGCAACGGCGTTGACCCTGGTAGTAGCACGGGTTGACTGACTGCTGCCAATTCCAAGCATAGCGAAGTCGCTGTGAGGTGACAGGGAGGTGGGAGGCTCCAGGGACAATCCTGACTCACCACGTGCCAATGGAGTCCTACCAGAATTATCACAGTTTCACGTGACACGCATAATGCAACTACTGCATGAAAAGAAGGGACCCAGTCTTTTAGGGGCACTCTGCTCCTCTCCAGTTCCCACCAGGATCAGCTCAGCTTCCCAGAACTGGGGCAGTCACAGACCTGAGGGACGAGCCAGCCCCGCATGTCCCAGAGCCCCTTCCCTGCCTTCACGTGCTGGTGGGACTCCCCGGCTCTGCAGCCCTTTGACCACCGAAAGAGGTAACGGCAGCTCCGACAGCCCTCTGCTATTCTTTCTCACGAGGGGTTGTTACTCTTTCTAAATTATCCACACAAACCCAATTTCTCTTCACATACAAACAGTATCACGATTGCATCTATATTAATAACACTCCACAATAAATACTACCAGGTGACTCTTAAATGTTACTCTGAATTTTCACAAGACTCTTCTGAACTTGCTCCAGGTCAAACCCCAGCTGCCTTGCCTAGGAAAGCCCGTCGCGGGCATCGCAGGGGCTCTCTGCCTGGCCAGAGACGCCAGGCTTGGGCCGAAAGCCTTTGCAGCCAGTTCTCTGCATCTCAGAGGGTCAACATCAGAAGTGAAAGCTCCTGGTGAATGCCCAGCGTCAGGAATTTCCTGGTCACCCGCAGGACACCATGTCTCCCTGCCTCCTCTGGTCAGTCCTGTTGCCTTGGGTTTGGCAGATGAGCTATTCCGTGCGTCCTACGGCTCTGCTGCTCTCGCCTGCCCTGCCCACAGCAGGAGCTCGGTGAAACGGGAGGCACGGAGCCTCCCTGCCAGCCTCCCGGGATCTGGGATGGATCCATACAGCTAATCCCATACTGCTGGGTCTTCCTGGCGCCGGGAGAGGCTGCCCCTCGCCAGGCAGAGCGGGACGAGCGCCCGAGCAGTTTAAATGGCATCAGCACTGCCGAGATGGGGAATTCTGGGGTTAAATCCGAGGATTTTATTTGCAGTTCCTGCTCTGACAGTCAGCCCTGCTGAAGTCAAGGGGACCTTTCCCTAAGGAAAGGGGGGCCAAACCCGGGGACATGGCCCACGGCCGGGCACTCCCCCCAACCACCCTTGCCTTCTCCCATATCGACGCTGCTCCTCCATTCGAGCCCCCCACTCATCCCCACAGCTCGCAGCCCAGTGCGGAGATGCGGGATGTGTCACATCGGAGGGACAAGAGGTCACCCGGCGTCAGTCAGGAGAAGGGAGGGCTCAGCAGCGGGGCAGGGGGCTCATCGCATCTTGCCGTGAAGGGTTTCTCACCAGGAGGAAAAGGAGCAGATACTTGGGGCATCCTTCAGCGTTAGCATTCCTCAGGGTGAATTTAAGCATCAGCCTTGGAGCCTTTTGGGTCCCAGCCATATCCTCCCACCTCCTTTACAGGTCTGGTCACTCCTAGGTAGTCAAAATACTACTTTTGTAGCCATCACATAGGCGGCTACTGGGAGAGCTGGGGAGGTGGGCTCAGAGCCCAGCTTCTCCCCAGAAGAGATGCAGCATGGGGGCCCAGTTTTCCCCCATTCAGGGACTCGTGGTATATGGAAACACAAGAGAGGACCTCGGGACACCATGTTGGGCAAGTCCATGGCTGGTCCTAGCCCCTTTTCTGCTGGTGGGGAACCTCTCCCAGCTCTCCGCAGGCTCTTACTCCCGACTGTGATATTTTCAGTATTCCCCTCCCCTCCGCTCTGCCTTCCCGTGCCTCCTCCCTTCGTAGCTGTGTGAAAAGCCTTCGATGAATCACGCTCTATTTTGACGAGCAAACTGGTATTTTCAGCGCCGTGGCAGGGGCCCAGCTCTCCAGGCTCCCCCACCAGTGCCCACCTGTGGGCTAAGAGACAGGGCAGGATCAGGCCGGGGGGGATTAGCGCCTGGGTCCCAGCTGATCTCAATTGTACGGGCGCAGTCTGTGGGGCTGCAAAGTGCAAGTTGAGAGTTTAGCTAAAAGCAGCATTTTGTCTAATTAATTTTTTTTTTCGAATAACACTGAAATGGTGTAGCGCTAAGGCCAAGGAGAGTTGGGTTTGGGGAAGCTCCTGGACACCTCTGCTCCCTTGCCGGCAGCCCCTTTCCCCCCGAGGACAGCAGACATTGCACCTTTCAAAGCCTGGACAAGCGCTGTGTCTCCCCACCAGCTGCACGAGCCTTGCCTTCACGCTTTTCTCCCAAAAAATGGTCCGAAGGATGGAAACGGGCTCAGGTCACCAACGCCTTGGTCTTCTCCAGGGAGCGACAGCACGATGGTGACCATCCCTACGCAACTGCCACAAAACGCAGTGCATCGCTCTACGGGGAAGGAGGCTCCTGCCCACACGCAGCCTTTGGAGCTGCCCAATCCTACAAACGCAGGCAGCAGAGCATCCCCAAACCCAGCGCAGGGTCATCCCTGCACGCCCCGTGGTGACACCAGCTGTGCAATCAGGCTTCTTCTCCAGGAGCTTCTCATTAACACGTTTAACATCTAGCTGAAAAAGCCTTACTGCCTCTGGGTTTCCCTTCTCTAGCAAAGCACGCTCAGGGTTGGTCTCTGGTCTTGCTCCAGGTGTAAATCTGGAGTAATCATATTAACCTGCCTTCAGAGCATTATTGAAGTCATTAAATGTGAAGGTGCTGCTAATTTCTGGTCTCACTGCCCCCGAGGCGTACCCTACCAGTGCTGCTGCTGCCCGAAGGGTTTTCAACATGGTGTAAAAGCAAAGCTCCTGAATGAGCGGGGCCGCCCGCGCCCGTTGGCATCGACGTTGGGGAAGGCGCCTATACACACCTGGGTCGGAGCCGGGGAGCTCCGCGCCAGCCCAGCCCCGGGGCCCCTCAGTCCGACCACTCGTTATCGTCTAGCTCGGAGTCGTCGTCGGACTCGCTGTACTCCACCGCGATCCGGCGGGACAGGATCGTCGCCACGTCGTTGCCCACGGGCTCTTTTTTGGCCTCTTGTTCCCATTGCTCCTGGACTTTCCGGAGTTGGATTCCTGCAGTAGGGAAGGGGGGAAGGCTTTAGGGGCAACATGCCCACGTGCAGCATCCCCCCAGTTAAAAGTATTTGCCCCCCTGCAAGAGGATGCACGCGATTATAAAGCTATATGAGACAATAATGCGATGCATGCGATTACAAAGCTACATAATAGAATAAAGCTCCTCCTCTGCTTCCACTCGACCTGAAGAGGTTGAACCTTCTTGAAGGTTAAATCTACCATTCAACCTGAAGATTTGCAGGAAGGGGAAACGGGAGAAGCCTTGGAGCACATCATCCGCTACAGCCTGGAAGGAGGCCACGCGAAGAGCCGCCAGTCATCCCTGTAGGACTCCGTCCCACCTCCGGCAATGATTTTCCCCCACCCCCCTCCAACCCCCTGCATTCCCTCCCCAGGTCCCACCTGGGTGCCACCATCTTCACGCATCACCTGGCCACCCAGAGCTCATCTTACACTCAGCGAAGCCAACGCCACCCAACTCTACGCCAAGAGGTATTTTGCCACCACAGTGACAGCGCTGGAGACCCGTCCCCCGCCTTCCCGCTGCCGCCACCCCCACCGCTCACCCCTGCGGATGGCTGCCAGCAGGTCGCTCCGGGCGTCGCTCATGGGCATCAGCGGGATCTGTGGCTTCCGGGGCTCCACAGCGGGGGCCGGCGGCGATGCCGAGTGCGCCGGCGAGGCGGCGATGGCGGGGGGCCCCGGCGGTGGCGGTGGGGGTGCCACCGGGGGTCCCATGGGGCCGGCCTGCGGCGGGGAAGCGGAGTAGGGGCCGGGAGGTGCGGGGGGCGGCGAGGGTGCGTAGGAGGGGGGGGCGGCCGAGCCGGGCGCCAGCGCGGGCGGAGCCGAGATGGGGCTGTCGAAGGCAGTCTGCGCGGAGGGGATGACGGGCGGCGGGGGCGGCGGGGCTGGCGGCACGAAGTACTCTGCCATTGGCACCGGCTGCGGGCTGCAACGGGAGGGCAAAGCCATGTCAGCGGCACGAGGAGTGACAGCACCCACCCCCCACCCTGGGCACCCACCACCCATCCTGGGCACCTACCACTCATCCCAGGCACCGACCGGCCAAGCTGTGGCTTGGTTTGCTCTGGACCCCCATGTAAGCTCTTTCCCCACGGAGATGGGGGGCTCTGCCAGCGGGATGGGCTATGGGGCACACGGTGGTGGGAAGGCCGCCAACATCCCAGGGGAAAACGGTCCCCTCCATCCACCTTGTCCCCTTATCTGGAATGAGGTTACCCCAAAAGTGCTCCTGACTGATTTGACCTCGGGTCTCACCAGCAGTTTCGGACCACGGTGGCCACAGAGGAGGGCTCTCCCCGCTACCACAGCACCGCCGTCAGCCCAGAAATGGGGTGGGAAGCCCCCCCGCCCAGACAAGCCCCCACCAAGCCCCCCTCTGACCAGGAGGGAAGAGGCAGGCTGAAGCCCTACCCGTAATCCTTGACCAAGTGAGGTCTCGGCCCGTTGAGGATAGCCTCGGGGGGCTGCGGCACGTGGGGCTGCTGGAGGCGGTTGAGGCTGTTCTGCCGGCTGCCCGCTGCCGGCGCCGGGCGGTAGACGTGCTCCTGGGGGGGGGCGGCCGCCAGCACCCCTTCCTTGTGCTCCGCCGGGGCCAGGTGGGACGCCGGGGCCAGCAGCTGCGCAGGGTGGTTGGGGCTCGCCGGGTACGAGTGGTCGGCCACGTCCGACGCGTAAGATCTACGGCACAGGAAAACCCAACGGTCGTACTCCTGGGAGGGGGGTCGGCTGGGTTGGGGGGGTCAGGGGGACAGGGGAGACAACGAAACAAAAAATGGCCACAAAAATATAGATGTACAAGAAAGCAGAGAGATGGGGGAGGGGAGGTGGACACCAATGGAGCTGAGCCAGTCTCTTCCCTTAGCTGCTAAATGGAAAGCGCTCCGAGTTTATGCCAACACCAAGGCTGCTCCTGAGGTCCCAGATGCAACCCCGGGGGCATCAGCTGTCCATGAAGCTACCACGGGTTTATGGCTTATCACCCCAACCCTGCTGCGGGCAGCACGTCCCCCCAAAGACGGAGAAGAAGAGAAAAGCAAAGCAGAGCCGGTGAGCTAAAGGCGTAGTAGGTAAAACCTGCCTATTGTCTGGGGACAGTGATCCTTCCGATGACGCCATGTGATAGGGAGATGGTGAGAACCTGTTATCGGGTCGGAATTCTTTATCATACGCCATCATGTTCCACTCCAGGCGCCGGTTGCGGGCTTTCCTCACTTTCTTCACCTCCCGGGTGGAGTCCTCCACCAGCCGCTGCTCCTGGGGACACACAAGTTGCGGCTCCATCTCCAGCCTGGCTCCTCCGGACTGTGAGCATCGAGATGCACCCACCGCAGCAGGGGGGAGCACACGGGGTGCACCAGGAAGGGGACCGACCCCCAGGTCCTGGGCAGCCCCAGTTCCAGCCCCCCCGGTGTCCCCCGCCTGCCCGTTACCTTCTGCCTGCGCTTCTCCTTTCTCTTATCTTCTGTCGCCTGCAACATTTTCTCCTTCCATAAGTTGAAGAAGTAGGAGGGGTCGGTGTAGAACTTGAGGCCGTCCTTTTTGTCATCCCTGGGGGGTTGGGGAGGGAGGAGAGGGGGTTATCAGCCACAGGATCCCCCTGAGCAGGGGGGTGTGGTACGATCATGGTCATAAGCTGTTACCCCACCATGAACGTGTCCAACACAGTGGCCACCACGGGCAGTACCACTCATCCCAAGTGCCCTATGCAACCACAGAAAACAGCCTCTCAGCCCTCGCAAAGCAGCAAACGGGGTGCACCCCCCGATGCCTCTCCTGGAAAGGGTCCCCCAGGACGCCCCGGGAGCCCCTCGGTCCCCCCAAGGAGCGATGCGCCAGCCGCCCTACCTGTAGGGCGTGAGGATGTTGAGCGGCGGGGGCTTGTCGCAGCGCTGGTACATCTCCATCACCGGGTTGGGGATGGAGTTGCGAGACACGACTTGCTGGTTCTGCACCGTGGAGCTCTTGAAGGCTTTCCGCATGTTGATGTCCTGCAGCGAAACTGGGGGCACGAGAAGGAGAGGAGATGCAGGGGTGGCCTCAGCCACCCCAAACCGGGCATGGCGGGTGGTCCAGCCCCGAGCACGCGTGTCCCACCCGCTCGCACCTGGCCGTCACCCCGAAATAGCCGCAGCCCCTCACCTTCCTCCACGGTGGAGTCCAGCTGCGTCACCTTGATGACCAGCAGGTCCACCCTCTCCTGCAGCGAGTTCATCCGCATGTAGAAACTGTTGGCTTCATTGAACAGCTCGCCGAAGATGTCCTCCGCGTGCCTGCCTGGCAGAGGGCAACAGGCGCCCGTCACGGGCAACAGCGGCCGGCAGGCAGCCCTCTCCCAGCCCGACCCCTGGACCGCACACCTCCCCGCCGGCTCCGTGGGGCTCTCTCCCCAGCTTTGATTTTTTGGGAGCTGAATTTCATCCTCTCTCAGGCCTGGCAAAGAGCTGTACGGAGGGAGGGGAGCACAAGCCACCTGCCCTTCTCCAGGCACGAGCATCCTTTTCAGCAAGAGCGGCACCCGTGGGAGGCACCAAACCATGGCTCACCCTAAAAAGCCTTTGGATCCCCCAAGGCAGATGCAACCAAAAAACTACCATCACCCCCGGCCATGCAGCAGCACCCGCAGAAACCCAGCCCTGAAGGTGGAAAAGGGAGAGCAGGGCAGCGGGGGGAGTGCTACAGCGGGGAGAAGCTGCGAATTTTTTCACTTTAGCAGTTATTTTCCTGGAGCACTCAGCGCATCGCTACGATAGCTCTTTATTAGGGCTATGATTATCACAGGTCTGAGCGGGGCGCCTGGCAGAGCACTGCTGACACCTGCAGGCTACAGCACCCAGCCCAGCCCAGCACCCAGCCCAGCCCAGCACCCAGCACCCAGCCCAGCCCAGCCCCCCAGCTTCTCGGGGCTTTCTCCAAAATCACATATCAAACGGCTCTCGAGATCAAGGCACTTTTGATATCTGCTCAGCCTGTCATCCGATTCGGCCGCTTGTATTTGACTTCCTTTTCCCCTGGATGAGGTAGCCATGGCCTGAGCACCCATGGGTGTTGCTCATGCAAGCCATCGCGCTTCCAGCAGCTCCCTAAATACAGGGTTTATTTTTCTGGGAGTATTTTAGAGAATAATCTAGTTCTAGAGGAGGGAAAAAGAGAGGGAGCCCTGAAGAGCCTGTGCTTCTCTATTTTAAGTCGATATTCAGCAGTGAAATAGGTTGCCCCTATTAAACCTTCCCACTGGCGTGTGCTGTGCTCTCGTCCTCCCCTTTTCTGCTGAAATCAGTCCCAGGGCAGGAAGACAGCTGAGGATTTAGACCTTTTATATAGACCTCTCTTTCACATAAAGCTCTAAGATTAAAAAGAATAGGTTGGGTTTTTTAATCTTCACCTGACCTTCCTATTTCTGGCCAAGTCGAGAAGCAAGGGGCTCGCAAAGGCTTTCCGTCCCCCACCGCACAGACCGGCTACGGGAGGAAAACAGGTCTTAAAAATGTCACCAAGTCCCCATCTTGGGCTTGGCCCTGAGCATCCTCCTTTTTTTATTAGCTGGATAATTCCCACTGAATTAGGGGTGGCTGCAGCCTGCACGGCTCTCACATAGCCCCCGTTTCTCTGTGATTGGAACTGGAGCAAGCGACCGCCGCATCCCACCAGCATCCCACCCACATCCCACCATCCCGTCCCACGCCGGGGTCGCTGAGCCGTGACTTACTGAGGCTGCCCAGCTGCTTGATGATGGCAGCCAGCGTGCTGTTGGTGACACACTCCAGTTCACTCGTCACCCCCTCGGGAAGAGCCCCCCGGCACAGGTGCCGTGGCTCAATATTCCTCTTCACCAGCGGCATGCTGCCGGCGAGCCCTCACGCCTCTCCTGGGCAAAGAAGAAAGAAAGAAAAAAAAGAAAAGACTCGGGTTTTGCCATTTGCCTATTTTTTCCCCCCATTCCCTCTGCTCTCTGCGCAGGGGACTCATCTTTTCCACACCAGGATATGGAGGACGCGGCCAGAAGTGAGCAAGCGCTTGTAATGCCATTATTTCCAGCTCAGTGCAAAGCTCTCTGGGATTTTATTCGTGCACGCACTACAGCGAGGAAAGCCACTGCGGCCAGCTCGCCCCTGCTCTCCGCAGCACCCCTGCGTGGTCCCCGCAGCACCCCTGCGTGGTCCCCGCAGCACCCCTGGGTGGTCCCTGCAGCACACCTGCGTGCCCCCTGCTCCGCCGCCATCCAGGGATGGTTCATTTTCTACGGGGCTCAAGGAGATGTAGGGAGATGCCCACACCCAACAGCCTCATCTCCCGCAAGAGCACCCATGGGAGCTGGCGACAAAGGACGAAGGACGGGCACAGTGGGGTGGGAGGGGGAGGCTGGGGGCAGGGCACCCCGCTGGTGTGAAGGACGAGTGGTGTAAAACCACTGAGAAAGGAGAAAAAAAAAAGGGAGCATTCATTAACCACGGTGGTGTCTCCTGGGGCTGGGACAGGCACAGAGCAGGCGGTGACCCTGCAGGGGTCTTACGTGACACGAGTGCATCGGGCCTCAGCTCCACTCCCAATGCAAAGGCAAACTGATGGCTTTAGCATTGAAATCGCTGTGAATTGGATCCTGGGCTGATAAGGACCGGAGAGCACGAACAGCCTTCCCAGATCTCGAATGCAGTGAGCTGAATCCCCCCGTTTCACATCCTGGGCACCCCCCATCCACCTCATATTTCACAAAACCCCGCTCTGCTTGGGCAGCGAAGGAAAACCAGCTTCCGAGCAGAGCCGTTAATAGCTGGGAGCGGAGCAGCCGTGTACCGACAACGCAGCCAGCAATTCTGACCATGAACAGAGCCAGAAATCTGCAGAGTTCACATTTTTTGGCCCCGGCAGCGTTAGACAGAACAGTTTCCTATTGATAGAACCCGGCCAGTGCTCCCGTCCCCCGGCCAGCACCGCCAGCTCCTCTGCAGTTTTCAAATGCAAATGCAAGCTCCCTCCATGAAAGAGCCCAAAACTTGTTTCTAAATCATTCATATCGAGCTTCCCAAAGGGCTGATTGTGCTCCCAGATCGGTGCGTACGGGGGTGAATGGCCGGGCTCCGCTCTGCCCCGGAGCAGTCGGGGTGCCGGGGCAAGGACCCCAGCCCTGAAGCCTCCTTAGGGTCGCGCGATGCTTCGGGCTCAGAGCAAACCATGTGTCCTCCGGTGCTTCCCAAAGTCACTGCACATGGACGGCAGGGCTGGTGTCCTCCCTGGCTTCCAAAACAACCAAGAGGCTTCTGCCAGCCGGTTATTTTTCGGCTGAGAAAACCATGACGGGGTTTGCAGGGGAGGCTCTGGATACCTGCTGATGGATGTCTGTCTGGCCACATACAACCCCCCCTTTCCGGGCATCCCCTGAACCCCCCGGGCTGTGTAAAGAGATCAGCAACGCTAGCAGCTTCACCCCAAGCTCCCTTTGAGCCGTTTTTATGTGTCACCCCAAAATCCGCACTAGAGGCTGAGCCCCGGCAGGTCCCCGTGGGGGGTTCCCCCCGAGCGGCGGCTGCAGGGCCGGGAGGGCGCGGGGCAGAGCGGCTAACGAGCTGCTTGGGCCCAGCAATTAGAAACAGGGAACAAAGAACCATTCTCGGCATCCGCCTGGGACACAGCCACCGGCACCCGGGGCTTTTTGTCCCCACGCAGGGGGCCCGGGAGGAATCGGGGCCACCCATACCTCCATCCCCCATGGGGACCCCAGAGGGGAATGAAGAAAAAAAGGATTTGAGGTCTGAAACTCTTCCCAGCAGGGACAGACTTGACGAGGGGTGGAAGGTGGGTATGTGGTCTGATAACAGCATTTGAGACCACGCCATGGGAGAGCATCCCTGGAGAAGAAAGATCCCTTTAATCTCCCCCCAAAAAGCCCTACCAAGACCCAGAGCTTGCAGCAGAAGAAACCAAGGAGGCGTTAGGGACACGTTTTTAGGCTCGGGTAGCCGGGACAGGCAATGTTAGCCAAGCCACGGGAGAAGCTGCTTTTTAACCTCCTCAATTAACGGCTGCTAACAGGAACACGGGGACACCGTCCCCTCCCGCGACAAGTGCCATCTCAACCTGCCGTAACGGCACCCCTCCTGCACCAGCGGCACCAAACCTCCCACTTCGGCGTTGAAAACCCAACTTCTGACCCAAAACCCGCGATCTCAAGGCCTGTCCCAACTCAGGGGACCAAAACACTGTGGGTGGTGACGGGCTACACGCGACACCAACTTAATTTCTGTCCTCGCAGGTGCCTCCTGCTCACATCTACCAAGAGGCTGCACACAAATCCTGAGCGCTGGCGGCTTGGCCCGAGCCCCAGCGAAGCGATGCTCAGTTATGCCCAGCGCTGCTCCTGCTCGTGCTGATATTTCGGGTAATTTCCAAGCTTTCGAGGGGGTGATTTTGGTGGCAGGTCCTCAGACCTTCAGGAAAGGGCTCCCAGGAGCAGGGGTCTGCCGGGCACGGAGGTGACTCCCTGGTGCAAGGGGGAGAAGCCCGAACATGGACAGAGTTAGGCGAAGAGCAATTCATCTTTTCTTCCTGCCCAGGGAAGTGGTGGAGTCACCATCCCTGGAGGTATTTAAAAGACGTGTAGATGAGGCCCTTAGGGACATGGTGTAGTGGGCATGGTGGTGTTGGGTTGACGGTTGGACACGATGATCTTAGAGGTCTTTTCCAACCTGTATGATTCTATGATTCTATGATTCTATATGGCCATACCGGACCCCACCTCAGTGCTCAGCACCGTGGGCCATCGCCAACGCACAGCGTGCAGCAGGCTTGGCAGCGACCGCTGTGGCTCCCCCAGTACAGCCCATCTGGGCATTGCCATGCAACCAGTAAAGCCACATCTGGGCAGCTGTGGGGCCAAACTGCCATCTTCCCATGGGCACTACTAGCCCTTGATGGCCCTAAGCAGCCTCACCTGTGACCCACACCCCCACCCGTGGGCCCAGGAGGTTATTTAAGCTCAGCTGGGATGCTAGTCCTGGCCTGAAGGATGCTGCTGGTCCCTAGCCCTGCTCCTGGCCATGTCCCGCTGGCCCTCACCCCTGCAAGCAGCTCCTGCCCCAGGTGAGTCCCTCGGGTGGGTGCTGGCACCGGGGGCAAGTTCTCGGTTTGGCACGATCTTCAGGGTGGGTGTTGGACCTGTGTCACAGCCTTGTCTTTGTCCCTGTCCTTTTGGCTCCTGCCGCCTGGTCACTTAGTTCTGGGTGCACTTGGGGCTGCCAGCAGACCCTGCTGCCTGCTCTGCCTGCTGTTCGCTGGCCCTGGGGGGGTGATGGAGAGCTCCTGGGCCAGGGCCACCCTGGGCTCCCACTCGCCTTCCCCCCGTGGCAGCGCCTGGCTCGCAGCCCTCGCTTAACGCGGTGACCTTGTCCTTGTGCCGCAAGAGCACAGCCAGGGCGGGAGCATCAGTGCTGTGGGGGGGAGACTTCATCCAGGGCAGGTGGGATGTCCCGCCTCGGCGTTCGCGCTCGGGTTGGACATCGGGAAGGGTTTTCCACCTTGCCAGGCTGCTCCAGGTTTGGTGGAAGGTGTCCGACCCTGGGCTCCGCTGCGAAATGCCCGCTCTGGTGCGGGGGGTGAGAAAAGGAGTTCCTAAAGCCCTCCCTTGGGATACGCGTCTCTATCCTCGCTGGCCATGGATGCTCGTAGGTGGGGATGGGTCTTCCCTTCCCGCCCTGCTCCCCTCTGACGGCGGCTCAGGAAACGTGCCAGCCCTTGAGGGTTTGGGTCTTTCTTTCCTCTCTAGCTAAGAGTGCATTAGGAGACACAGCCGATGGCTCCAAGCCCACGGGGAGACCCCGGCCACGGCCGGCAGCGCTGCCCTGCCTGGCTCCGCACGGCCCCTCCGGTCCCACCCTTCAGCTGCTTTGGGATAACGGTGTAAGCCCCGGTGATGCTTCATCTTCAAAGCCCCGCTCAGGTTTAGGTGGTTATATGGGCTTTTCCAACCACCCTCAGCAAGGTTTGCTTCTCTTATTTATTTCTCATGCGATGGTCCCAGTTTCTTTAGGCGCTGGCTGCTCCCGGCTGCGGGTACTCAAAGGCACAATCTCAAGCAGCCAAACCTTCCTGCGATGACCTGAGCCTTCCCGTTTCCCTGCACATCTACGGGGCGCGTTTGTAGGGTGAGCATCTCTTCTGCTGGGTCCGGGAACATCAGCCAGATTCTGGTATCGCTAACACGGACTAAAATCCATGAGGTTTTGTTGCCTCCTGAGTGGAAGTGAGGAGCCCTCCATGGGATAACGCCAGTGTCAGGTTGCATGAAGAGGAAAACGGGAGCCACAAACTCAGCAGGAATCTCCTGGAGGCGGAAGGCGGGAGGAGTGGGACCGGCCGGGGGCTTCCCGGGAGCCGCTGCCATGGTACAGGCACATTGCGGTGGCTCTCCCGTCACTCATCTTCTCTCCCCGACTGCTGAAAGAGTCGCTACCTCTGTATCTTGCTGTACTGGGCAATGCCACGGGTGAAAGGCAGCGGTGACAGACTCGCTGCTGCTGCTGGTCACTGGAAAGCGCCCGTTTCTCCACGGCGCGTAGCTGCTTCCTGGGGTAGCACGTTGCAGTTTCCATAACACATCTGTCAAACCTCCCGGGCGTCTCGCCGGGGCAGCGGCGCTGACCTCCCCGAGCTGCCTGTGCTCCGGGAGATGCATCGGGCTGCTCAGCCCAGTTCCCCGCCGTCGCTCTGTCTAGCGGGGGGCAGCTCACAGCCAGTGCATGGCACTGCGGGCCGCTCGCTTCTCCAGCCTGCAATGAGCCTCGGTGTTCCCCACGGCCGCAAATCCACCCCGACGCCTGCTGTGTCCTACCCAAGCTGGGCATCAGCTCGCAGAGGTGCAGCCTCCCACCTGCTTTCCAAACCAAGCAAAGGAGCTTGGAAGGGAACCGGTGTCCAGCTCACCGCTGCCTGAGCAAAGATCGGCTGAGATGCCCAGGCAGGGCAGGTGATGAGACCAGAAATGAGCTTTATCTTCTGCCCTAAGAAGCTAATTCCTCCCAAGGAACAATCAGCAAATTGACTGCAGCATCCCAAACCCCAGAGCTGCTGGTGCTGCTGAAGAGCAGCCCCTGCTTTCCCAGACCATGCAGGAGAAGAGCGCGGGAGGGCTGGACAACAAATGCTGCCCCAGACGACGACTGCCAGCCCCCCTCCCTGCAGAGCAGCCTGGCAGCGCGATGTGCAGACGCTGGCTCCCAGGTGACCCCTACAGCTGGTCCCTTCCAGATGTCAGCCTTCATCTCAGCAGCCATCACATCTGGCAGCTAAAGTCCTTGGGGACCGTTGGGGGCAGAAAAGCAGCTCTCGTTTTGTAAGAGGGTCCAAAAAAATGGACTTTCGTGTCCAGCCATTGCTCCTTATATTCTTTGCAATAGCTTTTCACGTACATAACTATCTCCTCCTCTCCACTGCGTCCCCAAACCCACTCGCCCTCCCCCACTGGGCAGGGATTGAGCTGTGATTTGCAAAGCCAAGCTGGATTCCTGCGGAGGGGTCCAAAGTGGCCTGAAGGATCATGCATGCTCTGGATGGTCCTGCAAGGAGGGACGGGTTGGGTGACAGCACGTTTCTCAGGTGCTGGCTAATCCCCAGGACAGGCTTTTGGTTTGGTAAGTGCCTGATACTTGCACTCTCAGCCCCAGTGCCCTGCTTCATATTGCAGGAGAGAGGAGCGAGAAGTCCCCGTGCTGTCACCCTCCTTCACTGGGCCAAGGTGGGACAGAAGGCAATTTTGAGGTTTGCTTTCCGTGGCTGGGTGCTCCCTGCAGGAGAAACCTGGATTGGGAACGGAGCCATGGCAGAGATGAGCAGAGCTGGGCTGGGAAGGGTGTCAATGTTGCACGCCGCTAGCTTGCAAAAACAAATCAGCCATCAAGATATCTTCACTACCTTCGTGAAGGTATTGAAGCGCGGCACCCAACCGGCTGAGCTTGTACAAGGTGGCCAAGGGAAACCTAATTCACCGTGTGTCAGACAGCCAAGACTAAACCCTGAGCTGGGATTTGGGGAGAATGTGGGTGAGTGTGCAGTGAGCACAGCCACGCCAAACCCCCAAAGACTGGGAGTTTGGGTCAGTCCCCGCAGCTAAGCTCAGCTCTGGGCCAAGCTTTGGGGGCAGTCAGTTTGCTCTGCCCTTGCAATCAAAGCTCTTACCCGAACTGGGCTCCCCAGGGTGCTGCTGAGCCCCGAGGACCAGCCGCTGCCAGGAACCGGAGGCTTTTGCAAGGAAGCAAAAGCTTTGGTCGGATGCCAGGAGCCAGAGTAGTGCAAAAAAAGCAAAGTGGTATATTGAAAATCTATTATCCTTGAACAAAAGACAGAAAAGTTTACAAACGAAGATCACAAGAAGAAGAATCTCGCCATGCCTGTTCAGGAGAGCAACCCGTGTTTTGGCACAGGCGCCCTGGGAGCGGCGAGGTGGGGAAGGGCTGCGGGGGCAGGAGGGAGAAGGAGGCACAAGGCGGTCCTGAAATATTGAAAGGGGTTTAAAAAAAAAAAAAAAAGCCAACCCTGGAGTCGGGAAAAGGACAAGAGGCGGAGGTGACGCTCAGCTGGGCTTGTAGGTGCCTGAAGGAGGCTGGCAGGACAGGTCGTGTGCGGGAAAGGGCTGGGAAGGATCCCCGGGGCGTGCAACGTTTCTGAGCAGACAGAAATAAGCGGTAGCTGGAAAAGCAGCAGGCTTTCGAGGTGTTGATTTGTGGAGCTCTGCCACAGGGTGTGCTGGAAATCGGTGCAGAAGGGTTCAAGGAGCAACAGGACAAATGTGCAGAGGACAGACAGGGCCACCAGCAGTTACCTAATGGCTCAGGTGGCCCTAAACTCCTGCTTCTCAACCTCAGATGTTTGGCTGATTTTGGCCATGAACAGCCTCGGGAGGGAGAGCAGCGCCTATAGCCTATAGGGGCTGAAGCTCTGGTGTCTCAGGAAAAAAAATCAACCCGCAAAAACTGTGCAGGCGGCTCTTGCAATGCGGAGAAACCTGCTCGCTAGAGCTGGACCAGACCCGCTGCTGTAC
The DNA here is from genome assembly GCF_964195595.1 of Calonectris borealis. Classification (NCBI taxonomy): domain Eukaryota; kingdom Metazoa; phylum Chordata; class Aves; order Procellariiformes; family Procellariidae; genus Calonectris; species Calonectris borealis. The sequence goes on along the minus strand of NC_134324.1, from coordinate 22,145,377 downwards.
TTCACACAAAATGGAGCGCGAGCCGCACTGTGAGGACGCGTTGCTCTAATTTACGAAATGCATCTGCGACCACTTTTTAATTTGTTGCTAGCCCAAACAACTATGAACACTACCGGTATGACAAATGTCATTGCTTTGTGTGAAGCTGGTAATCACTCCAGAGCTATTGTCCAAAGGTTAATTAAATATATTAAAACCGGCTGGATCTCAAGCATTCCCCTTGCTTAAAATAAACCAGAGGGCAGATCTTCAGTGCGACTAAATTCTCATGATTGTACTGAGGCTGATGGCCGTGGGAGAAGCAATGCCACTGCCTGCCCCTTCCTCCAGACCTCTGCATCCAGAAGGAGACTGGCTTTATAAAGGTCTGCTGATGGTCTGGGGCCACAGAAAGCATCCCAGCCCCATCCCGAGCGAGAAGGGTTAGCACATCTCACGGCAAAGCATCGGGTGGCGAAATGTCTTGGGGACTGAAAAGCCCCAGGACGTGGGATGCTGTTCCTGGTCCCCCATCTGCAGGCTATCGGCTCGGCGGAGGCTGGGAGCCAGAGTTCTGGACCTGCTGCTCCTGCAGCACACGTGAAATGAGTTGAGAGGTCTCAGCCCTGATCCTAGATGGCACGGAGGAATATTTGCTGTCGGCCAAGAACGGATTGGGGCTGAGCTGCAACCGCAGGGAAAGGGTCAGGTCCTCCAGCCAAAAGGAGGAGGGAGCTGGACGTCTGGCTGGCCCTGGGGCAGAGCTGCAGGGCTGGGGCCGAACGGGTGACCTGTGTCCCACCAGGAAGGCACATCGCCCGCCCCGGCTGGGAGCGCTGCCCGCACCTCTCCTCCGGTCCATCTGCAGCTCTCCTCCTCTGCTAACTCAGCCAAAGGCAGCTCTACCACGGCTACCAACTGCCAGGAGGCTTCAGCGAACAAACACTTCACAGCAAAGTGCAACATAACGTTAAATCACAGCTAAAAATATTCCTGAAGAGTTTTATTAGTAAATGCCACAGTTTGTTTTTTTTTTTTCCCCCCCCTTCTACTGCAAAATGTTTCAGCTCTAGGAACAGCACTTGACTAAATTGCCTCTAAATCACAAACGCCTCTGAAGGCTGGGCTCTGCAACACCAACCTTCGCCGAAAAGCCTGCTTAGGAGGATGCCATAAATGCAACAGCCTCGCTACCTCGGGTTAGGATAAAAAGCTCCTCCTGCTGTGTGTCTGGTTTAAAACAAACAGGCTCCTCGACGCTTTTATCTAACTGATGTTTCTTTACAGGTATGCAAGTAGCAAACGCTGTAAATTGGCAAGTGGGTTTTCAGGCAGTTTTTTTCTTTGGGTTTTAGTTGATGTGGGTTTTGGGTTCTGTTGTTTGATTTTCAGAAATGGGGAGCCCTCAGTGCCCCCCGGAGCTGAGGGCCACTTCATCGGGTCCTTCCCATCCCATTTTCCGGACAGACCCGGCACCACCACCGCCTTTTGGCTTCATCTCTGCTTCGGATCCAAACCAAATCCATGCAAACGCAACACCCTGATACTCTAACGCTGAAGGGAGAAAGGGGTGAAAAAAAGGTGCAGATGAAACTACACGATCCTCCTCCGTCATCCTTCGGCTGCTCCGCGCGTGGCTCCTGTGCTAGGACCGCCTGGGAGCCGCGATGCCAGCCTTCATCTTCAGAGGAGGAGTCAGGGGATGGGGCGGTGGGGATAGCAGCACAGATCCCGGCTCTGTTTTGGCTGGAAAAGATCCCCGCTGGCCCAGGAATCATGTGTTGTTTTTAATGACTCTTTATCACCAAAGGAAAATCTTCAATGACTTTTTTTTCCCCTTTTGTGCTCAGCTCATTAACAGAAGGATCTCTCTCGCTCGCCGGCGGTTTGTGTGAGCAGGAGGCTGCTGAACAAACCAGCCTTATTCTCCCCGATATAGAAGGCGCTTTGATAAACCCAGGAAACCCGCGGCGAGCAGTAAGGGTCTTTCTGGAAACCCGGCGCTCGCTGCCTTTGGGAACAGCCGCAGGACCGGCATCTCCAGCCACAGAGCGCTGCCAGCCAGCTCAAACGCCTTTCCCTGCCGGGGCTGTGCCGTCTGTGTCCCTTCCCAGGCTGACGGTGCTGCTTCGCCCGCCGGAGCTGTACGTGCAGCCCCGCAAAAATCCCGGTGGGACCTGGGGGACTGGGGGCAGCTCCTGCCTGGGAGCCAGTTGCATCCCCTTTGCTCAGAGACGTGCAAACCGCTGCAGCTCTCGCCCATGGGGTGCAGCTCAGAGGGTGGTTTTTTGGATGAGCAGCTCTGCAAAAAGCATTCTTGCTCTTTTTTTTTTTTTTTTTTTATTTTAATACTTTTGGCTTGAGGGCTGTTGTTCGTAACTTGTCAAGATCTTGGCATCCGCAGCTGATTTGTCATCCACCATAAAATGGAGGATGAGCATCTTTGGTTCAGAACTGGGCCAAGGGAGATGACAGCTCAAAGCAAAATATGCTTCATCTCGAGTTTTCTCTGTGGGCATCAGCTCCTCGGGAAAGGAGCAGACATTTGGGGTCTAAGTTGCATCACAGGCATTATGTGTAAGAGCCCTTAGCGTGCTCTGCGTTTGCGACAGAAAAGCACGGTGCACGTTAACCTTCTAGCTGCCAGATGAAGTTTTGCTGGACCGATGCTGTCTCCAACCTCCCCTAACCACCGAGCTGTCCGACCTGCCGTAGGGGATGCTACTGAGATACAGAGATACCATCAAAAGACCTTTTTTTTAAAAAAATGAAACTAGCAACCTCTCTAAAATCCAGGCAAGGAGATGCAGCAAATGAGGGGTGTGCCTTGGCACGCTGAAGTTTTGAGGATTAATTATTTATTCTGCTATTGCCTATCTGCCCATACATCCAGGTCCTACGCTCCCCTCCTCCGGCTCGTGTCCGGCAGCGTATCCGGCAGCTGGCTGCTGCATGCCAGGCCGCCGCGGGCAAAGCACCCACAAACTACACTAAAAAGCATCTTAATCCATAGGTATTTTATCGTGCTGACACCACCACGAGGCAGCGAGAACTCGAGTTTTAAGCGATGAAATCAAAGCTCCCTGCAAGTAGCTGAATCATGGAGCATTGAGGTCCAGGCTCTGCACTCTCGGGGGGGGGGTTGTGCCTGCCTGCGGGGGTGCCCCGGCCTGGGGGGCCACCGGGGGGGCTCCAAGCCCCAGGGAGGGCCCCGGGCTCGGGGGGGGGCCATGCATGGCAGGTGCCACCAGGCTTCTGCCCTGCTCGGCCCTGTCCCCTCTGCTTCCCCAGCCTCACACCAGGCTGCAGCACCCCCGCCCCCCGTGCCCCCACACATTTCCCAGGGGGTGCTGAGCCCTGCCCTACGCTGGCTATAGGTGCCTCTCCCCGCACAGGCGACCGTGGGCCCAGCTCATCCTCCACAATGATGTAAAACTGAAAAGCAGTGGTGGATCCTCCCTCCCCAAGACGCAAGGATGTAAAGTGATGCCCCCCCCCCTCCACCATGCAAGGGTGCAAAGCAGCCAGGTACCCCCCTCTGCATGCAGAAATGCAAAGTGACACCAGCCCCCCGCCATGCAAGGGTGCAAAGAGGCCTGACCCCCTCCCTGTCCCTTGCAAGGTTGTAAAGCTGCTAGGATTCCCCCATACAAGATGCAAAGCAATGCCCCTCGCCCCCCCCCACCCCACGCAAGGATGCAAAATGGCCCAGAGCAACGTGATGCAAATGTGCTAAGTGGTTTGGCGGTGTCCCCCCCCCCGATGAAAAGGTGCAAAGCAGCCTGACCCCCTTTCCTCCATGCAAAGGTGTAAAACGGTGGAAGATATCCCCCCGCCCGCGATGAATAGGTGCAAAGTGACAAGGGACCCCCCCACACAAGGATGCAAAGCAGCTCGGACAACCCCCTCCCAATGCAAGGATGCAAAGCGACACGCACCCCCCCCACCATGCACGGATGCAAAGCTACGGGGGACACCCCTGCAATACAGGGATGCAAAGCGGCCCGGCCCCCCCATGCAAGGATGCAAAGCGGTGGAGACCCCCCCCGCCGACGCAAGGATGCAAAGCGGCCCGGCCCCCCCACCCAAGAATGCAAAGCGGCCCGGCCCCCCATGCAAGGATGCAAAGCAGTGGAGACCCCCCCCCACGCCCATGCAAGGATGCAAAGCGGCCCGGACCCCCCCCCACGCAAGGATGCAGAGTGGTGGGGGATCCCCTCCATGCAAGGATGCCCCCCCCAAAGGATGCAAAGCCATGGGGGACCCCAATAGAAAGGCTGCAAAGCGCCTCCCCGATGCCCCGCGATGGTGTCCCCCCCCGCAAGCTCACACATGGGGGGGACCCCCCACCTTCCCCGCTCACCTCCGCCGGCTTTGAGGGGGGGGGGTCCCCCCGCGGGGCTGTGCAGGGCTGCGGCGATCGCCGCGATCCCCGCTGCGCGCCTCTCCGCTCCGCTCCGCAGTGCGCGCACGGCGCATGTGCCCCCTCCGCCACCGCCTCCGCTCCGCTCCGCCCCGCTCCGCACGGTCGGCCCCGGTGCGCGGGGCCGGAACGGCTCCGCGCACCGGGGCCGACCGTGCGGACCCCAGCTCCCTCCCTTATAACTTTGGGGGTTTTTAGCGAAATACCTAATTTTCCATAGTTTTGCAGCCTGGACTTGCCATAAGCTGAGGGGTTTGACCGCATGGAAATCCTTCAGTTGGCAAGATTAAGAGCTGAAAGGATGCTCCGGTACGAAGGAGAGCGGTTTGCGCATCGTCTTCTCCGGTTTTGGCATCGCCACCGTCTCCTTCGTGCTTCCTCTGCACCCTGTGATGTCCTTGGTACTGCTCGGTACATCACCCAGGACCACGCGAGGGTGATGACCTGACTGGTACCTGAGCCCAAGAACCGGAGCAAGCAAACCCTCGTCCTCCCCAGCTCCCCACCGTTACCAACTGCTATCGCCCGAGGATTTACGGTCCTCTCCTTGGTCATGCCCCAGAGCCAGCGCTGGACCATGCTGAGATGCCGTTTGGCGCGAACACCTGCAAGGGCTTCGTCTCATCGTTTTGGGGGTCTCTGGCAGCGGGGCTGGAGGTCTGATGCTGCTACCTCCAAAAGAGCCTCCCTCTTTCCATAGCCCATGGGTGCTGCTTGATCTCAGACCAGGTCAAAGCCTTCAGCTGGAGCTAACAGAACCCAAGCCTGGGTGTCCAGAAACGACCCCACCTCAGGGCTCTGCCCTTCGCAGGCCTCTCCAGCCCACGCAAACCCCTTGCCCGGGCTCTATCCACGCTCCAGCCCCGGTGACCAGCAGGGATTTTCCAGGCTGGCCAAGGAGGGACACGAATAACTTGCTCAGGGGCTGGGACTGCGGGAAAATCGTACGGCTCTGCCCATGCTGGCTGTGTGTCCATGGCAGGGATGCCGGCGGAGCCAGGGCAGGCCCTGGTGACCCCCTACCCCCTCCTCAAACCCCTGGCCGTGCCCCTGCCCAAGGGGCAGCCAAGGGGCCGCTCCGGGCTGGAGGCCGGCGGTGCAGCAGAGCAAGGCATGGCACAGAAATAGCACATTGCTGTAAATGCAGCCGCTACTAGAGGGCAGAGCGAGCCAGGCGAGACAGGTTTTTTAGCTGTGCGAGGAGCTGGGCTGTGGGAAAGTGTGTTTGCTTCCCCTTTCCCCTTCCACTGAGGCGTGGGGGGGAAGAGGGAGAACTTGAGCAGAACGAGGGATCATCTGTGACATGGTTTGAGATTTGGAGTGGGATGACTCAGGCTTTGATTTTTTTTTACGGAGTGCTCCAGGGCTGGATTAAGCTGTGTTTGTAAGGAAGGCAGCGCAGCGAGGCAGCAGGGCTAAGCTCCCTGTTCCCCAGCATATCAGGCTGCTGCACCCCCAGCCCTGGGCGCTGCTCCCAGTCCTCATCAAGGAGAGAAAACAAGAAGGGATGCGTGGCAAGTGCATCCCAACAGGGACAGCTGCTATCTCCTGCTAACTCGCGAGGCTGGACCTAGGGTCTGGCATGAGGCTACGTCCCATCCCAGTGCCCATCTCTTTTGCAGGCAGTGGCGTAAGGGCAGCTTTGATGTTCCCGGGGTGCTCGGGCAGGTCTGCAGCCTGCACCAGCCCCAGCTGCTGCACCCTCCCACCAACCCCACCTGCGGGTGTCCCCAGGGTCCTTCCTCGAGCGGCCGGGGCAGCTTGGCTGCATTCAGCATTGGGCTTCCTTGGCCGGCTGTGCTGTCCCTGTGCTGCTGCATGAGCTGATGCTACCAGAGGTGTTTTCATCTCAAAAAACGAAGTAAAAAGTTTTCCCTGATCCTAACAGAGCCAGAAGTGCAGCCGGTCAGGGCGAGACAGGCTCCTCCCAGGACTGATACAGCCTGCGTCAGCACCACCTCGTCACAGGGATTCGGAGGATTCACCTTCAGCCAGGAGGTGTGAGCAGCCCCTCTGCCATGGCCCGTTGTGTCCGAGCTGAGAGCTGCCCAATCCTGCCTGGAGCTGTCGGACACATCCAGCCCTTGCTTGGAGCAGCTCCGGGGTTCTTTGTGCTGCCAGGGCTGGCAGGAGCAGGTCAGCACGTCGTGAACCTGCAAACCGCCAGGAGCAAATCCAATGGGTGTCACAACCACCTCAGGCCTCAGCCCCAGGAGCCCCTGGACCACCTTCCCGTACTGCCTGGGCGAGCACACCTGAGCTCGGAGGGCGCAGGCAGTGTGCCCGGGGTGCCCCATGCAGCTTGCCCATCTGGTCCACGCTGCGGGGACGGGCAGGGAAAGGCAGCACGCTGCTCCTGTCGCAGATAGATGGAGAGCCAGGGAGCATCAGCTCCGCTCCTGGGCGCGGGGGACCTTTGCTGCCTCAGCGCAGCCTCAGGGGGTGGCCAGCGCACGTGCTAGGGGACATTTTGGCAGACGGTCTGTCGACAGGAGATCCTTGCAGATCTTCTCTGCCTCTTTACCAACTCTGCAGATTAGGAACTTCTCTTTCCGTGCCTGCCTTGGAGCTGTGGGAGGGGATGCTTTGTGCCTGGTGTCTCTGCCGGTGTCAGGGGTGCTGCCACGCAGTTCGGGAAGGGTGCAGGCAAGCAGCAGCACCCACAGGGCTCAGCAGCACCCTCAGCCCAGGGTCGGCCTCTGCCCAGGCTCTTCCCGGCTCTGTGTGCAGCAGGCGTGGGGTTTTTACCCAAGCTTTTTTTCCGTCCCACTTGCAGGCTGGGTCTTAGGCCAGCGGTGCCCTCCTGCTCCAGCTCAGCTGCAGTGATGCTCCTCCGCCCCCGGAGCGGCTCGCCCTGGAAATGTTTGCGCTGGCTTTGCTCTGGGCCATGGGCAGGAGCAGGCAGCCCTCCTGGCCACGCAGCTCGCAGAGGTGCTCCGGGCTTGCTGCAAACAGCGTGGGGCCAAGCTCCTGCCGTCCTGAGGCTGGGATGTGTCCCCCAGCCTCCAAACAAACGAGCTGATGGGGAATTCACTCTGTCCCTGGATAAACTATGCAATTATCAGTTACTACTACTAATTAACGAATCATGGGAACAGCTTACCCTGGGGGCACATCCACAAACTTCTCTGCTAGCAACACTCTGAACACCTCGGGTTTTAACCTACTTGGAGTCAACAATGGCCCCCGCGTCTGTGGCACTGGGGACAACCAGGCACGCACTGGCACAGCGGCACCGGGGTAAGCACCCAGCCAAAAACCCCACGACTCCAACCCTCCGTCACACTCAACCCAGCAAACCAAGCGCCGTGCATCTGGAGTCGGATGCCGGGAGGCTGCCAAAACCTGGCTGCTCTTCGGTTTGGGTCGCAGACCCCCAGCCGGCGCAGGAGGAGGTGCTGGGTGCCGTGCCGCTGCTGCCGCACGCGCTCGCCTCCCGCGCAGGCTGCTGCAAGGGGTGAGGTAATCCTGGGTAATTCCTGACTTCCATGGAAATGCCTCCAGGCCTTGATGATTATCGCTGTAATTAGCCTCTCTGATTTTTCTTGGTGTTCTATAAAATATTAATTTACAGCTGGATCCTTGCCTCCTTTGTGCGCCGGCTTGAGCTCTTCCCGTCAGCAGAGCATCTCTGGCACCTCTTGCCGAGGTCCTGCGGGGTTACGTGGCAGAGCCGGGGTGGCTGCTGGCGGCTGGATGGTGGTTGGGGTTGGTGGCTCCGGCCAGGAGCTTCCACTTCCCCGCAGGAACATGCCCTTGTAGCTCCTAGTTCAAAGGAAAGACCCAAAACCAGTGAAGGACTCTCAGCAAGCACCCTTCACACCTCCTCACCTGGATGGTGAAGGTGAGCTAAACTGCTCCAGAAGCCCTTTCATACGATATAGATCCATCCCGTTGCTCTGTTTGGGCCAGACATAGCAGTTTTGCTCAACTGCGTGGTAAATCAGACAGGGCAGCGGCTGTGGCTGAGCCGGACCACGTTCCCCACCCAGCCTGCAGCCGCCGGAGTGAACACGGTGCTGCGATTTCCACCACCAAAACGAAGCCAAATGCGGAGCTGGATGGCACATCATGCCCTGAAAATCCACTGCTCACACCAGCACTTTTAAGTTGCCTCATGTTTCAGCCATACTAAATAGAATCAACTTTAATCTCGCTAATGAGGAGGAAAATGCCACCTCTAATATTTTGATCCTGAACATTGGGAAGGTCAGGCAGAGACAGGATGCTACGGTGTGCATTTTACCTTGGCTGGGTATAACAGGCAGCAGCCCCGCAGTGCTGCCCGCGGTCCGGCTGCCCGCCGTCGGGGTTGCTCTCCTTTGGAGGCAGCGCTGGCAGCATTGGGAGCCTTGGTACTCTTGCTGCCTTCTCACGGTGACAAGCCTTGGGCGCCAGAGCCCGTGTCCCAGCATCCCTGCCAGTGGGTGACGGCTGCCATGTCCCTTCAGGCTGCCCCCGAGTCGTTTATTCCTCTGGGTAATGTATTTGCTGTCTTTGTCAGGCCAGATGTAACGGCTGCCTTAACTACGGCTGAAATCTAAAGAGAAAAGCGTTGCTAATGACGGGCGTGCGGGGAAGGGGTCGTGCCCAGCATACGAATGTCTCTGCCCGGAGCTGCTCACTACTGGAGCTATTTTCCCGGCGCTTTCGGCCAAGCACCAGACACTGTCAGCAACGTTTTGTCCTCGAGGCTTGTTCAGGACAGCCCTACGTGTCCCCGCGCCGGGCCATGCCACTGTGCAATGCCTGCCGAAACAAAGCTGGATTGCAAAGCCGCCGGGAATTTGTATTCTCCTGCGAGGCCACATCCCGCTGCGATGCTTCCCGAGGTGTTTGCATGAGATACTTCCATTCGGTCCCTCTTCCCCTTCTGCAAACCCAAACACACACATTTTGTAGCTGCCAATTCCTCTGGTGGAGGCGCTGGCACCACGTTTGGGGGACAAGAAACAAGCTGCTGACAGCAACGCTTTGCCCGGGCAACCGGAGGCCCATCGGCCGCGACACGAGGTGCTGCCTGCCAGCTCTCCAGGGGTGTTGGATGCGGGTCCCGGAGAGCCCAGCTCGGCCGCAGCCGTCCACCGCATCCCTGACCGAGCCAGCAGGCTGGGGGCTCTGAGGAAAGCCTTGCCGCGGACACAGAAGGGTATTTTATCAACGAGTGCAACCAGAGAAGAGCGGCTTTATCTTTGGTTTTTCTCTCGGTGTTTCATTCAGCTTGTGGTTCCAGAGCTGGGTGTGATGCTCCAATCTAAATAAAAGCTGGTCTTGCACCAGCGAGCAGAGCCGTCTCTGCCCGATGCTGCCAGAGCTTTCCAGGTCGCAGCTCCCTCCTGGTTGAAGCCTCCACCACTGCAACCAGTCCAGCCATTTAACCCCCAATTCATTCAGCCTCCTCTGGAAATTTTACCCCCGGCCCCCCAGCATTGTCCAGCCCAGCCCGGAAAGCTGCAGCAACGCCTGGCACAGCCGGTGCCAGAAAATGCTCCATCAAGGTGCGGTGCAGCCGACACCCAGGAGAGATGCTGCTCAGTGGGGTTTGTGTCTGGCTCAAGGGCTCCAGTAAAATTAACCCCCCACTTCCCGCTCCACGAGAGCCTTCTGCAGCTCCAGAGGGGAGAAGTCTCCGTGAGCTGGTGTGTGCTATGGCAAAGGGTTCTCCCACCTCTCTCTCTGCTGTTTTTAATCCAGCCCCAGCTCTGCTGCTGCGGGGAAGTAGCATTTTGGGGTGCAGCTCCCCTGCGCACAGCCCAGGGTACCCCAACCCCCTTCCCTCTCAGGTTGCAGGGGTTTAACAAAATAAAATCAGCGGGCCTTATGGCGAAATGATTATTAAAATTCAGCGCTGCGGCTCCTCGTGTCGGCAGAGGGCAGTGGAAGATGCTCCCAAACCTCCCAAGCCTCTCCCGGCTGTGCTGCAGAGTTGGGGATCCGGGGAGGAGACTCCACCAGAGAGGAAGGGAAATAAAAATGCAGTTCCTCCAGCAGCGAGGTTGACCCGAGCGTGGCGTTACCGCCGGGCACCCCGCCGGGTCGGGGGGAATTTGGCCTCGTCGATCGGCGCGGCTGTGAAGCGGGAGGAGGCCGCATCTCCCACCGTCATGCCCCTGCGGCTCGGGTCTCGCCAACGCATAGGCAGGCTGCTCGGAGCCCGGGAGAACCACTGCTCATCCCCTGGGTGGGAGGAAGCGGATGGCGATGGAGGAGACCCGGCGCTGGCAGCGATCTGCAGTCAGGAGCAGGCGGGCAGGCCGAGGAGAGGTTTTTCCGGCTGTAGCAATGTCCCAGAGGGTCTTCGCGAAGCCCGGCGAGCTGCAGCACGTAGGCAAATGCGTTCCCACCCCGCAGCCTGCCCGCCTATGGCCGGGTGCTGCTCTCCGGCAGCGGGAGAAGCGGGGAGACTGGTGCGGCCCTGCCTGCCGCCTCCCTGCCGGCTCCGCACCCTGCCCTGCCGCCTCGCCAGGCGTTGGTAATTAATACCCCTGGAGGTAAAGAAAGAGCAGCGTGAGGTTGGGATGTATTATTTTACTCTGATAGGAATCTGACACTGACACAGCCATTAGGGTAAAGAAAGAATAATAACTTAGACTTGGCATATATTAAAGTGTAAATACCTTCAGCGTGTGAAAAGACAGGCTTTAATATATTGGTGGGTTTGTAATTATTTATTGAAAGAAGAGAAAAGGCAGAGCTTATTGCAAAACAAGACAAGAGGCAAGAGAGCAGCTCGCCGCTGGGTTTGTATCACCATCGCTATCCCACCCGTCCTGCCCGGTGAAGCCCAGTGCTGGGGTGACGTGGGGTGACCCACGGCCCTGGGGAACACCAAGCGGCCGGCTCCTTGCCTCAGCAAGCAGCCTGCCTGGCTCCGGGCTGGCGTTACAAAAACCTCTCTTAAAACTTTTCGGGGTGGGGGGAGCCAAAAATCCCACTGGCAAACCCGGCATGAAATGAAATAAATCCCCTCGCCGGGGCTGCGTTTTGCCACCCGCTCGGCCTGCTGCCGGTGCTTCGTTCCCCTCGGCCGGGGCAGAGGGGAGCTGCAGCATCAGCCCGCCGCGGCCGTCGAGGGCCCCCCTCGGCCCCCCCCAGCGCTCCCCCTCCCACCCCCCCCGGGATGCTCCCGCAGCCGGGGGGCCGGAGCGCGGGGCCGGGGCTCTCCCGGGCCGGGGGGCGGGGGGAGCAGGGGGGAGAACCGGCGGCTCCCGCGCCCCGGCCGGGCCCCGCGGGGGCGGTGCTGGCGGCGGCCCGCCCCGGGGCTGCGCCCGCCGCAGGATGCGGCGGCGGGGGCGGTGCGGCGGCCCGACGGGCGATGCGGGGCCGCGACCGGGCCCGGGGCCGCCTTTAAGCCCCGCGGGCGGGCGGCGAGCGCGGTCGACGTCGGGGAAGCACCGCCCGCGGCTGGCCGGGCCCGGGGCGGGGAGGGGGGGGCGGGCGGCTCCCGCCGCAGGTAGGGACCCGGGGGCCGAGCGGCGCGATGGAGGAGGAGGAGGAGGATGGAGGCGGCGGAGGGGAGGCGGGGAGTGAGGCTGCGGCAGGAGGGGGCGGGCGGGGGGGCCGGCCGGGGGGGGCGGCAGGCATGTGGGACCGGCTGCGGGGCAGTCGGGCGGCGGGCGGCGGCCGGAGCGCGGCCGCGATGGCGCAGCGCGGCGAGAAGGGGGCGGCGGCGGCGGGCGAGGGCGAGCCGCGGGCCGGGGCCGGGGCCGGGGCCGGGGCCGGGGCCGAGCGGGGGCCGAGCGGGGCCGCCGCGCCCTTCCAGCCCCCCGAGGGCGGTTTCGGCTGGGTGGTGGTCTTCGCCGCCGCCTGGTGCAACGGCTCCATCTTCGGCATCCACAACTCCTTCGGGATCCTCTACATGATGCTGCAGAGCGACCTGGGCGAGGGGGAGAAGGACCCCGCGCTGGAGTTCAAAACAGGTACGGGTTTTCCCCGGCTCCTTCCCGGCCCGGGCTCCTGCCCCGCTCGGGGCTTGCTGTCAGCCCCGCGGAGCCGCCGGGGCCGGGGGAGCGGGGGCGCGGCGGGGGAAGGCGCGGCGGCCCGGCCGGCTCTGCCTCCCGGAGCCCAGCGAGGAGGCGGCGGGGCTGGAAGCTGCTTCTCGGATGCGTTGAACCGCGATTGCTCCCTGCCCCCTCCATCCTTGTAGTCGTGGCTATATTTATCTCCGACAGCATCATGTGTTCCTAAGCTCCTATGTACTCAATTAAAAGTAATTAATCTGAAAAGCATGCCCTTAGCTTGTCCTGCCTGGTGTGTTTTGGAGTAAGGAGAGCAACGCTGGTGAATCAGCTGGTGTGTGTGAGCCACCCCCTTTGTTTTTTATTATTATTGTTATTTTGTTATGGGCTTTTCAAGCTATATGTCTCTCTGCCGGATCACGTTCGGGGGTGGCTGCGGGAGAGCATCTGCCTCGCCGACACGCTTCCTCCGGGTTGTATCCATTCAGCGGGAAAGCCTACGTAGGGCAGGTCTGGCAGCACTGCCTGCACGGTCAGACCAAGGGCAGTGCGGGGTCTCGAGTAATTAATATCCGTTAATAGCAAGACCCACAAACTGCACCCAGTTGTGTGTTTTGGTAGGACCTACAGCCTCAGCCAGCAGTGTTAACATGGAGAAAAGGGACGTTTCTCACTGCAAAGACCCCACCGTGTAAGTAGATTTGGCAGAGGGGCACCAGCCTGCCAGGGTGGTGGTCCCAGCGGGTCCATGACAGGCACTGGTGTCGGGATGCCCAGCCTTGTCCCAGGTCTTGGTATCCTCCCCGAGAAGATCATATCCATCCCTGCGATGGACACCCATGGCCCACCTTGCTTTTATCTGGCGGGTAGAGACAAGCACTCAGCGTTGAGGGAAACTGCTTGTGGTGGTGTCCCGACTCTGGATGGGATGTGGGCAGCAGTCGGAAACTGAAGTGGGAGTGTGCGGCGGAGAGAGGCAGTGTGAGGGGGCGCGTGAGGACCTTAAAGTCTTATTTTGGGGACCAGTGTTGCCCGTGTTCCCTCCGCTCAGCTGATGCATGTCTGGTGATCACGGCGGTGAGCGCGCCAGGATGAAATGCATTGCGAGATACACCGCATCTACAGATCACAAATTAACTCCGCGATACTGTTACCGGAGCAACGATGCGATCGTGTAATTACAGGCAGTAACGGAGTGCCGCAGAGAGCTGCGGACGTGTGGCCGGTTGTAATTAGGGTGATTGATGGGCTGTATGATTGTGCGTGTGTGCGTGTGATCCCCAGGAAGCTCATCGCGTAGCGCTCTGTTTCCTGCTCCCTGTGATTGTATCTAGAAAGCCTAAGGCAGAGCTCTAAAGGTAGAAGCGGTAACAAAAGAAATTAAATACTGCAAGTTCTGGTGGTTTAAAGGCTCCATGCCCAAGACGGAGGTTGTAGGAGTCAGTATCTGCCTCTTGCTCCTGCGATTTATTTATTTATGGCTATGACCGCACAGAGGCCTCAAAAAAGAAAGGCGTGTGGGTGTGCGAGGTGAACCCAGGCTCGGTAATTAAATTGCCTGGGTGACGAATATATGCATTTTGGTCCAGGTGCTTAATGAAGAGGCCGTTAATAACCCCCGTGCTGTGCGACACAGCAGCCGAGCGCTGCCTCTGCGCTTGGAGGTTGCGGCGCAGGGGCTCCGGCGGCGGAGGAGAGAGGTGGCGGTGATGGAGCCCGTCTGCCGCGGGGAGCGCGGTACCTCGGGGGCTGCAGCTGCACCGTCTGGGGCCGAGGGCAGCGGGGTGCAGCGTGGGGCCGCCCTCCAGCCCTTCCTCCCTCGCTCCCACCCCTCCCCGCTCAGGGTTGCATAATTTCCCCGCGGCGCTCGTTTGCGTGCAAACATAATCAGGAAAATATTGTAGCTCCTTTCCAAGCGCTAAGTGATATGGCCTTCCTGAAAAGACCGGCGCTGTCTGTTTGTCCTCCGATGTCGGTCTGCTCCTGCCGGCTGCAAGCAACAGCCGGGCCCCGGGGTCCCCCTTGTCCCCCACCAACCGGGAGCAGGTCGAGGGGACGAGGACCCGCTCCGACACTGGCATTCGGCACGGCCGTGGACGCATCGCTTAGCCTTTTGGCTCTGCTCTTAAATCGCTCCGTTCTCAGGAAGGTGGGTTTGTATCAAAGGGGGGGTTTGGAGGCAAAATGGGGAGTAATGTTGTAAGCTGGTCAGGCATCCCTTTAAAAATAGGGTTATGTTTATGCTAAAGCGGGTACTAGTCTGCACTAAACAATAGCCGCCCCAGCACACGGCTATAATTATCAAGGTTTATTTCTTGTTTGCATTGGTCACGTTTTCTCGCGTTTGATCTTGAGAAACGCAGGATCCGCGGAGTTCAGATTTGGGGTCAGGCTTTGAAAACAAACCCTCTCGCAACAATGCATTGAATGCATAGGCTCCTTTGTTTAAAGAAATATACTGCGTCGCGTATGTCAACAAGCAGCGCCGAGCTGAGGCCGGCTGGCCGCCGGGACCACCGCGTGCCCCTTCGCGGCGGGAAGCCAGAGCCGGGACTTTTGCAAGGCACACTCTGTGCTTTCGGGTTTGTTTTCTTTCGGGGGGAGCGGAGGACTGGGGGGATCGCTGAGACTGGAATAAAAAAAAAAAAATATACATGAGAGCACTCAGCCAGGAAAAAAAATATCGGTCTCCTCTGCTGGAGAGGTTGTTGAGCGATGCTTGAAAGCGTTTGCTGGGAGATGAATGGCGGCGTTTCCCTCCGGTTGTACAACGCTTGTTCCGGTGCCGATGGATCCGCAGGGCACGGCCGCTCCGGTGCCGGCCCCGCCAGGCGTGGGCTGAGCCGAGGGACAGATGAGCCACCCCGGCGCGCTCGTCTTCCCCAGCTCCAAAAGCCAATCTGAGTGGCAGAGCAGTCCTGGTAAGTGTTAATTGAGTGTTGACCCTCTTAAATTGATGTCTGCTCTGCCGCTGCTTGGATGCTCTCCCAACCTCGGGAGAGGTGAGCGCAAGGTGAGCCTGTCCCCGGCCAGGGCTCTGCCCACAGCCGAGGAGGTCCCGCTTGCACCCAAGGCACCCGAGGGTCCCGGCGGGGTGCTCCGGCTACCCAGGGAGATCCGGGAGGGCGGCACTTCTCGGTGCATCTTGTTCCTCCAAAGGCATCCTTGGTGCCGTGCTCTGGCAAGCGCTGGTGGGGCAGCTTGGAGAGGTGCATTGATTTTTTTAAAATATGTTTATTTATCTTCTTCTTCTCCCCTCCTCTGCTTTGTGTCAATATCCCAGGTATAGATTAACTCTCTTTGCTTAATATTTAATGTTTTGCTTGCTGGAAATGGGAGCTGCAAGCACTCAGAGAGACGCCTGAGGAGCTGGTGGTTTGGCCACAGCTCCTCCAAGTTTGTCCATGTGTCCGGCAGCATCCCCCAGTCTGTGTGCGGGAATTTGGGGAGCAGCTTCCCCCCTTTAGTCCAGCCCCAGCCGGGGAGCAGAGGCTGCCGCCGGAGCGCCCTGTGCCCGGGCAAGCCGGGCTGGTGCATGGACCATAGCCCTGGGCTTATCGTATCTCGTTGTGCCCACGAGGCCAAAGCGTAGCTGATGTCAGCCAAGGCGTAGCTGATGTCATCTTTATACCTGAATTCGCATCTGTTTTGGTGGGGAATTTCTTTGTGAGCACTGATTTCACCTCCTTAGGACAGGTGAACTTAGCTGGAAGGGGCAATTTTCCTCCAACGTCGTAATGGAGGCTTGGGAAGAAAGAGTGAGTTGGTTTCTTAGAGAAGATGAAGTGCTAACAGTCATGGTGAAAGGTGGGGAGGAGAAGCCATGGACAACTCTCTGGGCTGAAGAAGAGTCCCAGGGTGGGTGAGCGTGGCTGGAGCACTAGGAGCTGAGAAGGGAAACCCCAAGGACAGCGTAAATCGCAAGAGGTAATTCTTGGAAATGGTCCCAACTAAATTTCAGGAATACTCCACGGTCCGGGTGAGACTGAATAGCGGCGACTGCCACGAAACTGCGTTTTATTTATCCTGCTGCAACGAAAGACGTCTACCCCAGGTGCTAGATTTGGGCTTTGGGAAGGGTGAGGGCACTCGGACCACGCTCTTAAATACAAATTACCAACCAGTGATATATCCGAGACCTGTGATGGGTGTCATCGCCCAGCGCTGGCGCCCGGGAGGCTCCTGTCTCCTTCTTACCCAAATCTGCAGGATTTGGTGCTTTTATTAATTGCCAGGGAGCTGTGCTGGCCCCGTTTCACAGATACTTTGGCCGAGGGCACTGTGGACCTCGGCGTTCCTGGGAGCTTCCCCACATCCACCCGGCTTTCCAGCCCTCCTCCGCATTCCTAACCCCACGGAGGGATGCGCTGTCATGAGCAACATTTACATAGCCCAGATGGGGATATAAATCCAGCAAAAAGGCCAAAAAAAAAAGCCTTTTATCACCCAGCCCTGCTAGCTGGGGAGTGCAGAAGGCACCGCGGAGCTTTCCCAGCTTTACTGGGGGTTTCTCGCGGCGGGATGCTGGTGTGTCAGCACCGGGCTCTTCCCCAGCTCAGCTCCCATCATTTTGGGAGATGGAGCTTGTGATCGCAGGGGAACAAGGGCGAATTTCGGAGGGACTGGGTTTTCGTCTCTTGAGCTGAGTGCAAGGTGCCGCCTGAGATAACGCAGCCTGAAAAGCAAACAAAACACAGTCATGTCATTAAACCTGGTTCTTGAGGCCGTCAGTAGCAATTAAGGTTATTAGGAGGCCGGAGCGCTGTTTCTAAGGGAGGTTCTTGTTTTTAAAGACTGCAGGGACTCTCTCAGCCAGCACACTTGCCATTTTAGTGGGTTTTAATTTATTTTTAAGTGTCCTTCACCAGCCAGCCAAGGGGATGCTCCAGTCTCAGTTGTATTTCGTGGTGGTCATCGTCCTCGAGTGGTGGCAGCTCCCGTGACCTTGCTGCGGCGTATGAAGAAGTGGCGCGTAGGGTTGTACAATTGCTTTGAGTTTTTTTTCTTTTGGTCCTTTCAGTTACCACAAAACAAACAAAACCACCCCACTTGATTGTAATTTAAATCTTTGGAGGCGCCAGGTTTCAGCTCCATCGCTGAGACTGGGCTGGGAGGAGGAGGAGGAGGAGGAGGAGGAGGAGGGATTGGAGGGCGAAGGGGGTGGATGCTGCAGGGTACGGGGCCGGGATGGAGGGATGGATGTGGAGGTGCGGGGTGAGATGGGGTGCGATGGGGTGCGATGCGGTGCAATGCCACGGGGCTGGGGGGGTCAGCAGCAAAGGAGCAATTTCATTTCACCTTTTGGGGGGAAATCCAGGAGTTTGACAAGTCACCCTTTAATCCCCTTAAAAGCCCTCAGCAGCTGGAAGCCGACCATCAGCCGGGGTGGTTGACATCCAGCACCTTAAAATAGACCTAACCCATCAGGTTGAGTGAAACCCCGTAGCCGGAAGGCGCCGCTGACCTCGCCGGCAGTGCCCGTTGGGCCGGCTGCGCATAGCTTGCGCGGGCGTTGTCACCGCCTCGTGTCCCCGGGGCAGCTCCTCTGCCTCCCTCCCTCCTTGTCCCACGTGTTCCTGGACGCGGCCGTCCGCGGGGCTCATGCCGCTTGTGGGGCAGCACCAGTGGGTGGTGATCGGTGGGAGAAGCCGTCTTCCCAAAAATCCGGTGGCGTGATGGAGACCACCAGGCTGGGTGGATGCAGAGCCGGAGCTGCCGGATCCCCCGTGGGGTTTGTCGGAGGAATAACCTGGGAAGGAAACCTGGGTTTCCACATCCCAAGGCTGCGAGCCCACCGGCACCGGCAGGACTGCGCTGGGGGGTCGGCAGTGCCCTGGTCGCTTTGGGAAGTCCCCGCAGGGATGTTTGCAGCCTGGTTTTGTATCCTGCAGTGCCCAGGGGGAAATTCCAGCTGGGGGCATGGGTGACAGTAAAGAAGCCCTGCTCCCGCCGCGCTAAGAGGGAGCTAATCCCGGTGGGACGGTGGCACCGGTACCCGCTGCGCCGGTGGGGATTTGGATCAGTCGGCAGCATCTCGCTATAGGGCCCGGGTAACCTTTTGCTTTTTTATCCTGGTGACTCCTTGGGACCTCTGCCAAAGCAGCGCGGCGTGCGTGCCAGCAGTGGAGTGACAGTGCGGCTGGGCGAAGCGATGCGCGGGCTGACGGGGACCTCGGCGGCGTTGGGGTGCCATATGCTCTTGTTGTCACCCGCCGCCCCCCACATGGGCTCCCAAAGCAGTCCCCCCTCGCTGAGGCTTCGCCCCGGCTCAGTAATTGGGGTTTTGCCCACTTTTGGCTGGCGTCCGGGTGCCGTAGGGAATTTTCTGGCACGTCATCAAATACCTCGGTCTCTCCCGCTCACTTTTTTGGGATGATGACCCCTCAGGGGTTTCCTACGAGCTGGGCAGGGCACGGAGGAGGATGCCAGCATTTCCCGACCAGGACAGTGGCCGTGCACTCGCAGCCGGCGGTTTCCCTGGGGAATCACTTTTCCCTGGCTTTCTGCAACCACGAGCCTGTGTGTCCACGGCGTCCCCATACCTGCTCTGGCAATGGGGGGCAAGAGGCACCCCCCGTACACCAATATCACAGGCATGCAAAAACGCTGCTG
Source organism: Calonectris borealis (assembly GCF_964195595.1). Lineage (NCBI taxonomy): Eukaryota > Metazoa > Chordata > Aves > Procellariiformes > Procellariidae > Calonectris > Calonectris borealis. The sequence goes on along the minus strand of NC_134324.1, from coordinate 22,126,405 downwards.
CACCCGTTACAGCAGGGATTTGTCGGGTTTTCCCTTCCTCTTCCTTGAAGGATTGATTATTCCCTATTGCAAGGGAAGGAGATGCTGCCTTTTGGCATTCATCCCTGCGGAAAAAGGCCCGGTGGAGGGGTGTGTGCCGGGCTGGGCATCGCCCCGGGTGCCCTGCCTGACTCTCGCGCCGGGGTGTTGCCCGTGCCCACCGTGGGTGCTGGGGAGCTCGGTTCACTCCGGGCTCTTTCCGTTTATCCACCCCGAGACAGTTGGGGCGGTTGCAAAACCCACATGACGTGTGCTGGGAATTGCTGCAACACGCTCGCAGGCGCGAGCCATTCCAATCTCTCCCAGGCACCTCGTACAACAGGTCCTGCCGGCTGCCGGGGCAGGTGGGCCGCGGGGCTGCCCGCAACGCCCTGCCTGCACCGCCGCCTGCCCGCGGCACGGACTGCGGGCAGCAAAGCTCCTGCCGCCGCTTCGTCCTCCGTCAAGCACGCCCCGCGGGGCAGGGGTGCCGCCGTGGAGGGCGGCACAGCCCTGGGTTCGATTAGCGCATTTTGAGGCTTTTTTTTCCCCCTTGCCTTGTAGATCCCTAAAAAATTACCTGATGCAAGAGCTCCCCGCCACCCCCAGCACATCCCTCGAGAGCCGGAGCGGGGCAAAGTGTAGGGGAGAGCCCTCAGGAAGGGCTGCCAGGATGCAGCCCTCTGCCCGTGACGGGTTGCTTCGCTGGGACTCATCTCGGGCATGCCTAGGTGCCGTGCCGTGCCGTGCCGTGCCGTGCCGTGCCGTGCCGTGCCGTGCCGTGCCGTGCCGTGCCGCCTGCTGCCCTCCATGCAAGGAGCAGCTCAGGGTGCCCCGAGCAACCTCCCGGGCTCACGTGGGACCGGTGAGAGGACGGCGGTGGCGTGCTGGCAGCTCACCCCTTCGCGCCTTTGCTTTGCACGCCCCAGGGGAGCCCCAGCCTGGAGATATCCCGTACCCACATCCCCGCATCCCGCAGGGCACAGACAGAAGAGCATTGCACCACGCCGCTGTAACACAAGCTCCCGGCGCCGTGTCCCGGTGCAGGCACCCCGGTGCGAGATGGAGATGGTATTTGGGGTCGGCGCTGCCGGCAGCATGGCTTTGGGAGCATCTGGCTTCCAGGTGGAGAAGGCGAGCTCACCGGACCCTGTTTCTCCCCATCTTTGGGGTTTTTTTGGCTCTGGGTTTGGATTTAGCAGCTCAGTGATGGTTTTTAGCTTGTTTTCCCTGAAAAAGCAGGGAAAAAGCAGGGCCACAGCCGGCCTTCCCGGGGCAGGGAAGCCCCGCTCGCTGCATGGGCTGACTTGCTGGGGTTCGCCTCGGGCGGACGCCGGGGCCCTCCTCGGGGAGCAGAAACAACCCTCCCACGGCTCCTGCAGCGAGGGAACCTGCTTCGAGCACCCACCCGTCACCCCGTCCCCGGGGACCAGCTGGGACGGGGACCCCTGGGGCACACAGCCCCCCCCCCAGCAGCATCCCCAAAAGGCCCTTGCTTGGCCATCTCGCATCAGGCACCAAAACAAAGCTTTTGTTTCAAGCTCTCGGCCTTAATCTGTCCGCCCGCAGATCCTGTGCGTAAAAGGGAGATGAAATCCTCCCCTCTCGGGGGGATGTTGCGCGAGCGGGTGTGTTGGTGCTTGCCAAGGAGTCAGGCGTTTCGGCCGGAGGGTTTGTACAAACCCTGCGCAAATCAGCAGGAGCTCGTTTAATAAAGCTGGGGCCCGCCGAGGTGGAAATCAAATCTAATGGCAGCTCCTTAAGTGAGGGTTGTGCCTCCTGTGCACCGTCTGAATCGGGGCCGATGGAAAAAAAAATCATCTGTGATTAAAGATTGACTGTAATTACATAATGGGTATGCACCAGATGATGCCCAGACAAGCTCCTTCCTGGGATTTCCCAACTTTTGGAGTGTTTAACTTTGCAATCATCCTAAAGTGCTTCTACCGTGGGGGGGTAATTATTGATATTACAGCAGCACCCAGTGCGATTGCACAAGCGGCACCGCGGCCGCTGGAGCCGGGCTGGTGGGCGAGCCTGCCTCTTCGAATAGCCGGGGAGCTCCGGGGCACGGCCAGGCGCTGGAGGTGGATCTCCCCTTTCCGTACCCAGCATCGCAACGGCAGAAAAGAATAAAAAAATAAGAGAGGAAAGCTGCTTTTTGGGTCTGTCGTCGAAGCGAGCGGGGCGGCCGGGGCCATGCGCTTGCTCCGTGGCCGGCCGGTGGCGAAGAGGCAACGTCAAGGCGTTCTTGATGGGGGGCCAGCTGTTAATCCATGTATTTTAGCAAAACCCAGTTTATTTCTTAAGGTTTGTGTAAGCAATGGAAGCGGGGAGCACTGGGGGTGGGGGGAGCTTGTCCGGCATTAAACTCGCCTGAAAGCCAAGCACGCCAAGCTCGCGAGCCCGGGGAGAGCTTAATTAAAGTCAAAGGAGAAGCGTTTCCAAGAAAATAATACGGGGTATTTAAACGGGATATTTTTGTTCTGGGCCCAGAATGTCTCCTTTCCCTCTTCGGTGTCAGCTTTAATAAAACAAAATGAGATCTCCAAGAAAAACAAATTGGAGCTCTTAAAAGGCGCTGCGGAGATAAAAATCAGTAACACTGTTGCTGGTAACACCTTGGGTTATTAAAACGGAAAGAATGCTAACGATGCGATTTGCATCGGCCTTTCTTGTGGCTGGGTCCCGGCGGGAGCCCGCTCGCCCTGGGAGGGGGGCGCGGGCATGGCAGGGCCCCAGCGCCCCTCACCGTGGCCTCTGGGCTGGGCTAGGGGGTGCGGGGAGCGGGTGGCTTTGCTGGCCAGGCGGATTGGGGCGTATTTGGGAAACGGTCACGCGGGCGGGATTTTGGAAGGCCTTATTTTTCTTTCCTAAGGCCGGTGAATACCGCTCTGCCGAAAGCTGGCGGGGTCAGGGGCGGCGCTGAGGTCAAATATTAAAAGATTTGAAAAAATGGCAAGAATCAGGATTCAGGGGACACCAAAGTTAAAAAACCAAATTAAGCCAGGGCTGATCTTGTTGGAAAGGATGCCATAGCCCATCAGAGCTCTTTCAGAGGATGAAAATACCAGGCTGGACTTATTATGGCCTGAGAGCTGCTGCATGCAGCTTTGCTCGGCACGCTGAGCCGCCGGGCTGGGGAACGGGGGTCGCCTCCTCTAAAACCAGTGCCCCGATCTGGCTGGTACGGCTCAGCGTGCCAAATCCCGGACTGAAGGGCTGCTCTCAAAGTGCCCTGGCCGCTGGCAGGCTCTCCCGGCTGCGTGGCCGCGGGTCGCTCCCCGGGATGCTGAAGCAGGGATGCGGGAGCAGCTGGTGACGTACTTTTGCACTTTGGTCCCTCCAGCGCCTGCTCCTACCTTCCCGCAGGAAGAGTGGATTAAAAACTGCTTCTTTTTTTTCCATGTGCCTCCATCCTGGCCAGAGCTGACCATCTCCCGGTCGGAAGCTGGCGGAGGCCACCGGTGCCTTCCCTGGGTACCAGCCGAGGGCTGCGGGGATGGAAGCGGGGCGATGCGTGGGCGCGGGGGGGATGCTGCTGACCCAGGTTCGGGGTGAGGAAGCCCAGCGCTGCCGTGGGGTCCTGTCTGTCCGTCTGTGCGCCAAGCAGGAGGATGGTTTGGGACAAGGTGGCTTTAAAATGCCTGGCGTGATGCCATCCACCCCGTAAACCCAACTCGGGGGTGCAGAGGCCAGCTCCATGCCTGGCTCCATCAGATAAGACAATTATAGCTTTATCGCTTAATTGCAGAGTATAATAATAGCAGTGTTATTGAGATAAGGCGTTGAGATAGGGTGAATATCGGTGATGTTGGGTTTTTGGTTTTTTTTCTTTTTTCAAAATAAACTCGGCAGGGCCTCGGCGCTGCTGGAGGTGTGAGGTCTTTGCAGGGCTCCTCCTGCCCGTACCCCACCACGTCCCCTGCCCGCGGGGAAATTCAGCAGCAAAAAAAAAGCCGTGCCAACCGCCCCGATGCCAAGGAAGCTCACCCACAGTCGGTGAGAAACCAGCCTGGGAAGGGAAGGGGGGAGGACCGACACGGATGTTGTCGACCACTTTCTGGATGGCTTTTCCCTTGCGCCTTGGGAATGCGGTTTCCATCCCTTGCAGGTTTTTCCTGTCCTGCTTGGCAGGAGTGCAGGCTCGCCGCTGCGCGTGGGCATCGGGCTAATGCTGGGTAGCCGGATGCCCTCGGGAGGGAGAGCCGGGTGTGCATCCTAAAGCCCTCGCACGAGGCTTTTCCTCGGTGTCGTGTGTGAAATGCTCGACCGGTGCCCCTGCGTCGAGATGGGCAAAGGAAAATTTCGTATTTGGCCACTCTTTCCCAGCCTGCTGGGGCTGGTGTGGGTGAGGTGAGCGGGGCATCGGCCCCGATACCCGGAGCTCTGCTTGTCTCCAACCCGCGGGGTCCCGGTTTTCCGCTGTCCCCGTGGAACCCTGCGGCCGTGGAGGTGGCTCTGCGCTCCCCGCGTCGGGATTTGGGGCATTTCCCTGCTCAGACTGGCTGGCTGGGGATTTTCTGCCTTGAAAATGGGGATTTTCAAGACCTGTATTGGTGCAGGGTGGGTTTCTCACCAAGAACTGAAGTTTTGCCGTGTTTGTCCTGACGTCTGCAGGGTCGGGCGATAAAAACTCAGGATGTCTGGGGACAAGGGATGGTGTCGCAGGCTTTTTGCCGGGAGAGCCTGGCCCTTGGGAGCTGCATTTCTGGGAGAGGGCCTTTATTAAGGGAGATTCACATAAAATCAAATGTGTTGCCCAAAGCTAAGAAATCATGGCAGATTTTTTTTTTTTTTTTAAGCTGTTAAACTCTGCCCTGCTTCAGTTCATCAACCAAAGCCTGAACCAAACAGCCTGGGAGTGGAGGTACCTCAGGTCCTGATTTGACCTCTGTGGCTGGCTGTTAACCCTCGCTGGCCCATCCTAAACTACACGCGGAGATAAGATTAGCCCCAATCTGGATTTCAGAGCTTGTTTCCCTCCCTTGGGACAACATCCCTCCGAGCCCAGGTTTCCCAGCCACCCCGTCTGCAGCCTCCCTCCGCCACCGTTTGTGCCCCGATGGCCTCGTAAAACAAAACATGCCGCAGAAAAAAGCAGAAAGCAGTTTTTACAGCAGGCTGGCGGAGAGTTTTTCTGCTCTATGAAGGCGGTTGCTTAGATTTTTATTGCGGGATGAAGAGGGAAGGAGGAAAAAAAAACCAAAACAAAAAACAAAAAGCTATTGGGAAGATGATGCCAGGCAGAAAAGCAACGTCTTTGGGGGTTTTAATGTCTCCCCTGCTTCCGAAGCAGGAATTAGCTATTGCAAAATGTCAGGCATTGCTGGTGATGTTGGCCCCTTTTATCACTTGGGCCACCCGGCTGTGCTGGGGCAACGCTCCGGCTTCGTCTGAGCATTTGAATTTGGGAAGATGATGAAGAGCCGAAAAACCAGGATGCCGGGGCCGGTATGCAAGCGGCAGGTTGTTGGCTGGTTTCCCCATTAGTCAGGGCTGGTGACGAGTCGATCTCCTTTTCCATTTTCTTATGAATGAATCAGTTTTGGCTCAGCCGGATGCTCAGACTGGTTAAGCGAGGAGCAGCTGGTATTAGTCTCATTAGCAATCGAGACAGAAGCGAGCCTCTCCCCGGCTCTGCAAACGCCGCATGATCCCCAGCCGGCGCGCAGCCGCCGTCTCGGTGCCCGGCGGGACTGGCAGCAGCGCGGGACCCCCCCGAGCCCTGGCTGGCGGCGGGGTGGGGGGGTGACTTCTCCATCACCCCGTTTCCTTACACCTCCATGCGCCTCCCGGCTCCTCGACATACTGAAGCTTCATGGCTGGGTCAAACCAAGTGGTGGATGCAAACGGGGATCTGCATCCCGTGCTTTCTGCTGTCCTGGTGCATCTGGCCTTAGTCGGTGCCGCAGCACAGATTTTTGGGGGGGGGTGTGAAATTTCAGCTTTAGGTTGCCTGCGGTTGCTGCTCAGCACGGCTCGGCTGCGGTTGCTGCTCCAGTCCTCAGGCAGCCCCAGTTCAGAGTTGCTCCTTGCCCAGCAGAAAGGGCTTGACATTTTGCCCTGACTTTGGCTGTAGCAGTTGGGATTTGGGAGCCCTTCCCGCCCGGGGCAGGGATCCAGGGAAGGGGTACACGGGCAGCGGCGAGCTGCGGGCTGCCTCCGCTCGGCCCCGGGGCTGCAGACCCCCTGGTGCAGATTTACCCTGGTCTCACCGGTCTTTCTTTCGTTGCTGGCACACGGCACACGCGCTTGGCCCCGCGGTGGCATTGGGCACCCCCGCCCCGCTCGGCCCATCCCCAATGCCACCGCCACCAGCTCGCCGTGGGAAGGGAGAGCCCCGCGTCGGGGTCATTGCAGGGGCTGAGCCCTTCCTGAGCAATCTGCTGATGCTTCAGCAAACAGACCGTCCCCAGCGGCCGGTGGGCCGGTGTCCTCCAGCACGTCTCCACGGTCCGGTGCTGGGGCGAGTGGTGGGGTTAGATCCACCCCATGCTGGGGGCTTTGCAATCCAGGGCTGCCCGTGGCCCCTCGCATCCCTCCTTCCCCCAAAATCCCGGGGGGCTTCAGCTCTACGCTGCTGAAGCCGCTTGGCCCCTGCTCTTCCCTTTGCCCCTGGGCATGGGTGGGCTCCATGGGAGAAAGTGGAGCTCAGCCGCTTAAAAACAAGCCCGGGGACTGCGGTGTGTGTTACCTACAGCAATCCTGGCACCTGTGGAAACGGGGGAATTTTGATTCCTGTCCCTACCCCAAAATGGAGTGTTTCCATGGGGGGGAAGAGGAGGCTCCCTGACACGGAGGTGGGATCTATGGCTTTTAAACCTGAATCACAGGAGGACCAAAACTTACCTGGTAACTGATAGAAACCTTCATTAACCTCCCCTGTTATTTATTCCGATTTCAAAGCCCTTGATGCAGCAAAAAACGAAGGCATTTCTCCAGGAAAGCGCATTAATGTTTCACCGGGCTTCGAAGCACTTTGCTGCCGAGGCACTTTAAATGGTACGGGCTGTCCCCAGTTCCCCTCGGTCTCGTTAAACATTGCGCGGCTCCGGGGAAGCCACGGCGGGGCTCTGCCCGCAGCCGTCGTGTGGGCTAAAGCCCTCAGGGGGTTGCTTTTTTAATATATATGTATATGTGTGTGTATAGAGAGATGCACACAGGCATATATATGCACATATATGTATATGTGTGTGTGTATATGTATTACGGATCCCCGTTCAAGGTGCATCGGCAGGAGCTGGAGGGCTCGGGACTGGGTTCCCGAGATGCTAATGGGAAACGCGGGGCTGGGGACTGTCCCACGCGGGAAACCCCGACGCCTCGGCCCGTGGCTTTTCTCCACTCGCCCGGAGCATCAAAGGGCAGGTCTGGCCCTTCCCCGCACCGCGGGGCGGCTGCCGAAGCCACCCGGCGTCTGAAAAACTTTCAAATGAGAGCAGGTCAGCCAAAAGTAACAGCCCATTGGCGAAGGGGTATAACCTGTTTCTCGTCGGGGGGGGGAAAAAAAATGAAATGAAATGAAATATCGCCGTTCTTCAGTTTCCTTTAGCTATCGGATTTGCTTAATTACAGCGTGGTCTATTTTTCTGAGATACCCAGGTGTTCTCAAATGTGTGCTTTAATGTAAGGGAACTCCAAGAGATGAAAATCACATGGATATTTTACCCCTCTTTTGGCCTCTGGGTGTTTGGTTTAATGATGAGACGCAAGTCATGCGTCGTTCGGGGATTTTTTTCCCTCATCGGTAGGCTTCAGGAGCACTATCCAGAGGCGTTAGTGCCTCCGTGCTGGAGACTCAGGGGAAACTCTCCGGCACCAGAGGAGAAAATAATTTCCTGATGGCCATCAGGAGAAGAGCCCAGATCTTCCACCACGGAGCCGTTTCGCCGCACGGACAGGGCTGGGGCAGCCCGGGATGCTGCCCTGGCTGTGTGCCCGCTCCAGGGCTCCCCTCAACCTGCTAACAAACACCTTTTCTTCCTTTATTTTGATTTTTAAAGCTATCCGTTCAACGGAGGAGATTCCCCGATGGATTCCCCCCGCTGCGGTCAGTCGTCGCCTTGCGCCGTCCCTTGCGTCGCGTTTGGGATGGGGCTGAGCACCGTGATCCCAGCCGGGGAGCCGCCGGCGCGGGGGCAGCGCCCAGACGGAGGAGGCCATCGCGGGGAGGTGTTATCTCCTCTGTGAACGAAGCTCGGGGGCAAAACAACTTAAAAGCCGCCTGGCGCGGCCTGGAGAGGGGCCTCCCTTCGGAAAGCGCCCGCAGCAGATTTTCCCTTTCATATTTCTAGCCCCGTATATAGTCTGGTATTGGGCGGACTTTGTCTTCGGGGAAACTGGGGCCTTGTTGGGTGTAAGCAAATAAGTAACATAACTGAAATATTTTGATAATATTCGGGTGGGCGGCTCTGCTCGGGTGCCGTGGGGGAGGCATCGCTGCCGCCCCAGCGCTCTCTGTTTCGGGGTGCTTGCCCCAGGGGGGCTCAGGCTGAGGTTGCCGCAGCATTTTTTTTCCCCACGGAGCTTGGGGGGGGTCCGTGGGGTGGTTACAGGCTGGGGGTGATTGTGGGGGAGGACGCTGCGGTGCAGAGCCAGCGGCGCCGGCAGCGCGTGTGGGTGCCGCTGGGAGGAACGCGGGGGATGCTTTCTTCCAACCTCGCTCATCCTCGGGGTGCCCCAGCCTTGGCCGATGGGCGTTGGGGAGATTTGGCTCTTCCCACGCCATCCCCGTCCCCATCCCGCCGGAGGAAGGCTGCCGTACCCAGCCGGGGCACTGCCACGCTCCCCGAAGCATCAAACAGCCTTCGGGGTTCAAAAGACAGCAGGCCATGGCCGGGGTACCCCGACACGGGGCTGGGGGTGACGCAGCCATCGGGGGTGGCAGGGGCTCCCCTGGGGTGGGTTTTTTGGGGAGGTGCCTTTACAGACTGTTGGGGTGCAATGTGACAAGAGCCAGGCACCGCATTGCGCTGGAGAGAAGGGGCAAGGGACAATTCATTATTAATCGGTCCCCAGGAGGGACGTGGGAAGGTGTCTCCGCTGAGCACCACACACTGGGAAAGAGTTGGGTCAACTGGGAGACCCAGTGGAGGAGAGGAGGGGGAACAATGTGCAGTGCTGAAGCCCAGGGCTGGGGTTGTTCCTGCTGGAGGAGGGGAGGTGCATCACTGCCTTCAGCCCTCTAAAAAGTTGCTAAAAAGGTAATTATTACCTCGATCTGGTGAAGGACAGGTTGCAAAGTGATGCTTTGAAATTTTGCAGCAAGAAAGGTGTTGGTTGGGAGAAATACTTGGAGTGCAAGAAGGTCAGCCCTTGTCTAGGGGAAGGTTGGGGATGCCCATCCCCGGAGAGTTTGGCCGGGCAGAAGTCTGCCAGGGCTGGGAGGAGACCGCGATGTCCTGCAACAGCACCTATTTGTCTGAAAAATGGTGGTTTGAGTGTCTGGGCCGGGTGGAGGAGCTGCGGCCAGGGCTCCTGGGTTTGGTCTCGAGCGCGCTGTGACTCTCCCCTTAATGGTCAGGGCTGGCAAAGGGCTGGAAGTATTTTTCTTTCTGAGTATCCCTTAATTAACTGAAAGGGAAGGCTGTCAAGTACCCGACCAGGAGGGGAAAAAGATCTTCATGAGCCTGTGACCAGCCCAACATTTCGCCTCCATTTATTCTCCCCGGCCTCTTTGTTTTCCCTTTGAAAAAAAAGAGTGTTTTTCTCTTTCCCTCCATTTAACTGCTATTTATTTGCTGGTAAGTGGAAGGAATTCAGCTGGGATCAGCCCGGCTCCTGCCAGCAACTGGAGTTGAAAAGTTTCCGTGGGGAAGATGTAAGAGCAGAGCAGGGGGGTTGTTTTCCACCCGCCGCTCCTCGCTCTGCGGGCCCCTGCGTCACGGCCAGCCAGGTTGGGTGGGTTTAATTCTCCTTTTTGACTGGGATGTTGACAAGCACCCGTGGGAGTTGCAGTGGGAGGAGCGCGGACCCCGGGGCCGGAGGGTTTCTTCTCGCCGTTAATGGGAAACAGAAGATGGCTCGGGAGAAATTTGGCAAAGAGGGAAACTTTTCTGTCTCTTCCAGCTTGGAAAAAAGCATCCTTTCTCACCCCAGCCTCCCCGCAGAAGGCGGCGGGTTCCCAGCGCAGCCCAGGCGGGGTTTGCTGGCGGCGGGGGGAGAGGAGACAGAAAGCGCCCGGTGATTTCGCAAGGGATGGAGCAGTCTTGGGCCACCAGCCGCGTTTTGGGAGGGGTACCCGACCTGCCTCCCGCTGGGGGCCGGGAGCCCTCCCGTCATCTCCCCAAAGCATCAAGGGGTTGGGATGACCCAGCTGCTTTCACCCCAGCGTAACGTTGGGGATTTTTGGGGTCCTGCAGCCGTGCCTTGGATATAATATCACCACGTAGATGGAGATGCGATGCCAGCTGCGGTGGTGGGTTTGTGCTAGGCATAGGCACCCGTAGGGATGCACGTGGATGCTGTGCCTGGCCGGGAGATGAACCGCTGACCTTGACGTAGAGGGCCCCGTTGGCATTGCCTCCTCGGGTCCGGCCCGCGAGCTGCGGCGCTGCTTTGCCGTCTGCTCTGATGTGTGCTGGCCGGGAGCCACGACCTCTGCGTCCCGGCAGCGTATCACAAAGCCAGCTGAGCTGCTCCGAGCCGGGGAAACGCCGTACCAGCCACCTGCGTGGGACGGCTGGCAGGGTGCTGGGGCGCAGGTGAGCGCGGGGCAGGGGGTGAGGTGCCCCCGGAGTCGCCCTCCTGCTCTTTTGGGGTTTCAGGTGTCCCCCCCAAAAGTGACAGCGCTCATCTGGGTCCCAGGCTGGGAAGCGGTGGCCGGCGCTGGCCAGGCATATGCCCCCGCGCTGCTGGCCCGGTCCTGGTGCCGGTGCCGGTGCCGGTGCCAGGCTGGGGCGGGCTGGCAGGCTGCCCCCATGTCCTCCCAGGCGCCCACCCCCTTGCATCCTCCCTGCCCTGTTTGCAAACGTGGTGGCTTTGCCTTGGATGGACGATCATGTCTGGCAGAGCGGTCTCTTGGTGCCGGTGGTCTCCACAGGGAGATAAAGCGGTGGGGTGAATTCCTGAAGCTCCTCCACCCCTGTCCCCCAGCTGCTCTGCCCTCCCAGTTGCCTGCAGGAACTGGTTACCAGTACGAGTCTGCCAGTTACAAGAAACGGCCGCAGAGGGGATTCAGAGGAGACGACACGTTTTCGGGCTGGGGGAAGGGTGCCACCACCGCCCTGTCGGGGACGGGAGGCTGGCCGTGGCAGGCGTGAGTGCTGAGCTGTTCCCAAGCGAGCGCTTCGCGCGCTTGTACAAGCGACTGGAGGAGGTTAATCACAGGCAAAGCCCAGTGAAGTTTGGTCAGGTCACGGCTTTTCCAAAGGCTTAAAATTTCAGACGTGCAGCAGCCGGCGTCCGGGGCCACGGCTGACCCACACCATCCCGCCGGAGTTAATCATTGCCCTCGGCTCCGGGACCTGCCTGGCTCCAGCAATGGGAACCGTTTCCCCGAAAACACAGGGTGAGGAGCCAGCACATGGGGCCTGGAGGAAACCCAACCTGCCAGGGCGGGTTGGGTTGGGGAGAGCCAGGCCCCCTAACCCTGACTCTGACCCTAACCCAAATCCTAATCCTGGCCCTAACCCTGACCCTGACCCTAACCCAAATCCTAAACCTGGCCCTAACCCTGACCCTGACCCTAACCCAAATCCTAAACCTGGCCCTAACCCTGACCCTGACCCTAACCCAAATCCTAAATCTAACCCTGGCCATAACCCTGACCCTGGCCCTGAAACTAATCTTGACCCTGACCCAAACCCTAATCCTGGCCCTAACACTGACCCGAACTCAAATCGTAATCCTGGCCCTGACTCTGACCCTGACTCTAACCCTAACCCTAATCCTGACCCTGACCCTAACCCAAATCCTAACCCTAACCCTGGCCATAACCCTGACCCTAACCCAAACCCTGGGCCTGATCCTGACTCTAATCTTGACCCTGACCCAAACCCTAACCCTGGCCCTAACACTGACCCGAACTCAAATCCTAACCCTGACCCTGACCCTGACCCTGACCCTGACCCTGACCATTTTATAAGGTAGCTGTTGTGTTTATTGCCCCCTTGGAAGCAACGTGGTCACCCAGAGTGGGGCAACCTGGAGCAGCGGCTGGCGGCCGCTCGGGAGCCCCCCGCTCTCCCCACTCGCCCCGATGGGCCCCGTGCTGCCGTCTGCGCTTGGGGCTGGATGGGACCTGGTCCGCTTCGGTCCCCCAGTCCCAGCTGGGAGGTCCCTGGGGGCTGCTGGTCCAGCCCTGAGCTGCTACGCTAGGAGATGTGGCTGCTGCGTGCTGGGAGCATGTAAATCCCAAATTGCTCCAAATTAAGCCCAGGAATCATGAAACTTGGGGTCTGGTCCCCCTCGCTGAGAGTTAATTCTCCAAAATGGGGCTGGGGGCTATCGGTGCTTTCCCTCCCGCTGCAGAGCTGCCGAAGAAACATGGGTGCTCCTGTCCTTTGGGCGAGTGCCTGCGTTGCAGGGGGAACATCTGAGGGGCATCACAGCTGGGGAGAAAAATTGTATTAAAAAAAAAAAAAAAGGAAAGATGGAAAAACTCAGGAGGAAGGCCTCCTGGGTTTGGCACCGCGTGTTTGGGGGGGCGCCGGGGGCTGGGGGGGCAGCCGGACCCCGGGCCGGTGCCTGCGGTGCTGCGCTCGCTGCTGGTGTTCCTGATGCTGGAAGGGGGGGTTTATATATATATATATATATAAAAAATACTTTCTTGTCCCTGTGGGTGTGTTTTGAAAAGGGGCTTGGGAACAATGAGGATTAACAAGCAGATAGAGAATTAAATGCAGGGTTTGAGTCTTCAAATGTGTGCACATTTCAGAGCGCCTGTTTGTGCCAAGATAAACTCCGTCAGGAATAAACATCGTTTTACATGAAAGGCTAATTACAGATTGGCGCTCCGCGGCCAGGAGGAGGGAATTTTCACCAATTAAAATGGAACTTTTCTGTTTTTCATAAAATTGCTGGATTAAAACGCAGCCAGGGGCTGGTGAGGCGTTCGACAGCGCAGTTGAAGGAGGGGATGCTCGCCCCCGGGACGTGCCTTTCCCCCCCCAGTACTAAAGAGGTCTTGCCAGTTCATTTGGGCAGGAGCTGCGTTAGGGCACTGGTTTTGCCCAAAAGTGGTTGAACCCCAAGGGCCGCCCTCCAGGCGTGCAGCCCCGGGCTCTCACCTCGGGGAGATGGGACATGGGCCACCTTGGTCCAACTCGGAGTCACCCAACATCAGGAGAGATTGGAGGAACGAGATCTCCAGCCTCCTCGAGGGTGTAGGGCATGGAAAGACGCCTGGATGGGACGTGTGGATGGGCGCCCGTGTTGAGATGAAGTTGTTGTGACCGTAGCTCCTATTTGTTGGGTAACTTTAGTGTGTGGTAGGTGAATCATCTCTCAAAAATTGTAAGCCAGAAGGCGATGCAGAGAAGAAAAACCTTCCTGGCCTGCCGAGGGGAGTGCTGGGGAGAAAAATCCAGCCTGGGCACATGGGGGGTTTCAGCTGCAGAGCACATGCTGCCTTGTTGCTTTTGGATGGATTTCACAAGAATTTGCATTTCTGGACCAGGTCTGGAGCCTCCAAGGCCGAGCGGGAGCCGGGCTGCGGACGGGGAGGACGTGATGCAGCTCAGACACGAGCTCGAACGCCATTTTACTCTAACCGGGGTCGAATTTTATGGTTTTGGAATGAAACGATGTGAAATGTGGCTGGGGCTGAGTTTCTCCGAGACGTTCAGCGCACGAACCTCAGGCAAACACCCTGCGCCTGCTGCTTGCCAAGCGAAACCACAGATTTGTCTCCATCTCTACTTAACACGGCCACGGGGCAGCTAAAATTGGGATTTTTTTTCTCACATAAGCTGATATCTGTCACTTAGTGGTTACCGGAGTTGGCCTGGGCATCGTCTCTTAAACGTCCCCTGCATCGTTGAGAGCGAGGGAAAGCAGAGAGGCCCGAACAGGAGATGTGGTGGTTTTTTTAAAGCAAAGTACATTCCCAGCCTGCTCTGCTCTGGTGCCCTGTGCTCCTGAACCAGTTAAAAATTGATTTTTTAAAAGTCTCCTACAGCAAAGACCGGGTGGACTCTTGCTGGGTCTGGTCTCTGAGAAGCTGTTGTGTTATCCATGGTCATGGACCATGCTGTGATGACAGTAGTTGCCAGTTCTCCTACAACATTCACGTTTTTCCTTACTCTGTCCTAATACTGCCACGATCGGGACACTGAAAGGGTCTTTAGTCAGACCTGGCCATGAATAATTCCTCTGAATAATTCCATTTATTCCAATTTTCAGGCTGTTTTGGAATTGTTTTCGAAAGAAGGGAGCGGGGAGAAGTCAGCCAAAGCTGATAAAGGAGGACTTTGTTCTGAAGCTTTAGGGTATGGTACCAAGCAGGGCTTGCTATACAATTAATGAGTTTATCAGGCTTTTAGCTGCATGTGATGCACGGTGGCTGCCGCCACCACCACCTCCCATCCAGAGGAGCCCGGCTGCTCCCCAGCTTTGGTTTGCTGCTCCCCAGTTTGGTTTGCTGCTGTTCCCCAGCTTCGGTTTGCTGCTCCTCAGCTTCGGTTTGCTGCTCCTCAGCTTCGGTTTGCTGCTCTTTAGCTTAGTTTCCCTTCCTGCTGTGCATCGCGGTGGCCTCCTCAGATGTGACTTTGCGTCTGCCTTTATTTAAGCCTTGACCAACCCTCCCCGGGATGTGCTCGGTCCACGGGGAGTGTTGGGCACATGGAGCCGAGCCGTTGGGAGTGCTTCAGGCTTTACTTTGAGTGAGCAAGAGGATGACGCAAATTGCTTTTTAAGGGCGCAAAAGAAAACAGCTGCTTCATTTTCGCTGCAGATGTGCTCCGGGCGGCGCTCATTAGCTCCACGGAGGGGGGGTTACAGCCGTCTGCTTGCCCGCAGTGTCTGCATGGGCAGGGCCACCAGGTTGCTTGGGCTCCCAGGCCACCCGAAAAGGAGCCAGGTAGGGCTGGGAAAGGGCTTTGAAGATGTGTGATGAGGTTTGTCATGCCAGCAGAGCTTCCCTGTCCCGAGAAAGCACAAGTCAAGGAATTACTTATTTCTTGGAGGAGCGGTACAGATGGGGAGATGGAGGTGAGTTACCTTTGGCTGCCCCATCTCTCCTCCGAGAAATGCCAAGGGCCTGGGGGAGGTGACCCTCTGCAGCATGTCCCCGTCCCCTCCAGCGGCCGCCCTGTCCCGGCCGCGCGCGGGAGAAGCCGCGGGAGGCGAGGGAAGACACTTCCTCCAGCGGCGGATCTGAGGTCACCTCCTGATCCTTGATCCCTCCAGCCCGGGGTATGTGGGTCAGCGGGGAAGCACGGCGGAGAGCGACGTCCCTTCCTTCTCTCTCCCTGGAGATTCATTTTTAAAGGAACAAATAGGCTCAGCCGCAAGTACTATGCAGGACGATTTTTTTAATGATGTTTTTTGGAACAATGAGCTAAATACCGGGAGGGTTTGGGTCTGCGTTTCAGAGTGGTGACATTTTCCCCTGTTGTTTCTCACCTTCCTGCGCCCACCTTGCTCTGCTCCGCGGTGCTCAGAAACCTTTTTCTGGAAAGCCTTTCTCAGGAAAATACCGGCAAGGAGAGAGTTTTTCATCCTTTTGGGATGACTTTGCTGAAAAGAAAGCTGGTCTAGTGCGTGGGACCCACCTGGACCGACCCCAGGGGCCCTGCCCACCTCTTGCTGCCATGAACACACAGACACGGTGCTCCCAGCCCCCCGGCCCCTCGCCATTGCCAGCCCCATTGCAGGTCCTGACCCCCACATGCCAGCCCTCCTCTGCCACAGGGTCCCCAGCAGTGGTGTCACCCATTGCCAGGAGGACGTGGTGGCCGAGGCATACCTGGTCCCAGAGCTCCTCCATCATGGGCACAGCTTGATGGTGCAGGGCTGGTGGGCAAACGGGTCACCTCCCCGGTTTTTACTCCATCTTGAGGCCAGAGTGAGCGGTGCTGGGGAGGACAGCTCGGCTCGGCCATGTTATCCACATCTCCTACACCACTGCATCACTGTTCCCTTTGGAGAACTTCAGCCTGTCCGTGTTGAAGGTCACGTTGCTTTGGACCTGCCATAGGCCAACAGTTTGGCTGTCTTTGGTTGGAAGGAGCAATTTGGGGAGCTTTAGCTGGAGCTTTACCCCTTGTGCAATCACGCTGTGGGAGAGCTGCTGGTGGGATGCTCTCCTTGGTCAACCTTTCTCCTCCAGCAAAGGGCTCTTCCCATACCCCAGAGCATCTTCAGGACCATCAGGAAGGTCCCGTCAGCTCTGGAGGAATCCAGGGCTGCGGGTGGCCTGGGCTCGAGTGGCACCTCGGGCTGCCGCCATCCCCCGCCCACTGCCATCCCTGCCGGAGCAAGCAGCGAGGAGCGGGGTGCGTGCACCCGGGGGCCACAGCTCCCCAGCTGCTGCTTTATTGCCTTCAGGAGGGGCTGCAGGTGGGAGCAGGGTGGCATGGACGTGGCTGGTCTCGGCGTAACTTGCAGTGCCAAGCAGGGTCAGCGGAGAGGTGGCTATCGGGGAGGGACGGCACGCGTTGAGCCACGTGCCAGCCCCCAAATCAGAAGTCATCTTCATCAAAAGGAGAGTGCTTTAAATGCCTTTTTTAGCTAAAAAAGCGGTTTCTGAAGCCTTTGGTGTTTCTGTAAAGGCATCCCTTGGAGAGGGGGTTTCTCGGCCATCACCAGCCGGGTCCCACCACGGCAGCTCCAAACCCAGCCCCTTCAGCTGGCACTTCCAGGAGGTGGTTGGACTTACGGCACCTCGAGACTCGATCAAGTCTTAACCTGACTCCTATCCAAATTCTGCACAGCTCTTGAGCTCCTTCCAGCCTCGTCCTCAGCTGGATTCAGTCCATCGTTTCTTTCAGGATCTGCTTGATCGCACCGCGTGGCTGATAAGGCTTCGCGCCTCTTGTGGGGGCTTGTCTTTGTGTGTTTCAATATCTCGCCCAGATTATCAGCCACAGAGGGTTGTGAGGTGTGGCCGGGCTAGGAATTAACCATCTCATCCAAACCCCGTGGAAATCAGAAGCAAAGATTCCCTTCTTTTTTTTTTTTTTTTTCCCCTGTGGGCTTTAAATCAAGTCGTAACTTCTCCAGCATCTGAGGAGCTGCCGAAGGGAAGCCCTGACTCAGGCTGGTTAAGCCCCGTCTGGTTTCCACTGGAGGAATGGCTGCCCCTGCCCTTCAGGTCCAGGAAAGTCCAGGAGAAACATCAATACCCAGATTACCAAAAATAAACCCTTCATCCCCTGGAGCGGGTCCAGGGACTCCGGCTCCGTGTCCGAAGGGGCAGCTTTGGGGCGACACTTCACCTGAACCCCGTTCTTCTTTCCGACCCGTGGTTTTCCAAGCCGTGGCTTTCCTCCGGCCTTCAGGAGATCACCGCCGTCGCGCTGGGGATGAAACGAGGGGGGTGCATTGTGCAATCGCTCTCTGGGGGCTGTTTCGGTGTGAATCACGCTGGGACCGGAGCCGGGGCCGAGGCGGCTTTCTCCTGCCCCCAGATTTTGCCGAGGTTTCCTTCCAGCGCTGGAGCTCGCCCAGCTCTCCCGGCTTCCCGGGGCTTCGCTGGGAAGCGCTGGGAAGACAAAACCCTGCTCTGGAAGTGAGGCTATTGTTCTTACTAATTTTAACTTGATGTTCTTCCCCGAGCCTATTTTTATTCATTGCTTGTGGTAAGCCCTTTCTCTAAGGTAGAGCAATTTGCCACGGGACTCTTTTTTTGTGTTTACCGATTTTAATTGAGTGATATCTCCTTTTTACAAACCCAAAGCTGGAGGAGCTTTTAAGCGCCCGTTGCTGAGCCTCTCGCCCCGGGTTTGCTTTGATCTCCGCAGGTGAGTGTGCATTTTTGGGGCCAGAGATTGATACTGCTTATTTGCATGTAAATCTCCGAGTTATTAAGATCAGAATCTGGCCCTTTAAATTTAATACTTTGCTTTATGCTTTTATTTCCGCGTTTCTTAAAGTAATTTCCAAAAATAACAAACTTCAAACATGACGGGGCCATCTAACGTTTTACTGCCTTGGCTGGAGTAGAAGGAACATTTCTGGAAGTATATTATCCAATTTAATGAGCCTTTCCCATCTTGGCGTTGCTCCCACCCCTCACCCCCTCTCGGAGCTGTTTTGGACGGCTCTTTGGAGCCGTGCCACCTAATCCTATTAGAAGGACTTTCATTACACTGTGCCTTGTGTTTATAACCAAAAAAATCAGCCGGAGAGGGGGGGTCCTCTCCCTCGCCCTCGTCCTTTTGCATTTCGCCTGGTGTCGAGACGAGAGCCCGGCGAGTCCCACGAGGCTCCCGCGCAGCCCTTGCTTTGCTTTTTATTGCTCCGCTCTGCATTTATTAAGGAAGACTTCGGGGTAAATTGGGTCCTTGCGAACTTATAATTAATTTGGAAGGGTCAGCTCTTCCCAGGCTAGCGAGGGCTTCTTTGTGTGGTCCTTTTTGAAAGGCAGCGGTTGGAGAGGCTCTTATATAGCCGGGATTTGCTTTTAATAGGGACCTGGCTATTTTCTGAAAATCTCACGGCTCTTGAAGGACGGGTTGTTATTGTGCGGGGCTGTGCTAAAAGGGGTTGCAGAGCGCTCGGTTTGGGTGCAAAAAAAAAAAACCAACCCAAAAAAAGGAATAAAAAAAGCAAGGAGCGCATGTCCTGGGGTCTGTGCGGGAGAGATCGCGCTCGGTGCCCAGAGCCAGCGCCTGAGGCTGGGAGATGCTCCAGGAGGTCCCCCCGCTTGGGTGCTGGGTAGGGCTAGGGCCCCTTGTCCGTCCGTCCGTCCTGCCCTGCCCCGCGCCCCGCCGAGGGGACCTCTTGCTTCTCCTCAGAGCTGGCAGACTGAGGTTTGTTTCCTTACCACATTGCTTTTCTTGAAAGCCTGCCTTTCCTCCCCAAAATAGTCACAGAAACCATTAAAGAGAGAAGGTGGAGGGCAGGGAGAAGACGACGGGCTGAAATAATCTGCAAATAATAAAAGTTTCTGAAAAAAGACTGCCAGCCAGCCAGTGGTTTTCTCCAGAGGTGGGTCGGAAGGAGGCACGAGATCACGGTCCCGCCTGGGCATCGCCCGGCATGGCCGGGGATGTAATTTAACCTGGCACAACCTTGTGTCTCCCATCAGCTCAGCTGCAAGGAGAAATCCCCGCGGAACGTGGGGCGAGGGGGAGGCGAGGCAGTCCTGGCTCTGGGGAGCGGGGAGCAGTGATGGATGAGGGTGGTACCTGGAAACGCAGAGCCGTAACTCAAGATATGAAATTCTTCATGGCCAAAGCCAGGGAGCAGAGGGCTCGGAGGAGCTCGGGAGGCTTTTGGCCGTGGAGATGTCCCCTGTGGAAGCGGCAACAGTGGAGGCATCATTACACGCACAGCAAGGGCCGTTAGAAAAAAGCGCTGAAAGCTCGGTGCCTTCCCTCGGACACGTAGGAACCCGGCGGAGGGGAGTGAAAGGAAAACCTGGCCGTGCCTCCATCGCACGGCGAACAGCGAGACGCTGCAGACTGCGCCCCGGCCCGGACGCCGGCGGGCAGCGCGGGAGGTAACGGTGTTATTTATGAGCTGCACTGTTAATTAACGGTGGGATGGGGCTGCCTCTCTGCTGAGACCACCTTCAAAGCTGGAGTCGGTCCCTGGTTGTTCTCCTTCTGTTTGATGTCCCACCCTGAGCGTCACCTTTCTTCTCTCTCTCCCCAGCATGGGTCGGCTCCTTGGCCATGGGCATGATTTTTTTCTGCTCTCCCATCGTCAGCATCTTCACCGATCGGATCGGCTGCAGGACCACGGCAGCCTCGGGAGCTGCCATCGCCTTCATCGGACTCCTCTCCAGCTCCTTCACCAAGTAAGGCTACAGAGGGGCCGTCCAGCTCTTCGGCGAGCTCCTCTTCCTCACTGTTCCCTGCAACCCCCCCTGCCTACACATTGCTGCTGCCTTTTGGGGCAAAGCAGGTGGTTTCCATCCAGGTGAGAGGTCTCCTGGCATCCCTACAGCCCACGTGCAGCCCACGTGCGCGCAGCCCGTTTCTCTCCAAATTGAACCAAGTTGCCCTTTTGTCCTTACATAACAAGAGAGTGACTTTTACCTGAGCGAGGGACTTTTTATTTTATGGGATTTCAGCCCTCAGGTCCTTCATTTGATCTTTAAAACAGGCAGCGAGAAGTTGGCGCGCCTCTTGCGGGCAGCTCCAAAGAGACGCTCGTGGACAAAACCTTTCTCCTTTGCAACCAATTTCACATTTGGTACTGAAAGTAAATTAATGCTTAAAATAATATTTGATGGGTTACACCTGGCAAGAGGGAGTTTCCATGCAGGGCAGTCGGGGAAGGGGACGCAAGATGGGGTTTGGAGCAGTTTGTGCTGTTCCCGCGCCGGCTCGGGCGTTCGCGGCAGCACGGGGCGATCGCTGCTCCTCGTTTTCCACGGCTGATCCCGTGCCATGAAGTTCTGCTGGCAGGCGCTCGCCGACGTGCGTTTGGATGGCAGGTGTACCTGATTCGATGTGAGAATCTTTCCAACCCAAGACATTTGCATCTTTGTGGGAGCAAAAAGAGGTCACCTCTGGGGTCCTTTACGCGACACTTGTTAAATGGAGTCTCAAAGGCTCCGTGGAAACACCCTCCAAAGCATCATTTGCCCCAGTTTTTCTGAATAAAAACATTGTTTTGGTTGGATTTCAGTTAAAATCAATATTGGTTTAATTAAAATGCTTCAAGAAGTGGGTTTTTTAAAGCAAATACACACTAGTTTCCCGGAGGGCGACTTGCCTGCGCTGGGCTCCTCCCTGCCCACCCTGCCCGCGCGGGGCGGTGGGACGCCAGCTCCCTTTTACCCTGGTCAACGAGACCCTCATGCTCACCCCAACCCTGGTTCCCTATGTGATGGGTCCCCAGCTGCAGGAGCTCCCCGTTCCACTGGGAGGGGGGAGGCAGCTTCCGAGCCTCCTGGCAAAGCCCCAGGGACTGGGGCCGATGGCAGCCGGGGGACTTGGGGTGCTAAAACCATCTCGGTCAGCAGCACGGGCAGCGGCGTGGAAGGAACCACCCTCTGCGACTTCCTCCGCAGATGCCACCCCTTTGTATTTCAAAAGATAATAGTAACTGGAGAAAGTGCAGTCGGTCCTGAGGGAGGGTATGCCCGGGCTCCGGGCAGGGCGGGTCACAGGTGCTTCCCATGTAATCTTGCTTTCCTTCTAATCAACAAAGCTTGGACTTTCTTCCCCTCCGCCACCGCTATTGTAAAATGTTCGTGCAAAGAAAAAGAGCTCTTGGGACCACATCGCTGCCAGTGGCTTGTTGTGTTGGGCTTCAAAAAAAAATCAAACAGTCCAGGCAGAGAAGAATATTATTTCCAGGAGAGCTGAAATCCCCATTTCCTGCCTTCTCGCTCTCGGTTCACATTCCTTCGGCTGCCTTTTAAGGGAGAAAGGAGCCCCTTTGCAGCTGGACGGCGGCGAGGGAAGCTGCCTTCGTCACGGCCGAGCCGGAGCCGGAGGAAGAGCAGCGGGGCTGCGGGATTTGGCAGCGCTCCATCTGGATGGCGAAGGCCGGTCCCGAAATTCGGAGCTAGCAGCTCCTGCTCCCCCAGAACAATGGAGAAGCTTTATTTGTTTTTGTCCCCCCCTTGCCAGCTCCCCCCGCCGCAGCTGGGGATGACCCACCCAGTGCCGGCTGGGCTACATGCGCCGATGCAAAGGGAGCTGCTGCTGCAAAGGGGGACGCAGCCCGGGTTTGGTGGGCTCAGGCAGGGCTGGATCAAAGCTAATCGATCCTTTATCTCCTGGTTTTTCTAAAATGGGTTTGCTCTGTCCAAAGAGAGGGGCAGCGGCTCCCAGGACTGCACCGAGCTGATCCAAAAAGCCGCTCAGCCAGCGAGCCTGCACGGCAGGACCCCAGCGCCCAGCTCACGCTCGGCGCCTCCTACTCTCAAAATATTGGGAGTTTTGTTAAACAAACTATGCTGAAAAGCAGAGCTCTGGGGAGGGCTGAAGTTTTCTGGATGGGGTCGAGGTGAGGGGTTTCCTCGCTTTGCTGCCTTGCACCGGGGTGTCTTCTGCACTCGTAATCAGCTCGAGTCACCGCAGATCTTGCGCGCCCTCAAGAAGAGAGAAATCCCAGTTGTGTTAAGACTTCACCTTCCCTCCAGTTTTAAGGGAGATGTTTTAGCGTGAGGAATGGGAGATGGTGGCCAGTTCAGCAGGGCTGTCTTCATATGCCCACCCAATGCCCTCCCAGCCCTGCTCTGCTGCACCGCTAAGTGTTCTGGGGGGGTTGAGTCCCTTTTCTTCTGCCTCTCCTTCCCCTCCGCAATTTCTGCACGGTTTCTCCTGCAGAGAGAAATCCCCCAAACCTCTGCCAGCGGGGCTGAACCAGGGCCGTTCCCATTGTGAGCTGTAAGTCAGGGGCAGCCATTGGAGGGAGACCTCCTTGTCCCAGGAGATGACGTTCTCCCTGGGAGACCTCGTTATCCGAGGGAAACGATGCCGCCCTTCCCACCGGAGAGCAGCTGGCTGATTCCCAGCGAGCCGGGTGGGAAATCCTGGCTAAGCAGGATGGCTGAAAGGAGCCCCTGCTCATGCAGGGGTGTCTTAGCGTCAACAGGGAGCAGATGGGGACCACGGCATTTGTCTCCACTTATCCAACACGTCAGCTTAGCTGCAGTACCAAAGCTGGTGTGACCCAGCTGAGACGGCCAGGGCTGGTGCGTGGGAGGTCGGAGACAGCCTGCGTAGCCCAGCTGCTTGCCTGGCTCCTGCGGAGAGGGTTTCTGATGTGGCTTTGTTCTGGAGTAACTGGAAATTGCCTTTCATGACAGTCATTTGTCTTTGAGCCGTTGGGTACAGCAAGCACGTTCTGCTTTCTGCTTGGCTAGCTGAAGAGACGAGTGTGTAATGGAAGAAATGATGTGCTTGTAAACGTTTTCTCAACTTCAAACTGCTCGGTTAGATCTGGGCTGCTGTCTTCTCGCTTGCTTCATGAGCGGTGAGAACGACTCAGTCTTTCACAGGAGTCGTGGACTAAAGACCCCGTTCGTGCAGCATCGCTTACCTGGTGAGGTGCCCAAATGTTTCCATCGCACTCTCCTCCCATGCAGTATTTCGTGGCCGACTTTTGCAGCTGAATGTATTGCACGGGGATGAAGAAAAAATCCTTCATCTGGAGAGAAACGTGACGGGTTATTTGCACCGCCTAACTTTAGGCTCCTTTCTCAGCTGCTTCTGTTGGGAAAACCGAACTGGCGGCTCCTTCCAAGGGCTCTCAGGACTTTCCACCTGTTCTGTAAAGCAGCCACTTCGCTCCCTCCTTGAGTGCAGCCACCAATGTAAGGTACAAATGAAATCTATTAACTGTCTAATTGAAGCTCCCAGAGGAGCTTAAAGAAGAAGAACTTAATTAACCAGCCTGGAGCCTGGGCAGAAACGCAATGTTCCCTTCCTAAGTGCCTAATAACCAGGAGGGTTGGTGCCTTCTGCTTTCAAACACTGGGTGCAGAATGTTTTCAATTAGTCCTTTCAGTGGAAAAAAAATGGATTTCTAGCTAAAAATAACCCACCCTGCCTACCTTAGAAAATCTTGCTTGCTGTAATTTAAAAACCATTCAAGTTAGGTCAGCCTCCCAAGGAGGGCAGGTTGGCTGCTGCCTTCTCCTCTTTGCAGAAAGCACTCTCCAGCTAGACTTCATTTTCCCGAAGGTTTAACGTGCCAGCTGTGAAATGAGGATAATCCTTGCTTTGGCTAGGGAATAAGCTCCTCGAGGTCAGACTGTCTGTGTAGCACCTGTGGCATGGGAGACCTGGGTCTTGACTCCAGGTTTTGCAGGACCACGGAGGAGAAGGCTTCCTTACCTCTCTGTAACGTAACCACCTCGTGGGTTTTTTTTCCCCCTAGGTCTCTGGAAGTTCGTTATTTCACATATGGGATCCTCTTCGGCTGCGGCAGCTCCTTCGCCTTCCAGCCCTCGCTGGTCATCCTTGGTCACTACTTCAAGCGCCGCCTTGGCTTGGCCAACGGCATCGTGGCCGGCGGCAGCTGCCTCATCTCCGTGCCGCTCCCGTTCTTCCTGAAGATGGTCGGGAAGGCCATTGGGCTGGCGCATACTTTCCAAGTACTCAGTGCCTTAATGCTCATCCAGATATTCTTGTCCCTGACCTATCGGCCCATCTTGCCGCCTTCTTGTGACTCTCAGCACGATGGGCAGGACAAGCTGGGCAGCCGGAGCATGCGGCAGCAGTGCTGGTCCCAGACGCGCAAGTATTTCAACTTGAGGGTTTTCCGGAGAAAGACCTATCGGATTTGGGCCTTTGGGATCGCTACTGCTGTCCTGGGATATCTCGTACCTTACATGAACCTGGTAAGAGCCTTGGCTGGGCCTGGAAGGGGAGGGAGGTCCCTTTGCCCAGAGTGAAAGGGCTCCTCCGTGCAAGCGAGGAGGAGGTGGGAAGGTGGAGATGGGCAGCAGGGACAGAGCCACCAAAAGCCTTGAAGCTAAGAAACTGCTGCAGGCACGTCTTGTAAACAGGAATAGTGATGGGAGGAGACGGCTTTTTAATGGTCCTGTGTGTCCTCTGCACCAGGGTGGGCAGAGCAGTCGCTTCCCGCGGCTCCCGAGGACAAGCATGGGTAACAGGAGAGGAGGGGGCTGTTGGGTTTGGGGTGGGCGGAGGTGGTGTGTGCAGGTCAGCGTGGTGTGGACATGAGGGTCCCACAACCACCCCCAAAGGCACGAACCCTCTGCGGGAAGTCTTGTCCCTTTTTGGGATATGAGAGTGTTCACATCCTTGCGTCCTTCCCTCCATCCTAGGTAAAATACGTGGAGAAGCGATTTCAAGAAACCAAAAAGGACTGGATCCTCCTGGTTTGCCTCGGAGCCATGTCAGGGCTGGGGCGCTTGGTTTCAGGCCGCATTGGCGACTGCATTCCCGGGCTGAAGAAGATTTACCTGCAGGTACGTTGCGTCCGACCCTCGGCATAGCTGCTGGCTAACCAGTGGTGGTCAGGGGATAGCATCTCTACATCAGTATCGACACTGCTTAGTAACTGTCAACAACGGATCGCAAATCCTTTACGACCATTACCTATCAACCTTGTCTGCTGTTAGGGAAGAAAATTTATTATAGAAAGGTGTACGGAGAAGTTGCACACTTGACCTGAGGTCTCGGTGTCCGTTCAGCAATCAGCCTCTGTGGTCCCAACTCTTCCCAAACTGCTGGACACCCTCTCACCTTCTTGTGGTTTTTGAAAAACAAACTGCTGAAATCTAGCAGCTAATCCAGCAGATAATCCCTCCTAAAGCTTCTTAGAAGGTTATTCTTAAGGGCCTCTTCGAGACGAGAGCAGAAGATGGGTGGCAGCCAGAGGAGGGGGCGATGTCATTGACCTGTTCAATGTCATCTTCATGGCACTTCCTGCTGCCCATCCCCACCCACCCTGCACCCCAGTGACGTGCCCACTTTTGTCTCCCCAGGTTGCGTCCTTCATGCTGTTGGGCATCCTGTGCATGATGATCCCCCAGTGCCAAGGGTTCGAGGGCGTCATTGTCATCTGCCTCTTCCTCGGCCTTTGCGATGGCTTCTTCACCACCATCATGGCCCCCATTGCCTTCGAGCTGGTGGGGCCCATGCAGGCGTCCCAGGCCATAGGGTACCTCATGGGGCTGATGGCTGTGCCCATGACCGCGGGTACGCCGATAGCAGGTTGGTAGAGCCGCGGTGCCGGACCTGGACCCAGCTGTTGGGAGGGAGCAGATGCGTGTAGCGGCTTTCACCCGTGGTGATACTTTGCCGTGAGAGCAGACATACGGTTTTCAATTTTCTTGGCTTATCGTGTCACATGGGGGTGGAAGTATGGGGGTAGCATCACTCCATGCTACATCCTGGAGCATCTCGGGGCCTTTCTCCGGGCTGATGAAAGGTAACCAGTGGGGGAACAGTGAGAGCAACCCAAGATCACATTAACTGATTTCTCTTTGAAGCCGTGCTAAAAATTGGCAGATACGAGTTTTCTAAAAGCCCTTTTAGATATCTGGGGACCGATTGCTAATCGGTAAGTGCAGCCCCTGGATTGTTGAATCAAAGTTAGAGATGGAGACACCCGAGCCTCTGTCTTCCCAAGACTTGGGTATTGTTTAAGCGTAGTAATAACCGCAGCGTCCTCAACAGCGAGCAACTTTGCCAAAGCTGACCCTTGAACAGCAGAACGTCTGCATCAGCAATCGCTAAGCTAAAGCTGTCTAAGCGCCTCTGATCTTTCTGCCTCTGGGAGCAAAATTGAGTTTAATGAAGGAACGTGGGGCTTGCAGACATCTCGCCGTTAGGGAGCTGCTGCAGGACCCCCTGCGTCGGGCTTGCTAGGCACAGGGCTGGGTGAAGGGGCTCATTTCATGGATGTAAGCAAGGGTCTACGCAGGAGAAAACTCAGAGGGGTTTTTCCAGTGCCGATAAATGGCGATGCGTTATTCTCCAAGGATGCCCAGCTGTGTCAGAACTTGCCGAACTAACAAGTGCGGAACCTCATTGGTTTTTAAGGGATCGGTTATTGTTTGTAACTGGCAGCATTTTCAGCGGACGTCACCATGTAGATAAAATATCTGTAAGCAACACAGGGCTTCCAGATGGAGGCAATCTGCAGAGGAACAGCCCCTGCCCGCTTTTCCTATTAGCTCCCGGCCGGCAAGGCGCTGGGAAGAGCCACCCGAAGTGTTTGGTTGTTTAACACTGTCTCCGCTCGCATTTGGGATTGTCTGGGACGGGTCTGATGGTGTCCTGTTCTGGTTAAATAGGAAGGACGGCTGAGGCTTTCCTTCTTGGCTTCCTTGCAACACAATGTTGGCTGCGCCCATCCTTTAATCCAACACGTAAAAACTCCAAGGAATGCAATGGAAAAAAAGATTGGTTTAAAAACCCAAATCTCCCCAAATCTGGTGGTTGAAGCAAGCTGCAGCTCTCACTCGAGGGAGGAGACAAGTCGGTCATTAGACTGACGCGGCTATAACCGTCGTTGTTCTTCTCTTTCAGGATACCTCAATGATTATTTTGGGAATTACGATGCAGCCTTTTATTTTGCCGGAGTCCCTCCCATCATCGGCGGCTTGGTGCTCTCCGTCGTCCCGCTGGTCCATCAGAGGATGCTGAAGAAGCAGCGCCTGGATTCCGGCAAAGACAAGATGCTGGCCTCGGAGACGGTGGTGAACGGGGAGCTGCTGCCGGGCTGTCCTGCCTCCGAAGCACACATGTAACGCCTCCGCTCGCCGACACTGTCGCCACCAGCAGCCTCTCCGTAGCCCAAGCACAGGCCCTTTTCTAGACGGACCATAATTCTCAATGATCGCAGATGCACTATGTTTGTAAAGGAAAAAAAAGAAAAACCAAACCCCACAAAAAGTTCTTCTAGTTAAAGGCTTTTAACTAGCAGAAACGCTCTTTTTCGGGACAGTTGTGATTTCAAAGCCGCCTTTTTTTTTTTTTCCCTCTAACCATTTTTCTAAGAACTCTCACCAGGATTCAAACTTGATCGATCTCCCGCTCCTCTCCCCCGTTTTCTGTACGTCACGACAGAGGTTTACAGCTAATAAATGCCTTTTTAAAGCAGGCCACAGATGGAGCTTGTTGAACCTTGCAGCTGCCCGTCCTTCTCCTCCGGTGTCACGGTGTCACTCGGGCGTCACGTCCAAGCGAGACGGCCCCCTCCCCGCCCAGCGCCAGGGGCTGGTTTGGAGCCAGCAGAGCTGAAGGAGGAAACGCTGCTTTAGTCAATGCACAAACCAAATAAATGGTCGGCGAGTCCCGCTTTAATCTTCTTCTCTCCCACACACCCAGGGAGCTGCAGCTGGGGCGATGGGGAGCTCGGCCGGCTCCGGTCCTGCCGCCCTCATCGAACGGAGCCACGCGGGAGCACCCCCTTCCTGCAAAATATGCCTTAAAAATGCGCGGACAAGACCAGCAAGTCCCTCGGCCACTTTCCACCTCCGTTTTCTCGCCCAGCGACTAACGATTGGGTTTTTGAGGTGCAGAAGAGAGGGGCAGCTGCCAGCGCAGCCCACGGCGGCCGGCTCTGCAAGGCGAAAACCGTGGGCAAGCTGCCGAGACGGGCACTTCGGAGGCACGCAGGGTCGGGACAGAGCTCCATGTGGCATGGGTCCACTCCCTGCCGGGAGGCGGCTTCCCTGCGCCCAGGGATGCAGGGATGCAGCCGGCTCGGGGCCCGGGGGCAGCCACGGACGCGGGATGCAGCTGGCTCCGGGCACAGGCTGCCACCGCTCTTTTTTGGGGCCAGTTGTGTATTATGCAGCAATAACCACCAGTCAATCTTGGCAGGGGAAGCCCGGTGTTTCCAAAGGGTTTAAAAGCCCTGGCAGCGTTTTAACTCGTAGCGTGTGCATTGCCGTGCGGAGCCGGTGCAGGGTCAGTGCCGTCCCCGGGGGGAGAGGGAGAGAGCTCAAGAAAATAGCAGAGCCATGGGTACCCACCGCACAGAGCGAAGGCAGAGCTCAGCCTTGTGTAGAAATTCATCATCTCCGGGCGTCGCTAATGAGCGTGGCACGGTGCAAGGTGCCCCGGTGGGTCCCCGTGCAAATGAGGTGCCGGCTGGGACCCAGGTACCTTTTCCTGGGAATAATAACCCAGGAGAGAGCAAGAAACAAAGCTCGCATTTATCCTGGCTGCAAAACCATCCTTCATTGGATTTTCATTTTATTCACCTGCCATTAAAAAAATGAGAAGCCTAAAGAGGGACGCGTGCCGTGGGAATCGTCCCTCGGTCCCCGGGCGAGTGTGCGGGTTTGTAACACCAAGACGAATCTTTGCTGTGGAAACTTGGTTTCAGTGGAGGCCCCCCTCCCGCGGGCAGCGGCGGGACCTTTGTATATAGGCTCAGGATCCTGCATGCCCCTCTGGCCCTGTTTTTAATCCACGTTGGCTAATGCATTATAAGGTCTTGTGGCTCTTCTGTCCCCGTCCGAGCTGGAAAATTAACTGGTGTGTTGTGACGTGTCTGTGTATGACTATAAACCGAGATGTCCGTTTGTCTCTTTCTTCGATACGCTTTTCCGTGATTGTTATTACCCTTCGTTGCCCGTATGGCATCGTCTGCTACGGCTCTGCCGACCCATCGCTTGGTTTAGGAAGCCACGGGAGGAGCTGCAGCGGGAGGCAGGGCGCGCGTACACCCTTGCTCCGGCGCCGGTGGGATCTGCCAGGCTTAGCCGAGGCAAGGCAGGAAAGTGATGCTTTTCAGGCGGGAGCATTGGCAGTGGGGCATCTTCAAAGCCGTCTGACAGCGGAAGGAAAGAAATACGTTGCATCGTGACTCCTTTTGTGAGTTTTGGGGCTTTTATTCACATTTGAGGTCAATGAAGTTCGTTAAATCTTATTTTTGATCTTAATGCCCCCCAAAGGAGAGCTTATGAGGGATTTGAATTCAAGAAGTAGCTTCTTCAGACCAAGAAGAGGACGAGCAGAGCTGCCTCAAACCCACGTCTGGCCCGAGCGAGCGGCTGCGCCGATGACTGCACCCAGCTTTGCCTGAGACTTCGTGGTGGTAAAACCTCTCTGGCTCATAAGGCCGTTTATGGTTCAAATCCCAAAGTTCTACAGATTTCCACTTGCCTTAAACGCTCCACTTGCCTGCGAAGGTCTTTGCCCCGGGACAAGCCTGCATTTGGTGCCATGGGTGCTTAACGCTGCGGCGGCATCGGACCAGCTCGGGGGCCAGTTCTCGTCCCAGGAGGGATGGTGGTACCCACGTTCATCCCCCCTAAATTTTGGTCTTTGTCCACGGCTCTTGTTATCTACCGTCTAGGAGATGTCGAGCGATGAGGTGCATTCACAGGCCACCCCAGTTTGGTCGAAAGAATCCACCCCTCATCCTATCCCGGACCAATGTCTGGTACCAGCCTCCCAAACCCACCCTCAGCATCTTTGTCTGGTCGAGATCCGGCCCTTGGTCAAGACGAGGGCAAATTCTGCAGCGGGGAAGGGATGTTTGAACAACAGCGATGAAAGGTTCCCCTCGTCGGCAAACACGGATGGGGACGGGAAGGGCAAAGGTTGGAGTAGTCTGTCAACATAAAGGGGAGTCTTTTGGGGTTGGTTTGTCAGCTAAATGCTGCTGCTGTGGCTCTAGTTTGTCCCTTGAGTATCGGGCAGCTTGCAGGAATTTTTGCAGGCTCGTGGCGTGTGAGAGGTGGGGTTGTAGCGATCTGAGCGTCTATAAACAGGGAAAAATTACATTGGTCTCCGAAACGTCCTTTTGGCCTGTTGTAGTCTGGTGCTGTGACGCCAGGTAGGTCCCTACCTGTGGCAAAAGCTTCACCCTAAAACCCCTCCATCGGGATCCGCTCATCCTGGCCCCGCACACCCGTGACCGCTTCTGGGCGGGCGAGGGCTGAGCGAGAGGCAACATTCACGGCGAAAACTACCTTTTACTCAGTTTTCTAATTAAAAAAAAACCAACAAACCCAAACTTCTCCCTCCCCTGCGAGTGCCGGGCTGTGATTCCTGCCCCGCTCCCTCGCTCCGGGAGGGGAAGGTGGAGCCCAACACTCCGGGCTTGGCTGTTTTGGGAGCCAGCGAGGGCACGGGAGCGGGTCGAGTCCCTTGGTGATGGGAAGGGGGTGGAAGGGAGCGGGAAGGGAGCAGCTTCGCGCCGTGCCCGGGGTGTTTGGAGAGCCGCGGGCGCGCGCGTAGCCTTATGTAAGTGTACAGCGAGCGCGGGACGTGTCCCGGCAGCGCCCTGCTCGGGGCTTGGCTGGGGCCGCCTTTCTAAATCTTTAGCTTGAGGGTGTTCAAAACCAAGTTGTTGTCTTTTCTTCTTTTTTTTTTTTTTAACTTTTTTTTTTTGCTGCTACAGAGCGAGGCGCCGGGTTTAACTCCTCTCGCTCTGGCTGAGGGATGGAGCGGGACAGCCGAGCGGGAAGGGTTCAGGGGGTGGTTGGGTTTTCCAGCCTTTCCGGGCTGCCGCGGCCGTGGGAAGGCTGGCAGGGCAGCGGTGCCGGAGCTGCCCGGGAAGTGCCATGATTCATGGCTTAGAGCTTTTCTGAGCCGTGAAACAAAGCTGGAACCGTCTGCGTTGCGGTGTGCCCTGTCCCGAGGTCCTGCGGCCGGGGAGATGGACGTTCCTAAGTCACATACAGCTGAGATTTTACAAATTCAGGCTCCTCGTTGGCTGGATTTGAGGTTTCCTAACACTTCCCTGCTGTGGGAGCTGTGGGAAGGCCACATGCTAATTGCCATCAAAGCTTGAGGGCTTTTGCAGGTCTGCTGCGGTACC
Organism: Calonectris borealis; assembly: GCF_964195595.1. Classification (NCBI taxonomy): domain Eukaryota; kingdom Metazoa; phylum Chordata; class Aves; order Procellariiformes; family Procellariidae; genus Calonectris; species Calonectris borealis. The sequence goes on along the minus strand of NC_134324.1, from coordinate 22,095,058 downwards.
GTGGGGCTTGGGGACCCCCGCCCCAGTTTCAAGCTGTTTTGGCTCTGCCTCCCACCATCGTGGTGGGTTGGGGCTGCCAGTTTGGCCACGCCGGCAGTCGAGGAGCTTCGTAACCCTCCGGGCTGAGCTGCCGGGTCCGGAGGAGCTGGGAGAAGGAGGTGGCCTGCAGTCGGGCAAGGACATTCCTGCCCTTCCGTGCGTGACGGTGCCCCGGGAGCATTTTGCACGCGATGGAGGGTCTCTTTTGGCGTTGGTACGTTGGTGCTAAGAGCGATTTGCTCTGGGCAGCCTGATTTGGTGCTGAGGATCTCATCTACGCTTGCTCAGATCACTCTGGTTCAGCATCTCGGGAGGCTTAGGGTGGATTTTAACCCTGGCTGACATCTGCTTCTATATGTGGCCATACAGTCCTCAGAGTAACAACCTGCATAAAGGTGAACTTGGACCAGATCCTCTGGACGCAGGGGGGGACAGATCCATCTAAGACCCTCGCCATCCCTCCATCCTTCGCTGCAAACCGTTACTGGGTTTTCATGTGCTTCTGCACCCAACAGAGTTTTGTTTGGGGGTTACCTTGGTTATTTTAACTTCAACAATTTTCACGCTGGCAGAGTTTGCTTCTCCTTATCCAGCTGGAAGCAGAAAACCGGAATGACTTTGAAAGCCCCGGCTCCTTTGCCAAGGCGAGCGGGGCAGCCCCTTCCCACCGCCTTTCTACCGCGAAAACCCGCGCGTGGGCAGCTCTTTCGGGCGCTTTTGTTTAAATCTCAGCCGCCCTTGTAACCTTTGGGGAGAACGATGTGATTAACTAGCGCTCCTCAAATATCCTCCAACGTCCTCTGCCCAGCGGGGACGGAGCTGGCACCGTAGAGGGGCTCCACCGGCAAGCAACGAACCGAAATAAAGCTGTTTCCCTTCTTTTCGAAAGCCCTTGGAAGGAAAGCGGAGGTGGGGATGGATGGAGCTGCCATCCCCGTGCAGCTCCGAGTGGGCTTTGCGGCTGAGCCCCGGGGGCGGCCGCAGGGGTGACCCTCCCCGTGGCTCCGGGCGCTTTATCAGCTTGGCACGGCGGCTCCGTGGACTTTAGTCCTGGCGACAGCGAGGTGATTGCTGGGCTTTGGCGGGTTCATCCTGCACAACCCCTTTCGGGGCTGTTTTGTTGTTTTATTTTTGCAAACGTTGCAATGCCCTCAGTGCTCCCACCAAGGACGGACGCTGCGGCTGCCCCCGCGTCTCCTCTTCCCACCACAGCCCTGCCGGCAAAACACCGGCGCCGCCGATCGCGGGGCTTGGGTCCCCGCTCCTGGCAGAGGCGAGGCAGGAGAGGAAAGACACACGATCCCTCCCGTTTTCTGCAAAACAGAAGGAGGTTTCGTACCTCCAGAGTTTCTCCTTTTTTTGTAACATACTTCCCAGCGCTCACCCTACGTCCACCTCCGACCGTCAAGGCAAGCGTAGCTCTTAACCGTAGCGTTAGAGGCAAGACTTAGTGTCTATTTTACTAAAGAATGAAGCTTTTTTTTTTTTTTTTGTACATTTTTAATCGTGGCGTGTAGGACGAGTTGTTTACTGGAGCAGGTTTCTGGCGTAGCGTTGATGCTCCGCTTCTGGTCGGTGACGGCCAGCTTGCCTGAATGCAGTTGGGTTTTTGGCTGCCGAGTGCATTCAATCCAATCATTTCGGAAAAGGACACGACTTCTCGAGGCCTGAACTTTCCCAGCATATCCTGTGTCAGCCAGTTGAACCCATTAAAGCAGGAGACAGGACTTTTTTGGGGAGGCTGAGGGCAATTAGGAAATTACCCTGCTCTCCCTCCCCTGCCCTGAAATCCAGCAGGACGAAACCTGCTTTCGCATGGGTGGATTTTGGAGCCGACTCCACATAAGAGCACCGGGGCGGAGGCTTGAATTTTGGCCGTTTCGGGTAATTCATAAGACAGCTTGTTTTTAAAGCAGGACCTCCAAGCCTGTCGCCATCACCCCCCGTTAGCGGATCCCGATGCCGAGCCTTTCTCCAGCCCTGCCGCTCTCCAGGGCCGTCGCGGTCGGCATCGGCTCCATCGCTGATGGAAAAAATCCTGCCCAGGGGTTTTTGGGGAGGGATGCATTGCCTTGCCCTGCCGATGTGCTGGTAACGCTCACCCTCGCGGGGCCTGTACCCACTAGAAAGGCTCAATAAAAGGCTGCAAGCACCGTTGGTAGCTTTGCAACCCCTTTTTTTTCCAAACCGGGTCCTGCGAGTGCCCGGGGCTGCCCTGGGCAGACGGGCAGGGCCAGCGGCCTGAGAGCAGCCGCTCAATTCGATGCAGAAATCAGACCCTGAAGTCTAAAATTATTTCTTTTTTTTTTTGGACATCTGCTCCTTGTAAGCGATTTATATTCCCTTAAAATTTTGTATCCGGAAGTAAAGTATTTGAATGTGTGTCTTAAAAGTATGGCTATCCTTTCAAAATGTGAATTTCTGATTGTTGGTATACAAAAAAACCCCACACCTACCCCATATTAGCACAGTTTTGTAATTAATGTTTTATGAATGTTGTTTAAAAAAAAAATTGTGTAGAATAAAACCAGTTTAAAAAGAAAAGGGGTTTGTGCCTGTGTCTCCCCAGGGTTCCTCTCCCCGTGGCCGGGTGCGGGCGCTGATCCCCCGGCAGCTTTCCCGGCGGCTGCCGACCCTCCGCCCGGTCCCTGCCCAGGACGGCGAAAGAAAAGGGGCTGGAGAGGTGGCAGCTGAACACGGGGATTATTTTTATCAAGTCTTTTGTACAGCTTGAGGAGAGGCTGTGCCCAGGTCCCGGTACCTAGCGGGGGAGAAGAGACGCGACGCAGAAGGGTGAAAGGTGGAGGATGGTCCTTGTCCCACCCCAGGCATTGAAAAGGAAAAATAATAAAGAAAGAAATCCCGGAGAGCACCTCGGTGCCCAAAGTGGTGTCGGTGCTGGGGGTGAGCCCCCAGCCGCCCGGGCAGGTTTCCCCTTTGATCAACCAGCATCTCGGCTCGCCGGCGGCTTCGCTCCGCGAGGGCTCTCGCACAGGGACAGCACCAGGGCTTTTTTTTTTAAGCATTATTAGTAGTATTATTTCTTCCTTTTGGCAGCCGTTCGGGGGCACGGTGAGGCCTCCTGTGTGTTGGCGCTGGTCACGGGAGAGCTCATCTTTTCTGTCGGTAAGAGCAGTTACGGGAGGGTTGAGGGCGGGAAAGACCGGGGATGATTATTCATAAGTGAGGTTCCCGTGGCTGTGAGATACTGAAAACAAGGCTTTTATCCAGGGCTTTATATTAATGATTTGTTTACGCTAGGTGCTTTAATTGACATTAGATGAAAGCTGACATATGCATTAGTTTTATATAGCTCAGGCTTTTTTTTTTTTTTTTTTTTTTTAATGTGCATCTCAACCCTTTTTCAAGTTGGGGATATTTACTGCAAATAGTATTTAAAAAAAAAAACCCACCAGGAGATAAGAGATGGTAAATAGAGATTCAAAGGGAATGAGACTACGGCAACGAGCTGCTCCGGAGGACTTCATGCCGTGCGTGCAGGGACAGAGCAAGGAGAGGTAATGCTGCATCCCCTTGCTGGGAGCGGAAAGCACCGTGCGAACACGCGGAGCTGCAAAAAAAGCCATGCTAGCCTAATATTGCAACCGTCTTCTTGGGATGGCTGCAAATTTGGGGGGCGGGGGGACTTGGGAGGGGGCTGGGGTGAGAAAAGGGGGCTGCACACCCACGGGGACACCCAGAGAGGCAACGGGGGGGCCCTGCCCAGCTGCTCCCAGGCCCCCCCAGCAGCACCAGCTCATCACAGCCCATCCCTACAAGCTCCACGTAAATATATAAATATATACATCTCTCTCCATAGGTGTGCTTGTGCGTGTGCCCGCTGGGAATCCCCGCTCAGCCTCGCTGCTGGCTGAGCCCAGGGCATGGAGCAGCGGCCGCCTCCCCCTGCCCTGCCAGGCTGCTGGGTCTGGCCCTGATACCTGGAAAGGTGAAAAAAATGGGAAAAAAAGTGGTTTGGATCAGAGCAAGACCCTGAGTTTTTCAATAGAAAGGCTGCAAACTAGAAAAGACCAAACAACAACAACAAAGAAATGATGTTTTCATTACTGTAATAGAACAGTTAAGTATTTCTATATCGATTCATACATTAAAATCGAAATGTCATGGATTAAACCAAGCGGATTATATATAATAGTTTACATTTGTACTTACAAAATGCAAAATTCACATATAAGTTTTATATATTAAATATGAACCACATGTCAATGTTTTATATTAGTTTAATGGTTATAAATGACATATACATTTCAGAGATATATATATGTGAACGGCATATATGATATCTATAGTTACATTTAGTTGTTTTTTTTTAATTTATACATACACACACACACACACATGTATATGTGCAGTGCGTACACGCTGCCGTTGGGTGAGGCTGCAAGTGGTTAACGGGCATTTGGAGGCCGCGGGCGCGTGCTGTGCCCAGCCGCTCCTCTGCTCCGCTCCCCGCGGGCTCCGGGCTGGGCTTGTTTTCTTTCATTGTCTTCTTCACCATCTGTTTTCTTTTTGCAGGACTTAAATATTATAATTCTTTTTTTTGAAAAAAAAAAAAACAAAAAGCACCTGAGGAAAAATACCCCATCCGCAAGTGCCTTTGAAGGACTTGAAGGATGCACCGACGAGTGGCAGAAGCTTTTTTTTTTTTAAAAAATCATCTCTGCCTCTAAATGCAAATCTTTCCTTGAGCCGTTGCTTGGCTGTCGTTATTTAAAGCACTAATTTGGAAAAGCTCCCTTCGCAGGGCTGTGCAGCCGCACCCACGCCGCTGCGGGAGGGCAGGAGCCGGGGCGGCCGCGGGACCCGCAGCCCCCGGAGCGGGGTGCCCAGCCCGCGCCCGGCACCGGGATGCGTCACCCAAGGGGAAGGAGAACGGGCAGGGTGCGGCTGGGGGGAGCGATGGGGTGAGCTCGGGATGCGCTCGCTTTCCTTCGGGTTGGGTTTCAGGGGCTTTTTTAAATGCAATATGGGAAACCCCTTAATACTGGCAGCAGGGCAAAGCGAGGGAGTTAAAAAAATATATATGCTTAGATCTAAGGCAAACACAGCACAGGGGAGGGGGGGAAAAGAAGGAGAGGGGAGAAAGAGGGCAAGAAGGTGTGTGTGGCTGGGAGGGGGAGGGACCAGGCTCCGGGGGTCCCGGGGATCCGCTCAGCCCAAAGCTGCTCCCGAACAGGCAGCCGCCCCGCGGGGGGAGGCAGCCCGAGCCCACCCCGCCGGTGCGGGAGCGGAGGAAGACGTTGGGCTGCGAGAAGCACTGATTGCTTTTGGACCCGTTCGCTCCTGCATGCTTTATCCTGGCCGAGGCTTCGGGGTATGCTTTTTTTAATCTTTTTTTTTTTTTTTTTTTGGCACAAGAGCTGCACTAAACAAGTCTCTCCCCATCACCCACAGCCCCGCTCGATCCCGCATTGGAAACACAAGCAGCGTTCGAGGGCTTTTTTGGTGGGGTTGTGTCAACAGCCCCTGCCGCGGCTGCGGGGTGGGGTGCGAGGGGGGCCCTGTGCGTGTGCCCCCCCGCCGCCCTCGCAGGCTCCATTGTTGTTCTGGCATGCACCTCTTCCGCCCGCGATCGGGATTTTATGGTTCTAAATCGGTTGTCGTCTCATCTGGAGTATTGTTCGGGTCGGGCCAGCCCCGGCGTTACGGGGCCAGCGTCACATCACCCCAGCAGCGCCTGCCGCCCCAAAGGGCCCCAGACCGTGGTCCCCAGGTCTCTTCTCTTCTTCTTCCTCGCAGCCAGACCCCGAGGATCCCCGTGGTTTTGCTCCCGCCCGTATTCTTCTTCCACCTGTGTTGATGTTTTTACCAATCCCACTCAGATAAGCACAGTTCAAAAGGTTTTTCTTTTTTTTTTACTCTTCCTTAGTTTTCCTTCAGTTTAATTCACCTCCTCGTTCCCTTCCCCTCCTCTGCCCTTCATCCCTTTCCATCACTTCCCGGCCCCCGCTCTCCCTCCCGGCCGCACGTGCGGGGAAGATGGACGAGCGGCAGTGCCCGGACGCCAGCCGACAGCAATCGGCTTCCAGGGCATTTCCCAGCCACCCCCCTCCCACAAGGATTTCAGTTTATTTAGCTCCATCTTTCCAAATTAAAACAAGATCGTCCCAAAGGTGCCAGCAGCAAAGGCCGAGTCATTTCCAAGTTTATTCAGGATTTATTTCATTTATTTAGAGATGAAACTATTTCTTCCAGTGCGTATTTTCCTGCCTTTCCCCTGCCTGGCGCTGCCTTCCCCTGGGCGGGCAGCGAGCGGAGCTGAGGGCAGGCACGCAGCGCTCCCACCCCTGTTCCTATCTCGGCAGAGATCCCTGCTGCGGGGTCAGGAGATGAACCCTGTAGGCTCCTGAAACAGCTTCGTTTCAAGCGCTTTCACACCCGTAACACCCTCCAGCATCAGCAAAACCGCCAGCCAGCCTGCGGGCAAGGTCTGGCTTTGCAGACGCAGGGCAAAATGTGGGGGTTCGGTCCGGGGCGGTGTGGCCAGGGCCGTTTCACTGCTGTGAAGGGAAAGACTAGAGAGGGTATTAAAGCCAAGAAACCGAGCCAGGCACTTTCTGCTTCACGGCGTTTCGTACAGGAGCCATCACAACGAGCAAAGCTGCCGCTCCAGAGCAAAAAAACCAGCAGCCTCAAACTTTCAGCCTGGAGAAATCACATTCTACAAATCCATCCCAAGAAATCAAACCAATGCAAAAAAAAAAATCATCTCAGCTGGCAACTAGGAGCCTGGCCGGCTCCCGTCCTGGCACCAGGCATCGCTCTGCCGGCCGCCGGAGCCGGGGGGAACCCACCGCAGCCCCCGACCAGCTCCGCAGCCCGACTCCCACAGCGCTATCACGAGGATGCCGCCTCGTAAGCTTTTTCCTTGAAAACCCAGGACCCTGCTGGTGTAGGGTGCCAAAACTCAAGAAACTCTCAGCAAACAGGGGTTGACTCCTGTTTTATGAAGTAATCATTGTTGAGGGGACTTGACGCCTGGATTTTCACATGCTCGGCTTAACAGGGGATTTATTCAGGGGAACAGTTGGAGCATGCAGCATCAGCAGCTCATTAGCATCAGAGACAATGCCCCTCCAGTTTCAGACTAAAAAGTGGGTTTAGTTTTCCCTATATAACTTCATTGTAAGGGTTTAGGGAGTCACAAGAGAGCTGAGTTTAAATTCATTGTATTAAAAGCCCTGAAACAGGTTCAATCACACTTGAAATGGCTGGGAAGGGCAGGCGAGCAGCAGCCAGGCTTTGCTTTTCTCCCCACCTCTCTATTCCCGAAGACTCGGTCCCACGGAGGAGCGGTCAGAAGAGCCCTTCTGGAGGTGAGAAGCCCCCAAACACATGGTTATTCCTGCACCCCCGTCGCTCTGGGACGGACAGGTTCGCCAAACACAACCTTTCTCCTCCCACCCAGCAGCAGGACCAGCAAAGCTGCCAAAGATATCCCCTGGGAAGGTCTGGATCTGCCACGGGAGGAGTAGGACAATGTAAAAGGTTACAGGGTTTAAGCACCAAGAGGGAGGAACAAGGTTATATAAAGTTTTACAGGCCAGAACAAAGACCTTGAATATATTAAAAGAAAACAAACATAGGGATGAGGTCAGCCACACACGTGCTCCCAGGTTGGTTTGGACTCTTTAAGCAATTTGGGGGTTGATCGACAGTTTTTAAGGAACAAAAGCAGGGCTACCCAAACCGAAGGACTTCCTAGAGGGAGATGCGGGGCTGGAGTGGGCGACCTGGCAAAGAGCTCCTGGTACGGACAGCGTGGGAACCGCGTCATGGGCGAAGCCACTGAAATAAGACTTGACGCCTATGTTGAAGACTCACTTTCAGGTTGAACTGTACACTTGCAGAGCAAGTCAGACCACGGAACTCGGGAACAGGGAGAAAAACCCACCCTTATCCAAGAGCTCTCCCCACGGAGCGTGAAGCTGGAGCAGAATCCCAACTCGATGCATCCCTGGAGAAGCCCACGACTTTCCTCCTTCCCGAACAAGAGCATCACTCACAGTGCTGCCAAGCATCAGCCCGGCTGTGATACCGCTACCCGCTTCCATGGCACCCCAAACGCTGGGCGCTGCGTGTTTGCAAGCTATACATCACCTCTCTGCCCCTTCTTTTGTTTCGGTGTCAGCTCCCCTCTCGGGGAGCGGCTCCCACTTCCTACTCGAGGAACGGAGTTGAGGTGAAGGAAGCGCTGATAATAAAGATAGCTTCCCACGCCCTAAAAAATTTCCTTTCCACTCAAGCGAGCATTTGCACGTACATCAGCTACTAATTTTAGGACGAAGCTTTTAGCCATATGTGAGAGCGTCTCCTGAAAGCCGCTGAACGCTGCGCAGTGTACTTCTAGGGAGACGCAGCCCTGACGGCCCCGACCACCGGGCCCTGGTACTGACGGGCACCCGTAAAAGTCACAGCTGCTACTTGAAAGACAACGTGCAGACACTGCTTTGCTATCCCACATTATGCACTGACAGATTTACAGAAGTCTGGGACATACTGAGACTTATTGCTTCAGTTTTATGTACTAAGGAGCAATAAAATCTTCCGAGAAGTTAACTCTGTACCATTCTGGCTCCTTCCTTTCTGCCCAGCCTGAAGGGAAAAGGCGTACGGAGGAAATAAATTCCTACCACATCCACCATCATTTACTCCAGAGCATTCCCACCGTAAGAAGAATAAACCCAAGGAGTGATGATCAAGCACAAAATGAACACTTCATGCATTTTATTGAGTCTATTTAAATTTGCATTATGACATCTTACATAGGGAACAAACTCCTCCTAAATGTTAGCTATCAAATCTGGTCAAACTCTTGTCCAATGACCTCAGAGTACCATTTTGTATTAAACAAGTCCAGTATAAACAGATGTAAAGCACTGTACAAAAAAAAAAAAAAAAGAAAAAAGAAAACTGTTACATTCTCAGTTGAATTCAGGGCTTCCCAACCAACAGCCCTACTAGCAGATAGTGAAATTCAGGAAGGGGTCTCGGGTATTTTAGCTTAAGGGAACAAAACCAGATAAAGCAATCAAAACAAATTCAATGGTATGTTTCCCCACAAGAAAAAGAAGGAAAAAAAAAACCCAAGAGATACCTCCTATCAAAAAGAGGTTGGGAAGCCCTGGTATAACAGATGCAAGCTGCTTTTCTTTTTTTAACACAACACAACTTATATGTACTTTGGGTAAGTTACCATCGATTCTGTCTCTTCACCCTCCTCCTTCCCTCCCTAGTCAAGGATAAACAAACAAAAAGCCCAGTGTACGTAAAGGTTGGAAATAGTTCTGAAGTTGTTACAAATTCCCTTAACGCGGCTCCAAGCCAACCCTCATCCAAGGCACCTCCTCCTGGGAGCGGGCAGCGGAGCCGGCAGACACTTCCGTAACGACTGTGCACCTCATCAGCTCCACACGTGCTTACAGACCCTTACTCGAGCAACGCGAGCCCCCGCGGTAGGAGCAAGGATGACCGGTGAGAAAACCCCAGACGTCGGACGGTTACACGAACGTACACGTTAATGCAAAGGATCCCAAACTAAAGATAAGGCTGCGGCTCAGCCGACAGGATGAAGCTTTGTATGGCAGTGTGACGGTGAAGACCACGCTAGGAGATCCAGAAAACCCCTCATCGCACTGCTAAAGGTCAGAGACCGATGGTCAGCCTTAACTGATTTCTTTTCTCGTCTTCACATTAGACCCTCATTATTATGAGACCACTGGGAACCTCCTCTTCGTGTAGGCAACCATTTCAAGATAAACAGCGACTGCAGATATTCCAGGGAAACGGTCCTTTGGACTCTCCGTATTTGCATAACCCAGACAAGTGACGGGAAACTGGAATGACAGTCATTATGGTCCATTGTGCCAACTTCGGTGGGAAATCCATTCGTTTGCAAGTTGACACAATGGACAATTATGGCTCCTTCAAAACTGGTACGGTATCACGCCAGTGCAGCTGCTGTGCCTGCACATCAATATGTTCTTACAGAACGTCTTTGAACTTTTATTGAGTAATTTCTATGCATGCAGTACCTACACTAATCAAATCATGTTTAAAACAAGTCAATTAACTGCCTACAAGTTCTTTGCAAAAAACCCAACTTGTTCAAAGAAATAAAAAAGTGCACGTGAAAGGGAAATCTAACAAACCCCAGGAATAATTCTTCACAGTCTTTTCATTGGATAAAGCCCCAATTAAAAAAAAAGAAAGCAAGCACCCACAACTCTGTCTTGGTTCACAATCCGAGTTAAAGTATCAAACACACTCTGAAATAAAAAAGACTGCGCGTTCTTCTAGGTTTTGACCTCGTGACTGCTTTGATGGCTGTGCATGGAGGTCCTGCGGCAGGTCTGTCCTGTCAGAAAGGAATTAAGCTCACACGCCAGACAGATCTTCGCAGCAGGGGCTTGGGAGGTTCGCAGTTTGGAAAAACCACCACGGTAACTACTGAGGCAGGCGGTAAGAGGGAACCTCTTCAGAAATAAAATAAAGCAACAGCCCTCGATGCAAAAGAAACCATGCCGCTCCCAGGGAGGGGAGTTCTGCCGGCTTTGAAGGAAGGCCGGGAGAGGCTCCCACACGGTGGCACTGTGAACCAGGCAGCCGAGGCAACAGGGCTGCCTCTGCCTCTTCAGACTCATCCTCTCCCCACAAGCAGGCCTTTGCAAAGGACAAAACTAGCCACTTTAACCCTTCGCAGGGCTACAAGCCTGAGTGAAGCGGCTGCGTCCCTCCTGTAATACCGAGAAAGCGTAAACCGAGGGAAGCGGCAAGTACAAACGCTCAACACCACAGTGATTCATAAACTGTGAATTAGGCTAATTGTGAACCTTGTTAAAGTAGTGCGTCTTTCCTATTTTGTTAGCAACTGAAGTGTTAATATTGGCTTTTCCTAACTCCAATCTAACTTTAAAAGAATAGAAATTGAATTACCACAGAGGCTGACAGATGACTCGGCTACATAAAGAGGTCTTTGCTGTATCAGCAATTTAATTTCTGCCAACTCCAGACGTCAGACAACGAACCCCCAGCGCCAGTAGCAACGCTCAGCATCGGAAAAGGCATATAAAACATTGCGAACATTCAAGGTCTCCTGAACTGAGGTTAAATTATTTGTTCTTGGTACCATTTGGGAAACCTCCAACGTTTTATTAGTTGCTATTGTTACAGAAAGATAAAATGTTAAGGCATGCCACTATTAAGCTATAACAAAACTGTAAAGTTGATTCTACCAACGTGAACAGTTACTGGAAACTCAGAACATTGAAAAGAAAGCTATGTTGAATGACACGTATCACAGCCGTGCTCCACATTAATTAGCACTAGCGGGCTCCTTTCTTTCTGGTCACCAGCCTTAGTCCTCAGAGATGCGCATCAGACTTCCAAAATCTAACATGGTATTCACGTAGAGAGGGGTTTTTTTTCCTTCTAATTCTACGCTCCAGTAAGTCAGTAAAGCTACTGGAAACTGCAACTGATAGCATGTATTTGCTGTGTGAACGCTACTGGAAGAAATTCAGAAGTGTTATTTTGTTGAGGAAATTTTGGCATAGAGAGTCCAGCATCTGAAATTAATAGCTAACTTCCAATTTTACAGTGATGCATGTCAGAGGGAAAAATTTAAAAACATGAGCTTATTTATTCTTCGTTCAAAAATACACGTATCCCCTCTGCCACGATGGTGTGTCCCACCAGGAGGAAAGCGAGCTCAATAGCCAGTCAGGGTTTCCCACTGAACCAGACACCACAAAACGCACACGTAGAAAAAATTTTGAATTTTGGGACATTGTGGAATCCTTAACTAGCTGATGAGATGTTAAAATGGCTTAGAGCAGAGACTATAGTTTATGCAACCACCACTATAAACACCAAAAATGTGTTTTAATTAGGAAAAAAGAGATAGGCCAGCTTTGGTTTTGCCATCTGAGGAACAAGCAACATTTCCCATATAGCCAGCAAGAGCAGTTCATATCCCTTCGTAACTACTGCCCTGGAGTTGAAATAAATACTGCCTTCCCTGTTGCACATGTAAGCTAGGAAAAAAAAAAATCATTAGAGAATAAAACAAAGAATGGGTCATTGAGGGGAGGGATGTTTTCCCCCGACACTGATGAGAGTTGCGGTACATTCTCCAATTCTCAATTTCAATATGCCACGCACATAATTTTAAAAGTAAATTCAGCTCATTTTAATCCATCCAATAGGAGTGTAAGGAGTTTTTTGGGGTTTTTTAATGTTATTCTTAGAATTGGCTACACATTTAAGTGTACTCCCATAATCAATTATCGTTTTCAAATGTAACCTAACACTCTAATAATCTGTTTCCCAGTTAATACTTGAGTTATTTTTCTGTGGCACTTGAGGCACAGGCTACCAATACTGGATATTCACTCAACGAATCCAGGTTACTTATATAGTTGAAGCTGGTGGGGAAGAAAAAAAACCTGTCAGTACTTGTCTGCTGAATAGTTACACAGAGTTGCCTCAAAAATTGAAAGTAAAAGTTGATAGAAAAATTGGGCATAAACCTCACTGAATGAACTGGTACATACCGGTCTGTATTATTACATATTAGCAACCATACCAAGAAATAACCAGCCGTTAGAACAGTTTCTAATTTTGATCATCTTTTTTGGTGGCATTACTGAGCCAAAACACTGCAATTATAACATTTAATTTCCTTTTTTTTAATGCAATTAAGATGTCTAATTCAATTGTTTTTATATTACAGTAGCTGTTCACATAAATAGTACAGATATGCACTGCTCTTGACAGGTACACAGTTACAAAAGCAGCTCTTTTGTTTTTAGTTTGCTCTCCGTGTGGTGGGTTTTGTATGAAAAGCATTCTTGATTTCTAAGCATGGTACAATTTTAATTCTTAATGCGTTAGTACAACAGTGCATTGGAAAAGTACTGAGCTTCTACAAAAAAGCTTTACAATTTTAAAACAGATTTTTTTTTTTTATTTAAACAAGCATAGGCAATTCTTATATTTCCACAACAAGATAAATATCCCAATTAAGCTAACAGCTCATCCTACAGCGTGCCATAGTGATGGGGAAAGGGCTAACATTAGTGTTATTTACACAGACATGTCCAATATTAACCCAGTATGAAAATTAAAAGTATGTTCAAGTGTGCAATTAAGTTCATATTATTTTTTCAGACAGTTGGATTTCTTGCAAAAATTCCTCCACGACTCATGTACATTTAGCTGGGATGACTTCTCAAAGAACTCCTCATAAGCACAATCTTCAGGACAAAATGTTTATTGGACTGGGATGGCAGGGGCTGGGTGGGGGAAGAACTTAATACTTCTTCACAAAGAAAAAAAATATTTTTAAGTGGGTAGATGTCTTTGGACAAGTGAAATTTAACACCCAAACTGACCAGATCTTGAAAACCCTAATTAAAGAAATTTTCCAATTTTAAAAGCTTGAATCCAGAGAAAATGCTTTCATGAGGGAAGATTCACTCCAAGTCATTACTATACATTGAGGTACCACTCAAAAAGTGGCCATAAAGGAAGTGACTTCTTTGCCCATCACTATCACACTAGCTGCTTGGCCATAAATTCAGATCTCATTTAGACAACACTCTCTCTGTTACCAGAAGCTAAGACTGCTCTGCGACAAATGGGACAAGTGGAATTTTCTGATAACCAGCGATCAATGCAGTGGACGTGATACTCGTGCGAACAAGGCAATTTACGGAGCTTGTTGCCTTCCGTGTACTCTGTAATACACACACTACAGGTTTTCAGAGCATCGCTCTCACCAAAATTCCTCATTGCTAGGTTGTCAATTTGTTCTTTGGTGAGTCCTCTTGGTTGGTCATCGTCATCTTCGTTTAGTAGGAAAAATTGTGCTAGGCTAAGGAATGGTAAAGAACCACTTTCTTCAAATGTGACCGATCCCCTCGTATTCCGACCTTCCCGTCTGGCACCAGATGTTGAACCGCCTTCATTACCACCTTCATACACCTCCCCTGAGCCAACATCTGTACCTTCATTGCTTGAAGTACCACCGCCTCCGTTCTGGGGCTCAGAAGCATCCACGTTCTGATTCGGAGTTGGGCCACTAGGATCTGCATCACTATCACTATACATAAAGTAACTCAGCTCTCCGAAGCCTGTCATTATCTGCCTCAGCATAGTCTGAATAGCAACTGATGTAGTCTCACTCAAGCCTGTGTTTAAGATCCTACGGATAGGAATCCTAATGGTACTGACGTAAGTTCTCACTCCAGCCCGTTCTGAACGTGAAAATGTGCGCCTAAACCCTCCCCGTTCACTTTCGTAAGTGACTGTGTTGTTAGGTGTCTGGGACCTGGACCGAGTTCTGTTGGCTATGCTGTCTCTTTGCCGATATTCTCCTGGACGAACTCTTCTCACCTGAAGATCAAGTACTATGGTAGGAGGCCTCTGCCCAGGAGTTGCGGACTCACTGGTGCCGTTAGTTTCTGAAGAACCTGCTGCTTGAGGAACAGGTCTCGTTTCAGGGGTTGAAAACAGAACTGCATTTTCACTTGGCATCTCAGTCCCCACTGTATGCTGCCTTAATGTCACATGCTGCCTAGTTCTAGAGCTTCCCTCAGCTTCATTCACTGAGGAGTGGTCAAGTGTTTGAGATGATGTATTGTGATGAGACCTGCGAGGAGTCTCACTCACTGGATTAATAGGTGACCTACTTCTATCAGTCCTAGCCCGCGTTCTCCGCTGTTCTGGACTCCTACTTCTCGCTCTCCTCTGCCCTCTAGGAGGGGAAGCTTCCTCAGTGGTCAGCTCCTCCGAAGTGCTCCTTTCTGATCCAGGCTGCCTTACAGATGGCGATTCAGACCTTGGAATTTCAGAGTCACTTTGGCTGTTTTCCAAATCCTCCCCACCGGAAGGCTCTACAGATGGCTCATTCTCAGTTTCTGGATTTGTGTTCCCATTATTACGGTTGACATTTATTTCCAAACTGAATCTGAAGTCACCACTATTTGGGTTAGTCCGGCTCACCGCTCTCCAAGACTGGTTTCCTCGTTGCCCACTTCGTGTTGTATTTCCAGTCTGTCGGACTGAATTAAGCCAGTCTATTATAGAATCTCCATTTGAAACATCTTCTGCGGACTCTGCACCTGCGAAAAAGACAGGGAACTACCGAAATTAGAGTACTGAGCTAATTTTGGAGTGATCTTTTCCAAGAACATAATTGCTTAGTTTAACAAGTGACAATTTAGAAGTGCTTAATCCTACCAAGTGCTATTGTGGTTTCACACGTAGCATCACAATTCTTATCTACCAGAGCTCTTTTAAGAGAGCAGGAGTGGACATTTTTCTAATATGTACAGATAGGCTGCAGCCATCACATAGCAAACAAGTCATCAAAATAACACATACTGTTTATCGTAAGTAAATGGAAAGTCACATTTCAGGTGTCATAACACATCAATATTCTGTGTTTTCCTTTCCAAACAATTAAGTGATCTATCAACTGCTAAATAGAGAACTAAGTTTGTCCTGACCCTCCACTTGAAGAATAGCTTTATAGCAAATCTATCTCACTAAAGAATGAACCCCAGTGGTAAGCTCCAAGCATTCTCCACCAATCTCTATAGAAGGGTGATAACGAAAGCAATACAGCATCTTTGGAAGGGAAGAATGGTGAATAAAAAAAAAGAGGGATTGCCAGAAAGCATCCCAGAAGGGAGCAGACAGGAAGGCAATCAAAAAAAAAAAAAAAAAGAGAAACAAATCTAAATGAAACTGTCTTGATGCAAGTAACAGATGCGTTATGAGTGAAATCTGTCCCAAACTGACCTCTGCAGTAGATATCAGACATAACGTTCACTTAGTTTTGAAACAAAGCTCACCTTGCACCTGCCTAGGCTTAACTTGTTCCACTCCTGCACTCAAGTTAAGGTCCTTATGGGGTGCTAAAGTTAAGAGTTTTCACAAATACTGTATATACCTCTATTCTCATCACTGTTTTGCTGTGGCGGACCTTCTTTAACTTGGTGTAGCCTTCTCAGCAACTCTTCTTCAGTAATTTCACCTTAGAAAATAAGCAAAATTTTCCAAAAATATTTCCAAATCATATGTATGGCAACCATTATCAAAAGCTTCTAAAGAAGGTACAAGCCACTGCTTGTCTTTTTTTCTAATTAAATCCTGCCATAATGAGACTGCCAAACACGTTGCTAAGGGGAAGTTCAGATACTTCAGCACCATTGTCCTAAGTACATTTTGCTGAAGCTGAAACAGTTTCAACCTATTCAAGACAGATGTGCTTTCTGGTTCTGTAACCTCTACACCTTATCAGCAATTTTCATCATCCTATACCAATTAAATGGCTGTCCAGAGTAAAATATTTAAGATAACACCTTCACAAGCATGAAAAAAAGGTTTAAATTAGTTGAAGTCATGTTTTAAATTAGAACTGGTTTGAATTAGGTATCATCCTATAAAGAGTCAATTTAAAGTAATAAGTCAATTGAAAACCGAGATAAAAACGCCCATGCAGAATCTCGCACCAGACTACTTATCCTAGTTATGAACTCAATCTCACCAGCACAAAATTTTCACACAGATGCTTAAGGAAGGTTACTTTTCGATCAAAAATATCTAAGGGTCCATAACTGGAACTGAGTCAACTCTGGGTGTTCCTGCCAAGTTGTGTAAACACTAGACTTTTGTATCTGATGAATCCACATCATCCTAACTACCTCTCCACTAGTCAGGGAACCTCTCAAATTTGAGTACGCACAAATTAGTAAGAAGCTACTGCCTACCATGGAACACAACTGCAGCACACAAACTAAATGGGTGAAACAGTTTCAGGAGAACAGAAAATGACACAAATCGCCTACAGGCGATTCTAGTAAGAGGTACATAAACAAGCATTACCTACCTGGTGTTCCTAGCAAATTGTTATCTCTCATAAGCCTGTAGTCCTCTTCACTCAGGTTGTTTACAAACTGATAGAAAGCTTCTTCTCGATCTAACCGATCTAGCTGACTCTGACGTTGTGCTTCTGATTGATCGATATTTCCTTTATCACTAGAATCTGAGCTTTCCATCTTGATGAGTGGAAGAGTACCTAAAAAGGAGAAAATAAATCCTTCATCCAGCGTAGTGAAATATAGCACGAAATTTAGGTATGTTTAACCTGTACTACATCCTTCATTGTTATCCTTAAATTTGGCGGGGGGGGGGGAGGGAGGGGGGAGGAGTAGTTTGCTAATGAAGCTTCAGTTAAGATACGCTACTTAACTACAGGGATCATATATGAAATAATTCTCAAAGTATGAACCTCTTCAAGAAGTACAAACAAAATCTACGCCTATCGTTATCAAATACTCAACAAAGCAGCAGGTATGAACACGCAGAATAATATCAGCCATAACCCTTAGTCCATCTTTACATAGTTGGCTACGTGTCCACAACTATCCGCTTTTTAGCGTAAAACATTCCCAAGACTGCAACTGCCTCACAAATCACAAAGCATGCCTTACAGTGCCATTCCACAGTGTAGTACAAGGCATAAGCAAGCAGGAATCAGTCTAACTTACTGCCTGCTGTAAGAAACACCCTCTTCAACATCCAAGTGAATTTTAACAGAATGAAGGGGTTATGAAGAATTTAAATATAGAAGACAGAAGATGCCATGGAACACCAGGTGTGCAAAAAAACCCCCAAACACACCAAAAAACAAACAACCCGGACTATCAGTTTCCTCAAAAAAGGAAAAGGGTTTATAAAATCAACTTTGTAGTTTTATGTCAAGAGAAGAATTTGCTTGCCAGCTTCAGCATTTACTGAATTACTGATGACTAGAATCGATGACCAGAATTTCCAGGACAAAACTCCACAGTGTATACCAGGTATAACTTCTGCTATAAAGAGCTGTCTTCTATATTGTGTATTTTTTAATATAACCTTCTCCTCATATTGTTTTTCATTTGGTTGAGATCCTTGACAATGTCTCTCTCTAAAAATAAAAATTATTGATGAATGCCATGTCTATATTTGATAAATATTACAACAAAATACATGCAAATGCAGGAGACATTCTGGCACTACTTGTGCCATGCAAATATATCAAATGAAGTTAAAATAATAACTAGTTTCCTTAATCACTACGCCTCGCTATTCACAACATCAAGAATTTTCCTGCACAACTGGTAGAATCTAGTTACTCAGAGAGGTGATTAGCAAGCTAATCCTCTGCATGCTAAAAAGCTCTGCAATAACATTCCCCATCAGAAAACATTCCTTTCATTTAAACCATACTTCATGTGACATGAAAATACTGGAAGAATAAAGCTTTTCTGCTTCTCACTGGAAAATTTCCAACACTTAGACATCTGTCTAGTGCAAAAAGCATCTTTTTTTGGTTTGTCAGCACAGCTGTCAAGTCAAGACTGCCCACAGTTTACATTAGTGCTTCTCCACAGAAGAGCAGCACTGCATGATCTCCAGGGGTAGTTTATTTCAGCTGCTATTGTGAAAATTAAAGTGCACAACCTCAGTGTGTAACAGTAGAAAATTCCACAGGATAGAACATCCCATTATTGCAGACTTGCAGATTATAAAATAGCTACTCCAACCCTCTTTGTCTTGAATTCTGACGCAGTAGAACTTGTTTTTAAGTTAGTCATATTAAGACACAAATTACGTGTTGCCACTCAGTAATACAGTATGCAAGGCTCCTGGTATTATTTGGTTCTATGAATTTCTGCCATTTTACCAAAGAAATTAGGCTTAATTTTCACCTTTTTATCAGTAAGCAGCAGCAATCATTAGGGTTACTACCATTTCAAATGGAAGCCTATCAGCTTTCTCTGCATTGCTAAATCTCTGGTGCAATCTAAAGACTCACGGCCCATCTGAAGACTTGCATGTGACATGCTGTCAAATACACAGATAAATGAACCCATTCACAGTGAAAGTTGTGCAATGGTTTCAGCAGGTATGTTCAACTTGGACTGGGCTCAGTTATGAAATCTGTATGTCCTTCAAATCTCAGGCACATACTTCTAATGAGAAGATAGCTTGCTTGAAACTCAAACAACTTTTTACAAGCTTTCTGTAGCAGAATTATGACTCCAAGTAACTTCACTTAAACACATACTCATTCTAGAGAAGGTACCAGAAATATAAAGACAGCTGCTTTTAAAAGAAACATCTGAATAAAGCTTCAAGTAGAACGAGAGACTTGCATCCAAAATAAAACATGGAAAGATGCATTAGTTCTCTGGGGATACACATCAAAACTCTAACCAGCATTCCCTTTTTTAGGACAACAATGAAACAAAGTTGAGACTACAATTAAGAAAATAAGGGAATATAGTAAGATGCTAAGGGACAGGAGCAGCATAAAGTTTTGTAAAATATTTTCCCCAAAATGACCGCCACCTTGGTATTTACTGACTTTAAAACACATAGAATGTCTTCATAAAGATAGCAATATTAACGTATTTGAAAGCATTAGACTAATTCTACAACAGCTTTTAAAAAAGAAAAGCGCACTATGCATACAAAGCATGACATTTGTCTACTGCTTTTGCGTTGAAATTTTCCTTTTAACTGCAATTCCAGTGCTTGCAGGCACCTTAGCTATATAACGCCTATTTGATTCAAAGACATTTGCCCATGCCATTTCAGAAGATGAAGGGGTACTGTTCGTGATCAGGGAAAAAGGGAGAGTCAAAACAAGTGAAGTGGGAGGGAAAAAAATAATCTCTTCTTTACCAACAGACTGATGTACACTTTGATAAGTGATTCTTTAGGAAACGCTCAGAATAAGTCGAAGTCAGTCTTACTTATTTCCAGGTTTGCTCCTCTCTTCTCCTCCATCATCTCATATCTTCCCTCCTAAGCCATAAAATCAGCTATTGATCAAGACTGAAAAGATGCTATTGCTAAGAAAAAAGCCTCAGAGGTAGGATCTTGAATTAAGAATTTAATTTACATTAGGACTATTTCTACTAGCATCAAACTCGCTGTATTTTCCTACTGCAAGCTACTGTAACAGATTACACGGGTCCACTGTACCCCAATTTCATGCTGTTTAGCTTCAGTGTCCTAGAAATGCTATCAATCTGTATGGGATGTTTACATTGATGGAAATACAGATGGCAAAGAAACGCATAAATGCACATCAACACATTCTCCCTACCTTACTGTTGACAGCAAATGGGACGATACTCTTCAAACTAGAGCTCTGATATTATAGCCAGTAAATGGACAATAGGATTTCTACGCCAAGGCTTCTGCTACTTTCTCTCTCTTCACTGTCCACTCAGCTCATTGTCCACATTGCCCATTTTAAGCTTCACGTCCCACACCACTGCAGAGCACTACATTACCAGACTGAACTTACTAGAATATTTAGACTACTACTGCCTCAGCATGACTCCGTAGGTTCCATCTGGCTGTACAACAGGATTTCCACATCCACAGTGGCAGTTGCTACGTCATCTCGCTCCTATTTCAGCATGGTACAGTGCTGCAGAAATAACTTGAAAACCTGTCCCTCATTCAGGATTCTGCTCTCAGCTCATCCACTGCAGAAAATTAAGTCCGGCTTAAGGAAGCTGACTACAGTAACACAGAGAAACCTGATGAGGGAAAACCAGGAGGTATACTATTAAGTTACAACAAAATAACCAACATTTGATTATCTAATAAGCAGGTGCACTTCAACTGTTGTTTCTCTTTCTTCCAGTGGTTTAGTTCAACTCAAAGTAAGACTTTGTTCTTATCCAAGTTAAAAGATTCAGAATTTCCTTCTTTAGTGTCCTCCCTTCTCAGCACTGAGTTGACAAAGGGTGGGGAAGGTCACATCTCTGAGCAGGAAGTTCAGATCTGTTGATTATTGCTGACTTCAGCTGAGATATCCAGCAATGAAAAACTCTTTATGGGAAAACGGGGGGCGGGAAATCACCTAAAGGCTGCACAAAACAAGAGAATCATAGCTAGAATAAAAAAACTTCTCCTCTAAAAAAAAAGGGAAAAAAAAAAAAAGAAATTAGGGGAAATATTCTTCAGCAGCTGAATATCCACACACATTAACTACAGTGAACTCTTAATTGGTGTTCTCATCCTTCCACAAGTCAGCAAAGTATCTTCCCTGCAGTTATGCTTCAACAATCTCAGAGATTTCAGAGCACAAATGACTAGCTGTCTCTCCACTGCTGCTAGAGACTGCAGGAGCAAAAACAGTAAGCCCACAAAAGGTATAGTTTGTTACATTCTTTTATTCAAAAGGAAGTAATACTATGCTTTTTCGGATAGCAACAATTTAAGAGTACTAGATATTGCTTCAATAATGCAAAGCTATCATTCTTACAGTACAAGAAATATTTTACATCTTCCCTCATGCCAAGTCGTGTGTAAACTAAACCCAATCAGTCGGGAATTTACTACTGCTTAAAAACAGTCTAGTGGGACAGCAAGCAGTGATAAAATACTTGCATTGTCCATTTACCTTCAACAATAACACTGTGTCTCTCCATACTGCTCAGCACCTATGGACTACAGAATTCTTCCCAGAAAAAGTACTAATGGGCCATAAGGCACAGTGATAAATCACTAGCTCTTCCACCTTCAAAAATGTGTAACATCTCCTGACATTAGTTATCTGTATTGAATACCAAGAGACTACCTTAGCCTGCATTCCTGATCTTTTAAATTTAAAAAAAAATTACATAAAACATTAGAACTCCCATTAAACTAACTAGGTAAAACTTAGAAGATCTGACAAACTCAGAAATCACTCATTTGCAGGGTTAAAAGAAAAAGCAATATCTTAAAGTTAGAATCTTCATTAGATTTATGGGGCAAGTCTCAAATTTTAACAGGAGAAAGGCACTCAATTAGTTAAACTGCAGAAACAATTCAGATGCTCGTGAGCTAGCTGTGCAAGAAAAATGTCCTCTAAAATTCCCCCCATCTAGGTGTACCGGTATTTCAACGTTACATGAGAATTTGTAGTGCCCTGTATGTTAGGAACGTTTCCTGAATTACCTCACGTCCCACCAACATAATTAATACCTTTGTATAAACAAAAAAGATGATGGCAATATGAGTAAGTGTTTCATAGATGTGCTCAGCAGAAGGTTAATTTCTCATTTATGATTCATAACCTCATCTTAATTAGGTACTTCAACCGGTAGAGCACCTTGCTTACTTCCAGTCTGCAGAAATTATCAAACCCTTTGACTAAAAGAAGTGACTTAGCAGTGCAAGCCAAAAATACTCATTTTCTGTGCTGGGTTGTTACAGATTAACTGTTTTTTCCTCCCCTACTTTCACTGAACATACCTCAAAGACATTTTAGCTCTACAGCAGAAGCACAACACAGCTGTCTGTTCAAAGCGCTTTCCATGAACTCTGACTTCAGCAGCTCTAACATACCGTCCCATTTGGCAGGACCAGCCCCAGCCAGCAGTCTCTCCAATTCCATTTCTCAAATGACACAGGAACAGCAGCTAGAACAGGCAGTTCTCTCTGTTACCGCGGGTTCTTTAAGCACAAACAGAACCAACTTCATGTGCAATATTCATCTGACCCACCCCACCTCCCAACTACCAGATTTTCCTGGAAGAATTAAAAGTTGAAAAATAGTTTCCATGCCAGTCAGTATCCATTTTCTCAATACTCAAAACTAGCAGAAAGTAAGACATAACAGAAACTACGTTTTCATCTTAAATATTTCATCATTCAAGTCTGCAAGCTCAAAAGCAGAAGCAAAAACTGACTGTCAGTGAATCCTATCATTAAAGGAAAAAGATACCATAAAACAGTAAAATGAATCAGCTATCTATTTGCATTATACACGGAGCTTCATTATGTCAAGTTTGGGTTTTTCTTCTTTTTGTGCAGGTGCACAAGTTTCCTTTTGTGATCACACTGAAGGCTTTGATAGCATAGGTACAATTCACTCATCTCCATCTTAGAAACGGTAACAAGCAACAAACTTTTCTAGTTTTCAAAGTTGCATCATGAATTTTGGATGTACTCTTTTTTTCCCCCCCTGATATTCTTGCTTTCTATTGACACTCCGATGAACAACAGATCTACGCTCTTACTGGATTTCTACTAAACCTACCACAAATTTTAAACACTCAAGAACTCTCTATGTCCTCTTTGCCTCAAAAACTATCATGGAACATGTACCACTTTTGGAAAGCTGGAAGGAAATTTTGTCTTCTATTAAGATGTATAGCGTGTAAATTGCTATATAATTTAAATGCCAGCTTAACAAGGAATGTTAAACATCAATTCAGCTATTTTACTACCCCAGTATGTTTCAAAGCAAAGGCTGTAAAACAAGATGTCATTCTGAACATACATTTTAAACAATAGAAAGCAGATTAATACTTTTGCAGAACAGTTGCAGAAAATTCCACAGAATAAAAAAGAAAAGAGGAAAACATTTCAACAGATGAACTGTTGAGATGAAGAAGAGAAACACTCTTAGAGGTACTAGCAACTCCTGAGAAGTCAGAATGAAGTGAAGAAATCAGAGTACAAAATCCCAGCAGTCTCCAACGGTCCTACAGTATCTAAGGCAGAGTAGCCATCTTACTGTATAAATTCCCACCTCAAAGAGCTCTAGTTAAAAACGTTTTCCAATGTTATCTTCCATACAGAAGGGTAGAGCTTAGCAATTCCAGAATACTGAGAGCATGTGGAATGAAGATGGAGCTCTGAAAATAAAATGCAGTAAGCATTGCCAAAATCCAGGGCTTCACATTTTATCATCTGCACTTACTAGAACAACACTTTTCACATACAAGTTGAAAATAAAATTAAGACAGTACTGCATTTGCCCTCAAATTCAGATGGTATCACAGAAGAGAAAGCTTAGCCTATACAAGGTGTAACAAGTTTCCAGCGCTGGTGTCTCATGAAACGATGCTCTTTTCCCCCAGAAGTGAGCTTCCCGCTAGGTCAGCAAGCAGAAGGCCCACTCTGCAGCTCAAAGGAAGAAATAAAGCTGCACACAAGTAAGCAGTATTAACAGGATTGACATCCAAGGAAGTTGTACCCACAAAACTACATGATGACCATCATGTAGTGTTTTGATTTCTAAGAAACAGAACTTCTAGCTAGTGAAAGCACTAAGCCAATCATAACTCACTGAATTTCAATTAAAAAAGAAAAACCCATCTTTAAATTTATTACCAAATTTCACTCTCTCCACAAAACTGCTGCTAATACAGCTACTACTGACAGTAAAAGGCCAGTAAAACAATGACAATCACCACAATCACAACCCTCACAGGAATTCCGATACATGGATTTTTGTTGTAGTTGATGTCGAGTGCCTAACAAATATAGAAGTGGAAAATAAAATTAAGTAAAATTTATTTGAATTTAAATAGATATCTGTAAGACTTGAATTCCATTCCTGATGATATACCAAGGC
The DNA here is from genome assembly GCF_964195595.1 of Calonectris borealis. Classification (NCBI taxonomy): domain Eukaryota; kingdom Metazoa; phylum Chordata; class Aves; order Procellariiformes; family Procellariidae; genus Calonectris; species Calonectris borealis. The sequence goes on along the minus strand of NC_134324.1, from coordinate 22,070,574 downwards.
AGGCAAGCTCAAGCATTTTAACAAGACTACGTGCACATACATCTTGCATATTGAAATTAAGAGTGCTCTAAGCAAAATGTTTTTAAGTTACTAAATGAAGAGAAAATGCGCGCTGACTTTTCCTACATATTCAATTATCGGTAGACAGTTTTATGAGACCATATAACTCTGCAGACCTCCTTGAGTAAAAAGCTGAGCTTCAACACTGCACATCAGCACAAAGTTACTAACAAGTACCTCATAAATATAAACCTGAACAGTTTGAAGGAGACACAGGCTTGTATGTTTCTTATGATCTTAACTGCAGCCAGGAACCTGTGCAAAAGCAAAGCAGAGTCTCTGTGATGCTTCTGGCTATCCCTACTCGCCATACAAAGGTCCTGACTCTGCCACACTGTTTAGAAGTATTGTTTTTGAGATGCACAAGACCGTCATGAAAATATCTTGAAAACGGAGATGTTCATGTTTTGTTTTATCCCTTCAAGATTAATTTTTGCAAGCTCAAGAGCTGATAAGTTTTCATTGACACTGAGATTAAGTCACAAAAACTTGGATAAATACCCAATAATCTTGTTTGGATTCAAATGTTTTAATACACAGAAACTGAGTTCTCTACAAACAAAATTAGAACAGCCTAATAATGTTAATCTATATTAAATTGGACTTAAATGCAATCTTTAGACTCAAGTATATGAAGTCATAACATTGTGTAAAAAAAAAAAAATTACAACACCTCCACTGCAACTAGAAGCATTCTACTAAGATCAAGGGATTTATTTTGATACATTCCCATAGGGAAGAGGAATAAAGGAACAAGCTAGGCAGTATATTAATATATAGGTGTTTTGAAAACATTTCCATTTAAGGATGACACTATCCATTCCCCTAAAAATACCAGTACAATAGTGGAGACCAGACACTTGTAACACTGTTTTCCAGTATACCTTGGCACGTCTATGAATTCAGTAATATGGAAAATAAATATGATACATATGACAACCACTACAGGCTTGAAAAATGCTGGCGTGGTTATTTCAGTGACAAACATTTATGTAGTCAGAATCGCTGATGAAGAGAACACTGTAATTGTTATGCTTTAGTGGTCTAACATAACAAGAATCCCTTAATTTTATAATGTGTGGTGTGTTTTCCTGTCAGGAGATGGCAAGACATAATTCCAAGCTATAATTCTTTTAATTCCAAAATGGTAAACCTGTAGAGAGAATAGTCAGTTTAAGTGCTAGTTGACCACTACGACAAAACTAAGCATCTGACTCTCAATTAAGATAATTAACTGCACAAGAAGCAGCCAACGGTTTATTTTTTTTAAAAAGACTTGACAAGTCACTGCAATTAAAATTCAGGGACAAATTGGTGTCAGAGCTTCTTTAGCATTTTGACAACAATTTACAACTTGAAATTAACCAGTACTGCCAATATGGACAGGGAAAATAAACCAGATGTGTGGTGGTACTATTGGGTACAATCGAGTTTGAATTCTTGTTTACAAGCTTCTCTGTATAAAGACTCTTCCTGAAAAATGGTGAAACAAACAAAACTATTATATAAAAAAATAAAATCTCTATTTTTTGCTGTGAAACCTTCTGTCAGGCTCCTTTTACTACACACTAGAATCAAGACACATAACCAACCTTAATAACTACATTACAGATATACTATTATATACAACCCGATATTGGTCCTCCATTAAATCTTCAGATCACTGAAGATAAAGTAATATATACATCTAGCTGGACTGGACAATGGTTTTGAAATACAGTAAACAGAAACCTTACTGACAACCAGCAGTATTAAAAAGCAAAGGAAAAACTTGCACAGGAAGCTAAAGTGACAGAGCAAAGATGACATGATTAACTGAAGAGAAACTAATAGGACAGGAATAGCAAACATCACCGGTTTTAACAGGTCACAAGCTGATCAAGACCCTTACAACACACATAGCGAGATATGAAGAGTTCCTCCTGCCTGTCTCCCACAACAGGGCTTCTTGTCTCAACTCATGTGAAGAACAGACTGAAAACGCGGTCCTGAAGAGCTGTGATTCCTTAAGTAGGCACTAAACAGTATGGCGAAGCCCAAGAGAGTGGCTATAATTCCCCCCCACACTCCATCCCTCCAAAAAGGGGCCAGTTTCAATTCCTCCTCCAGCCTAACCGGATAGCTAGAGGGTGAGGGGCCCAGCAGCCCTCCCCGAGGGGGGAGCGCAAACCCTCCTCCAGCTCCAAATGGAGGAACAGGTTCGCCCCGCTTCGGCGGGAGGCCCTGCCACACGCCCCGGGAAAAAGGGGAAAAGTCCCCAGGGTGACAGAGCCCAGCCCATCCAGGGGAGACAGGGGCCGAGATCCCCGCAGTGCCCCGGGCACACCCGCGCGCAGACCGCCATCACCGCCCCCAGCTTCATCACGGCACCCCGCTCCGCCTCTGCCGCGGGGCGGTTTCGGCCTCTCGAGCCCCGCGGAGCCAGGAGCTGCCCTGCCCTGCCCGGGACCCCACAGTCCGCACGGCGGGGGTCCAGAGCAGGGGCAGAGGGGCCCCGCAGCCCGCGGCCGCCCCCGACTCCGGGCGGGGGCCGCAGCTGCCGCCGCCTCCCCTGGGCCTGGGCCTCTCCCTTCTCCGGGCCATTTTGAGAGTCCGCCTCCGGCCTCGATACTCACCACCCGCCGCCACCGCCCACCGCCGCCTCCCCAGTTCTCGGTCCGCTGCTCTCCCCGCTCCTCAGCGGGCTCGGTCCTGGCTCGCCCCGCTCCGTCCGTCCCCAAACAGCCGCAGCGTCGCCCTCCCTCCCCTCTCAGGCGGCCATTTTCTGCTCCATTGTTACCAAGGAACGGGGGCCCGGAAGCGGCCGCCGACAAACGGAAGTGAAGGCGCACGCGCCTCTGCGCAGGCGCCGCCCCCCCCTCCGGCGTGGTGGGGAGGGGGGAGCGCGGCCCAACGAGAGGAGCCTGGAGGACCGCGCGGGTAGAGCGGCCCCAGCGCCGAGGGCGCGCCGCCATTTTGAAGAGGGGCAAAGGCCCGAGGGCTGTGGCCGGGTGGTATAGAGGCGGGGTGGTTGGCGGGGGTCTTCACGGCCACCCTCAGCCCGCAGCCTCCTGCTGCCCCGCGGGGATTCGGAGGGTCCCGGCGCTCAGCAGTGCCCGCCTGTGGTGCCATTAGGGCGCAGCAGCAGTAGGGCCTGTGTCCCCACAGGAGCCGGGCCTCTCCGTGCGGGGGCCACTTCATGTCGCCTCACGGTGTGCGGCGGGCCGAGGTGCCAGCACTCGAGGCTGGCAATGGCCAACATTTCCAAAGGCTGTGGAAAAAATTGTCAGCGAGGAGTGGCATCTGTCGGTGCAGACATTCGTTCTCCTCGCCTTCTAACTGTAGCAGCGTTTCCCCTCTCCTCATGCTGGGTTTTCTCTGCTGCCTAACCTGGTGTTGTGTATTAAAGACAACTGTCACACTATATAAAAGATAAGATACTCCTATTTTCCAATATGAGCCTTAATTAACTGAACACCAGACTTACCATGTTCTCTAAGTCTTGTTCTTAGGTTAAATTTTTCTGCAGTTCTTCCCCTCTCATTGAAACTATAAATTGCAGCTCTGTTACCTCCAGGGTCAGCCCGTCTCCCTGGTGGCATTCTGGCAGAGAAGTGAAATCAGGAATCGATAAGACATAGTGAGAAGAAAACTGTGGCTGAAAAGAAATAGTTAGGAGAAAAGCAGGAGAGAATAAACCTTGTTTCAGTTTTGAACCCAAGGGAGCTCATGCTGTACTGAGTATCGGTGCTGGTGTAAGGAGAGGGAAAGATTAAGGCTCTGCAGACTTGTCTCCCGTAGAGAACGGAAGGGATTCCCTCAGAGTTTGGGAAGATCCCACTGTACTGCCTGAAAAGTCTCTCTTGAAAAGGAATTTAAGGAAAACAGAGATGTCTTCCAAGGAAGTCCTCTTTGTTTTCAAGCAAGATCCTGTACATAGAGAAGAAACATATTTCTGAGGATTTATGTGGTTTCAGAAGCCCACAAGACACTCTTGTTTCTCCTTTTGGCAGTTTATTATAATAGTATTGAGATTACCATCAAGTTTAGGGGTGGTTGCATTTAAAGTTTGTTGAACCATAAATGGGTAGAAAGATACAAGCCCAACTTTCAATGTAAATGAAGTGTTTCTAAATATTCACAGTTTAAATTTCCCCCTTCAGACTTGAGAACTTAAAGGCAGCTACAGTGTTTGTGCTAGAGAGAATGCAGGGGTCAGGTACCGGGCATATTTCTCATCAGTTTTACTGGCTACAGCAAGGGACCAGGAAGGGAAGTGGGTTGGAAGCGGACTGAAGGCTGTGATACCAAAGTCATTAGTAATGGAGAGCTAAAGGAGTCCCAGTTTCATCTGGAGCAGATGTAGGTTCCCAACTATATTTTTGTTGTATTAACCAGAACATAAAGCACAGAAGTTTATTCCAGCTGCAGAAAGACAGATGATACTTCATATCGCACATAGTTGGAGTGACGGAGAGGTGATACCTAATCCAGCATAAAACTTGCTTGCAGAAGGTTAACCTGTTACGTGTTTAAAAGCGAATCGGAGTTGGGAGACTGAGTTTAAATCAGATCAGTCCTTTGCATCATTACTGCAATATAGATCCTGCATTACAGTTGGATTTACTGTAGGGTCAAACCACGACCTAACAGATCTGGTTTGACTACTCAATGTGAGTAAAATTTAAAAAAAAGAAAAATTGGGAAGGGTAAATTTAATGTCACAAAGGACTTTTGTGGTTTTAATGAACCAAAATATTTGTCACTGGGAAAAGTTGCCTTGTTCCTGACCCACAACAAACAGATCTTTTTATGTAGACAGTGCTCCTGCCTCCGACAGGTTCCCGTGGTTGGAGAAACTGTATCCCCCGAAGAGAGAGACCCTGTGGCTGAGTGTGTGTGTACACTTTCATTTTTGGCAGACATCTCTGAAGCAGGCAAAAAAATTAATTCTGCTGTCAAACATCGATAATTCAGGGGGCAGATGATGGGCACAACTGATCCGTTTTATCATGGAAAGCCTTGTGCCGACAATTGATAAAGACAGCCACCGAGTGTGAGTATTGGCAATTAGTAAATCAGCAGGATGTCCATCAGAGTGCTCCAATGGCAGACCTCAAAGAACTGAAGAAATAGGAGGCGATGTGGCTGCAACAGAGTGATTTATGCATGAAAGTGAATCCCGTATTTTCTCCCTACCTTTTCTGAACACCAGGCAAGGTCAGAGCAGGATAAAAGTGGCTTTGTTATACACCAGTAACCTAAGCAGCAAAATGTTGGGGATTAGTGAGCAAATGGGAGGTGGAGCATATTCTACTATTTGAACAGAGGGATAAGATGATGGTTTATGCTCCTGGAACAGCCTCTTGGTATTTTATGCCATCTGACAAGTAATTTTGTTTGTTTTTCTCTCTCTTTTCCCCTCAGTAAAATACTTTTAATTTTACCAAAAGTCTTGAAGATCATCAAGTGGCAAGCAACAGAGGAATAAAACACGTTATTCTTTACCTCTGTGGGTGAGTTCAGACTCTTCAGGCGGATATTTGGCCGTTTGCTGGGAGATGAACACCCAGCGATGCGCAGAGACGGCAGCTGGGTTCTGCTGATTCACGCCTTACTGCAGTGGTAAAAACTTGTAGCGGAGGTCCAGGGCAGACAGCTAAAGAAAAGTACCTCCCTCGGTGTGATTTGGTGGAGCTTATTTGCAAATGCCCTCACAGGGTTGATCAGGTGCAGAATAAGCTCTGATTTTTCAAAACCACTTAGTGGATTTCAGTATCCAGTTGACATTAACAACAATTAATGGCCTGTGCACACATACCTGCTTAACAGCTTTGAAAAAATCAGGATCGGTGTAGCAGTATATTTCAAAAACCGTCTAGGGGAAAATATATTTGCATAGAGAACTTTGCAGTATAGGGAAAAAATCCAAAATCTATAGCAAAAGCATGGTGTAATTCATACTTAAGTGTTTTCGATTTGCTAATGTATGTATAGCAAAGGAGAATTACAACACTTTTCCACGGTAAGTTTAATGTTGTTTCCTTCAATGAGGGTAAATAAATTTGCTTTAAATCCCCCAGGGTCTTAACAACTGGTTATTTAGTATGCGGTGATAGATGAGAAAAATGTTGGTGGTTTTTTTTCTAAAAAGATATTAAAATAATTTATTCACAATATAGATAAGTAATAATCCAAATGCAGTGAGGTGAGAAAAATCTGAATCTCTTGGGAGCTTCTAAACCTGAAGCAAAAAAAAAAAAAAAAAAGACCCGACAAACTCAAATCCTTATATACTCAAAGTATTAGCAGAGCCAGGTACTGAGCAGGCAAGTGAAGCCAATTTACCCTAGTGTACCAGCCCGGAACAAACTTGAGAGGAAACCTAAGGATATAACAAATCCTAACAGTCTAACTTTGCTCTTTTCTGCGTCTCGGTATCTGCCTGCATTGCCGTACCGTGCTGCCGACAGGCCCTCTCCTCCGGTAGGCAGGCGGATGGAGGGTCCCTTCTCTTCTGGTGGGGAGAGAAGCCCCTATTTATCTTATACAACAAAGTATTTTCCATTCAGACAATATCTCAGGAGGTTATTCCAGCTGGTTCTTTTTAAATCAGCAGGTCTGGCATGCTAGAGTTTTAAAGAGCTGGAGGAGAGTTTTGCCCCTTAAAGAGGCATTTTTAATAGAGTTCAGTAATTTGCTAAATTCTGATCTAAGCCTTGTTTGTCTGGCAGTGCTGTGCTCTCGGGAGAACATACATACTCAGGTACTGTCCCTCCACATCTGAGTTTTTAAATTCCCATCCTGTTTGGGGAGCAGGCAGAATCATAGAATCATAGAATCATTTAGGTTGGAAAAGACCTTTAAGATCATCAAGTCCAACTGTTAACCTAGCACTGCCAAGCCCACCACTACACCATGTCCCTAAGCACCACATCTACAGTCTTTCGAATACCTCCAGGGGTGGTGACTCAACCACTTCCCTGGGCAGCCTGTGCCAATGCTTGACAATGCTTTTGGTGAAGAAATTTTTCCCAATGTCCAATCTACACCTCCCCGGCCCAACTTGAGGCCATTTCCTCTCGTCCTATCGCTGTTACTTGGGAGAAGAGACCAACCCCCACCTCGCTACAACCTCCTTTCAGGTAGTTGTAGAGCGCGACGAGGTCTCCCCTCAGCCTCCTCTTCTCCAGGCTGAACACCCCCAGTTCCCTCAGCCGCTCCCCATCAGACTTGTGCTCCAGGCCCTTCACCAGCTTCGCTGCCCTTCTCTGGACACGCTCCAGCACCTCAATCCTATCAATCTAAACCTGCATTTCTAATGTAAATCTCGTGGTGGACCTTAAGCTGTGTGTGATGAAAGATGGCAGTAGAATTAATCACCTCATTTCTGGCAAAATGTGTTCTGCAGGGAGATCTTGAGAGGAAGATGGCAGCTAAACACAATAGGATAGGAATTTAGCACCAACAGGGATGCTATTTGTGCCTTTTAAAACTCCAAATTCCTTGTATATAAAAACAGGAAGATGATTTGGTGACTTTCTGTTTCATTCTCTCAACTGAAGTGTATTTTAAGACGGGAGTGTCAGAGCTGTGTCTGAAGCCGTGTGGATTTACAGGAGTTTTCCGAGCAGGTTCTTGTGCCCTTTCTGGGTTTGGTTCTGTTCACAGCCACGTCGTTCTTCCAGTGTCGTTTCCCTGCCAAGCCGCAGCAGCAGAAGAGCTGCCTACAAGCTGCCGTATCCCTGCCTGCTGTCCAGCTGCAGCACTGTTCTTTAGGTAGTATATAAAATCAGTTTTTGTCTTCTAATTATTCTTAAAACAGATGTCTTTATGACAACGCAGCTATCCAGCTCAGATTCAGAAACAGCTTTAAAGGTTTCCAAGTAACTTGCTCTTACTCAGTAAGTTTTCTTGTAATTAGTTATGGCTGATTTTTCCCTTTCCTTAAAAGCAGCTCAGCCTTGGTTATAACAAACTCTTGTCCAGGTAGAAGCAATAAATAGTTTGATAGCTTCAGAACCACTTCAAATCAATATTCACGCGTCAAGTTTTTGAAAACTTCGGAATGAAACATGAAACAAATACAAAAGTTGTGTAAAAATGAGGCAGAACAAAATGTGGAAAAAGCGCGTGCCTGAGTGACTGAACAAGCTCCATTTGTTCTCTTCTGCTTACTTAAAGGAGAAATCCTTGCGCTACGCCTGGCATTTGTACGGTTTATGCTGCATTCCAGTGCCGCAGAACAGTCGGGCAGGTTCCTCTGCATCCCATGATTAAAGCTGAGCGCCGGCAGCTGCCGTGGAAGGTGGGTGTCCAGGAGTACAGCGTCAGCGTGGCGTTTGCTGAAGACATTGCGTGTCTGCGTTCTTCAAGGCAGCACGTAAATGAACAGTGGGATCCCTGTGGGGAAACTTGGTGTTTCTCAAGATACTGATGCTGAGATCTTTTTGCTGGGTGCATTGTTGCAGCTGCTGCCGCAGACAGAATTGCAGGTGGCCCACTAAGGAGAATACGGTTTTTCCAATTAGTATTTTTGGCCTTTAAAAAGACTGCTGACTAGAGATCTGGGCAGCGTAAAAGCAGTAGCTTTGCCTGCACCCCCTGCTACCTGTGCTTTTAAAGCTGGGCTGCTATTTACCTTTTAAATTGACTTTTTTTTTCCGTAGCTTCTGAAAGAAAGTTGCATACAAAGAGTATGATAAATGGAGGATGCGTGAAGTTCTGTCGAATATGCTAGGTAAATGCACTGGAAAATAGAAATTCCTGTAGTCACTGCTGCAGGTAACAAAAGAGATAAAAGTATTCAGCCAAGTGCGTGGTAGTGTTTTTGACACGCAAATAGCTCTTTAAGGGGTACAGTCCATTTCCACTTTCACTGGTGCAGTCTGTAGGATAGATCTGTATGACGCATTGTGGAAAAGGCCCAAAGGATTTCTCTCATGATGTTTTCTGTCAGTCTCTACCTAGTTAGGTGCTGTAAATCCAGTTGCACCCAAAAAATGCAGACTATAGAAGAATAAATAAGTTAAAGCAGAGAGTGCCAATTTACACAACCCCACACCGAGATGCTTGACTCCATACCGACAGAGTGCTTTGTGACTGCACCTGACGCAGCCTTCAGGCAGGAGCTGACCAGAACTAACCTGGGTCAAGTATTTCCCCCTTTGGCCAAAAAGGTTTTTAAACATGCCCTCAACCAACTCAACAATCATAAAACGTAGGAAAAAACCTCTTGTAACATCATACAGTCATATCCGTTTGTTCCGAGAGTGTCAGTCTGTTCCAAAATACTTCTGTCCAAAGTGTGTTGGTGCAACAGGATGAACTTCTGTGGTTAAAATTGTGATCTCGGGGAATTCCTGGATAATGGATTTGGCACCTTTTGAGAGAGGGCAAAGGCCTCAACTTACCGTGAGGTGTGGAGAAGAGGCTTAGCAGGATAATGACACTTGGTTGTACGCCGTGTTCTACGAGAACTTTGACAGCCTCTATGACGGTATTACCAGTACCTAAAAGGGGAAAAAGTGAGGGGTTTATTTTTTTCCTCCCCGTTGAAGAAGTTGTCCTAGGCCATCCGAGAATATCCGTGTTAACACTGGTGTGTGACTGAATGGTGATCCTCTCCTTTCCCACCTCTGCATGTATTAATGGTAGAAACTTTGGTCTCCTGATGAAGGAACTTCATCTCTACTCTGAAACAGCCAACGCTGCCAGGTTTGAAGCACTGAAGTCGGTGGATTTTATTAAAGCCCTGAGGCAGGAATGCTCATCCGAAATAGTAAAATGGCAATTAAGAGCTCCATGTGTAGAACCAGAACTAAATCTTAGACTGGAAAAGTTACTTCATCCTGACAAACTCCTTACCACGCTTACCGGCTTTTTTTTTTTTGTAGTATTAACTGTATTTAATTTTAAAGTAGTTTACTTCTAGGATTATAATATTAATCCAATAATGTCTTTTAATAGCATGAGAAAAATACTATTTGAGCCTTTTCTCATGGCAAAATTTAAAAAATTAAATTTATATCAAGTCTTAATGCTTCACCCTTTCTCATGAATGCAGGCAAGCCCAAATGATTTGCCCTGCATTCATACTGGTGCCGGCTGATAAATTCCCTACTATGTCACCTAAGCCAAGCAAAAACCTAGTCAAAGCCCCCGAAATCTGGAAATTTTCCTTTAAAGGCGGCGCACTCACTGTTCAGATGAGTCTAGCTGCACATAATGATGAAAGACACTTACTTAGTATCGGGTACATAAGAAGAACTTTTCTCCTGTAAATGTCTGGTGGGAACTTGGCATAGTACACTTTCGCTCTCCGAGTCTCCTCGTCGCTCTGTATCAGGATTTTTCCTATGCGGATGGATCGACAGCAGTCTCGTAAACCTTGTTCCATTGCCTCTCCTCAAAGTCAGCAGCGGAAAAAACCAGCGACAAATCGTTACACGCTGAGAAACGGCACAATTGCAAGATGCTACAATTAAACAGACAGTCCCACTGCTGTACTGAAGAGTTCTAAAGAGGAGATTTTTTTTCTCGGTTCTAAGTGTGAAAATCACTGGAAGCTGTTTTCCTTTTTTCAGTGTTTAGACAGAAAAAGGAGTCTGCCTGGTGTTACTTAGCTGCTGGGTATCAGCGTTCCCACGCACCAGCGCTAAGCCCTCGAAGGCGAGAGCTGGAAACGTCAAAACAGCGCGTGGGGTCCGGAGAGCGTCCCCGGGCTCTGCCAGAGACACCTCGGTGCAGAAGGAGCGCGGGCGGCTGCGCAGCCCCTGGGCTTTACGTCGCAGAGACAAAGGTTTCCGCAGCCTTGGGCGAAACGGCCGCCACCCGCCCCCGCGGAGCAGGGTCTGTCTGGGGCCGCTCTCCCAGCAGAAGCCGGCGGCGGCAAACGAGGACGGACTCTTGGCCCGGCCTCTCCCAGCCAACAGTTGCTGGAGAAGAGGCCGGGTGAAACCTGTGGCAGCTCTTTGTCTCCTAAAAAGCTAACGAAACGTATTACTGGGCATTCTGTGATCTAGGATACCTAAGAAAGAACAACAACTGTCAGGTTTGGGTAAAACTTTGCTGTAGAGCAGTGCTGTGGAAAGGAAGTTGCTTACAGGTTTCCAAAACGTTTAATTCGTGCTCATTCAACAACCAGAAACTGCCTACCGCTTCTCATTATGCTGACTCCGCAGTTCCCCTTCTCAAATCTGACTCCTCGTACTTCAACTCGTCCCGTTGGAGTGCTCATGAACAAGCACAAGCCTGCCTGCCGGAGAGACGGTAGGGATACGGCATTTTGCAATAAAGCAGGGCCCTACAAAAGGTTAAAGGCTGAGCCCTTCTGGGGATGGGGGGAAAGTATGGCCTTTACTGGGGCAAACGTGGTGCGTCTCTGTCATGCTGACAGCAATGCCAAGCAAAACAATGTAGAGTAATGTAGGTAAGAGGCCTCGCTAATAAATCATTTCAAGAAGATACTGTAACATTATGAAAAGTAGGCTTTGTCAAGTTAACCAGATACTTCCCTTAATGTCATGGTTTGAAGTAGTAGTGCTGATAGAATAAACCTTCAGTTAGTAAGACATCGGATCTTGTCTTTCACGATATTTTGATTGAGAAAGAGGAACGAATATGACAAATATTAATTGGACTGAAAAGTAACTGAAAGGTCTCCAAGTGTAATTGTAAGCAGAAGCAACACTGAACAAGGCACAGCTCCCTTCTTCTCCGTTCTTGACCCCACACCGCTTCATGTGTGACCAGTGACCTACAAGAAAATATAAAATCATTACTGGTGATCTGCAGGGGCACAGAAGTGAGGGGCAGGTCGCTGATACCAAACCTACTCTGGATCACTTAATGAGCTGAGCTTAAGAAAACAACATGTTTTTCAATGCCGCCAGATGTAGTCGTCAGCCTAAGAATAGAGCGGCAGCTGGACTATGGGGCGGGTGACAAAGTCACAGAAAACAGTGATTCAGAAGAGGAATAATCAGCTGAACATGAGCTCCTAATGAGATGCTCTGCCAAGAGGAGCTAATGCTTCCATGGAACCAAAAAGGGAGACGCCAAGGAAGACAAGGGAGGTTTTATTACCTCTGTTGTGGGCTCCAGGAAGACTTCCCCAGGGCTGGAAAACACACCTTCATGAGAAAACACCCAGGGAACACAGTTTATTGAGACATGAAAGGTTAAGGGACATTTTAAATGCAATCTCTAGGAAGGCACATGGCAGATTTAACACTAAAGGGTCCTTTATCTGGCAAAGTGTGTTTGGTAGCTGGAGATCAAAATAGGTTGCTGTATATTTTTAGCAGTGGGGAAAGTTGTCCACTGAAACAGTCCACGCACAATTTACCGACTATGGCAGAGTGCCCGTCACTGAAGAATCACTGGAAATACTTAATGAGATTTTTTTTCTCCAAAGGAAACACTCGAGTTTGAACAAGAATTGATTCAGAGGAACCCAGCAGCCTTCGTTAGGCTGGAATCGGGAGCAGGTTATTAGAACAGCTCCTGCTAGACTTGTGAATAAACACAGAAACGCTGTGACTGCAGGCAGGGGCGAAGGGAAGAGGTGAAGCAGGCAGGCGCAGGCAGCCTTAGCTGCCATACGTGTGTGCTCCCAGTTAGCTGAAAAGGCCGTTTTGAGTCATCTCTCCTCCCTTTTCAGGTTTAGGCCGTATCCGTAATGGGTTACAGCTTTCCAACACTTTTTTTTCGCTCGCAGAACATTATCAGTGTGAGCCATAGCTGCCCTGAGCAGCGCAAGCCACAGGGCAATCAGCATTTGCAAAAAGACAGCTACCAAAACGTGCCTCTAGCAGTTTTATTACCGTGCCTTTTGCTTGAACTCTGTGCTGTAAGAGCAGTATTAGCCACTGGGAAACTTAAGGCGAGAGTACTACCAAATAACGTCAGCTTTATTGCTCTCCCTTGGCATTTGGAAGGTATGGGGTGCCCACTGGGTTTTAATTATTGTTTAGGGGAAGCAAGAACCCTGGGCAAGCTTCATCTTTTCATTCCTGTTGAGAAACCAGAATGGAGATTTTTTAAGTATCAAAGTCCTTAAGAGAAAAATGGGGGAAAGAGAAAGCGGGAAACACAGGATGGGATCGGAGGGAAGAGAGACCTTTCAAAGACATTTTCTTATTCGGTGTTGGTGCTCACCCTCTTATTTACGTCCAAAACACAGTTTTGATGGTCACTCACCAATCCTTATCTTTGGGCGTGATTTCTAACATCTCATGTGCAGCTTGAGTGCGTCAGTGACTTCGGGTACTGCCGCCTGGTTAATCACAGGGCTAGCAGGGGGGACCCGGAGCGGGTTGCTGCCTATTCTCTTTTGCAGCTGTTTCAACAGCAAATGCTAATTCCTCTCTCAATGTTTTGCTCTTTCTGGGAATTTAAAAATAACTTGCCTAATGAAGCAGTGCTGAGCAGCTCATATGTCCAGACAGATAGGAGTGAAATGCTTCAGTTCGGAAAGCAAAGTCGCTCCGTGGTGGCAGTGCCTTTGAACAAGTCCCTCAGGGCCCTTTTTCAAATAATCCCAGGACTGGCTGAAAATAATGCAGGAAGAAATTCAGAGAAAGGGAGGAGAATCACGTCAAAGGGCCTGGGACTTGGGAAGACATTTCTGGGTGAGCTGTAATCAGTCCCATCCTATGATATCCCTTTAGCAGTGCCGTTTAATTACTCCATTATGGGCAGGGTTTAATGTTTGTGTTCTATAGCAGGGACATCCAGAACATGAAAGAAAAATGTGGTGCTTACTGAATGCTTTACAAAGATCAGTGAAGCTCCTTGTCCCTTGTTAGAGCAACGAGAAGGTGACAGGAGTGACAAAACTGCCCGTCCAAGGGCAGCCACCAACGCAGAAGCAGAGATACTTACAGGCTCTGGCAGTTTTCAGCTTCTCCCTAAAACCACCTTGCTTTGTTACTCACCTTTGGTTTTCTATCCTCTGTACCCGGAGATCGCCATCGCCACCCCCATTTAAGTTTACCCTGCAATGAGCAAATCTGCCTCAATAGGACAGGACACGTGAGAGCCGCGAAGGGGGAACATCCGTGTATTTCCAAGAGTAGCTGCAAGAGGGATTACAAAAACAAGCTGGGCGTGATACACCGGGAAGCAAAATTGCTATGGAAAGGCAGGCATGGGGTCCAGGGAGATGCTTGGCTTCTCGGGCCAAGACTGGAGTCAGAAACCCTTCCCCTGCCCACTTCTTGCCTTCTTAGCCTCTTGGATTGATTTGCAACATTATTGTTTTCTTGTTCTTTAGAATTAAATCATTTACGGTGCAAGTCCTTGAGGTTTCAGACTTACTTCTGTGGGTGCCATGATGCTTATCAGAGAGTAAATGTTACTCTTTCTAACATATCAATGATAAAATCCTTTTTTTTCCCCAGCTAGATGAATGATTATTACATTCTTCAAATCAATTCTCATTTTTCTTTAATTGCTTCTGATGCCCTTGGCACTGTTGAGTGACAGGGTCTGCACTCCAGCCTAGGAGGCTACCGGGGTAGCTCGGCAATCTCCTCGCCTGCACGAGAGGAGATTATTGATCCTAAAAGGCTAGTGGTTTTAGTCTGAGGAAAGCATCTGTCGGAAGAATTTGCCAGGCAGAGACTCATGCTGCTACCTATGTTAACCCTGCAAAGAATGTAAGATCTGTATCATATGCAGTATGTCCATGTGTTTTTATTGAATTGTCCTTAGGAAACGCCAGCTCCAGGCTGCAATTCATCATTCCCTTGAATCTTGCATCAAATGTGCTGTACTGTAAAGGATGAAATGAAACCAAAACAGAAGGATCATGTGTTACTTTGGCTCTGTGCTCGTGTCAGGGAAACGGAGGACTTCCACCACTGGGATGCAACTGCTAAACACCAGGAGCTTCTCTCCCTCTGTACAGAATAATGAATTTCATCACCATCCTTCAACCAGAACCTGGCCTTGCGGTGTCCAGAACAGTCCAGGCAGCAGCACATTTCCTTTTCTGCACTGAAATCTTAACCCGGTTCATAACCATAGCCCTAAAGTTAAATGGGCGATCGCTCCTGCGCAACAACGCAGCAGCTGTTCTCCGTAACCAGCAGGAGCCTCCGTCTCAGCATGTTTCCTGGAGGTTAGCAGACTTTACAGACTTGGCAATCATTGAGAGGTTTGTACCTTTCTGTTCTCAGATCCTAACCCTAACTTCAAGCAACCCTGCCCAAAGCTGTACAGTGACTGTCTCACTTGCACCAGGAGCTCCCTGAGCTCCCTCGGCCTTTCAGATTCGATAACAAAATTTATTCTTCAACTCTTGATTTCAATAATCCTGGCATCATAACTCCAACTGAGACTGGAATTTCCCATCTCTCCTCCACTCTACCCCCAAAAACCCCTGAGGGTGTTAAGCCTGTTCATCGAGAGGGTCTATAATAGTGCCACCCGTCCCCGTGGCGGATTGCGGAGGGGTCGTGCCCAGCACCCACCTTCAAACAGAGCCAGGGCCAAATCCAGCGCGCGCCTCAAGCGC
Organism: Calonectris borealis; assembly: GCF_964195595.1. Taxonomy (NCBI): domain Eukaryota; kingdom Metazoa; phylum Chordata; class Aves; order Procellariiformes; family Procellariidae; genus Calonectris; species Calonectris borealis. The sequence continues at coordinate 22,055,012 of NC_134324.1, read as the reverse complement.
AGGAGCTGCCTTGTAGCCAGGGGCAGACCCTGTCCTTGAGGGACTCGGGACAGGACAGGACAGGACAGGACAGCACAGACTCCTCTCGCTGAACACCACGCCAGGGGCTCGTTTCAAGAAGAAATAGTCTCCATAGCCAACGACAGCATTTTGCAGCGTTATCCGATGGGAGATGAAGGAGGGATAAATTCCTTAAAAATAATCCTCATGGTGTTAAATAATGTAATGAAACAGGCTGCCTAATTCTCCTCCTTGGTATTAAGCTGTCCTGTTCATCACTGGTGTCAGCTCTGCCCCCTCGCTGCCCTGTCCCGTGCACCCTCCTCTGCTGCAGCACGGGGCTGACTTGACGTACCACCACTTTAGCAGCTGCCTGCCATAAAAATGTGCCCTTATCTCTCAGTTTGCAGTTTATGCTCAGTCTCTTTATTTTCCTTCATGTAATCATCAGACATTTCTGCGTTTCGTCTTGATAAATACCAGACTGTTGAATCTCTGGGGCTGCCAAGAAATGCATCTCGGCATAGCACAAATAGAGCTGCTATTTTTTTTTATTTCTTCCTTCAGTTTAACATTTATTCCTGCTATTGTTGTCCTTAGAAGGATAAATAGGGCTGCATCTTGCTAGCAAGTTGCTCCAAATACTTTAGATGAAAGAATAAATAACGTGATGTACCGAAGGCTGTGAAGACTAAATATATTATATTGAGATAGTCAAGCCAAAGGATGTGATAATGTGTTATTCATTATACAGGTGCACCAGTGCTCACTACAGGATAAAATTAGATTGACTCATCTGTAGGTCATGTACCTCATACTGCTCAGAATTGGCAGAGATTTTCTTCTGTCGGTACTGGAAGTGCAGTCAGGAGCACGTCAATCACAGCCCTGCACTCCAAATCAAGGTTTCCCTGATCACGCTGTATTGCACAGTGTAAGGCACCAAGGATCCTGGTCATCACGGCTTTGCTACCAGAGCTGAAGACATGTTTTCCATTTCCACTTTGTAAATGCCATAGGTTTCTCTTTCCCCTCCTCTCAAAGAAGGAGATAGAAGATGTGCAATGTGCGAAATGATAAGAAACACGTGGCGCCTGATAGACAGGTTGGTATGTCAAGCATTACCCAGGTTATTTGCTGTAGATCATCATCTGACGGTACGTTCAGTGATGCTGAGTGACTCTCTGAAGTGGTGATACTTTGATAGGCAAAACCAACTCGCGCAAACAACCGCTGTTTGCTGCTGCAGCAACTCCTGCTGCGTTTCAGACAGCAGGACAGACCGAGCGCTCGCTGGGGCTCTGTGTTTCCCGTTTTCCTTGATACCCGCATCCCCACTTTGCCAGCTTACAGCCACCGTTCTTGAGACACTTCTGCCATGCAACCCAGCTATAAAATGTCACACATCCCTTAAGTACTTTTTCCTTTGCAAGTGGATTTGCTGTCTGAAGCTGCCTTTATAGCCACCCACCCCTATTGTTATTTCCATTAAAAGGCTGGAAGCCTAATCTTGCATAATCATGCAGTCTAGAAGATCTCTAAATGAAAAAAAAGGTGCAGGTATAGACAAGAAGAGGTAGAAGTGTCTCTTACGCTTCGTGTGGGAAACAGAGATGCAAGAGGCAAAATTTCACGGAAACTCACTTGTGTTTGTTTAAGTCCTTCTGTCCCCTGGAGACAGGGATCAATAAGAGCCTGCGATGTCATTTTGGCTGCCTGGGTTATCTCCCTGGGCGGCTGGTCTGCAGGAGAGGCTCTTGAATGGGTACCCGCTGGGTTTATCTGCTGGCTGGTCTCTCTCCAGATGACCATTGCTTCCCCTTCTGCATTTTAAGATGGCTCAAAAGATAAACTTGAAAAGAAAAATCCGGTCAGGGCTTGTGATACCTTGTGGTGTCACACAAAAAGACTTTGATTTTAGCACTGTTCAGCTTTTAGCAGACCTGAGAGTGCCACTCGGTGACTCAGACTTCGCCTTTCCGAGGCGGCCCGCAGCGTTGGTAAAAGCTAAAGCCGGTGCTGCGAGGGCTGCCCGAGCCGCTCGCAGGGTGGGCTCTGACCTGGGCCAAGGCAAAGCACCAGCGAAGAGCTGGATTCAACCTTTTCTTGCAAACACGCGGGGTTCCCCTCAAGAATGCCATTACAGCCCAGAGGAGCAGAATCTTCCTCTTTCCCCCCAGTATTTATGAGATTCGTTCTTACCCAGTGTCTGATCTCCATTCTTGAGCCGTTTCCAAGTGTCACGTTCAGCCACTGCGCTGAGTGTTGCTGCGGCTAATTATGGCCACTGCAGCTAATTATGGGCTGACCGTGAAGCCCTGCCATCCCGTCCCAGCAGGACCAGTTGGCCGGAGCACACCACGATCATTTCTGTGAGGCAGCACGCAAAGCCGTGGCAGGCTGTGCTCTCCATCCCGGGTACCTTCGCACAGCCAGAGCCATCTTCTCCTCTGTCCGTAAGCAGCAGCTATGGGTAACATACATCTTCTTGGCTTATTTGTTGACTGCTGCCAGCAAAAAGACATGGCTGTTGCTATATGAGGATTCCATATGGCACGAAAAACCCTCCATGTCCTTAAACACAGGGGTGGGTGCAGGGCAGATTAGAGAGGCTTAGGAGAGCAGCGTTACAGCGTCACGGACACCGGTCCTCTCATACAGCGCCCGGTGGGACGCCTCTAGCATAGGAGTGAAACGAGAGAAAGCGGAAAAGACATTTTAAGGGATGCTGCAGAATAAACGTCTTTTGCGTGGCTTGGATTAGTCGCCCCGAACAGCCAGGAGCCCAGCTGGGAGACGCGAGAGGAGGCTGGAAGTGCACGGGGACCGGGCAAGGGGATGAGCCCAGGTGGGAGCCAACGCAGGGAGCCCCGGGGTGCACGGGTGGTGGGCAGGGGTGGATGGGACCGACGTCCCAGCTGGGAGCAGCGCCGTGCAAAACAAAAATTCACCAAGATTGACAAGAAGGGCGAGTGGAAAAGGCGAGCTGGTGTGGCAGGAACGAGGAAAGGTGGGAAGGGATGAAAACCGGGAGGTGGTGATAGGCAGGTGGGGGTGAAGATCAAAAGGGCGGAGGGCAAATGGTTGGCTCAAGGCAATTTCCAAATTTTGGGGTCAATCAGCAGAGGGATCACTTTTTCAGACAGAGAAGGGCCAGCGTCGCACCGTGAGGGATCTGGGCTCTTTATCCTCTCCACAAGGTAGCTCCTCCAGCACAGTAAGGCCATCATTCACGAGGGGGAAAAAAACAAAAAAAGCTCAACCCGGATGAAAGTAGCAGCGTCGGTGAAGGCGGTTAGTGCGGAGGGAAAGGAGTCGGGCAAAGCACATCATAGCCTTGTTGCACTAGCATGTTCCCAAGCTCAGCAAAATGAAGAGAGAAGCAGTGCAGCCAGCCAGCTCCGTGACCCGCACAGAAGCTTGCCACTGAATAACTACTATAGCTGCAGCACGCTTCATACGAAACTGCCGTTGCCTCATGACCCACGTTGGGTGCCAACAAGGGCTGTGGTGGGTTGACCTTGGCTGGACACCAGGTGCCCACCAAGCCGCTCCATCACTCCCCTCCTCAGCAGGATGCGGGGTGGGAGGGGGAGAAAATAAGATGGAAAAAACCTCGTGGGTCAAGATAAAGGCAGTTTGATAAAGCACAAGCAAAGGCCGCGTGCGGAAGCAAAGGAAAACAAAAGATTTCTTCTCTAGTTCCCATCAGCAGGCGATGTCAGCCACTTCCCGGGAAGAAGGGCTTCAGTACGCGTAGCGGTTGCTCCGGAAGACAAACGTCATAATAATGAATGCCCCCCCCCGCCTTCTCTTAGCTTTTATGGCTGAGCAGACGTCATACGGTATGGAATATCCCTTTGGCCAGCTTGGGTCAGCTGTCCTGGCTGTGTCCCCTCCCAAGATCTTGCCCAACCCCAGCCCACCGGTGAGGGGGGAATGTTGGGGGGACAGCCCTGATGCTGTGGAGCACTGCTCAGCAGTGGCCAAAACGCTGGTGTGTTATCAACACCCTTCTAGCTCCCGATACACAGCACAGCACTGCGAGGGCTGTACGGGGAAAATGAACTCCATCTCAGCCAGACCCAATACACGTATGTTGTTCCTCTTCTCTTGGAAGAAATCAGAAGGATGCTTTGCAGAGGCAGAAGTCCAGGCAGAAGGAGGGGAGTGCTTGAGAAATAAGTTTTTAAGAAAGTGGTGAGAATTGAGGATGGGGGGGAAATTCAATGAAATGGGAAAAATGGAAATTTTACATCTTGAAAGATAATGAAACCAGAAAAGAAGAGGAAGAATCTGACCATTGCAGCTACTTCTTTACACCCAGGACCCGGCACCATACGGACGTAACAACTCTTACTGTTTCATGAGGAGTACCACCAAACACTGATAAACGACTTTTCTCGCATTGCTAGGATTTCGGCTCGTTCCTTTTTCTTAATTTCCTCCAGCCCTTCTGAGTCCCAGCTCCTTCTCTCGCATTTGCATGTGTTTATCTCTTCCAAACACTTGTAGACAGCTACCACGTCTTCCCTCGCATCGCTGACGATGTAACTTTAACGAGGGACAGTAAAATGACAAAAAACCTGAGCAAACAAAAAGGCAAAGACATGACAAGGGCATTTTGCTGCCCTTTGCAGAAAAGCACAGTGACCCCTTCCTTCTGAGCGGTATCACTATTCTGTAGTTGGATCAGACACGCTTTCCAAGCAGGCAATAACATAAACATCCTAGCAAATAATTCAGATAAGGTTGCAGACCCGCGTGCCTTCTGAGCGCGTGTTAGCTTGAGAGCTTCCGAGCATCGTAAGACGTGGGCGGCGCAGGAGACGCGGGAGCACAGCGTCGGTCCCACAGCAGGGTGGGCACCAGCCACCTGCAAACGCCAGCAGCGGTCCTACCTCTGTCCCAGTGCCGGGATGGAGAAAGCTCTCCAGTGACAGCGAATGCTCCTGGAGAAACAGAAGACCAGTCGCTTGTTTGCATTAAACTTGTTGGAGCTTGGTATCTGTGGAATCCTTTTTTTTTTTTTCCCCAATTAGATGCAATTTATCAGAGAGTTCAAAAGTTACGGCAATGGCCCAAAAGCCAGGCTGGCGATGCAATTGCAGAAGCTCGCTTTCCTTAGGAAATCAGCTTAAAAGCCCTAATGATTGGAGAAATGGCCTCACCGCCCATTATTTGGTGGCCATTTACATTTCAAGGTCCCTGTCTCCGGTGAGAGAGAGGATGTCTGAACCTTCCTGCCTCATAATTAAAGCTTATGAGCTGGAGACTCATTTTTAAGGTGCCCCTTTCTATTGATCTTTAATGCCACCTCGGAGGCTATAACTAATAATATCAGATTTTAATCAACTCAGATTTGGTCATGGATGCTACTTTCAGCTAGAGGAATCGACTTAACTGCCTCTTGCCTTTTTCCTATTTATATTTTAACTGCATTGTGCGAGAATAATGTAGCATCTTCATTCAGACAGAATTAGTCATTTACTTTATGTAGAAATCTTCAGCATGTAGTAATCTCACCCGTATTCAGCCAAGCAGGTAAGCACATACTGAAGTCTACAATTAAAATCCTTAATTAAATCCTTAAATTAAGCACATACTTAAATGCTTTGCTAAAGAGGGATATAATCTCCAACATGCTTAAGATAAAGTGTGTGCTTAAGTGCTTTATTGAACCAGTGCTTTCGCTGCAACACGAAGTGTATTGCGAAGCAAAAGCTGCTCTCGGTGTAATCCCACAAAACCCAGCAACTTGACGGGGGAAGCCCACGTGCATTTATCACCATAAACCACACGTCGCCCGTTCTGACGGTTCGTACCTGGAATTTCATGACGTGTAAAAAACCATTTGGATGTGATGTTGCCAGGCCAGTGGAACGCGATCAGCTGTGCCGGGACGGTGGCAGCGCGAGCAGCAGCGTTGACGGCTCGGCCGCGGGCTGGAGAAAGGACAGTCCCAACTGGGTCGCCTGGCTGGGTTTTGCATGGCTGGGGAGGTGGCACTTACATCCGAAATCTGGGGCAGGTTTGGTCTGCGTGTGGACTTTGGGGGAGTGCGAGGGAGGCAGAAAGACGACCTCCTCCACTCCACCAAGCACCGGAGCCAGGACGCTGCGGTGGAGGGGCGTGTTTACGGGGCAGGAGGAGAGACGGGCTTTGGAGACGGCTTCAGGGCTAGGGCTGCCTCCTGGGTCGGGGAGGGAAGGCTTGGGCTTTCCGCCAGGGTTTCGGAATGGGGCGAGCTGGAGTTTAACCGCTTTATCTGCAAAGGCTCACAGGGGGAAGGTGATGGTTGGTTTTGGTATGAAATGGCTCTTGTTTCAGGGCAGGGATCTGTCAGCTGGCGGCTATTAAAGCTGAGTTAGGTTGAGCTTTAATAAAGCTGAGCCTCAAGTTGCGCCAAGGGAGGTTTAGATTGGACATTAGGAGAGATTTCTTTACTGAAAGAGTGGTCAGGCCTTGGAACAGGCTGCCCAGGGAAGTGGTGGAGTCACCATCCCTGGAGGGATTTAAAAGACGTGTAGATGAGGCACTTAGGGACATGGTGTAGTGGGCATGGGGGTGTTGGGTTGGCGGTTGGACTCGATGATCTTAGAGGTCTTTTCCAACCTTAATGATTCTGTGATTCTGTGATTTAATAAGCTCAGGTTGAGTATCTTTGGTAGATGACTGGGGCCAGGGTGAGACCTAATGCCCTGAGTGCACCTGAGCCGCCTCCTCCCCACCAGAAAATCTGCCAATAACCCTGGTGCCAGTAGCTTGGATCTGCTCCAGGAGGAGTCCAAGGAGAGCTGGAGTCCAAGGATTTGGCCGGGGGGACCGTCAGAGCTACGGCAGGACATCAGCCGGGGAGGTCTGGCTCTTCTCCTGGCACCGCAGCGGCTCGGCAGCAGCAGAAAGCAGAAAGGGAAAGCAAAAGGGGGAAAAGTAGTTTTGTTTTTCAGAGAATAAGGAAAAAGGATCCCCCAAATCTCCTCACCTTGACTGTCTTCAGTCGACGGGCGGGTCTGGCACTTGCCCAGCTCCAGGCTGGCAGCACCCAGTCAGACAGGAGCAGCCCGGGCAAGCTCAGTCCTGGGCCGAAAAGGAGACAGACGCGTCCTCAGGCCACAGCCGAGTCCTTTCCCCGCAGACCGGGCTTTGCTAGACCTGGCCCGCGGTCAAACAGGCCAGCAAGACTCTGCGAATATCCCTCATTCCTGCCAGAAACGGTATTAAAAGAGAATGATGAGCTGCGATTACCGTGGCGTGCGCTGTTCCTGCTGCGGATCCCAGCGCCATTTAGCGCCCGGGATGGATGCTGCCCGGTTGATGAGCAGCTATTTGGTATTTTGTTTTAACCTCCTGGCTGCTGCGTGACTTTGGGCTTTATTTACTGCCTGCTAGCCAAACTCAGCTCCAAAGACGAGGTTATTCGTTTCCTCAGATACTTTCCTACCGGAGTTCATCACCCCAGTGCCCAGAAGCGACACAGGTATTAATGAATTTAGTTTTGGGGAAGGATTATTTCCATGTTTCAAATTTGGAGCTGAACTGTGCTCATTTGAAACAACCTCTCATTTTGGATCCACGATTTGCAACGGCCAAGACTGTTTTTAGTTCATTTACAGCAAACATACGATGCTGTAGAATAGTAAACCCTCATGAGATCAGAAAAGCCCGACTCTGTAGCATATGGGTGTTAGCACCCCAAATCCTTACCAGAAATGATTACTCCAGTGGGCAGAACTTGGAAGCGTAACACATTTAGCACAGAATAAATCTGTAAAATTTGAGTTTATTAATCCTAACCCCAATTCCCGCGTCGGACGGCATAAGGCATTGCCTGCAGTTGGGCTACGACTGCGCGGAGATGAAATGGGAGCGTTCAGGGATCGGCTCATTGCGTGCAGCCCCCTCACAGCACCGTGACAGCCTCCTAACTTGCTCTTCCCGGAAACACTGTCATGGCTAAGTTTGAAATATATTTAAGAGAAGCACGCACGAATACCCGACACAAAGCAGTTCGCAGTTTTTTGTATTGACTTTTTTTTGCACGAAGAGAGAAAAATACATCCAGGATTTAAACTCATTACCTGACACCCTCTAGAGGCCTCCAGCCTGCAAACGCTTCAGCACGAGCTCATTTTATGAGAATGTTCCACCTTGTGCTAACTCGTTTCAGCTAACGAGCCCAGGAGGACCAGCGGCACGCGTGCCCCGGGCTGGTGGCTGGGCAGTGCCGGGGCTGGCGGCTTCGTTAGCGAGACAGACACCAGCCCAAGGCACAGGCTTGGGGGGAAAAAAGTTTCAAGTCCTCTAGATGGGATGTTACCAGCTCGGGGAAAGGCTCAGCAGAGAGAACAAATGGTGCCGCAGCCCACCCAGCCTTTTTTCTTTTAAAAATGGCAGGTAAGGGATCCAGCCAAGGTGCCGGCACGGCATACGAACCGAACAGCTCGGCAGAGCTCGGGCTGCAGCGTCTCACTGATGCCTGCGTGCCCGTCCTTCTGCGCAGGACCCTTCGGACTGGATCTGCGCCATCCCTAAACGCTACGTGAAGTCAGCCCTTGGGACGCAGCCCTGGGCCCGGCTGGCTGGCACTTCTGACCCTTTTTGAGTGGTTTTTGCTAAGCTCACTGGGCAGTTTAACAAAGTTTAGGTGCTGTTGGATTATTTTTCCCATCAGAACTTCTCTCACACTCCAGCTTCTTAGGTTTTACCATACGGCAAAGCTTCCCCCGGCGTGCTCTCCAGCAAAAGATGGATTATATTAAAGCAAAAACCAAGCAAGAAAATGTAGAGTGAAAGCTCAGCTTCCCCACGTCATTCACGTGAAAATCCACGCGCAACGATCCCGTGCAGCACCGGTAGCGCAGCTTCGGCATTTGGATGAGCTTCGTGATCCTGCTCTGCTTAAACACGCGGGTTTGCTGTGACCGCACAGGGACGCCTCCGCTCCTCTCCCTTCCCTGCCCACCAGCAGCCGTGCGCCGCGCCGCGCCGGGCTGCAGGAGGGGCAGGGAAAGCAAGGAAAAGCGATTTAACACCTTCCCAAGCGTTTAAATCGGCGCATTCTCTGTGGAAGGCAGTGAGTGTTCTCATGCAGCTGCTGGGGTGATTAGGGTGGGGGTTAGGGTGGCTTTGGGTCGAGGTACAGCAGAGGAGCCTGTAAGCAGAGGTGAGCTCAGAATGGAAAACGCTATAGGAAATAGATTCTAAATCGAATTCTTCCCGGGATGGGTGCAGGAGGGCTGCTCGCCGCTGCGGCGTTATTTACCCCCTGACCTCCCGCTGTTGCTCCTTCTTAACCGGGCGAAGCGGTTGAAAAGCCGCTGGGCAAAATCCTCCTGAGCGCAGGCGAAGGCGTTCTGAGCCGTCCTATGGAATCGCTCGCAAAATTATATTGCTGCTTCAGGACGGTGAGGGCAGATAAACCAAACCAAGAACCAAATTACCCCGGGCAGGTTTGTCCCCAGCCTGCCTTCGCCCGCCGGAGACAGCAGCTCCCGCTGGCAAGACGGAGAAGCCGGTGATATTAAATTACATCCTAATTAAAATCTGACTCTGCTTTCATTCACAAGGAAAAGTCACTGGGCTGCATGCGTAGATGGATGATGGTTCATCCAGAAGTTACGAGCATTTTAATTATATGTGCATCTAATATAAATGTGTTGGATAAACACAAACCCACTTTAACAGGGCCCTTTCTGTAGCATTACTCAGGTATATGGAGGCTCCGCTGCTTAATTAAATGTGTTTTATTTGGGTAAAAGATGGAGACTTTATACAGTTAACAGGTGCCTTATTTTATAGGGTAGTTTTCACTGCCTTTTACATTTTGTAATGTGAGAATTTATCCCCTTAGAGGAGCACTACCGTGATGAAACCGCTGCCTTTAAAATGCTACAAAGATAAGCCCGTGCAATTCAAGCGGAGGGTAATTTTAACCCTAATTTACCCTTCCCAGCTGGACTGTTTGTCTTTTTAGTACTTTGCTTTGCCGAGGCAATGACATTTCGGTTGTCCTCCCCAGCTGTGCTTAGCTTTGTTCCCCCTTGAACGCTGTAGCAGGGGCTGCTACGTTTATCCTGCTCAAACTTCAGAGGAAGCTGCACATCAAAAAATAGCTCCCCCGGGATTTGAGAAGCAAATCATTAAAACATCTGTATCGATGGGCTTTCCCACAAAAGTACAGCTGGAACCGAAATTACTTGAGTCCCTCTTTTCAACACCCTTTCCAGAGCCGCAGTTTTTATACAAAAACAACGTCGGAAGATGGGGGTTGGTTGGAAGTCAGGAGGGTTCATGCAGTGCTCTCCTAGAGAACGGCAGCTCCCTGGGCTGGGGCTTGTCTGGAAAACCAAGGGGGAGAATTTCCCCTGCGGCTCTCGGCAGCTCACCTGACGGATGTGTAGGGACATCCACGGCTTTGCTCAGCTCTGCGCTAAAGCACCCACCCGGGAAGCCCCCGGACGGGGCATCCCCGCGACGGTCCCTTCCCTCGAGCCGCGCCTGGGATCGCCAGCTCTCATTTCCGAAGCGCAGGAGGCAAATGGCCAAATAAAAGCCGGGGGGTCACTGGCACAGCGGCATTAACCTGTGCGAGCTGGTTTGGGCTTTGCCGAGGGGAAATGCCTCGGGGGGCTCCAGACGTATTGCTGGAGCTCGGCCGTCGAGCACCGAGTTCTGTTTCACCGGTTTGGACGCTGGGCAGCGGGATCCGCCGAGCGCCCGTGGGTACCAGGCTGGATTTTCCATCTGTCCACGGCGGGAGGCTCCTAAAGCTTTTGGGATCGCTTGGTTTGAATGGCTCAGGGACCTGCTTTTAAGTTTATCATCAACAGCGGGCTGGTAAATACACTAAACCCTTGGTTTATAGCAGGTATTTATTCACCGAGAGAGCAGAGTGAAGGCTTTGGAGGCAGGGTAGCTGGCAACAAGCTGCAAAAGCCCATTCTCTTTAATGCAGCTGGATGTGAAACCAGTCACTAACACGCGTTTCTTGTCTCTCCTCTGCTCCTGGGCTGATCCCCGAGACCCCTCTTCCAGCCGTATCCCCACTCCTTACCTACAGTCACCCCCCAGCCCGATGCCCGCGCTAAACCTCCGGCTGGTCCCCGCGCCGGGGCAGCACCGCTCGCACAGCCACGGAACGCTTGACTGCAGCCAAAAATTGGGAATGTGAACAGCCCGCTCCATCCCGTTCCCAGCAACTTCGGCATCCATAGGGAAGTTCAGAGGGCGGGATGCTGCAGCGAGTGAAAAAAAAGGTCTATGGAAGCAGCCAGCACCCATGACAGCAGCAGAGGAGCCCCAGAGATGGTGTAGCCCCTTTGAGAAGAGCCGAGGCTTTGTCAGCTACAGCCTCACCCCCCGTGGAGTCGGTGAGACCACGGGCACTGCCCGCACCCCGCAGGAGCGACTGCAGCCGGAGAAGCTGCTGGGCTCGGGGCTTTGGCATCGAGCTTTGTTCCCGAGCGGGAAGGGTGCTGGCGGCTGTGCCAGCGCGGAGCCTGCGAGGCAGCTGTGAAGGAGCCCAAGAAATTGGGTGTTTCCCGAGAAATATCCCTCTCGTTGGGACCTGGGGGGTCAGAAAGTGAAAGAGCAACTTTTGTCCTCCAACGATGGGCGTTCTCCCTGGGTGGGGGAGGACACACCAGCACATCTCCTCACCCCAAATTTTGGTGCCAAACACGTACCTGTCGGCATTGCAGCCACCCAGGCAGGCGGCCGGGCCAGCCGCGGGGCTCTGTCAGCGTCTCGGACTCGCTGCAGAAAGCACAAGATTGCAACAGGGACTCAAAAGCATGGCTTTGAGCACCGTAACCCTGATTTTGGAGACAACCTGCAGTAACAGCTCAGAGAAACATCAGCCTTCCCGCCCGCCCCTCGGCCCTGCAGCGCCCGCTGGCCCGGCTCCTGCCGGCCCCTTCCCTGCGGAGCCGCGCGTGGGGCTGGGAAAGCGTTTGTGTTGGCTCGCCGTCCTTTGCCGTGCACTGCTGCAACATCACTGCGTGCGCACCCATTTCACAGAATCACAGAAGGGTTTGGGTTGGAAGGAGCCTTTCAAGGCCATCCAGTCCAACCCCCCTGCCGTGGGCAGGGACATCTTCAACCAGAGCAGGTTGCTCAGAGCCCCGTCCAACCTGACCTGGAATGTTCCAGGGATGGGGCATCTACCACCTCTCTGGGCAACCTGTGCCAGTGTCTCACCACCCTCAGTGTAAAAAATTTCTTCCTTAGATCTAGTCTAAATCTCCCCTCTTGTAGTTTAAAACCATTCCCCCTTGTCCCGTTGCAACAGGCCCTGCTAAAAAGTCTGTCCCCAAGACTTGCACTAAGGAGCTAGAACAATTTCCAGTCCGCGGCGTGGGACCGCTCCCACGCAGGAGGGCCGGCTGGATGCTCGTGGTGGCCGTGGGCTTGGCCCAGCCCCTCTACACATTTTACTTACCAGAGAGCAGACCCTTCCCGCGCCAGGTCGGCTTCGGTCCTTCTTGAAGCCGAGTTGCCGACAGCCTTCCCCGGCCGGCGGCCCCGCTCCAGCGCTCGCTCCCGGCATCGGGATCCGCACGACCGGTGGGAAGCACTGAAATCCTGTGCCCCGTTGCGCCCGTCTGGCACCATCCTGGGGAGGCAGCGCCCGTCTGAAACCAGGCTGTGAGCTTGGGCGGCTTGTAGAGGTGCCAGGTCCGCTTCTGGGGATCGTTTCCCACCCCTTGCCAAGGGATTTGGTCGCTGAACACGGCGCCCGTGTCCTGCTCTCTGCTGGCGGGGCTTGGAAAGACCTCAGACCGAATTAGTGCCCCCCTCCTCATCGTTCCTATCAACATCAAGTGCTAATGAAAGGAACGGTAATTTTAAAAAAATACATTTTTTAAAGCATTTTCCACAAGAAAATGAAGAGGAAGACAGCAGCGCTCAGAACCGCCGGGCATTTCACTGCACCCACCTGCTCCTTCCCGGGGAAAGGCCGGTCCGGGGTTGCGCTTCCAGGCACTGCCGGGACGGGGACCCCGCTGCCCCCGGCACGGCGGGCTGGGAAGAGCCGCCCCTCGGCAAAGCCTGGCCCCGCTGCCCGGCCCCGTCTCCGCGCCCTGGGAAGACAAACCGGTAACTCTTTCTGGGTCGATTTGATGAAGTTTCCATTCCTCGATTAAAAAAAGCCACACTGCTTTAAAGCGGAAGCGATCCCAGCACTTTTTCCCACTTCTTCCCATCCGCAGCCGCGCCTCCGTCTCTAATGCGCTTCACAGTAACGAGCATCAGCCCAATTAAGCCGGCGGGCCGGGATCAGGAGCGTACGCGGAGGGACAGCCAGCCTGATCCTCATCTACAGTAGCGATTTGTTGAAAGAAACGATTCCTAATATTCAATAAATGGCAGTTTTAATTTCTTCTTCATATATGATCTTAAAATGAGATTTTTAATTTTTTTATTTATTCCATAAACAATATAACAAAACTCAGCAAGTTAACAATATGACGTTTTCACCATACAGAGTCAGTCACAAATATTTAAAACCTTTGCAACAAGAACAACAAAACCCAAAATATTACAAGAATAATTTACAAGAGGATCTATAAAACAGCAAAGCGCTCACAAATTTTCCAGTTTCCTTTACACAATATCACTACACTCTTTCACAACATTTCTTTTTATTACAAAATTCCCAACAAAAGTTTAATTTTTTTCTTTGTATTTTGGTTTTTAAAACCAGAAACTTTTAAGTATACATCCTTTTATTAACACCCGAAGGTGCAAAAAAAGGGAAACCTCACACATACAAACACTTCACAGCACTTTTCTAAGAAAAATATACACTTACAAAATATTTTACAAATTGGCACACTTAAAAATATACAAGATTTTGTAGGCGTCTTAGAGTGATCCTTAAGAATTATACTTCAATTGACTCTACAGAATATTTATAAAGCTTATTCTAAAAGAAAAAAGGCAAATCATTTCCAAACATGTTAAAATTGCAGTGTAAAATGTGGAACAGAAATGGATATGTTACATTCATAAAAAGGGCCATTTCATAGTTCTTAAATGCTCAAGGGGGGGATAAAAGTTTTCGTTAGCACCATCAAACAGGAGCAACTTCCTACCGAGGTGCCTCTAGCTCTATGGAAGGGAACTCAAGGAGCAGTACATTCACATCTCTGGAGGCAGCAGTCGGAACGCCGCGGCCGGCGCCGCGGGCAGCGGAACAGAGCAGCTCCTTGGATTTCTACCCTGCTTCCCACTGGGAGTAAGAGCCAAAAGGAGTTTAACTGGTACCTTGCTTTTGTGTCTGGGTGGTTTCTGGGTTAGTCTTCCCTTTGTGCTTTTGCAATGGACGTCTGTCTAGCTAGCGAAGGGTAGTGGCGAATACCGATTTATTTCTTGCTTCCTTTTGCACCAAGTGTTCAAAGGCTCAGTGAACGTGCCTGGCAACCCAAGCGTCCTGCGAGATGGAGGGCATCCTCCCGCGTTAGATCCCAATTCCCTTAGATGGCTGTTACTCCACTGTCATTAGTGTCACTTGTTTACCTGAGAAACAGATTTGAAAAGCCTTGCTTCTACCACAGACATTGTACTTTGCTTCTTTTCTTTTTTTTTTCTTTTTTTTTGTCTTTTTTTTGTTTTTTGCATTATTTCACACGCTGAAGAGATAAAGAGGCACATTCTCAAATAGATGTCAGCGGCTTGAACCATGCAACTTCCACTGGACCCCCTGGGAGCTGCATAGGCAAAGTCCAACGCACCGAGTTGAGAAAGTAAGACCGAGGGCCTGATCCTGCACCAACTGAAGTCCACGCACCTGATCCTCTTCTCACTTACACTGACTTCAAGGGAGTTTTTGCTCGTGACTTAACGGCAACGGCCGGCTGCCACCCGGGAAAGCACCCAGCGAGCAGAGCCCCGGGGAGCGAGCTCCCACCTAAGCGCTTTGCTAGATCGGGACCTTGGGGAAAGAAGAACGTGGTCCAGCCGGTAAAGGATGAAAATGCTTAAAACGTCTTTATTTTGGTTCGTGGCTCGCTTGAGCCCCAACGCCGAGAAAAATAACAGCGATCCTGACTGCTGAAAAAAGGAAGCCGCGCAGCAAGGGTCTGGCAAAGCCACCGCCGCCGGGCTGACGCCAGCCTTGGCTTTTCTCCCCGCGCAGACCTGGCTCGGCCGGACAGCGCGGCGCCAGCAAGGGCCAGCCCTGCTGCGGACCTCTCCTCCCAAAACGCCTGGCCAGATCCGGCCCGCGAGGCATTATTCTCAAGCCGGTTTTTTAAAAAAAAAAAACAAACCCTCTTCTGCTTCAAAAAAGCAAAGCAAGACGTAAACCTGGTAAGTTTTTTTTAAAAAACGATGACTCAGATCCCCATCACTGATATTTTTCTATTTACAAAACCTCTATATGCAAAACCACGGCCAGCGGGGGTGGGCTGGCTCCTGCGAGGTGGCCCTAGGGTTTCCTCCCGCAGGAGCCCTCCGACCGGCCCGGTCGCCGCAGGAGAACCGATGCTTTCCCCGTACCGCCGGAGCCCCGCGCCGCGAGCGCCGCAGGCATCTCCTGCCTCCGGCCGGGAGGTGGAGCGAGAGCCAGGGGCTGACGCTGAACTGCCCCGCGTTGGGCGGCTCTCGGATGGTTTTTATGACCTTCCTTTGCAAGCAGCCGGTTTCTGCTTCCTAATTTCGTTGCCGATTGTAAGTTGCCCAAACCGCAGTGTGCCAGCACAGCGCGGCTGAGGAGAGCAGCATCACGGACACCGGTCCTCTCATAGGGCGCCCGGTGGGAGTAGGAGTGAAACGAGAGAAAGCGGAAAAGACATTTTAAGGGATGCTGCAGAATAAACGTCTTTTGCGTGGCTTGGATTAGTCGCCCCGAACAGCCAGGAGCCCAGCTGGGAGACGCGAGAGGAGGCTGGAAGTGCACGGGGACTGGGCGAGGGGATGAGCCCAGGTGGGAGCCAACGCAGGGAGCCCCGGGGTGCACGGGTGGTGGGCAGGGGTGGATGGGACCGACGTCCCAGCTGGGAGCAGCGCCGTGAAAAACAAAAATTCACCAAGATTGACAAGAAGGGCAAGTGGAAAAGGCGAGCTGGTGTGGCAGGAACGAGGAAAGGTGGGAAGGGATGAAAACCGGGAGGTGGCGATAGGCAGGTGATGGATTTTAGGAAAGCAAACTTCCAGCTACTCAAGGAGTTCGTCAACAGGACCCCCTCGGGGACAAGGGAGCAGAACAGAGCTGGCAGATCTTTGAGGACGCTCTCCATAGAGCGCAAGAGCTCTCGATCCCCACGTGTAAGAAATCAGGAAAGGACGGCAAGAGACCGGCATGGCCGAGTGGAGATCTGCTGGTCAAACAAGGGCGAGAAGGAAATGCGCAGGCGGTGGAAGCGGGGACAGGTATCCTGGGAAGAGTACAGGGACGCTGCCCGGTTGTGTAGGGATGGGGTCAGGAAGGCCAAGGCACGGCTGGAGCCCAACTTGGCAAGGGACGCAAAGAACAGTAAGGGCTTCTACGGGTACGTCAGCCAGAAAAGGAAGGTCAAATGAACACGACTGGCAACCTGGTAACAACGGGCGAGGAGAAGGCTGAGGTACTCGACAACTTTTTTGCCTCAGTCTTCACTGGCAGCCTCTCTTCCCACACCTCTCGAGTGGATGGACCACAAGGCAGGGACTGGGGGAGCGAAGTCCCTCCCACTGTAAGAGAAGATGGGGTTCGTGACCGCCTGAGGAACCTGAACATGTGTAAGTCTATGGGACCTGACGGGATGCATCCCAGAGTCCTGAGGGAATTGGCTGATGTCGTTGCCAAGCCACTCTCCACGATACTTGAAAAGTCACGGCAGTCAGGTGAAGTCCCTGGAGACTGGAAAAAGGGAAACATTGCACCCATTTTTCAAAAGGGTAGAAAGGAAGACCCTGGGAACTACCGACCTGTCCGCCTCCCCTCTGTGCCTGGGAAGATCATGGAGCAGATCCTCCTAGAAGCTAAGCTAAGGCACATGGAGGACAGGGAGGCGATTCGAGACAGCCAGCATGGCTTCACCAAAGGTAAGTCCTGCCTGACCAACCTAGTGACCTTCTATGATGGAGTGACTACATCAGTGGAGAAGGGAAGAGCTACGGATGTCATCTATCTGGACTTCTGTAAGGCCTCTGACACGGTCCCCCCCAACATCCTTTCTAAATTGGAAAGATATGGATTTGATGGATGGCCTGTTCAGTGGATGAGGAATTGATTGGATGGTCGCACCCATAAGGTAGTGGTCAACGGCTCAATGTCCAGATGGAGACTGGTGACAAGTGGTGTCCCGCAGGGGTCTCTCTTGGGACCAGTACTGTTTCATATCTTCATCAGTGACGCAGTGGGATCGAGTGCACCCTCAGCAAGTTTGCAGATAAGACCAAGCTGAGTGGTGCGGTCGACACGCCTGAGGGACAGGATGCCATCCAGAGGGACCTGGACAAGTTCGAGAAGTGGGCCCGTGTGAACCTCATGAGGTTCAACAAGGCCAAGTGCAAGGTCCTGCACCTGGGTCGGGGCAAGCCCCGGTATCAATACAGGCTGGGGGATGACGGGATTGAGAGCAGCCCTGCCGAGAAGGACTTAAGAAAGAAATTTTTTACGATGAGAGTGATGAAACCCTGGCACAGGTTGCCCAGAGAGGTGGTAGATGCCCCATCCCTGGAACATTCCAGGTCAGGTTGGATGGGGCTCAGAACAACCTGCTCTGGTTGAAGATGTCCCTGCCCACGGCCGGGGGGTTGGACTAGATGACCTTTGAAGGTCCCCTCCAACCCAAACCGTTCTATGATTCTATGAAGATCAAAAGGAAGGAGGGTAAATGGTTGGCTCAAGACAATTTCCAAGTTTTGGGGTCAATGAGCAGAGAGATCACTTTTTCAGACGCAGAGAAGGGCCAGTGCCACACCGTGAGGGATCTGGGCTCTGTAACGTCTCCCCAGTCAGAGATTTTTGGGGAGGACATGGGATGACAACTGAGGATGGCAGCAAAATCGGAGCAACAGAAGAACTGAAGGAGAGAGCAACAAGGCAGCTGGTATTTGTGATTAACACTGTCCTGAAACACCCAGCTGGGTATTCATGGATTTCCAACATATAATAAAATAGTCGATATGTTTTATGCCTTATATTCATGCCCTATTGCACACTTCTCAAATGCAATAAATATTGCTATCTGGTTCAGTACAAGGTATTTTATTACGAGTCCCGTATTCATAATATTAAGCATAACGAGCACAGTGCAGGCCAGTGGAAATGTGCTTTCAAACGATAGTTCTGCGTCAAAAAGAAGGGCCGTGCTGCATCCCAGCCCTGGACCTGACCTGTCTCCGTAGGAGCAGCAGCCTGAACATCTGAAAGAAGGGAGCCGGCAGCCCCTCATCCTGCGGCACGCGGGAGGAACGCTGAAAAAACGGGATACGCCAACACCACGGCAGTGGCCGGAGCTTGTGGTATCTGATGACCCTACGAATAGAAAAGAGAGCTGCTGGGGAGAGCATGGTGGCTGCAGGTAAGCCAAGCGCCCAGGGATGGAGCCCTAGCACAGCTCTGTCTCCAAAATAAATCCTGAGCATCTTCTGGATCTCCCTCCTGGAGCCAGAGCCGGGGTGGGATGCTGCACCCCGCTCCCACCCGCTGCGTACCCAGGGACCGGTCTCATCCGGAGGAACTCGCTCCGGGCAACGCCAGCATTTCATTTTTTCAAGAAATAAATGAATTTATAGGATGGTTTTCAGAATTACTATTTTTTCGGAGTTCCTTCTTTCATCTGTTAAATAAAATGCAATGCAACTACTGTGCTGTTCTCCCCGGGATTGCAGAGCTGAGCCTAAGCTATACCTCAAGATCTGCAAACGCCGAAAACATTGTGATTCTAAATCGACACTCTGCAACTCCACTTCAAGTGTTCAGTCTGCTTTTTTGCTAGATTAACTTAAAACAATTCTGCTGTTTTGCCTTGCGCCTGGGCTGAAAAAACCCCTACTTGTAAGGAAACCCGAGTCTAGTCCTGTCCTCTGCGAAACACCACCTCTATGCTCACGACCGTGTCGAGAACGTGATCTGTCCGACTGCTATTAAGGCTCCTCTTCCTCATCGTTTTCTATTGCATAAACGTGTCCAAGCCTCGCGTCCCTCTGCTCCCAATAGCTCCCAGTTAGCAGGGCTCTTGCATATCAAGGTTTCGTAAGAAATCAGCAGCAAAATGCACAGGCTCTCAGTTGCACAAGGAAAATAGATATTTGTTGGGTTTGTTATTCTCTCGGAGGGCGAGGGTGTGGTGAGTAGGGTTACAAATAAGGCCTTTTGAGAATACGTTTAGCATTCAATACTTAACGCTGTCTTAATAAAAAGTCCAGTCATGTATGATCCGGCCCTGATCGGTGAGATCACAAATAGCTCCGTTTTTTTTTCTTATCTTATGAACTGAATCAAAGAAAAGGTTCAGAGTTGTACTTAAAACTAATGACTTTGCTTCTGAAAGTTCAAACTATATTGGCATCGCAAGGTTAGACATTTAGGAAACACCAAAGCTATGATAGGAGAGCGCTTTTGACAGGCTCTGCATCGAAAATGTTTAAGAAACTACTCAAAGGAAAAGTAAATAGCAATAAATGTATGAAACGTATTAGTTCTGTTTTTATAACTATTTTAGAATTTATCCCAGGTTCTTATAAAATATATAAAACTGAGATACAAAGAATTAGCAATGTAACTTTGCATTTCAAATGATCTTCAGCTACAGGTTTTGCTTTAAGAAAACAGACACTTGAAAAGCAGCTGTTCTGTAGTCTCTAGATGCAGACACTTGAGTTCCTGGCAAACTTACCGTCAGTGGTTTTCTGAACTCCTCCACCATTTCCACTCTCTCCTATAATGAAACTCAACATTTCACCATTAAGTTTTTTCTGCTCATGGTTTCAAAGAGAGGACATTACCATTTCCCAGCATCGGTTTCAAAGTTCCTTTTTTCTTTTTTTTTTTTTCCCTTTTTTTCCCTTTTTTTTTTTCTTTTTTTTTTCTTGTTTTTTCCCTTTATGAGCTTTAAACCACAGGGTGAATCCATGAAATGAGGTAAGTAAATTTGGCACACGTTTAGTCATGTCCATAAAACTTTTGGTAAGTTGTATAAGTGAACAATATCGTTTTCATCGTGAGTTACAGGTGCTTTCAAAGGGGGGTGGTTAGTACTTAACAACTGGAATGTTTCTAGTAAAACCAAAAGGCATAGCTGCAGAAAACACTCACAACCCAATGTTGATAGAGAAGTAAAAATATATACAATACAGTCACTTGTTCATAGTTTGGCACAATTTTTTGTTGTTGTGGGTAATAGTGCATAAACTACTGTACAACAGTATGACTTTTAAAACAGTCTTTCACAGAGAATACCAGATTAGGTTTGCTTTCAAATAATAAAATTCCCACAATTTCAAACTCTTCATTTCAGCACTTACATTTCAACATACCACAAGGCAGATTTCGAAAAGGAACCGACGGGAAAAAAAACCCCAACCGAAAGAAAAAAAAAAAAGAAACAAACATCAACCGTCTTTCTAGAAAAGGGAGTCTCTTCTTCAAATACAGGAAAACCCAAAAATGTTGTTTCTGCTTTAAGAAGAATGGAGTCTGATTCCCTGCAGGAAAAAATCAAACATTTGATGCCATCTTAGTTAGCTCGTCTGGAGTCACCACGACGGAGCGTACGCGCTAAGGGCGGGCGGGCACAGAAGATGCAGCTTTAGATGATGCAGGTTAGGAGATAAACAGCAGAGGGGGCCAGAAAGCACTCAAAATTGCCACGTGAAGCTCAATTAGGAACGAGTTCTCATTTGCAAAGTAAAGAGCCTTTAAGTTTCGAGATCTTGGCTTTTGGATGCATAACCTCTTTTTTTTTTTGTGGTTTATTTTTTACAAAATGTTCCAAAAAAAAAAAAGTCTTTCCTCGTCAAAATCATTAAAAAGAGCGTATAATCATGGTGGTTTTTTTTTTCTCCCCCCAATAAATAAGTAATTAAAAACTGAAGAAGCCAAACAGCAGAAAAGAGTAGCCTTGTTAGTTTTTTTAACCCCAGCCAAGCCAGAAAATTGGTCATTCTTTTAGGTAGCTTGCAAGTAATAAGTATTTTCATGCATTTAAAAAAACCAACCAAACAAAAAAACCAACCCCAAAACCAAAACCAACCAAAACTGTAAAAGGGGAACGTCTTTTTTTCATGCAACTTTTGCTTTCAGGAAGGAAAAACTGAGGAACAGCGGGCTTAGCAGGTGGGAGGGAGGTTAAGGGGCATTCCAGCCAGTTTGGTGCAGCATTACCTCAGTTTCTCAAAAGCAGCTGTCACGGGGGGGTCCTTGTGGGGCTGTTCGCGGTCCGTTCGCTTTATTTTACAGTTCTCATCCCTCAGCGATTTCGAACTGGATTTATGACGGTAGAGTTTTTTATGGGTAGGTCCGTTATTGCCTAAAGTGCTCAGGTTACTATAGTTTTTATCAAAAAAGGGAGCGTGAATGTCCGTGGTGTACCCGGTTGAGCAGTTGGGGCGACCGGGGTCGCAGGTTGCGGCTTTGCCGTTTTTGCTTGAGCCCTTGTTGTTCGACTTGTGGTTCTTCGCCGCCCCCGGCGAGCCACCGTTCGCCTTCTTCTTCGACTCTTGGGATGTCCCTGCCAAAATTTTAAGAGTTTTCAGTTTCAGGCTGTTGGACTCCGGTGACCGGAATATGTCTGGAACGCTGTTGTGGCCAACAGGTCCCCACAAGGGCTCGATGGAGGCCATCATAAACCTCTGGACGTCCGCCATTCCCGAGGCGATGTTGGACAGGATGTTGGAAGGTTCCTCAAACTCCCTCTGATCGTCGTCCAGGAGGCTGGTGGCGTTGCCCAGGCTCGTTTCCGACCAGCCCGCGCCCCCCTCTTTTCCCAGCGCCCACTCTCCGGAGAGCCCGTTGTGCTTGCCCAGTTTCACCCCGGCCGGGCCGCAATGCTGAGCGCTCTCGGCGAGGCCCTTGGTGGTGGTGGCCGCGTTGCTCAGCTGGTTGACCGCCCTGCCGCCAACGGCCGGAGCCTTCTCGCCGTTGACTCCCGCCACGGTTTTCCCTTTCCTGGCGGATTTGGGCGCCTGCCTGGAGTTTTTCCCTTGGGGCTTATCGGTTCCTTTGTTGGTTTTGGGCGATTTTTTCCGGGTGGCTTTCTGGGAAGAGCTTTGGTTTGTACCCACATTCTTGCTGGATGAACTTTTCCTCTTCGATTTTGACACTTTGCTATTGGTGTTAATTTGACCAGATGGCTCATTAAATGTTGACAAGCATGGACTCTTCTCAAGAAGGCTGACAGAATCTTCATCGTTGAACATATGGAACTGGAACTGGTGATTATTTAAAGCAAACCCATTATCTGCCTGATCCTCGGTCTGCAGGACCCCGCAGTTCCACTTGACCTTCTCAGAGCTGTTGAGGGCGGCCTGGGGGCTCTCCTGAAAGCCCTTCAGGGTGCCCAGGGGCTTGGCGTCGGAGCCAGCTATCTGCGGGGACAGGTTGGGAGTGTCCGGAGGGGACATCTCCGAAAGCGACGACTGGCGGAACTTATCAGGCGTGAAGTTGGAAATGTCTAAAAGGTCCGTGGACTCCTTCAAAGGGGTGATTTCATCTATGCTCTGCTGGATCACTAGCTTGGGACTGCAGTGGGCCAAGAAATCGTCATTAATATCATCCTCGCCGTCCTTTTCGCAAGACTTTAAACTTAAAGAACTGTAATTGCTAGAACTAACTGACAATGAACCCACTGAATCAAAACTAATGAGCCTGCCATCATCTGTACTTAGTGTACCTCGCTGGAAATGAAAGCGCCCCTCTCCATTATTAAAATGACATGACTGATAAGAATCATCAGACTGCACTTGTTGGCTATCCGGCATGTAATTTTTTTGGTATAGCAATTTGCTGCTATTCAGATTGACTTGAGCGTATCCGGAGGCGGGGAGGCCCTCTGCACCCGTGGCACTGCCGCCGCCGAACTCGCCGGGCAGCGCGGCCGCCTCCCGCATCTCGCCGGGGAAGTCCTGGCGGTTGCTGCCGGCAGCCTTGCTGGCCGGCCACATGCTACCGAAGCTGCTCTGCTCCATCTCCAAGTGACCGGGCGACTGCTGCAGCTCCGACTCGGAGGGCGGGGAGAGCACGCAGCTCTGCGCCGGCTGCAGAGCCGGGAAGGGCTTTTCTCCCGGGACGATGCTGGGGAGCGGGTGCTGCTGCTGCTGCTCGGAGGGATGCTGGGCGAAGTATGAGATACCGGCGTTGCTCGACAAATCAGAAGCGTCTAACAACGTCTGCAGATACCCTCCGGGGATCAGGGGTACATTGGTGGTGATATTAGCAGATGGCAGAGGCTTGTCTGAAGAGGAGGTGGATGGTAGGAAAGGAGAATTTTTAGCAACCTTATCCTCGTGGCACTCCGGGAGATGGGAGCTGTCTGAAGCACAAGGAACGTTTTCATCCTTCAGACGCGCTGCAGAGTCCTGGTTTTCCAGCGCCGGGGAGCCCTCCGCCGTACTGGTAGCAGCTTTGATCTTCTTGCACTTCAACCTGGCTTCACTTTTGAATTTGATTCTGCGGAGCACTTTCCTCTCCGTCCCCTTGTGCTCCCGTTCCTGCGATTTGCATTTCACGGCGGCGATGCCCGTGATGTCATTTACGTGTAATCCGTTGGCACAGCTGGGGGTGGCGATGGCTAATGCCGGCAGCCCTTTCAGGCCCACGTCCTCTTTACTGCTGCAAGGCTGCTTGTGATCAGAGGAGCAAGAGCCCAGCTTGTTCACTGATTGCTCGATGGCTTTAATTCTTTGAATCCGGTGCCTGTTTGCTAGCTTGCATTTTCGCTTCCGTGGGTGAGGGAGGAACGAAGCATCTGAGCCGTTAAGATAGAAATTCTGCTTGTGGTAGAGAGACGATCTGAGCAAATCCAGCCGGCTCTGCTGCCTCTCTTGCCAGAAGCCCTTCAGCGGGGCCAGCTTCTCGTATTTGCTGAGCAGCTCCTCGTTTAGGGTAACAGTTGTCTCGTTGGCATCCACTTTGCTGAGCTTCACCAGCATATGCTTCTCCCCTTTAAACCTGTTAATGATGATGTACTTGATGATAACGGGGGGCTCCTTGCGAGAGACTTTTCGCCGTTTCTTGGGGCACCACTCGTCATCGTCCTCTTCCTTGGGCCCGTCCGGGAGCCACTCCTTCTTGTCCAGGATCTTCTCGTTCTCGATGGAGTCCACATCGTACAGGTAGTCGTCGCTGTATCGCACTTTCCTCTTCGCCCGCAACCCGTAGTTCTGCTGAATGAAGGAGCCGGAGTGGTCCCGGGACAGGTACCGGCTGCAGTCCTTGATATCCCGCAGCACGTCGTAGGAGGACTCTGTGCAAGTGCTGTCGTCGCTGAACTCCCCGGAGTCCTCCGTGGAATTCACCGAGTCCAAGAAGTGGCTCCTCTTGGAGCCCACGTACTGCACCATCTCCGTGCTGTTGCAAGATTTATTTAAGGCAGCTTTCTCCTCCTCCTCGCCGTCCTCTTCCTCGCCATCCTCTTCCTCCTCCCCCCAGATGATGCCTTCCTCAGATTTGAATTGAGAAGGGTCGGCGGCACCGCCGGGCCCCCTTTTCAGGGTGCTCCTGCTGTCCCTTTTGGTGCAGTTGCCGAACACGCTGGGGAAGAAGTTGAACTGGGCGTCCTCTTGTAGGGTGGTGGTCTTCTCCCGCACGTTGTCCTGGAAAGATTCGTATCTAATCTTTAGGGAGCAGACATCGCTTCCCAAGGTGGAATCGTCGTCATCAAACATGTAATTATCCACGTCTTCCTCGGAAAACAGATTTACAGAAAGCTCATTTTTGGAGCAGAGGTCAAGCAGCTCAATTTTACTTTCACTAATGAAAGATTCAAAATAGCCCCATTCCTGGTTGGGATTTGTTAGTAAAGGTTCCTCACCATTGCATTTGTCTAATAGTAATCCCTCGTAATAATTTTTCTGAGTGGGGTCCTCTGAATCACTGTCAGATTTTTCTGCATCTCTTTTGTCCGCTGCCCTCGATTTATGCATAGGGAAGCTTAAAAGCTGGTCTGAAAGCAGTTGATCCCCATATCTCATGGTTTCTCCTGTGCTCATGCAGTGAATCCCTATATCAGAGACCGAACAGGTGTCATAATCCCTATTTATATCCCCCACTTTCAAGCTTATTCCCGGCTCTGCATCAATGCCGTCCTTTGATTCAATAAAGCAGCCCAGACAGGTCCGGCTCGGCTGCATCAAGCAGTCGCCCGTCAGCGCCGACATGCCTCCGGGCTCCATCATGGTGAAAGGAGCCTTCTCGCAGTCACCCGGCAGCGACCAGGAGCTCATGCCCTTCGTCACGCAGGACGTGAGGGAGATGGCGTGGGCGGAGGAGTCATCCGAGGCGTGCTCAGGTACATCCGTGAGCCGCAGCGGGGACGGGGGGCTCAGCAAGCAGGGCTTCTTTGAAGTCAGGGGAGGCAGCGCCCGGTGGCACGCGTGGTTTTCCTTCTGAGCTGCCGTCAAGGCTGAGAACGTGACCGCGGCCTCGGCGGCGGTGCAAGGCCTCTCATCGCCGTCCAGGGCGTGCGATTCTGGGGGGGGGGGAAGGAAAAGGGAGGGAGAAAAGGAAGAAAAAGAGAGAGGGTTTACAACGCTTGCGGTTCCGCTCGGCTCGCCGCCCCGCTCCCCTTCTCCCTAGGGTTTGGAGGCGACTTTTCCCAACGGCTCCTTTGGGAAGCGGCTGACGCCCTTCCCGCCAGAGCACGGTCCTTCCCTTCTGGATCTAATTAAGGCGGTGATGTGCAGGGAAGGGAGACGTAAACGCTCTCCCCCCTGCAGCCAGCTGGAAGAGGTACAAGAGCACGTTCAAAAAACCAAAACCATCCGTTCTTTCCTCCTCATATACATACCGTTACCTGGATACTGCCTTTCAAATCTGACAAGGTTATTAAAAAACAAAACAAGCCTAATAAAAATGTTCCCATTAACACTGAAAAAAATCATGGAAAAGTAAGATTCTTAAAGAAACAAAGTATCCCCCCTGCGGTGTCTGCAGCTTAAACATACTTGAACTGCATCACTGCTCGAGAGTCAGAAAGTTACGGCTCTCTTGAAAAACCCAGTAGTCTTTGTCACTGTCCACGCCAAGGGAAAGTAGAAGGTAACGCAGAGCTTAAAGCAATTATTGTTAGAATTATTCTGGGTTTTGCCATCCTTCCCTAATCTCTAAAAATGCCTTTTTAATAATGCAAGGATTTTTTTTTTTTAACCGAAGGATTTTTCACTTTTACCTCGTCGCACTCTTTTATGGCAGAATAAAGTTATGAATATACTTTTATCCGACTTCTGGCTCAACGGACAATATGACCCTTGAAATTTAAATACGATGTCTTTTCATCCATGAACACGCTCTGATATCTCTGTATTAAAAAAAAAAATACCGATGTGTGCATTCACACCAGCTGGAAACCTCTGCCGACTCCGAGCTGAGCCCGGTGCTTTTGTAGTGGCTCACATCTTACCTTTCTGGAGGCTCCACGGAAGGCTGGGGGGGCGAGAGCAGAAGCAGCGCAGGCTTTCCGAGGAGGGACAAGCGCTTTAAAACGCAACTGGAGCACCAGGCTGTCGCAAGAAACGGGGCATCCGAAGGGATTTGGCACCTACGCGGTTGCTGCGACCCTCCGCGCCAAGTGCTTTTATTCAAAACTGGTAGAAAAGCAAACCTCCTCCCGCACCTGCGCCAACCGACACCAGCCGGTGAGGGAAGGCTCACGTAGGCACACGTACCCCGGCACCATGAAACACCCCCCGTGCCGCCGCGCCGGTACGGCCGAGCAGAGCGAGGAGCGGGATGCGATGGAGGGCTGCCTGCCCGTGCCAAGCGTAAAACTGAGAGGAGGTCAAAATCCCCCGAATCTCACCCCGAAAGCTCCCAGCACTTTTCTGCTACTGGTGGCCTTAGGGACGGAGCCATCGGTAATGTCTTAAGCCATGCAGTGCTCTCAGGACTTTAAACAACTTTCCAAACACTAGGCAAATCAATCCAGAAGTGCGAAGCTACGCCTGTAAACACCTTCAACACGCGTGGCTTGGAAAAGACCGGGCTGACTGGCTTGAAATCTGTGCTGCTTCCCTTCCCTCAAAAAGGGTTAAAAAATAATTAAAAAAAAAAGGCTGATTTTTGAGTCCCTCCCACCAGTTTTTAGATCAGAAATGCAGAGGTGGTATCTTTTTCCTTAAGCACCAAAACAAATTAACCAGTGCAGTTCCACTTCAGAAGTAAAATAAAATAAAAATCAGCTTGGAGCTGACAGGAAGCACGGAAAATCTGAGGATGAAAGAAGAATGTCTGTGAATGCTGTACGACTCAAAAAAGGGGGAGGCAGAAAGCTGAAATTCAATCTCAAATGCTGCATTCAATACACAGGGATGCTATTATGTAAAATAAACGCTCTCTGGGTGTTTCTTTAGGTTTATACTTGTGTAAGTGAACTTCTGTGAAATACAAATGCCAAAACTTGATTTTCTAGGGCTTGTATCACCCTAAGATCAGGCGCACGTTCAGTTGATGCTCTGAAGTAAACAATACTCCAAAAGACTACAGTTAAAAAAGAAAACGCTAGAGAAGCAAAACCACCTTTCCCAGTTTAACTCAACAGCCACGCACAAGCACACGGGCAGCCTGAGCGGAAAAATACCGAACCATCCTGCTGCCAATCCGCTCCGGGGGGAGCCCAGTCCCTAACTGGGCACCGCAGCCACCCAAGGGCTGCTCTGGATTCACTGCAGCCAGCACCCGCTTATAGTTGGGGTGAGAGGAGGCAAAAAGCGTCAGCCCCATCCCCAGTGCCACCAACGGGGAGGTGGTGGCATCGGAGCTCCTTGCCGGCTCGCTGCTCTGGATTCGGCAGCAACTCCTACACAACGATGTTTAATTAAAGCGCTTTTTAAGCCCTGTTTAATTGAATTTCATGGAAGAGGTATCAGGTTCTAGAAATCACCCATCTTTACTGAGCAGGTAGGCACTGATTTTACTGCCTTTTAGATGAGGCAAGGGGACCATGGCTAGAAAATCTCCTTGCAGCTCCAGCAGCTGGCATCAGCTGCGGCTTTACCGCGTGCAGCCACGGAGGAGATGGGCTGACAAAGACAGATACCTCCAAAACTACATCGCAGGGGCGAGCGCAAGCGTACGCTTCACCCACCACCAGCACATGTTGCGGGGTCCTCGCGGGCACCCGCGTGTCTGGAGTCACTCCAGGTTTTCGGTAATGAACAAGAACAACATCTGACCCCACGCAGTCTCAGCGGAGCAAACCTCGTTTTGAGAAGACGGAAGGATTTGGACATACGAGACATCAGAGGACCAAGTCCTCGATATCTAACAGGGTCAAATTTATATAAATATATATATCGGGATTTATAGGCCAATACAAAATGTAAAAAGCCATGAAATTAAACATAAAAACGTGGTGAACAAGGAAAATGTCAAGCTCTGCCTCAACGCTGGACTGCCGCCGCATTTACTGCGGCTAGCAACTAAAGTCCAAATGACTTGAGAAAATGCTCAGAGGAATATTTATTTCAATCAGGTTTTCAGGCAGCAGAGCACTGTTACTCCTCATCAGTTATTGCTTTTGAAAGCAAGTAGGGAATCGATTAAATAGATACAGACAAAGTTAGGTATTTGGGGCAGGCTGCTGGCAGGGGCTGATCCTTCCCCACCGATGTCGACGGAAGCTGGAATGACTTAGTGGCTCCCAGGAGCACGACCGCGGCCAGCAGCACCTCCGCGTGCGCAGAAGCGGTGTCACAGGCCAGGGGATCCCACGTGCGGGCTGACGGGCCACGCAGAAAAGGCAATAACGAGCTCACAGGTTCGACCTTCCCTTTCCATGGGTGCTAATCCAGGTTTGCTTCTTCTACCCAATCTCTCATTTCTCCCCAGTTTGTAGGGCCTAAGCATCCTTCAGTCAAATTTTGCTGAGATTGGCTAGTGGGTTCATAAGTAATTGCAAAGAGAGGGAAAGATTCCCGACTGACAGAGGGGCTACGTAGTCTTGTATGACTTTTTTCCCTAAGAAACCAGACTAAAATCCATAATTCAAACTGCATGTGCACATAAACATTTCCAACCATGCATATGTATGGGCGAAAGCAGTACTTGTTAAGACCTAAAAAGGTGCAGATTCACAGCTAGAGTGACATCTGTGCAGAAAATACCCATTTACCCTACCGCTCCATATCGCAGAGATACCTGCAAACCACTAAAATTAAATACACGAAAGGAATTAGGAAAATAAGTTGGCTTGCAAGTTGTCGCTGCTCCCTCATGTACTGTAATTAAGTTCCTTACCATTTTCTTTCACCCCATTAATCAGGATAGTTTCTTGGTCTTCTGAGGCACAATCCTGCTCTTGTTGGTCATCCATCAATTTAACCTCTTTCTGTTCACTCCATGCCCCACTGCATCTGGCCAACCTGCACATTTCCAGAAACATAACCACAGTCAGTACAATTCCCAGAATCAGCTCAAGGAACCGTGAATAAAAAATAACAACAATAAAAAACCCCCGCACAACCTCACATGCTGCCCTTACCCTGCTTAAGAAGGCAAAAACTATTTATTTAGGCTATCGTATTTTCACTTTTCCACTCCAAAAGCCAAGTCCGATGTATTTCGGCACGGTTAAAATGCTATATATCACCATTTCCTTCCCCAAGGTCCTTCTTCAGAAGGTGGAGCGGTGCTCTGCACCTCTGCAGCACCCTTCGCATCGCCCAAAACCGCTTTGCAGAAGCAGGTAACCGTTATGATCTCCAGACGGGGGAGGCGAGACGTGAAGAGGAGAGGACTCGCCCCGGTTCATTCAACAGCAACCCTGCGCTGGAGTTGGAGGAGGAACGCAGATATCCCGAGCGACAACTGCTCGCCCTGGCTACCAGTTACTGCTCTCGTCTTCCAAGTGCTGGCAGGTATGAAAAACTCCCCAAAAAAGCAGTTTTGGGGGAAAAAATATCTCTAGTCTCATTCTTCACTCAAAACCCTTCATCACGAGAGCTCCTTCCTTGGAAGCCTCGTTGCCCTGACCCCTACCACTGCCCGCACCGTCCCCCTCGGGGGAAGCTTCATCTCGGCTGTATGACCACCAGTCGAGGCTGACTGGACTTGATGGTACTTCTCCGAAGCAACAAAACCCAGGTCAGAATCAAGCCCAGGTTTTCTCCCTTCCTCCACTGACGATCCCCCCTCGTTAAAAGATCGCCTGCCTAAGGAGAGGGAGACCGTGCGGCTGAGTTCCCGGGCACGGCGGCACAGGATGACGCTCACGATGCTCCCAATGGACAGGATTTCACCTCTTTGACTGTAAATTCAAGTTAGAATCTATTTTTACTCAACTGTTTCTCTCTCACAGAACAGGTACTAGATTAAAGCGTGGTCTTTTTGTGGGTTTTTGTTTGGTTTGGGTTTTTTTTTTTAAATCAACATTTGTCAATGTCTGATCTTCCCGCAGTATTCACTGCCCTGGGTTCAGCCGCCAAACTTAATTCATATTCAGATTTGCAGTGGAGTCCTCTTAATTAACGTGAAATCTTTACAACCGTCTTAGTAAGTGAAACCTTCACTGAACTTAAAGATGTTGTGACACCGAGAGTAAGATAAGAATAACAAGCATCAGCAACTCAGTGCCTTTGCATATTTAGAGGAATATTTAACTAACCCGGAGAGTTTTACTTTGACGCAAATCCGTATTTCAAAGCTCTCAGGACGCGAGGCGGGTTGCTGCAGTAAGACCCCTCTCTCCCGCCAGCACCCGAACCCTCCCCACCACCCCGGGCTCCCACGGCGGTGGAGACCCCAGCCGAAGCATCGCTGACGTCTCGGAACCGGAGCGACTCGAAACGCCAAAGCACAGATCAGGCGTCTCTGGGAGGTATTTCCACGCAGCTTGAAGATTAACTTCTAAGCGTGAAAGCTGCTCTGCGTTTTCCAGTAACGGTCTACAACTTCATGCCTCCTTGATAATAACTCCTGCCCATTAAATGTATCTTAATTAATATAAATATCAATAAAGTAAGTTTTAAAAATATCTATTAATGAAAACATCAATAAACTATCTTAAGCCTCAGGAAAACCAGAGGCTTCTCAGGAGACCAGAGAACCACCACTGGCCCCACACATGGGCCAGCGTGGCTGAGGAAGCTCTGGGAGAAGGACAAGCTGAGCTGAGTAAGGAGCGTCAATGGATTGTGACCCGGTAGATGTGTTTTGCACACCCTCGTGTGCCAGGTGGGAGAGAAATGGGCAAAATCTTCCATTTCCATCAGCCACGGGCAGGTATGGTTGGAGGACAGCGCATTTGGTTACGCACGTTTACAGATCTGAACCTGTTGCTCACTTCAGCGCACTCGGTGTGGATGATGGGACCATCATCTTCAACACAGAGAAGGTTATAATCAACATTTCTGCGTACTCTGATCCCCCCTGCCTTTAGGAAAGTGCGGAGGTGATGCTCTGATAGAGGCTTATCCGTGCACAGTCACCAGCAGATGCCACGCGCCTCGCTTGCGACTATCTGTAGCTGAGGGGCTTCGGCGTTCAGAGACGGCACCCGCAATTCATTCTATTAATTTCCCTAATTATTTTCAACCTAGTTGACACCGCTGGCCTCCACAGCACCTTGCGGTAACGCGTGCGGCAGCTTCTGTGCTATGTGAAATGGAGCTGCTTTTGTTTGGTTTGAACCTGCCGTCCTCCAAAGGACGGGCCATGCCTTCTCACGGAAAGACGGCCTCAGTCCTAGAAAGGACTTGGAGTATGACCGTCATTTAAATATTTAATAATATTTATATTCACAGGAGAATCACGGCAACATTTCAAGTTATCCAAGTACGTAAGCCAAATCGGGATACTACCGAACTTCTCCTCGCTGTTCAGTGTTTCACCCACAGGAACCAGGTTGCGGGGTAAGAGCTGATCCGGTGCTGCTGTAGAAAGCTTTGTCCTGCGAGTCAAGTCTCTGTTTGATCAGTACGATAAGCTGAGACCCGCAGCTGTAAGCTCAGAAGCACAAGCATGGTCTCTGCACGGCTTTGCTGACCTGATTTTTGCCTGCGTGTACTGGTTTATAGCAATTTGGTGTGAAATGCCACAGGTGGCCTGCTTTCAACCAGTAACGTAATCACAGCCATATTGAAGCAATGGCTTGCAATGAATAAAACATAGGACAAAAGCAGAAACAATCATTCTCCACTAATGTAAATTTGTCCCTTCCAGTGCACAAAACATCTCCAGAGAGAAAAGAACAATGTGGACATAAAACACTGGTGAGCTCACCAAGAAAGATCCCAAGCATTTTAAAGAAGGCATCGTCCCATTACCGCTGGGATTTCCACCGGAGGAGGGAGGAGCACGGTCTTATGCGTGGGCCGCATGCCTCTCCGCCTGCTTCCTTCTTGCTCTTTCGGTTTGCGGAGTCGGCGGCTTGCCTGCCGTCTGCAAACGGGTAGGTGAGGGAGGCTTCTGCCTTTCCTTGCTTCTGACAGACGCTGGAGGGCCAACCTTCAAGGAGAGAGCAGGGCTTGTTTGGGTAACAGACCGAGAAGGGCAATGGGCGAGCAGGCAGCCAAGCGAATGGAGGCAGGAAGAGAGAGTTTATAGGTGGGGACACTTGGGGGACTTCTAATCTCCTGTTACTATTTTTTGGGATGTGTGTGCATAAGGGGGAGGGAAGCGCAGAAGGGATGCTTCTGGCGGATGCGATCCAAAGGCTGGAGAAGACAATGAAGGTGACGAAAGGCAAGAACGAAGGGCATGTGCCTGCAGACAACTATTTGCCTCGAGCATGGAAACTCGGAGAGCGGAGCTCAGCTCTAGAAACGAGCTGGAAGGAGTTCAGATGGGGGATCTTCACATACGGTCGGAGAGAGATGAAGTGCGAAAGAGACAGACAATCTGACGTTTGCAGACCTACTGGACAAGAGGACCATTCGGGAGCGGTGTGACCATGAAAGGTCAGATGCCAAGAGGGACAGGGAAGAAACACCAGCAACTGCAAAAGAAAAGCTGACAAAGGGGCTTGACGCAAATGCAGACCAAGAAGAAACCAAAGCCTGGGAATAACAAAGAAGAGGAGAACAGCTGGGTCCCTGGGAAGAAAAACTAAACCGAGAGAGGTCTGGGGTATAAAGACGACGGGCAGAGAATACACCGGGTAGCAGGAGAGCACAAAACACAGAGACATCTGCGGACAGAAGAATAAAAGGGAGAGAATATGGATTTCAGTCGGCATCAGGCCATTGAAGAGATACACGACTGGGGTCATGCTATTATGAAGAACTGACAGGAGGAAAATCAGTCCCCAGCTTGAAGTTTATGAACTTGACTGGAGCTGGAGTGGATGGAGGAAGAGGACGGTGGACAGAAGACGATGCTCAAAGACGCAGAGTCAGCTGAACTCCAGGTCTCCGGAGGCGGAGGGCAGGAGCACAGCTTGGCAGGCTGTGCTTCGAGGACGGTCACAGGCGGTTCAGTCCTAGGGAAGAATTCAGAAGGACTTTTCTTGACTGCACCACGTACTTTAGGGCATTGATCTGCTAAGATCACAGCTGGCATGACGGAGAAAGATACAGGCTAAGAAAGGAGATCAAAGGGAAGAAGTCACAGAACGCAAGCAGCGGAGCTAAAAAATAATCCAAGTAGTTTTAAGCACAACATGGACAAATTAATGGACAGAAGGACAGGATGCAGTTGCCCGTGATAGCAGTACACAGGACTCGGTGACCTGGAGAAATCCCTGTCAGCCCTGAGACTCATGTCAGGTGAAAGTCTGCAAGTACCTCAAAAAACCCCTCAGCATCAGAGCTGAGAAAATTCTCCATTCCTCACGTTTCCTGTCAATTTTCCCACTGCTTGTGCTAATGGGGTTCTACAAAAGCTGTTAGAGACTGGATCGCGTGCACAAGTCCGGAGGAATACAAAGGCAGCACCCAGAACGGACCCTCCGCTGTAAACCTCCCATTGCCTTGCGAGCACGTGTCCTCTGCCCAGATGGCCAAGTCACCCACAACACTTTTTTGTTCTGTTTTAAAAACCCACACGATACTGGAGAAGTTTCATGGGCGTTGGTATTGCCGGAGTGGAGGCAGACACGGCCAGAGAACGAAAGCCAACGTCCCAGCCGAGGCCCCACCAGCTCCCTCTGCTCCCAGCCATACGTAGAGGCAATATCCTGGTAGAACATCCCTTCATCGGTTCTTTGGAGTAAAAACAGATTATTTCTTTTTCTAGAAATTCAACAGGGTATGCATAGCAACAGCAACACGAGCAATGCTCCCTATAGGAAAAGAAATCAAGGGGTGCCGGTTACTTACTTAAACCAGAGGAGGAAACGCCCCAATTACAAAGCTAAAACATCTGGACGTGTTCCCACATTCATCTCCAGTCACATCAACGATGGACCTTATATTCACTTAAAACTGGCACTTTTTTTGGATTTAAGCATTGTTCCTATTAACATGAATTTTACAAAGGCGAAAGGGGAAATGCCACCAATTTAAACAACCATGAGGGAAAAATGCATCCGCTCGATGCCTGTCCTCTACAAAGAAAGCAACAAGTTGCTTTGCTTCTTTCTCAGCCAGAAAATGTCCGTTTCCCCCCAGTATTCTCCTGAATGGATGTTTACAAAGTGTACGGACAGGGGTCCATCACCTTGCTGCTGTCAGAGGTGCCACGGGGCGAGGACATGCCCGTCAGCCTCCCCAGCTGAGGAGCCCGGGTTCCCCAGATGCCAGCCCAAGGAGAAATTGTGCCAAGGGACCTGCTGGAGAGATTTCCTCGCCCCCGAGAGGACTCTCCGCAGACTCCTCCTTGGGAAGCAGTGATTTGGCTCATGGCGTTTTCCAGCAGAAGCGCTGACGGTCGCAGTGATGCCTTGGAAGCACTTACAGGGGAGAAAGCCAGCCAGCTAGCCACGGCTGCCATGTAATCCAGTCCTTGGCCGCTCATCTACATCTACTATATCTATATCTATATCTCTCTCTCTCTTATATACCTCTCCACAGGCAGTTGAACATCTCCTCGTTCATATTTCCTGGGCACCAGCATGATACTTGTTGAAGCTTAATCCACTCCTCCCAAGCAGAGGAGAAAAAACCCCATCTACCAGGTAAAAATAAACAGCCCACTAGACTGACTGAAATCCCACCTGCACATATGGGAATTATATTCGAAGGACTAGATTGTGGGTTAGCGATAGCTGTTCCATAATTAAAGTTGCAGGAGTGTTTCGGCTTAAAGCTGAATAAACAAAAGGTCGCCAGCACCCAGACAAAACCCAAGGTGCCAGTTCCTCTTTACGCACAGTTTTTACATAGCGAGTGCTTTTATTTGTTGTAGATCGTGAGGGTAGATGGAGAGGGAGTATCCAAAGTGAAGGCAAATCTTTTTATGGAGAAGTGGGGGAAGAAAGCGAAGAAGAAGATGTGGCTTTTTTTCCCGCAGAGTTGTGAATAAGCGCAGGTGTTCTATATATGCAGTTGTACCTTTCAAAAAAAGAGCTTTAGAGAAATTAATTACATGTCAGAGCCTCTGACAGGTCTTTTAAGGATTATGATACTTTTGAATGAAAACATTATATACTTAAAAAGAAATACCATGTAAATGTCTCCGAGATATTTACATTCAGTGGAGTAATAGTAGGAAAGAATTCAGCTCTATCCGCAGTACAAATGGATGCTGAACATGCCGAGCTCTTCCTAACGACAACGTCTCCTGCCCTTGCAGGACTTCATTAACTCTCCCGCAGAACAAAACAGAGTTCAGGGGCATCTGCCAGGAATCAGCCGTGCACAGAAACATCGCTCTCCCGAAGAGCCAGAACCCTCCGGGCTGCATCCCCGAGCGCACAGCTCCTCTCTAAAAAGTGCGGTGGGGCAGCAATCCCGCCACGCGCCGGCGCAGCGATGCCAGGCTCTTCGTTCACTGACCTGAAGGATGCTATTTTCCTACCAGATTCTGAAATTCCCAAATCCCTTTTATTCCATGGATTCCACTTGATCCTTAGTTTTGCACTATAATTTGAAAACTGGTGGGTGAAGTGACAAAAATTTTCACTTGCCAGCAGATGGGGATGTATTTTACTACCCAGTCTTTAAAAAGAGGTTCTCTAGAAGTACCTCTCCAAGTAAACCCATTTTTCCAAGAATTTGCATTTTTGTTTAGGCCAAGGGTCTCTGAATTTTGCCCAGCTCCATGGCAAGAAAAAAAAAATACAAGGAGTACACGGGGTTTCCAGAACTGCCAGGGTTGGAAAGGTCAAGTTCGTAAGGAAAGGTACAGTGCGAAACCATCCTCCCACTCTGCCCATCATCAAGTGCTTCTCTGGTCCACGAAAGGGATGTTGGACTTAAGGGTTCTGGTTTCAAAGTTATATTCCCAGGAAAATCTCATGAAGAAATCATATCTCCCAGCAGTTCCCTGGGCTTTTCCTACCAACGATGGTGGGCACGTGGGAGAAAAGGCCAAGTGAAGGAGAAACAGAAGCCAAAGGCAGCCTTTGTGGTTCAATCCCAGCAGTGAGACATCTAAAACCCTTCAAGGAGGTAAGGTTTGATAGAGTCAACGTTAGCTGAGGATAGGTTCGGCAACCTAGCTATAAATACAGATAAAAGCCTCCAATTAGGAATAAATCTGGGGGAAAGAAATGAAGTTGATAAAAAAAGACCTTGCAGAGAAAATGCAGAACACAAAAACCATGAAAAGAAGAAACAATTTAAGAACCAGTGTGTTCCCAGAAGGTGTAAAGGATGGATGGCTTGTTAATATTCATAGCAAGCCTCCACTTTTTCCTCAGCTGAAAGCAGATGCAACAATTATCGCGAGCCCGAGCCCCAACTCCAGCAGACCCCGAGATATGATATTAAGAGCAGACTATTTTAGAGCCGACTCTGAAATAAATGACAGTTTCTGACCTTACTCCGGGAGGACATAAGGAGCAAGTGTTTCAAGACCTGTCACAAACAACTTTAAGGAAAAAGGAAGGAAGTGAATAAAAAATTATAGCCTTCCTGACAAAGCGCACGTAAAATACAGAAGGAGCTCTCTCTGTAAATGTATTCTCACACATCAAGAACAGCAGTATATCATAAAGGGAAAAAGGCAGCAATTAAAATCCTTGAGAAGCTGAAACGCATGAGGGAATGTCTGAAATACGGCGTATTCTGGCATAATGCTGTGCCGTACTCGGGGAAGGACAGCTGCTAAACCCAAAAGACGAGAGTACCGAAATGCAAAGAAAGGGAGTGAAGAATCGTCGTGCTACGGGTGTGCAAGGGGCGGGTGTGAGATGGGGCAGTAACCGGGGAGAGGGGGAGCCTCGTGGGGAAAAAGAAGTCCAAGTAGTAATGCGGAGAACAGAGAGACCGAGAAAATGGGAGGAAAAAGGACGGTCTGAGGCCAAAAGCGAAGGACACTGGCTTCGGATGAGCACAGCCCCACGCCATGTCCCCAGAGATGGCAGTCGAGAACCTGTTAGGAAGTTCCTGACTCAGGTAAGGAAGACACAAATATCCCTCATTCTCCGACGAGGGATGAATTTACACCGGGGGGACAGGGAACTATTCCCCTGGGAGCAAGGAGGGTGAGGAAAAGCAGGAGCCCAGGTAGGCTCACGAGGGTTTCAGTGAGTACACCTGATTTTAGGGTCAAGATGCACGAAGAGGATTCCCGGCTACCGAGAGCAAGGGAGGACTATTAAGAAGAGTTGCTGGGCTTCTTTTCAGTCATCCTCTCTCATAACAGGAGAAGGAAATTAAGCAATAATTAGCGTCACCAGCTGCGTAGTTTTGAAAAGCACTGGCAAGCTGAGGGCTAGATTCATCTGAAAATGAAAAAGAATACTAACTTTGTTTTAGGTGTGATGGCCTAAAGTTAAAACATTTCTCTAATTATTAAAAGAGATGAATAGTCTTATCCAAAGAAAGACAGTTTTACAATTGACGGCAGGCAGACCCAGCATTAAGCCGTTGGCACAAGCCTATTAACAAATCAGTGATGAAAACTGTCACAGGTAGAGCTGCCACCTTGCTCCCCAGGACAGGCTGGTAATTTTATGAGCTAAATACACCCTTTCTGTCTTGGCAGACAGGCTGCTGGATGAGGACTTCTGGTCCCCCGAGCAAAGGTCACCTCAGAAGAAAATTAACAGCAGCAGCTATCCAACCGGGGTTAGCTCCTTCTTTTTACAGCTTATTAGGATTACTAATATATTTAGAGAAGCAGAAGTTATCTTTGTCTGGGATGGGACGAGGGGAAGGCAAGAAAGGATTTTAGGGATTTCCTAAACTTAGCTCTTGATACATCAAGACTGCAAAGAACGGAGGAAAAGGAGGTATTTGTTGGAAGAGCAAGACCTGAATGTATCTGAAAGAGGAAGAACCCTTATCTCACTTCTCCATGGCACAGACACATATTTTAGGACTTGATACGCTCTATATAGCTCCATGAAGGCCATAAATCAGCTGGTCTCTTTATTTTCCAGCAGGCCTGACTTCCGTAGACGGGAACTCAAAATATAACCAATACTCAGGAATAGCACACACCTACCCTATGCTGCCTCTCAGCACAAGATACATACAAAGCTTTTTCAGGAGTATCTAAAAGCAAATCAATAAATTGTTATGGGAGGCTGGCAAGGCCATGAAGAGAGTGAGTAGCTCATTAGCAAGGCTTATTAACAAATCATAAGAACACAAACACCACCATCAGCAATAAACCAAAAAGCAAAACAAGAGCCAAACCAGAGCAGCCCAGGACTGAGGCCCTTCCAACCCTGGGGTTCAAAAACCAGCAGAGCGGTCCCAGGAGATCACCCAATACTGGAAATCAGAGGTAAACTGATTGTTGTGCAAATTAGTAAAGCAAATAAACTTATTCTCCGAAACAAATACTAGGCGGGCCAAACGGAAGCTAAAAAAGGATGTCAATCCTGTTTATAAGAGATACTAAGGAAAACAGATGTTTCATCTGGGAGAGAAAACAGACACTTTTGGACAACTTTAAAAGGGATGTCCTCTCCCAACTGTCTATTTCCCTCAGCCAGACGCAGGAGGGAAAGTCCCTAAACACCCCCCGAGGAAGGGGGAAGCAGATACGGCCACGTATCTGAAGACCGATAAGCAAGCAGATCCATGTGGGTTTACAGCTGAATTTTAAGGGCTCTGAAATGTTTTAATGGCTCTGATTAGTTAGATTATGCATGGAGGAGATACTCCCTCCCACTGGAAGGGACTGAAGAGAGCTGTAGTAAGCATACAGGCGACAGATTGTACCAATTTTCTGTCCTACAGACTCACTTCATCAATAGATGTCGATGCCGAGCGTGGGCCGGCATGCTGGCAGAGGGCCACGCCGTGTCCGAGTTCGGTGTGCGACTCAGATCACTCAGGATTCATCGTAGGCAGACAAACTGCTGATAAATTTAAGAGGGCACTTAATGCACTACACAATAGTTACAAAAATAATGTTCAAGATACCACAGCAAAGTCTCGGGCCAAACTGAACGGGAGAACAGCCACAGAAGCATTTTTCTTTAGAAATGAGTTGAGAATTTACATTTTCGCTTTGTCAAGAAGAGCTGGCATTGCTGTGGGGTTGCCTCGATGGGGTTAGTATTAGCAAGCGGCGTCCCCGCTGCTGCCACTGCCCCACGCTCTGCCTGCCGACCCGCCAGCCGTTACGGGTAGCAGAGGAAAAGATGCCCGAAGACGGCCCGTAACGTTGCTTTTTGCCTTTCCTCCTTAAAAGCAACTGTATTCCAAACATGTAGTCTTCACTCAATCTCCGGATATAAAGTTAAGATAAATCAGAAATGTTAAGGGCCTGCATCTCTGAGAAAATTAGGCTGGAATGATTAAAAACCCCAACTCTCATAAATCTGCAAAGGTTGAAAATTCAGTGCGATACTGGGGTATTAACCTTACAAAAACACGAGGACCTCTCCAAAGCTAATTATGTATCAGTCTAGTCTAAAATAACAAAAGCCATTAAAGAATAGTTCGAGATGGAGATTTCTTGACGGGCAGAATTGCTTCATTTAAATGAACTTATTACCAAAGTTCTCTTTCTGCTGCAGTATTTACGGATGGGTCTACAAGACAGTATCTTAAAAGCTTAGCAAACTCTTCCTATGAACCTAATCAGGAAATATGAGAGACCAAGGTCAAGTACATTAATATTACAGAAGCTTACTAAGAAGGGGGATGTTTCACAGTCCCTTGCACGCTGGGTATTATCAAATAACTCAGCTGAAGAATGGTGTGTAAAATTTTGTTTAAAGATACAGATTAATACGGAGCCAGAACAGCACGAGGAAATGGATTTCACAGAGGTATGCTGAAGAAAAGACGCAGTCCTAAACTTTACCATTACCTCTTTTTTTGGCTTCTTAAGGTTCCCTATCAGAAATCTTGTCCCTGTTAACCACCAGGTTTAAAAAAAAACAGAAAAAAAAGAGGAATTTCTTTTCTGTACAAATTCGTAATATATTAAAGTTTGGACTAAGGAGGGCAATTAAGCCGGCTGGTGCTGGAGGAGGATATGAAAGCTCATCAGGATATTTGCAGTAACCCTAGTGGGGTAAACATTTCTCTTTTCTAATATCTTCAAATTAGAAATTTTATAGGAGAAAAGAAATCTTAGCAAAGCTCGTTTGTCTCTTATTAGCAATTAGCCGACATGGACTCAGGATAAAAAGTGTTAATTTCTAAAGTACACATAATTTTCATAAAAGCGCAGATAGGAAGACCAAACAACTGAGTGCTCGGCTTAGGCACAGGAAGAAATTAAGCTGGAGCAAGGGGAGGAAGGGTTCGTTCCTCCCGTATTTTACGCAAAGAACCGTTTCAAGGAGCGTTGCACGGACCATACCTGCTCACGGCGGTGAGCGGGGCTCCTTCCCCCGCGGGACTGCGGTGCCCCGAGGTGCTGGGTGGAAGCTCCCCCCGCAAAAGCCAGACCCCCGGGCCAGCTCTGCCCAGCCCGGTTCCTCCGCTGACCCTCCTCTCCGGGACGCTCACTCTGGGCAGAGCGCATCGTGTTATCAGCTACCAGACAAGGAGCTGCCTGCACGCAGAAGGACTTAGTTCCCATTCTTCCCTTACCAGGGGACCCGCGATGGGCTGAAATGCGGGCCATTGTCAGCTTCGGGAAACTACGGAAAGCAGATTGCTAGAAAAGGGGCAAAGGTGAGAGACCCCGAAAAAAAGGGTGACGTTCCTCAGGGAAGACAAAAATCCCTTAGCCATTATATCCAAGTTTCTAGCCAGAACCTTTGAATATTCATGAACAATTTGAAGTTTTATAAGGATTTTTCCTTTTTATATACATATAAATGACTATATTGATAGCAGATGGGCTCTTCCATATGATTTCCTTTTTAAACTTTCAACTTCACGCAATTCCTGCATATCCCTTGTGCTGGGAAAGGAAAGCCAGTGCTTTTAGCTCCAGAGTACAAAGTTGGGGTTACTTCTGTTCATTTGCTTTTGCTTTCAAAACCTTGAATTACACAACCGGGTAGCAGCTCTGAAATACATCATCATCATCATCATTTTTTCCCAGAGACCCCCTGGGTGTATTGCGTTTGCCAGGCGAGGCGAATCTAAAAGTGACTTACACTTACAGAAACTGTACAGTACCTACCGACTTATGCGTATTTTCATAATAGAGTGAGTAGCTTCCTACAGCTGACACACTTGGACCACCAAATTTTACGGGTAAAATAGCGTCACAGTCTCATCCCGCGATGTGCGTCTGAAGGAGCGAATGCTTCTGACTAAAAAGGGAATAAGGGTAGGTAGGAAAAGCAAATGATCAAAACACTTATCACACCAAGAAAAGAATTTATTAGACCCGGTAAGGAGTCTGAATTGATGACAATTACAAGATAACGTCCCTTTTTAACTAATAATTCAGAAAAAGGATGAATTATTTGAGGAATAATATGTGATCATTTATTTAAAGATGACTTATAATGTATATGCTGGAGGAAGCAGAGTTAAGGTTGTACTTAAGGTTGAACACTCTAACGCTGACGTTTCCAGACGGTTATACCTTACCATTCAAATGCAGAGATTTAATAGCACTGTATTTAGTTTTAAAATACAGCGGCTGGTTTAGTTTATAGGGCTCCCGCATTTATAAAACAGCAAGCCATTTTACAAGGCCGTTTTATACGCATTCTACTTTTCCTCCACTTTCCTATTCACGTTTAATAAATCTGCCAACATTTGCCTTTGAGAACTGGTTCATTTATTTAAAATTCCCAAACAACCCCATCCACGACTCTGCATGCCTTAGCACTTCAACCGATTAGACGAAAGCGTCAATTAAATATAAAGCTACGTCTCTTAATTTTCGCTTGGAAAGATTTTGGGTTCCGCCAAACGCTGAAGGCGATTTCTGAAGGCAAAATCCCACATTAAGAGAGATTGCAGCTCCTAAGATATCGGTCCAAATCTCCATTCGTATCCAGGTAACAATCTGGAATGCTGATATTTGAGAGGAAAAATATCTGGACAGCTGCCCCAGCTCCCTGGGAAGCGATGTTTAGTTAGTCTTGGATATCACTGAAAGAGGACGTGGAGATGTCACACTGCGGCTGAAGCATTTTTTCAAGTGCTGAATTATTCACTCGTGAATCTCAGATGTGAAATCCAAATGCTCCGGTACTGCCCTGGCTTTAGACAATGTCTAATTCCTTTCTGTGCCACTGCAGGGTCTCTTCATCAGCTTTCTTTCATCTATAATCACAGCCAGGTCATGGATTATTAGTCATATTCACTGCAGAATTCAAACCCCGCTACACCAATCAGCCAGCCCGGGACTCCCGAAACGCTCAACCTGCATTAATAACCGCGCGGCTCACCGCCACGCCGGAGGACCCGAACGCTCCCGGCGCTGGTTTACAGGGGTAAAGAGAGAGACAAATCGCAGCAGCCATTTGCCCGAGGAGAGAGAGGCGAAGTGCCGAGCTGGGGAGAGGCCACCAGAAGAACCCGCTGCTGCCGCAGCTCTGCCCGCCCGTCCCGCCGGCTCGCTGCCAGCGCCTCTGGGCACGGCACAGAGACGCGCAAGGGCCTGCCGCCGGATAGCCGTACGGCACCAGGAAAGCCAGCTCGCCACCGCCGCACAAGTCGGAAACTTGAGTTATTTTTTCCGTGCGCAGTGCCCTTGCCTGGGAAATTCCTTCAATTTAAGAAGGGCAGGAAAAGCCTTTTGATGCTTTGGGCTCCTCTTTCGCAAGCCCCAGGTACAGCGAGTGCCACTCCCCGTCCAACGCGGTGCCCGGCGGAGCACGCTGAGCTGCCTGACGTGCACCCCCGCCAGCACAGCATCCTCACTGGGGAGCTGCTGGGGACTGGGGACCCTCCGTCGGCTGGCACCAGCCTCAGCACAGTCCCCTTGCGCCTGCGGTGGTCGCGCACCGCCTGGCCACGCACGGGCCACTGGTCCCAGCGATGGGCCACTGCTCCCGCAACCATCTCCCCCTCCCCAGCATCCATTATTTTCCTTTTTGTTAAACTTTTTTTAAACTAAGAGGAAGTCAATATGTTTCCCCGTTCTTTCTCCATGCGAACATAGCGGGAAGAAAAAAAATCATAAACAAAGGCATTTATCAGCTT
Source organism: Calonectris borealis (assembly GCF_964195595.1). Classification (NCBI taxonomy): domain Eukaryota; kingdom Metazoa; phylum Chordata; class Aves; order Procellariiformes; family Procellariidae; genus Calonectris; species Calonectris borealis. The sequence continues at coordinate 22,011,296 of NC_134324.1, read as the reverse complement.
TTGTTGGAGGTGTTACTCTGCATATTGAGCTGCAGGGTTGCAATTGTTTCATTAGGAGGACCTTGGTTATGTTTGCAACGTTAACGAGTCTTGGAGAACAGAGGAAAAAAATACTACGGGCAACGCCGCAGCAAAGATAAATAGGTAAACATCCTATGCCTGACGCTAGTTAATACATCACAGCTTTATTCACTTAGGGCAGCCGTGAAATAAATTCTTCAGTAAAAATAAAAAATTTGTATCCAAATCTGTGCTCACGATACGAGTGAGGCAAGGAACGATGTAATGGGGAGGGAAACCTTGTCTTTGCTGTATGTTTTAAGTCTGCTGATTTGTCTTCGCTGTATGTTTTAAGTCTGCTGATTTGTCTTCGCCTAATGCAAAGCCCTGCTAAGTACTTTGTTTTCCACAAGACATGATTTTTGTCATTTCTCCTCAAAACTAAACAATCTGTCTTCTTTTAGACTTTCTCAGAAGTCAGCAGTGATGTGTTCCCAGCCGCTCAAGGATACTTTTTATTGTTGTTTCCAAAGTATCCCGGCTAAATCGGTAGCAATGATGGAAACCACAAGAACTACTAAAAATAAATAAATTTAAAGAAACCTTCTCTTTGGTGAAGCTAAAAAAACATTTTAAACCCATCTTATTTCTGGATAAACTTCTGAGCCTCACACCATAAAGAATGAGACTGCAACAAAATCAAAACCAAACCGAAAGCAGCCTAAATGCAAACCGAAGAAAGAATTCATGGTTTCATACCAATTCCCCCGGAAAACCAAGACCAGATCATGGATAACTCATTATCTGCGATAAAAATGAATCTGTTGGAATTCGCTGCAGATCCTGACACGGCAAGTACTTGCTGGAAACAGGGCTTGCTCTTCAAAGACAGATATGCAGTCATGATTGCAGTCATGGTGTGCAATCCGATAAGGCAAATTCTGCCCAGCGACGGAGCATTACAGCCCTCCAGCAGCGCGCGTGCCGGGGCCACTGACAACCTCACCTTGAATTAAACGGGCTTGGAGGGAGAAATCCAGCTCTTAAGTCAACGCTGCGAGCGTGAGGATATCTGCTATCGCCGCAGAGACGCAGGCAACCGCTACAAACACAGTATTTTGCAAAAGCGACACGCACGCTCTTCCTCGAGGCTTTCCTCCTGGGCGCGCTTTGCTCGTGGCCCCGCCGTCACCCACCTCTCCGTCACCCGCCTGAGCCGCCCCGGCCTTCAAACGCATGCGGAGATTTAAGGGAGGACCACCCTCGTGGGAGAGCCTGGCTAAAAGCCTGGCCAAGGGGCAGCACATCTCAATTTTCAGGAGAAGGACGCACGTGATGGAAGGGCACCCAGTGCTACCCGAACCAAATTCTCCATTCACCTAACGAAACGATGGCTGACATTCATTACAGACCCCCACAAACAGCGACGAAAGGAGAAATACAAAGGAAAACGGAGCCTACAGGCTCTGGCTCGGCAGTAGAAGCATCAACGCGGAGGAACGGTGTCATCGAGGTGGCTGCACGGTGCCATGGGTACCCTGCGGTGCTCGTACATCAGGCAGTCGCTGCCAACGCTACTGGCCTGATCTGGACAAAATCCAGCTGCTTCCACCCCTCAAAGTAACTGTTAGTAGATGGCCAGGGTGCACACTCGTTAAGTCTAAAGGAGGAACAAGTAGGTTGTCTTCTGAACCTTACAGCCAGCTCTACTGCTGGGATAAAAGGAGGGAAGGACACGACCTCCATGTCCCGTGGCAGCGTGGGCAGCCCGCGGGCTCGCGAGGGGCAGGAGAGCCCCCAAATCACAGAATCACAGAATCATTAAGGTTGGAAAAGACCTCTAAGATCATCGAGTCCAACCGTCAACCCAACACCACCATGTCCACTACACCATGTCCCTAAGCGCCTCACCTACACGTCTTTTAAATACCTCCAGGGATGGTGACTCCACCACTTCCCTGGGCAGCCTGTTCCAAGGCCTGACCACTCTTTCAGGAAAGAAATTTCTCCTGATGTCCAATCCAAACCTCCCTTGGCGCAACTTGAGGCCATTTCCTCTCGTCCTATCGCTGTCACTTGGGAGCAGAGACCAACCCCCACCTCGCTACAACCTCCTTTCAGGGAGTTGTAGAGCGTGATGAGGTCTCCCCTCAGCCTCCTCTTCTCCAGGCTAAACAACCCCAGTTCCCTCAGCCGCTCCCCATCAGACTTGTGCTCCAGGCCCTTCACCAGTTCGTTGCCCTCCTCTGGACGCGCTCCAGCACCTCCATGTCCTTCTTGTCGTGAGGGGCCCAGAACTGAACCCAGTATTCGAGGTGCGGCCTCACCGGTGCCCAGTACAGGGGCACGGTCACCTCCCTGCTCCTGCTGGCCACACCATTCCTGACACAGGCCAGGATGCCCTTTAACTCCGCTCTCCCACCAGGTGAGCTTTTGCAAGCTCTTTTGTCTGAAATCCACCCAGAATTGAGGTTCTTCAAGGGATTTAACAAAATCCATATAACACCTTATTCCCTTTTAGGCTTGACGATCTTATTCACGCAATTAAAAGGCGTGCAAGGCAAGGAGCTGGGGGATCCCGCGCTTCGCACAGGCCCTGTACAAACACCTCGAATCCCATTTCAGACCTTCCAAACTATTCAGTGCTTTTTGGGCAGCGGCCGTCGATTACGCGGGGGCTTTTGTCTATTTTGAGCTCAAATTGATTGGCAATTTTGAAGAACGCGCTGCAAATTGCTCCGCTGATCACAGCAACTCCAGCCGCGTAACTAGATTAAAATAACACCAGTGCTGAGAGAGAAAACCAAGAACAGCCGGGCAATGCCGAGCTGAGGTTGCCCGCTCCGGATCCTTCATCTTGCCCGCTTGTATCGGGATGCTGCAGCCTCCCTGTTTTCCCCCCTCCGCAGCGATCTGGTCCCAGATTCCAGACGGCTGCTCGCACCAATTCACCAGTAACAACACTTAGTATTTCAATGACGCTTTATGTTTTCCCGAGCACTGGGGCGCGTTTTCAGAAAAGCGAGTGTTTTTGCGGCAGCCGCGCTCGAGCGGTGGGTATTGACTCCCCCAGGCTGCAGGCATCTGCCCGATGCCACCCGCCTGCCGGCACACGTCGCTCGCCGGTGCCGAGCCCGGTATTTTTAAAGTGCGAGTGTCAACCGTACCTGGAAAAGGCCACTCATACAGCTGAAAAATAACGTATCCCTCCAAGGAAACATTGGCAGACGTAGAAGAAGGAGAAGATTTAAAATTCCTTTTATGCCAAGTTGCCTCTAAATCCTTTTACTGGAGATAGGGAGGGACGGGGCTTATCGACAAGATGGGGAATCTGCTCCGAGCACAGGGATGCCGGCGTCCGCCCTCAAGCCCTGTGCAGCTCTGCCTTCCCCCAGGTACCCAGCTCTAAACCAAAAGAGCCTTAGGGAGCATCATCTTCTCCTCTGTTTTCGAAAAGCCTGCAAGGAAAGACTGGGTTTCCATCCCCTGCGGTGAAGACAGCCGGCTCCCTCCGGCGCTCCAGGGTGAGATCCCGGCATCTCCCACCAGGGTCTGGAGAACTTGGGGCACCAACTCCCGCTCCCAGGTAAGAGCTCTTCTGTCGTGGAGCCACGATGACGCTGTGAAGCATGCTTTGAAAAGTGCGTTCTGTGTGTGTTATCTTCCAGCTCATCAGTTAAGATGAAAAAAAAAAAAATTCAAAAGTTTCATCTGGATAAACCAAACATCGTCCTTCAGACTCCAAGCAGGGACACGCACCTGTGCTGGTCCTGGGCACCGCCATGGGTCAGCCCAGCCGTGGTCATTTGGGTTGAGCGCGTGGTGCTCTCTGAGCCCGGGCAAAGGGGCAGGACCCTGCCCGGGAAGGGGATGTGCTATCCCAGGCTGTCTGCACCGGACGGGCATCAGCAAGTGTGAGGGAAACGGCTCTTCAGGAGACCTGGATTAAAAATCTTCAGGCAGGAGAATCTGCCTCCCCTATGCTGACGGGTGTCCCAATTACTGACTGTCCTAAACAACAGATAAAAAAGGGAAGGGGAACAATACCCTCGCTGCTGGCTGACAAACACAAAGGTCGATCTGGAAGGATAAATCACCCAGTTCTCCCCCTCCATGCGTTTCACTGACACCGGTGAAATATCCTCTACAATGGCTTAAATCAAAGTCCATCGTCAAGTTCAAGAACACGTTTAATGCAGATCTATTCATTTCAAGGAGGGGCTGTACAATGGATAGCTTTCCCCTTCAAAAATTATTCAAAACTGCATGCTTCCTTTTCATTCTTCTGCATCTTAACATTTAAAAAAGAAATATGGCATATTTGTAACGGGAGAAACGTGTTGTACAAATCATAGCCTGCTGTAAAAAGTGTATTTCACAAAGACTTTCCACGGTACAGCGACAAGGACCACTTGTTGATAAATTACTTTCACTTGGAGAGTGGAAAGACATATTTGTATGCACCATAAGTGTTGCTATTGTTGAGCAATTTGATGAAGTCCAGTAAAACGTGTCGTGCAGGTTTTATTTAACCTCATTTAAATCAAATTAACGGATACGGATGGTGTCTAGGGACAAAGCGGAGTCTTATACATAGATGCACCAAAGCGTATCTTTCGAGTTAAGGAATATCTAGACCGAACCATTCACCTAGGCTGCCCTTATCCCTTTAGGACTTACCTATCATAATAAGGACCGGAGCAGCTCCATGGTGCAGCTTCGATTCTACGTGCATTTTCAGGTCACGCGAGGAAGGGGCAGCGAGGGACGCAGCACAAAGCACCACCGTTTCAGATAGCTCCGCGATGCCGCTAAGGTCTTACGCAAAACCAGAAACCTGCAACGAGAGCAGCCTCCTTTCGAAGCTCAAGACCACGCACGTATTTGCTGATGGAAAGAGGTTTGGTACCGCTGCAAGAGCTGCAGGTAGACACACGTGCATAAAAAAAGAAATAAAACCAAACTCCCCACTACCATAAAGCCAACGTGGAAATGGAGCCGAAAGCCAAGATGCATTCAAACCACGCAGCAAGCTTTTAGAACCAAAGACACGGGCAAAAAGTGTTTTGGGTAAATGCTGGCTGGGAAGTCTGGGAGAAGAGCCTGGGTTTTGTACCCGGACTCTCCCTGCGGCTCAGGGGAAATGAGCCCTGGGGATTTGTGCCGGGGAAACACCGCGTCCACCCCAAACCGAGAAAGTTCATTTTGAAGATTTAGATGCCTGGAAATTAGTGCAGAGCTCCGGATCACAAAGATAACAGACCGCCTAAAAATGACCTGGGGTTTCATTAGGGCTAATAACTGTGGAAAAAAAATGCTCCCAAATGTGCATTACAAATTCAGTCTGTAGAAATTCTTTCAAAGGTACCTCGGTTAAAGCCAACGATGTGCAGGCATTTGATTTGCAGCAAATAAGTGATTCTGCCTCCGGGAGCAGCAGCGGGAGCAGGAGCTGGTGGGGACGGAGGCTGCAAGGAAAGCGGGGGGCCAGGCTCAGCCTCTGCTGGGGGTGGGATGGGCAGCAACCGAAACCTTTGCCGTGGCCCAGGACCTCTGGTGAACTCCATCTGCACAAGCGCCTACAGCTCCAAAGCAGGAGTTGATCGAATCTCCTCCTTGCTGAAAAAAAGCAGTTGCAACACGGGAGCTTGGTAAACTCCAGCACGGAGGAAAACCGCGGCGGGGACGAAGAGTGAAGGTGAGCGGGCAGAGGCGCTGGGCACCCGGTCTCGTGCTGCCACAGCACCACGCGGTCAAATACAACAAGTTGCTGCCACTGCAGGCTTTCTGCTGATGAAATGGAGATGTTTTCCTGATGGAAGAATGGGAGACAATCTCCCTCATGGTCTTGCAGACGCCGGCATAAGCCGGCACCGTGAAAAAGCCAGCCTATGTCGTAGCAGAAAAGACGAGAGCAACGACCCACTGAAGAAACTTAAGAGCAATGCATAAATTAAGTCTTAAACTAGTCCTCTAGCTGTGTCCATGGCTCTTGTTTAAGGAAAAGACATTAGCACAACGTCTTAAAGTCATTTAGAGGATTCCTGTCCATGACCATGGAGAGGTGATGCCGTGAATGATGCAGCAGGCAAAGCCTGGTTCTTAAAAATCACTCTGGATCTTAAAAATGGGGATTGGCATGTCGAAGTATATCTAAAGCACAGGGGACAGGCTGCTTTCACAGCAGGACAAGGCCTGCAGCAATTTAAAGTGATGGCTTTTGGCTTGCCGCGTTGGAGAGGTTAATGGAGAAGGTATTGGACGGCATGTCTCTCAGCCTGTTTGTTAAACCGACATGATATCCCGGTGCATGCTAAAAATCTCTGAGCAGGAACTGATAAATGGGCTGCGGTAAGCTGAGGGCTGCAGAGCTGAAACCAGACCCAAAGAAATGTGAGTTGTTTCAAAAAGAGCCGATTTACCCTGGGCACAGCGAGGTGGAAGCTGTCACCGCCTAAATGAGAACAGAAGCTGTCAGGACCGGCCAGCCCCTCGCACTGAGTTTCAAAGGGCTTGGGTTGTGTTATAAAAGGTTGATTTGCAAGTTTGTCGATATTTCAAAACACTGTGTGGGAAAACAGAGCTCCTTCAGCAGCAAGCAGAGCGGGACGTAGCACCCCGAGAGCTACAGCCTGGCTCGGCCCTGGTTTAAAACGCTTCTATGGGCTGGGTGGCAGTTTTAGGGCTTCTGCTTCGGGTTCACCCCCACCTGAAAAACACAAAGCTCTTGACAGAGGAGTGGCTTATCACAGCAAAAACTAAGTGCTGTGGAAAAGAAGCAATTAAACCACTCACAGTGATTAAGTCCATAAAACATTTTCACTGCTATTTGTCTGGGAATAACTTGCTAGAAATGACAGACCCCGCTTATGTGTAATAGGTTTAGGAAGCTGTAGAAATCCCACGGGACGAGATGCCAGGCGTCCAGGCATCCTGCAGCGCTATGATTTTGCAATCAAAGGGCCCAGCAAAGGTTGCACTGACGGCTCGGCTGCAAACCTGAAACAAGAGGCAAACCCTGTCCGACGGAAAAGAGCAAAGCACTTGTGCGCGGGAGAACAACTGTGCCCAGAAAAAAAGGTCTGAAACAATGGAACCCTGTGCTAGAGAGCAGATACAGCTCAGATCACCGTGCATGTAGTTACAGGGGTTTTTGCCCAGTATTGCAGCAAAAAAAGCCAAACCCAAAGAAGTGAGGAAGTAATTGAAAACCACAGCTCAGGGCGAAGATCTCCAAGGTTCATGTTGACTGAAGACATCTTTAAAATCTGAGAATATTAAACATTTCCTGTTCTTTTTCTTAAATAGAAGGTTTGCATCAAGGAAATACCCTATGACAAGAAGTTTGCTCTCTTACCCCAAGCAACCCACAGAACTGAGTGCGGTAACTACTGGGGTACGGGGGTGGTGCAGAGGATGCTTGCGAGCCCCAGGGCTCAATCTACGTCTCTACGTAGGGAACGACGACGAGCTGCCGCTCAACCGCACGGACAACAGCACTGCAAACCAGGGCTGGGAGGAACCCGGAGTTTTTCAGCATCCCCTTCGGCAAAAAAGGCTCGCAGTGGTGATTTTGGCGACCCATCTGCTTTTCACCTCTGGGCTGATGCTCCAGGTCGGGCCAGTTTCCCGCAGGAACCCGCCGTGCTCCGTTAGCCCACAGACAAGCGGGAAATTTCCATGCGCAAAGCCAAGCCCCGCTAAGATTTATTTACGCGGGGGTGAGTAGTCCGGTTACGTGTCTCAGTCTGCCAGGTGACAAATGCCCTCGGCTCCCATTTACTTCAAGACGTGCCGAGAGCCTTTCAGAAATTAAACCTCTTTATTCCAAGGTAAATGACGCATGTTTTGCTGTACAATCTCCTTGCCTATTATCCACCGTGCCCGCTACCGAACGCAGGTGTCACAGATGGTGCAACTCCATCGTACTGAAGGGCTTTCGTCCTCCTTTCTTTGAGCGAGTAATATTTTCTCTCAATAGCAACCAGATCTCTGGGTTGAATTGGCTCAGTCGTGTCAGGTCACTGCTGTAACTCCCCTGTCCACCAGCACAGATTTCTTGTCTAGCTTACTGGTGCTTTTCCCGGCATCGATTTGCTAATATTTCATTAATATATTCCTGATATGTGTTCTTTGTACAGTTTGAGAAAAAAAATGACATCGTTACTCTCGCTCTTTAGATCCGATTGTGGGAGGGAGGTGAAGTGCCACTGAATTTATGCTAAGATTTAAAAGGATGCTATCAATTTGAAACTCACAAAGTACTTCCATTTTTTTTTCACTTCAGTTAACAATCTAGCAGCACTGTAGAAGTGAAGGATTTTAAATGATCTAAATTTAGTGCTTCCAGCTCACCCAATGTGATCAGCTCTGAGTGTTTGGTGTTTTTCCCAACGCTCGAGCTCCTGGAGTCAAGCGATGACATGACAGTCTCACCTAAAACAAAAGCCTGTGTCTAGCCACCAGACTGCAGAGAAATACTTGAAAATATGAACCAAGCACAACCTAGAAGCGCAAAAAACCAACACGCACATAAAAGAAATAAAGATTTAAAAAATTTTTTTTTTACATCGCATGATTTAAGCCAGTCTTACAAGTTCTGAGCATGTAAGGATCAGCCACGTTCCTTATCTTTTCCCATTTATCCCGTCTGTTCGTATTTTACCGCGAGTTCGTCCTTGTGCATTCCCAGTTGCTATGGCTCCTGTTCTGGTTTACCTACATGATGTTGATTTGCTTGGAAATGCAAAGCTACAAGGCATTGTATTATCTCCCCCTTTTTACAGAGGTTCAAACTAAACAAAAAAACGTTTTGGATGGCAAATGAAATTGGACTTAAAATAGTATGCAAATAACAGTTGTGTTTGGTACCAATTCACTATGCAAAGGTCCCTTTTACACGCATGAGCATTTTCTTACGCTACAAGCTAAAGAAAATCTAAAGGAGTATTTTTTGGAAGTCACATATTCTTGAAAACCTTACAACGTGTAGACGCGTATCATCCATAAAAATATTCCACAGCAAGTTAATATCTGTATTTTAAAAACACAGCTCTAAAATGGCTCAATGGATAAAAACCATTTTTGGTTTTCAATTTTTTTTTTTTTTTTAAAAATTGCATCTGGGCTGACAGCTTGAACACTGAGTTGCAGCCCATGAGACAGAAATACCAACTCAATCTTAACAGTAGTGCTGCTACCAGTTGCTATAATGATCTTAATCAAAGAGTATTGTGATAAAAAAAGGACTCTGCTTTGGCTGCCTTCGGCGTATCCTGGATATCATAGTGTCCAGCTTTCACACGATGCAGTCGGAGAAGTGAACTTCCCTCTACGGCAAATCGCTCCTTAATCCCTTCTCTAGTAAACGGGTACGTGTGTGGCAGTCCCAATATTCTCGAAACGCCAGGATATCCCTCTACACCCCAAAGTCAGCGGGAAGCCAAGGGGAGAAACGCTGCCTCTTGCTCCTGCGCCTCGTGCCTGCTGTTAGGAGGAGAGACATTTAACGAGATGTTAAATCTCCGTTAACGTGCACTGACCTCGTGTTTTTCAAAACCAGAGTGCCGCTGCCGGCTGACAGGGTGGGATTTCCAGGCTGCATTATACCAAACACAGGCGCATGTTTGGAGAAGACGCGTACGCGCAGCCGAGCACCGGCGGTTTCACCATCATCGCAGCACCCAAGCAAAAAGCCAGCACGAAGGCTAAAGCCAGGGAACCTGGCTAAAAGGTATTCGAGGAACCGAAGCAACAACTTTTCCAAGTTGCTGATGGCATTTCGCAATGTTGTCCGGGCTTTAAAGAACAGCTGCCCGTGACCATCGCTGGATCCCTGCCGTCACCCTCCCCGCTGCCGCGCGTGGTACCCACGGCTCCCGGGCGGGATCCAGCCCCGCGATGCTCAGAGCCGCACAGGCGCAAATTATCCCCGCTGTGAAAATTTTACGGTCTAATTTGTGGCAAAATGCAACAGGTGCTACAACACAGGCGGGGGAATGTGAGGAGGAGGAGAGTAACACCAACGGGAACAAGTGCCTAGATAGACAAGACATGCACAGGGATGCTCTATTTAAATACTATGCCAGTTAAAAGTTAAGCAAACAAGTGGATGAAAGAAACAATGCACTCCTACCTCCCACCAACGGCAGAAAGAGGTCGTGTAAGTTCAGATAATGAATGCATATAATGAAATACTATTTATGCCACACACAACCCCACGTGGCTGCGTATCTGCTAGATACAGGCAGCTGCAGCAGGCAGGCTGCGTCCGTGGGCACGTTCGTAACTGCGCTAAGGGGCTTTCCCTCCGTTCGGCGGGCTGCAGAGGAAGGGGTCTGCCGGCAACCAGAAAGTCGTGTCTCCGGCGGGTCACGCATGTGCCCCCGCTGCAACACAAAACATTTGAAAAGCATCGTGCGCTTGGGACACATTGTCTGTATCAAATCTTACGACCTCCTGGGAAGCTGCACCGCCGGGTGAAAGCAGAAGGAGAACGGTTTTGAAGGCAGCAAGAAAGCCGGCAGTCCGGAATCCCGGGTCGAGCCAACCCAGAAGCCATAGAGAGAAGCTGCAGTCCACGCTCCCTCCTGGGCAGAGGGCACTTTGCCCTGAAAAGACTTGAACGATGATGCTAATAATAACAACCTCTGAAAGCCCGAACGTATTTATACCGGGGAAAACTGAAAAACAAAGAGTTAGCATCTGTCACCAGCCCTCGCTTGCCAAGATGCAGCATCCAAAGTACTTCTTCGAGTCCAGATTGGCAATTCTGGGCAAGCCTGGCCAGAGCGGCATGGGTACGTGATCCGCACGCGTGCCACCAGCCCGGACACGAGCCTGTGTCCCAAACACGCCGGCACCTTCTCCGGCAAAGGGCACCCGCAGCTTCCCCTCGGGGTGGCAGGGGTAGGTCTCCAACCCCCCCGGGAGGACAGAGGGTGAGGAGTACGATGGGTGCCGTGGCTGAAGGATGCACTCTGCCCGTTGGCATCACACGCCTCAACTCACGGCTGCTTGGGCCTCTTTTCATAAAATTATTTTTCACTGGAAAGAGCCAATGCTTTGTGAAGGTGTTTCAGCTCCGCGAGGGCATTTCCAGCGTCCTGCTGGAGAATCTACTATGAAAAGTGGGAGAAATGACAGAAATCCAGCTCACTTCATGGCACCTCTAAGCACAGATTAATGACTGTGGTTTAGATCGTAATGACAGTCCTGTAGCTCCTGTGCAGAGAGAGGAAGAGAGGTATTTCATGGGCAGCCAGAGATGGCCGAGAGATTACAGTTACGCCTGTAACTCCGCGTTAGCTTTCCTCCCTAACATTATTAAGCCACAAACTCTCCGTCATTTCCTAATTTGCAAACCGGACTACTACTGTCTTTAAAGTTGACACTTACTTCCCTGTATTTACCAAGGATGCCAATATATAAGGTGATGTTCCTTCTGTGTGTTATTACTACAACAACTAGAGATCACTGACTGCAGTATGACTGGAACCAAAACAGTAACATTTTCATTTCACTCCAGGAAAGTGTCATTGCTAGACAAATATTTTTACCCTTGCACCATGCCTATTTATTGGGGAAGCAAAGCACAAACAGAAATAAGAATGAATGTTCAAAGGGAAACATGAGTAGGCTTAGGTGCAGCTTCAGGCTTAAGAAAAGCATTGTTTTACAGAGCGATGATCGAAATAGATGTTTCTTCCTTATTAGCTTCAATTAAAATATCTATTTTGTTTGAACTTCCCTCCTCTGCACTGAAGTTGCACCAAATTCACAGTATTGTGTGAAGTCATGAGTGGGAAAGACATCACTGGAAAAGTAACAAAACGTGGAAGTGGAACTGGTGGATATTCATTGTCCATGTCCAGTGAAGAGCCAGCAGTAACCAGTCCCCATTAGTAGTGAAAAGAGAATTGCATTTTAAAATCCCTTTGATTTAAATAGTGTGATGCTGTTACAGCTATGCTGAGCGTCGACGGGACGAGCTGACAAAATTCCCTCTTTTTCCCTTTTTTTTTCCTCCCAGCGCCATGTGTTCGGCAGAGGACAAGGCTCGCCCTCTCGCACAGTCCCGGTGGAGGGAATTGCCGTGGATAAAGATGCCCGAGGCAGGCGAAAGCCCGGTGCCGAACAACCGTCACCTGCCGAACCAGGCGGCAGGGCTGCACTTCCCTCACTGACCCCTAGACACAGGCGGATTGCTACTTATCACCCCAGGGAGCAGCGACACAGCTGGATGAGATTCTGCCAACGAGAAAAAGAATAGAAATAATAATAATGAAAAAAAAAAAAAATTAAAATGCTGCCTCAAAGCCTTTTTGGCCAGGAAGGGATGGATGTACGCAGGAACGAGGTGGTGCGGATGGGTGCAGCCACGTCCCGGGGGCTTGGCGGCTGGGAGGGGTCCAGCAGCGATGGGTCCGGCATGTCCAGGGCCTGTCCCTGCCATAGAACTGCAGCCAGGATCCAAACCCATCCCTCACCTGTACTGATGCCAGCCTCCAGTAACTCTGCTGATAGCGGAATAACTGAGCTCTCGCTGCTGAAAAGGCCTCTCTGAAAGTGTTTGAGTGTCTTACATAAGATTGCTGTAAACTGGTACCAAAAAAGAAAGCAAGTAATTACGCTACTGCCTTGTAAGCTTTGATTCTGTGCTGTTTGGGAACAATTTTAGGATTTTTTGCTAGGCTTACGAGGATAATGCAGAGAACAGCAAAGGTTCGGAGGTGGGGTGGTCTTGCTTTCCAGCTCCTATGTAAAAAGCAGGCTCCTTAGAATTTCACAGCCTCACAGGCATGACTAGAGAGAAGCAGGAGACATTTCTACCCTTTCCCAGCAGCTTATGTATTATTCCTTAAAAAATAAAAAATAAAAAGAAAATAAAAGAAAAACTTTCAGAGAAATGTGGTGCCTTTATTCCCTTGTGTTGTTTAAACCTTTTTTCATGGCAACACACAATGAGCTTTCTTCGAGAAGCAGAACTTCCTTAGACCACAGTAAAGCAGCTAGAGTTTCAGTGCCTTGAGGTGGTGGTGGATAAAATTAAAAAAAGGAGAAGAAGAAGAAACCAAAAGAGAGAGAGAATGAATGAGGGTACAATAGGGAACTTGAATCACTGAGAGAAAGGGAGGGGGAAAAAAAAGAAGAAAAAGGCACCAAGTGCAAAGCACCAGCACACTTCTGGCACTGGGGAAAAAAAAAGAATTGTAGATGATTCAGGAGTATGACAAAGAATCCCTTCAACAAGTTGTCTTTTATCACAACTTTGCTGCTATACAGCTACACTGCACAGGGAGAAATTGCATCATGTCAACAGCAAGTTTATAAAGATAAACTGACTCTGAAGACAGTGGAAACATGCTGGCAGTTACTTTGTGTTTTGCTTATCATGCTGCAATAAATTCACGGAGAACAGCATAAACAGGATATTAGAAACAAAAATACACTTGCACTGAAAAGGGTCAGCTCTGTAATGTTCTGGGGCGCAGCCCCGGTGCGCATCAACCGCCCGCGGAGGTGGAAAGGTCCGAACCAGCCTCCGCTGCTGAGCATCCCCGGGCACGGGGCGAGCGCGCAGCCCAACGCCCAGCCTGCTCCTCGGCTCACCCCGGGACCCCGGCTCCCACACCGCAATCCCCGAGCAAAGCTGGGGGGGACTCAAATTCAGGCTCTTGTTTAAAACAGAGCAGCTCCTTACGCCGGCTGTTACAAACCACGACGACATCTTTCTTTGCAGCAAAGATTGAAGTCTCCCAATACAAAGTGCAATAACGCTATTACCTTTCGGCTAAAATATTGACTGCGTGCAGGTGACTGAGCGCTGCGTCACGTTTTTTGGCGCAAGGACAGTGGCAGGAGACCAAGAACTGCCGACAGCAGAAGGGACCTTTCACCGCTCCGCGTGGGAACTGGAAGCGCAGGGTTTACGACCACGTCTGTGGGGACCAGAGAAGCCTTGACAAAGCACCTGCCCCAGCAGAACAGCAGCTTTGCCCTAGCAAAGCCGAAATGATGAATGAGTCAGGAGCTCAGGAACGAAATACTCTTCACCGCCTCTTTCTGATCATTCGCCGGCCAGGGTGGTTGTGCTATCGTATTGAAGGGCTTCTCCGGCTTCTTTTCGTAGGCTCCTTCGCCCTCCTCCCCGGCCTCACCCCTCCGCTCCATCCCGGAGAACTGCTGCTGGTTTAAATGCAAATAGTGCACATGCAGGCACAGGATCTTTTTTTAAATTCTGAAAGCTGAGACTTCTAAGTTTATCTCAGAAGGACACTGGAAAGATGAATAGAGAGAAATTATGCAGAGAAAGAGAAAATATTCAGAGAGTAGAATTATGTATGCATAATTGCTTGGCTCCCTGGGGTGCATGGGCGAGTACACCAAGTCACTTTGTGAAATCATTCCCCACAACTCCTGTATCCTAATTATAGTGCTGTAAGTGGGGAGAAGCTAATTTTTAAACAGTCCTGATGGGGTAACTGGAAGATCCATGAGGATTGCTGTTAACCCCTTGCCTACTGAGGGTCTTCAAGCAAAGAAGCAAACACAGAAGAAATAAATGAAATGCTGGCGAACCCAACGCATCTACTTCTGGTTGATTTAAAGGTGTCCAGGATGAGAACCAAGCAAGCACAAGCCTTCAGGCTAGAGGAAAAAAAGGGCAGACCTGAAGAAATAGGCCAGAATGAAAAAACCACCAGTAAACATGACCTCTGCCCAAATTTCAAAGAAGTTTGGAGTCAGCGTTATGGTGCTTCTGTGTCTCTTTGCTCTGCACAGCATGTTCTCAACCAAAAGCTTTATAAGCCCTAAATATGCCTGTACAGGAACCACTTTATCCATCCAGAAAAATGCAGCCACAGCTGTGTGGTACCTCAGCACATACCCCAGCGCAACATGACTACTTGCAGGATCTGCTAATACGACGCCTTATCACGCCCACGCAGGTCATGGGCATCGATGCAACAGCGAGCGAGAAAGGTCAAAACTATGTATTTTTGATCCATTACCTATGCGATGCTCGAATCCGACTTCTTTCACAGGAAAACTAAAAGGTACTAGCAGGACAGCCCCGCCTTCAACCCCGTGCTCTCACGCTGCCCTGCGATGTCAGCGAACGCAGAAATCAGCCTTTTATTCTTGCCATGCTCAACAAGTTTAAGCTAAGTAAAAACACTCCTGGAAGTCCCTAAACTCAGATATTTTGACTAAAACTGTCACTAGTATTTTGACCAAATTCCCTTTAAATTTCCCAGCCTGGTAATGTTTGTTCTCATTTACTACAAACTCCTTAAAATGTTCCAATTAGCATTGTTTTTCCTTACTGGAACAGATGCAGGCACACAATATTAAAAAGGAAAAAAGATAAAATACTCCATTTACCCACCTTAGGCAGGCAAAGAATTATTTTCTCCCTCAGCCATGCCTTGCACAATACCACTAAAAGCATGAAAACACCACTTAAGGCTTCCTCGCCGGGGCTGGCAGGGACGCAGCACACGTGCCAGGCTGCGGCCGTTTCAGCCCTTTCCATGCAATACCTGGACTCCAACATCTGTCGCCGAGAGAGAGAGAGAGA
Organism: Calonectris borealis; assembly: GCF_964195595.1. NCBI lineage: Eukaryota > Metazoa > Chordata > Aves > Procellariiformes > Procellariidae > Calonectris > Calonectris borealis. Next base: position 21,995,713 of record NC_134324.1, on the reverse strand, counting down.
AAAGCGAAGAGACCCCATTATTTTGAATCGCCTGGGTATTCGGGTCTTTGTATTTCTACCACACAACTGCAAAGGCAATGGAAGGCAAGACACTTGCAGTTCCCCTCTCTGAGAAAAGCCACCTCCAAAATTTTATAGATATCCATGGGATTTAAGACCAGAAGACCACGTAAGAGGACCTCCTACAATAAGAAGCAGTTAAATCTTACCCAGTTACCTCTTCGTTGAGGCCAATTATTTGTTCAGAGGAGAATTTCTAGAAAGACACGCTTGACTTCAAGCGTTGATCTCAGCACGTGAAGAACTCTCAGCGCAGTCTTACAAGTGATGAACCCTCTGCCAAGCCCATATTAATATCTAACCCTTACGTTCCGAAAATTAAATATGCAAGTTAAATTGAATGGTTATTTTTCGGCCAAAGTAACAGACACAATTTTACTACTTAATCCTCTCATATTGTCTTAAGCTCACTCAAATTACAGCCATTTGAACTGTGATCTAAGCTCCCCTGTGCTTAATGAACTCATTAGACCAAGAACAGCCAAACTTCCCAATTTCCTGAATACTAAAATCTTCCTCTGGCCAAGAGCCGCAGGACGAGCACCGCACGGCGTGCAAAGGGGAAGGAGCGGAGTGAAGAGCAGAAACAGGTCCCAGGCGGGCGACTTGGCCCTAAGGGCACCCCAATGCCCCCCCCGTCAGCTGGGGAACAACCACGATGAGTTGAAAAAAAGAAAATCAGTACAGACCGGAAGAGAGAGTTATTCTCCAACGTATTTTCTGTATTTCCTTGGAAGGAAATGTTCTGTTCAGTCTGAAGAAAACACGTCATTTACAGACCCTCATTAGATATGTGAAGGACCAGACCTGCAATGCCATTCTTGGAGGAGCAAGAGGTGATGGTGACAGTCAGGAGCTCCTTTATGTGAACCAAGTGACTTGGACCCACCTTTCCCCCTTTCAGAAGAGGACCACAAGCACCAAAAGAACAGGGTATTCCGAAGCTGTTGCACTTGGCAAAAGCAAACACAGACTGCAACGTCGTCTTATCTCTCTGGACCAAAGATCATTTCAGCATTCAGGGAAAAATAAGTAAGTTCTAACAGGAAAATCTGACAGAGCGCCTCAAAACCCTGTTCTTCAGGGCACTTCCCCTAAAAGAGGAGATTCTGGTTTATAACCTAATTTTGGGTGATGGTGGGATTCCAGCTCTCTCCTGTTGATGCTGTCTTCAAAAACCTCAACAAGGAATGCTCAATTTGCCCAAATTCAGATGGCCCCTCAGGTGAGCGGGTTTCAGCTTGTACCTCGTATCATTCCCTGTCATGTCCTCTCCAGCAAGGGGAGGATGACACAACCACGTCAACGTAAGTAGATTTAGGATGGCATCTAGCTGTGGCACGCAAGGTCAGCACTGTAAAACACAGATACGCAATACTGTCTGTGCAGATTTACTTCTCTCGTCCTTGGGAGAAGAAAGGAACTAAAACTCCTGGGATAATAACATTTGAAAACGGATGCAAAGAAAGAGTTTAAGGATGAGAAGTAGGGCTGGGACCACAACATGATGACAGGAGCACTTCGTCTGTAGCTCAGATCTGGACCCTGATCAGTAGTGAACCAAGGATTTCCTGATAGTTTATTGCTGAGCCTGTTTTTGAGCCTGCCGAGGACATCATCAGCATGACAGCCTCCTGTTCGACAGTACCACAGAAATGACAACACCTAAGCAGGCACTGAAACTGCTGTCTGCACTTAAAGGTGATCCTATCTGAACAAAAATTCGTAGATAAATTTGCACGACCTGGGTTAAGTTCTCTGGGTGAGCTTCAGGGTTGTCAATATAAGACCCATCAACCACACTAACTTCATATTATTGTTATTGTATGTCAAATGCCCAAAGGTATTCCCAAAGAAGAAACACATACAGGCGTCACGATGATATAATCCTAAATTCAGTTTGATGCAGCATCACTGAGTTTGCCATCAGCAGACAACGGGGGAGGAGGTCAGAGTGGGCAGAAAGGTTACAAGGGTGAGGTCACAGGCTTACTCAATAGAACTCCATAATGTCAGATACATCTACTGCCCTTTTATACCGTCACTTCTTGCAGACAAGACGTTAAAGGAGAGATTAAGGAGGGTCTGTAGGCACAGAAGATGTTCCCGCAGGACCCTGTTGAAACCACTTTCAGCCTAACACAAAAGCAGGCTTGCACGTATCGGAAAGACACAGCCAGGGTGTTCCCCAGGAGACGCAACGGGTGGTACAGAGGCAGAGACTGCAGGACCAAGGACCGTTGGGCAAGGGCAGGAAGGGGGAACCCTAGAAGACTGAATTCAGGCAGATTTCCACAAGGATTTGCAAACTGGCTATGAGGGTGTCAGGGGACCGAGGACAAACTCGCTCTAGTTGCTTAGCTGGGTCCTTGGCACCTCCTGGAGACAGATCATCACGCTGAACTGGGCCACTCCACGGTGCGGAGGTTCTGAGATGGGTCATCTTGCAAAGTAAGATCCAACCAAGTCCCACCTCAGAGTCAGTCTCTCGACAACACCAAAGAACAGGCCTAGAGGAACAGAGTGCATGTGTCACTCTTCCACCCTTAGAGCTTCAATTCATAGAATCGTAAAATAGAATCATAGGATTGTTTAGGTTGGAAAAGATCTTTAAGATCATCAAGTCCAACCGTTAACCTAGCACTGACAAGTCCACCACTAAACCATGTCCCTAAGCACCACATCTACACGTGTTTTAAGTTCGGTGTGGATGATCTTATGACAAGATTGATGAATCCTGATATAGCAGCACTCGAGATAAATGTTGCTTCAGAAGGGCTCTTGTCAGAGTATTTGGAGTGAAGAGGAGTTTGGGGGGGACGGATGACGAATGAGGAACAAAGGAACATCGCCAGCTGTTGGAAGCACTGTACCACCTTTTGTACAAACACAGCTTTCTCAGGGTGATACTTAAAACTACCTGCAAAATTATTTCCTTTTTTCCAAACCTTCTTCCCGTAGCACTTGCATCCGCACAGAAAACAGCTATGGATGCCTATGATACAAAGAGAGTCCCTATGTAATTTGCTCAAGCGGGCTCCTGTGGCCGGGCAGCCCCGGGTAAGAGGTGTCCACAGCAGCTTTCGCATCCACGCCCGTGTAGGTGAGCGCATCTCCCTCAGCTCCGGGTAGGTGAGCGCTGTGCTCGCCGCCTTCCTGCAATCCCCAGGTTCTTCGGAGGGATGCGCTCCGAATCCCGGGCATCACGAACCTCACGCTGCTGCGGACCTGCCAGTACCCCGGGACGTTACAGCAGTTAAACACCTCCGAGAAGACCGCAACAGGCTATGTCTCCGAAACACCTCCAGTTACACCACAACCACGTCAGCAGAAAAACCATCATCCTGATGCCTCTCGAGACAACGCCGCCCGCGAGCGCTGCACAGCGCGTCAGCACGAGCACCGGAGGCTGGCATCTGCGAAGGGCCAGCGCGCAGCACGGCGCGAACCCCAATCCCCGCACAGCCAAGAGCTAGCTAGGAGCTGAGGCACACCAGTGCATCGTTTGCACAATCTAGGACACAGATCCATAGACAACAGCTTCTTCAGGGACCTGATTCCCATAATCACGTAGTTTTTAATTTCCGCATTGACTTTAATTAAAAAAAAAAAAAAAAACCCCACCACAAAAAATAAAGACTCTTCCCCTATCCTTCAGCCAGGTAAAATCACGTAAAAGCTCCCAGCTCTGGCTGGCGCAATGGACAGTATCACGAAGGGAAGGGAATGTTTATAAAACGTTTTTAAACAATTCAATTTTAAAGCAATTTGTGCGCAGCGGCAGTAGGCAGTCTTGACTGCAGCAAACAGACAGCAGGCTGGATCAATTGCGGGGTGGAGGTGGGTGCAGGAAAGCAGGAGCAGCAGACTGTGGCATTGAGGCTAATAGCTTTGTAGCAATTTATTCAGTGAGAAATACTGCATAGAGCGACATGGGGGTCCGCACAGAAAGTAGGCAGAGAGTACGGCAATGCCTGGGAGGGAGACGGTCCCCGACTGCAGAGCGGCAGAGAGCAGAGAGGATCAATACCAAACACTCCAGGAAAAGCAGGAAACTCTTCTTCCCTTACAAAAAATAAATAAATGACAATTAATGGATCCAATCAGGCCATCTGCAAAAAAAAAAATGTGGAAGAAACATCAGACAAAAAAACTCCAGCAAGATAAAAGCTTCAGCGCTGTCACAGCATCGCTCCTGGTACAGTCCTTCCTTGCAGCCTGCACCCTTAGGGGTTCATGGCCCTGCCACCTCACCCCGAAAATCCTGCTGCCAGCGACAGGGATGAGCTCTTCATTTTCTCTACCAATGACAGGGGAAGCCCCATGGAATAATTTCCAATCCCTTCCCCAGCTTGGTCCCACATCATTTCTTCAGCAGCAAAGCTTTACCTGGAGACATGTCACAATGACCCCTCTCCCTGGTGGCCTTCATCCATGCTTTGGATGAATATTTAAGGAATGGATAGGCAGAGCTAATTTTGAGATAGAACAAAGGCAAATGGCTTTCTGGAACCTGGTTTTGACAAACAAGCAAAAAAATCGCATTTGATGGTTATGCATGTCCTGTGATGCGAGCTCAAGAGCTCTGGATCTCCTCGCAGACAAAATTTGCTCTGAATTGCTCCTGCTGGTGTTTGCAGCCCAAGGATAATGCGATGCTCTTTCCACATCACACCATCTCCATGCCCAAGCACATATGGTCTGGCTAAATAAGAAGCCTTGGAAAGGCTGTCAACAAGACTAGAGGAAGGTGAGCATCTGTGCAGAAACATATGCATGCCCCAGCACTGCACAGTGAGCCACGGAAAGGACGCTCATGCCCAGAATCCCACCAAAACCTGCCCGGGTCCCGCAGAACTGCGGTGCAGGACCAGCGACACTGCTGCTGCCACTTTCACAGACCCTTCCCCTCGCTTCCTTTGTGCTGCAGGACTGAAAACTCATCAGTCCGCTTCCGAGGACTCTCTTGCCAGGTATCTAAAGATGATGCTCTCTCTAAATTCGACCAGCACAGGCTTTCACAGCATTGCCGCTCCGGCCCTCATTTGTATACCCACTTACGTGTTTGCTTGAAAGTATGTGCTTTATGTTCATCTATGAAAATCTCCCCCATGGTACTAAAAGCAATGGAATAATCTACTATTTCAACTCGCATACCTTAGAGAATTCTGCAGTTTAAAAAAAAAAAAAGAAAAAGAAAAAGAAAAAGAAAAAGAAAAAGAAAAAAACCTGGTTGAATTTGATTAAACCTTTGGAATCTCTCCAATATTTCCAGTTATTCCATCTGTAGAAACACTCTACTGGCACTTGGCACATTTATAGCATTAACTGCCTTCTAAATCAGCAGCAGTTCTGCCTAACAATTTGGCATTTGCACATTGCCTTGTAAATTACCCACCTTACATCTCTGGGTACGAGGACTGTCCCCTCCAAAAAGCCTATTACCGCCTTGTAGAAATTCTTCAGGAAGAAAATACCTTCTTATGGGCTTGTCTCTTGACAAAAAGAGGGGGGGAAATGGCATTCAGTGGGCACGGTATTAACACTGTGGCTCATGGTGTTACTATGGCAGTAAAATGAAACCCAATGCAACCAGCTGGTTGCTATACTGCTATTAGAGCCTCTTTTCTGTTTTTGACCTTTCTAGAACTCTCCAAAAGGCATTAATCTGTTCAAAATCCATCCAGGATCTAAAGCGCGACGCAAGGTGAAGGTGTTGGCGAAGCAGTCCTCCCGGCGGGCACCGCGTAGGGAACAATTACGATTCCGCCGGCGAGGATTTGCTTGCTTTTTTTGTGCTACCGCACCGCGAAGTCAGGAACCAGGCTCGGAACGGCTGCAGCTCCAAATCAAGCCACAAAGCAGCAGGAAACCACTCAGCAATATCAGCAGCGATTTGTGCATTTCTTGGTCGAAAACAAAGAGCGGAGAAGGTCGGCATTATTACCTCCCCGCTTCCAAGTCACCTCTCCTCTTTTGTCTACCCAAATTGTTGGAGGCAAAAAACCTCCCCTTCCCGAACAGCTCCCGGCTCCAAGCTCATTTGAAAACCCTTTCTCCTTATCTTTATCCCTACCTGACCCATTCTTCTTACGCCTCCCCATCAACAAAATGTAGGAAAATCACCAAATTAAGCGCCCAGCTCGTGCCCTCCTGCAGAACAGCCTTCTCCCTTGCCTGCACCTCAGACCTTGTTTTCTGCTGCTGAGCTGTGCTCTGGTTAGCTGGTCCTTCCTAGCACGGATTTGGTCTACAGACTGTAGGAGGGGAGGGGGAAAAAAAAAAGGAAGAAAAGGACAAGGCAAAAAAGAAAAGAAACACACTGAGTTAACTGTCTTCCTCCTGCCTTTTGCTTCTAAAATATGCCTTATTGATTTTTATACGTATTATGACCCTGTAGCGTTAGAAATCCAGGGTCACCTGAGGACTTTGAGACAGTCACTGTGCCGTGCGTCGTGACCGCTTGGAATTTGACAGCAAGACAGAGTTCAGAGCTTTGTGCTTAAAAAGGGCTGGCTGCGATTGTCGGGGCTGAAAAGGAATTTCTTACTTCTTGTTTTGCTGGCGGAGATCCAACACGCGGAGCTGAACCGCTCCGACCCTGTCCCCCAACAAGAAGTAGTGACTCAAACTGGCTTACTCATTATCATTCTTTTGGAATTAGTGACTTAGTTAACGCTCCCCATGCTAACATTTAAAAAATTGCATTTTTTCTCTTCTTTTGTATTTTATACTCTTCCCTCACTTGGTGCATTTCTTCTTTTAACTCCAAGGAGAAATGACTTCCCTTGGCTGCACTCAACTGCAAAGAGCGACCCGCAGCAGCAAGGACCCACAATCTCCTTGACCTGTTTTTAATCAGTTCATCAAGTGGAGCAGGGTCCCATCCTACGTCCCACCACGAATCAGCAAGATCCCACGCCATGTCCACAAGCCTGGGGTTGTGGATGCCGAGGCACCTACAGTTCCCCGGTAAATAGCTTAACCCACGCCTCTGCAAGGGGCTGGCGGGGACTCGGTGTCACTGGGACACCAAAGGATGCTGTTGCCCCCAGAGCTCGGCAACGTGCCCAGCGCGTCCCTTGTGCCTCCAGCCCGGGCGCTGGGCGAGGTGCGGGGGCTCTCGTAAGGCACCTGCAATGCTCCAGGGCTGCCCCGGCACAGGGGGTGGAGCAGGAAAAAGCACCGTCGCGGGGAGGCTTAGAGAGGAGGGGTGAGCCGAGCTAATGCTCCCACGAACGGGGCTGCGAGAGCACGGCAGGCGCTGGCCGCTGAGACCACCGAGAAAACAGACGAGTCTCAACTCCGTGGCCGTTTGCACTTGATGAAAATGTCTGCTCCCTCATACACACAAAAAAAATTTAAAAAAAAAAAAAAAATACAGCTCTCCCTGCAGCCAGCGATGCATACTAGATGACTGCCTTCTCAACATGAGAGCAAAAGGGCAAATGAATCACATTACACTCCATGAATAAAAACAGAGTCTTAATGCAACAGCGACTTAATGATTTCATTTTCAATGCACTAGACACTTTGGCCTCATTTGCAGAGGTGCTGAGCACCCCCGAGCCCCACTTCAGCTGATGGGGACGGCAGGCACCTCGCACCTCGGGACTCTCCCCCGAGCCCCGTACGCACCTCGGAAATTCTCCCACCTGGCGGGGAGGCTTTCCTCGAGGTTTGTGAAATTAAAAGCTGATAGCAGGGATGAGCCTGGGCCAAAGACCTCGGATCTCGACCTGCTGCACCCGGATCCATCCTCGGAAAGGTGGGATTCGGGTTTGCAGCTTTGTTTGAACCGTGCTTCTATTTCCCGCATAGGGAAGAGGAACCAAGTCCTGCCCAGGCAGCAGAGAGCAAGTCCTGCGCTGGCGGGGACGTTTGCCGTCGGCACCAGGAGGCAACCACGGCGTTCCCCCGGCCTGACTCTGCACATCCCCTATGTCGAAGGAGATGGTGGTAAGAGCCACCTGAAATGGAAAAAACGACATTTCCAAACTGCCCCCTTAGCAAGGTGCTCACAGAGCAGTAATGGAAAAGCACGTGGGGGGGGACGGCAGAACAGAAATAAATCCCACTGTCATTGCGCTAGTGGAAAGGGGCTTCTGCAGCAGACCAAAGCCAGCCAAGCAGCAACACCAGCACACATGCAGATCGTGAATAAACTCTGCTCGGACCCTGTCGCGGTGCCAAACATGCCACCTCACCTTCCTGAGCTCCCTACAGTATTTGAAACAACTCCTGTTCCCACTTTGTTTGGTAAACCTTGCTGTTTTCTTTTAAACATCCTCCTGCACTGGCAGCATTTCTCAAAGCAAGCCCCGGCGCGCAGGCGGCGTGAGCTGCACCCTGGCCTTGGCACCATCCTTCTCTGGAGGAATTAAAAAAAACACCTTCGCAATATTCCTATGTCTGTTTAGAAAATACATCCCAGGACAACCTCTCCAAAACACCACCAGTCCTCTGGCAAACAAAAAGAAGTCAAACGCAAACTATTTATTGCCAAAACCTCTTCCTTCGTTGTAAAGTACTGTTTAATTTTATCCCTTAGGCATCTATTATCTCATAGCCCATATTATTTTTCCAGCTATTACTGCTTAATTTTCGCTATCCAAAAAGTACGTACAGACACAAGCCAATTTCCGTCTTGGCATAATTGTTTATGAGAAACAAACAGCTGTTTCACTGGGGTCCTAACAAATAGACGGCGAATCGATGCTTCTCATCTCTTCATTAGCTTCCCACAAGAAACTGGCTGCCATCACGTGTCCTCTGCCGCCGAGCATCGTCACTCTCCCAGCCGCAGCCGCTAACGAGCAGGGACCCTCGCTGATCCGGGGCACCTTGCAGAGGGAGGGAGGAGAAGCCGGGGGGGGATCCACCGGAGCCCCTCGTTTACAAACTCATGCTGCGGTGGAAATAAGGGTCTACGCTGAGCATAAACATTTCTTTTTTCTCTTTAAATAAAAGCTGCTGAATTTTAATCAGAGCTTAAAATAAAAAGTAAAAACCATGGCTAATGGAATATGCCTATCAAAGTGCTTGGACTGCTTCTCTTTTCCCATTTCTGGTAGAATTTGTTCATTTTACCGCTTGTTGGTTTTGTTGGGTTTTTTTACCAGCAGAGCTTCTGTGGGGTCTGAAAGTTTTTTGCAAAATGCTACCGCTGGCCGCGTAAGTAAGCATAGGACCTTCTCAAGGTACAAAGTCCGTAACCCTCCTTTTACAGAGACCGTGGCAACGTGATTGTCTGTGCAGCGGCCAGCGTCAGCTTGTGCAGGAGGGAGCGAGCGCACACCCGACAGAGGTGGAGGTTTGCACAACGGACCCCAGGAAACAATCTCTGCTTCCCAGACTAGAGCACGGAGCGGACAAAGAATGGCAAACAAGCTTAGAAACTCAGATTAAAAAAATGATTGAAGCAACTAAGGAATACGCAAAATTGCAGAATATGGTAAAGGCCATACAAGAAGCTAGCCAGAGTTACGAGCAAAAGCTGCGAAAGACAAGGTGTGTCTGTGTGTCCGCATGTGTGAGAAGGACAGAAAGCTGGGTGCTGCTTCTGGTCTGCATTCCTGCGAGTATTTTCCATGCAGAAGTATGTAATTCAGCCTAATTCCAGTTTGGGTTAAATATTTGCTGAACCACTGCTGACATTATTTCCTTTAACACGCATCTATTTACAGTAGCTTTGGGGTACTCGGTGCTTGTGGAGTTTACTTTTCACGTCGTAAAGAACCCGCACGTCCAACAGTTCCCCAAGGAGCAAGCAGAAGGGGATTTGTGATAGCGGAGGGAAAAGAGAAAACATTTCTTAGGGACCACGCAAGAGCCTAAATGGGCTCGGCACCTGGGTACGGGGCAAACATCTCCCACCGTCAACCCCGTCTCGGCAGCCAGGCTCAGCTGGGCGGCATTTGGGGACAGAACCTATGCTGTCCACGGGGACGGCAGCAGGCACTTTCAGCCTAACTCCTCACGCCAGCCTGCCACACACAACGCAAGAAGCATTTCTTCTGCTCCTCCTTCATTTTAATACTTTATTCATGCTTCCCACAAAAGGCACCGCTAACGTTCTCCTTTCTGTCACCCATCCCGGCTTTAGATGCTCAATTGAAAAACAAAAAAGCTCCAAAAGCAGTTGCAAGCATCAGTGCTTTGCAACGCTCTCGTCTTGTCCAGTGGGTGTTACCGCAGCAAATAGAAATTGCAAGCAGAGGCCGAACGGCAATGAGTCAGGAAGGCAGAAAGGCGTGAAAACAAAATGAATGGAAAGGCAATAAACCCGCAATATTTCACCATCGGTACTGAGTTCCTGGATAACCTCCATCTATCAGCGTTATCAGTGCCTGGGAGCTCACCGGAGCTGTACTTACAGTACATTAGTGACACTGGCAGAGAAGAGGCTGTGGCCATGCAGGTGCATCACCGTGCCACGGGCCGAGGCCACCACGAGCCGTGGTAAGGGCAACAGCCATCCACCATCTCCAGCACACCGGGATCCTCCTCCAGAACAAAGAGAAAAACACTCAAGCTTTTACCAGCATCCCACGTGAAGCTGAGGAGAAAACTGACGGGGCGATCCCAGGCAGCAAGGCGCCCTGGTCCAGAAAAGGGATCAATCCAGGACAGGGATCGACGACGGATGCACATGCTGCAACGCTGTCCTGCTCGGGAACCCTGTCTATGAAGGAGGAAAAAGGCTCACGCGTCTTGGGTCTGACTCCAGCAGCAACCCAAGTGTACTGCTTAAGGAATAGAAACCTTAGAAATATGTTTAAAAAGGAAAGTTGTTCCCCGTAAAAAGCTGGAGAACAATTCAAGGAATCGCATTGGAAAAAGGAGACCCTTTTCCACTCACCCCCAAAAAACCACTGGTGCCCCTTCATTTCCCGTTTCTCACGAAGGCACAAAACGCAGCAGCTCCTCTTGGGGTAATGATGGGCAACCCCCCTTTCTCTGTATCTCTACCTACAAAAAGATCATAAAAACACTACTAGGAACTGGAGGATGGGGACTGCTTCCATCCTTTATTTTCTGGAGCACCAAGTACAAAATATTCTGCTGGTCCACTTTTAGGAACAACAACTTATTTTTCACTCCTGTGCAAAACGATCTAGACACCTGCCTGCAACTCCTGCCCATCGCTGCCCGTCCCTCGCACCACCCCTGCCACGGCGGCCGGAGACGCAGCCACGCTTCCAGTCCAAAAAGCAGTTGCGTACAGGCTTTGCCTGCAAGTCAGGCTCACGGCATTACCCAGAGAGCTGGCACCCCCCCGAAAAACCGGGGCTCTGCATCCCCCTTGACAACCTGCGGCTTGGACAGAGGTTGGGGCCCCCTGCCCAGGCTGCGAATAAAAATCACCACTCTCTCCCCGAAAAGAAGCTAATTCCCCATTAGCGTTGCAGAAAACTCAGGCAGCCAGCAAGAAGAACGCTTTTTAAAGAGATATAAAAACAGGATTTTTGTATTGAAACACATGCCACAGATGGTGTAGCAGACGAGGATTAATTCATGAATCATATTTCTTAAATGATACAATCTCTCTTTTCACTTCCATACTTTCCCTTTTTGACTCAGAAGCAGGGATTTAAGATGCCCTTCCCAGATATGAATTTTGCATGAACAAACATTGCAGGGGTAAAAAAAAAAAAAAAAAGCAGCAATAAACCAGAAAACCCAGATGTTTAAAGCTAAGTTCTCAAATGTAAGTGAATGCATATCCTGTCCATCTATGAAAGAACACGTGTGGAAATGCAATATATGCAGGCACAGATCTGGGACTAGGGTGGGAAAACGCATTCCCTAACATTTGGAGATTACTAATGCTTCAGCCAGGGTTCTGAATTTCACAAAAGCTGATTTTATATCTCCTCCTATCTTATTTGCCACCCTCGCAGCAAAAGAAAAGCCTTAAGGCAAACATTTCCACCGAGAGGCCCTCCTCGCTTGGGTTTGTCCCCCCTCCGGCCCCCACCAATGCTTTCCTTCGGAAAATCCTGGCGCAGGCACCGCCAGGTTGCTCTCCAGGAAAAGTCCTGGAGCCCACAAAACCAAGGGGATTGCAGAAAGCAACAGCAAGCCAAAACATCCCACACCACGCAAACGGATCAACCGTAGCTCGCTACCGTAACTGAGTAATGTTTTAAGTGGAAAAAAGAGAAGGAAATGGCAAAAGAGCTCTTCAACAGCAGGAGACACCGAACTCCCAGCTCCTTCTCAACTGGAAAGCTCTTTCAGACCAGCCAAACCCATGCAAAGCCCACGACCACACGCCTGTGCAGAACCACCGCTTTCACCCAGGCATGAGCGCAGATCGAACCAGGGCGAGAAGAAATACTACCAACATTCAAAACTCCCAGCACGCTGCCTGTCTGGGCACCTTCTCACCTGCAAAAGGTGCTCCTATACCTTTCTTTCATCACCAAATCAGCATTTCAGTCATTTTTCCACTTTGCACATAAAGCAGCTGTGTATATGCTTAACAGCTTCTTTAAACAGCTTTGTACTTACTATTGTAACTTAACAGACGAAGCTTCAAGTTAGAATAAGGGTGAAAAAATTTACTTACCCTTAAATTATTTCAACCTTTCCCTGCTTTGTGTGTGACGTGGGCTTCTCTTTTGGTTACTATTTCCAGATTTGGTCTTTGGGTAGGTGAATGGAAGAGGAGAATGAAAGGAGTTGTATTTGATGACGATGGAGACTGTAAAATAAAGAGAAGCACTTTAGTGCAGAACAGTCCTCTCTATACATACATATCAGACTAAATTAAATTAAATTAGCAATACTTACATAAATGCTTCCTACTGTTTTTATGCACACATACAAATATCACAACTGTCAAAGAGAATGCAGGTGTCAGTGATGGGGGGGGGGGGAAGAGCAATTTCTAAAATGGAAGGGGAAAAAAAAAAAAATCTAGCGTAAGAACCAGCATTTGAAGAGCAGCGAAGGGGCTTCCACCGGTTTGCAGGAGGGCGGGCAGGCCACGAGGCAGCTGCCCAAACCGGGCTGCCTGCGAGACTGAAATGGGTCAAGGCTACACGGGGGCACCTGGAAAGGGCTTGAGCCGAGGACAGTGTGGAAGGAGCACGGGTAGCAAAACTGCAGCAACAAAACCTGACAAACGCTCTTTTCCTTCCCAAAATACTACAGCTCAACTGCTTTTGAGAAAGCAAGGAGGGAGCCGGGAGTTTTGGGAAACACAATTCACCCACACCCTGCAACGATGAAAGGACTCCTAGCACAGGAAGGAATCAATAACTTGGTCGCCGTACCAGCAAGTACCCCCCTAAAAACCAGATTAATCTCCCACCATCTGCTTTAATAGCAGAATTTCTGCTAAGTGGTTTTCCCCTACACAGACCCACATATCCATGTAAACACACAAACAAACCATTTGGCTTCCCGCAGTCACGGGGTACGCAGCTGCTCGGAGAAGGGCTCGGCGCCTTTGACGCAATGCCAAGGTTGAATTCCTGCCATCCCATTTCCTCCCGCACCCCTCCCCGCGCCGACTCCGCGCCCCGCTCCCGTGCAGACTCTTTAAGGCTGCCGACTCATCAGGTGAGGCGCCTCGGGCTACCTCCCCTCCGCCCGCCTCCCCGAATCACTGACCATTTAACACGGCAGGTTGAGAGCCTTCAAATACAATTTCACTGTAAGTAACGGAAAAGAAGAACGAACACAAGAGGAACGGACTTCCCCATTGTTATTTTTCTCATCTTCTGTATGCAACTGGCATCTCCAGCACCATCAGCCCCAGCCCGAACACCGAAAGCGCCCCAAAAAAAGGATGCTTACAAAATCAGTTAGAAGATGCCACGCCTGCTAGTGGGAAAAAAAAAACCCAGCCTGAGTCAAGGACTGTCCTTACTTGGTTGGAAAAGCACAAAGGTCACCGCAAGTAGTATATAAAAATACACGCTAGCATTGAATAGGTATAAACACAATACTAAATAACACTTTTTATAACCAGCTCAGTATTTAACACTTGCCCAGTGGCCTTTGATAAATCCTAGGCGCTTTAACAAAGGAAGGAAGCTATTCACTGCTATTTAGCAGAATGGGGAAAATAAAGCACAAGAGAATAAAACTGCTCAAGACATCAAGGACCAAGTCAGAAACAAAAAGCCAGGTCTCCTCATCCAGCTCCTCCACCGCTGAACGCCCTGCTAGGCTGCTGTATTTAAATAGAAATACTATTGTTAGCCGTAAGCAATGCAGACTCATTAACATTTATTTTAGTGTTATAAAATATATTTTTAAATACTTGAAGAAATAATCTGGAGGAAGTGCTAAAGCTCTGAGCATATTTTCAATATGTCCCTGCTTTTCCAGAGAGATTTCAGGCCTCCTGGAACGACACAGAGCGTCTCAGAGGCTGCAGCGCGGGAGCGGGCGGGTACCTCCAACCCACCCAGGAAAGCAGCACATGCAAATCCCCTGCCCTTGCTTCTCCTCCCAGATTGTTCAGTAAGAGGTAAATCTAAAAATGCCGTTGATTCAAATTACTCATGGACAGCAGAAACCCGAAACTATCATTTCCCACATGTTTTTAATGTGTGGGGGTGTTTATAGGTGAATAACACTTGGAAACAGAGGAACCCGATGCCTGTGGAGACACCTCCTCGAGGAGCACGCCCGCAGAGACCCCTGCCCGCACACACAACTCCTGCTGCAGCAACTTCACGGAGCCCAAAGTCAGCGTGCAGGTCCCGGCCAGACTGCACCTGATCCCAAAAGCTAACGGAGACAAACCACGTTTGCAACTTCTAATTAACCCAGCGGAGCGAGAGCGTGACTGGGGAGGGGAAAGGCGGCCTCTCCCCGTCCTCGTGAAGAGCAGGCAGCACGGGCAGCAGCCCTCACCGATCCCGTAAGCTCTTAGGAGAGGGTTTGGGGGGCTGGTTGAGGGGAGCAGCAGCTGGTGGGGGTTTTTCCAGTGGCACCCACAAGTACATCCAGAGAAAACCACTGTGCGGAGGATGCCAAGCCACAGGGGCAGAAAACATTCAATACAGAGAACAGAAACCAGAGGTACGCGCTGATGTACGGAGCACAGTGCCTAGTTTTACCAAACCCGAATGTATCAAAAATATGGAGGATGCATTTTATCTTATACATACACTTCACAAGACAACTCCAGTTTTCCATATGAACCAGCCAGCCTTGGGCCGCCTGGGCCAAAATAAAATGGGAGGAAGCAAGAAGGGAGAAGAAATAGTTTTCTTCTTTTGCATTGTCAGAAAAGTTATTGCACAGTTAGCATTTTACAGGCCCGTAATTTCAGAGTGGCCTTTAACCAATGTTTCGGTGGGGGAAAGGAAGAACCAAGACAATTTCTGCAGTTTCAGAGTGGGTTCAACGCACGCCCGCCGCAGTTTGCCATCCCGAGCTCGGAGACGGTGCCTTGCCCAGGACCGAGCCGCCGCGACACCCCAGGCACGGGGCGGCCGGCTGCAGCACGTCACGACGGCGCTGGAGGAGCTGATGCTCCCGTATTTAAAGGCACTCATCTTTTCGCCAGTGCGGAGACGGAGGGACGTGCTCTGGAGCTGAGCCACGGTGGTCCCTGGCACTGTGCAGATGGCAGTGGTTTGGTTACCCGGTGCTAAACGCAATCTGCACAAGCTACAGCATACACCAAGTTCAAAGTCAAAATGAACATTTGTTCTACAACAAAACACATTGCAAATGATCCTTAACAAATTTTAACTGTTGGTACAGTCAGATAAGAGCACAGTAGCATATATCATACCCTGTTGTTATTGCAAGCTCTGTGCTGCTAAACATATGAGTGGCAATGCAGAGAGATCTATATGTTGTATTTTGGTATAAATTATAGAGCAGCATAATAGACCTGAAGAGGCAACTCCGCTCTTTCCTGCATCGCTTCCTTCACGTTTTTAAGCCCATTAAATTTCTTCCCATTCAGTTGCTTTATTTTGATTCCTTGCTGCATAAAATTGTTCCACGTTCACCAAGCGGCGAAGCCGAATAAATAATCACAAAACTTCCCTGCAAAAACTCGGAGCGCTGTTATGTAAAGCAGAGAGGGGATCAGCAGATAGAGACAACTCAGAGGCAACCTGAGGTTTGGTATTCTGTGTCAGCTTGACACACAGGGGAAATAACCCTTTAATCCAGTGCAGTGTATTTCATTTACTGTAGTGTTATCCAGTTCGAAGATGTTATGAAAGGAATCCCCGGAGAGACTTAAGACTTCAAAACCAGCCCGAGTTTGAACTTAATTCCACCGTTGCAAAAGGCTGTAGCTGTGGAAGATGACCTTTTCCGTACCTTGCATGCCAGGAGCCATTCTGCCTCATAATGTCACGCCAAATTAGAATATTCTCTTTTCGTTTTACTCGGGATTTTGTTTTGTCTTTTCTTTTTAATTAAAAGCATCTGTCACTATTAATGAGAAAAAAAAAATCAATAACACAAACAGATTAAAAATGGTGACGTCAAGAGAGATGGGGAGAGCCAAAAAGCTGGATAATTAACTGAGGGACTTTCACCTCCGCATGAGCTCGTCACCAGAGCCCAGGTCAGAACCGAACGAGCATCGGTGCCGTCTCCTTGCTGCTCATCACCCAGCCGAAATAAAGGGATGCTCTTTCCCCGCCGCCATGCCGGTCTCCCCCCACATACATCCCCCAAATCCCAGGGAGCTTGGGTGGTCTCCTCTTCTCAGATAGGAAAGGAGAGGGGAAAAATACCTTTAAAGTGCAGATCTCAAAGCTGCTCAGGTCTTGCCAAGGCTATCCTGAATAGAAGTTCAGATATATTTAAAAAAAAGACCATTAAGTCCATGTCAGTGAAGCAGAAGCTGGTGGGACTCCCTGTGACGGCAGGGAGGAAGGCGTGCGGTCTGCAGGAGCTTCATTGACCAACGGGTATTTTTAAGCAATCCTGCGGGAAGTTTATTAAACAAGTTATGGAAATCCCAGTTAAGGCTTTTCTCTAGTATTAATCCCGTCCATGGACTTTAGTATTTTGAGGTGAACCGTAAAAGGCCAGTTTTCACTTGCTGCACCTTACAATTTGGATTGTGAATGTAATTAAATGTAAATTTATGTTTTCCAAAAATACAGTTCCTCCACAAAATACTAAATTAATTACAAAATGTCTTCATAATGTGGAATTATTTAGCCTGTTAAAGCGGTACAAACAGCTTTATTGTATCATTAATAGTTAGAAATGTTCAGTCAGCACAGCTGAAAAAAATGTAAACGAAATATGTCAAGGATACATTGCTTTCTACTCTCACTATTTTTTTAATGTCTTATTTCATGGTAGATAAGTGAAAAATCTTTTTACCTGACTTAGTGAGAGGCTCATTTACTCATGCAAATTTAAAACCAAGTGTCATAATACAATGAAATTATAAAAACATATCAAAAAGAAGTTAGCGAGTCACTAAATTTAGCTCCTAATGGAGTTCAACCTGTCTTATACAGTTGTATGTTAATGGGAAGAGCTACAGTGCTCTGTAAACATCAGAGCGCAGTTAGAAACCGTCACACGTGCACAGCATTTCTGGAGGAAGCCCTTCAGGTTTACAGCCTTCCACGCCCTGATCTAAGGGAAACTCGAATTTTGATCCCAGCCAAGGTTACGAGTACGCCTAGCATAAAATAAATTAAAATGCATGGCGATGATCTCCGTGCAAGCGCCGGGTTCTGCGGAGCCGCTTTGCAAACTCCGGTACCAGTGCAGACCTGGGATGATTTGCAGGCTAGATACTTAACACGCGTAGGGATTTTCTAAATCCGTACAACGTGTACGGCTGACATGGTGAAGCGCTGACTTTGTGGGCTGGAAGATACTTAGCCACTTAAGGGCTTGGCTCCGAATCTGGGTAGATCCAAGTAACAAAGAAAAACTGGTGCCTCTGAAATAACGGCAGCAAACCACGCGCTGAGGCAGGAGCATTACAACTTGCTTTTTTTAACTTGCTGATAGTCCGAGGACAGCACTGACACGGGGTCTTTATTCTCAGAAACAGTCTCTTATTCCAGGAGTAAGCCAAGAAGATGAAAGGGTTTGAAGCGAAGGAAACGGGAGGGCCAAGGTTAAGATATGACCAGTCCACCTGGTAGACCTCCAATATTCATCAAAACCAAAGCACCAACTAGGCACAGCGGGGAAAAAGATGCCTCTGCAGAGAAACTGGCTTAAGATATAGGGAGGCATTTTCCTAAAGATGATAATGTCCATACCCCTGCCCCTCAGAGCGGGCTCGGGTTTGGGTCCCAGCCACGGGGCCCCCCAGTTCACCGACGGGGCGGCTGCAGCAGAAGCCGCGGGCGGGTGGGGAGCAGTACGGCCCCGTGCAACCCCCCGCCGGCTGCCACCCGCTCGACCGCAGCTGAAGCGTGAAGGTGGGACCCAACGCCCCACCAAAGGAAGAAACAAAGGTTCCCCCGCGCTTCCTGACCCGGCAGAACATCGTGAAAACAAGACCCTGTAACAAGAAGGGGTAAGGGAGCTAATGGAAAAACATCGCATTGTATTAAGGGCTGTGTTAAAGGTTTACAACATAGTCTCCAGAACAAGTCCAGTGATATTCCCGAACCAGAAACAAAAAATATCAATTTTAGACAATATCACTCCTTGCGATACAAAATAACCCACCCTGCCCCTATGCACAGGTAAATATAGAGACCTTCCCACATGAGAAAAATATCTGCCACAGGGCTATACTGTAACTTCAAAATCACTAACCTGTCCCCGTCCTGTAAAACACAAAGGCTCGTACAAGGAATTAGGGAGATGTCCTACATAAATGCTTTAATTAATTTGTGAAATTTTGCACCCTTCTTGGAGGCGTGTGACATGGCACTTTTTGCTCCCTTAGATTGCCATAGTTCTCAATTTTATTTTTATCCTGAGTTAGATATGAATCAGGATTTGCAAAAGACAAAACAACACACTGTAATCATCCAGCGTGCCAATTAAACTAAAAGATACCCTGGAAATTAAAATTAAATGCCATATCTATGAAAAGAAACAGACAGCTTCCTCAGAAACAACAAAAAAGCCCATATTATCGGCACACGACTGTGGCAGTCCAAAATCCTAGCCGAAGCAGTTATATAACTTACTATCATCCTTCACATCTGCATACTGTAGATCTTCATCAAATTGTGTATGTTTTTGCACATTTATCATCAAGATTTATTGAAGTTGATTCCATAAATTTCATTTAGTTGTTCACTGCTGCTATTTGTTTCCAAGGCAACAAATGCACTTTGCCCAAGCTGCACAGTAAATCATGATTGTTCGGAATTTGGGGGTCCCTGCCCCTCGTGCTGCGCAACGGCTGCACCTCCCAATGCAAACAACAGCACCGGCTTGGCAGCGGTAATAATTAGCAACAGATTTGGTGGGCATTTACAAAAAAAAAATAATCCATGCTGTGGAAGATAAATGCAAAACTAAGCAGGCAGACAGTGGGCTGCCGGCAGGCAGGCAGGCTTCACGCAAAGCCCCTTCTCCTATCTCATTTACACCTAGGATGGCTGGAGGTTGAGAAATCCATTCGCGGGTTCAGGAGGAGTCGGAAGGCTCTTTCTGCAAAAAATAATGATAAGAAAGTCGTCTTCTCATTGTAGTCGTTGCAAAAGGGACAACTACAGTAGTAAGGGAAACAGAAAAGCGGAGGATTTACAAACATTGCACATGCGCCTGAACCTCCCCCACGGCAGCATCCGACGGCTCTGCCTCTGCGGGCACGGGGAGCAAGAGCCCGAGGCACAGAAAACTTGCAGGCAAGTTTGGAAGTTCAGCTCGGGATAGGAAAAACTCCCAGTCTAAATTGTGATAGCGTAGCGTTGTTATTTCAATTTTCAGCAGCTGAACCGCAGGAGGTGGACAAGTCCAAGCACTAAATCAGAGCAAGTGTTATTGCCCAATTTCACGCTATTCGAAAAGCGGCATCAAAGCTGTCCCATCCACGCACCACGTCAGCGGTGAAAACGTGCAGGAGCCACCCAAACGCCGCACCTCTCCCTTTGCACTGCAGACCTGCAGCATGAGTTGTACTAGCAACCCACCATGTCCCACACAGCATCACTAAAACACCTTTTAAATAAAGGGTAGTAAAAAGAAGAGACCACAACTGCAGGAAGACAAAAAGCAAATGCAAGAGACCGAGCTAAAACACGCTCTGCGCTCCCGGAGACTCCTCCGGGGAAAAGCCTCGCGCAAAAAGCCATTACTTCAGCATTTCTAAAAACAAAACCAATCTCGTATGCAACGCTGATATTTTAATGGGACATGATGTTTTTTGAAAGACAATGCAGTTATTTTTGTTTATGTGTCATAAGCAAATATCCATGACTGCAAAACCACCGTCTAAGAGGTAGCTGACAAACTCAGCGCGCTGATGCCAGCCAGTATGGACCGAACTGGAAACTTGATGGCGTGAATCAAGGAAAATCCACATTCAGCTTCCAAACCCAGTCACAGGAATGCCGTGTAACTGCAGCGACCGCAGAGGAGCCAGCCCCGATTCATCCAGTGCACAGGAAGCTGCGATCCCTTCCCTTTTTCCCTTTATTTTAAAAAAAATCGCTCTCATACCCTCTTTGTTGGATAGCACGTTCCCTTGCATTCACGCATTATTGCCAGAGTGATCAACAAAGACAGCATCCCTGATGAAAAAAGCCACTAGTTTTGCCGCTTTCAGCCTCAGAAATGTTAAAAGATTGTTTGCTTTGTAAATGCAAGTCCGCCTTTAAGAGGAATAAAGAATTTGCTATAGCAGGCTGGATCAATGATGCAGCAAGCCAAGCATGCGACCTCCAGCAGGGTGGCTGGGTCCAGCGCTCCTGGAAACAATAAAATAACCTTACGCTGCTCCTGATCCACTGCACAATGCAGGAAATGGGGAAAAAACCTACTCCTGGCCCTTGATGCAACACGGTACCTCCTTCGGCTACGTGAGCTGACCGTTCTCATTAACACTATTATTATCGGGCATAAAAATAGTCGTCCACTTCTTCCTTTCATTGCCACGACTGGCATCTGAGACGCAAACCTGGCTTTCAGAGCCACGACACTGGTACAACGGAAGCAGGATAGATGGAGATGAAACAGCATCACCCCCAGTTCAGTGGCAGGGAAGAGCAGCCCCCTCGCTGTGACGTTACAAAGATGGAGCACGGCGGCAGCGTGCCGGTCAGCAGCTACGTCCCAGGCAGCGCCCGGGCGTAACCACCATCGCGGGCAGGGATGCTACCTGGGGTTAACAAGAGCCGCTAAACGCCACCTCATTTCTCTGACAGCAGCAAATGAAATCCACCCTGCAAACACCATCATCTCTTCTAACAAGAGACAAAGGTACCATCGCGCTGCTCATCAGGCACCGAAGTGACAAAGTCCCAATTAGAGGAGCGCTCCCGTGCTTCAGCCTCACCCCTTCGCTCAGGACTGCGGTCTCCACTGTTTACGAGAGCGTGAAAAATAACACGTTCCAATGGCAGCTTCTCATTTTACACTACAATAAATGAAAAGCAACACAGAGGTCGCAGTCCACGAACTGCCCTCTTCTTTCAGGAACGGTGTTGGAAACGTACGGTCCTGCACTTGGGTGACGGCTGGAGAACATCCCCGTGCCGCTGGGAACGTCTAATACAAGAATATTCTCCAGCCAGCAGCACAAAAGCAGGGAGAGGGTATAAATAACCTTTGAGGAGGGTGTATAAATAGCCATAGGTAACATTTGTATGCTATAAAAATCCTCCATTTTCGGCCGGGCTTTGCAAGCACGAGGTTCCTTTCCCAGTGCTTTGCTCGTGCTTTGGAGACCGGCTTCCCCTTCCCTTCCAGCCGGCCCATCGGGGAGAGGACAGGGACTCCTCCGAATCCACTATTACACCCTCCGAAGAATGGCAGGTGAGTCAATGTCCCTTGCCAGCTGTTTAAAAGAGATCCTATCAAGGCGGATGGGACCAAAAATTGGATATGTTGGGCTAGATCCTTGCAGGCATGGGGCAGCTAAGGGCTGGAGGGGGGTAGCGATTTAATACGTCTTCCTTAGACATAAAAACAAGCAACTACGCGCATGCACACGGGCACACACACATCTCACGTTCGTGCTCTCTCTCCAAAATAAATACTATCTGCCCTCTGAAGTAAGAATCGCGAGCTGCCAGCCTCCGAGCTGGGTGAAAACACATCGAGGAGCGCAGCCGGTGCGTGTGCATGTGACAGAGGCATCTGCATATCACGCCATCCCTCTGCCTCCCTCCCTCCCGCTTGCCGCGTCCGTTCTTACCGACCAGCAGAGGATAAAAACACTCTTAAAAAGACCTAATTTTCCTCCCTGGCTATTTGTCAGCAATGCAGCCCACAGGTTCAGGCAGCCAAAGGAGCGCTCCCTGCTCAGAGAGGGAATTTCAGGGGCAGCCCCGGCGCGGCAGGGCTGTCCCCTCTCCTCTGCCGCAGTACCAGCATCCCCAAAGATGCTCCAGCCCAGCCCCATCACTCTCAAGGTTCCCCCCCTGGTTCTCCCCCAGATGAAGTAGCGTCCTGCCGCATCCATCCAGCCACGATCTCGCCTCGCATCCCTCTCAAAATCTCTAACGAGGGCAGAGCGAGGCCAGGGAGGGAGCGATCCCCTCCCGCGCCGCCTCCCCCGGCGCGCCGGGAAGCGGGGCTGCAGAACGAGGCTCGGCGACGAGCGCTGGCAAAGCTCGCTTACCACCCGGTGAGCAGCTCCCCGTGGCGTGCAGGTGGCTCCTTTGATTTCTGATTATTTGTCAGCCTGGCTTCTGGCTGGCACCGTGCCTAGGCCAAACTTTGCAGCGAGCGGGTCACCCCACCGAACAGCTTCTCCAAATGGTTTCTCAGAGCTCGCGCGCCCACGGGAAGGGAACGTATAGCCCACGCCTGCGTGCGCCCCGGATTGCCCTGCGGTGGATGGGACCCCGCAGTCCCAACTGCCTTTCCAGCAAGGGATCCTCATCAGCGTTTATTGAATGATGCCTGAGCAAAAACCTCACACGGCAAGGACGGCGCATGAGAGCTTCAAACTGGAGCTATTAGAAAAATTCCTGTTGAAAAAACTTGTGTTGAAAAACAGGAATTCATCAAGGCCAAAATGTTGTGTGGGAATATGCCAGTTTTAGCAGAAATCTCACCCAGGAATTGTCTGGTAAATCCAAGACACCCAGAACAGCTCACAGCATCATCTCCCAGCCAGGGAGACCTGGGTCCAAGTCCCTGCTGTGTCCAGCTCCAACCCAGCATCGTCTCCCACACCCCTCCGGGGGCACAGCGCATGGAGCAAAACCAGTGGAGCAAAACCATCCAAGGGCGAGAAAAGGCGCGAGTGCACGGACAAGCCACGGACAAGCAGCAAACCGCCGTGTCAAATCCACACCTCGCAGGTCGGTCACAGCAGCTACCCCGGTCCCACACTCTTCAAGAGAGAAAGCTGGAGAGCACAAGACTCCGCTGGGGAATTTCGGCATCCTCCAGCTTACTGTACAGGCCGCCGGTTAGTTTGGCTTTTTTTTGATTTTGCACAAACCCTGCTTTAATTCCCCCAGCGTTTCTGAATCTGGGTTTGGCCCTTCTGCTGCAGCTCCGTGCGTGTGAGAGTGCCTATACACAGCGGGGACTACTCGTATTTGTGGGAGAATGAAGGAGCTAAGCAGGGCTTTGGTGAGATGAAAGGAAAAACCTTAATTAAAATAAGTTTTAAAACCCATCAAGATTTTTTTTTTTTATCTTATTCAGATTAGCAGCCATCCTAAGATTACACTCTGAATCTAAATGTACTGCTTCTCTTCACACTTTTGCACATAAAGCCCTTAAGACATCAAAACCCATGCCAACCTAATAAAATAAAAATGGGGGAAAAGTACATCTGACAGTAACTAAAATTACACAGACTTCCTCAAAGAATGCCCTTATTTTGTAAAAAACTTCCTTCCCCCTATCCCAGCTCAGAACAAGCACTCCTGGAAGCACACCACCACGGACACAGGGTCTAAGCAGCTCTTCTGGCACGGGAGAGCCGCCAGCGAAGGGGCTGGCTGACGCGCGGGTCTGCAGGATGAGGCCGTTACACCGCAAATTCTGCGGAGCAGGCAGACGCTGAGAGGGGCAACTTGACTGAGCAACTCTGACCACCCCATGCGGGGCTCCAGGCGCAAGTCCTCAGCCTCAGCCTAGGGAACCTCGTCCCAGGGCAAAAGTAGGGGTGGGACAAGGATGCATTTCCACGGCAGGCTGATTTTTAAAGAAAATTCCAAATAAGAGCCAGTGAAGCTCTGTGCATGTTTGCAACACTCCTGTTCATCCCGACAGTAATGCGTGATCAACAGCGCATGATAAACGCAACTTATCATCACGGTTCCCCAACCCATGACTTTGCTTTCACCGCTGCTGTACGTAAACCCCAGGCATCCACCAGCACCTTCTGCAGAGAGGTTTTTTGAGAAACATCTGAAGATTTACAGCAACGGTCTCACACCAACACATTTTTACAATGAAGAGCAAGCACAGAGAAGAGGAGTCTTCTCACCATAGTTCCAACTAAAAAAATGACATTAAACATAGGGAAAAGCTGTCCTGCTCGGAGGTTTCTCCAGAAACACCCGTCCTTACCTTCCAGTCAACTAACCACCCTCCAGCCCTGGACTACAGAATAGGATTTGGACCGCTCGCTGCAAACGCAGCCCTTCCAACCCTACCTACGTGGCTGATGCAGCCTGGCTTGCTGCGACATGCAGCAAGGCAGGGAGGAGGAAATGCAGCGTTTCCGAGCAAACCGTGCCGTTTGACAGACTTTTGTTCTCTACCCCCACCCCGCAGCAGTCGGAGTGAGTGCGTTATCTGTATTGCATACCAGGTACCGTTAGTTTGATATTAAGTTTGCTTTAAGAAAAAGAAGAACGAAATCAATTTCTTGGGAGGATAAACTTGCAGCTAAAGGGAAAAACTACAATTACACTTTTCAGCCATGAAAAGTAAATCAGATGGTGCTGAAATCCCAGCAGAAAACACAGATTAATTAAAGTCTGCACTTTCTAAATCTGTTATTCAACTAAACACAGCTGTTAAAAAAATGATGCCTTTGCTGTAATTTTCATGTACATTCATACCACTGAAATACAGCGAAAAACATTATAAGCGCGTTCAGTTAGCTGCTGAAGTTGTACAGGAAAAGAAAGCACGCGTATATGTTTAATTATGACAAGGATTGTTTTATTTAAAAGAAGAAATTTTACTTGGGAGCTCAAATGCCGTCTCCAAGGAAGGGATCAAATTTATTACAATGGGGCGAGAGCAAGAAGGGAACCTTGAGGCGGAGCAAACCGGCATCGCCCCAGCAGGGCGGGAGCTCCGGGCGCTCCCTCCGCCTGCAGCACCGGTCCGTGCCCACGGCACGCGCCATCCATCAGCCAGATCCCGGCACTCCTTCTGGTGCAAAACCACTTGTACTTCCAAGTGCTTTTGGCCATCTGTCCGTCACAGGCAGCGCTTCCCAATTTCACTGATTTCATTAACCCTAGTGTATTTTAAGATCTTACACAGGCAAAAAAAAAAAACCCCACAAAACCGTTTCTTTACAGGGCCTCATCTAAAACCCATCAAGGCGAAGAGAGGCTCGTGCTGAACCCTGCTAGCTTCGGATCAAGCTCTGCTTCCACACGGAGCCAATTTATTCATCAGGAGACGGCACAGTTACCGACGCAGCGCTCGGCGCCGGGAAGATCGTACAAGAGACACAACGCGGTCCCTCCGCACACCCCGACCCCCCAGGCTCCGCGGGGGGCTCTGCGCCGGGGGTGCACCGCCGGCAGAGCACAGCTACCACCGACACGCTGTCAGGTGGGGAAAACACGACATGCCCGAAACAAAAGCTTTCCTTCTCTTTTTTTCCCCTCTTCTCTCCAAGTCGACATCAACGATCAAAGTGGAGAGCTCCTTGCTCTCTCACAGAAATTGCCGTGATTTGAATGCAACCTAAAAGGCACTCTGCAATTCAACTCAATCAGCACAAACTTACTTCCCAGCCCTGACGCAGCTGTTCCTCCCCTGTGGAAGAGAAAATAATACTTGAACCTTCCCTCCTCTGCAAGGGGGAGAAGGCATGGGAGAGCCCTCACTGCCTCTCCATCCTTCTGAAATCATTTCAGCTTAAAATATAATTAGCATGATCTAATAATACAGTAATATATTAATATTGGCAATAGCTCCTTGCCTTAATATCAGCCTGTAAAGCCTCTCATAATCTAGTCCCGCGACCGCTGCAGTCAGTGCTTCCCGGGGCGAGCGCTGGGTAGGGGCTTGCACGGCCCGGCCCACACGCGGAGCCGCGTAAACCGGGCAGGACGAGGAGGGTGCCGGCGAGGCGCGGGTATTCACACCGGGGGAGGACTCGACCCTAGAGCGGGGAAAAGCCGCCCGGCAAAGGGCAGCGGCTGGATTGCCAGTGCTGAACCACAGTATCTCTGCAAGACAGCAACCCCAGGCGTGTGACCGTCATCTAGTGACAATACATTACAACATCCAGAGCTGCAGTTACAACTTGAAGTGTAATGAGTTCTTATTTGCATTTAAGCTGCAATAAAAATCCCTGCATTTTCATCCCCCTCCTTTTTTTTTTTTTTTTTTTTGAGGAAAGCAAAATTGGATGGAAAAAATACTGTCAAATATGGGGAGGCTGTAAAAAAATGTTCTCAGGTCTAAGGAGACCCCTGTGTCTCCACACGGCTATGGTCAGTCAGCTATATGTAAGAAGAAATGTGTTGAATAAGCTGGTCTAAGCAACTACTCCACAACTTCACAGAAAAACATACTTCTCGGTCGGTTTTATTGTCACTGGCTTTTGCATGAAACACCTCACTGCATCTACTTATTACTCCTTTACCTAATCTACCCAACCATGTCAAGAATGCACCTTTCACATGTTCCTGAAGCATGATCCACTAGAAGAAAAAACAACTAAAACCAAGGTGGTGTCAGTAAAAAAAGGAGCTATATATTTTTCAGGGATGAGCAAGATGCACTGGTGGCAAAGTACTTCCTATAATCTTCCATTACAGGGTGAAGGTTTTAATAAAAAGAAATAAAAAGAGCTCACATTTTGATCTTTTCCCAGAGTTAGACATGGTTTAATTAGCTTGATCTCATTATGTAAACTGGAGAGGAAAAAAAGAACACCATTAAAGCAATATCCCACTGGCAAATGAGACAACCTTGACATCAACTAAGATATTTTCTCAGAAAAGTCTCCCCTGCCTGCGATGCAGCTTCCACACCTCTTCCTCGTCACAAGGTCTTCATCATCCCACCTCCTCCAGCTGCCCTGCTCAATTCTACGGCATTTCTGCTCCCCTCCAAGCAGCCTGAAAAATGCTGGTAGTAAAAAAATCGAGCTAGATGTTGACTTGGTTCTATTTAGCCCGAGATCATCCAGCGTGTTCTTCAGAAAAGATCAACTGGAACTAAACATTGCCATAATATACTCCACCTGTTAAAGTACATACTTTTGTAATAACACATTTAGAATTCAATAAGAAAAGCGAGAATTACAAACAAGGTGTCCATAATGAGCCTCAATATAATTATTAAACCAGATAAAGTAGGCCTGGTTTTCAATACAAGAAAGTTATTTGTACCTTAATGATAATGAAATGTAAAAAGCATCTGTAATTTCCGCTGAAATGTATTGCAGAAAGTCAACTTAGTGCACGTCACTTTGTTAAGACTATTCTTATTATTGTGTTTGCAATGACAGCAAAATGCTTCTTAGTTCCAACTCCCGGGATATATAAAAATATGATTAGAGCACTATAACAATACAACAATGGATTAATTTGCCCAACCATTACATTTGGATCTGACAGACTTTTATAATTTATTTTACCAACTGAAAGGTGGTTATTTTGGGATCCTGGCTCGTAACAAAGTAGTTCAGTGCAGCATTTTGAAATATTTTTTTGTATTCCAGCACCGGCAATCCTGCAAGGTTACAGCGATTCTCGCCTGTTTGCCTGTCACCCTGAGCTTTTGTGCTAGCCTCTGCCGTGCTCACCATGCGATTTAGCTTGGGCTGCTCCGGAGCCGGAGCCGAGCTGCCTACTCAAAAGAGCATCGCACATCCCACAGCCTGCAAAACAAGAAGCAGTGGAGATTTATCTGGGAAAACCGTTACCCAAGCAAAAGAAAGTGACAGTTTGGGGGGATGCTTAACAATATTACCTCCACCAGGAAAGGAGAGCATAAAGAACTAATCAGTGTCGAACAGTACAGCTAACAAAAGTAGACCAAAAGGTGTGGAGAAATCTGGCCTGAAGGGCAGACGATATAAAGGAAAATAATTAATAACTCATCTGCTGAATGTCAACGGGAGCCATCCTCTACAACTGCAAGATAACCACAGATTATTAGCAAATTCATGTGCTCACCCTCAAGTTAAACCAATGCCATTTAGAAGGGAGTGGACGTTGCCATTTTGGCCTAAAATGGGGACCAGAACCAAGTTTTTTCAACAAAGCAAAAGCCCTTAGGACCTCAGTTACGGTGCTATTCAAAAGGAAGCGAGTACGCAGAGGCAGGAACAGCCCAACGATCAGAAATAAAGACTAAACCAGAAATGCGCAACACCGGTGCAATGCCACGGACAGGACAATCGAACGGACCCGCCGTCGCTCCCCTCTTGCCATCAGCACCACCACAGTTTGGTGTGACCGGACCCAAATTTCACTTGTTAAGGCCAAATCCCTTCCCAGTCCCTTTGCCCCAATCCTGTCCATTCTTCTGACGACTCCCGCTCTTAAATTTACTCCTCTGTAATTTTCTTCCAGGTGCCCTGGCTGCTGCGGCTGCTGGACCTGGAGACCACCCTGCTCTGAGGACCTCTCCCAGGGTAACATCCCCAGGCTGCTCAGTACATGGCGTTCCACGTACGCTGCCACGCGCAGATACACAAATACGTCCTTAGCCAAATACGGAAGAGTTGGCAGGACCTAGTTTAAGGCTGAGCTAAAGGAAAAGCATTCCAGCAGGGTCTCAGGAGGCAAGCCATGTATTTTGGGACCACCACCACTGAACCACACGTGGGTGGTCCAAGCCAGCTCTCCTGTCATCAGCCTGGTCATCAGGAGCACAGTTCTGACCCCAGGGGTCTTGTCCCATGGAGACCCAAAGGCAGGAGAGTCTTCTCCAGCTGGTCTAGATCCATGACAGAGGACGCTCAACATTATGGAGGAGACCATCTTCTGCAGGAACTACTCAATAGTTTAATGATATTATGGGAAAATAAATGTAAGCGCTATGTTTCCATGAGCCAAGACTATATTCTCAGATTTATACTCTTGTACTTGTTTTACACTCTCTGTACTACACCATAGACTATTTGCCTCGCCACCAGAAAAATAAAGTCTTTAGTCTTGTTTTGAATGCTGACATCTGACATGAGCCTTCGCTGTCCTTTCCCCCGCCCCTCGTACCATGCCGTTTCTTCTCACCTACCCTGAGCGTACCACAAGCACCCCCAAGATGATGGCACTGCCTGGGTTAACAAGGAGAAAAATTAATGCAATGTCCCTTTTAATTACAGTGGCAAGGCAGAGAAAAGAAAGTGCAAAGGGATGCTTTACTTGCTCGTGCGCTCTGCTTTTAGCCAACACAGACTGCCATGCCGTAACTCAAGGGGCACGGCGCACTGACATTGTAAAAACTGAGAGCTAACGTAGACATTCTATGGATTTAACCCATCGCATACAGATAACACAACTACTTCATTTCTGGATCATTGTTTCACTAATATCCTCAGCTTTTAGGCAATGAGACTTATTATGTAGCAAATTGCCCAAATCTTGCAACAGACTTTTTTTTCCCTAAAGGAGATTTTAAGGGAGTAAGAAATTTATCTTGTCTTCATCTTCCTACATAAGTCTAGTTATTTTGCAGTTAACTTTTATGCTTATTTTTAGGTTTTACAAAAGTGAATTTGGCCAAGTATGATATGCCACATGCCCTTTTTCACTTGAGAAGCGAGTAAAACAGACCAGAATCTCCCAGGTTCTTCCCAGAAAAGAGCAAAACCAACGATGGGGTCAGGCTCAGGGGCATGGCTGTTAAAAAGCGTCAGTGTAGTTTTCTGGAACGTCTCATGCTCCAAGTTTTTAATTAAAGTCATAAAGCCTATAAAGGATCCATTCCAGGTTTTCCTCCCTGGCAAGTCTGGGGCAGAAGCTACTGGGCGAGGATTACAAACAGGACGTGTAATTGGCATCTCAAAACGGGCACTAGGCAGGAAGGATGGATCTAAAAAAACTTGAAATTTCAGAGGTTTTGAGCAGTCTGAAATACTGCGGTTCAGCTCAACATATAGTATTTTATTATTATTATATTTTAGTATTATAAAGGTTTTGTCCCCTCCCCAGCCTGCAGTAAGACTGATTTACAAGCTAGATAGCGGGACAGCACGGATTTCGGAAGGGAAGAGGAAGATAAAGGACAAATGCAGGCACGTGTGCCTACAGAATCGTCTTAAAACTCCTCCTGCCCTGCTTTCTGTACGAAATCACACGAGCCTCGCGTTCGTAACTATCAGTGCTCTTGCTGGACTTGGATGATCGCCCAATTGCTACTGTTGCCAGAAATCCAAAATATCAGAGGGGTGATTCACCCCATGCCTTGACAGCTCTGAGCTGGGCTAAGGAGGCGGGGGGCCCCAGAACCCCAAATACCGCGATGGAGTCCTCGCGCATCCTGCCCGGCTGCTGCCGCCGCAGGAGCCGCGAACGCGGGCACGGTCATCGCGTCGAGCTGCACCTCTCCCGCGCGCTTGCTGCATTACCAAGGGATGGCTTTCTTAGTAGCAGTAGCAAACGCAGCTTTACCTGTATTTTCTTTGTCCGCACCACAGGAGCTAATTGTCGTAACAGAGCAAAACTGTATTTCCATACTGGCAAAGCTCTTCCACATAGATGCCGTTTAAGTCTTGTTTATACGGTGCTCACTCATCCAAAGAGTTAGCAACTAGAGAACAAGAGGGGCTTTGTACCTCCATGCTCTGCTATGTTAAAAATTGATTTAGCATAATGGTTTCAAAGAGATTAAAATCCAATTTTGTAAATCAAAGCAGGAACTGTACTGAGTCACTTCTACAGCAGCGGCAAAGAACCTGCTGTATTCTGAAAACGACAGTTGCAGCCCTGATCCTCTGTTAATGCGGAGAAAGTAATTAACCAATCAAAACCACAGTTTAATAAGCTGTATTTTACTGTACGCATCTGTTCTTCATCCTCACATCAACAACAAGATGGGATTTTCACCTGGAGAAGAAAAGGCAGCATCTGGGTTAGCCACAGCTTCTCAGTAGCATCGTCCAGCTGACCGGCTCGGTGTGCAAGGGCTATTTATGGCAAAACCAACACAAGATCCTTTCTCCTCAAAGCATTTATCATCATTCAGGACTGCATTATCCCAGTTCTATATATTGCTTTAGCATTAAACGTCATTTAAAAAGAAATCCCAACAAACCACAAATGGATAAAATAAGATAAATTGAGATAAAACAAACGGGCTCTGCAGATGTACTAAGAACTCCAACATACAAACTATCTCCTTCAAGGAAAACACATTCCCTTTAATATCCTGGATATGCAGAGATAGCTGTAAAGAAAAAAATCCACACGTTCAGAATCATTTATAGTAAGTATCTTTGATGGTTACGACATCTTTTGAAGAAAAATGCAGACACACTTAACAGGGCCTGATGCATACCACACAGCACGGAGATGTTATGTGATGCAGACAACCCAGGACTCATTAGATCTTTTAAACAAATTTCACATCATTTCTTACAAGCAGTACAGAAATTGTATCGCTAATTCGCATATGAAAAAGCAATCTGAGCTTTAAGGAACACCTGAAGCTTTACACAGGCACGTAAGAAATCATGGATATTCCAGCTCATGTATTTACATAAACGAGGTGGAGTTTGGGGTTTGTTTTTTTTGTTTTCTTTGAGAGGGAGGATATCAACATTTTCCCTGGCATTCTTTTTAATGCAAAAGGTAGCCTCGTTTATGCTACTTATTTCTCACGTAAATCAAGAAGATCTCTGTGCTGCCACACAGAAATGTGTTGTGTCTATCAGCACTCCCCAGCTCTACAAAATCTTTCCTACAAAATCCCCGTGGAAAGACGAGGACTTGTCCCAGGGATACATTTAGGAAGGTTTGGAGCCATGGAAACGGGAGGTGAGGAGGAAGCCCTCATGTCATAGACATTATCCCAACGAATTTTTTAGAGCTGGGAGCAATGCAGAGCAAGTAGTCACAAATTTCCCATTGAGAAGAGTGAGATTAAAGAAATTCATATAGAGAACGGCGCACACGGGCATTGGTGGGGAGGCAGCATCAGATCCACGCCGTGCCCCTGGGATGCAAAAACTGGAAAGGCCCTGGCCAAGCCCAGCGCCGAGACAACGACTCCGAGACATCTGAAACAAAGTGGGTGAAGTTCTTCACTCACCAACACGCGCTCTTTTGTTTTGGCATGCACTGGAAGCCTCCACCGCAGTGTCCTGCAGAGGGAGACGCCAGGCCCTGCCGGCTTTGCATCCTCCTAACCCACATGGAAAAATCCTCCTTTCTCCTCGGCTGGCCAAAGCAGCGTGTCCCAGCACCATGGTGGCTCCGCTGGCTCGGGCACCCGCCGGGCTCCCAGGGGCAGGTCTCCCAAGCACAGCAGCTTTGCCAGCTCTGCCACCAGAGCCCGTCCCCAGGAGACGGGACCTGTCCTGGCGTGGCTCAGCTAGGGATTAAGAAGGGGAAAAAGGAAGGAAGAAATTGTTCCTTCTTCTCCTACCCGCATGTGAACCAAATATAAACATCCCTTAATTAGTAACACCCTCCAAATCTCTCACAGTTGCAGTTTTGATGGGCATTTCATCTAATCCAGCAATTCTTTGCATGAAAAGCAACCACCTTAGCCACACTTGGATGATCACCGATTTAGGTGGATTTCTGTTGGTGCCGAGTTAACTCACGACGCTGTGAGCATCCACTTGTAGACGGTAGGCATGCCACCAGAGGACAGAGATGACCTGCCTCCGCTCCAGCTAGGGTTTCCAGTCCAATTCCAGAATTTAACAACTGGAAGAGAACTTGCATGATCACACTGGTACAGCCAGCAAAAAATAGTCTCTCCTCCTCCTCCTTTTTTTCCTGAAAAACTGTGACAAATGCTTTGGAAATGCTGCCTCAATGTGCATCTGTCTCTCACCCTCGCGATCATCATCATCAAGAACCTTCAACATACAGCAGCAGCTCTCACTTCGCGAGTTTTTAGTCCTGTTGCTTTTATCTCAAATGAAGTTGTAAGAAAAACAGTGTGCTATTGTTTCAAGGAGAAAATGATCTTCCACTGAGAACTCAACGGCTTTCCCAGCTTCCGCGCTTGCGGGAAGGATCCCTTCTGGGAGCCACTGGTTGCCACGGACTCAGGACACCCCCGAGATCCTGGCCCACCGCTGCTCACGGATGAGGACCTAGGAAAAAGGTACTGTACAGAGAGACGGCCTGAAGCAAAGAAGTTATGCAAATGAGAAAAATGAATATTTAAATAAAACATCTATTAAGAACAGATTAACTCTGTCAATCAATATTCACTTTTGTTTTCCTGTGCGCACGTTCGGAGGGGCTGCACAATAACCAGTTTCGGTTTTTCCAGGGTATATTTAGTTCTGTATTTAGGAGTGCAGCTTCCTGAAAGAATTTTTTTTTTTTTTAAATGAAGTGCATTTCCTTGTGCAAAGGAGAACAAATTGCTACTTAAACTTTCTTCTATTGTCTATTTGCCTGCAATTTCCACCTCATTTACAGCCTTTTTGTGTCTGCCCTTTTGTTTAGTTTTACCTTTGACATTCTTTTAATTTCTCTTCAGAGATACCTGACACCTTTACATTAAACTCACAATACGCATAAATCAGGAGTTTTTGGAGAAAGGCAGCAGCTCGGAGCCAGGCTGAGAATCCTGATGTCTGCCAGGAGGTGCGGTTTTGAAAATCATTTCTCAGCCGCAAAGAAAATTTTGAATCGTTTTGAAAATGATTTTTTGGCTCCAAAGTTTCTAGGGAGAGCAAGGAGAACTGGCACGCGTGTGGGCCGGCTTCTTTGCAACTCCAGCACCGTTATGCTGCATAAACCGAGATCCCGGGCAACGTTTACCTTCCCTTTCTGCCCATGTGTTGTCAAACAGAACAGGAATAAACCGCTGAGCTGCTTCAATATCCAGGTTGAATGCAAGGAGGAAGATGGAGGAGTTTGTTATTTAATGCTGGTGAGCTCTACATCTATCAACGTAAGGAATCAAGCTTTTAAAGTAACTAGTAATATGATAAAGAGCCCTGGGGCAAGAAAGCCATTTAAGATGACCATCCTTTCAGGTAGCAGAATATAAAAAAACCCATTGAGGCTCGACAACTTCATTGCATGTTGTACCCAGATTTTGTGCCCAGCTATAGATAAAGTGAAGAATTTGCTTCCCTGCTTCGGTCCTCCCTGGCAATCCAGGAAAACCAGGAGAGAAAGGCAAGGAGTTTTGAGGATTCGTGGCAGAAATCGGGACGCTAAGCAGTCGCATCCCCATTAATGTTTGAACCTGAGGCTGTGCGGGAGGTGCGGTGGTTCCTCCCCGCCGCCCCACTGCCAGAGGACTCAGTCGCAGGTTGTTTTGAGCAACAGGGGTGGTACCTGGAGATGTTTCCGTGCCTCAGCTGCTCCCAGTCACTAAGGCTAGGAGGAAACACGATGGTGCTTTGAGAAGAAGGCTATGCTACTAAACCTTGCCCTTCTGGGCATCTGCCAAAGGCCAGGGTACAATGGCTTCAAATGTTAATTTGCTTCAGAGCTTTTGCATTTGTTTGAGTGATGGGGAAAAACCCAGCTTTGCCTGTTCCTTCACCCCACCTGGAAGCCCTCCCTGATTTGGCCAGACCTGCCAGCCTTGCGGCACGGTTCAAACACATTTTTGGCAGCAGTGCCAGCTCACGGCTACTCCTCCTGCCTCCTCCTGGGGTATCCTGCAGCTGGACCAGGCTCCCAGCACACCACACCATGCAGCGGCACCCACCCCGCGTGCTGTCACAGCAAAGAAGGATGACCGTGAACCAGGACTGTTCAAGCTCCAAGGTTGTGCAAAGACATCCCCTTGCCTCCACAACTCCCTCCTCCTCCTCCTCCCAATCATTTCTTAAAATGACCTTGGTGCCACACCGCTGTGCATGTCCAGGGCAGCCTGGTGCCCAGCTCCCCACTGAGATTTGGGGAGTAGGAGCTCTACAACCATCCAAGGGTCTCAATCTTCCTCAGAAC
Organism: Calonectris borealis; assembly: GCF_964195595.1. Lineage (NCBI taxonomy): Eukaryota > Metazoa > Chordata > Aves > Procellariiformes > Procellariidae > Calonectris > Calonectris borealis. The sequence continues at coordinate 21,960,287 of NC_134324.1, read as the reverse complement.
TGTCACAAATTGACAGGACTCAGCAAATCACTAACGCTGAGTGGACCCATTGGAGCTGGAGACACAACCCTAGCTCAGGAACAATCCCACCAGCAGAGACCCCCACTCGGCTCTCCCCATCTCAGCCAAGTCCCCTAATCACTAGCGACCTAAATCCCACCATCTCCTGCAGCCCCCAGACCCCATGCCTTCTGCAGCTCGGCCACTCCACGGCAGGGGGTGGGAGATGACCCACTCCGAGCGGGTCCCTGCTCAGATGGCAGGTTTTGCTTCTCGGCCGTCCCTTCCCCAGGGTTCCTCCGGGTTTGCAGGGGATGCGCAGCACCCGTCTGCGGCTCCCCATCCTCCTCCCCAGCGCTGGTCAGGCACTGGCACACCAAACTTCATGGAACCAAAGCGTTTTGCTGCATCTCGGTCCTTTTCATTCTCAGCTTCCTTTCAAGGAGTGTTTCAGTTCAGTATCTGCTGATAACAATAGATGGGTTATATTATATCGCTGTTACAGAAATAACGAGAGTCTCCTCCACCTCGCTGTCTTTCAGAGACCGTCGAAGCTGGAGCGATACTTCACTTGCACACCAGGAAGAGGGCACACTCTAAACGGTTATTTTGAAAAGCATTAAGCCCATCACCCCAATCCTCAGTGGATCAGACACTCCGCTTTTGCTAACGCTTCCATTTTGTTTGCAGAATAAAGTGAAATGGGTTTTCCCCTAAATGTTTGCTCTCTCTCCCTCTCCAAGCACTCGTTTACTTTTGCTTTCTCCCCTTCTAATCTAAAACCACACCAGCTGTTCGGTTTTGCTCCCCAAGCAGGACAATCTGCCCATTTTCCTTTGCCTTTAATAAGAAAAAAGGAGAGGTGGGAGGGAAACAAAAAAAAAACCCCAAACCCCAAACCCAAAGACCGTCAGGAATTGGCATCTCCATCAAACACACTGTCATGACAGTAACATAAAAAACCAAAACCAACAAAAAGACTCTTGGCTGTGAAAACGTGCATTTCCCAGAATTTCCGCCGGCTCCCGGGGCTGCAGGACTTGCCCGCTCCCAACACGCAGGAGCCAGGATAAAGCCAGCTCCCCCTTCCCCAGCACCACGCTTTCCTCCTGGAAACACTGCCGCCGGGACCGCAGAGCGCCGGGTCGGAAATTCTGAGAGCGCCGAGATTTTATTTTCATCTACTTTGTTAAATTTCTGTTAATTGCTTTTAACGTACTTCCTCCGCCAGAGTCTTTATAGCTTAATTCCTCATGGGCATTCATTCTGGAGTTTTACTAAGTACAGAAGGAAAATGAAATCTAACTACATGCCAGTGATGTAATCGCTAATGGCCTTTGTAAAAAATGCATGCAGGGTTTTTTTCAGGGGTTTTGGTGGGCTTTTTTGCCACCGACGGCCTTCATCAAATTTTCTACGTTGATGAAATCTGAGCAAAAAAAGCTGCAGTCCTATAAATACTATGAAGCAGTGAGGCTGGATGTGATGTAATGCAGTCCAGTATTTTATAATTAGCACATCAGAAAGTACAGTGGAAAGACACCAAACTGAAATACTTGAGCTCAAGTTTTAATAAAATACATCACCAACTTCCTGGTTTAGACTAAGATAAGTTGTCACCACAAAGGAAGAAACTTCAGTCGTCAGCAGGCTACAGCTAGCAGGAGTTAATACATTTACACTCTTTTACTCTCAGACAACAAGGATGTAAGATCTATAACTCCCAAACAATATTATGCATAGAGCATACTTTTCATCATTACACATTAATAGATTCGGGAGTGAAAGTTGGAGGGGTGGTGTTACATGTCAAAATTAATTATAATGCCAATAAGCTGAAATTCAACAGGGAAGATCAGGTTGACTAAATTATGGTGTTGAGGTATCAGCACTGAAAAATCAACTGAAAGAGGCTGTAGCCTTTTGCTGCAAATCCAAAGCTGGCCTGAAAAATAATGAGAAGTAAAAAAAAAATCCCCAGACCAACCCATTGCAGAGTGACTAAGGACGGTTCCAACTTAGTCTGCATTTACCTAGGATATAATTTTGCATTACAGCTGTTAGAGACTTCAATTGGATCTTATCTTTTCATCACGGGCTTACTAAAATTTGTGACCAGTGGCCACAAACTATGTCAATTCAGGTAAATCAGGCTATTTGTTTCCTTTGTAATGTAAAGTCATAGAGGAAACTTCAGCTCCATTTCTGTAAGACTTTCTCAGTATCTTTCCAGATCAAGCACCTCCAGCATCCGTAAAGCCAGTGAAACAGATTCCATAAATTCCACTTGTGCTGAAAACGTGCCAGTTGGCAACTTCAGAAGAACACCACAATTAGCATAACATTGCTAAAACAAAACCAGAACAAAAACAACAAAAAAAAACAACCCACAAAACACCTAAAACCCCTACAAGCAGAGAAAAACTCCCCAAACCCTAAGCATTTTAGCATTCATATGTCTTCATAAGAGCTGGAGTACTAAGAACAACAGTACTGCAAACAAGGATGAGAACAAACAAGCAAGTACCACATGGACATTTAATTCCTACAGAGTCAATTAAACGTTAACAATAAAATACAGTATGAGTTAATGCTAGACAAAAGGATTAAGGAATGAGGGAGGACTTATATATAAACATACAAATGAAAACCTGGTTAGGAAGAAGTAGGGGAATTAATAAAAGATAAAAAGAATGATTCAAATACAGCTAAGAAAGGGAATTCCTTTATTAAATTTGTCTGCAAAAGTAAATTAAGAAAAGATGCCTGCGCTATCAGAGAGTGATGGCGAGTTTATAAAAATAGCTGCCACTGAAGGAGAGAAAAAGGGAGTATCTGGAAAATGCAGACATGTGCCAAATCACTCAATCTGTGCAATTAACCAAGAAATCAAGTGTTGTTATTTGTGAAGAATTATTTTTTAAAAGGGAAATTTAGCAAATTCCTTCAAAACATAAGTCTAATACCTAATTCTGGAAATTACTTAAACGGATGGATGCAATTAACTTCTATTCCTAGCAAAAGAACGGAAAAAAACATTAAGAAAAAAGTATCTGCTGCAGATAGCAGCTCAGCAAGCTGCAAGAAGTACAAACTTGCAGAGAACACCTCTTGTTATGCACCGTTGGTTTGTTAGCGCAAATTATTTATTTAATGAAAAGAAAAAGGGAAATGCCACGTGGATTATGGTAGCATTTTCAAGAGTCAGTCCTGAAATTAAAAGCAATAGTCCTGCAAAAATCTGAGCAGCCTCAATTCTCCCTACTTTAGAAGGGACTAAGATTTAGCACCTGCAAGACTCAAGGCCAGCTGAAAACACTTTTTCCCAAAAAAGCCAGACCCAAAACTTATGGACAGCCACAAGACCCTGCCCGTGCACTCCACTCCATGAGACACTAATTAGACCCCAATCAGATTCACATCAATTCGAACCTCAATGTATTTATACATCTAAAAGCTGATTAAAGACTCACAAAACAAAGGAGTTGCAGGAAACTGCCAAGGTATCACATGGATCTGTGTTAGATTTAATCTGAACAGCTTTGTTAACAATCTGGAAGAGGGAAGAATATGGTTTATTAAATTTCACCTACTAAGCACTGAAATGCACTGCAGGACTTGACAGGAAAAATAAATACATACAAAGAAAGTATTGCTCTGATTGACTGGGACATCTTAAATTAAGAAAGGTGTCTATCTTCTCTCAGGACCACCTTTGTCAACATCATTCAAAGAAGAAATTTCCCCGTCCTCTTCAAGAGGCCCTCCCAAACCTGCCACAACTGAAAGAAGATGGAAAAGTCGTACGAAGATTTTTCTGTTTGGAAAAAATAAAACTGATACTGAAGAGATGTATCACCCAAAACACAGCCGTGCTCTGAGAAGGAGACGTTGGGAATGCATTCATCCAAACAGGGACCCGGAAAGGCAGAGGGCAGGCAGCTCGAGATGAAATTGCAGAAGGATGCGGCAGCTAAAAAGACAGTTTCGTTTCAGAGACAGAAACACAGAAACATGTATCACATGGCAGGATGCTACACTCTCCTCTCTCTACAGATGTAATTAATCCATAAATGGAATAATGTATTCACTTCTGGACACCTCATTACCAGAAAGACATTGACAAATTGAACAGAGTACCAAGAAAACAACAAAAATGTTTAAGGGTTTAAAGGGAAAAATTTCTAAGGAACGATCAAAAGATTTGAATATGTCCAGCTCTAAGCAGGAGCATAGCTTAGTAGGACAAGATATATAGCTATATGTGTTTGAAAGGTGTAAACATCAAGCAGAAAAACCAGCATGGAGGGCTATTAGGAGGAAAAATGGAATGAAATTACTAAAAAAGAAAACTTAAGATGAAAATCTTCTTGCCCTATTAGGATGCGCAGTTCATCTCGAGGGATGCGGTCAACGTGCCAGTGCAAGAGAACCAGACCAGCCCGGACAAATTCTTAACAAATGTACAGCTCGGATAACTGCACACCAAACAGGAGTGGGGTTGGGAACTTCTATTTCTGATCTCTGACATCTGCTTCTCCTCTTATTTTATATACTGATACAAAATCCATTCGTGGACTTTCACATAAGTCCCTTATAAGGATCTGGACGAATTTAAAAAAAAAAAGGAAAGGCATATATGCATGGCTCCCCCAAACCAGATCAAAACTAAAGGACTCAACTTCGTCCTCACTTGTTCTCCCCAAACTGCAGTGGGTCTCTAATGGAAATGAACACTGCAAAGGCAGCCAAAAGGGGAAAAAAACCCACGTGCGTGAAGAGGTAATGAAAGCTGATGCATTTCAGTCATTTATCAGTGTGTCTAACTGATGCTGCTTTAAATAACCTAAACTGCTCTCACACCTCCCCGCCAGTGCCACAAACCTTTCTCAAGCAAACACTGTCTTCAAGTCAATCAGACTTTGCCCAAGGAGATCCTGCCGGCTCAGATTAAGCCTCTGCATCAGGAAACGTTCAATACCAACACACTGCTCCTCTTCGACTTACCACACAGTATACCAACTAACTTAAGTCAACATTATATTGAAAGAAGATAATTAAAAAATTACATTAAGCCAGATGCAAGCCTACAGCATCTTTTAATGACTGCTGTCATTAAAGTCACACCGATGCTTGGTAGCTGTGCCCCATCTCGCAGGTTATCTGAAGGACTAAAACATGGAATTGTCTTTAAAGAAGAGTCTTTCAGTGTGGCAAGCAGGCAAAAAACCAAAACAGAACACCCAACTTGACAGGAAGACCCACACCAAGAAAGCCTACTGTAATCCTCCTCTCTGCCCCAGCAGCAATTCTCATCTAGGCAATACCTCTCCATCAGCAAATTGCACTGCCAGGCTGTCCTCGGTGCACGCTTCTGCAGTCAGGAGCAGGGATAACATGAGATATATTTCTCCTTCCTAAAGGATGGCAGACCCAACTTCCTCATCCAACCTGCAAACCGGAGAACCGGAGTCCTGGACTAGGAGACAGACGCAGACAGACGTGGAGCCCATGGTCCCCAACGCCCAGCCCCACACCACAAAACACCCCTTTATTTCTCCCTAAGCTCTTTCCTTTTTTTGTATTCCTAGGAACTTCAACAAAAGGTTAAACTGTGAAAGAAGAAAAATCTGCAAGACAGGTCGCCTAACGGCTCTCTCCTGGCTATCCGCACAAAGCAGTGTTTATAGCTTATTGATGTGCTTCAGACTGGGTCAACTGCACATTCAGCGGCCTGTCTCCCTCCCTTTCTCCAAACAGTCTGAATGAGAACAGGAGAAAACCACTGCAGTGGCTGGCAGTGTGTGCTGCCCAGGCACTGCCTCATTACCATGACAAAGGGAGGGTTGAACATCCTTCAGCAAACATGATGGCTCCCTTCTAGCATCCGATTGAAAATCTGGCAACGAGTGTCTCCAGCTTCTGATATCCTATTTACTCAGGCAGAGGAATAGGATCAAATACATTTTAGGTCCTTTTGCAGCTTTCCATGGAATTGCCTTTTTATCTGTAGGATTCCTCCCCCAGCCTCGCACCACTGCAATAGCCCTGTGTCCACCCTCAGCAGTTCGAACGCTGCAGTCCCTCTGGTCGCTCACAATAAGGACATGAACTTTTTAATCAATTCTTCCCTCCCAAAAACACTACAAGGAGGGATGGCAAGCTTTTACAACGTGAAAATGTCAATGTTTGTTGCTTGCAGAGGCCAGATTTACAGCGAGCCTGAGCCAAGCAGCTTGTTTCACACCTTCAAATTTAAGGGGAACAGTGTTCTCCTCTGGAAAATGCAGCCTAGAAGTTGCAATAAAGCAGACACAGATATGTCAATCACCACGGATGCAAAGCTGTGAAAGCTTCCTGGAGGAAAGCATTTCGTATCCAATACAGAACAGTCAACTGAAAACCCTGCCTCGCTGCTCCCTGCAGCATGCCTGGCTGGAGGACCACCCCATAACGCAGCCTGCGAATAATACCACTGGAAACTCAATATACACAGGAGAGAGAACAGTACAACAAAGAAGAAAGTCCTTATAAAAAAGAACAGGATTTTGGTAGCTATATTATGATACTGTGTGCTAATTTGCAGCTAAAAACATTGAAATTCTACTAAAGCATCCTCCAACATAAAGACAGAGCCAGCAAGAAACAAGTCCTGTGGTCGGCAGGAAAACCCAGGGAGCCTTCGGAGGGCATATTCCTCCATTAATCCTTCGGCTAATGTGAACTTAATGCTGAGATGAGAATAGATCTGCATTACCTTTGCTGGGAAGGTAACACCACATGAGATGATCATGCTTAAGAGGTTGCTATCCTGAGCGTAAGGGGTTTCGCAGGTTAGATGAGCTTGGTTAAACTGCATCAATCTCTGCAGCCAACACTACGCAGGTAAGCGATGCAATTAGCACTGCAGCTCCCTGACTTTTCCTCCAGCCCTGAAGTCCAGGCAGGTTCTTTCAGCTGAGCTAATTTGGAAGAGCCTCCAGCACAACGCCTTCAGACCTCTACGTTCGTAACGAGGTATCTTCACCGGACAGGGTTTTAGCATCTCCAGGAAAGCAAACAGAAACACATCTTGCTCTCTCTCTTTTCTGCAAGGTATTCTGGCCCCCCGTGCTTTCTGCTACTGTGCGCGTGTCAAATTAGCCTCTCTACGAAGGCTCTGATTTCCTCCCACGTTGCATGCAGAATGAAGTTCAAGGGTGACGTGAACCCAAAGCGTTATTCCCCTGCTGGCCCCTGCACAGCTCACCAACGGAGCCCCAGCACGCTCTGTCGAGGTACAGGGCAGTCTTTCCCCTGCCACGGAGACGCCCTTTCCTTACTCCAGAAGCATCTCTGCAGCGATGTCCAGCCGTACTTCAGAAGGTCCCCTGGCCTCTCTGGACAGCCTCCCTGCCTAATGCTTCACCTCCACAGAACAATGTCCCGTCACAAAGGTTACACCCGAGACACTACCGAGCTGAAAAAGGCATCTCACTGTTATACACATGCTTCTCTCCAGCGTTATTTCAGGATACTAGAAGACCCCCTGCCTACGTACGGGAGGATTTTGCAGGGGGTTCCTGTGACCAGATCTGGGATCTCCGCTGCATGGGTACCCGCAAAGCGGACCGGCATCCCTCGATGATGCTCTCCGCCACCCGATGAGTCCTGCTGTGAAGGGCGCCTGCTTTTCACAGTCAGACTGCGGATGGCACCACGTACACCACCAGCAAGCCCTTGTCTCCCGAGGCTGGCTTCTCACCCGCAGACAGGCTTGTGCCTCTACGCGAACACAGTCTACATCCTGACAACAAGTACAACAAGCCTACCCCAGCTGCTAACAAGACTTTCCGCTTTTATTTTATTTTTCTAAATATTCTGTGCAGCAGAACCAAGTTTCTCTGTACAAATCATAGGTGCTAGAAAACAAGATGTTGAAATGACTTGGATTACACTGAAAGAATATCCTACTGCGTCCTTAGGGAAAGGAGAGAGGAGAGAAAACACATTTTAAAAAAAAAATGTACTGGCTGCTATGTAAACTTACTCTTACACTGGGGGCAAAATTTGAAAAAAAAAAAAAAACAAACAACAAAACAACTTCGTGCAAGTTCAAACAGGAGGAAGGTGACTCCAGCTAGCGCCTCCACTCTCCTACTCGAAAAGATTGCCAGCAAAGCCACAAAAGAGAAGCCAGGCCCAAAGCCGAAGCAGAGCTGTGCAAGGATGCTCTCCAGACGGAGCGATCCGGCGTGCAGCGGGAGGAACGCGAAGCTCCGGGCTGTGGTTGCGCAGCCACTTACACCCCACATAAAACGCGAGCTGCCATGGGAAGAGGCCATTTTGTTTGATCACATTTTTTCAAAATATCTGAACGTTTTCTTTTTGAGTTCTTAATATTTTTTTTTCCCCCTAAATTTCTCATGGAGCTTCACCAGTTCCGCTTACAACAGCGCTTGTCACCCCATCGGGAAAAGACAGCAGGCACGGATTAATTTTTGAGGAAAGCTGCTTTCATGCCAATGCACTTGGCAATAGAGAATACAAGAGCAGCTATCCCAAAAATGCAGTATTTATGAGAGGAGTGGTTTCTAAAATTGTTTTCACTATGGATACCAAGAAGCACCACCTGATTCCTGACTACTCTCCTGTGCATGTGTTTTCCTATGATTATTTTTAAAGGTGACTTGAGCATCTATTTCACAGAACCCCTATCTCAAAGCAAAGCAGTTCCAGCTGGACTTTCAGCATAACCGTTTTCCAAAAGTCACTGCAGAGAGTTTGCAAATGGAAAATGCACTTTTATACCTACAGGAAAAAAAAAACGTTGCCTGCAGAAACAGAGAGATTCTCTCAGTGCAATTGTGATTCTAAGATTTAATTATCTCAGCACAGAACTGCAGGTATCAATGCTTCAGAGATAAAGAACAAACAAGGCAATTATTCCCAGAAGTCCTCCTTTTCCCCCTCTAACAATCGCAAGGGTTACAAACATGCCAAGGTCAAAGAATGTGTAATAAAGAAATTTATTTCCAATTGGAATGCACAGAAACCTTGCACTATAATGGTGGGAGAGCAGTGGTGTGAAACTCAGCAGAGCCGAGATTAATGCATGGCTAAAGATCATAAAGACTATCACAGAACCGTGTCTGAAATGACAAGGAATAAAATTAACAAGCATCTTTCCAACCAACTCAAACTCTTTACCCCTACAGTTTCCAGCTGAGCTGCATCACACGCGCCCAGCCCAGAGATCTGCCATTTATTAGACATATACTGTATGTATTAGAGAGGGCTCCAAGCTGTACAGTGTAGCTCTGGATTTGAACTTCTCCGGGGTTTGTCCTCTCTAATGTGAACGGATTGGATTAGAGAGCAGAGAAAAAAAGCCCTGTACGGTGGCAGCCTCAGAAGCTTCTAAAAGCAACACAGAACAGGATTGAAACACGTCGTTCAATTCCCCGTTGTTTGCATTATCCTAGGACACCGCATGAAATACTTGTTTGCGGGCACCTACCCCAACAGCACAAACTGGAGCCATGCACGCCACGAAGAGGGTGGAAGCATTAGGCAGCAACTCAAATCCTCGCTAATCGTTTACATGGACAATGCGGGCAAGTTACTGTCATGAGGGCAAGGACAGGCAAGGTACGCTTTTTCATTCAAAATTTCCTTAAAGAAATAAAGGATGTTGTTTATTAAAAAAAAAAAAAAAAAGCCAAACTGTACACAACTATGCTGTGCTGCAGCTTACACTGAGATTAAAAATACTCATGACCTACCTCCAACGCAGCAAGCTTCCATCATCTTATTTTTCTGCAATACCAAATCGTGATATTTTCAGATACAAAAGCAGGAAAAGTGTGATTTGGTCTAAAAAAGGGGGAATTGCCCTATGTACTCCAGTGGCCTGAAACCTAGTGCCACATCCCTGGGCTAAGCAAATTGTTCACTGCTTACAGCACAAAGTAAACTGAAAGGCATTCTTAAGTGAAAACAATGATTTGAACAGTTTCAAGTTTTACGCTGCAGACTTTTTAAAAACCCCACAAAAAATATTGTAATTTTTCTTTGGAACAGATACACATTTCCTTGCTATTCAACTTGCAACAACAATATTTTACTCAAACTTTCCAGGTGGTCTCTCCCTCAGCCAGAGCCCAAACAAGGAAGTTTTTGCCATCAAAGTTATTTATTTGGGAAGTTTTTGAAAATAGCAACACACAGAGTAAAACCGTAACACTTTACTCACCATGTGCAATTTTATGTGAGGTATGAGTATTTACGACAACAGACATGCACCTGGAACATAACCATAGACCATATTTATAGAAATGTTTGAGCATAAGGATGTTAAAATACACTATGCATGACTTTAAACCTTCAACCCCCAAATCAGACAAGTATGACTCACTTAATTTTGCGGGTGGAAATTAAGTGATTTACCGAACGGTGCAGAGCAGCAGAATAAGGACTCAGACATGGATGTCCAAGCTTTCAGCCCTTCCAGCCAGTAGGTACGCCCCGAAATGATCGCACTGGGCATGACATTATACACACTTCCCGAGCGCTTTGGCTAGCCTTTGCTAGAGACAGTCTGCTGGGCTGACTCCCTGCGGCTGGTTTTATGTAAACGACAGGAAAAAATGAGGGTGGGATCGTTTTGATTTGGCTGTGTGCATTACAACTTGCTCACTGACACATGCATAGTCTTTATGCCGTGTTCTCAACTTTTTTTAAAATTGAAAAGTCTAAATTTCTTGCAAAAAATTCCACCCATTGACTACTCTGTGTTTGGCAGTGAAGGCAAAAGGAATAAATAGAGGATGCAGCATTTAGTTGGGGAAAAAAAAAACCACGTTCCAAATCATAATTTTACTAGAATAAAATTGCAAATTAAAACCACCCAAAACTAAACAACAGTTATAACCGCTTGAACTTTGCCAGTCTTTCCCACCAGCATGAAGCCAGCTCCTAACCTTGACTCCCAGCAGGCTGGGGCTGCAGCCCGAGCCCAGCGATCCCGCTGAGCCTCACCGGGCACCTCAGCTCTCCGCAGCTCACAGCCTGACAAACACCCCACTACCAGACTCCTCCAAGGACTTCTCAGTATGCAATGAGCAAATTCAAGCAAAGAAACACAAGTTTTTAGCAACGAGGAAGGGAGAAAATACTGCGGTATCTCCTGGAGCACAGGAGAGATGTGCAAAGCTCGGCCAACACTCTACGAGCCTCTGTTTCTGCTACTTTTTTTGTGCATACTACAATTCTACAACAAGGGCAAGCAAACTATTGATGGATAGCAAACCTCAACTAGACGGCAAGCTCTTTTTTTAGTTGAAATCCACCCTTGCTGGCAGAAGGACTGCGTTGCCACCTCTCCCAGGCGCAGTCGCAGGGCTGCCAGCCGTGGTCGCGTTCACACCAAAGCCCCACCGCACGGAGAACAAAACAAACCGGAGAAGGGTGGATGAGGCAAGGAGGATGAGGAGAAGGAAAGGTGAGAAAAAGATGTCAACAAAGGATGCGCTGTACTGAGCCAGCGACCGCTCCGGCCACAAATCAACCCGCTCACCCCGCACAGTCAGGGCGCAGAACGGAGGTGTAAATCACAGCGGCACGATTGCAAAGTGACTCACTGTCATATTAGTGTCGCCAGCGCCGCAGACCTCCAGGCGGGAGGCTCTGGCTCCATTATGTTCTTTGTATGGGGGCAATCACAGAGATGCCACCACCATTACCAACAAAGTGAGAAGGTAACGACGCAGGACGCACCAAAGCCTGGCTGGAGAGCTAAGAGATGAAGAGTAGTACTTTATATCGCTACCTGAGCCAGACAGCCCCTGCTTCTTCATTTCCCGGGGAGAGATACTTACTCCTAACTGAGTCTCTCTTATTACGGCGACAATTCTCCACTTCTCCCCGGGGATCAGCCGCACGGAGCGAGCTCTCTCTCTTGTTGTTGTTGCAGCTGCTGTTAAACTGTGCTCGTCGATCGATCCGCGCCTGAAAAAACTTCAGGAAGCGTGCGCTCCTGGCCGAGCCCTGCCAGGAGGGAGGACCTTCCGCGTCCTGCCAAAGAAAAGCTCCTCTGACACCCTCTTCCTACACCGTGGGACAGTTCACGCGACCTGCGGGCCAGGGAGAGATGGAGGGGGGGGGAAAACAAGTGAAAAACCAAGTTCTTCTCATTTTCTACCTGAACTGCTCTTTGTGCAGAGATCATTTTGGGCGCGATGTCTCAGCCATGCACACCCATGCTAGGCACTCTTAATGAACCACGAGTCTACAGCAATTTTTGTCTTTACAAATAGGCGAATATAAGAGATCAAGGTTTAGGATGTTGGTTTTCAGGTCGCTAAGAACATTTTTAAGGTGCACCAGTCGGTAGGCATCACCGGTCCCCTTCTCAGGCCATTCTGCAGACGTTGCAGACGTGTGAGCCATCTCCTCGCTGTGCTCGCCACAGCCTCCGGCTTTGCTTGGCTCCAGAGGGGCAGGGGGAGACCCCAGCTGCCCACCACAGTCCAGCGAGCAACAAGGGAATAATGATGAATGAGTTTTGCATTGCCCCTCAACAGTTTTCTTGAGGAAGAAACAAATGATGCACAGAAATTAACTGTACCAGTTCGCAACTCAAAGCAGTTTCATCCTAGGATAAAGATTTCCTACCGCCTCACAGACTGCTCCACAGGTACCGCAGAGGCAGGTTTTTCATATATTAACACGGAAAGGCAGCCCCTGATGTAACAATAACGCAGTTCCTGGCACTTTCAAAAGGGTCCTTTACAACCCCAGTTCCAGACGTACAGCGGTTTCTCCAGCTGCTGCACAAAACAGCAGCATTTTCACCTGCTTATACAGCCCTGAAAGTAGACAGGCGCAAATCCGCCTCTGCCTGAAACCTCCTCTCTTCAGCAAAATACCGCCAGATACAGAGCTGACCTGATGTTTCCAGGAGTGACTGAATATACGCGTTTATTTTTGTTTTCCGGAGGGATTCCAAGCCCTCCCGCCCGCAGCCCCCCCGCCGCACACACACAAAGGAGGGAGGAGGACCACGGCTTCTCCAAAGAGATCGGAGTTCCTGAGGTCTGAAATAGCACGACGCAAAGGTCATGTCGTTACTGCAGCGGTTGGTGACCAGGGGAGAACAGCTACGGGTTAAAAAAAATTTGGAAAATAAATGCATTTGCTAATTCATTTTTATTCTGTATGAAAATGTAAATTGGGTGCAAAAAATAAAACAAACAGAAGAGGCCTAATTATTTATACAGGCATTTTAATCAAACAATGAATAGCACACAGCAACCTTCTACATCAATTAATAAAGCTGGCTTCTGCAAAACAAAAGAGTTACACCATGTGCCCTAATTATAAAATCCAGCCTGGAGATGCTTTTTTTTCCCCCCTCCCCCCATACACCTGCCTTAATATATACCCACTGCATTCCTGAGCTGAGGACACTCGTTAGCCCCACTCTCTATTTACAAATTCATTACTGTACTGCATATTTACTAATGTCTCTGACAGTAGGAGTGGTCATAATGCAGCACTCCGAGGCAAAACAGCAGCTAATTGAACGCAGGGGCTGGGGGGGGATGGAGAGGGGGGTCTGCCTCCCTTTCTCTGTGCAGGAGGCAGCTGCTTCCACTTAAGCTTAGCACATTTCACGAGACGAGGATAAAATAAGAAGCTATTAAATGTTTGCATTAGATTCCAGGGAGCCACCTCGATGTTTTGCATTAACAAAGCATGCTTTACAACGTGTTTCTTTACGTCTTACCTTGGGCTTCACTTAATCAAACATCATTCACCACCGTAACATATGTGACCAAACTGGCTAACGATGAGCTGCCACCTTTTTGACGAATCGGTGCATATGCCTTCCGAAAACAGATATATCAAAAGAAGCCCCAGTGCTTTGCAGCCTCACGCACATCCACGGCGCAGGGTTTTCGGTCTGCCTCGGAGGGGCTGGTGCAGCAGAGCAGAGGAGCCAACAGCGTCTCCACACAAGCAGTCCATGCTAAACAGCCCAAGCGTTAAGTGCATTTTGTCCCCAATTCAACAGGGTTTGGGGTGCAGGGGATGCTGCTTGCTTCTTTTTAAGTAGCAACAGCAAAAGGCAACATACAAATTGTTAAAACCCCCTCTGAGGCATTAACCACAAGATAATGAACATTTTATGAGTCAATCACTTTGCGAGTGCACAAACCCCAAAACCACTTCAGGGCTTTCTTTGGGGCTCAGCAACACGTGGTTTGATCTGGGGCACTCGGAAAGCGAGTCCGAACAGACTCCTGCATTGGGGTCACCCTGCTCTTTAAAAAGCTAAGTGAAGCTCTCCCCCATCCTCATCTAAACAAACACAAAACACACCTGGGAACTGAGAAAACGCCTCATTTCACGTTTTCAAAGCACCTCTCCCTCCTCCCTGCAGCTCACAGGTCGGGAGGACGCACGTGCCTGGGCTTCCCTGCAGGGATGAGATCTCACCCGAGGAGGTAAAAACCTGGCAAAACGGGGCAAGGAGGACATCCAAACAGAGGAGGACACAAGCCAGGGCTCGGTTTCCCATCGTGTCTGGTAATGTGTGTTAGCATCTCCACGCTAATGTAGCCTACCATGGGTAACGCTAGCAGGGAAGAAGCAACAGTTGAGTTTACGCTCGGGATGGTGGTATCAAGCTCCAGGGAGCCAGGTCCATCTTCTGGACGCTCATCTAGCGCTTGTGCTCCTCTCTGAGTCCAGGAAAGAGATCGGCACTGCCAGGGCTCAGCAGCTTCTGCTCATCTAGGGCAAGCTAAAAGCTTTGGGTGCATCCATTCGCCCAGCTGTACAAATGGGTTACGACGGTCGCTTAAGAGCACAGAGCCTTTTGAGGACTATTTCTAAAAGGACGGCTCATATTTTGTGTTCGGCGTTGCAGAATGGCTAAAAATGGTGATGATGTCAGACGAGCATTTATTCACACAAATGGAAAAATATTTCTGTAAAATAAAACTAAATACGAGAGACAGATTCCCTTTTGTCTCTTTTAGCAGCACGAGGCAAGAGACTGATAAATTAATTTTTAAAATTTCATGCTAGAAAAATCATACTCGTTTAATAAATTTGGTCTAAATATTAATCTAGAGAAAGTTTTACATGCTTTAGGAGGTTGGGGAAGATTACTTTAAAACCCAAAGTGTATGTTTACAGATTATGTTCCACTTCTCAACAGGTAGGATAGGCTGGTAAACGGCAACAAAAACGATGACTGTACTCGGCTGGAGCCTTACTGAAACCATCCGTATTTACTTTGTATACTTATAAGTCCTTCATCCAGAAGTCACTGCGGTGCCAATAGCGCACGTGCTATTTTCCATAAGGCACAAAAATACAAATATAGACATGCCATTGCAATGTAAATCTGTAAGAAAAATTGATTTTTGAAACTCACACCAAATGTAATCAGATACTATTGAAGTTCAATTATTCTTTGATATGTTTAAAAAATTTTCTTAATATGTATTTGATTCTTCTAGAGAATGTCATTCAATTAGAAAGCTCTCCAAGTTTCAGAACTGATGCTTATGTGTAGTCAGAGAAAATGTTCAAAAATGTACTTGTCAGCTCATGTTGCATAATAGACCATGTTTCAAAGGAAAGCAAGTTGCACACTCAGTGCCTGCAATTACAAATTACCAACATGAGTCATGTTTTGGGTTCGATTGCACGTAGGTGCCTTATGCCCTAAATCTGAGTTGCCAAAGTTTAAACAATAGAGTTTTCAACAGCACTTGCACCGACGACAACAACAAAAGCCAAACACCAACAGAATACTTGATAGAGGCTACAGAACAGAAAACATCCACTTCTCCCTATTATCTTGACATTGCAATTCCAAGAAATAATGGAAAAACAAAAGCAGCTCATGAGTTGCTTACTCCTCAGTCCGAAGCTGGGCGTGCAACACAGGTCTGTGCAAGTGGCCCCAGCTGGCTCCCCACGTCCTCTCCACACTAATGGTCCAAATAGATGCTCGGGTGCCACCACATAAAAGCGGGACACATTAAAAACAAAGACGATAACCATGAGTATCGGGTCCATTCTGCCACTACAGGAGTTCACTGATTTGCAGTCATCAATGTACAAACTTTGGTATCAACAGCAAGAATAACCCTTTCTTCCTTTCCATCCCCTTGAAGTCTTCCCCAGAAATACCAGACACGACCACCGAACAACGTCACCATTAGCCAGAGAAATATTAATACATAATCACTGTTGGATTGTACAACCTGACGCCAACCTCCTATCCTCCTATAGACTCTGTAGCATCTATTAGTAACATTTATTAGTGTCCTTTAACAACTCCTGTAATGGTTCACTTAAAAAATAAAAATAAATCATTTTTATTGCAATTCCCTGCCTCTTTAGGAAGATACAGCTCATTGACAAATAAAATCTACCTACTGAACAACAAGACCTTAGCTGTGACATTGTGAGCAGTGAAATAACACTTGGAGAATAGATGTATTCCAGAACCAAATATCCCCAGGGAGCTTGGATGTTAAAAGCAACAGCACTTGCAATTTTGGATATACACATCTGAAACGTCCTTCTAGGCTACACCACAAATTTCACAGGTAAGAAAAACAAAACAAAAAAACCCCCTTAAGTGCTAACCAGAAATGTGATTCAGAGAGGAGAGATGCTACAAACAGGGCTGCTTTCTCAGCTAGCAGCATGACTTCTCCTCTTTGTGATTTACAGATACTTAAAAACAAGTAGGTTAATGAAGCAACAATACACTGACTGCAGAGCGCTGATTAATACAAACTTCAGAGCATAGTGATCCATGAGCCAATTCAGCACTAAGGCAATGTCCAAGCGGTTTGGCTGGGCTTATTAAAAAAAGAGGCCTTGAAAAAATTACAATAGCATTTATTTAATAGTAGTAACCAAATAAAATAATTCCTGAGAAATAACTGTATGCCTCTCCACTGTATGGGGACTAAAAAAACATATGCATAGTTTACAGTGTTCTACTTTTCGCTCTGCATTTTGATGTCGGCTTGCTTCAGTATTTTCACAATTAAGTTTTTAACAGTTTAATTTAGGAGCTTGGTCCACCAAACTGATTGCACAATTAACCATCAGGACTCTAAACGAGCCCCTAAACTCCCTCTCTTTGCCTCAGTTTCCTTTTCTCTAAGGCAAAGGCAATACCCCTGCGTTGGGGATTAACCACAGAAATGCTTGGGAAGTGTTCTGAACACTTAAAATGTGTGATTTCCCTTTCTGGTAGGAAGCACTCCCAGCAGGAACGGGAGCCCATACGCCAACGGAGGAGGAAGACGGCGCGGCCCGAAGCGCCGGCGCAGCCCCGGCAGCTCTCACCGGCACCTTGCCCCGGAGTCCCCCCACCCACCGGTGGGCCTGGCCAGAACCGCTTGGTTGGGAAGGGATGAGGTTAGCAGAAAACAAGATGCAGAAGCACCTTCAAATTTTTCAAGGGGCTTTTTTAGGGGCAGTGATGACTTCGGAAGACTCCGACGGGCAGGAACCAGCCACCCACAGCCAGGAGCGGTGTGGGGTCACGCCATCGCGGCTGTTGGCACGAGCTCAAAAGCACACTCGGTCCAAGCCTAAGTCTATGCGCGTGCAATCCAAGCATCACTTCCCAGAGCTGCATCTGAACACCTGATGCCATGCCTGCCTAGAAAAAACGTGCTGCTGGAGAAGGGAAACCATCCAGCTCCTGTCCTCACCTCCAAAAACTCATAGATTTGTATGCACCCAAGCACTACGATCCTTCCAGCTAACCACAAGATACTGCAGCAATACTTTACATTTTTCTTTTTTTCGCAACAAAAAAATCAACGAATGTACAATTTCTTATTTGTATGTCGGTATTTCTACCTGTCACCTCAAATGAAGATTTCCGGAGTCACACCAAATAAAAAAAGAGACAAAACTGAAAGGAAGGGGCCTTGACCAGGGTTAGTAAGCCCATACAAGGCTGGTTTTTTAACCAGCTTTTCCAGCTCTGACAATGGCGTAGCCAAGTCCAGAAATGATCTGAATTGCACGATGGCTGTTCAGCAGTCAATGATACACTACTGGAGGTCTCAACCCAGTTCTCAGTGAACAAATGGTTGTATAAAAATAGCCATTACCTAAGACGACCATTTTCATTCCAGGACAAAGTAACATCAGGCTGGAAATTGCAGAATTAATCCCTTGAGATTGCAACCCACCACAACGTCTCATGTTTAATTTGCAGTGGAAAAAAAATAAAACATAGTGGCGACCAGGAACAAAGGACACATCATAAGAATTAATTTCAAGATAAGCACCACTGAAACACAGGGCAAACCGCACCCTCTATTAAAAGTTAGACCAACAGCTACTGCGCATCAACTGAAAACAGAGGTGCTCGCTTCGTTGCTGCTTGAATTGTTATAACCTGGCTTCTTTGCTGTCAGCCTCAGCCTGGGATCGCAGGGGGAACAGGCACCGAACACGGAGATGTCAGGGTGCAACACAGAGGAAACTCTGCTCTGGTCGTGTTTTGCCTTCTTTATGAGTGATCTGCAGGACTGCGAGCGTTGCTCCAGCAGCAGAGTCTTCTGCTACGGCAACTGGTTTGTTGGGTTTGTCACCATATAACCCAACTGGTAAAAAAAAAAAAAAAAAAGTTTAAAAAAAGAAAGTTAAAAATAAAAACCCAACAACAACATATCGACAAAAAAAGCAAAATAAAGGGGTTCTTCATTTGACTCCAAATGTCTCCACTATTTGGAGATACTTCTCCCCTTTTTTTTTTTAAATTTATGTTTACCTAATGAAAAAGCATACTTTGGAAACAATGGGCCACCTAAAAAAAGAGCCCCTGTGCTCCCTTCCACCTAGCCTGCTGCATCTCCTCGTTCTTCACACTAAAACTTGCCACATTTATGACAACAAAAACCTGTCCTTTCGAATCCTGGGGTGGGGCTGTGCTGGGACGGAAACGAAAGGCTACAAATCAATCTTCAAAAAAGCACAGCAGGATGGAAGGGCCATTTATACAAGCAGAGCATTTATTTGTTGTGACTCTAATATTACTAAAAGAAGTAGTAGATTAGTACTGGGTTAGCATCAAATGCAACAGCTCGTTTATAGTGACTAACCAGGGCAAACAGGGACAAGTGTTTTAATGAAGCAAGGAAGTCTGCAGCTTAAGCTGAATTCTCAAAAAAGATACCCGAAAGAGCGAAGGTGTAGAAGGAAGAGTAAATGATGGTCGTAATGACAGAGCCAGCTGCTTTCTCATGGCTGCCGTGCTGAGCCTCATGAGAGATGCTCCCGAGCGAGGCTGGCATCAAGGCATCGGCCCCCCGCGCCAGCTCCACCGCACCTTCTGACAGCTCCCGCGCCAGCCGCGTCCACCCTCCTTTCTCACCGACCTTCCCTTCCTCCAGTGCCACCAACCCCAAAATCAAGCTATTGCAGATGAAGGATTAAGAGGAAAAAAAAAGTTAAAATAATAATAATAATAAAAAAAAATAATCAGTGAACCTATTTTTCAGGGTTCACCGAGAACCTTTTAGGCACGGCGCAAATGTCAGGGTCCCCCTGCCAACGCTGGTCTGCAGGTGGCAGCTGCATTCTGCTGTCGTCGGATTGTATTAAAAATACCCGAGCGCTCTCCTGTGCTCCCTGTATACTACTGAGTATTTAGGGAAGTGCTGGCAAAGGTTATCCCTAGAAGTTTACCTCTGAATGAATACCGACAGGAACGAAAAGCAAGCAGATGTTGGATGACTAACTTGAATGCGCTCGAACAGGATTTTGGAGCAGTCAGAAAAGAAAACGTCCCTAGGGGATTCATCTAGATTTTATGTTCGGCATAGTGCATATTCATTAAAAGCACAGTCACCGGTGTAGGTGTGCGCTAACACAATATTGTTTTAACACATAGGGAGGCCGGGACTGACGCACGCCTCTAAATGCCTCTCAGGTGCCCCATCACTGCCCGGCGTAACGACGCAGCCCTGGCTGGGGAGAACTGCCCTTGGCGAAGCTTTTAGGAAGTCTTCACGACAGCATGTTACTGCAAACATTTTTAAACATGTTTGGTTGCTTCTGCTCTGTTTTCATAAATACATGCCTGATGTTTCTCTTAAGGAGGTCTCTCAGCTACAAGAGGAAGCAGCGATTCATTTGGTTCTCATTGTCCAACTGGAAAGAGTATTTTGGAATGGAGAACGCTTGCAGTTTTCAATGCCTAAGAGCGACTGCTAAAAGAAATGAGGAAACGGAGACAAAAAAGAGTGACTGATATGCATTCTGTCTCAAAAGTACTAGCAAACCTTGTGGTTAGCCAAGTTGCAGTTGACGTGTCTGCTGCAGCAAGGCGCAGTCTGAAGCCCTCAAAGCGGAGCCCGTAGTGCAGCGCAGCCCTGGGGAGCAATGCAGCCGGAGGAGAGCAGAGGCCATCTCAGACAGCAGGTCACAGCCACGCCAGGCCACGCCGGCGCGCCAGAACCGGTGTCAGACCCAGACCATCCTCCTACAGCCAGCCGGTCCACCGGGCTTCTCCTGCCGCAGACACTGGCACAACCCACCCGAACCGACCAGGCTGCGCATCATCGCGTGTCCCACCACGAGATCGCAGCCGTGTGTCAGAAATAGCATAGCTTCGGACCTGCAGCACGGCTGTAAAATGTCTCAAGAAGCCAGTATGAATGCAAAGACCTCTGACTCGAGGACTTGCTGGTCCTGATTTCAGCCAGGAGCGTGGTTGTCTGGCCAGGAGGTTCAGCAGGGTCTCTGGTATCATCCATCCTGCATTGCCCATGGTCTTCATCACACCACTTTACCCCCACAGATGACAAATAGCACTTTAGCACCCTTCCCAAGTACATGCTTTCCTCCTTCACTGCCGATGCATCCTGACCCCTCAGGAACTTCAGCCGAGAAGCTGAACGCCGTCCGCCCCACCGCAGAGCCTCGCAAAAGAGCACATTTAATCAGCTCAGCCTTGATTTATACGTCTGCCTCTTACGAAGCCCAATTTCCGACTCTGGAATTCTGATTCGTTATCACAACCTTTAGACCTACAGCCAAAGACTGTCATTTTTAATGCTGGTCATTTGGCAAACCACAAAGAAAGCTCACAAATCCAATAAAAGAGGTTTTTAAAAAAATAAATAAAAAAAAAAATTCCACACAACAGTTCTGGCCTGCTGCATAGCAATGGGGAAAAGCACATAGTAAATCACCCGTTTGACCGCTGGGCAAGGGCCAGCATTCGCTGAGAACCTGGCTGGCAACAGCACTTTCTCAGGTTCCCCACAATGAGCTGCTTGAATTTGCTTTTTAACTATCCAGAGGTCTTGACATCAGCCTTTGCTGGCAAAATAGTCCCCCAAAAGAAATGCCTGGGTACCTGGTGTGCTGCAGCTGCGTGTGTACATAGAAAGGTTCAAATTCAGCAGGGCCTCAAGGATCCAGGTTTTTGACAGGGGACCCCACTACAAACGAGCTGTAAGTAAAAAAAGACCTAGATCTATTCAGAACTGAGAAAGTAAGGATAAAGCAATAAAACCTTTAATAAGATGTGCAATACCCCACCTCTTTTTTCTGTCTTCCCATCCTGTTTCTTTCCACCCATTTCATCCACCGGTCGCTCCTTTGGAGCAGGGACTGTCACCCAGTACGTGTGCACCCTCCATCTGCGTCCCGTGCACGGGAGGGATCTCCATCACTGTCTTACATACCTACAGCTACTCTTGTAGGGGAACAGATGCTCAGCATTTGTCTACGCAGCTTCAGATATTGTTCTGGTACACCAGAAACAGAATCCTGTGCAAAATTACCTTGTAAATACCCACAAGGAGCAAAAAGACCATGGACAGGAGTTAGAAAAGAGGCACCCACACTGTTCACACACAACACCAATCCTATTTGCATTTCATTGGTGTGTAAAATCAATCTAACAGCAAAGGGGCAAGTAAGCCCTCTCTCCACCTGACTGTGTGTTTGTAGCACCTACACATGATTTTCCAAACGCTATCTGCAAAGAGTGCACTCTGGAGAGAAACTGAGGCAGCAGGCTCAGCGATCCAGCTATTTCATTTCCATCTGTGTTTAGCCTGTTTCTCTGCTCCTCTGCGACTCACCAGAAAATAGAAGTAGAGGAAACCGCTCACAGGTTAAGCTGAAAAGCAAACACAGAGAAAAAAGGGATGACTTCATGCTACGGAGTCCGGGCAGTCCAGTAATGCTGCACACCAGTTGCTCCCAGAATTTACCCTGGTAGCATTTCTTATCCATCTTCAATGAGGAGAAAGCGCAGGGGACGTGGTGGGTTGCATGCAGTGGTTAGAGAGAGGACTATATTAGTCCATTAGTGCAACCCCAGCATTTTTATATGGAGCCTCCAAGCACAAAATGTCCTTAGGACAAGTGGTCTCATAATTGCTTAAAAAAGGCAGAGAGGGTCAATCTCTGAAACATTAGGCTTGTGGCCACCTACGTACTCAATTTCAGCACTAATTCTCTTCCCTCCACAGTCAAATCCTGCTATTTACTCCCACCTACATAACATCAGGCAGATGGGAAACACTCAGCATAATTCTTCACTCTTATCCCTCCCCGTGTCCCTCTGAAACCTGATTCGATTTCCTATGCACCAAGACAAAAATCATATTAAACTGCGGGGGGGGGGGGGGAACCCAACCAGCTACGCTACACACAGGATTTGCATCTGATCCCAAATTTCCTTCACACCCAGTGCGTACGTTTTGCAGATTTCTACCATAGCAGGACTTTCATCCCTCCCTCCGCACAGCCACTACTTGTCTTGCGGTGTGAGATTGAAGTAGACAAGTGTGAAAGAATCATATAGGGCTCAACATCATTAGGCTCATCCTGAAAGCACGAGAGTTGACAGGTCTGAGGAAGCAACTTCTGATTTTCCCCTGGGGTTCAGATTTGGGGTCTTGGAGGTTGCGGAGAGAAAGAAGATCTTTAGAAAATAAAGCCAGGGGGGCTGGTTGTTTGTCTTTTTCTTTGCAATCTTAGGGCAGTCGTGAGGCTACCAGGGCGTCAAAAATTATGAAGAATTAACTAACTATGAAAGCCTCAAGTTAAACGTAAACCCAAACTGCGAAAACACAATGAAAGTTCCGCCTGTTAGAAATAAAGTGCTGGGCAAAACATTAACACATTTACACTTGAAAGTTGTGAAAGAGTCAGAATCATCCTGCTTAAAATGTATCAGTCAGACGAGATCTGATTTCAGGGCAGAACATCCTGCAGATACATAAGAGAAAGTACTTGAACAGGCGTCATAACACAAACATCCATTTATTTTCTGCCAAATAAGATCAATGTCCTCTCTCCACAAAATAACGCTCCCTGCAAAGTGCTCAAGTTCAACTTGCTCACAGAAAAAGAGGTCACAAAATCAAATGCCCCAAAATGTTTCACTTATAAAACAGGCTCAGTTGCACACTTCAGGGCATTTGTCCTTAATTCAGACTGCTGTATTTGTACAAAATAAAAAATAAAAATAAAATACCCTCACCTTAAAGGCTAGCAGATCAACTTTGCCTGAAAGGTCAACCAGATTTCCCGACTGAATCAACTGCAAAGTCCAGACTTCACCCACTGAAAAAGCCCAGTGGTTTAAAGCTTGTGGCTATTACGTATGCAACGATGATCTTGCAATCACTACAGCTAAACCCCATCTTCCTCAGTGGCTTGTGGAAGGATAACTGGCATCTCTGAAATGAGAGCAGCAGCTTAAAGTAATAATCACAGGGTTTGGTTTGGGTTTTGGGGGTTGTTTTGTTTGTTTGTTTGGGTTTTTTTTTATTTATTTGTATGTGGAAATAAGTGTGAACCGCTGAAGATCAAGTCAAACACATTCCCTGCAGCTATGGCCATCAAACAGGCAGGCAGCTACGTTTTGTACAGCTGTAACTTCTCACTGGCCTTTTAGCTTAGGCTTGTTCAGAAAACTCTGCAATAACTCAATCTGCGCAGAGGCTCAGATCAGAAAGGAAAGGTCACCAACACATAACCAAATTAAGGTGGTGTGCAGGCACACCAACACGACCTATCAGCCTGGGAACCCCAAAGCACCACCCTCCAAAAGGGCATTTTTCAGTTCAGAAGATGGGCAGTCTCCTCCACGGTACGTTTGGTTGCTACCTAGGAAAAGCTCTGCATTCTCAGATGCATCCATCGTTTGAAATTGCCAGGTTAAAAAAATAACTGAAATTCAGTAATGCTCTGCTTCCCAGTGCCTCCTCCTCCCACCAGCACTACAGGCGTGGTGCTTAGGGACATGGTTTAGTGGTGGATTTGGCAGTGTTAGGTTTACGCTTGGACTCGATGATCTTAAGAGTCTTTTCCAACCTAAACGATTCTATGACTCTATGCTGTCCAACCTGACGGCCCTCAGACTGTCCTGGGAGGCCCTGAAGTCATCTCAGCTTGAGTGTGAGATTCCTCAGGACAGAAAAAGTCCCACAAACGTAAGATCACCTGCATGGTTCTGTAGTGCTGTGTTTTCACAGCGAAACCAAGGCAGGACGCTGCGCAAATACAGACAATGGCTAAACTCTTGTTCAGTTTAGCAGCAATGGTAGTTCCTGTGATTTCTACCATGTGTTTTGTAGTATTCATCTTAACGCTTCTGTTCACAAATTCCTTGGGCTGCATTAAAAATTACCATTTTTTTTTCTCCTCTAAGCTAGATTTCCAACTCTCGTAGCTGCAAATAAAAGATTGGAAAAGCAACCAATATGCATCCCAACAGCTCAGAAACTAGGTGAGAAAACTCAGTTAATTGTGTAAAAAGTATCACCTGATTTTGGGGAGGCTACTTCATGATTTTTTAAATAAATACACCTGGCATACTGGTTACAATGGGAATATATACTCACTAATTTCCAGCCCAGTGTCAGCTTTCTAGATAATTCCCAAAACAATGACTGTAACAGAATACTAACATTCCAGATCATCGTTATGCCTGGGGTATTAAACAGCACTGATGAATAAAAGGCAGAATGAATATTTCAAGGGGTTGCAGGCAGCACGAGTAATAGATGGGAATGAGAACTGAGCAACTCCTGACCCGAGCGGTTCCAAGGCACAAAGCGCGCTGGCTTTCAAAAGCCACGACCGGCCAAAATTTCCAAGAAGTGCGAGCCATAATTTGTGGCATTCCCATTTATGACATTTCAGCTGCTTGGTTTCCAGAGGATGGGCATTCAGCACTTCTGAAATCATTCCCTCCCATCACACGTGGGTGCCAAATGCTCCTAAAAATTTGTTTTTATCTTTCTGTGTCTCAGCTCCTCAATTGCAACACAGGGAAGCTTCTTCAACTGTAATTTTGTAGTTCCCAAGGTTGCTGGGAGGGGCTGATTAATCAGCATTCACAATGTTCCTTGAAAAGAAAACAAGTGAAGTCTCCTCTTTGTCATTTACTGATCTCTGATGCACCCCAAAACTGATTTAACAAGTCCTGCTTGTTAAAGTGAAAACCAGACAGGAAGAAACTCTTCTTGCTATTACGGTGCTTGCCAGAAAACTCAACTGCTAATATCTCTGTGCAGCTCAGACAGCCTCTCCCGAAACCTTTCATGTGTCTCTCTACACGTCAAGCTCCCTTTCTTCTTCCTTTTATCTTCATATTTAGATAATTCTCACTAAAAGCAAGGTGGTCGTTTTTGCAAAATTACCATAACGTCTCTTGATGGACTTTTAAGATCTCTCCTGCTTGTTACACAGTGCTTCGGATGTGTTTTGCCAAGAAGCGAGACATTGTTTATTCTTGTATCAGGAAAACAAAGTGTTTCCCACTTAAGGGCTTCATCTCTCTTAAAACGCGCGGCCTAGCCGAAAGCGAGTGGCATAACTGAAGGGAAGAGACTCCTAACGGCAATTGAATTTCAATTTCATTGATTAGTAGTATCGCCAGTGTAAGGAGATTTAATGCCGAGCCCGGTGTAAATTGGATTCCAATTGCTGTCCCTGTGTAAAAGGGGGTCTCACAGAAAGGATTAAACGCAGGCCAAGGTTGCACAATGAACCCACTGGCTCATTCACAATCAGCTTTGTGTACTCATTAGAAAAGGGAGCTAATCACCCCAGTTTGTGCTGGTTTCAGAGCTGCCAGCACAAAAGGCTGTGACCTCCCACTGAGAGTCAAAGACAAAATACCCCGCTTTCTCCCATGTATGGAAAACTCTCATTTTGTGCCTCCAAAATTCAACCTTCTGATGGACCCACAATAAAAATTAGCTATGGTCAGCAAGATTCAGCTTCCCCTAAAATCACAATTATGTTGCTTAATATAGGGGGTGAATTAGGAAAACCAAACATCTGTCCGGATGGAGTCTACCCGTGACCTAGTTTTGTCCCAGCGAGGCTTGCTTGTGAATGTATTGGCAGCACGTGCAATACAGCAAGGCACAGAAATTTCCTAAGCAATCTCACAGGTAATCAAAAAGATCTTCTACATTTTAAGCAGCACATACAAATGTATTCCTCCACTTGTTGGTACAGCACAGAAAACCAACAGAGTTAAACCAAAAGTCACATGCAGTAGAAAGGTAGGAAACTTTGCTGGCGAGCGAAGCTTTTGAAGCAGACAACAAAGCGCAGGCCAGGAGGTGGGTACCACATGGTACGCTCCTGCCACCACCCCTTTGGTCCTGCAAACAGCTGCTCGAAAACAAAAAGTACTCTGAGGCTGGACACCAGCCTACACGCTCAGCCCTTGCACGCTACGCGCCTCCATTTCGAATTTACAGGCTCTGGGCAGATGCCTGCCAAAAAGTTCCCGGCATCCCACAGATGCGGGACGACGCGCACCTCCGTGCACCGCGCGGCCTTGAACTCTCTTCGCATTTCCCCAGCGAAACGACATCTGCTCGGCCCCTCAAAAACCGGGGTGACTACCACTGCTGAAACCACACCCCCGGCAGACAGGGGTGACGGAGCCCCAGCTGCCTGGCGAGACCTCACGCTGCAGACGCTCACCGTCTCCGCTCTTCTCCCTGGACCCTCGGCACGCTTTTGGCCACCATATTTCTCCAAGCAGATCCGTATTGCTGCCCCTCCCATTCATCATCTTGAAATAGCTCAGTGCCACTGCCGTGAAATGTAGTATCAGCAATGTGGCTGCGTATTTTTAGCACAACAAACATTTTGTCCTTTCTGAGATGAGTTAATTGCCCCATTTCCTTTTCCTCCCCCGTTCCTCCCCATCTCCCGGCTGTTTCACCAGGTCGTCCCGCTCCCCGCACAGCCGAGCACGAGTCCGCAAAAAGTGGCAAGGGTCTCACCAAGGAGCTCACGAAAAATGCCACGGACACTTCTGTGGCCCAAAGCATCTCCCCGGCCAGGAGAGGAGCCGGTCCAGCAGCCCACGCACCCCCTTTCACTGCACACTTGTACAGTGCCTAATGTGCCACAGCACAACTGAGACACAGATACTAATAAATAACAGCACAGGGACACCGCTGACTGCTTTTGATGCTGGAGTAAAATGAAAAGCATTACTCTGACACAGACCCCCCGCCCCAAAACTGGCCCTGGGTTCTGCGCAAAGAGGTGTCACAGCGACCAGACCCCCATAAGCAATAAAATCCATCCACTTCATGGGGATTTCAGGGAAAAGTAAAACATAAGAACAGTTTGGATCAGGAAAAGTTTAAATCTTTTAAATGGTCAGACCTTGCATTACGTTAAGTTATCCTTTGGCTACAATATAATCCTTGGTTTCCAAAATCTCTTTTACTATAGAAAGCTCCAGGCCAAAGGAAAACTTCCAGCATCTATCCGTTTTCATATCAGGAAAACAAAGTTTGAAATCCCAAGCAATCTGAGAAAACGGGACCGACTAGCACAACGTACTTTTATTGTGCGTAACTGCCTTTGCAAAGAAGGAAGGGGAAGCAATCCCTTGCTCTCTTGCAAAGGAGATGAACCCGATGCAGACGCGCCAGCCAGCGATACCCACAGCACTTCTGCAAGGAGTGACCAGTATCGGGGCACGTAACAGATCTGGCACAAAAGCACAATACAGAAAAACGAATGGTTAATCCACTTAGCCCTTTTTATACCCCTCCCCAAGCAAGCGGATAACCAGGAGGAGGCACAACCCAGAACAACGTCGTGTCTGCCCTCCCAACTCCCCCCCAGCCCGGGGCAGTGGGACACACCACTGCTGTCCCAGGGAGAGGAAAGCAGGTCAAGGCAACCGCAGAAACCCGGAGGAAAAGGTCAGGATGGTAATTTTTATATTAGATATAATATGCACTTTTTTTTAATAGGGGATGCTTAATGGGTTGGAGGAAATCCTTCAAGAAGGAACAATTCTGAAGGTGGACACTCCAAAAATGTGCTGAAGGACCACGCTTGTCGATGGGGAAAAATTTCTCTTGTTCACAGAGGCCTTTGTCAGGCAAATAAAATCTTCTGTCAGCAGCTGCACACGAAATCTCCGTTGCTGGAGGATAAAATCTGATTGTGCGTACAACTGAGAAGATGTTATCTATTCACTACCTATCGGCGCATAATGCGGTTGGTAAAAACAGTTTAACCTCAGATCTCATTCTCCTTTCTCTTTTAAAAAAGAAAGAAAGAAAAGATGTAGGCCTATGGCACCAACTATAGCCCAGATTTCTCTCTCTGCCAATTTGTATGTAAATAAAAAGCGTTTTATTAAATGATAAACAGTCGGCAATAAGGCGGCAGAGTACCCTAAATGCTTTTCAGTGAGTCAATTTTAAACTTTTTTTTTAAGAATATACGAGAAAAAAGCCAAATCCAAATGACACACAGAAGTCACAGAGCAATAAAATTACCTTCTGAGATTTTAGACTGAACGATCCCCCAACACTTAGTGAAAAAACATTTTTTTTTTTGTTGGAGTTGCAACGTGGGGAACAGTTTCAAGTCACTGTGTCATTTAATAATATTCACTGATTTACTGTCCCAGGAAGTCACTGCTTAGTAGCTTGATATTTCATTAACATGATGCCCTTACAGAGCACTTCTTAAAAAAATTCCATTTTTGCAGCTCGACCAGCACCCTGCAACAAGTGCATGAATCTGTTTGCTTCTCCGTCAATATATTCACAAGATTCTCCCACCAAGATGATAATACTCAATCTGCACTTATTTTCCAGATCATCAACTGGACTTCTGCACGCCTTACAACCTGGTCTTTGGCATTCTTAGCAAGAGCAGCATTAGGTCCAATGATCGTTATCTCCATGACTTCAATTTTCCTCTCAGCCTCTTGCAATCTTAAACCAATGCTTTCCAACTTCTTATCCACTGCAGCATGAATAGCAACTCGCTTTTCTATAATGTCTGCCAACCACTTAGCAAGCCCAGCACTGCTTGATAAGCCAAATCCATGCCTCCTGACGGTGCGAAGCTGAAAGCAGTCAAGCCTGACCCACCCAGCTAGAAGGAAGTTTGAAAGTGAAATATCAGGTCGTCAGCATGTCCAGTCTGACTCTTTTTTCCCCAGGAATTATTATTACTGAAAGCAAACAGTAACCAACATCCCATTGCTAGGATCACACCCACCAGCTCCTAGAAGTTGCCCACCTTTGCAATACGTCAACCAACCTTAAAGGTCCATGCAGGTTTATTGCAGCTGAGCCCGATAAATAAGCTTTTCACTTCTAAATATTAGACTGCACAGGCCAGGTATTATATCCCAATTCCAGAGGTAATATGGCAAGGCAAACCGAGGGAGACAACTGTATAATTTGCTGTTCAGAGCTACAAGAGGCGAGAGAAGCACCTGATGCTGCAAACCCACTTCCCGGCGGGCGCCCAGCTGCCGAGAGCCCCAGCCTGCGGTCCTTTCCTTGAGACTGCAGCCATATCAATTCAAGGTGCACAGAGCAGCTCTCATACAGGCAAGTACCTTACTATCTCATGGCGAGTTAGGAAAAAAGCTACCTAGGTACAAAAATCACATGCTATCTCCCTTACAGTAATATGCTCACTGATTTCCCTTTTACAGACTAATTCTGATCCCCCACGTTAGGGTTGGGAGCAGCGTAGTTCCCACCACACCTCCCCATGCATTACCCTTGCTCCCAACAACAAGGCTGATCTCTTCTTACTGATTTAAATCTACCCTGCTTTTTGTCAGGGATCTATGAGGAATCAGTTGTCGGCTGAGGAAAGAAATTCTGTAAAATAAGGGTGCTTTGGTTGGGGGCAGGGGGAGCACAGAAGAAGGAGGGAGGCTAAAGACGACATTATCTCTCTTAAAAACTCAAAATATAATGGACTAAAATCTATTTCTTCCATCACCTGAAGAATACAAGCAGCACCGAACCGCACACACTCTAGAAAACCAATACCTGAAGGACTCAGTATTTGATGCATCATCCCCTGGTCAGCTCTGAATTGTAGCCTCTTTCGCTAGGAAACAAAACAGGGTTGGTTGGGAAACGAATGGGTGGTGGAGAACCGGAAAGGTTAGGAAGATAGCTACCTGTAATTCCTCCTTCTTGCTTCCCCGCTCAGCCACCAGCGCCTCCTAACACACTCTTGTTCTTCTCCACGTGCCTCGTACCTGCAGAGGCTCGTGTTCGGATTTAAAAGTGAGAACTCGGAGAGCTGGGGAGAGAGGAACAGGGGAGGATGGTGGTGCCTCAAGAGCCACTTCTGGAGATGGGAACAAAGACTGCAATGAGTGAAGGACGTGAGGATGAAGTGACTTCAGACTGCCACGAAACGCTGCTTCACACAGCACGCCCCCCCCAGCGGGCAAGCCCCTGTCACAAGAAAGCAGAATCCAACAGCTTGATTTTTTTTTTTCCTTTCTTTAAGAGCTACATAATTGTTCTGACTAATAATAATGGACCTGTTACTGCTCCCACTATCCTCAATGAGAGCAAAATCAGGTTTGGCATTTGTAATTATGAATGCTAAAACAGAAGTTATCAAGTGTCACGTTAAGAGAATAGAGGGCGTGATCCTGGGCAGTGCCAAGCGCTCCGAGCCTCACTCAGCGTAATGGTTAAGCATCTATTAAATTTTTTTTTAATACACCTAAATTCATCCTGCCCGTGTCTAAAGGATGCACTCAAGTCAGATGGCTGGACCACAGCAGAGAAGAGAGGTCCACTGGGGGCAAGGAAGAAGTCTTCCCCCACGCAGAGCTCACCTCAAACTGGCTGAGAACGTCAGGCAAGGGGAAGGCTTTCCCGGCCACAGCTGGAGGCAGCAGATGACCTATGGTGGGTTTCACCCTGCGCCCTCCTCGATATTCGCTCTGCGTTCAGGTGGGCATGTGACAGAGAAGGAAATCAGGCTCAGACAGAACCGATTAGGCTCCGTAAGTCCAATCGTGAATTGTACCCTTAAGGACTCCAAAAAATTTGTTGCTAGAGCTAGTGGATGTCTCATCCTATTTACATAATAAATGACCTAATTTTGTGTTCACTGAGTATTTAATTACAGCCGATTGAATACAAAAATGACTCAAAATACTCTCAGCACTAATAATTAATGTTTTAATTGTGGTTTTTTTGCGGGGTTGGTTTTTTTCCCCACGTGCAACGTTTAAATATTTTGAGCGCACACCCAAAAAAAGAAGAAAAAAATGAAAATACATCGTTCCTTCTGGAGCCAGCTCTGAAGGGACAAGTGCTTGCTCAACATGGTGGCCTCCTCTTTCTCCACAGAAATAGGAATTCTGTATTTCACACTCCCACTACCAGAATTAATAATTCCAGGCCATTTTGTGAACTAGAACCTCTGTCAGTTGTGGAGACCAGTGACGAATGACGTTCCTCAGGGGTCGGTATTGGGACCAGCACTGTTCAACATCTTTGTCGGTGATATGGACAGTGGGATTGAGCACACCCCTCAGCAAGTTTGCCGACGACACCAAGCTGTGTGGTGCAGTCGACACGCTGGAGGGAAGGGATGCCACCCAGAGGGACTAGGGACCTCGACAGGCTTGAGAACCTCATGAAGTTCAACAAGGCCTGCACATGGGTCGGGGCAATCCCAAGCACAAATACAGGCTGGGCAGAGAATGGATTGAGAGCAGCCCTGAGGAGAAGGACTTGGGGATGTTGGTTGATGAGAAGCTCAGCATGAACCAGCAATGTGTGCTTGCAGCCCAGAAGGCCAACCGTATCCTGAACTGCGTCAAAAGAAGTGTGGCCAGCAGGTCAAGGGAGGTGATTCTTCCCCTCTACTCGCCCTCATGAGACCCCACCTGCAGTACTGCGTTCAGCTCTGGGGCCCCCAACATAAGAAGGACATGGACCTGTTGGAGCAGGTCCAGAGGAGGGCCATGAAGATGATCAGAGTGCTGGAGCACCTCTCCTATGAAGACAGGCTGAGAGAGTTGGGGTTGTTCAGCCTGGAGAAGAGAAGGCTCTGGGGAGACCTTCTAGCAGCCTGAAGGGGGCCTACAAGAAAGCTGGCGAGGGACTTTTTACAAGGGCATGTAGTGATAGGACAAAGGGTAATGGCTTTAAACTGAAAGAGATTTAGATTAGATATTAGGAAGAAATTCTTCACTATGAGGGTGGTGAGGCACTGGAACAGGTTGCTCAGAGAAGTTGTGAATGCATGATGGACACATCCCTGGAAGTGTTCAAGGCCAGGTTGGACGGGGCTTTGAGCAACCTGGTCTAGTGGAAGGTGTCCCTGCCCAGGGCAGGAGGGTTGGAACTAGATGATCTTTAAGGTCCCTTCCAAGCCAAACCATTCTATGATTTAGTTCACTCACCCAACTCCATCCCTCCGGGACAGGGCTTGTCAAGCTGTGGAGCATCATCCACTCGCCTCCAGCAGAGCTGAGACACAACTGTGTTGAAAGGAACATCGAGCACAGCTGCTCGACGATTGCTCTCCCAGCACAAGACAAAGTGTCTCTGTGAGTAGCATCAAACTATTCATCAGTATCTGTAAGATACTTAACGGGAACCTCCTTAATAAGTGTGTATTTCCATCCCACGCGGGGCTACATCGCCAAACTGTTCACGGACAATTCAACCCTGAACTTTTCTTACGGCAGAGTGGGAATAGCTTTGT
The DNA here is from genome assembly GCF_964195595.1 of Calonectris borealis. Classification (NCBI taxonomy): domain Eukaryota; kingdom Metazoa; phylum Chordata; class Aves; order Procellariiformes; family Procellariidae; genus Calonectris; species Calonectris borealis. The sequence goes on along the minus strand of NC_134324.1, from coordinate 21,927,224 downwards.
ACTATTGTATTTCAGCTAATCAAAAGACTTTGTAAAGGAAAGACCATTTAATCAAGCCAGTTCAAAACGCTTCCAAAACCGGTTTGCATTTCAGAGATAGCGAGAGATATTAAAAAAAAAAAAAAGAATAAAAAATTAGCAAAAGGTCTAATAACCATAGAACTGTTCACATACCTTAAATTGAAAGGGCTTATGTGTTCTTAACATATCAGGAACAAACCCTTCAAGGTATCGCTACCACAGTGCAACAGAGAAGTATCAGTCTTCCTGCAGCATAGCTAACAGAAGTACTCTCCACATTTTCTTCCCTAGGAGTGACTCAGGTAATGACAGCAAGTGGCAAATTAAATCATACCAGTGCTACCTGAAAGCTGCAATCCTTTATAATTAGGGGGTTTTGGTTGGGGGGGGGATGTCATATTTATAAAGAGCTTATCTCAAGGATAAGGGTGATTATTTTCAGTCTTTTTTTTTTTTAACGTCAGCTTTTTTTTTTTAAAAAAAGAACAAATTCTGAAAGGTCTTCTAAGCAGAGGTTTACCATAAATAAAACTAAGCATTAGCCTGTAAAAACACTGTTCCTGCAGAGCCAATGAGTGCTCGAAACATATGCAATGTGTTAATCCCACCCAAAGCTATCCACCTTTTGTTTTCACCTTAAACCAAAGAACTGGAAGAAATTAACTATTATTTCAGGAATTAGTTTTACTAAAATGATAATCTCCTCCTCCCAATTCTTCTGCTGAAAAGATAACTGCACTGTTATATGGACATAAATGAGTAATCAGACACCAAAAAAGCAGAAAGTTGTAGAAAGGTCTTTTAGCTTTTGAGATCAATAAAAATTATTATGCTCAGCATTTCTCTCTCAAGATATTTATACCATGCTCATCACCTTGGTATCCAAGTTCAATACAAGAAAAGCAAAAACTTGTTCACATGCAGCATATTTAATCTTCAAATGCTTGACAAGCATCAGGCAATATTCAGAACTCCCTTGTGACTTCTCTGAAAGAACAACTTAAGCACTTAGGTTAAGAGGCTGTACAGAGCGGGACTTACTGCCTAGAACTGCTTGGGCAGATCTTAGGCATTCGACTCAAAAAACCTGATCCAAGAAGCCCACATGTGTAGTAGCCCCCTAAATCTGCAGGTACCGAGGCTCACGGCCACCTTCCCTGTGCTGCTGAGCCCGAAGCTTCCCTCCACATCTCTCCAACTCTCTCTGTTGCTCACCCCTCTGGAGAAAAAAAAAATCTGTCCCCTCGGTCCCCTCCTGCCTGGGCATGTTCTCCAACTCTGGAAGGTGCTCCAGGCTCAGGCTCACAGTCCCAAGTGGTCAGAGACCAACAGGGTTTCACATTCGGCAGTGTTGGTTTCATGGATTTTTTTTTTTTTTAATTATTGTTATTATTTTTTATTATTTTTAAAGTAATCACCTTGTCCAGTGTTAAACTCCTCTGTGCACTCTGTATTTAACTCAGATTTTGGGGCTCCATTCATGGATCCAAGCACTTAGAAATACGATGCTGCAGCAGCCAAGTCTTTTATTAAATTTAATCCTGAGTGACCTCTGACACCAGAGCCACGGTGACTAATCAAGCAATCATCAGTGAATGTCAGTACAATCATGGGGAAAAAAAGATCGGAAACAATCTCAGGATTTCGGTTTTGTGGAAACCTGGCCCAGTGCGCGTTACCACGCTGATCCCTGGGAGGGATGGCAGAGTGATGACTATGTAATCACCTAGTGCCTTTTGTTCGAATACAGGAAAAACAGTGGTTAGAGAAGACTACCTTAAAGGTAAGGTTGTCATGAACAGAGAGTCCATGTCAGCAAAGACATACAGATCTGCTTCTGCCATCATTTGACGAGGTCTGAGGCAGGTCCCCCTGACCTGGAGGCCTGGGAGACTTCAATGCTTTCTTTCTGATCAACACTGCCTATAAATACCCTTTAACGGATCGTTCTTATTGCTTCTAATTCCTCAGATTAGATTTGGTTTCATTTTTAAATGGAAATTAGATCTTCATCAACCTTGAATGCTCATTCGCCGTCTACCAGTTATACATATTATCTATTCATTCTTGCTGGGCTTTAGCGAGGATTGCTTGAATACCTCTTGGAAATGAACAGCACTTTGTAATTACTAGTCTTGATTAATAAACACAGCCTCAACCAATATCTAATTTGACTTCTAACTATAGAGACCCTAAATAATCTTACATTTTGTAAGAGTCCAGAACATGGGGGGCGGAATCTGGAAGAATTACTCTAAAGACTTGCTTTATTTTTTTATTTACTATCTAGTATAATTCAATTTCTTAATCAGCCATTTTTTGTAAAGGTTTTATTAATTTTAATAGCAAATACACAATGCAACTCCATATATTCATGTGTTTTAGCCGCTAATTAACCTCTGTTGAACACATAACATCTGACTGGAGCTTGAACATAGTTTTTTCTCAATAGAGCAGCTATGAAGCATCCCAGCCTCTTGCATTTACGAGGTCCACAAACATTTCCAGGAAAGGAATACATGCAATATTATCTGAGTCATTATACCCACAAGTTAATCTACAAAGGACGATTCAGAAGAGATTGGTTAATAAGTAAGGAGGAATTTCTAATCTCCAACAGTGTCTTTGCAAGGAAAACAAGGGCTCTCATCACCTCACCGTCACTATCACTGGGCAGTTTTCAAAAGCAAAGTCCTAAGGAAGGTTGCGGTTTTTGACAAATTACCACGGTCAGACAAGCCCGAGGGTCCCTATCATCTGCCAGCACATCTGAAAACACGTTCCTTGGTCTTCCCTAGAAGTGCAGCTCATGGCGGTGATGACCACGAGTCCCGGCTACTGGTGCTGTGCAGGCGCAGAGCAGGGAGGTGATTTCAAACAGCTCACAGTCCAACTTTATATCGCTGCTAAAGAGAGGGGGGAATAGAAACAAGGAGACTACACTGGTCAATATGACAGTCATTTGTCACCAGTTTAACTGTTGTCAGGTTTGGGCATTCCATTTTTTTCGCCTCTTCAGCATGACGGTGAAGGAGATGATTAAGAAAGATACTGCAGTATCTGTGCAGATATGGAGAGAAGTCTCCCCAGGAGAGAAAGCAAGATGCTTATTTGAGTATTTAGGAAAGGAGCAATGGAAGTTGACAGCACAAGCTCAAGGAGGGCTCGTGTTAGAAAGACGACTGGCAAGATGAGAACTGGCCACAGAAGTGGAGGCGAGCGAGTCGTGCCTCGCCTAAGGGAAGAGAGGGGCCAAGATGGTTGTGCTGGATGTTCAGGCGCTGCACCTCACCCAGGCCAAGTAAGGAGTGTTTGTGTTCTCCTGGAGAAGTACACCTGAGGGATCCTGCAGTGTGCCAACGACGGGATCTCAGAGGGGACCGAGCAACCTCTTGGGTTTCTGTAGGCTCCTTTCTGTTCCGCTTTGTTAAGTAAACTAGGATGTATTAGCAGTTGGAAAGAGGGGAAGTGGAGCGGATGGAGGCCAAACCAGGCATCCCCTGATAGGGAGATAAGAGCAGTAAAAGGCTCTGAAAGGTTACTTATGCAGAGCATTGAGGAGGACTCCAACAGGGATTCCATACAAAGCCGATGTATTTGTTTCTGTGAACTCCTACCTCCTAGAAGAAAAGGAGGAATGAGACAGTGGGAGAGGAGGGTGTGGTTACAAAAGAAAGAGCAAAAGGTAAAAAAGAAAAGAATTCCTAGTCCCCTCGAAAGGCATTGTTTAGTTTAACTAATATTTTCTCCTGCTGTACATGTATCTATCTAAATGCCTAAATAATCATTTGCTGAAAAATACGCTGCTATTATTTCTTGAACATTAGATACAATGTAAAATTGGACCCTGAGAGTAATTACGAGGTTCAGGATAATGCTACTATTATTTCTGGTGCTCCGTTTCTGTAAATAGTGTCTAATGCATTTCAGAAGCTCACTATTAATCACAAAAAAATAATGCCTCTCTACCTAATTCATAAACTGTGAATACTAATACTTTCAGACTGGGTTTTGTTTGTTGTTTTTTTTTTTTTTTTTAACGAACTCAAATTTTCCAAAACATCTAGAGGGCTCCTAAGGAACAGCATAAAACAAATACTTTGCATTTTCAAAATTAAAATTCTGGAAGAGGCTCTAAACCTAACACCAAACACTTACGCAACTTGAATTTTAACCATCTTAACATCCTTAATCTTCATCATGTTTAGTACATTACATTTCTTTGACAACTAATCAATCAAAGGCATCATACCTTCTGTAAAGCTGCCAATTTAGTGTCATTTTGCCCTCTCTCAACAATGATTTATTTTCTACAGAAACTTCCTTGTTTATTTTATATAAGTATATTTTTAATTTATAAAAATATAGCAGAACAGATAGGGAAATAAGAAAAGCAAAGCAGCCAACACAATATTGCATTACTCAGGATTGTCAAGAAGAAATCCATGGCTTCCATGAATCGACAGCCTCTAGTCAACAAATCACCGAGGACATCCCAACGACTCAGTGTCCAACAAGGGAAAGCAAAGAAACGGCTCTAAAAGGGCTAAGAAGCTCTGGAAAGAGGCCATCAAAGACCCAACAGCAGTATAAGCTCTTCTGAATGAACAGAGAGGAGCAGTTAACAGTTCTGGCAGAGGAAAAGCAGGAGACAATTTTGAAATACAGTCTGCTAGTTACGCTCAGTGAGGATAGCACTACCCAAAATAAAACCATGGAGTACATAACTATTTGTCCATGACCTGACATAAATGTCATAAAAGATAAAGGAAGAGTGGAAAGAGATCAACATTAAAAACTAACAAAAGCAACAGCATAAAACTACTCAAGGAAATGCCAATTCCAAAATCACAGCAAATCTCCCCCAAACAGGAAAGCAAACATCAAGGGATGCCCACCAAGAGCAGACGTCTCCAGGGGAATTCTGCCTAGCAGAAAGGTAGATCCTTCTGTCAAGTTCTGCTCTTCTCAAAAGCACAGGGGTTTTCAAAACAAGATTGATTTCCTTAATGGGAACAACAGCACAGACTAATTCCATTATTTTCAACGGAGCTGAATTTGAAAGGTCTATTCACGTGTAATGGTACCCTCTGGGGAAAAGGCAGCAAGGAATCAATTTTACAAACCACGGTGATTGAGGCCATTTAAAAAACAACAAAAACAATCAAACCTTTCACAACATCAAAGAACCCTCCTCTAAAGCAACAAGATAGCCACAAGACCAGACCATCCTTGCTGCAGCACATCTGGCACCTCGCTGCCGCATTTCCCACCCCTGTATGCCCACCGATACCCTGGATCGACAGCTCCTGCCTACGAGGTTTTACGTTACTGCTGGAAGCACATTTTTCTCCAGACCACTTCAGGGCAAGGAATGCAGTCCCAGGACCTACTCTGGCTAAGTGGCCTGAGTTAATGGGGCAGGGCCACCATCCCTACAGGGGCCTTGGGAAAGGGCAGGGAGGGGGAGAGGGAAAGGCTGAAATAATGCCTGGAAGCAAGTTATGCCAACACTGACTGGTAGCTGATATAAAGATATATCCAGCCTACAAACCTCCCCCTCAGTGTAAAAGCAAAACCATCCCACACCACAGCAGCATTGCTCTCAACCATCTTTAAGAAGAATCCAAGTATTTCAAATCTGAGATTCTGAATGACTAAGAGAGGAGGGGAGGGCGTAGAGAAGGAAAGCTTCCAGCTGCTCTTAAACTCATTAACAGAAATCTGCACTGAAAGATAATAAAACTCTAAATTCAAACACATGGTAGGGAGGGCATCTAGGCACACAGCAACCTCTCAGCTCTTACAATTTTCTTTTAAAGGCTATTCATAAATTTTACCAAAACTTTCAGGTTACCTTGGCAGTAGCCCCGCCAAGCTGTTAAGCAGTGCTCTCAGATTTGGGTGGGTTACAGAGTGACCTTTTCACACCACATTAGTGGCCATAATTTGCTGAACTAACATTTCCTCCTGCTGCTTTTGAATATATCAAATGACGTTTGAGCTATCGCTCAAGTCTTAAAAGCTTGTAACAATCCACCCTAGAGTCGGCTTCAATTTAGTGTGCTGGCCACAGAAATCCTACAACACCCCATGAGCCTTTGAGATAAAAAGTTCTGCCTAGGTTTTACATTTTACTGCATTAGCACAGAGAAAATAAAATTAAGTGGTCCAAGGTCCTAGTAGGTCCTAAAAGGACCATAGGTACCTCCCATCTCATTTCTAGAAGTTACACCGAATACCTCTTCTTCAGAAATTCTTGTAGCTCTATTTCATCTCTCTATGAGACTTCAGTAAAACAATTATACTCTTACACTGCACGATTTGAGACACCAAACTTTGCTCAAAAGCTATAAAGTACGTACTTTCTCTGCAATAAAACATATCAGAGTCCAGATTTAAATGTTTTCCTCGGTTCCAACCATGTTTCAGGGGTTCTTGCAAACATCACAAAGAAACAGCAATTCCCCCACCCCAAAAGTCAACCCAACAAGACACTGTAGCTGGCAACTGTGCCCTGCCTGCCTCTCCCACATCAGGAAGGTTAGTCAAGCCTAGAAGGAATTGTTATTAGAACTCACTGTGCAAGGATCAGTGAGTAACATCCTAGAGCTGGACATCAATGAGGGGAAGAAGGACAAAGAGAAACTATCAGATACTAATCTTCTAATACAGAACTACACAAATATTTATAAACTCTTACTTACCCCCCACATACAATCTCTATTTTACGTAGCTCAGGAAGCACCTGACAGAAGCAGACTTGTCATCCATTAAAAGGTGTAAGACAACGGCGCTCTGACTTCTGAGGTCCTGGACCACTGCTCTGGCAGGTGACATGTCTCCACAGTTATTCCTCCTTCCTCTTATTCTAATGAATCTTGTTTACTCCGGTCCTGTGCACCTCCAGACAAAAATTGCCCTTCAGCTACTGCACATCTTATTTGTCCTCGCTTCTGCAATAAGCGCTTACATCAATGAGTGTTTAAAACAGTGCAAAATTCAAAAGAAACTCCCCTAGGTGGTCTATGCATACAAATAAGTATATATTTTGCTTTTTTCATAAAAAGACACCCTGCAGGTTTCAAGCTTCTCTCACTGCAAGAGATATGCTCAGGCAACAATGCTGATTTGGTGTAAGCTGATCCGTATCGCTGGATGCTGCCTTTGTTTTTGGCAGTCCCCTTTCAAGGTGACTAAATTAAAGTGAAAGTACAGTTCCAGGCAGCCCAACATGGGGGGCAAGGCTGTTTTGCAAAATCTAAAAGGCTAAATAAGATGAAGCAGACCTTCAAGCTAAAGAATTAGCTTATTAAAAAAAAAAAACATAAACAAAAAACAAACCAAAAAAAACCAACAACAACAACATCCATATTGCTCCGAGAATGTCCCTGGTCATATCGGAACTGGGAAGATTACACCAGCCAGGAGAAACCAACACCAAACCTCCTGAATCAGATTCATTCAAAACACCTCACATTTAATGGTCAAGGGCGTGGGTAGAGTTTAAGAAGCTGCTTCCCAGACTCGGTGACTGTAAGGAAAGCACCTCAGTGAACCTGATTTATGTGAACACAACTGGTTCAGATCATGTCAAGCAATACAACGGGTCAGCCCAAAACACATGGCTTGCCACTGGCCCAGCACTTCCAAAAACAGTATGCACAGCGCATATAAACAAGCAAATGAAAAACATCTCTACATTCGTTTTAAGTGTATGAGCCTGAAATTGCTAAGAAAAAATATTTTCTGTCTCACCTGTGTGTGAAATTGAGATTGCGGCTGTAAGTGCTCCCAACACCATGCGTGCTATGGCACCAATCTACTAATCACTGAAGGATGTTCAACAGTTCTGTTAAAACACAACAGCAAAGAGCAAATTTCCTAATCTAACACGACTCCAAAGATTATGTGATGCATCCTTCCTTTGCAGCAAAACAAGGGCTCGTCAATACGGGGACCTATGTACACCCTAAGCTAAGATTTTAGTAAATTAGCCCACGCCCCGTGTGAACACTGGCGTAATGTGTGGATGCACGCTATTCTAGAGGTGCTAAAGCATATTTTTAGTTTTTTCATGTGGTAAATCACCCCAGATAGAGGCGTTCTTCACATACATCAAGGCTGCCCTTGACACCCTGGCTCACCGCACATGAGCTTTTCAGTTTGTCTAAAAAGCGCATCCTTAAAATGACGTGGCAAGTGAAAGATTTAAGGTAGCCTTGGCAAGTCATGGGCGGATCTTCACACCACTCTAATCCCAGCAGGAGATCTGGAAAGCAAAATCTCCAGGTATGGCATCTCCTCCTCCTGCCAAAACAGACTCCTCGTGTTGGAGATGTCTCAGCAGCTTCTGGCTCAATCCCCTCTTCAGCTCAGCCTTCACACGTGCCAGTTGTCCTCCTCACCTGCAAGATCTCTTCCAGTCTTGAGGAAGCTGGAGAGTAAAACCACATGCATGACCACATCCACAGCCCAGAAGTAGGTAAATCAGGCCATGCCACCAGAACGTTAGTTAGAGAGCTGAGCACCAACAAAGGCAGAGGAGGAACTATCTGGGTCACGGGACGCTAACAAAGCACGGCAAAGCTTCAGAGTCAGCGGCAGGACCACAGGGAGAGGCCCATGGAGGTATGTTGCCTGCTCTGCAACGAGCACGCCTTACAGACTCAAGGCCAGACTGCTGCAAACTAAAATAGCTGCTGCATAAAAGGCACAGCCAGCTCTGCATATTCAAGATCAGAGCAGAGATAAATGATGAGATTCTCTGTGCTACGCACAAAAGCCAAAAATCACCAGTGCATTTACAGTTCAATATTCTCCTAATCCCATCTTTATTTCTAGTGCATAAATAAAGCTCATTACAAATTACTTTCTTCAGAAACCTACCAGCAACCCAAAATAATTCATGAATGTGCTGTTTGCATTTATACATCCTTGACACCCACAGTAAACATCAAAACAAGGAATTCAGTCAGTCACATTGGTTGTAATACATAATTTCTCTTTTCTCTGTGGATTCTGTCACAGCTACACCCAGCAAACTCCTTCAGCAGCATCTTTTATGTTATTAGGTATACGTATATACAGGCACACACGTCCACTTTATGGGGACTCTTCTCAGTCCACCTTGCTTTCCCGCATGAGCAAAGGCATTTTGTGACGACACACATACACATGTATCGAATGATTTATTTGTACCAAAAAAAAAAAAAAATAATAGAGCAAATGTTTTCTTTCTTAGTCTTGACCAACACAAAGCTACCTGCTTTCTTTGTTCCAGTACCGCACGGTGCCTCCTCTCCTCACTCACGGCACACTACACCATTTGCCCACCAGCTGCAGTAAATTGTGCAGCTCTGATGTGCGTGCATGCGCCGGGGATGGCGGCGGAGGTGCTGCTGGTGGAGGAGTCAAACGGCACCGCAGGCTCTCCCACACGGCGAGACCTGGAGCATCTGCCAGCCCAGGCAGGCTGGTACAGGGTGCTACCGTCCCATCCACCGGCTGGGTAACCCCCTCCCTGCACCCAGGGGGCAAAGTTGAGAGAGCAGGACTTGCTTTGCTTTCAGCATTTCCTTCCTTGAGCGCTGAAACTGGATAGAGACTTTAACAAACACATTTAGAGACAGAATTCCCCTTTTTTTAAAATATTATTAGAAGACAACGGGTGCGCACACACCCCCCCAGGAACACATCACCACACAGACCAAGCGCAGAATGAGCGGCACAGCCAGACGTGTGCAGTGGCTGCACACCTTGCACAGAAATACAAACGAAAGGTAGCCAGGTGTCTCTGCTTGGTGCACGGGCCGTTGCGGGGAAGCACGTTAACCAGCCTCGGCGTCTCTACTACCGACTGATGACAACTAGGCATAGCGGATATGTATAAACTCTGAAGCGTTTTTAGTCACAGTACATCTTTAGCACAGAACACAATGCAAGTATTAAGCAGTGAAGCCGTGGCAGGTGACAGCTGATCAGACACGGGAGACGCTGGGGAGGAGGAAAGGATGCGCAGCAGCGCCCGAGAAGCCCCGTGCACCTCCCTCCCCTCGGGGCTGCACCGGAGGAGAGACTGTGGTTGTGTCTAGCCACAGCGGGGCCGACGGGGGACCGCTTCCAGCGCTGCTCCATTTGGCCCCTTCATGAAGATTACCAGCATAAAAGCAAAAAAGACCCACACAGCTCCCAACAGCTCTCATGGGCGCCCAAATATGTAGAAACCAGATCTCCTGCTTTCCCCACATCCAAGAACATCCAAGTTAGCAGCTCTGCAGGATCTGATCCGGCCACCTTAGAGAAAGCAACCATCGCAGCCTGAGCCACACCACAACTCCCTTTCTGACGACTCTGTGTATTGCAAGAATCGGACACAAAGAGGAACTCTTATGACCTGCTCTGCACTGAATTAGACATACACAGTCCTCCTGCACACACATGGTAAAATTAAGCACCATCAATTTCCTTCAGAAGAAAATGTACGTGTCAACCTTACTCCATCAACCAGTAGGACTCTCCTGCTTAGTTCTTGAATGCCGGTTATTATATGCAAAATTCAATGTTTGGACTGCATAGTATGGCAATTTATGAAAAAAAAAGAAAAAAAACAGAGAGAATATTACATTTAACACATTTGGAAATACAATTAATCAAATACAACTTCACAAATAAGCAGTCCCTCTGCCCTCAAAATAAAAAAAGAAAAACTAGAGTGCAAATTTAGGAAACCAAGAATGAAGCTTGGAAATCTGCCACTAATGGAAAAGAACGGATACAGCTTATGAAATAACCCCACCGTTTCTGTGTATAATCATTATTTCCAGTTTGGCCTCCCTAAATTAAATCGGTTTTAATCTTCGCTGCTGAACTGGCACAACGTTAACTTCAGCTTTTTGGTGTCCATTTGTTCTACCACATGACATCACGAGATGCCTGCCAATAACAGAGAGATGCCTAAAAACCTTGAAATTCTTGGCTTTGGGACTCCAGGTTTTCTGAGAACTGTTAATTTACTTTGGCTTAAATCCTAGATTGTGGCTCCGCTTGAGAAAAGTATTTCTCACACAGTAATTAAACTTGTAGTGGACAACACCGAAGCAATAGGATACGAGCTCCAAAAAGAATATGTTGTCTAAGTCACATCTTCCTGAGGTTTCTCTTCTTGCAGCCACGCAAAGAAAGCAGTGAAGGAGCTGTGCACCAGTAGTGCAGTTTAAGTTCTAATTAGACAATTAAGGAAGAAGAAATGTCATTTGTTAGACAAAACTTTATATATTATTCAAAAATCGGAGAAAGCCTAGCTGTCAATTAACAAACAACTTAAACTCAGTCCACGTAAAATTCAGAACAAGCCATTCAACTTTACAGCAGCAGCGAAATTACCTTTCCCAAAGCAACACTTCACGGGGTCTTAGCAGCATCCTTTTGGTGGTGCAAAGCAGGAGACGCCTCACCTCTCCCACCCGCGCGGGGACTCTCCTTCAAAATATGATAAAACTGGAGGACAGCACAAAGACAGTGCCTTGACCTCAGAACCACCGGGGATACAGACCCTTGGCCTGCTCCTTCCCCAGAGCTTAACGGGAATCTGGCAGTTTTTCCCTGCACTGCTCGGGGAGCAGGAGAACAGAAATGGCACAAGACTGCAAGTTCAAATACATTACAAAATAGTCTGCAAAAATAGCTGGGCCTTGTAAGAAATATACTTCTCCATGGAAACCACCAGACGCTCTGAATTCTGGCAGACTAGAGAAAACGGGTTTGTATTATTAAAGGAAATGTCTATGTACTTGGGCTTTTATAATTCTAACCTTCAGAAAGAGAGTAGCAATTGCTGGTCTCCAGAACAGGTCAGCTGAACTCCCGACCTCCTTCCCTCTTCTGCCTCTCCTCATCCAGCGACACCGCGATTCCCAGGGGACAGAAGGATGGGCGGGGGGGTGTACTTTGCAGGTCTCTGCAGTGCTTTTAATTACAGATACAGAATGGAAAGAAGCAAGAAAAAAAAGACACCCTGGGGTTTTAAAACACCTGTCCATACAAATAAGACACCTCCACATATTTAGATGTGGAATGAGGCAAAGCAACGCTCCTGTAATACATTAACGAACATGACGTATATATTTCAACATCTGTGTATTCCAAACCTCTCACACTCGAGCAAGTGCAAGATAAGCCATTACTATTCCCTTCCTCACCCAAAACAGTTTCCACTTTGGATGCCAGGTGGGGAACTATGGATTAATTAACTCCCAACTGGCATTGATGGGATAATTATACTCGCCTGTCTCTGGATTTCACTATTTCCAGCTGAACTGCCACACCAGAAAGCAAATTCTAACCATGAACCTCCACTTCTCCGCTGTATCCCAACAAGGCGCTGACCTCTCACCTGCGGAGGCTGGGATACACAATTCAGAAGAAGTTAATAGAATATTTTTAAAGAAATAAAAGTGCTGCAGCCTCAAAACATGAAAGGGATGGGCTACAAAGGAGCACTCATATAGAGAGCAATTATATTTTTGATATCTAATGGTTCTGCCTCAGGAAGCAAGAGCTGGCTAGCATCAAACTGTATAAAAGAAAGGATTATGGGCTCAGAAAAAAAGAATGCCATTTTGATTTAAAACCCAGCAAAGCATAGTGCAGATTTGTTATTTTAACTCACAGCGCTTAATTCCTGTAACGAGCCAGAATGCCATTAAGGATGAAAAATACACTAAATACTTATGGTACAAGAAATTAAAAGTAACCTCACTTTTTATCAATGGCTGTTCACTGAATAGGCATTCTTTTGCTTTTCAAAACCATCTTATGCTTGCACATACATCTCTGCTACACAAGATTTCAGCAGGAAAAAAAAAAAAACAAAAAAAGTTTAAATTCAGTTCTGAGAACCTGCTACTCCACAGCATTTCCCATTTACGGTAACTCCCAGCCAAAGGAAGTCCTCGTGACTTCCCAACCAGCACCAAAAGCAGCTCTCACCTGCATTTCTGTGATTTCGTACAGTGCCATGTACACTGGTACCACAGGTACCGCAGTCAAGTTTTTAAAATAAATGCTCAGCATTTAATCCCCAGTCCTAGCAATCATCATCATCATCATGGGTGAAATACAGAGCTTGCACAAAAAGAAAAAGATTTAGTTCTTCCTCAATTCAAGAAATTAAAGGATAATCCCCAATTATTCAGAATACTTTTGTAGTCTAGTATCTCAATTTGCCATTTTACTTTTATAGTAGGGTTTTTGGTGGGTTTGTTGTGTTTTGGTTTTTTTTAAGTGACTCGTGTCCAAGACGATTTAGAAATTATGCAAAACTGACTGCTGCTCCCTATTTTAAAGAAGGGGTATGTTCAGCGTGCCTAGTTCAAAAGAAGGCACATGCAATATGATCAACTAAGAATATATAAATACGTTCCTTCTGCGTTAGTCCATTAAAAAGTAAAAAAAAAAAACAAAACAGTTCTAACAAGCAGACGTGGAAGTGGTTTCTACAGCACCTGCACCAACATCACAGCAACACGTGACATCGGTCAAACGGAACACAACAGGCCAAGGCACAACATAGGACTGGAGCACTAAATCTGTGCTAAAATGTGGTGCTTCGGAGAGCAGCGGCACAGGTTGGGTGCAGGTATTTGGGGAACTGTCGCTGCAGAGAGCTCCGGGGGGATGCCTGCCTCGCAGCGGTCCTCCCCAGCACCACCTGCACGGTCCCACCCAGAGCAAGCTTCCTCCTGGGGATGCTCCCGGCCGCAGGAGCCGTGCAAAAGGCTTCTGGAGGCAGCGAGGGACTGCCGGCCGCTGCACCCGGAGAGCGATTCCTTCCAGCTGAGCGCTTCTGCCCGCCCTGAAGGGGCCAAAGCACAGCGCGGGGCATCACCCTGCACCGCGCACAAAGCACCGCCCGCGGTGGAAAAGTGTAAGGAAAAGGGACATCCGCAACTGAAGTCCTACCAAAAAAATTTAAAAAAAAATTTCAGACCCTACATTTGACCCAAATCTCCCTGACAAGTTTTTGTGCTGTCACAATCACACACACCCCCACCCCCCCCCCGCAATGGTCGCATGTGAATGTCCTCCAGGAACAGAAGGAAAAACTTAATTACCCTGGCAGGGCACTGGAAACCCGGCAGTGTGGAGACATTCACCTCCTTAAGAGACTGTAGCAATTAATGGTTACAGTGGTTAAAAATAAAAATCAGAATTATATTTTTTTTAATTGGTGGCTTTTTTTTTTTTAAAATCTAAATGAGTCACTGTCTACACAATTTCCTAAGGCCCCAACCCCTGCTAATATTCCTGAGACGTGAAAGGGGTTTTGATGTTTGAGTGGCTTTATGCTTGTTTAGGTAAGCTCAGTCTAAAGGATAGCACAGCCTTCTTCCCCTGTCCTCGCCTCCCATTCACATAAATCCTTTTTTCTTCTTTTCCAGCTGCAGTTCCTGAGCCACAAGACACAGAGATGTGTGCCCTCCCGCTCAGAGACAAGCCAAAGACTGGCATTTTCAAGCTTTTTAACACAAACAATTCCAACATCAAATCACCAGACTTCAGGTACTCAAGACTTTCTCCAAGACATCTCTTCAACCACCCCACGCAACCGCCAAGCAGCGTGGGGTTTGACTCCCAGAGACGACCACCCCAGCCTGCCTCTTCCCAAGAGCAAAGCCCTGATCAGGTGTACGTTTTGGAGGCTCTATTTAGCATACTTGAAGTCATGCTCGGTCAACAGAGACCTGAGCAGACACGCAAAGCCTGCTAGCAAAGGGTATACTTGTCCTCTACAACAGCAAGGCCATGCAAAGATACTTGCCTTGGGTCCAAGGCTATACAAGGATGGTTGGATAGCCAACTCAGCTTGGCTATCTCCATCCTGGGCTGTACGTAGCCCAGATATAATAAATGGAATTTCTTTGATACGACATGTTCATGAAAACCTAAGCAGAACTGGCGCCCCAGCCACCTCACAGTTGGGGGCTCAATTTAAGCAGTTTTGGTTATTTGAACACTGGCTAGCGGTAAAGCCCAGCAGATCACCCATTCCCCCTCATGTCTGCAGCCCCGGGACCAGGGGAAGGGCATGAGCTGCAAACAAAGCTTCGGGCCAGCAGAGCCCACCATGGCCCCAGGTGGCACCCGCGAGCTTGGCTGTTGTTAGCAGGCCCTTAAACACATGGTTGAAAGTAAGGGGCCCTCTGAGCCTAACAAAATCGATGATCCCTGCCTTGCAGCACACAGGCATGAGGGAGCGTGATAAATCCCAGCTGCCAAAGACTTCACTACTCAACAAGTTGGTGACATTCTCTCGATGCATTATCCAGTTTCTTCACCTAAAGGAGCAAGCTCTACACTGCAAAATTTTGCCCAGCTTTTCAACGCCAGATCAGGAAAAAAACCCAAACCAAACCAAAACACAAAAGCAAAACATTTCTTCCTGTGCAGGACCTCCTGACTTGGCCGTAGCGGTGCAAACAGAAGCGGTACGGCTTGTGGGCTCTCCTCCAGCAGGACCCCCAGCACGAGCTGATGCCCCCGTGGTCAGCACCCACCTGTCCTGTGGCACTGATCCAGCCTGGGACCCCTGCATCACAGAGAGATCTGCAGAGATTGCACAAGGATACTAATTTCTGCTGGTTTATTATAATTGTGTGCATGATAAGCAGAGCTTACTGCACATTATAAAACTAATGCTTTTTCCACTCTATGAAATAATGTTGTGCTAGAGCTGACTTGCAAATAGGGCTAAGATGAAACACAGGAACAGGATTTTTTTTTTTTTGCTCCAACAATAACTCCCAATTGTGTTTGAAGCTTCACATTTTTGTTAGGTAAGCTCTAGAAAAATACACTGTAGGTAAATAAATACACTGGTAATGGTTAACAAGCCACCTTTCGACAAGATTGATAATCCATTTATACAAGTTCCTCTGTGTGTCAAAAAAACCAATCCCATAATGTGCACATGTTATTCTTCAGGAAGAAGAAAGATCACCTCCTGTCGCACCCTATCTATATCCCAACCCACTCCATTCCCCCCAAAACGCCATCTTCATCTGTCCACTCACAGGCTTTCTACAAAAATCTCATCTCCTCCACGCTTAATAAAAGCAGTATAGAAAAACTCATGAAAAAGATTTCTGTGAAAAACTCAGGAATGGTGTCAATGACAGAACCAAAAATGTTCTCGTGAGAGATATAATACAAAACGCTGCTTATTTTCTGTTATGAAATGATAGCTACATTTCCATAGGTGACATCTCTTTCCGACAATCTCTGTGGCCATCACTTTCTCTTTCTTATAAACCCTGCTGAAAACCCAATCTCTGAAACTTCACGTTAAATTATCCAAAGGAATGAAGCAAGGGAACATCAAATCATTATGTTAAAAAAAAATAAAATAAAATTTAACCTATCTGAAAACCAAGAGCCATTCAAATAACTCCACTCCCTTTTCCCTTCTTCTCGCCCTTTCCTTATCCCATGTCTCAGAGCCTGAACCCAGAGCCCGCTGGAGCAGGAACCTGCCCACGGCACGACGACACTGCTGGTCCTGAAGGGCTTCTGGGCACCATCACAGCTCATGCAATGCACCACTGCAGCACCACAGATTTTGATGCATTTGTATATTTTGAGGTTGCAGGCTGCACTGTTTTGACTAATTCAGGCTGGATCGGCAGAACAGAGCGAGCAGCTAAGTAAGATTCGGGTGTTTCAATCTGGCTCCTTTAAGAATGCTCCCCTAAAAAAAAAAAAAAAAACCAAAACCAATAACAAAACAAAAAACCAAACACTGAAACTACTTCCCAAGATTACCTTTTAAGTAAAAATCCTGGGTTTATTTTTCTTGAATCCATTAAAAAAAAAGTATAAGGGTTTTTATGACTCTCTTGATTTTTATAAGACCCCTTTAGAAGGGAAAAAACTACTGGCTATCCAGAAAAATAAAAATTTTATACAAAAAAGAGCTGTCAAAAGCATTGACTAGTTAAAAAAACTTGTTAATTTCTTTAAATCACAGTAAGCTTAGATTTTGGGTCTCTTTGATGTCTTTAAAACAATCAGATAAAGGAGACAAGAAGAAGAAGAAGAAAGAAAATTCACTGGTTTAAATTGATGGAGTATGTTTCTGAACAGCTACGAGTTACTATAAAAACAGTATTTAAAGATGGAATTTGAAGAAAAAGGGCTGACAGACAGCAAGCGTATGACTATCTGTCTGTAGCACACCAGAGCATCACGGGTCAAAACAAAGTAAGATGTTTGCTTCTGACCCATTTGCTTCCAACCTTTCGGAAGGCTGGAAGGGGGAAGATCATTTTGCACCATTTTGTGTGTAAAGGCACCTCCAAATGCTTAATTATAGAAGTTTAATCCTGAGGAAAATACTCAAAGATGCAATTAAGCTTCTGCCTGGTTCCAGCTTGGATTGACAGATCAAAACCAACCCCAGCCAGTGGGAAGAAACTTCACCGCAGTTAACACGGAGTGAAACTCCGGCACAGCAAGCAGCTTCTCCGTTGACTTGTGTTTTACCAACACAAAGTTCAGGTTTTTCTTGTTTGTGTTTCTAAAAGGTCCCAGGAGGGCAGAAGATAACTGAAACACAGCCTACCTTTCCACAAGGCTCTCCCAGGCATTGCACCAGCCAAATTAAGATTTTTAGCATCGGAACACTTCACGCAAATTCACCCCACCTCTTCAAACACCTCTACAGTTTCAAACAGTGAAGAAACACCGGCGAAGTACAAAGACCCACACAAATACGTGTGCTGCAGGCAGGGGGCACCTCTGCCCGCTGGGGTCAGGCCGCCCGTGCTCTGGGATGGCCCCAACCTGGCTCAGCCACGTGGCCTCGGAGCAGAAGCTTGGCCAGGATGAGCTCCATGAAAGCTTGTCCAGGACCCATTGCCCTCCCACAGGAGATGCATTTAAGCTGGGACGACACACGCTCAATGGACTCATCTGCAGACAAACCACCTTTTTGGCTTTTACACCTTAGGAAGCTTTACAACTCATTTAAAGGCAACATCTTGGATTTTTCTATACTGTTTAAAGCTCCATTTTTATAGGCTCACAGCATACAACAGTATCACAGCTCAAAATCTGTTGTGTCACGCATATGAAAGGCTTGTCAGAATAGGTACACCGCGTCAGCACCTGCCCATCCTCACAAAACAAACACCATCCAGTTTGTTTCGTGCTGGGGGGGAAGAGGGGAGACTCTTCAGAAACACATTTCAGTAGTCACCAATATTCGTCATGTGAGGATTTAGCCATAGAGCTGGCAACGCGCCTTTCACTGACCTGTATTTGCAAACTTGTACCGAAAACATTCTTTTTTTTCCTCACTTTAATTTAATTTAATCGAGAAGCAGGTGCCTGCTGCCATCCCGCAGGGCACATTTATATACTCATGCTGACGTTACAGAGGTTCCCTACCATTACTGCTGCACGAGCCAAATCCAGCAGGGCCAGAGCCGGGCAGGGCTTGCCAGCCACGCAAGGGGAGCCATCATCTCGCCCCAGCCTCTGCGGGGGAGCAAAAAATTGGTGCAGCCTTGTGTCCTGCTGAAGGACCCAGAGCTGGGCACTTGGGTGCCAACCCCACCGGAGGGACGGATGGACGGTCGGCCGCCTCCTTGCTCTGGAGGACAGATGGCAGCTCCCAGCGGCAAAGGCTTATCCAGGGTAATTCACGCTGCCACGGCTGCCCGCAGCAGAGCTGCGCTGCAGGGCGGTGGCTGCAGGACGCTGGGGTTTGGTTCAGCTGCAGTAACTGCAGTTTTCTTTACAACCAGTCCCCTTGCAGGAATAATTCAAAGCATTAGCTGATCATACATGATTTGCATATTTGCAATGTACAGAATTAAAACCACAATGGCCAAAATAAAACCTCACTGGGGGTGACACACAATTCTGGAGGACCAGAAACAGAAAGCTGGAGCGGCTCAGTTACCTGGGAGATACACCCCTCTCCAGGCGATACGATCTATTATTTTTCTCAGGCTAATACAATGTCAAATCCCAAAACCAAAGCATGAAGGTTACTCAGTTGAAGGGTCTGCTTCCAGAGATCAAGAGATCTCAGCATCTACTGAACTCGGCATGAGCCATATTCACATGCACAGCTCATTGATAAAAATAATGCCCAGCTCCTCAGCTGGTGCTTTTCATCTGTCGGTCCAGAAGCACGGCAGGACCGGGGAGGATGGCATCATTAGCTCCATTTTACTAACTGCAGAGTTAAGACAGTGAGATAACATGACTTGTCCAAAATTCATCCTTGCAGAGGCAAGGAAAGACAACCCAACAGGCCAGGGCTCTTTTTCACCATTTTATGCTCTGGGCTACACCCCTCGATGCCCAGAACAAGGCACAGTTCACTAAATGGACACACTGCCGGGAGCTCAGACCATTTCATAGCCAATTTTTAATAGATTTAAAACCCTCTGAAGTCAAAGCGAGTACTTCCCTGAAACCACATAACTGCACGTTTTTTTCTTTTTTCTTTTTCTTTTTTAGAAGTATTGAAGTCAAGAATATTCATCATCATTCTGTCCACTCCTTGGGAGGGTGGGTAGGTGTTCAGCGCCAAAGGTATAATCAAGCACTCAGATAGGCTTAGGAGTTTTAAAGCGAGACATCTGTAATAAAAGCAATCACAGTCAACAAACTACTAAGAAGAGCAGTAATGGGATTATCTGTCAACACAAACAAAAGGATAAATACAAGCAAAACCACCAGTCCCTGAAACCTAATTCTCATGTATTTAATCTGAGACTATGGCAGGGAGATTAAAGAACCTCAGGATCAAATAATAAGTTATTGATTGTAAAATTCTTGCTTTAAACACAGTATTTGTTTATGGTTTAAGCTAACCGGCGTAAGAAGTATATGGCAGCAGCTAATTTAACCACAGATGCCAAAGAAACTGCACCATCCCCATCGAGCAGCCGGACACAGGGGTACAAGTCAGGCGCTAGTGCTGAAGCTCCTGTTCACCCTCACCTTCTTCCAGAGGGAAACTTCTCTGCCTTCGCCACATTCAGACAGCAGGGAAAAAACCCAACCCACCTCTAAATCACAATGTAGCTGAAGTCAAACACACAGTTGCATTCAAATCCCCCTTTCATTTTGCCAGCTTTACTTGTGCGAACAAGGCCAAAGCTGAAACACTCTCCTTCGGAGCCTCAGGACCGGGAAGCCAGCACAGCCCTGAAACTGCGATCTGTAACAACCTCCGCTGCATTAGAGGAGCGCTGAGCAAAGAGCGACCGATCCTCGAACCGTCTCTGCCGCCTGACGCTCTCCTGAAGTCTGCATTTTAAAGCACAGCATCACTCGCCTTTGCCTCTTAAAGGTGGTAACCGCTGGACGTGGTGTTTGGCAGAAAAAGCACCCCTCGGCGTTTGCACGTGCTGGCAGGTGAGCCGAGACAGGCACACACACGCATGCACACGCGTGCACATGCATGCACGGGCACCGCCCTCGCAGGCAGCAGTGGAGCGCAGAGAGGGAAGGCAGGCATGTTTTTATTCCTCCCACTCTTTCACAGCAAACCTTGCCAGCTGCCCTTTTGCCTTTCATATGTTCAGCACAGCTGCCAAGGCTCAATCCAGATGAAAGGTTTGAAGCATGACACAGAAGCATCTACCCCGCTTCCCTTTCAATCGCATTACCGGATTCACCTGAGCACACGTAGGAGGGAAGAGAGGGGGGCCGGGAGCGTGAAGAGGCTATGGCAGCTCCCAGTTAATTTGATGGGACCCAACTTCTGACTCAATTAAAACCCAGCATTCGGGGACCGGCAGAGCTATTTTCACCACTGCCGACCCTACCTACCCGGATGACTGATCCCGAGAGCTCGCAGCGCCGTGCTCATTTCTTAGGGCCGGCACCCTCGTATGCTTCGATCAATTAAGAGATCCTCATTTACTTAATGGGATGGGATCAGGCCCTTATTGCACAAAAAGCCTCAGTGATGCCTACAAAACCAGCAGTGCAGCCACTGGGAAGGCTGCCTCGGATAGGGATACCTGCCCGTGCCTCATATAAACAGGAGACTTATTTCCCTACCCTGCTCCGCCCCAGAGTAAGAGACACCCCAACGCTACCTCCCCTTGCCAGGATTTCGGCTCCCCCCCCATCTTTTTAGGAAACTGTTCCCTCTCTTCATTTTACACAAATGCCTGAAGTCCGCTCTAACCTCTCCTTGTGTGACAGACGCAGCTACAAGCTCCCAAAGAAGAGTATATAATAGACGAGAAGGCTCCATATGCATTTTTCATCTTCTTACGCAACCATGCCCCTCCGCACATGACTGAGGAGATTTTCTGCAAACAGTTCAGCTATCCACCTAATGTGTACTTAATGGAAGTGTTTTCAGAAAAACACTACAAGAATTTTCAAATAGAAACAATTAGCATTCACAGTAATTTGCATCTACTTTTCCCCATTTCTAAAGCAGCGTGCTTTGCTTTAACATTAACCCCTGCTTGTTCATCAAAGCCCAGTGCAGGGGAGTTAGCCACACAACTCCCATTAGAGACCACAGGAGCAATTCAATTCAACAGTGAAAAGATTACATGGCGATGCTTGAAACTTGGGGGGGCTACCCTTTGTTTTTAAGTGTCCTGCATGTCAGCAAAATGAGCGGCTGCCATCACGCTGCAGCTATTTTCACCAGCGCTCTTTTATTTCCTAATCCGTTCTCCTATGCATCCACAAACCTCGGCAAGGGACTAGCGATGGGATTTACAAGTGCGGTATTCATCAAATCGCTCCCCCCAACACCTAAGGTGCCCTGAACGCCCAGACCAGAGCAGCCAAGCTCCTCTGGAGGCTGGAAGGAGCCTGGTTCCTGGGGCGGGGAGGAGGATGCAAAGGTTTCATTAGCCTGAAATTTTGATCCAGGCTCATTTGAAAGCCAGCTATCTCATGAACATTTACATCTCGGAAATCATGGTAAATACCTTTATGCTGGGAAGCCTGGGTTTTCCAAAACATGAAACAGCACGTCCTACCTTCGAGATTTTGCAAAATAACAGAACGTTAATATCTCGCTCGCTATGTGGATCGCATCTCTGAAGACACATCGTGTCTTGTACTTGCAAGGTAGTTTGTGGGCCACGCGGGTCGGCCCCTGGGGTAGGCACCATTTCTTATGCCTACATCATGTAGAAGAAGGTGAGCGCATAGGGACGAGAGGAAACACAGAGTTATTCCCGCGAAACAAGACTGTATTTGCAAAGGTGCCCAAGAGAGTTACAGCTCAATCAACACAAGATGAGCACACTCTATGAGGCAAAAAAGGGAGCAGCTTCTTATTAAAACACAGCATCTTTTTTGCTGTCTAGTACAGAGCTCCACAAGATAGGGGGTTTTTTCCCCTCCTTTTCTAAAACCCTGAAGAATTCCATGAAAAAAAAGTCCAAGTTTAAAGACTCCACATCTGACGGCATCTAAGCAGAGACCACTTGTGCAATGCAGTGCTGTCCCCTGTGTACACACACTGCTATTCAGTCTTTAAGAGATCACATACTTCTTTCCCTGCAGGACCCCTGCCTCCTTCAGCTCGCTGGTTTGACGGGAAGCAGCAAGTGATGCAAAACAAACGGGAAAAGTCTTGTCAATCTCTGCCCAATTCGGTACCAAGTTCTGTCGGCAGTGTCGGCAGGGCAGATTTGGATTTATACTCATGTTACTGAAATACCTGAATTTTGTAAACAAGATGGCTGGCATGCAGTGAGTAGACAGAAATAGAAGGAGGATCTGGATCGTTCAGACGATGGTCTGGATTATTCATGATGAGCTCAGTGGCTAGGTATAAACACCTAACCATTTACTGAACGCTACCCAAACAGAAGGACACACATAATCAACAAAATACTAGGTTGTTTAAACCATTACAATACAAACTGTACAACTGAAGGATTTCTGAGAGATTCTCTTTGCAAAACATATTATTTTAATGTAGGTGTTGAAGGGCTTTTTGGATAAGAAGGTTTTTGTTTGTTTTTTAAGGATAAAGAAGTCCAGATAGCATTATATTACTAAATTACTGAGACGTGTCTGGCATCAATAAGATGCATAACAGACTGAAGAACAGAGTTCCCATGTCAACATCTCCTGAACAAGGTAAATGCAACAGGTCTGAGCTAGTGAAAAATGAATTCCAGTGCAAGGGTTGTTGACAGCACACCAAAAGACCCCCCTTGCCTTCTGCTCCCTAAGATCGTTTCAAAGCCTGCAGGCAAGTAGTAACTCCAGCAATCTCAAATGATGCAACTGTGCACAAGGGAAAGCATATATTTTATCATGATCCAAGCAGCTAACCACAGGAACTTAGTAACATATCCATATACGCACTTCTGCTGCAGAGGAGCCCGCAGAGCACGAACACTTCTTACATATTTTGACTTGACTGTTTCCTCCACACAAAAATAAATACAGTTAAAGATAAACCTCAGGAAGAGGTAAAACCAAGTATCACACCTGGGTTTGCAAACACCTTTCTTTGCCTACTGCTTGGTATAAGTCGTATCCTGTAGTTACTACAACACCAGAAAGACGAGGGTGCTAACTATGTTTCTATTTTCCACAGACACAAAGCTCAGAATAAAGATACCCTCTGAAAGTCGTTACCATGCTCTCCTTTTTTTCCTGTGAGCTCAATTAAAGATCTGCTCAACCTGCCTACATACAAAATTCAGTAGCCTGTAGGACTTTGAAATGCGTTACAATCCGGTGTGGAACAGCCACTGGATCGTTAATACTCTACTTCAACGTAAATGTTTAAAAACTATGCAAGAATTGAAAATTAGATCCGCCTCCGCCAGTTTGGTTTGTACACTGTATAAAGTTGCACCTTAAATGCTTCAAACTGCCACCGGCAGCTACATAAGGCGCGGTGCAGTGCCACCTTGCTAACAGCATCGGGGCGGCTGATGCACCAGCAATGAAATAGCAGAAAGCCTTTGCTGAACCCAGAAGACCGCCAGGCCCAGGGCAGGCTCCAGGATGAAATTCAGAGGGGAAGGATTTCTGTAAGAACAGAAGATTATTACTCCCCAAAAAGCTTCCTTTGGAAACTAGCTTCCACTCCTTAAATTCAGCTGCTTATACTTGCTTTTTTCTGCCTGGTGCAATGCTGATGGCACCTCTCACACTAAGAGCTGACACATTCTGAACTGCAGAAAACACAAAGGAAGCAGAGATCTTGTCCATCACCTGGCGAATAACCACAAGTCATCCTGAGCTTGCCTGCTTAGACTCTGGCTCACTGCAGCACGTAAGCAGATGTTTAAAGTGCTTGCTAAATAAATCACAAAATACATACATCCAGAATGATTTTCCTGACTCCAAAGTTTTGGCAACAGGAAGATCCCGTGCAGCTAAAGCACTTCCAAAAACATTTTTCAAATAACAATTTATTCTCATTATATTCCTTTAACTTATGCCTGAATTATTTACCTTTTTTTCGCAGATGAGAAGCTATAAGGAAAGGCTAAGGAATACTTTTCTGGGAACCCAATCACCTGCTGCAAGCTGTTCAGACTGTTCAAGCACCTCCAAAATTCTAAGGGGAGGGGGAGAGAAAAAAAAACAGAAAAAACAGAAAAAAAAAAAAGAAAAAAAAATCTGAACTGGATTAAATTTCTGGAGTTCCTATTACACGTATCTGTGGGAGTGCCTAAAGACCAAACAGTAACAAGACCCCACAGTGCAAAGTTATATGCAGAAGTAGTTTGCAGTCCTTGTCAAAATAGCTTGGAGTCTAAAGAGACATTAGGAGAGAAAAAGGTGTTTAGCAAACCGAAACAGCACCTCCAGTGAGCTGGCCAGAAACGACTGTCTACTCATACGATTCTACTGATGGGCATAGCTGGAAGGCAAAGGATTAGGAAAGAAAAATGAGGTACCAGGCAAAGGAAAAGAAGAAAAGATCTGGAGTGAAGATGAGGAGAAGAGCAAGAGGGATAGCCAGTGATCCCAGCTTCCTCCTCCCCATCACCGCTCCTGGCTGCCCAGAACAAAGCAACACCCACTTTTTGCCTGCGTCCCAGAACACCCCTTTTTTCTCTTCTAAATCTGTGTGGACCATGAATTCCCAAAGCACCCAGAGTGCCCTCGGTATTCACTAATGGTTGAGACGAGGACGCTGTCAGAGCCCGCACGTCCATGGCTCGCGGTCTCCCGTTTGGGAAGCTGTCCGCCCCCGGAGCAACAGTCTTCCACAGATCCGTGGGCTGGATGCTTGTGATGGATTAACTGTGTAAACGATGAATTCAAAACTCATTTCCTTCTTCCTCTCTTTCTACAAGAGGTCTCAGCAAGGTAACTGCAGGCCTAAGAATATTTGGGGTTTATTTGGGACGTCCCTATTTACTTTTGGAGGCGGGGGAGAAGATGGGTTTACCCTCCTACCTCAGCCTTGTTTTTAAGATCTGAACTAGGAGAGACAAGGCAGCTAATATCTGTGCTAATTTCATAAGGACTAATTGGAAGGAAACAACAGTGCATTTTTTAAAGGTCAAAGCCTGTGCAATCATACATTTTGCATGGGTGAAAGTCAATTCTGTGACAGAGTGACAAAAGAGTGACAAGAAGGTAGAACAGTGGTGGTAAAATTTCAGTATCCCAGGTAAAAAGGAAAATTGCTACTCTCTGATTTGCACGTTTTTGGGAAGGTGGTTTCAAAAGCAACTTTTACATTTTCACAGATTAATACCTAATTTTCTTTTTTAATACATTTGTTTAGAAAAATCTCCTGAAAGCATATTCTAGATGTCAAATATTGTATCAGCAATAATGGAAAATAAAGGCTTAGGCAAAAATATATACTGAAAACATCACCTTTTTCGATTGGTTGAAGTCATTTACTCTAGTAACACTGTCATGCTGAGAAAATGATCTTTGTCTATAACCGCTACATAGCTATTAAGCATTTTAGCATCTAAGTATGATATTTTTCTTTTTTAGTGTGTAGCTCTGCTTAGGCAGAAATAAGGCAGAAATCAGCATTTAAGCTTGGATAGGAAGTTCAAAAAACAAACACACAGTCAAAAATGAGACGGTGTTTACACTGCAGAGAGAGAGAATTAATAAAGCATTTAAGTAGAAGCACCAATGGCTGCCCCATTACAAAATCAATGATAATGCCACATCTACGGCATGTACCTTGGGTCACTCACTAAATAAAAGGTGCTACTTAATAAACACGAAACAAGAATTTGCCCCAGCAATCCATACCTGGGGATGCTGATGAAGTAATAGGTATCAAAAGAAGGATTTCTTAATTTGCAAATTGTCCTTACCAAGCAGAACAACTCTCTGCTTTTTTTTTCTTTAAAAAATAATTTTAAAAAACCTTGAAGAATCTGAACAAAAAGAAAGTGGACGCCCACAGCCACGCTCAGCAGCCAGAGCAGGGGAGGGAGAAGGGAAGGGAGGAGGAGCGAGAGAGACATCCTTCCCTTTACTATTCTAAGGTGTAAAGACTTCTCCATCATGACAGATTTTTTTAAGAAGCTATCACACATTCATAACACTAATTGATTTTCATAGAGAAGAGAGCAGATGAGGTCTCTTTGGGAACTGCCTGCTACATTTCTGCTTGAAAGGAGATCACTGCTGGTGTGCCTCAGCTCCTTCATAAAAAATTTAATTAACAATATCTCCAAGAACGAACCCACAGTTAGGTCTCCAGCTATCATGTGACTACCAGCACTCTGATGCACCATGGCAAATTAAACCTAAGCAAACGATACCTGTCGCACGTCAAGGAGCCGGCACGCTATCGTCTGGGCAGATTCTCGGGGAGGAGCAGGGATGTGATGGGAAGCAAGAGAGCACACAAAGGGACCGTGAGATGCCTGCATCCAGCCTGGCAGTGACAACTTGTTTTCCTAGCTGCCACTTTTGACGGCTACACATTTCTATCCGTAATCCGGTGGCGATGCCAGAAAGCAAAATGCTTAACAAACCACAATTCCATCTGATGATCTTCACAAAACTACATTTCAGGAACAGCGGAAACTGTGCTCATTAGCCCTTTGCTCTCGGATACAGAGGGACGACCGTGTAAACGGAGACTCGCGTGTCCCGCGGGAAAGGCGCTGCACCGTCATCCCCAAACGGGGCCAGGAATAGAAAGCCACCATGTGCCGGTCTGGAAGTCCCATCTGGCACAGCAATGGAGGAGAGGAGACAAGACTGGATTTCTCTTCTCTTCATCACCACTGCCACCCTCGCTGCCTTACCCTGTAGGAGCTCTCATCCTTGGAGGATTTGTTCCTTCCACAAACTGAAAGCAGGGGGGGAGAGATCTGAAAATAGCAAGAAGTCCGACGCTATAAACAGATTACCAAAATCACTTCTTGTTTCTGCATATGGACTCCGGGCTAGCACGCAGTGCAAGGAAGCGCACATTTTAAAATTCTCCCAACTGCACAGCAATTAGCGCTGATTTACAAGACGACGGGCAGTGCATACTGCCCATGCTGTATTTTTAGCCCCT
Source organism: Calonectris borealis (assembly GCF_964195595.1). Lineage (NCBI taxonomy): Eukaryota > Metazoa > Chordata > Aves > Procellariiformes > Procellariidae > Calonectris > Calonectris borealis. The sequence goes on along the minus strand of NC_134324.1, from coordinate 21,899,677 downwards.
GTTTTGTTATCCTTTAAAAACTTTTACCGTTGCAGATGCGATACCAATACGCTTGATTTATTATCTATAATGTCAAAATTGAAAAGGTTAATCACCGTTATTAGTCAGTGAAAACGAGGCAAGATTATCACTTGAATGCCGAAGCTGACACAGGGAGCAGCGTAAGGGAGGAAGGGCAGGCACGCTCGGGCACCGTCGGCATTCGACCTGCCTGAACCTCTGGTCCTCCGGCCGCAGCCGCAGGAAGCTTAGAGAGTGCACAGTGCCTCCACCAAACAAAGATTGTACCAAAAACACAAAACAGGCTTTTAAAAAGTACTACTTCACGCAGCCTCAGAAGTATCAGCAAGGTGCTCTGGAGTTATTTGTTATGGCAATTTTTAGTTATTTAGTTAGCTTTAGTTTCACACCCCCGACAACGTTCAGCTGGCGATGCTGCGCCAAGGGCCACAAACCTGGCAGAGGTGGGTCTGCCAAGGGGAGGGTTTTGGAAGCGGAGTCACACAAGGATGGCGGAGCAGCCGCCCCTGACACAACCTGCCACGCTTGCGTGACCTGGCCACGTCCCGCACGCGCGTCGCCCCGTCCACATCTGCAGGGCTTCCCGTAATTTCAGAGGTTACGCTCTTCAGCCTCGGTACTGAACTGAGCTGTAACAACCGCTTTGATTCATCTCGGAGGGAACTGCGTTTCAGTCTCGGGTAAATTTATCCTTAAGAATGAGCTGCAGACTCCAGCGATGCTAAAGCTCTTTTGAAAGGAAGGCCCGGGGAGGGAAAAGAACGTTACAAATATACCATCTATCTATCTACCTAGCTCGTCTCCATGACAGTGGGCAGCATTCTCTTTTTCTTCAGTAGTTCAAAAAAAACAACCACCAAACCACCACCACTAATGGGATGCAAGAAGAACTATTTTTACATATGTTGCGTTAACATAAACACCATGGCTTTATTCAAAAAGCCCTGTCAAACCAGCAATCTGGAAAAGAAGAGCTCCTGAGCACCCTGCTGCACTACTGCCTGCTCTGCAACCACCAGAAAAGGGGCAAAAATCACCATTGGCAAAGGCCAACACCATCCCGTTTCCAATGAAAAGGACTGGACCTATGCATACCGGCAGTATGTTTAGCTTGATGCACCTGCCACAGGTTTCGATGTGAAAAATCCCACAGGTTCCAGCAGTTCTGGAATATGAAAATATTACCTTGGAATAACAAACAGTAAAACACATTTGCAGAAATAAACAAAACTGAGAAAAGGCGACAAGAAATTATTGAATATTTGAAAATTAGACAGAGATGTTTTTGGCAGGAAGGTCAAAAAATAAAATTAAACCATAGCATTTAATTGCTGTGATAGATGTACCATAAACAAGATACTCACCGACATATGTATTTCCATATGACTACAAACTTGCTTATCCTTGTTTTGGAGGTCCTAACCTGAAACATGGCATCGAAAAACCAAAGCCCTGGATCTACTTCACACTACTTTCCAAAACAAACAAAAGTGTTAATAATACACAGGTTTTAATGCTTATGTAAAAACAAAAATGAGATTATGCCTTGCAGTAGTTGATTACTGATCCCATATGTGTTTGTAGGGTCGGAGACACTTTAAGTGACTTCAAACAAAAAAAAAACCCCCAAGTGTTCATAAACTTGTCTACTGATTATTTTCAAGGTACAGGAACATTTCAAAAAACCTATTTATTGTGCAGATTATATGCCATTTTATGCTCTTAAGAACAGGCGTTAATTTCACCATTTTCACGTAATCAACACTGTCTTGGTGATTTTTTTTTAAAAACAGATTTAAACTTGAAAAGACCTGTATTTACATTAGTCATTAAAATTTGAGTTCTGTGTAACAAGCAACTATTTTTCTGTCTTTTTATTTAAGTATAGCAGTCTAATGGTAAGGAAGACATGCAAATATAACATGAAATATTTATGCTCAGTGCAATATCTCCAAGAATAAAAAAACAGAAATGAAACTTTGTTCTGAAAGGTACAGGGAAGGTAGAGGTGAGCGAGGAAAATACTGCTCAAGATCAGACAGGTAGCACTAGTGATGGGGTAAAAAAAAATCCTCCAATGCATGCAGAAAGGTCAGAGACTGGCCTGCACTTAATTCATCATTCGAGAGGCTCATCATTCAAAATGGGGGCAAAAGCTTAGCAAAGATAAAATAACGTCATTCCCAAAAGGCCACACGACCAATAATCAGAGGTGGTATCACGTATTTTCCCTCTGTCTTGCTCGGGGGGGGCGGGGGGAACCCACAGTAAAAAATCCAAACAAAAAACCCCAACCACACACACAAAACAAAACAGAGAAAAAACCTGCAACATAAAAAACCAACCACAACACCGGGTGGGGGATGAACCATATGTTTTCATGCAATGCTGCGGGATGGAAATTCAGCGATTAAAGAGTTAAGAGACGCTCTAAAAGTATCTCACCCTGATATGCTGAGAATTTGCTGGGATCTCACGGAGAAACGGGTGATTCTTACATACCATATGTTCTGCAAACGCTTGCAACAACACAGAGGGGAGCCGGGGATGGAAATCCACCTTGGCTGCCGAATTTCCCCGCTTTCTCTAAAGCAATGGAGTCCAACGGACAAAACTGGTGTAAATGCAGCAAACCTCACGCCATCGCAGCAGCCTCAGGGTACCTGCCCCAGCTTTACCCGAGCCCCATCAGGAGCGAAGGCGGGGAGGAGAGCTGGGACGGGTGGGGGGACCAAGGGTTCTTCCCCAGGCTTTGCCACCCACCCCACCACCCTGCTGCCAGAGCTGCATCGTCCTCGGTGTCACCTCCCCTGGGCTCGGTTTCTCCATCCCAAGGTGGGGCAGGGCAATAGAGCTGTAAAAACTTTGAGGAAAAACTGGAAACAGGCAGTCACACTTCAGTCCATGTGAAAGATTGCAGCGCTCTCAGAGGACGCAAGACTGGACCTGAAGACACCACTGGAGATGTTTTGTTCTGGTTTGTTCCCCCCTCCCCAACTGGTACCTAGCATGTTGTAACCAACCCCAGATTAGATGCCAATGAAGGCAAGGCATTCGTTGTCAAGGTACATCTAGAAATCTCGATCGTTGCAAACCTCCACTGGCTACAGATATGATGCCTGGCCATCCCTTGGATTTCCTTAATTAGCTGACCCTGGTGAGCATGTAACGCAGGCGTTCCTACAGCACGGAGACGGGACAGAGCTCTCGCCCCACTCTGTGGAACATGACTGTCATAAAGTTACTTATTTTACATCTACAAAGTAAGTTTCTAGGTAAGCAGCAGGCTTAACATTACTTCTTGTCCACCCTATTTTTCTGTAAGGGAAAACTCACTATTGCACTAATTTCACTGTTGCACTAATAAATGCAGACAAAAATATCCTGGAGCAAAAAAAAGAGAACAAAAGCACAAACTAGAATTAGTAAATAACACATCATGGCATCGCAGTGTACATCTAAGCCCTTGTGAAGTTATCTCTTCAAGAGTTTCCACATCAAGAATTCATTATAGATGAAAAACACATAGAGAATATAATAATTTAATTTTATTGTTTATATTGCATGACAGTATCTGGACAAGATTATAAAATAGAAGGCCAATCACCTTTTTAAATCTATTAAAATTTACAGGTCTTAGAAGTTAATTTACATACCTCGTCTGTCCCATTTCCCCCTAAAATTGACAAATAATACTTTTTTCCCCAATATGAAACCTTTGTTCTCTACTGCAGCTATGTGAAAAATCTATACAAAATAGGAAAAACTCTTTAAATGTACTTGTACCGATATCTTCACAAAAACAGCCTGGAAAAATACAAGAACTCTGATGATCTTTTCTCAGTATTGCTTATTTTAAATGCTACTCGCAACACAGGGAGGTAAAAAAGCGTTCTAACAAACAACAAATTTTGAAGGTGATGACATCCCTTTGCAAACAGTAGCTGCTGCCAACAAACTAGCCACACGGTTTTTTCCTTCTCTTTACCATATCTACATTGTTAAGGAATACTCCTTTTCATTAGGGCAAGAACACATGAAATGCGAGGCCACAGGATTGTCACGTGCACAGTAGATAAATGGGGCATTTTTGCTAACCAGAAAGCCGATTCTTTCACTGACCCAAAAACCAACCCCACCATAGCACCCAAATCCAAACCAAAACCAACCGAACAAAACAAACCCCAAATCCTTCTACCAGTTCTCCCCCAACATTGAGAAAGTAATGGGGGGAGAGGAGGGAAGCGGGAAGGAAGACAGGAACATAATAAACTCCAGCTCCAAATTCAACCTCTACCTGTACTTCTCAGCCAGAGTAACTGGATGCCCATGCTGAAATCATTAGCTGAGAATTAATTAACAGCATTTAAAACATTTTTTGATAATTTCAGATACAAAAATTCTGTAATGCATTTCTTGGAGAGGTATACAGGAATATGGAAAATGTGAAAGCAAACATCCACTTGAATGTCAAAATGTTCATTCCAGGGTGCTCAAAGTGCCTTTCATGCTAAATTATCACATACGAATATAGGCAATATGACATTTTTTGAAGTGAAAGAGCGGGGGGGCGGGGGGTAGAAGAGGTCGGTTACTTACAATTGGGCTTTTCTTCCCAAATTTGATGCATTTGATTTTTAGAGTTAACATATCCTCTGAGATGAATCTCTAAAGCTAATGTCTCAATATGCTGCATATTCAGTACAAAATGAATTAAGAGATTACACGTTGAAAGTCATATAAATATCTATAAGGACCGGAAACAATTTTATACTGGGAAAGAAAAAGCTTAAACCTAAAAGAAAATAAAATGTGCCACGGGAATATTGCTGCTGAAGAGTGAACCAATGCCCTACAAGAGCTACTCTAATTTTCGATACCGTGCTCTGCCAGATACCCATCGCAGCCTAAACATCATCATCCCCAGCTGCAAATCAACCTGACAAAAGGCTTCCTTTGAACTATTACCTACAAACTACTCGTGTGTGCTCACACACACGGCAACATAAAGTGCAAAACACGGAAAGTTTGGAAGTTAGAGCATTCCCGAGCAAACCAGCTGGTTTTGGCTAACATTTGGAAAATTGCCCTCGGAGAGGAAGGAGGGCAGCCTGAGAATATCCCCCCCACCCCGAACCGCAGTCCTGAGCGGCTGCAGCATTTCATGGAGACAAAGATAGTGGACGCTAAATGCCAGAACGCAGAACGTAACAGAGAGATAATACATGCACACAGCATGCACTCCACACTCGAACTGTTTATCAGATTGTAACAGCACTGCGGCATCCAGGAGCGTGGATGTGCTGTTTTGTTCACATTTTAATGTGCCATCTTGCAGTAGATGCTTGCACAGCAGAGTAAATACAATCTCTATATATACCCTGCGTGGGCGTCAGAGGTTATTTCTGACTGTCTTCATTACACTTCATTGCCAATTTAAATGTAAAAAAATAAAACCCTCAACAATTCTCAAAGTGATTTCAGTCTGATTTTTATAATTATTTCCAGAACCTTTTCATTATGCAATTTCAAATACTTACTGAAAGCTCTCTCGTACAAAGTTATCCTTGATGCAAGTCAAGCAAACCAGACAAGCTAAACCTTCTCCCTCTTCCTTCTTTATTAATAAACACAGATATGAATAACATTCACAATGTTTAGCCCCGAGAACAGTTTAATAATAATGCTGCATCTTGCTTTATAGGGAGGGAGCGAAAAAAGAAACTCAAAGGCTAATAGGTACAAATATTGTGCTTCAACTGCAATGAATAAATAGTGCTGAACTGTAGAAATGTAACTGATAGAAGCAATCTGAAAGATGTGGATTCTGGTAACCCTCAAGCTAAAGCCGATTAGGTTTTGTTACATAGGTCCTTTGTGTATTTTTGTGCTGCTGTACCAGTTAAATTGACCTCTACAGGCATGTGTGTTGCTTTTATCGTTTAATGGCTTCACATTTTAAACCTAACGTAGGCTAGCAAAAACAAATAAATAAAAAAATTCCCCCTCCAACCTGGCATGTGTTAAACCCACCTGTGAAAAGGGAGATCTCTGCACGTGAATACCATGCACTAAAACCCAGGGAACGCCAAGCAATTAGCACGATGGCAGGAGGACGCACGAGCTGTCAGGCGGGATGCTGGGGCTCAAAAATGGAATTACAGCTATACGTGCCGGGCAGAAATGCCAGGCCGCAGCCAGTTCAGCCGCCCCGCCGAACCGCGCTGGATAAGCCAGGCAAATGCTTTTTGCCTTCCCCACCCTGCAGCGGTCAATGATGTTTCGGAGAGGACACAGAACTTGCAAAACACACCACCACCACCACACAAAGCTCAACACAAGGAAAAATTTTTTCCCAGTGTCTTCCTATTTTGACAATTGCCTGCCTGTAATCAGCTCTACTACAAATAAAAACCAGCAACTATAAATGAGGTCCTTTGTAAATCCAGCCACTTCATTTTGATTCACCCATTCCAGCACAGCGACTGAGCCCAGAGTTGGTCCGTATGTCCTCTCTGCGGCGACAGGGCAACCAGCTGGCACTGGTGGCACAACCAGCACTCTTTTGCTCTGTGTGATGATTTTTAAAAAAAGCAGAGACCTGAGCAGTTTATTTATGACAGGTCTTTTGCATTCGAGGATGTGAAGGAGCCCAACCAGCATGTTCACGCAAAACAAGCCCCCTCGGCTGGAACAGGGTTCGGCTGCCACCAAAGACGGGCTCAAAAAAGGAGGAGAAAGACAGCCGGGAAAACTTGGTTTGAAATTTTCTTATGTTGAAACACCTTTATTTGCCCACTTAGAACAGCCTGACCTTACGGAAACGTCATTGAGTAGCTAAAAGGAAGTTTTAGCCAAGTTCTAAATATGTATATTTTTCTGGAGCTTCGAGGAAGCAGAATCAGTCAATCTGGCTACAGGCCACAAAACATAATTACTTATGTGAAGTATGTTTAAATATGTAACTACAGTTGCTAATAGGAGTGCCCAGCCCCGTAAATACGCAGCGATGCAATGGGCTAGCAGCTCGGGCAAAGGCAAAACACCGGAGACGATTCCCAAAGGAATAACCACCTTTTCAGAAAGCGAATTCAAAAATTAAAAACTAATTAATAGATATACAACACTGAAATGCAGTCGGGCACTGGTAAGGAAGGAGGGCAAAATGGTGCATTTTTAGAACATGTGGCACATCAAAAAAAGATAGTTTGGTTACTGTGAAAAGAAAAGCAGGAGGAATCCATTCATAGAGTAACAGCCCATCTCCTGACTTCAGCGGTCAGTGGAAAACAAACTTCCACTGGAGACGTGAGAAAGCCGCTAGCCGAAACCACCAGAAAGCTTCACAGACATCGCTGAGCAGTAACAAACCTTCAAGATATTAACGTAAAAGAATGGTGTATTAAGCGATGTGGTAAATGCAGTTTGTCATTTAGCACTGTGAATCTATGGATTTTAATGACAGGGTCTCATTAACATTTAACAATCAGTGTACTAGAACATTTCTTGGAAACTGGGGATATTTTCTTGTCTCAGTAGGAATATATAGAACTTTCTTCTTGATTAACAACAGAGTAAAGGAGTTCTGCCCTGAAATCTCAGTCCCTTGGTTTCTCTCTATAGCTGGATGAATATCAACATACCAAACTGCAATCCTGACAAGAAAGCTCTCCAAAATTCAGCTGTTTGTACTAATTATGTATTTAACAATTCTTCCACAAGAATAACATTATAAAGCACCTTACATTTTATTGTTCATTTATACCACACATCTGCTTTAAAAACATCAGCAGCATATCTTGTTCTTAATGACACATTTTGGATGTGACTTTCAAAAGCACTTACAGCAACTTAGGAGCATAAATCCCACTGATACTCAATGGTATTTGTGCCCTTAATGCCTGTAGCCATTACTGAAAATCTCATTCTTTTCCAGAGCTTTGGAGTTATTCCAGAGGTCATACACGTAGAAAGAAATGGCAAGTGTCACAAGGTATTTTATATTTTACAGAAATGCCATGCAGCTTTAGGACAGACATCAAGAATACTGAATACATGTATTTAAAACCGTAATGGGGAGTGTAGGAAGAAGGGAAAAGGCTTGAGTCAAATTTAGCCAGTGAATTTGGGGATAAGGTCAATCCCTCTTGCATCCAAGCCGGCAAAAGTGGGATTCTCACTCTTTTTCATTCCACTAGCTCATGGGGTAAGCTGCAATGTAACTACCCATTTCCGAAAAATACCACCACCAGTGGCACTGACCACTGCATACCAGAAACGTCTTTTCCCACTTTGACAAGAATAATCAAAACTTTAGGCTTTAGTTACAGGCCGTTTGAAATGCATATTTTTTGGCAAGTCCTAATTAGCTTTCATCAAGTAGAGGAAACCCCAGCCTTGATTAACGACCACCTCATTTACTCTGAGACACTCCTGCAATCCTTGGCTCAAGCACTAGCCGAGTTTCCTTGGTGCTTTCCATGGACACGCTGGTGTACGGCAGGTTGGCCACGTCACCTACTCCATCGAGCACAATCGCAGCTGCCAGGAGCCCCCGTGAACATTAGTTGCACTGACCAGTGGAGCTCAGAAGTTGGCATGCAACTGCAGAAAATTTTGAGGAAGTTGCAAGTGTACATGCAATTTTAAACGGACCAGACAAACCAGTTTGCAGTGGCTGTTGTAGCCACCGCTGCTTCAGGTTTTCCCAGATCATGGAAAGTACAAGAAACAAAATCACTTCAACACTAATTCATGGACGAACATCCACCAGGTTCTATTCCAAGGAACAGGTTAATCTCCAAGCAGCTGTATAGGGAACCTGGCTGAATTACATGATTCGCTATGAGCACACGAGCTTTTTTTGCTAAATTAACTAACCTCTGCAGCCTGATTCTCATCATCCTCACTGCCATCCTTGGGAGCTGAGCACCTGCAGCACCTTTACACAACTGGGCCATTAACTTCCTTCTCTCAGTTTTACCTTTTGCGAAAAAAGGATTAAGAGATTTGTTAAAGAACGTCACTAGCACATAACAGGGCCACAGCCATTGCTCTTGCAGAGAAACTGGCTAAAACTGACGGATACCAAGAGCATCTAGCACTTGTACAGAATTACACAGACATCTAATGTTTCTGTGTCAAATTTCTACATATTGCAAAAAGAATTTCTATGAAGCAAAGCATACGGGAGTTTGTTCATAACAGACTTAGAAGTTGTATTGTTATTTTGTCATTAACCGGGAAGTAAGAGTAAACCAGAAACTTTCCAGAGAACACAAAGAAAAACTTATGCTCTAAACATCTGCTTATAAATTGCTTACAATCAAGCTTTTTACAAAGCCTTATCTTTTTATTCCCTCCTCCCCCCTTCCATACCATCACTTTTGGCTTGCTAATTTAATTTCTTGAACATTTGTGCGCACTTACTGGTTTGACTGCGTTATTTGCTGAAACCAACAACAAACTCCGGGTAGCTGTGTAACGGAAGAGCCAGACCGTAATGAATTTTATGGTACGCCAACATTACGGGCTACTATATTCTGTAAAAGGGCATGGCGAGCAGTAAAACAGTCCTGCAAGAGCTGCGTGTGAATGACTTCGCTCTGCTCCTCAGCCCCCGTGGCTGCCAGCGCGTGGTCACTTCCAGCACCTCGCCAGCTCATGCATCCCTGCTCCCTATTACCATCTGCAGTTTGAGACACAGCCTCCGTGCCAGAAATGCAAAGGATACAAGGCAGGGGAAGCCAGGGAGACAAATCAAACAGACAGGCAGTGCCCAAGCTTCCCTGCCAGGACCATTATAGGCCAGCGTGATCATCCAACCCCGAACAGATACCCATGCTCTTCCGGTAATGGGACAAACGTTTGAGCTGGACCTGTGTTTACCAAGCTGCGCAATGAGCCTTTGATAATCACAACCACTAGCTTCGCTTCTCCTTAAAAGCAGCACTGCTGCCTGTGCAGCACCTGACTTGCTAGATGCCTAAACCTATACCGTGATACTCAAGAGACATCAAAGAGCATCCCAGAGTAGAGCTGCATTTCCTAGAGATGGCGGTGTGATGTCCCCTGCATCTCCAGCTCTCCCTTCAGGCACAGCGTATCATTCAAAATTTTTTTGCTGGGCTACCTCTTTGCCCGGGAGGGATGGAAAGAAGAAAGGCATAGCAGTACAGCTGCAGAAGATGAGCGGTTATTCCTCCCGCCCCGGCACAAACACTAGCTGCAACCTCACAGCAGGCCTTCGAGTCCGAGGGCTGCACTCTCACCCAGAAACCCAGCACGTGCTCCCAAACCCCGACCGTCTGGGTCAAACGCATACATCTGGCAAGTGACTTCTAACTCTTGATTAGAATTGCTGATCCGGTATTAAATGAGCTGTGTACAATTTCCATATGCCCTTGATTCCTTCTCTTACAGTCATGTTCCTGGACATACTTCAGATATGTTTTGAGACTCTCGAGAGAATGCACCTGAGTTGTCGAATCAAGACCTTGAATAGACTCGCTGCAAATACACTGTTCAACCCACTTAATCCTTAATTAGGGTTTCATTTTTTAATGTAAGGCTTCAATAATCAGCTCAGTAGAAACTGTAAAAGCAGATGCCAGGCCACCAAGGACTTTTTCCATACGCATCTCCACCGGTGCAGCTACACCATTACCACGCTGCTTTTGCAGTCACATCACCCTACCTACCACTCAGCACGAACGTGGTTGCACCAGTTTGACGGCAGTTATACAAACACAGCCTATTCTTGTGCAATAGATAATAGTGTACCCCTGTAAATAAACTGCGCTATTCACTGAAACCAGAAGGGAGTGGAGGAGGAGCCACCCTTCATCAAAATACTTACCTACCACGAAACTTGGATACCAAGCCAAGTACAGGGAGGGTAACTGACATCTGCTGTGAGCTAGAAAAATAATCACCATGTCTCCTTGATATCTCACGTTGTTACCCTGCAAGTCTGGTATCTTTACGCAGGAGAGACCCAAGAGCAACCTATCTCTTGGAGTACTGTTGGAGATAAGAGGGAATTGCAGAAGGGAACTGGCTCAAGCAGGGCTCTCCCAGCTTTGCAGTCAAACCTACAAATGAGGTCTTTATAGTTTTCCTAATATATACTGTTTACACACACAGTTTCAGAAAACTCACCAGTAAGAGCTCATCTCCACAATTACTAATTGAGGAAGGTGGAAACCAGAGTAAGGATTAGTGAGAGGTTTCATCAGCTTAACCTGTTCAGCCAAAGGTGTCTGCAGTAAGCCATTACACCTTCCATGTGCTGCTGCTGTCCTTTTCTGCCACGGGGAAGAGAGCACTTTGCGTTTTGGCACTTCCAGTTTGTTCTCTGTCTGCACGTGGACAAAACATCCACTTGTGGGAATCAGCAAAGGTTTGAGTTTTAACTCAAAATCTGAGCTTTAAATAGTAATTTTAAAAACTTTCCCACAACATTTTGACTTAGTAAAAGCCAAACATAAAACTTCTTAGACAAGAAACATGTACAACCGCTAGAAACAGCTTAAACAAAAAAAAAAAAGTCATGATTTAGGACTAAATCCTCTAGATCATCTAATTACACTATTTAATACCTTGCATGTGCATTTCCTGCTCTGACGGGAGCCTGCCAGCAGTCCAAAAGCAACTTCAACCAAAGTCGGTCGGTGAATTGCTGACCTCTTCCCATGCGTTCAGTCACCAGCGCGCGCAGCGAGCCTGCCCACGGGGTGTCCTGCCACTGACTGCCCAGCCAAGGAGGCTGGATGATTTCAGTGGAGTTGAACTACGGATTCTGTGAAATAACAAAAGTCATGATAGAAGAGATCTTTTCGAAGAAAGGTTTGAGTGTGCAGTGAAGCTTTCCCTGCCAACTGTTGAAGTCATTCCTGTAAGTGAACACCGTACACAAATCGCATGAATAATGCGTATTGCCAAGGTGCACTCATCCTGGATTTCTGCATTTCTTTTGACACCGTACCTTTCTTTGCATTTATAAAACAGGTTTGAAATTGAAAGAAAATCAAAATATTGCATTACAAAGCACCAACTTTACTAATTTACAATGGACTAACAATGAAGATGGAAACATTGATTTTATTCCTTTCAAATTACAGAGCATAAGCAAGTTCAACTTAATATTAAGCGATGTAATTGGCTTGTCCTCTGCCTGCCTTTTTTCCCCCAGAACTACAAGATGTTCAACCACATACTACATGGAAGCAAGCCATGCAGCTTTAAAAACAATAAAGCCCACTTCCAAACATGCTGTTCTGGTTTCATCACACTTGTACTTCAGCAGCAATCACCTCCTCAACAGCTCCAGACCTGCTGAGACCTTCCATTAAATTCTGTAGAACCAGACTCCTGAAGATGGGCAGATGCTCATGATCACTGTTCCTGAAGCATCTGTCTGAAAGGTGCTGATTTTAATGGTATTATTTACTACTAACAATGCTATAATCCGTAAAAGCATGAGTTTATGGGTTTCTTTTCAGCAGTAATGTTTATCTGACAATAATTTTGTGGACCACAGGTTTACGGAGAAGGGAAACCTAGTCACCAATTTATACTGAACTCCCGTCAAGTGGCAGGCAGTGGTACCGCTGCTGACCCATCCTCACTCCTTCAACTCATCCACTTGAAAATTCAAGTCTCCTCCCCCTCATTTTCCCTCCTGTCGTATTTTATTAATGTTACTTAAACCACAGTCATCTTATATACATTTATCTGAAATCCCTTTCCATTGAGTGTCCATGAAATTGTCTCTATAACCCTATTGTTGTCTTAATTATGACTTGTTTAAACTTACAGCAATTACTCTCAGCCTGTGAAGGAAAATTGGAAAACTTAAACTGAACAATCTCAGTTTCCGTTCAATTCCAATAAGAAGTCTGTTTTCTGTTCTTGCAAACCAGAAACTACTACTCGATAGTCCTGGATACCTAAGGCCACCATGTCCTCTAGGTAAATTAAAAAGTAATTAAATTCAGGGTTTTGAAAGGACAGCAAGAACTGTATAGGAGATTTCGTTAACCTTGAATGAAAATCCTGAATAGGGGTATGGGAAACACATAGAAATAATGAAAGAATAAGAAATCATAAGAAATCATGCACCTAGCAAACTTCAGATAGTTTCTCTTTCCTGCACACATTTCAGCAAAAACAAAGTTACCTTTGTTAAAATGAACCTATTGCATCGCTGTTACACCAGCTGTAGCAGGGCACACAAACACCATGACACCTTGAGCTTTTTCATTCTTCATAACCAAAGCCCTGTCCAAAACCAAGCAACTCGGAAGGAATCTGCACAAACTACCAAAACCAAAATTGTTTTTGTTCCACACAACTTGTCCTGGGCTCAGCAAATAAAAATTTGTACAAAAAATATTTACCAATATAGAAAATATTCTTTTTTTCCCCTAATGAGTATAAATTCAAGATCGCCTGTTAAACAGGATTACCCAAACCAGCCGAATGCTTTCTTTGGACCATGAATAAGACAAAGTCTTGCTCCTGTTGCTTCACCAAAATACATTCAGTTCAGTGCACTAAAGATGATACGAAGGCTACTCTCACAAAATCAAGGCTGATGGACATTTTTGTATTCACTCACAGATTACAGCTGCCTCGCACACTATTGCTTTAGTACCTACTATAATGTGTTTAAATGACACGTAAGTCCACAGGCATCTGGATTCGCTTTTTGATATATTTACTAGCCTGTTGGCAGTTTTGATGCATGCTTTCCAGAGGCATATTTTTAAAAATACAGGAATTACACCTTGTTCCTACTTAAAAGTTTCTAAAATATTTGGCTAGACAGATAGCCAATTCCAGACTTTAAACTGCCTGATAGTCCTTGACAACAGGGTTGCCTTTTATGTGTCATCTTGTAATGCAATAAATTTCGCCTGAAACACCTTCACCTGCGCACCAAGATGTGTATGTTGCGATGCAGAAAATCTGACATGAAAATAAAAAATAAATTTAAAAAAAAGTAAATTTAATAATTAGTTGCTCAGAGAACAACTGTCTTATGACCTGGAAAACACACTTCCTATGAGAGACTCGAGGAGATAATCTTACTTTAGTTTATTGAGAGGTAATTTAAGTGAGGAATAATTATGAAGTACAGCTATACAGGCAGCACGTAGATTTAAGACCAGAGACAAAGGTATGAGAGCTGATAGCCATAGTCCTCCAATCTCAAACTGGAAATGCAGTTAATAAAAAGCTGCAATTTTAACCTGAAGTTAATATTCTACCTTGAACAGCAGCGCAGGAAGTTTTGAAGGTGTAACCTGAGCACCCAATAATCAGAAGACAAACAGAAGAACCTAACATTTCTTGCTAAAAAATGCAACATAGTTTTTAATGCCTGTGTTTCTGCATGCTTGCTTTTTTGAATTCATATGGAGATTTCCTCCTTACAGAAAACTCTCTCTTCTTATTTCAAACTAACATTATTTGCCAACCTTCCTCTTCATTGTTTAGCATCATAATTCCCCCCCTTTCATTTACGTGCTCTCTGCCAACGGTATTCATGAAAATCCCCCGAATTCTTATCCCCCTCCCTCTCCACCCCTCCCCACCCAGACGTTTTTTCTTAACAGATGAACATATGAATCAACCCAATGATTTGGCCACTTCCCATCAGGGAACATCATCAGCATCCAGAATAGCTTTAAGAATACATTTTTAACTCGTGACTACCACTCCGTCGGCAGTGCTTTCCTCGTTCGGTCTCCTCGGCAGATGGACAGGTGCCCACACCTAGGAGCATGATCTGACGTACATAAAGCTGCCAGTACCAATTCTACATACTGTCCGCAGATGCTTCCAGCCTACCAGCACATGCTCTATTCTTGGGAAAGAAAACCAATGTTTTCAATAAAACACAGTCTCTCCTCTGCAGGATACAGCTCTCTGCATATATCTGCTAACAACATCTCAGTATTTCTCCACCCCCTCCCCATGTTTCTCCTTTTTGTCAAGCTCTCTAGCATTTGTTCTGGGATCTAATTAAGGTCCCTTATCACCATGGCAAGAGGGGGGCAAGGTCTAACAAAACAGCATTAATGAACTGATTGTTTTCATTGGGCACATACAGAGTTATAATCCCCAAGACTGGTACATATCTACGCTTGGAAAAAAAAATTAAATCTAAAGAAGTCTGTGTTGTTTACCTTTTTACAAGAGTTTAACTAGAAGCCCATGTAAAACTGGCATAATCCAACAGCACCTTAGAACTTATTTTTAATGGGAGATTTATTCCGATTAGGACAGGCAGCTTCATTTTGTTTTCTCTTCTAGGCATATGCAGAAGCCTTGCACCTACTACCTGACTCTTCTTCAAAGAGATGAGCTTCCCGTAAACTTCATTAGTTAGATGCCATTTTATAGGTAATTCAGAACCTCTTCCCACCTTTCTGGGTTATTAAATCTATTAACATCCCAGGATATTGTTATGTAAGTACTGCTCATCTCCATTATGCAGCAGAATTAGAAGAGTGCTATTAGAACCAAGTTTGCCTTGTTTCATCTTATTCTCTGTGTGAACTCAGATACCAGAAGCAAGATAACCTTCAGGGGATGCAGCTTTGAAGAGAAAGACAAGTAAAGGAGAATGGAAGAAGTCCACGAGGTGAAGGTAACACAGGCATTTTAGGTGAGTGTTGTAAGGGAGAAGGTACGATATTTTCTTGCCCTGCAAGAGTAAATTCTTAACTCCTCCCAATATTTATCTCCTTGCTCTCTCCCTTCATCCTCAATCCAACTTCCAGTCACATCCAAGGATTTCAGTACCACCTACAGTCAACCTAGATCAACACTTGGAAGGATCCCCTCCAAGAAATGTCTAGTTTAAACGCTACAGAAAGTGTTCTTCTTAACTCTACCCCCTCTTGGTTTAGGTTCAACTGGCTCCCCAGATGCTTTTTGAAGAAACTGCTAAAAGAGGTCATTTTTTGACAAGAAATCAGTCCTGGCCAACAGTAATCTGCAGAAAGATCTCTCCATCTTTTACTGGAATAGAAATCTTCAAAAGAATATCATGAACCTTTTAATTAAGCATCATAGCTCCTCTATGTCATATAAAAGGAAAGAAAGTTTTACAGGCCAAACTTTGAAAGGTTGCCTTATTTTTTCAGCACTTAAAGAGTATGCAGCTTGAAACATGCAGGGTCTGTCTCACTCGAGAGAGTCTAACAGTTGGCTGGTCCAAAAGGCTTCAACTGCAGTTGCATTGGAGCTATTCGTCCTTAAAGAACACGCCTGCGGTCACCACCTTGTTTCAGTACTGGAGATAAGGGCAGTATTTCTCTCTCAGGATCTCATCTCACATCTCCAGGTCCATCCCCCTATACTCCTGTTAGCCTGTCTGCTTCTCAGCTTTCTCTAAAGACTCAGCTAACATTGTAAGAGCTGTAAAGAGGTCTAAACACCTTCTTTAAATAGATGCGATGGAGTATCATTGCAAATATGTGTCAATGCATACATGACCCACAGGCATTGCTCAGCCGGGAAAGCAGCAACCATGAAGTTTCATCAGCATAAGGCTTTTTGCCTCCTATTCACATTTTGTGTAATAACATACATACTGAAAATCTGAATCTCAAATACAGGATAAAATATAATGTTTTACAAAATGTATGTATACTGAAAGAGCCTAGGGATACCACACATACGCCACACAAAAAAATGTGAGGAGTAAATTCCAGCAGAAGAGGAAATATTTTTGCTAAAAGAAACAGAAAAGTGTTTTTAAAGCAGTAGTTGTAATAATGATCAGCACTGAGAGACTCCTTCAACACACTTTTCAAACCTTAACTAATTTTCACAACACTCCTGGGAAGCAAACACATCCATATTAATAATCCTATTAAACAAGTGGGGCAAGCAGGACAGAAAAATGATGGCACTGTCGTACGGCCAAGAGAGAAGTCAACATTGGTGCTAGGGCTGGAACTCAGTTTGCTGGCTCATCTGCTCAGACCACTAAGTGATACCTCCTGTGCATTTTAAATTTAAACCTATTTCCCTTGTCAACTGTTCTACTGTCATAACGCATTTTGGAAAATAAAAGCTAATGCTAGAGAGGGAGACAGTAACCTAAGCCCACTGCTTCAGAGCACAGGTTCAGATCCCATCTACTTTTTAAATACGTGCCTGCCCCGCTCAGCCTGCTTGGTCATCTTCCCTTCTAGACAATGAAGTATCTTCCAGTGTAAATGAGTTCTTCTGCTCAGAAGAGCATTAAACAATGCAAATAATGCTCGTCATATGTTGTTTTTTCTCTCATCCTCTCTGCGGGAGGGAAGCATGTGCAACAGTTGTGATGTTTTTAATATATATGTGTTTGCAGTCGCAGTCAGTGTGGCACAACAAGACTGTAACGTATGACTGATAAGAATACAAATACTAGCATATATGTTGCTACATGTTCATGCTAGATGGCAAAGAAACACCCCTCACATCCAAACCAGCATTTGTTTTGCAGCTGTCCTTTGTTTTGATGTTCATGGTCCTACTGTTCTGAGCAAGCACTTGTTCCAGGACACAGTTTCTTCAACAGAGTGGACTAAGACTAGAAAGTTTCGCTGTGCCAAGAAAGCAATGCTGCCAGCTACAGTCTTGATCTTGAAGACTCGTTAGGTCTTTTAGCTATCATATGTACAAGGCACTCACTTCCCTGAAGATAAAGGCATTGAACTCCATTCAAAATTAGGCAAGAGGCTAACAAAAGAAAGAAAAACTTGGCCAGGTTGCAGTGGGCTACAACGCAGCGGGGTGCACCCCATCTTTCTCGCCCCAGTCCTGCCTAAACGCTGAGGACTTCATGACCCAGTGTAGCACACTGCTGTTGGACTGAAACACTCAGATGAGGTCATCGTTCGCCATCATGAGACAGACTCCTAACCCCTCAGCAACAGCAGAAGGCATCTCTCAAATGCGCTGCTACGCTGGAGCTCAGCATCACCGCCTGAACCAGGAGCGCTCCTCAGCTACGGACCAAATGGACCAGAAGGCTGCAGGCCTTCCACCAGAGACTTCACCACAACTGAAACGCTTTCAACGTTTTCCTTACCCCACCATCAAAGCCTATGTGTAACTTGGTTTGGGTTTACATTTTGGAGGCTGACTCTAATAATGTTTCTTGTATGAGTGTGCTCAACCTCATTTTATTTCAGGCACAACTGTAATACAACTACTTCTTATTAAAACACATAATTAGCGGCTAACTTTCCAAAATAAAAACGGCCGTGAAATTCAGAATAAGGCAATTCATCTACAAAACAGTGATTTTTTGGCTCAAGCTCTCCCCGAATGTAAATCCACTTACATTGACAAATGCCACACAATTACAACTCTGGCCTATTGGCTTTATTTAGCCGATATGATTCAAATTCCAGAAGTCCTACGCTTACAGAGACACTCTACTCTGCACATACATTCAGAAAATAAATACAATATATAGATGTAGTAAACAGATTTGTAATGAGTGTCGCTTGTCCCTGTCAACTGTGCTGATGAATAACGCTGTTAAAATGGATCAGATCGCCCACCAACTATGATCACAGTCTTCCCATGTCCAAAAGCCACGTGCTTCTCCAATTAGCTGCTCAAAACTAATTGTCAGATGTAATTTTCAGTCAGCACTTTCTTCTTCCTTCCTCTTCCTTAATATATTCCTTTCGCACGCATTCCCCACAGCACCTGACTTGCTCAGCAATCTTTCCTCCCTTCCTTACACACTCATGCATTGTGTCTTAGACCTAATCTCTCCTTACAGCTTTTGAGCAGAGCTCTTCCAGGCAGCTGACATTTAAATAAGCTCTGTATTGACTTTCCTCCGCTGCACCTCAAGTCCTCCTTGTTTTCCTGATGTTCATATTCCAATCCAGCTTCTGTGCAGCTGCTTCCGAGGGTAACGGAAGCGGAGCTCGACTGATAATCAATAAATACCTTTACCTTGCGATCCCTCAGACGTTAAGCCCAGAAAGAGATTCCCCTCTCTTTGCATGCATATTCACTATTTTGGATAAATGTAAAAAGGCAGAAAAAGGTTTTTCCCAAATCTGCGGCATGTTTCAGACAACACTAAGCCTGCGAACTTTCCTTTAACTCGCATTAAACCGATACAACTTTTAATTAAAAAAGTAATTTTGAAAAATTGCTTGTGCGGTGCATAAGGTGATGTTCAGACAGCATCACTGATCCCTGGAGTTCTGCAGCCTTGAGTTTAATAAACTGAATTTTCAAAAGTAAACACAGCTTGCATCAGCACGAACCTTCTATTTTAGACTAATATTTTCCATCCATTTCTTTTTTAGCCAGAAGAGGAAGTTTTTAGAGCACCACACATTAAACATTGCACGGGTGTCACTGGACACTGGAAAGGGATAATATTTCCAGACCCTGGAGGAGCTTTGTCCACCTGCCAGCCAAGGAAGCCTTGCCTCCGATGGAGTGAGGCAGGCAGGCGAGATGCCCTCTCTCCCACCCAGGAGGGTAACATTGACACCCGGCGCCCACACGGCTGTAAGGACAAAAGGCCCCGAAAGCCCGGCTGCGGGAGCCGAGGCACGACGTCCCAGCCCCTCTGCTTCTTGCTGAAGAAAATGCCAGGCACAAGGACTGCCATAAAATTTACACCTGAGCCTGTGCGCAAGTCTACACTCACACAGCAACTCCCGCATCTACAACTGTAATTTAGGGTTTATTTTGCCTAATTCATTATTTCCTGTAGTAGGTAATCCAGCAGAGGGGAAGGGCAAAGGGGAGAACAAAAGCAAAATAAAAATCAAACCGAAATACTTTGCCTAGGCAGAAACAAGTAAAAAACACTCCCAAGTTTCCTTCTGTTTGTTTTTATAACTGTTCACCTGGTCTTTTTGCAAGTTCTTTTAAAAGAATCATTTGAATTCTCTTTAATCCAAGAGTTCAAAAAGACGCTCAATGACAGTAAGTGTCATTTCCCTCTTTTCCTTCCTCTTTCCCCCTTATCAATTTATCACAAACAATTATCCTATTGCCCTGCACACATGTACAAATGAAGGCTGAGAAGTCAAGATTCTTGAGTTCATTTCACGGCTGCATTTCTAGCAGGTCATTAATTTCTCCATGAGCTGGTTAGCTCCTCTATAAAGCAGGGAGAGGTGGGTTGTGCAGCTTTATCCACTATTTATAAAACAAATACTTCATGAATCAAGGCACCCTGTGCTGATCTGAAACACCAAGCATTCTGTTATTATACATAAATAAATATAAATATAACGTTTACCATTTTCATTTCTACTTATTTGCATTTCTACTATTTCAAAACTTCTAATGTTGTTAGAAATGTCAACAGGAGATGACTTTATGTTTTCATGCCTGTTCCACCAAGAAACACTAGGCCTGCATGTAATTTTTTCCTTCTGCTGAAAGCCAGTGTATTTCTAACTGTATTTCCGCAGTCAAACCTTCCTAAGAAAGCAACTTTAAAGGTTTTTTTTTCAGCTGCAGTAGTATAAACACTTAAACATTCAGTACTACCCATGCTGAGTGATATATTTCATCTTCACGTCCCCTAACTCTAAGCACCATTGCTGATTATCCTGCAAAACTTACCTTTGGACACCTTATTTTATTAAATATACATTCAGATTTGGCCTCAGTTCCACAAAATATTTAAGCATGTGCCCAAACATTAAGCATGCGAGTACTCCACCGAGTTCTGATTTTAGGCTATCTGGTAACATACAACAAACTCCAGAAGATACAAGGCTCATTCTTTATCTGAAGAGCTCCACTGCACAGATCAGCCTTTCAGAGATGTGCTGGCTTTGGCCCTAACAAGCTCTTCACACTTTTTTAAGACTAACAGGCTCCATATATTCATCTCCAAAGACTATAAATTCCCTTCCTCCCTTTCCCTTTTAAATATGTCAGGCAACATTACAAAAAATAACATCTGTGCCACAGTTATGCAACAAGCAGCATGATAGCCATTAAACTGCACTTTATAAAGAGCGGGCTGAATTAAAAAAAAAAAAGAGGCAGGAAAAAAAAGTTCACCTTTAAACCTTGAGATCAGGGAGGTTTTCAGTACTACCTCTCTTCCTTGCTTATTTCTAAACTCCCTGTTCTGCTGCCCCTCTTCATTGATGTTTCACGGTTATTAATGGCAAGTCTGAATATACACGCTATGAACAGCGCAAACGGATTGAATCTGGCTGCAAAGGGCTTAAACATTCAGTAAGAAGATGAAGAATCCCAAAAGTGTTTTTAGTATGTGTATACATTTCATCAGAGTATACAAACAGCACTATATATTTTCTTGCGACAGTTAGCAAGCCTTCTCTTTTCATAAATATAGGTCAACAGAGCTAAACTCTGTGTTTGCCTCAACTCCCACTTTAAATGCATAAAGAATTAGATTTTTAGGGAGCAGAATGAAAGAAATGGTGTGTTTCATGCTATTATATACCCAGCCAAGGATCCCAAAGGGTTTGTTTGGGCTTTAAAAACAAAACAAAAACCCTTGGCATTTGTCAGACTAAAACCATTTTTCTTTGGTCTTTGTACAACCGTCCTTTCCAGATTTGAATAAATAACATCAAACAAATTCTTTTGACTTCCATTACCATGCAATGCACAGAAGCTGTTCAAGGAGAGAGAGCAGTGTGTGAAAGCATTTGATAGCAAAGGACTACGAGAAGCACCCTGCATAACCACCATCAGATCTGGAAACACTCATTCCAACCCCTCCACTACCCTCTTGTTATTTAAGTAGCCTATATTGCCCCAGAAAGAAACGATTCAAACAGCCACAGAGATCAAGGTTAGGAGCTACCACCACAGGGTATTGCTTTACCCATAAACACATGGGGGGGGTACTGAAGGTATTAACAAAATAACAAAAATACTGACGAAAAAGTAAGCTACACATGAAGTTTTCACCTTGACTCTTCATTTACTGACACTTGCAAATTTAGGTGTGATTTAACATGGTCCCTTCAGCAAATGCCCAGGCCTAACCGAATAGCAGAATATAATATTGTATATTCTTAAACCCCCTTTTGTTTCAACATCAGCCCACAGAACACAGGGCGAGAACTCGTAGATTATATTGTCAGCTGCAGATTTTACATATTTTATGTTTATGACAGGTTGTAATGGGGAAAATAACCCCTATGCTTTCATATGAAGTTTAAAGCACCACACAATCATTAAGCATTTCTGATGTTTGGACTCCACAGTGCACAAACTTATTGATCACAATGCAGATGAAGACTTTTCCATACCATGCTGGGCAAAAAGCTTCAAAGCACAATTTAAACAGCATTTTCTTCTTCTCCCCATCATTGATACTGAAATGTCAGAGTTACTGTGTTGCTCCAGCATCACCACTATCCCTTCCTAGGGGCCATCTTCCTCCATTCCTACTCTTGGCTCTTATGTTGGCATTGAGAGGGTTGGGGTTGAACGCCCCAAGGTGATGCCTATACTTGGGTTTTTGCTCACAGTCTCAAGCCGCTCGTGTTGCAGAACTTCCCCTCCAAACCACCAACAGACTACCTGCAGTAGTTGAAAAGTTAATCCAAGATGCTTCTGAATTCATCCTGAGCTAACCTTTAGAAAGTCTTAAACTCGTCCTAGTCTTTGCAGTGAGGGAATCCAGCACACATGCTGGCAGACTGTGCATATAGAGGTAAATGTCGTAAACAAGGGAGGAAAGGAGGATGTAGTTAATAGGAAAAAAAAAACTGAGAGGGAGGCTGGGATACCAGGGTTTGCTTAACACATGATCAGAATCAGTAAATCCATACATCAGTAACCATGTAACAGCCAACGCATCAGTCACAAACTAACTCTACGTTCACCTCTGCATCACAACCAATACCCGTCTTTCCTCCAAAACCAGAAATGCTTCAGAAGGGTAAAATCAGCACTATACCCTGTGATCGTTAAGCACCAAGTCTTAAACAACCCTCTACAGAAGAAGGGAAAACTGTAAGTAGCACGTGGCTTTTGGCTTGACACTGTATATATAGACATAAACTATAACCTGAAGGTAAACCCCGAAACATAACTTTGCATTGCCTAACAGAGCAATGAATTCTGAGATCGAGTGATCAAGCCAATCAAAAAATTCACCCTTTCAAACCAGAGACTTCTTGGAAGCATAGTAGATTGCCTAGCCTTCCCTTCATGTTCAGAAAGGCTGGCATTTGTAACAGCTGAGACGAGGACAGGCTCAGTTCAAATCCAGAAAGAAGCAGGCAAGGAATTAGCACAAATTAAAGAAAGAAACAGGCACAATAAACAAAACCGTTTTTACTGCAGTACGAACTCTCCATCAAATGATAAGCTAACCAGACAAATAAGACAATTAAGTAAGTGAAGGTTACTGGGTTAGGACAAATTATTTTTTCTGCAGGAGGTTTCAGCTGACGGGTTTCTCTGCATTTGCCATGCCTGGCTGGGTTAACACCACGTGGCTCCTCTGCTTCAGCTAAACTGGTAGTCACCGTGGGCTAGTAATGGTCCTAAATTCCAGTATTACACATTAGCCATGCTGCTTGTATCATAATCTGCTGTATTTCTGCACAAGTTGGCAATGTCTGCTCAATGTCCTTCAAATTTAATACATCACACACACAAAGACTCTAAGACAAGCCACTACATGGACAGGTGATTTTGATATAGTGGATTTCCTTAGATACAGACATAAACAAACCATGGGAAATTATTGCGTGTTGCTCCCTACAGAGCCAGCGGTGTCAAGAAGATAGGGGTTTGCTTGTTTGCTTTAATATGAGCTGAAAAATTGTGGTCAGCAGCAGACTTCCCCTCTCATCTTCCCGAAAATTCTACCCATCCTTCCACATTAAAGGCACAGCTATTGATGAAGTAAACCTGTTCGTGTAATATAAGCAAAACATTTTAAAAAAAAGAAAAACACATCACAACTTTTTGTAGCTAAAATAATCACACTCCCCAACAGTTTTCTTCACACAAATGAAAACAGCGGCCACCCTGAAAAAAGGCAATTTTCATTTTTACCCTTGAGGTTCAGAGAGGGCCAAGAGTACTAATTGCTCCATTCCCTGAAGCAATAGGAAATAAAACCAAGCATCCACCTGCATTGCCACCGAAATACCGGCACGAACCTTAAATTCATATTCAGAGTGTTAAAAAATGACCTTGCAGGCTACAGGGGAAAAGTGCTGCTAGCTGGCCAGACAGACACCAGATTCACTTTGTACTTGTTAAACTCCCACCCACAACCCTTGTTTCCATGAAGCAGTTAAGTATTCCTCTGAAGTTACTCAACAACTGTGAAGGTCAAGTATTGTCCTAACTGGCCGGTTGCAAACAAACGCACCTTTCATGTCGGCATGTGCTTCAGCCTGCTACCAGCCACAGAGTAAAACCCTAATCAGAGGAGAAAAATGACAGCAAATTGGTAGCAAAGGGTACACACCTGGTCTATAGAGTACAGTCGATGCTTGCAGAGGATCTAGTTGACCCAGCTAGAGACCTGAAAATTGGGGCCAACGCAATGGATGGGAAAGAACTAGTTTTTTTGATGTATAAACTTATAGTTTCAGCTAAAATACTAAAAATTAAAAAAAGAGCTTCAGTGGCACTTCTGAAGAATAAAAAAAAGGCTTTGGAAGCTTTATATTTGAAGCTTCACAAGCTTCTTATGAAAAATGCAAGCTTTGAAAAACTTCTGAAGATTTAATATTCTTACTTTGGGCTCTTCTACTGCCAACAGACTACAGATGCTGTAACTAATAAAAAATAATTATTGCCAATAAACAGGCCCTTCATAAGACTTCAGCTTCTCTTCTCCATCAAACACTCAAGCCATTCATTGGGACATTGTACAGGAAACAAAATCCATCCACAGAGCCCATCTTTTCTACATTTGGTTCTTCTGCACTACAACTCATAATCGAAAACCTTCCACAAGTGAGGAAAGGAATTTGATTTTTTCTATGTACACAGCTCCAAAGGCAACTCCCAAGCACGGCAGAGACCTTACCCAGAATGGGCCTGAGAAAGAGCTGGGAGTTTGTGTGCTAGCCCTCCAAAGAGCCCAGGTCTCACGCAGCAATGAAATGACCAGGCAGTTTCTCAGGAGTGCTCCACGCGGAGCGGTACCCTATCGTCCACCATGCCACGTCCTGGCACTCCTGACAGTCTAGCCACGTCCTGCAAGATGCAGAAGAGCTGATCTTTCTGATCAAACTTCCAGATGGAGGTTTGAACGCCCCCAAGAATGCAACAGTCGCATAGTATCAGCCACCTTCTCACCAGTTTCAGCACGCCAGGAAAAGCACTGTGACAATGCTTGAGTTTTAGTACATGAGAAGCCCCTTACCCAGGGGGAGAGGGGAAGTAGAAACTGCCTCAACTATTTTGTTTTATTTCAGAAATCCTGACACTCCCCTCTCAAACTGACTCAATGGAGAAGCGTGTAATAGCGTCAGACAATAGCAGTGAACACCACAAAGCAGTAAGGATGACCTTCACAACACGAACCAGCAACCCGTGCATGAGAAGCCATTCTTCGTAACAGAGGCTCTACGTAAGCAAGGTGAGAAAGCTGATAAATTGGCAAAAAACCTAACCAGTGTCTAGGCCAAGCTTACAACCTCCGCCGTTCCTGCCAGTTTCAACGACACGCTGAAGACTGGCATTGCAACGCCATGCAAGGTGACATCTAGAAGTCTGACCTCAAGCTCTCCCGGACTCTTGGGACAGAGACGCTCTTGGTCTCATGCCTAGGGATAACAACAGCTATTTGCAGAGACAATCATCACAGTAATGATAACGACAATTCAGAAAGGCATTAAAACTGGTTTGGTAAATGAATCAACTAGGGTCCAAGCAGAAGCAATGCCAGCCCTTTTGGTCGAGCATACTATGGTCCTACCCTCCCAAGGGGCAACAGCAGTAAATCTAGACAAGAAGATCGATCAGAAACTTCTAGTGACGCATCCACCCATATTCTGAAGATACGGCACAAACAAAACAAAACAAAAAAAGAAATACAGAATCAGTGAAAGGAAACAATTAGCCAACAGAATTTTCTATCATGGGAGGCTATCGAGACAAGAGCTTGGATAAATCAAGCAAATCAGGCATCTTACCACAAAAAGCGTTTCCAGAGCTTTGTTAAAACCAAACAAGACTGCAAATAAGAGCTCACACCGCTGGGCATAAATCACCTTCTGAATACTTCAGGGTCAGAAGAAAACTTTGCCCAGGGACAACACCCTGCATTGCGGCCCGCTCCCAGATCTCCCTGCAGTGTCCTCCGACGCAGCCATCTCGGACCTCTCCTGCGACCGGAGGGCACTGGTTACATCCCTGTGTTATTCGCAGAGCTGACGTAGCAATGCAGACACAGAACCAGCTCATACGTATCACTGTTTGGATTCTGCATAATCACCCGGCTCAGCCCATGCGAAAGCATTATGAGAACACCTTCTGTACACAAGAAATTCTCGAGATTTAAAGTTTTAACACAAGCTAACAAACGCCAGAGATGAAAGAAATCCTGGGATGAAAGATCTCCATGACACCTGCTTTGAATAAAAAGACATTGCTACAAAAATATCAGAGACCTGCTGGTCTAGAGCCTTTGCTACGTGTCATTCCCCAGACATCAATTTGCAATAGAGGCACACAAAAGCAGTATTACACAGATTACATGCTACTCCCCTGAACTGCAGACAAAATCTACCCAGCACTACCACCTCGCCGTCCAAAGCACTCCTGAACTAAAGCCACCTTCTCTTGCTGTTCGTAAGACGACTTTGCTAAGGATAAGGCAGACAGCCGGGTTCAACGCTGATTTGCAGAACTGACAGCTCCTCCCGCAAACTTCGCTCCAGCTCAGCTTCACCAAATACTCCCGATTTTTCCTCATGTCCGCAGGCAGGGAACCGATGATACCAACACTTTGGCACTGACAGCGGGACGGCTCATCCTCAATTCCTGCATCCTTCAGGCAAAACCCACGCCCAATGCCTGGATGCTTAAGCCAGTTAATCATCTCCAGCATTTATAACTTCACCGCTTTCTACACAACAACATAACACATGGTAATTATTTAACGTTTCGTTGTAACGGCACCCAGGAGCCCTAAAATCAAAGGGCTGAGATCCCAACAAGCTTCTCGCACCCCATGCAGGTGTGACCAGGCAGGTGCCTACGCTAGAACAGCCCGGACCCCTGCACAGGTGACACCACGGGTGCATACGACCAATTCGAAGGAAGGAGGAAAGAGCAACGTACCAGCAAAACATGGTTCGCTCGGTTTTATGCCACATGGCTCATTTACTCACTGCTGGCAGCTTCCACAAAATCAGGCTCGTCAAGCACCTGACTGTATACATAGGTAATGATTATAAAGCCAACTCAAGCGGGGCTAAAAGTACACAAAGATCTAGCATAAAAATAAAAAAGTGCAATCCTCTCCCAGGTGAAAATACAGGACTTTGAATGTAACAGGTGGATTATATAAAAATTATTTTGCTCCCAATTCTCAAAATATTTTTTTTTAAATTCCCTCACAGACCAAAAATTATCATTACTGAGAAGCAATAGCAGTTTTACTGTCTTTAACACTCAGGCTACCCACCTCCCTCAGGGCCAAACGCAAACCCAACGACAGCAGCATCTGCACAGCCCCCATGTGAGGACTAGGGCAAGGTCTGGAGTATCCATGGCTCTCCTCCCTGGATTCTGCCCAAGGAGAAGATTATTTCCTAACGTTGCTTTTTGTTTGCGACAGGGCATAAACTTTAAGGGGACAGTTCAGCTGTTGTGCTTGGGGAAATCAGCACGGTTGCTTTGTTATTACTCTGTCTACGATGGAAAAGCCTTATTATCTGAAAAGTGCTGCTGCACCTTGTATCTATGGTTGCGTCCTACACCCGGGATGCCAACCCGAGTCGGACCCCTTTGTTTGGGAATACTTTCTCCCCAAGCCTCACCTGTGTGCTTCTTGGTCTTGCAAGCAGATTTAAGTCTTTCATATGTTTCTTTCCAAAAAGAGGAAAAAGATACACACATAATCAATGACAAAAACATCCATGAGGCACCACCATCTCAAAAAAGGAGGACACCACCAGAGCACTGCCCTACAGAGATGTACTCCCTGTCCCTGCACCAGCTATGGAAATTAAAACCCACTGGCCACAATCTTTTCCTTTTTTTTTATCCGAAAGAGACTCCTCCTGGTTCAGAACTCAACGTTTAAGTGGGCTGCCAGAGCCTCGCCTCCAAAAGGCAACAGCAAACACAAAAAAGGAAAAACAAAACCACAAAAATCCCCCCTCCCCTTCCCTCCAAGCAAAGCGCCGGGTGAGGTGCAGAGAGGGAAAGGGGGACGAGGTGCACGGGGAAGCCGGCCGGTTGCTCCCCTTTTCTGCCTCCCTTTTATTTCTGCTGAGTGTAGTAACACTTGAACTGGCTCTCTTTATTTGCAGCCGGATACGCGCTTACAAAGATACTGTACTACTGTGTAGGCCAAGCAGGGACTCTCTTTCTTCCCTTAGTTAGGGCTTTTGGGAAAATAATTATTCACCAGAACTGCCATCGTGAACAGAGAAAGCTAAATCAATGTAGCTTTGTATGGGCCATTGCCACTGCAAAGCAAATACTCCATCAAGACATGGATCAGTGAGAATTTTATCACTAGGAATCCTTATGCACATCTTTGTGTATTTTTAATATCCATCTTATTGCTTGGCATGCCCCCTCCCTCCCCATGCTCCTGCACCTCACCCTCCCCGCGGATTTGTCTTGTGTCACTGGCAGCTACAGGGCTTGGCCACAAGACTCACATGCTCAGTAGAAAAATCTTAAATACACAGCCAGGTTTATTCCCTTGTAAAAAAAAAATATAATAAAGCATTGGTGCATAGCAGATTTATTCACTGAACAGGTTGATTTATTTAACAGCCTTGACATACATCAAAACCTACTATGGGCTTACATAATTGTTATCCGTTTAGCAGGTCTGGTTCTTTTGTCAAGTATTTGTTTTTAAAAAGTGATTCACTAAAGACTGCTGCCTTATGCACAGTTCACATACCTTAACAAACGTAGTCCTGCATGGGGTATAGCTGAAGCGACTTTAAATTGCATCCTACCTGCTTGAGCACTGCCGTTATTTTTTTAGTTTCTGTATTCTTCCCTTACCTAAACTAAAAAAAAAATAAAACCAACAAGCAGGAGCGTGTGTACAGGCACACACACGATTCACTTTCCAGCAGACTCTTTGCTGTGGGCACAGTGGTTACCGCATTACCACGCTGCTCCAGCAATAACAGCAGGTACCTCCAACACCGAGAACGCACATCTGAATACCAGGATGTTGATGGTTGCACGGAGGTTTTGGGCTGGCGCGGGGCAGAAGGGACGAGCAAACCGCCGAGCGGAAGCGGGGGAAAACCTCAGGGAAGATTTCAGAACCACAGAGACGTTTTGTTTTCACGCAAGAGGCTCATTCAGGCCCTGGCTCGCACAGGCGCACCCGCTCCCCTCCGGCCGCACGCATCCACCCACGACACCCATCCACGAATTCCCCAAATACGCACCCATCCTGCGCTTGTTCCAAGCAGGAGGCGAAACGCCGGATAGCATCACCGAGAGAAAACGCATAACCTTTGCTTTCATCGCTGGTCCCATTACAGCTTGTTTGGGCTAATATATCATAAACCGTATGGCTCGCGAGCAGCACAGTTCATTTCGGAGACGAGGATTTCATTATTATTCCACCCCCCCCCCGTTTCAGCATCATCCACGCACACACACAGGTCACATCTTACACTTAGTAAGCAAAACACATTACCGCTGCCACCGCTGCACAAGCGGTTCAGAAATTAAAGAGACCAGAATAAAAACCGCACGAACCCAATTCTCCACCGCTCGCTAGACAGATGGTTAATTATATTCACAGCCGCATTTTTCGCTGGGATAGAGTTTCAGACAATGAGCCAGTTTTATTTGATTAGCCAGTTTTCCAGTTTAATACGCGGAATGACAGTTACTTCCAGGGTTCGGGCTTTTTTTTTTTTTTTTTTTTTTTGAGAAATCCCATCCCCCCCCCCTCCTTTATTATTTTTTTTTGTTCTGGCCGAGGCTGAAGTAAGTGCAGCCCCCCTCACCCCCCCGGCCGCTGTAAATAAACCCCGCCGGGGCCTGAGGGGAGGCGCAGGGAGCACCGCGCTGCCGGCCGGGGGGAACGCGCTCCCCGCGGGGCCCTGTGGGGCGGCGCCCCCGCCTCAGCGCGGCACCTGCCCGGGGCGGCGGGTGGGGGGGGGTGGGCGGTGAGGCGACAACTTGCCCGGCGCAGGCCGCCCCCCCCTCACACCACACACACAGCGGCCGCCCCGCTCCTTCCGCCAGCACCCCGCAACTTCCCCGCAGGCCTCCGCGCCCCGCACCGCCGCGCAGGCCAGCCTTGCCATCAGCATCCCCCCGCCCCGGCTTCCTCCTCCTCCTCCTCCTCCTCCTCCTCCTCCTCCCCCCCTCCTCCCCCGCTCGCCTCACGCCGCCTTCCCTGCGGCTCCCGCGGTGTGTGTGGAGGCGGAGGGGTGGGGGGGGGTGGAAGCGCCGCCGCGGCGGGACTCACCTCAGCGCCGGGCCCGCGAGGGAGGCGGCCGCGCGGGGCCGGCGGGTCCCCCCGCCCGCCAGGCGGTGTCGGCGGCGGCGGCGGCTGCGGCGCTCAGCGCTGCTCCATGCGCCCGGGGCCCCGGCGCGCGCAGGTGGACGCGCCCGCCCCGCGCGCGCCGGCCCCCGCCCCTCCCCCCGCGCGCCGGCCCCCGCCCCTCCCCCGCCGCCGCCGCCGCCGCCGCAGGGCCCTCGGCGGAGCCAGCGCTCCCGGCCCTCAGCGCCCCGCCGCCCGGCGCCTCACGGCCGGGCCCCCCGCGGCGCGCAGCCAGCCCGCGCCGGCCCCGCGCTCCCCGCTGAGGGAGGGAGGGAGGGGGGGGCGGCTCCCGCCTCGCCCCTCCGCCGCCGCCGCCTCCTCCTCCTCCGCCGCCGCCGCGGCCGCTCCCTCCTCGCCGCCGCCGTCGCCTCCCCCACCCCGGCCGGCTGTGCCCATTCAGGAGGTGCCGGGGAGCGCCGCCGCTGCCATTGTTCCCTCAGCCGCGGGACCGGCGCCCGTTACCCCCCCGGCCCCCCCCCAGCCCCCAACCCCGCCGCTTGGCGGGAGCGCGCGCCGCGCCGCCACCGGGCATAAAGGGCGCGTCGCCGCGGCCCCGCACACGCGGGCCCGGACCCCGGCGGGGCGGAGCGGGGCGGGGCGGCCTCACCTGCCGCCTGGGCCCGGGGCAGGTGCCGCCCCCGGGGTGGTAGCGCGTCCTCCGGCCGGGGGATGCAGGCAGCCCCGGTCGAGGGGTCAGCATCCCCCGGGAGGGGAGACAGCAGCCCCCGGGGACAGCGCACCGGCGGTGCGGTTATCACGGCGGAGGGAAGATGGGCGCCGGGAGGAAGGCAAGGCAAGCGGTGTGCGGTCGGCGCTTCGCCCGCATCCCGCTCGGCTGCCGGGAAGGGAAGGGAAGGCCAGGCCGTGCCGCTGGGATGTCAACACTCCCTCCCTGCCCGCGCCCCAGGGAATCGCTCGTTCGGAGCACAGAAGTGAAACTCGCTCCCGAGTGAAGTCTGTCAATCCGGTTTAATTCGCTAAAGCGCAATAGATGGCAGAAGCGAATAGGGGAAAGGGATGGGAAATCAGGTCAGGGGTTGCAACAGCTCTTCCGATTTATTTTCATTATCACATTATTAATACATAACAGCTTCTAAAACTATGCTTCACCTTCAGATCTTCATTAAAAGGAAGAGGCTGTCTCATCTCAGGATTGCTTAGGACTCGCTGAGATGCCAGGCTCCTGAAGAGGAAGGCAGGGACTCACCAGACTCTGGCTTTTGCGGAACAGGAGGGTGAGAGAAACAGGCAAGGCAGGAATCTACATCTATAAAATATATCCATTCCCGCAGGACCCCCACAATAGCTTTTAGTATTGCAGCCCTATTTCTCCATGACATCTGCAGCGCTGCTAGCCTCGCACGTGCACCATGGCAGAGTTATTGCACTAGGGACTGGAGGAAAGTTTTGTTAGTATATCTTCTGAATCAACAGAACTGTTTAGCAAATAGAAGGCAAACCAGCAAGTATTTTAACTGCAATTGAAGAACAGCAAGATGAGTATTAGTCTTTTGGTTTAATTAAATTCACTGTGATATTTAACAGAGGTTCCTCTTCTTAAGTTACCACTTGAGCTTACATGAAATTCTGCTGCCTTTTCATCCTAGATAACACAGCGCACACAGTCTAAAAAGTTGATTAGGTAATACTGTGACTAAAATTTTAAAATATCGAGCACTTTAGTCCTTGTTCTCACGGCATTGGACAGCCCCATGTGTATATGCAGTAATAAAACAGGAATAGCATATAGCAACATATGTAATGCTCTCTGAATTCGGAACACTTTACGCATCAGCTTTCAGTACTGCAAAATAAGCAACTAATCTCATTTGTTCTTCATTAATAGTGGTAGCCAGGATATGCTATACATCCCACGCAAATTCATTCCCACTGCAGCAGGGCACGTGAAGTGTTACGCCCTGCTGTAGAAACAGAAGCGAGCAGTAAGCGATTTGACTAAGGCCACAGAGCGAGTCATTGGCATAGCGGTAGCACCTCCCAGTCCTATCCTGTTACGGTTTTCCTCTCCAGCATCACCACGTTGCTGCGGAAATCACGCAATTCTGTCCCTATACCTTTGCACATTTGTAATCTCTACCGTAATACTGCATTTAATTTCGTACACCCCCTAATTATTTTCTTGACAGAAAGATTCAGGTAATATGAGTAATTAATCAGGGTCAGGTGAGACAGCAACAGCGCAACGGCAGTGCTCAGTAAAATAAACATACATTCGGATGGCGCTCATTAACTGCTTTCAAAATTTCATGAACTCGGGGGAGGTTTTGCCCTCAGTCACTGCCATCAGCACATGCACATACAGGCTATTGCCTTCAAAAGTGCCGCCAAAGGCACACGAGCAAATCCGGCAGCTCCTCTGCTAAGGCACCTCGCCGCACCCCGCAGCGAGCGGGAAGCGCGTGACTAGAAGCACTGGGACACCAAGTTTGTCAGAACTACCCAACTCCTCCTGATGTCTTTGGAAAGGAGACGGCAGCGGTGTGCAGGGAGGCTGGCAACTACAGCAATCAGCAGAACATAATCACATAGATAAGATTAGATGTAAGTGTGGGGAGAGTGGTGGTGGAGATGAAAAGATACGTTCAATTAAATAGGCATTGCACCTGGATCCAGTTTAGAAGACGACAACCCAAGTATTTATTTAAATGCTGTCTTTTAGAACACAAACATAAAGCTCAAAGATTATCCTTGTAGCTGTGATACAATATAATGCCTTTACTTTCACTTATCCACACGCTACTCATTTAAGGTACTTAAATTACAGAAATACCACAATACTAATCAATCGGCGGCATAAAATTCTGCACGGCGTCTTGGGCAACCTTAAAAATTAACAGTCTGTGCACTGTGATCTTTTTATGTACTGCCACAAACAGCTGTAAAAAGTGGACTGACATGATGGAAGTGCACTACCCACCTTGGCTGGGTATTAACTTTCCAGACTGTCAAATAAAGAGACTCACAGGTGCGAGAACAAGGTGCTAAGAAAACTCCTTTTGGCAGGAAGAGATCAACAAAACCCTGAGCGAGGAGCGATTGTGATGCCAGCCAGCGCCTCGCTCTGCCCTGCCACACACCCCCGCTGCTCTCCTGACCTCCCCAATGCAGCGCAGCTGCAACGTGCATCGTAATCATCCACTACAACCTGTAAGATGGAGCAGATCAGACATTTACATCTGTCCCATCCTCCCAGCTGTCTTCACGCGAAATCCGTGTGCCCAGACACATATACATGCCGGGAGCCTACGCTTGCTTGTTTGTCTAGGAAGCGGGAGTCAGAGCCTGAAATAGCAGAACCTGGATTATGGCAATAGGCCAATGCCACGGTGGTTTCCAGTTCTCCAAGCGCCTATTTCCGGATCATTCCTTCTTTTCCTGATGCCTGCTTCTCCGGGCACATGGGAGCCTCACTAAGGCATACACAATAAGGGTTAAATCCTTCATTTTGCATGGCCTGATTAATTCCTGCCATACGCAGCCCCTCTGCTAAACAGGACCAGAGAGAAGGCAGAGGTTCACAGGAGGATTCTGGTTTGCCTGTGGCACAAGTACGACACGAATGTGTTTTTCAAAGATCTCAAATCCCGCGCTCTTGGATAAGCCTGGAAAACCATGGTTCAAGCAGAAAGCTGCCCAGATGTTATGAAATTTAAAAAAACCAGAGCAAAAGGCAGCAGGATAACAGGAGACATCACCCTCCTATCCCGCCCTACCACAAAGAGCTGGAGAGGATTTCTTCCTCCCACTCCGTCAGACTTTCAGGACCAACTTCTGACCAAGAAGAGTGTGATGTAGACCACTGGCAGAGCAGGAGGCACTCCATGCGGGAGGGGGGCTTTGATTCAGGTGGGTGGGGGACTCACCCTATCTCCTTCCTTCCTTCCGAGGTCCTGATGTGCGATTCAAAACTGACTGTATGCTGTGGGCAATACTGCTGAGCCTGCAAACAGCCGTTCATTCTTACTGAGGCTGAAGCAATTCCTGAAGAAGAAACAAAGCTGGAATCATGAACTGCCACACACTGAATTTCTCCTTTCCTGTCTGTCTCACCTGGCAAGCCTTAGAGCTTTGTCAAAAAAACATCAAAACCCTGCCCGAAGCAGTTGTTCATTATGAACCCCACTGGCTGCAGAAAGACCCCCTCCACACTCCTGTCTTTTTGCATCCCCCTTCCAGCGTGCTGTCTCAGAGGAGCTGGAGAAACAGTGCTGCTATTTAGTCCACATCTCTCTTTGCCCTGACGGGTGATGTTTCAGAAACACTCAGTAGAAACTCAAGGCTGTTGGTGACCTCTCTGGGCGAGACAAATTTCCAATGTGCCTGACAGAGCTGTAGAAGGAAGGAAGGTGAGGAGGGTCCCAGATTAGTTTTCCAGGCATATTTCCTTGATATGCGCCTTGCTCCACCGGTCAACCCCCTCCACCCAAAAAAACCCAACCCTCCCTTGCAACTCCTTCACAAGGCTAAAAACACTCCTTGTTCTAGTCAGAAAGTTCCAGTAGGTTAATAGCTTCTGAGGCTCCCGTGGCCCCAAACATTAAAACTGTGCTGCTAATAGGCTCTGATCCCCCAAATTAGTCCATAGCTATTTCTCCATGTCCCCCCACCTTCCTTCCAACATTTCAACTTCAAATTGTAAACCTTTGTTTAAACTGTGCATTTGTCTTACCAGGTTTCCACGGCCAAGCCACCTCATTATTGGTGGCTTCTGAACAGGGGGAAATAAAAGCTTACATTTGTGCCTTGGCCAAGACGAATGCTCTGCGGACAGAAGGCTCTGTGTTCTCTCATTTCCTTGGCAGGACTAACAACCTTGGCCACTTCAGGGGAGGCTACTGTATTGGGGGGGGGGGGGGGAAGAGAAAAAAAAAGAAAAACAACCAGCAATAACAAAAAAGGCTCAAGAATGGTCTGGTGTATTTGCAGTAAGCCAGAGCACAGGTTAGAAGAGAACCTGGAGAAGGCAAAAGGATCAGGATGTGTCAAAGTAGAAAGCTGAGACGAAGGAAAGAGGGACCGATATGCTGAACGACAGCTTCTGAGACAGCACAACCAGAGCTGCTGAGCCGTTTGGCTCTTGGTAGCCCCCCAGCTGAAACCCCCAATGCCAAACACCGTCAGGGTCCCAGAGCCCCTCCTGCATTCCTACCTCCTTTAGCCCGCGGAGGGGACACGGTCAGAGGGATGAATATGAAATAGAACGGAGAGATGGTGCTGACTCCTGTGGTTGACGGCTCCTGCATTTCTGCACAGAATTTCGGCATGTGTGCAGTGAGCCCCACGCAGCCTGTGCACACCTGATTTGCTGCTCAGGCATTGATCCTTGGTCCAGCACATGCCTGGAAAAAATCAGACCTGCTGTGGATTCATTATGTATTTGATCTACTCACGGGCAGTAAACTTAGTGACTCCGATGAGGTTGGACGCCTCTGCTACGTGCACTAGACTAAAGAACTGCAGAGATGCAGTAGATGTTTCTGGATATCCTGTGGTCCAAAGCTAGTTGCTGCTTTGGCCAAGCTGGCTGGCATCTAAAACTCCTGGATGAAGATGGCAGAGTCAGAGGAGCTGGTGAGGACTCTCTGTTAACAGGTGGAAACCCAAAATTTGTTTAGCGTTGCCATCTTTCATGTCATGCTGTTGTCTCTGTTTGGGGCAGGCTGCACGAAAACAGAAGGAAGTTAAGTCCTGTTTATTGCTGATGGAGTTGTGACCTGTAGTGTTAATTATTTCATTTCTTTAGGAAACATTAAGCTCCTTGTGCCTGGAGGCACCTTACGCTTTACGCTCTGGCTTCAAGTATAGAGGACGCACGGGAGTGAACGGAGGTTACAGAGAGCAGAGACGATGGTTGTTTTTAATGCAGAGGGGCAGCAATGTAACATGGCCGCAGAGGACTTGCCATCCCAATTGCTGCTTGGCCAATCCTCAACAATCAATCCAACCTTAGAGAAATACGTAAAGGTAAATTCATCTTCCCAGCAAAAGCGTTCTCTAAAATGAATGTTTATGAAAATGCTCGCTTCCTTTGAACCTAAACATCCTTGAACTAGTCTCCTGAAGCACTGAAAGCTTGGTAAGTTCTAGGAGTTAGCTTGCAATTCACCTCTGCATCAGCCTACAGAATCACTAAAGTTTAGCTCTTATTTCTTTTAAGCCCCATCTAATTATGCAACTTAACTACAGCGAGAACAACAGTTTTGCTGAATATGCAACAGTCTCGTCATCATATTTTGATGTGGGGAGACAGAAGGAAAAGGCTATTTTGTTTAAAGTTCAAGTATTTCTACGAGGCTTGATGGATGTGGAAAAAACAGAGCCCTCTCCGGTATATCTGAAGTCAAATACCTTTTTCTCATGTGTCGTGGATGTGCCCACATCTACCTGAACAGAAAGGTATAAATCTTGGAGTTTTTCCTGCCCGTTTTTCTTCAGGACTGTAGTTCATTACCTACAAGAAATGCAGTTTCATTAATGTGCATTAACCAAGGACTTTCCTGTTACCACTGCTGTCTCCAGTCAAAGAATCCTTTATGGAAAACAAGGGCAGAGGGAACAACATGCTTTGGCAGCTTTAAGATGATACGCCCAAAGCTTTATACCCTCTGTCTTATATTTTTACGTTAAAGTATCATGAGATATTACCATATTTTTCATTATTATTTGTGGCACTAAATACTGCAGCACACAGTGCCAGATGGCTAATATTCAGAATAAAAATACTGCAAAGGCCAATCTTAGAAAGACTCAATGCAAATGTAACAGCATGTATTCATCCTACTTTCCTAATGCACATAGTTAAAATATTAGCAGACTTAAAATCTGGTTTTCCAATTTAGAAGAATAGCATGTTATAGAATTATATGCATGCATATATACATATATTTAAATATGTATGTATAAAAATTGTAAATTCTTTCCATTTTATTTGCGTGTTTCAAGGGTCTTAACATAATACATGGGCACATCTTCTTTCACTCTTTAGAAGTAAAGAAAACCAAATAGTTTCGAAATGCATTAGGAACATAAGCAAAAAACCTTTTTCCAGAAACTGTTATTGGTACAAAATACTTTTTTTTTTTAAATATATAAACAGCTTGAGTCCTAAACTTAACCAGATGGAAACGTGCCTACAAAGAGTTGGATCTAATTCAGAAGAGACTGACAGCCAACAGATGAGCCAATTTAGACCATCCTATGCCAAAAATGGTCAATCATGTTATCTTATGTGTGACTCTACTCTGGCAGATGCCAACTCTATCTAAACAACTTCAAGCATCTTTTTGGAAGACAGGATTATTTTACACGCATTTTAAAAAAATCATAATAATGCTTGATTTTTCTGGAAACATTCCACTTAGTTTCAGCATTTTCACAAGAGATTTTTATTAACTTATTTTAAGGATCAATCTTTTTTTTATAGCCTCCTAGCAGAATAAATGCTTTCCAATCCAACAAAGATTGATTAAAAAAACACTAAACTGCAGTTCAGTGACAGTCCCCGATTTATTTAAATATTAATAAAAGGAAAGCTTTACACCTGTGCAAACCAATTTAGCTTCTTTCTTAAGGCAAAATGTTTACTTTCAAAACCACAAAGAAACACGACTAAGTACCGATTAAATGTACTTCCTGCACCCCTCATCATCTTCCCCAAAACTAAGACTAAAGTTAAAATTAAAGGACATATTTTTTATGCTGAGTGATTACAACCACGGCTTTTTTAAATTCGTAATTCATAATCTCTCAGTGACTTTCATTTTTTTTTACTTTCCAGAAGACGTGTTGACAGACAGCCTGTTCCTTTGCCTCAGACTGCAACAGGAAAGGCCTCCTCCTCTGTCTCCGCTATAACCTATACGCTCCCCCTCCGGGGAACATAGCGCTGGCAGGCTTACTTTTCTTCCTTCTTGCCCCTAATTCGAATAAGAACAGTCAAAAAGGGGAAAAACACTCGCTCGGTTATTAGTCCACCCTAACAGCGTAGGACCATTCAATTCATTCTCCAATGCATCACATAACCTGTACTTAAGCCCTGTACCTGCTGTCAGCTTGGTCTCTGTTTAAACTCAGCCTGAATTTTAGCTTCACGCTAAAGCCCTAGGAGGTCTCAGGTGATGAGATTTCTCTATCCGTTAGATTGAAAGCTGCAGAAACCAGTGTAAACACTTAGTAGATCATCATCTTTCACAGGACACCTTGAAAGGCCACATTTAAAAAGATTAACGTCTTCAAATCTATTGTTTCCAGAGAGAATAATGCAAGCTTTTCTTCCAAAGAAGAGGGCAGCAGTTCTGCTTAGATAGCCTGTAGTTTGGGTGTCTTCTTGACAATCGCACACGAAGTTGCAATTTCATTTTCCATTTGTATAGTAGGTAATTGCACTGCCTGTGTGAAGTAACCTTACCTCACACGGCATAAAGGAGCCAGGCAATTATCTATAGGACTTACAGCAAGGTCCCAATTTCCAACCTTTTTATAGTGTCTTTTGTGATGACAGTCCCAAGATTTTGACATCCACAGACATTAATCTAGACTGAAGTCTAGACATTTGGAAGGTTTTAGAGATCTTCTTTATAGGACAAATATATAATTTTCAGTTGTGTGATCATTTTCTTACATTGTTGCTGCTTCTCTTGAAAAAGACGGTGTCAAGATGCTATGACCGGAGAGCCTGACTGCAGATGTTGACTCTGCACTTGAGGCAACTCTCACAGAAAGGTTCAGTCACGTTGAAAAGATTCACCTACGCGCTTCCCGGGCATACAACATTCCGTTTTCGGCTGATGAAAACACCAGGGTTTAGGTAACCACACCCTGCTCACATCAAACTTTTCCCTAACTAGTCCTAGCTGGATTATATTTTTCTTGTACCTTGGCAGCACCTTGGGCTCCACTCTAGAACCATTCCAAGATGTTTCAGCTAATCCTTACAGAACCGTGGTATTTTTGACACTTTCAGAAACAGACCACCACATCAAACAGTGCAGTGTGCTGCAGACTGATCCACAAAGATCACGTCCCAGTCTGCACTGGGGAGAAGCTTCAAGTCACTTCAAGGTGACTCACCAGGAGGATCAGAGATGCTCTGTCCCATTCTGACCCAAGGCTGGTGAGAAGGTGCGGAGCCCTTGGAAAGAACCACAAATTGCTGGAGAAGCTCTTGGAAAGAATGGAAAATTAAATTTTATCACCTAGGTGGATTTGGGGTTTTTAAATTATTAGTTCATTTCCGCTGTTTATGGATAGCTAGTCAATGGGTGAAGACACACATTAGTCAGCCACAGCTTTTCTTCAGTTCTAGATAAACATCTGCCTGAATAACAAGAGGCGGCTTAGACAGTGCCAAGGGCTTCCCTTCACGTATTTGTTACCATACTCATAGCTGTTGCCCACCTCCGTTGAATAATCTGTGACTCAAAAACTGTGTTGGCAACAGTTGGGCGGTTCGGCAAGTACATTTTTTTCTATGGCCGTGTTCTTGTTTGCACCTATTTTGAAGAAGAGCACTGGCTGAATTTAGTTGGCTGCATTGCCGCTACCTGGTGAACCGATGTTTTCTTCAGTTTCTGTGCAGCCATTCTAACCGGTCTTAAAGCAGGTGCAGCGACGAGGACTTTAGGACAAGTGTGTATTAAAACAAGTAGATGTTGCCTACAAAATATATCATGGAGGAAACTTTGTTCCACTGCGAGGAACCACATACTTCAGCCACAGGGCATAACAAACTAATCTAGCAAGGAATCTTTTCTTGGAGACAGACACAGCTCTTCTACTTGATTGGTCACACTTACGCATCTTGCACGTTCGAGGCCTTCTACACTTAGATGACATACGTCCACCTGTGAGTTTACATCTCTTCTAACACTGCCCATTTCATTTTAAATTGTCGCGGAGTTGCTTTGAGCCATTAGTCTGTGTTCACTTCCCGTGAGACAGCACTGGTCACGTCAAAGCACTCAACAGCAAGGACTTCATGAGGTTCCTCTCATCTACTCTTCTGTTCCCTGCAAAGTTCATAGGCTAACCATTTTCACTTCATTATCTCCTGCAGTCAGAGA
This sequence comes from Calonectris borealis, assembly GCF_964195595.1. NCBI lineage: Eukaryota > Metazoa > Chordata > Aves > Procellariiformes > Procellariidae > Calonectris > Calonectris borealis. Next base: position 21,858,847 of record NC_134324.1, on the reverse strand, counting down.
AAAATAATCTGTTGAGTAACTTCTTTTTAATCTGGCTCAGGCGTTAAGAATGTCTCGTTGTCATATATAGAAATCCACCTGAATGACAACATGGGTCCTTGAGGAAGACTTTTGGCTCCCGCTTTGGAACACAACCACTCCATTTCCATGAAATACCACTCGCATCTCACTACAGTCAAACAGGAATAAAAACAAGCGTGTTTAACAGATGTCACAAGCAGTTTCCAGATTGTCACAGCTTTCCAACATTTTCTAGATGATTGTTATTACAAGATTCCTGTAAGCCACCAGCAAGCAATGCAGCCTCTTACTCTGCTCATCACGTTCCGACTGATGACGTGAGCTGTCAGACTGTAAACTCAAAGTTGTCAAATAGCTATAATTTGCAGATTTAGTAAAAGAGCTTAACATTCCTTTGAGCAAAGTACTTAAGAGATGTATTCAGTGGAAATTAAGGTCTGTGAAAGTCTGTACAGTTTTCTGTTAGAACAGGATCTCCATAGGACAGCTCAAATGTCAGTAAAGCAGCTTTGGTCTAAATCAGAGACTGCCATCAGGCATGAGCTTATATTCCCACTGAATGGATTTCCACAGAGACTTTAATATCCGAGTCTAAAAACATAGCCCTTTGTGGGATTTGCTTTTCCAGACGCCTATTAGAATGACTTGGACATTTATTTGTTAGAACTTGACTACCTTCCACTAGACTAAACAACAGCTAGAAAGTTTTGGGCCTTAAAATAAAACAAAACCCACAAAATAATCAATAGAAAACACTTTTTGTGAGCTTCTGGAGTCAATCATATATTGAAAAGTGGTTTTCTGTATTTCCCTTTTGTTTTCACAAGTGTTAGTTGCATTTGACTTGCTGTCAGCTGCTCCTATCCTATTTGTATTAGGAGTGGAGAGTGTTACTTGTGAACTACATAGGCATCTCCTACCAGAAGATATGAAGTGTTTTAAACACGCCACTCCAGTGCGTGTTGAACACGAGGCCACACGTTTACACACGTGTTACACACGTGTTACAGGCTGTGGTGGGGTAAACACTTTCAGATTGTGGCGGAGAGCCGTTACATCGTGGAAGCATCCAGCCAAGTCTGACAATTACGGTGACTAATGTACAAACCCATGACACAAAATGCACAAAGGATGTCTTAGAAACAACTTACAGATACTTTTTGGTACAGAATATTTTGTGACTTGAGACTCTAATACCTGATGGAAATTCCAACCACCAATTTTGCTGGGAGCATAGCTCAGGCAACGGCAACAACCGCTTTTAAAAAAACCCATCCTGACGTTCTGCGCGCTGCTAGCACGTACGGGAAACCTCTCGTTTGGTGACAGCTAAATCTTGCCCACGCTGAGATTCGGGAGGTAAAATTTTAGCCATGCGGTTCTACATTTGGTGAAGGAAGGTTTCCGTGGCCAGCTGGAGATTTCTAACACCAAAAATTCCAGGGGACTGGTAAGAAAGCCTATGGCTAATGGGGACTGAGTTCAATTGCCTCCACGTATTGCAGCGGCACCGCAGCCAAACACACATTTCGACAGACAGGTATGCTCTTTGCAGCAGCACTAAGCAGAAACACAGGGTTCTGCTCAACCCTAATTTTCAGTGGACGTGACATTCAAAAGCATCCTTTCCACACTGCGAGGGTTGTGCGCGTACCCCGCTCTGCAAAGCTGGCTCTGGCCGTTTTGGAAGCGCTGCTACGTAACGTGGTCACACACAGGGATGCTCCTGAACATTAGATGCCTGTACAACCCGAATAACGCATAAGCCACGGTGGACAAAAGACAGCACGGAGGAGGCTGTTGTTACCAGCTTCCTCGTATTTCAGGCTACTTGCCTGCCCGAACTGGAAGAAGCAGATGCTGTGGCAGAGCTCCCCGAGCAGCATTTCATAAAGCAAACCTCTCCCCGCAAGACGGCCGCTAACGAGAGCTCCAAAGGTAGCACAAGGGCCTTCCTCGTGCAGCGTCCCACCCCGAGGTCACCCCACGAGGTCCTCTGAGCGGCAGCACTCCTCCATGGAGCCCAGCCCTGAGACAGAGGCTGCTGCCGTTTCCTCGAGTTTATAGGCAGGAAATATTTTAGGGAGAATTACAGGAGAATTACAGCCCAGATATGGGGAGAGGGGAGGAAGAAGAGGCAACAGAGCCACGTAAGGTAATGTCTAAGGAGAAGGGATGAGCTTGCATGCAAAGCTGCAAGGAAAACTCCTGCAAGCAGCCGCCGTATGCGAGGCCAAGGTCAGCATTCAAAGGCTGCAGTTAAGGGGTTGAATATAGAAAATCTTCCTTTCCCCGCTAACCCCAGTTCACCCCTCTGAATTTCTCTTCCTCTGACATTTATATTTAAATACTGTAAAATGTTGTAAAAAAGAAAAAAGTCACTGCATCGTACAGCTTAAGGTCATGAATTTATTTTTACCCTAGAAACTTAGGAAGCACTGTTTGCTCAGGCAAATGACATTTTCAGTAACATCGGTTATAGTCACTCTATGGTCTACGCACATCGCACACCACGAAACAGTAATTGATTCCCTCCACAGCCTCCAAGATAAACTTCAGGTGTTCCATGATACCATTTTTCAGGTTACCGATCTTTTCAAATTCCTCCCAGTCTCCACTTTAAACAATTCTCAGGTATGTACATGCGCTTTATACATCCACAGAAGTCTGGATTCAACCATAAAAAGTCTAAAGTCTGCCAAAAATCTTCCCCTGGTTAATGCTACGGGTATTTGCGATGGCTACCACGCAGCCTGGGGGAGAGCTGGCCGAATGCACCGGACGTTCATCTCCTCCGCACACCGGCTTCCCCAAGTTAGCGGTAGTGTATCACCACTTAGCATTTTAGTTGTTTTGCTTAACTTGCTAACATTTGATGAGCTGTTCCTTCGAGCTTCCTCCCAGCCGAGACTAAAGGACTGCCGTAAGACTTGACCTGGTGTATTTTGTTGGTCGGGTCTTACGATCCCAGCTCCAAACACGCAAAACCCGTTACCAGCATCATCCTTACGCAGGCTTCGGAAGGAACCAACGTGAAGGTTGCACGAGGCCGAAGTAACAACTCCAGCCTGAAATACTTTTGCCTTGTGCTCTTCCCCCTCCCTTCTACCCGCCAAATATCCCAGATTACCTGAATCACGTAACAAGTAACAGGATCAACAAGCGGCGTCACTCATCACCTTTTACAAATTCTGCAAACGCTGTTCTTCCCAGAAAACAGTCCCTGGTTTTAATTGCAAATAAGCTCAATCTTTTATCTGTGTTCTTCAAAAGCCAGGAAGTTTTTCAAATCACTGAAGAAATAAAGATTTGTACACCCCTCTGCGAAAATACAGGAACGTGTATTTCCATTTTTTAAAAGCTGCACAGCCCATTTCGTAATTCATGCATCAACTGTCCTGAAAATGTTCATTCCAAATTGCAGACAGACCTTCACATGCCATTTTCTCTAACTAGCGTAAAATGGAAACTTTTCATCTTTTCAGCCTCCGCTTTTCTAGATATTTGTTGGTGTACGCGCAAGGCCAGCAAAATCTGCAGACGACGCTTGCAGAGCACTTCACGACACATTCAAAGGACACAGCACGGGCTGATACATCGTGTTTCAGCTTCTTTCTTCCTCTCCAGAACGGAGGGGAAAAACTTGTCTCCTTTTCCCTCTCTCCTTTCCAGGAGAATGTTGATAGCTTTACAAGACACATTTTAAGTTGGTGTGACATAAACGCTTTACTTGACAATTTTATAAAGGGCTACAAAGCATTGGAAACTGGGAATGAAACGTGGGGGAGCCGGGATGTCACGTTAGTCTTTCAACTTCGGGGATGCCATTTTAAATTCTGCCCTAAGACACTAGTAAAAACGCGTTTTTCCTCTTTTTTTTCAAATGAGTAAATCCACTGTGCAACTTGGTACGATTGACACTTCTCATCCGAGAGAGACGCTGCACTGCAACACGAGGGTGACTACGGCCGTCGCGGCTGCAGGGAACTTGCAGAGCCGCTCTGTGAATTCACAGATTTAATTACGCGCACAAACCACGCTCCATCAGCCCGACTTTCACAAGTGCCCAGCGACTCCGAAGAAACTTAATCATGATTTACTCTCACGGGACAGGCCTAGAAGCTTTAGGAAGCTGCCTTTAGCCTCGCACGCAGCTTGCCAGTATAACTGGCAGTACTTCACGGAAAGAGGATCGTAACGGGGCTGGCCACACGCCCCTCTAGACGAGCGCTTTGTGCGGGATGCCCCGCACCGGGTTTTTAGGCTCTCAAGTATCCACGGGACGACACGCAGCAATACTTCCCCTCGTATATATAGCAACGTACAGCAATGCTTCCAGCCGTTCGGCCAGTGCTTCACCCAGGCCGCGGCTGGCGCTGTAGAGAAGGGCGTTTCTTACGTTCGGTGCCACCAGCAGCGTCCCGGTGGGAGACAAGAGGGAGCTGGGGGCTGGAAGACCCTCGGCCTGGAGACCTTCCTCTGCAGGACGATCCCGCAAGGTTCCTGTTGGTTTTCCAGGCTGCATGAAGCTCGTGTCTCTTCCCCGGGTTCAGCCACAACATCTGCAGAAACTCATCAAAAGTCACATAGGAGGAATTTAAATGATATTTGTCAGGGACTAACCGTTTCAGGATTTGCTTTTTGAGAAAAAGATTTAGACACTAAAGCCAAGAAGCAGCTGGATTCCAGAATATCCATTCTACAGGATGCTCAGGTACCTGCAATTTACCTCCCTCACCTTTTCATCAATGACATCACCATTTCATTAGTAAGACAACTATACATCACAGTACTGCCACGTCACTTCACAACACTTTTTTAAAAGGATAATTATTATTTTAGAAAAACGCCCTGCCTCCTTCCAAGAACCCTGAGCAACTCTTCACATGCAGTTAAGAAAGCGTCCAGCGGCATCCAACCTCCCGCCCTGGGCAGGCCGAAAGTGTAAACTTCCAGCAGGCCCAGGACTAAAGGTCGGGAAGGCTGTTCAGATGCTCAACTAACCAAAATAAACTTAATGGGAAATTTTTCACTGGGCAGCAGCAGGTAATCGATAGAATACTAAGTTGTCACTTCTGCAACCGTCGGTTGAGCAAGATGGGATGTTAAATGAGCACGGGAACCTCAAAATAGTTCCCAGTTTGTGTGAAGATTATGAAATGCTGGATTTGTAATTACTGGTTTCCTCGATGCACGCAGATTAGCACTAATAAGTCGCATGTATACATGAAGAAAAAAGCCGTACTCCCATTATAGCTCTTTCCCCTCAAAAACGACTGACTTTTTTGTCAGTAAACATTGACTCCTGCACAGTATCGTTACGCGATTTGAAGATACAGCAAATGAACCTTTAGAAACAACAGCTGGAAGTTCATCCAGTCGTACGTGGAAAAACCCAGCCTGGTCCAGGACCTGACGTTCATCCCTTCCGGACGCGCAGTGCGCTTTGCAGGACCCTGCAGAGCTCCGTGACGATTGCTTCGAGACGGTGACAGCAGGAGCAGTGGCTGTTGCAGCTCAGATCAATGTGGTGCAAGTGCATTAGAAGAACTATCAAAATTATGTGTAAATACAAAAAAACATTTCCTGCTTTCTCATTTGATAATGAGAAACTGGAGTTACAGCTGCACAAAAAAGAAATCCAGTCAGTAATTACACACGACATGTCAAGGACTCGAGCAAATTCTTAAAACAGATCTACTTCTATTGTTCACAAGAGTTTACATTTATAAAAATACAGTATTTTAAAGAAAGTCAAGCTTTCAACAAGAATTTCCATTCTCATCAGCACGATGCATCTAACACGAGTGCTCTTCACGTGTTTTTGCAGCTCCGTACACTGAAAATTAAGGGGATACAAAAGCTGAGTGGGAACAGAATTCAGGCGCACTGCGTGAACTCAGCTTTCTGACGGACCCTCCGGAATTAACCCCATCCCTTGGTATATCTGGAGTTAACCCACCCCCATCACTTGGTATATCTGGAGTTAACCCACCCCCATCACTTGGTATATCTGGAATTAACCCGCACCCCATAACTTGTTGTATCTGGAATTAACCCAACCCACAAAACTTGTTATATCTGGAATTAACCAATTAACCCCCCCCCAAAAAACTTGTTGTATCTGGAATTAACCCACCCCCCAAAACTTGTTGTATCTGGAATTAAGCCACCCCCAAAACTTGTTGTCACCATCACCACCGCGCGCTGCAAACAATTGCTTTCAGGGAAAGGGCCAATTCAGAGCTTCCCAGGCGGAGCGGAAGAGCCGTGCTCCCAGAGCTGTTATTAAAATCGCAGCTGTTCAGATTCCGTCCCAGTGACGGGCTCTTTCCTCTGGAAATTGCTGCAAAGCTGGAAGAGCCATTTTGACAGGACACCCGTTTCTAGCCACAAAGACAAATCCTTTATTTGGTAACAATTATCTATACACAGATGAACAACAGGAGCCAGGGTAGGAAGTCTTCCAGCAGAATATTTACACAATACGATCTTAAACTAGCTTTTTTTGTTCTTCTTGAACATCTACCATCTTACTGCACAATCCAAATTTTACATTTCCATTCCGAAAAGAAACTTGAACATACTTTAAAATCTCAGTGTTAAGAGCTGTAGGTAACCACTAATCCGTGTAACAGAACTGCTGAGAGTAAACTGAGGGATCTTCTCCAAGTGGCGGATTACGAATTTCCATTTGTAAAAAGCAAAACAACCTCCCCACCAACCGCTAATTAAGTTTTCTAACTTGGAGGTTAGAATAGCCAAAATTTTGTGTTGTGTCTTCATATCCTGTGCCTAGTAAGTTTTTACATGGAAATTAAAATTAAATTCTGTAAGTTCACAGTTAATAGATGACGCTGCAAGAAGCAGCCCCTTTGTAACATCCAGTTCTCACAAACACGTTTCCTTTAAAAACAGAGAATGAAAGGGGAAAAAAAATTAAATGGCTTTTTCCACTCTAAAATTGCAGACAAAGATTTTATGATGGTAGAAGATGACTTGAATTTTGAAAAACAACCAGCTAAAAGTCCAGAATATGAAAAGCTGTTGTTTAGAAAAGTGATGTTCCAGATGACAGAAGAGCAGAATTACCAAGATCCACAGAGGCTGTGAAAGAGCTCCAAAATAAACCCGTTTTCTGTAAGAAACTGTAAGGCTTTTTAAAGAGATGCCATACATACTGCCTTAAGAGTCAGCGCACTACAGTGAGAGCCCCTCCAAAGCCATGACTCTCCCATTGAGCGTTTTAAACGTCTGCTTCAAATGGTGACACTTCGGAGTCACAGTATATGAATAAAAATTAAAAATAAAAATAAAATTTAAAAAAACAAACCCAAAAAACAAAAAAGAGAGCCCAAGTTTTACTTTCTAGCAGACAAGACAATCACCAAGTATCGCTACCGCGTCCCTGAGACGCCTGCCCACAAGCAGAACCTGACACTCGGCACTTTGTTCTTGCATCTGTTTGACAGAATTGCGTGAGGCTGCGGCAGCGGAGGATCCTGCTCATGTACAGCTCTTCAGCTACGCAGTGACGTTTCCTGCTTTTATAGGAAGTTTTTCGCATTTAACTTGGGAAAGTAATGGGGGGAGAAAAACCTCTTTGCTCTCGTTAGTACAGATGCCTTTTTTTCTTCTTTTCTCCATTTCTTGTGTGTAGCTGCTAAATTTACAACGGTAAAGTATATTTTTGTAACCCGTGTCTAAGCAGCAGATAGACAAGCACGGGGAGCATTCATTCAAATAAAGCCACAAACAAGTCAGGAATGCTGAGCTGGAAGTTTTCAGCCGTCTCCAGAAACTCACTGCAACTCTTTAAAAGAAGTATCCTGCTGTACAACCGGCCCCTCTTTTTAGGGAATGCCTCTGTTAAGAGTTACCTCCCGTCATTCCGTTTGCTTAAAGTTGGACAAAGCAGCAGCACATTGATGGGCATCACAAATGATGGCAGAGATAGGCAACGGCCTTATAGCTGTATCAAACCCTTCACAGATTTAATCAAGCGGTGCTCGTTTCTGGTAGTTGCCATCGGAAAATGGTCCTCATTCCAAACCTGTGGTGCCCAGGACTCGTAGAGGACCTGCGAAGTCCATCCCCAGGGATGGAAGCTTTGGAGAATCACTAGTTCATCTGGAACTTGCCTTCATAAACGCCACCAAATCTGGCATTAAAATGGCTTTTGGTTTCAGACACTTAAAACAGTGCCAGCTTCTGCCCTCTCTGTAGGCAACTACTGGGATGTCTAAGCCCTGCAATACAGAAAACTGTTCATTGAGGGAAAAACTTTTCCTCCATCTTTCAGCCCAGTGACATTTCTAATATTTGTGCCAAAGGAAAAAAAGCATCTTCAGGATTGAAATATTACTATTTGCAGCTTTTGCACATTATCTGCTGCATGCAACAGTAGACAAATTCTTTAATTCGAAAAACTAGCTCTTGCGGGGTGGGGAGGGATTGGGGAGGGACGACACATTCTTTGTGGGTTTTTTTTTAGCCCCGATACAGGAAAGGGAGATGCCTCATAAAAAGACTTTTTAATAAACCTTTCTAACTGTTTCTGGCAGTTCAGAGATAGCTGCACCTTTATAGTCAACCTTACTGCTGTCAGAAACTAAAAAAGGAGACAACTAGTGAAAATAAAAGGAAGATTGTAAGCTAGAATAATTCTGAACTGCCACTACATTAACAAGGCATTAACAAGGCTTCACTTTGCTTCTGCACTCCAAGGATGAAAAGAAAAGTCCTTGCATTCCATATACTTTTAAAACAATTTTTAACGGGAGATTGATGCCAGGTTGGTTTTTTTCACCCATCATTTTAGCAGAGAGAAAATGAGTGACTAGCAGAAAAGATAGCAAAGGTTTTACTCCCTTTAAGTAAAGGGAGTAATTTATAACTATATTTAGTTTCAGGGGAGAGTATAACACAAAAAAATAAACACTATTTGCAACTAAATTTCCAGAAGCACCAAATTCAGTGCTTCGCTAGTGCCCACACTGAGAAATCTTGCACCTGATTTACAAACGTAATTATATCAGTGTAATTATACTGGTATAATTCCCCAGGAAAAAAAAAAGTTCTTTTTCAACATCCAAGAGAAAGATTTTTATTTTTAAATTCCACACAAAGAATTATACCAGAATAACTCGTGATAAATAGATATGGTAAATCTTCCTGAAGAGATAAGGCCTAAAAATACAGCCCTGTTGTGGTGGGTTGGCCCTGGCTGGACGCCAGGTGCCCACCCAGCCGCTCCATCACTCCCCTCCTCCGCTGGGCAGAGGAGAGAAAACACAACGGAAGGCTCGTGGGTCGAGATAAGGACAGGGAGATCACTCAATTACCGTCACGGGCAAAACAGACTCGACTCGAGGAAGTTAATTTAATTTATTGCCAATTAGAAGCCAGAGTAGGGTAATGAGAAAATAAAACTAAATCTTAAAACACCTTCCCCCCACCCCTCCCTTCTTCCCTGGCTCAACCTTACTCCCGATTTCTCTACCTCCTCCCCCCAAGCGGCGCAGGAGGACGGGGAATGGGGGATGCGGTCAGTTCATCACACGTCTCTGCTGCTCCTTCCTCCTCACACTCTTCCCCTGCTCCAGTGCAGGCTCTCCACGGGGTCTCGGCCTCCCTCAGGCACATCCACTTGCTCCAGCGTGGCGTCCTCCACAGGCTGCAGGTCGATATCTGCTCCACCATGGACCTCCACGGGCTGCAGGTGGATATCTGCTCCACCATGGACCTCCACAGGCTGCAGGTCGATATCTGCTCCACCATGGACCTCCACGGGCTGCAGGTGGATATCTGCTCCACCATGGACCTCCACAGGCTGCAGGTGGATATCTGCTCCACCATGGACCTCCACAGGCTGCAGGTGGATGTCTGCTCCACCATGGACCTCCATGGGCTGCAGGTGGATGTCTGCTCCACCATGGACCTCCACAGGCTGCAGGTGGATATCTGCTCCACCATGGACCTCCATGGCTGCAGGGGGACAGCCTGCCTCACCATGGTCTTCACCACGGGCTGCAGGAGAAGCTCTGCTCCGGCACCTGGAGCACCTCCTCCCCCTCCTTCGCTGCCCTTGGTGTCTGCAGAGATGTTCCTCTCACCCCTCTCTCCCAGTTGCTGTTCCACCACAGTTTTTTCCCCCCTTCTTAAATAGATTATCCCAGAGGCGCTACCACCGTCGCTGATGGGCTCAGCCTTGGCCAGCGGCGAGTCCGTCTTGGAGCCGGCTGGCATTGGCTCTATCGGACCTGGGGGAAGCTTCTGGCACCTTCTCACAGAAGCCACCCGTGTAGCCCCCCGCTACCAAAACCTTGCCATGCAAACCCAATACACCTGTAGTGTCCCGCAAATCGCAAAGACTGAGGTTTCTTGACACTGAAGAAGTTCTGACTATTGAAATGAGGAGATTATTATAGCAACACTTTCAGCGTTATCGAGGTCATTTTCTCATACATTAATGACATAATAGAAATTTATGGAAGTCTTTATTGAATCTTAACTGCTCCCTAAGACCATGATCGAAATAGAAAAAGTGACTGCATTCTGCTTTGACTACTACAGCAGATGTTGAGGATACAGAATCCTGAACTCGGATTTTTTCATTTAAGGGAAACTTACGATTCTTCATATTTACATACAACATTTTGTATGTTTTCTGTAAAGTCACACAATATTTTGCCAATTCCAGAATTTTGCCAGCTCTTAAAAATACTGTTAGTTTTCTTTTAGAATAATACCAACATATTTCCTGATAGCCCAGTATGAAAGGTGTTTTTGAAGGGTGAGATGGATAATTCCAATATTTAATTTGCTACTAGAAGCCTGTAATATTTTGTGGAGGTTTTTCTTATTCTTTACAAGGAAGAACATTTTAAACCAGACACCACTGAAGAATTTAAATTGCATTTTCCTCACTAGCAAGTGAGTTCAAATTAGCCCAATTACAATTAAAACATGACATATTTATCAACCATTAATGATGAGAAATAATGTAAAACAAGGACAAATCTGTTTACAATTTACTAATCCACCTCAAGTTACTACCAGGAGAATTTACCGATGCCTAAAAACTGCCATAAACTACACTCTTAGTTGAGAAGTTTAAAGTTTTTGAAAAAGCTCAGCTCTTGCAGATGCCATTGAATATTAAAGATTTCTAAAGATGTAAAAATAGAATTCCTTTGGTTGAAATTATGTCCCTCTGAGAAACTGTAAACCCCAAAAACTGCAAAAGCCAGGAAGTTTTTGAATGCTGACGTAGAAACAAGAGCTGCACTTCATTGTGATCTTGTGCATTTTTAACCTGCTACAGAAGATTAATCCAGGATCATAATTAGCATGAACAGTTTCCACAGCCTTTCACACTATTGATAATTTCTTCTTCTAGTTTCTTCCTTTCCTCCTCTTTGGACATCTGATTATTCCTCTCTTCCCAGTTTGGATTGTTATGACTATTTAGTACTTTGCTGCTCTGCGTATGCCACATTTCGTAATAGAGATTGTTAGGACTTGCAAGGAGGTCCGCATGTCTACCACGTTCCACAACTTTACCCTGTAAAAGAAGGGGAGTAAGTCAGTAATCAACATTACCAGATCTTTAGGAATATAAACGCTGCCAACATATGGGCCACAGCTTTACAGTATAGATTGCAGCAATTATTCATGAGAAGGAGCTTGGGACAGCAACGAAAGACTGAATATGTGGTGCACTGAATTGTGTGTTACACTGCAAGCTGAAAACAAGGAACTGCGTTCTCAATCTCGCATAAATGGAACGTAGATGCCTTTTGTCCATCTGGACAAAATTTAGAGCCCACCAACATGCAAAGTTTTACCATCTAAACTGGAAGAGCTATTTAAAGTAAATGTCGACCTCTACATGAGGAGCAAGGTGTTAAACTACTACCGCAAAAGTCACATGAATGTACCAAAACAAACATGTATTTGTCTTTGCTTGATAACAAACACACTTGCACTAAGAAGCTAAAGAAAAGAGCATACAGAGAGGGATTTGTACTAGATAGGCAAAACACATTTAAAATCAAATCCTAAAAACAATTAGTGTAAATTGTGCTTTTAGATGGGTGCTCAGTAACTTGTGTCATTGCAATTGCTGTCACGAAAATCGAGTGAGCAGTTCAGTTCATCTGTGCTATTCCCAAGAGCAAAGATGATTTATTGACTATCATTGTGGAAACGGGAAGGAAGAGCTGGAGAGAAGAACTCAAATCCTGCAGACAGTGAAACAACACTACTCTTCAAAAAAACAGACTCATCTTTTCACTTTGAGATACACATTTACATTCACTGACTTCAAATTAAAATAATGTATTCATTCTCCAGCTATTCTTTCTTTTGGGAAAAGACAGCATTATACGGACAACTACATGGATTTTATATTAGTTCTAAATTCTGATCTACAATTAAATCTACCTCCTTGTGACAGCTGCTGATGAACATGCTGTGAAAAAAATTGGGTCTTGTTCACTTCTATTACTAGTCGTGCTGGTGGAATCTGAACAAATACACACTTGACCAACATAACTGCAGAATTTATTTAAAAACTTTAAGTAGTTAATTGTAGTAGAGACTAGGCTTTTGAATTATGGCCTTTTTTTAATAACTCTTGAACAATCATCAAAAAAGTAACTTCTCTATTCAGCTTCATAGCATTAGGATCAATATCATTAACAGAATGTTTGTTTACTCACTCCAGAATTATTCTGAATTTGCCTAGGCAAAGGTGCTGAAATTGTGATGCCGTATTTCCATTGCTAAGCAAAACATCAACTTGTCTGATCATCACAAGATCATCTTGTCTGATCTCTGCTATTGAGCCTTATTTAGCTGGTTGGTAACAGCGCTCATCAATCAAGCTGGGACGACAAGAGGCAACTTTCTGCTGAGCAAACGTCAACGATGCCTCATGAAGCAGTCGGGCACTAAAAGTGATGCACCATGCTGCCTCACTCATTCACAATCTTTATTACACTAACATCATTCATGAAAGTGAGCACCCTAGCTGTTTTACAGTTTTAGGTTGTGCTTTTATTTTTAATTTAACAGTTACACTATAACACAAAACACACTCTTAGTAAGCTGTGAAAACTTGCATTGAAAACAAAAAGTTGCAGATTGCCTTATAACATATTAAAAAACATTTGCAAGATGTTTTAACATGCAGTTACATAAAGGATATACCTTAGGAAATGATTTTTCAGCAAAAGCTGAAAAAACAAGCAGATCAAATCCAAGTAAAAACTCCACAGAGCAGTACGAGTGATTTATTCCACTACTTCATTTTGAGATTCATATGAAGCTAAGATTTGTATAGCAAAGATAGTCATGAATGTCACCATTTCATAAGATTTTCTTCTAACTCCCCATGAAATCATTTAACATACTGTACGAATAATATATTTTCTTTTAGATATGCATATTTTAGTCACTAAATACAGCTATGATCACAAGCACGTAAATAGCTGGTGGAAAAAAATGAATGCAGAGATAAATTTAGTATCTATTATCAGCAGATTAGAGCACTATATTTTCAGCATTATCAGTTAGAAGAGTAACTATGAAGTTATAATAAGGACATTTGTTTATTTTAAATCTAAAACCAGATATGGGTAATAGAGAAGAAAATGGACTTAGGACAGACTGAATATGAGGTAACAGCTGAATAGTGATATTAGTAAATCAAACGTTGAAACTTTTCTTTTTCTTTTTTTTTTTTTTCCTTATAAGAGGAGCTTACAGAAAGGGAATAATCACACTTTTCTACAGGTACAATACAGAATGGTGTTCAGATTTATTACATAATTAGATTGAACAATCCTACAACAGTTTTATCTGCATGGAAACAGAACATGCTGTCCTCTCTCTTTCCATTGAAAGAAAAAAAACCAATGGATGTATGTGAAAAATAGACACTCACTGAGTAATGAGAATGAAGCATAAATTGGGGGAACACATTAGGAAACCTAATCTGACAGAAGCATGTAATAAATTAGATTAAAAACATGCAACATTAAGCCAGTCCCAGAGCATCAAGTAAAATTTGTCATAATCCATATAAAGAACACGTAATTAAATGAACTACGCAAATGAAGTAAAAACACAACATTCTTACAAGAGTGTCACACGTACAAGTTTCTGCAACTGATGAACTGTCAGTTGCAAAGAAGGGAAATATATAAAAAGCAAAGCTTAGACTAGAATTTTCTAACATGGTTCATTTCCAAAGAAAGAACTTTCAGTAGCTTGGTGGGAGTATAGTATTTCAAAACGGACACACAGACCTCTAAAACAAACGCTGACACGTGAAAATTACACGTCACAGAGTGATGACCTCACCTGATCCAGCACAATGATTTCATCTGCATCAACGACTGTTGACAACCTGTGAGCAATGAAAACTGATGTTCGGTGTTTCACCATGTCCCTCATGGCACTGAGAATATTCTGCAAGATTAAAATAGAGACAAACTCTTACACACTCCTAGGTGGTATGAAGAGAAATAAAATGCTGTCTGGAAATATGCAAATTACTGTAAATGAGTTTTGAGAAACATCTCCAGTACTGCTAGAGCTTCACAATAAGAAACAGCTACGAGCACCTACAGAAGAAACAGAAGAATCCCAAGCATGAAATATCTGTGGCTCAAAGTCCTCAAACTGCAAAAAAACCTTTATTCATAGAATAATGCAGATATCCCAAGGGACAAAGGAAGAGAAGTGTTACTTGATTTCAGGAAAAATTTTCCCATGCAGCCATACTACAAAAGCAACATAAACAGCAGTAAAGGCACATGAAAATGATAAATCATAATAATAGTAATACTTTCCAATCAATGAAAGTTAAAGAAAAAAAATCCCTCTCAATATCATGCCAATGTGGAACATAAAGCAATCCTGGGAATTATCTATGTACTGCTTCCACCTTCCCAAACTCCATTCAGATGCAAGCAGCACTACTTGGGAATTTGTGCCCTCACTACAGTAAGTGAAGTGTCCACTTTATTTCCCTGAAAAACGCTTGCCTTTGTCAGAAAACATTTTGATTACCAGACATACTTTTGTGGAAGGGACTCATTTTCATTTGCTGTCTTTAAAGTGCAGTTCTGCTGTGAAACTTTCAGCTTTGCTTATGATTCTTGCCATAAACACAGCAAAACAACAGAGAGAAAGAATCCAAGTAGTGTTCTACAGAATTGCGTGTGTTGTGAACGTTTCTGGCCCAATGAGGAAGCTGTACTATATTTGAATGCTGTACTATATAGATGTACAGTTTGTACTCTGATTTCTTTGTATCTGGAAAATGAAAGTAATTTAGTGATTACAGGTCAATAAATTGGCTCGATGATCTGCATAAGTGAACACAAACATAGCTCTAGCTCTAGTTTTTGATACCATTAGATTGTGAAATTACTGCTGGTGCTGAGAGTTTTGTGTTTAAGCAAAGATGTAGTTATGAAGCCTGATGCAGTTACTGCGGTAGTGTCATGACATCTATGTCACAACGCCCTGATGTTTCACAGCCCCTCCTGTGAAATGAATACAAATTGATACCAGCACTGCAGGTAACGCCTACCTGATTTGCATCTCAGAAAGATGCTGCACAACAAACAAGAGGTTTTCTGTTCTGCATTACATCACAATTATTTATAAGACATTTTTAATGAATGATAAATGCCACCTAAACACCTTTCAAAGTGGATTGGAAAGCTTCACACTTCATCGCCACATGAGGTATCTGCAACAGCTTCAAGAGATGAACGTTTAATGGTGAACGGGACCTCAAGAGTGTAAAACCGAAAATATACCCAGAGACAGAGTTGATACCCTTCACTATGTCTCAAGCTAGACAGAGACTCAGTATCTCTGCTCTGGCCTTTAGGAAAAGGGCTTAGCCATAGGATCTCTTAATAATAATAACAGGAAAACACATGATAGCAATCTGGCAAAAATAACAGAATTCTTTCTGAGAGGAAAAGAACAAGGAAAAAGCATCAAAATCAGACATCATTACACCACTTAGGTTTTATTTTTTTTTATCCCAATTTACCTCTTCTGTAATTGAATCTAAAGATGATGTGGCTTCATCATAGAGAAAAATAGGTGGCTCCTTTAACATTGCTCTAGCAATTGCAACTCTTTGCTTTTCTCCTCCTAAAGTGAGGGGGGAGAGGGGAGAGAGAAAAAAAAGATGAAGTTACAATCATGATATTCTAAATTCAACAGCAGACATGACTGGTTTGGGGGTTGGTTCTTTTTTTTTTTTTAATATACATCATAGTTGCTACTGATAAAGGTCTGTACATGTTACATAAGATATCACACAAGTTCCTGCTCCCTGGTAAATCCAAAGCGATTCAAGATTGCTTATCCTTTTAGAAAAGGACAGAGAACTATTTTGTATATGCTACAAGGCAAGAGCAGGTAACTAACGACAACATACAGTAACCCACTCTATACACCAGGGAGTATGAGCTCATTTACCTGGTCTAAGCTATGCCCCGAACAGTAGCGTCACCTATATACATTCTGTTTTCCCTTGCAAATAAACAATGCTCTGCCCATGCGTGCCGTATTTGATTTCATGCATCTTGCACACACATTTTTTCTTCCAGGTCTCTCCTGGAAATTCATCTAACTTTCCACTCCATAGCGGCTCAGACTTAAAGTGTCCATACCTAATAGCTTTAGCCAGTAAATTTCATTACAGAACACAATTAATATGGTACTGAAAACCACCTTCATTATGCAATCTACTGCCTGTTGGTTTCTGATGTAATCACGTTTCATACTAGTTTCCTTCCTTCACAATTCTTACAGCCAACATCTACCCAAGAATAATTTAGGACAACTTTTACAGAGAGGAAAACAGGTGCATTTGAGAACTTAAAATCTGCTAAACATTTGGTATGCAATGCAAACATTTCACATTTGTGCACTTGTCCTCCTTTGTTTTATTCAAGACTTCAAAACATTCCATTTAATACCATTATATTCTTGTTAATGTTCCATTCCCATCAGGAGAGAACATGCTTTAATAAACCATTTAAAGGCTGATAATAATGCTGCAGTTCAAATTTTAAACTCTTTGGCAGAACTCAGTAGCAATTAGAATTGTACAATTTACTCAGTCTATTTTAATATACTCTCTCTCTCCCTCCTTTAAAGCATGTTCAAAACTCACAGCTTGACAATATCAATGTTTGAAAGACATAGTACAATAACAAAATCCAAGGTTTTTCCTTACATTTGTAACATATAGACTTGTTTCATGTTCTTCCCCATTCATATTCAGGACAGCAGCATGTTAACCATTTCATTTACAAAGCCAGGGGTTTGGGCTGTTATAGTTCTGTCTATTACACATCTATTAGAAAACACTGAAATGGATTCTACTTGGAAAAGCCAAACCAGCTTGGTTTTCATTATTTACTCTTGATGAATCAATCACTGAGACCAGTAAGCACCGCACTAAATACTTACTTCACCATTTAAATTGATAAAGTTCTCATTGCAGTTAAGACTTCCTTATGCCTATTTTCATACCACACAAGCAAGGAAAACCACACTGGGGGAGAGAAACTCAAATACTGAGGCTTGTTATCCACGCTATTGTACTAGCATTAGGGAGTTTTATTTGTATTAAGGTTCTTGCCAATTATAAAAAAAATCCACCAGTTTTAAAGTATCAAGACAGCACTTCTAACATACAGTTTTCCAATGTCAGTCCTCAAAGCAGTAAACTGTTCATTTACTGGAATAATATACCAAATATACCAAATTTTTGCACACAGGGAGAATCCAATTTACTTATTTTCTAAACTAATCGTTTGCTGCACTCAACAGATTTAGCTGTTCACAGAACCAGGGCCCCAAATTAAGTTCACAGCCTTTACTGGCCCCACACGTTACTACCACTGTTCACACATCTGGGACCCACGTTAATTGCCATTGCGCCTTTCACTGAGACACCCACCATGTCAGTGGTCCTGAAAACCTCGGTTTTTACATCATGCATATAAAATGCCTGGATTTCAAAGAGGACCACTTAAATTCACAGAGCTTTCACTCCTCCCATTTCTCCCACAAAATATTAATTTAAAAAGACAAAACCAGTCAGGACTTTGTGTTTTTCTTAGACTAGAAATATAAGAAGCCTCACTTAACTTAAAAAAAAATGAAACAGATTCAGAAATGAATCTAATATATACCTTTTTAACAATTTAGGAAGCCATTCTACTATTCAGAAAACTACAGAGATTCAAAGTAACAGGTGCCATATCTTTACAGAGCTACTGAAGGAACTCAAAGATATGCATTTGACATCTCCAATCCATTAAACAACTAAACCATTTCTGGCCATTACAACTCTCATTATCAATGAAAATATTGATCTAACAAAAGCACATGGGATACAGTGGACACGTTAGCTCCACATTCAAACCTAAAACCACAAACTGGCACCTGCAAGCAAAAGCACACAGAAGCAAATTCCCTGAGAGCTGAGCACACAACTGCATTTAAGATCGATTCAAAGTGCAATTTGAGGAAGCCCAAGATGAGCAGACATTTCTGAGACCATTAGCCTTAGACGCCTGTACCCTGACTGTAAACGTTAGTGAAGTTCGTTGATTACTATTGTTTGCCAATACTCATCGAATTTGTTGAAAATAAGAAACTGAAGCTGCTACTGCAATGGCAGATGTCCACTCTGAGCTCTTTTTCTATCACCTCAGAAATCCAGTGTCTTTCTCCTGAGGAGTATTTTACATACTCTTTTTTCTTTAAATACAAACAAAACAGGAAAAGAACACACTTCCCTTCACTTTCTAAACACCACTTTCGTTAATGCACTGTTGTATGGGTGCTTATGAACATCATAGTGGTAGCATAAAATGAAGGATGGAGTAAAGGCATAACCCGTTTTCAGAAGGGTCAGAAGGAAACTCGAACACACCCGCACACACTTCTCCAGATTTAGAATGGGACATAGAATCATACAATCATAGAATTGTTTAGGTTGGAAAAGACCTTTAAGATCAAGTCCAACTGTAAACCTAACACTGCCAAGCTCACCACTAAACCATGTCCCCGAGTGCCACATCTACACATTTTTTAAATACCTCCAGGGATGGTGACTCAGCCACTTCCCTGGGCAGCCTGTTCCAATGCTCGATAACCCTTTCAGTGAAGAAATTCTTCCTAACATCCAATGTAAACTTCAACATAACGCTAAGGCTTTGAGCAATCTGATCTAGTGAAAGATGCCCCTGCTCACGGCAGGAGGGTTGGTCTAGATGATCTTTAGAAGGTCCCTTCCAACCCAGACCATTCTATGCTTCTATAAACGCCAAGACATTTCAAACCTATTGTTAGTCAAATCCTCTTTTCTAGAAATTACTAGTTTGGGGAGACAGGCAGCACAAGAGAAATCTTTCATCATTATCACAGTTCTCTACAGTTCTGCCAGTGCCTATTTTGTACCTTCTACTCACTCATCCAGATTTGTGCTTCACATATTTTATTTCGCTTCTAACCTTCTCTGTATTCCCCTTTTGCAAATGTGTGTGCTTTCTCCTGCACATACATTCTGGATACAGAATGTAACCTCTGATCCTCTGTTTCAAAGAGACCAGGACTCCTGAATTCAGCAGCTGCATAGCAAGAAATACCGCATATAGCTTGCTGCCTTTGCAAGAGGCAGCACGTCTGCCTGAACATGCTGCATTCCTGCGCTCCTGCCTCTGGACCCGCACCAGCCCCACATCCCCTGAAGATCCATACATCTCAGTACCATTCTCAAGCAACCTCAATACCCTGAAGTTTCCAAACTCACTGAGATAAGCTTCTCTCTCCTGTAGGGCCATACCTCATTCCTAACGGAGTAGAGCAGTCTGCTCTACCGCTCCATCCTACATGCAGATGAAAACAGCTGACCTGTTCTTTGGTCTACCAATAAATGGTGTCGTGTATATGGAGTCAGACTGGAAGAAAATTAAGCTCTGCCACGCATGTTTAGAGTTTGCCAAACAGTAAGGCCTTGTATTCAGGAGAAGTTGTTTAGAAAGACACGTCCTACATGTTACCGCAGTGATACAGACTCTCCTCAGGCAGAGCAGTAGTTAAGTTGTGTACTGCCGTTTCTCCACTACTACTCTCTGCACACAATTCAGCATTATGCTACCTACCTCGTCAAAATCCTTCCAAATATTTTCAATAACCTCACACTTATTGAAACACCTTTAAGACTGTATTAGAAAAAGGTAACAAACCAATATGAAAAACTGTGCCCCACCACTGCTCGTATTGGCTAGCAATTTTAAGCAAAACTATAGTGTGTTTTGCTTTTTCAAAACAAGACACAAGATGTTTTTAATGAACTTTGCAAATGCACCTTCTACTTCTCGTAATATCCACCAAGGACGGGAACCAAACCCATCAGTGAATTAAATGGGGAACCTCATGAAATGAGTATCCCATTTTATCTTGCATCAAGTATCTATTAAAAAACTGTAAGAGCTATAAGAAGATAAAGACCTATTTAAAATATAATAAAATAATCTAATAATAATAATAATATATCCTTCAACCAAAACAGTAATTTCATTTCTGTTTCATTCAATGCACATTGTTACATTTATGTGATGGACATCATTATTATCTTTGTCTCAATGCAACTTCAACCTAAGAGATTTGAGATTGAGAGCATTCCAGTGGAATCTAGCTACTACCTAAAAAGTTATACTTAAACTCCGTATTCTTAAAATCCTGTGTCCCCCCAATAAAAAACAGAAAAAGGATATGGGAAATGATTTAGACATTTCCCCGTTTCCATGTGATCCCTCATCTTATATTATAACTCTGCCACAGGAACAATGTTTGCTTTCAAGCATCATCTTCCCCACGAACAAGTGTATGTAATTTTAATATTACAGACAGCTGTAGAGAAGAAGGAGTAAAGTGAACTTTTTGTAAGAGTGGCCCCGAAAGGCTAGCATGGCTAGCAAAGCCTGGCTAATGCCGTGATATGATCCTTCTAGTTGAGAATAGCTATGCTGTTTTATAGAGTGCATACCCAAATACAGAGGGACTCTGAGAACCCAAACGCATGCTTTTTTTGTTTCACTACACAGACACAATTTTCATGTTGTTTCTTACAGAATTCATGGGTAAGAAACACATAAGACATGAAGGCCCTTTCATTATCAACAGGGTCCAAAATGAGCTCACTGTAAAAACGTATCCCGTTGCCTTACTCACTATCAACAGCAAAAACAAAACTAACCTAACAGCAAAAACCACCTAACTTCCAGCTGTTACAGGTTTACATTTAAGAACTCAAATCTGAAAGGTCTATGCATATATATGCGCCTAGCACATCCTACATGCAAAGCACGCATACATAAAGATCCCAATTCTGTTCACACGCATTCCATTACCCAAATAAATTACGAGAAAGATCATTTTTACCTAGATGCACCTACATGCTTACGTATCAACTCATTTAACGCTATCCCCTGAAAATACATTCCTTTAAATATCTTGTAGACTACAGTTGCCTTAAACTACAGACCTTTGTATTAATATTTAGCCTTACAATTATGTTATAAAGTAAATAAGCTTAAAGCAAGTCTGACTGAGGAATAAACTACGCATTGGACTTTGAGATAGCAAAGGGATACAAAGAACTTGTGCGCTTAAGAACCTACCTGAGAGCTTGAGTCCTCGTTCACCAACCTGAGTGTTGTAACCATTCGGCATTCGAAGAATAGCATCGTGGATTCCTGCCAACTTTGCTACTGCATACACCTCTTCCGGTGTTGCACCAATATTGCCGTAGAGCAGATTGTAATAGATAGTATTATGGAAGAGAACAGCATCCTACATTTATGGAAAGAATATTTTAAACAAGAAACCATGAACAATAGTTTAAAAACCATCCCAAACCCATGAAAAAAAATCAATACAGAATAGCTTATATTTTTCTACAAAGCCTGAAGGTAAAAGTATTTGGGGAAATTTCTTTTCCCAAAAATGGGATTAATACATTTTGTATCCTAAATATATATATATATACGTCATGCATACTTTTACCACTTTGCTAACTCATTATGGGTGCTAATCAACTGTAAAGCTAAATCATTTAAAGCTGGAGGCAGTTTCTCATGAAGAGGCTTAAACACATTTCAGAAATGGCATCTATATGATGATGCATGTAAAAACATAGTATTTCCTGGGGAGAAAAACAAAGAGGGGAAAAAAAAAAAAAGCAGCATGGTGACTTTCAAGGGAACTAGACAATACCACAGCATTAGGATTGGCCTTCACTGAACCACGGTGTCAGAATACTGAGAATTACTATTACGATGGACTATTTGGGGAGAATGAAACATGGTATACCTGAGGTACAACTCCTATTGCCTTTCTCAGACTTTCCAAACTGACATCTTGTATGTTCTGTCCAGCAATATAAATATTTCCTTTCTGAGGTTCATAGAAACGAAATAACAATCTCACAATTGTGCTTTTCCTGAAATTGAAAAGAATTGAAGCTAATGTTACATTCCTGGTTTGCATTTACAATCTCCAAACAGAATTGGTGTCACAAACAAAAATAATAAAAAGCGAAACACAAGAACAAATGCATTTAAGAAACAAAATTCTGCATTGTTGATTGGCATATTTAGTCCATTTACCCACCCTGACCCACTACCTCCTACAATGGCCACTTTCTTTCCTGCAGGGACTTCAAAAGACACTCCAGCAAGGACTTTCTGCCCCTCAAGGTATTCAAAATGCACATTATCAAAGGCAATGGCAGCAGTCTGTGGTGTGATCTGCAGGGGTGGAGCCAGCTCTTTGTCCTATTAAAAGAAGAGCACCACTTTATATGCTACCCAAAAAGTATCTCAAGCAGTTCAACAAGCTGAACAGTCCATTTCCCAGCTCAGAAAAAGGCAAATAGACACTCCAGCTTGGATATGTTGAAAATAATTATAATCCGCCACACAAATGAAATTCGTTTGTTCCTCCTTTTCCCCAAAGAGGTAAGAATTTCTGCTGTAAACACTCTGCTTCACGACTTCTTTTGCAGTAATAAATTCTGCATCATTAATTACAGATAAAAATTCAAGCACGAGGCATGAATACTTAAAATAAAAAAATCTCAATACAAACACAGCTTCCATGAAGCAACTTTCGCTGTCACTAAAAGGTTCTGCAAGAAAAAAGCAGCTGCTATTGCACTAACTGCACTTAAAGAAGAGGCAGAACAGCATCCTTACATAACATCTCTTTTTTGAATAGAAATTAAACCTGGAAGGTAACAAACAGGGTGAAATGATGGCATTGCCAGAAAACAGCCCTATTAAATACCCAGATACTTTAGGAAAATAAGCTACTACTTACTTTAATTTTGGTATCTACACTGAGAAGTGTAAACAAGGTATTCATATCTATAAGTGCTTGTCTTGTCTCTCTGTATACTGTTCCCAGGAAGTTTAGGGGAAGAGAAAGCTGGAACAGCAATCCATTCACCATTACTAGATCTCCAACAGAAAGGCTGCCTTAAGACAAAATGGATGTGAGAGAAGAAGGAGACTTGAAGGGTTGTCTTGTTAGGAAGCACGAAAAGATTTTAAAAAAATAATCAAGTCAATCAAGTCTAGTTTCTTTTATCCCATTTCTAAAACCAGATGTTTAAATAGTAAACAAAACGCATTCCCCGAAGATCGGATTTTATATAGGAAGATGTCTGAAATGAATGGCAATGTTTGTGTGGATTTCACTAAAAAAAAAAAACAAAACCAAAAAAAAGATATAATAGTACCTGGAAAATAAGATAAGCAGCATATCAGGAAATTCATGGAAAACATCAGATTGTAAAGTTGTAAATTCCATAGAGAGAAACATAAAGGGGCCTAAATAAGTTAGAAGGAGAGGAACTAATATAGGAAAGCAAGAATCGGGAAAGACAATCTTAAGTGCAATTACAGACAAATCCAAATGATAGAATTTGTCATGATCAAGAGAGAGGACTTTCATACCATATAAAACAGAGCTGCTAAAACATATAGTGAGAACCTCTGGGCAGCTTAATATCAAATACGCTGAAAACTCAGGATGACACACTAGCTAAAGGTAAGTGCTGGGTCAGTTCAGCTGAAATAGGTCCAGAAAGATGATTTAAAGCCGTATTTCTATCATCTTGCTTAAAGGCTATTCTGAATTTTCTTAAGGTCAGCCATAAACTGCACGTACTGACTTATCCGTTCACAGTGTAACTCTTCCCTGTCCTGGCATGTCTTAAAAAGAGCAAAGCAGACGCAAGAAAGACAACATGATATAAAGGTCTACCCTTCAAACATCTGGATGCTAACAGTGTTTAAAGCATCACTATTTTTACTCTAAAACCACCTTGCTTTAGCTGAGCCTCATCCTGATACTGCGTTCTACTGTATTTGAAGCTTGTACTGTGTCTTCCTAAACAAGCAGGCTTTACTTTATGTAGTAAATTAGACAAATATAGATTAAAAACCCTAACGTATAGAAACAATTCTTTTAATAATGTGCCCTTATTAATCTAAGGAAAGTGAAGGACACTGGTAATAAAACTACTGGAGATAAAGCACACTGGTATATATACATTAAGGAAAAGTTCCGAATCTTGACAACATGGGAAGGAAGAAGGGTAAAAAGAAAGGACCTTTGTACAAGGTCCACAGAAGTATTTGTATTTATAGAAGTGTCTTTCACAATCCTTCAACAGAAACTTGTTGAAGTTACATTTTCTTAGAATCTTTCTCTAACTGCTAAACTTTTAAAATGTTTCTAATAAAATCATACTAGTTACTACTACATATATATATATATAAAAAAAAACAACAAAAAAAAAGAATTAATAATAGTCCAAGAAGCAGAAATACCCAAAACTCTCAAGCAAAAACTCTCAAAATGAACTATCACATCAACCATAAGTTAATTACAATTAACACCTCTATTATGGATGAATTAAGGTAAAGGAAAGTCATTTTTAGCTTACAGACAGATGAGTTACCTGCAACAATGCCCTGGCTAGCAAGCACCATGATGGCCGTTAAGCCAATGCTAAATATAGCACTCTGTCCAAAGTTCAGGAGAGCTAAAGTAGAGGTAGTCTTCAGGGAGGCATTTTCATATGTCTTCAAGAACTGATCATACCGTTGGGCTTCATATTTTTCATTATTGAAATACTATGATATACACAAAAAAAAACCAACGTCACATTCTCAAACATACTAGACTGTATATTTAACTAGTTATAAAGTGCAGTATAAACATACTACATGCACAGATACACACACAACCCCTCTTCACTTCTAACAACTAAAGAGAAAAAAAGATAAAAGATTAGTGTGTGAAGACAAAAACCATGAGCAAACCCCAGCACGTTCTGCACTGGGAAAGGAGACATTATAGAGATCCCTACCATACTCATTCTAGTAACACCGGGTGTCTGTCTTGCAGAACTTCTACTTGATTAATGTCAAAACCAAACACCAGCTGCCACTAGATACTAAAAAGAAGAAAAAGTTACTGTCCTCTATGTACTAGAACATCCTCGTTACTGTGATGATGGCAAATTCTCTAGAACAGTACTTGTAGCACAATGTCTACTTCTGGGTCCTTCTTCACAGCTAACTCCACTGCTTATCTTTCCCGTTCTAGCTCTCCAATTAAAAGAAGTATAAACTAAGCATAAGCCTGGACAATTTCAAAGCTGTCCACGGGATTTTTTTAATAGCAGCAGCAGCAGAACCAATATAGACCTGTTCTTTCACGCAAACATTGCAATGGAGTGCTACAAACTGCAATAGGTAATGAAAACAGTACACAGTGGTCATTTGAGAAGACAGTATGCTGCAGGCTGACATTCAGAAGACAATTTTGCAAACAAGAGAAGAGAAACTTCTTCCAGACTCTAAGTTTACATTTTGCAGAAACTGATGGTCAAGGTGATTCAGACATGAAAGAAACTTCTCACTCTTTATTAGCAAATAGATTTTTTCAAGCCCCACTAACAAATTTCATGCTACTCTGTCAATATCATGTCATACTCTTCAAATGAATAATGTTTTAAAAATATGCTATTACTCCAAATATGTAGCTCTATAAAAGATGAATCTTATGACTCACTTTCCTTAGGCTGACAGAAGTAAGACAAAGAGCCTAGTAGTAAAGATTGGTCTTACCTTCACAGTCTCATAATTTAGTAGCGAGTCAATTGCAGCATTACCTGCATCATTATCGGCTTTGTTCATTTCTATTCGAAACTTAGTCCTGTAAAATGAAGGCTTAATACAGTCAAGAGTTCAGGCTGAGGCAACACTAAGTACCCTGATGAATCTGAGGGCGTGCCTTACCTCCACTGCGTAATTCCTATTGTGAATGCTGCATAGGCTCCTAGCGTCCCCAGGGTTACCAAAGCAAACTCTGCACCACATTTGTAATACTAGAATATTTAAAAGAAAAAAAAAAATTAATAATAATTTTCAAAACTTCACTGTGGTCTCAAAATTATGGTAGCTTAGCTTGAGACAGGAACTCTAAGGTCCCTCCCAACACACTCCCTGCTCTGAACAGCTTAAGACTAAAATACAGGCATAAACTCAAAACAAAGGCAGCAAGGAGAAGGGTAGAGATAAAAAGGTCAGAGAAGATAACCAAGAGCTAGTGTGTAACATAATACTGGAAAGTAATTTTTGCCATTATAAAACATAAATGTTGCTGATGTTCGTGCTGTTACCACAAATAAGTATTTGTTTACAGGCTTTTTGGGTGGATTTTGAAAGAAAGCTGAAGACTGCAGAAGACGACATAAATGGCCTCGCAAAACAATTTATGAAGCGTTTTCTCTACTTCAGGGTACATCAGGAGAGAAAAGCCATAAGAAGAAAAATCAAAGCATCATGGCAGGCTGGCTGACAGCCAGCTTGATTTGCAACTTCCAAAGGTTATAAAATTTAACACAATATCAACAGGGGTTTTAACTCATATTGTTACATTCAAATTTGATTAAGTCCTTTTAAAAAGAAGGGGAATAAACAAAACAAGATTCTTGCTTTTAATTTAGTCTAAGCTATATAATCGAGATTTAGATTTTAGCACAAAAATATACAAAGATCCTGATTTCGAAGACAGTAAGTGTGATTTATAAAAGAAAAGTTTAAAACGGAGCTTGTTAAGCTTAAAATCTGCAGGAATGAGAAGCTTATTTTCCAAAAGACAATTTTCACTTTTAAGTTCTGGATAAGAACAGACCGGTATTCAGAAGAAAGTCAATAATCACTCCCTCCTCTGTCCTCAACGCACTAAGACACAACATTCCTGGACATTTATATTCTGCTTCCTCAGTATTTACCCAGATATATTTGACACTTGTGTGAACAGTTTACTTTTCTGATTTCATTTTTTCAACAATTCTGAAGAAAAACATTAAAAACTATCCACATAAATACCACTGGCTAAAGGTGTTAAATGTGAAAATAATTTCAAATAAGCCAATTTAAAGTAACTAATATTTGAAAATTATGGATTGCTTTCCTTTACAGTAGTTGCTTTCACAACCATCTTGTAAATTCTATTATTATTATTATTATTATTATTATTATTATTAATACTCAGTAGACTTTGGTAAAAGAAAATCAGTGTATTATTCCTAAATGAGACAATTCCAACTCATGAATAAACAACACTTACCAGAATTCCACTAACTAGTGCCACTTCAAACATCGTAGGTCCCAGGTTAAATACTAAAGCGCTAAGAACAAAACTGATGCCTCTTGTTCCTCTGTCGATGGTTTTTGACAGCGCTCCGGTTTGCCTACTTAGATGGAATGCCAAATCCAGGTTATGAAGGTGCAGAAAAACATTCTTCGCTATCCTTCTGATCGAATTTTGAGCTACTTTCCCAAATACTGCATTTCTAGCTTCATTAAATAATGCTGCCCCAGCTCTTGAGATACCATCTAAAAAAAGATGAAGAAGTTTACAAAATAAAAATAATTATATTTCAAATTTCCCTTTGTGCATGAAATTACACTAGACTCATTCTTTATATATTCTCAACATTTTTAGTTCAACATTAATTTATACTTAATTGGTCCAAAACTTTGTGCTATTTTTCATTTATTAACCATTGCGCACACATTTTAAAACAGTTTCTTTTGCAGCTGGTTATAAGAAAGGGTAGGATTTATCATCAAGAATCGCTTCTATAAGCATTATTTCATTTTTTAATTGGAATGCCAGAAGCAAGGTCACAGAACATTGGAAACAGACATCAACACAGAAGGAACTGTGTTGAACCGAAATAACCACCCTAGATGCTCAGCAGTGCAAAGGTCAGAAGCTCTGCTACCCCACTCCCTCACTGAAGAAAGTTAACGCTTGTCAACAGATTTGGGAATACCACTCACAGCCAATGAGAACAGCGGTTGCCACAGTTGCCACTGTATTTGGTGCATCGGTGAGGTTGAGCACGTTTCCAGATACCTGGTTGAGGTTGTCTACTGCATATTTAAACATGAAGGGAACCAATATATTCATGGCCTAAAAGCATAAGAACACCAATTAGTCCATATGCATTAAAACATATATCTATGTAGCGTGACTATTTTTTCTGAAATTGCTCCAGTTATATTTAGTTCTTAACCACTTAATGCGGATGAGATGGCTCTCTTGATTTCAAGCACAATATCCTCCATACTATTAAGTCTTTACTCCTGGAATTGCCAGGTTAGTTTGTCTTTCTCACTGGCTCCTTTTAAATATCAATTTCTATCCTAAACAAATTGTACACTGCCAAGGCACTTAAACTGAGGCTGAGCACTCAGTATAGCAATGGCAAGACTAGGAAATGAATCAAGTAGCAGACACTGCATGACGCATACTCACAATGCTGTTAAATTACGTCCTCATTACAGGTTGTTTGCTCTTTGTAATACTGGCAATATTCAGTATGAAGAACAACTACTACTACAAAAGAAACAACTCACCCACATATTGCTAACACTGGGTCAGTCGAGATGTATTAAACCAAAGCTCTAGTGAAGTCAAAGAAAAGAAGTTAACCTATCCTTTGTCTCTTCTGACTGTTAACACTACCTTAATATTTGAATAATGCTTTCCATTTGCAACATCACTATAAACATTAACTTAATATCTGCATTAACCCTAGCGTTTGGCACAGCAGCACAGAAAACCTTCCGTACAGTCTACAAAATCTACAAATTACTTTAACAATATGAGCTTTCAAAGAAAATACCGAAGTCATATCCACAACCTAACATATAGTATGTCACTAAGTATTTTTGTAAGAGCACCAGAACCCAAATGCATCTCCTCTAACAGTGGCATCTCCTCTACATGCGAAAAGCAAGACAGCTGTATATGTAAATAGACCAACTTTAGGATTTTTTTTACTTGCACAACTGTAGCATGAGAAAATACTGAAAATCTTAAAGAAAATAAAATTCTTAAGTCTTGTTAATGTTCCATTGTTACATCACTCATTCATACTAACAAGAATATAATTAATAAAATTCATTAATTCAAACTACTTCTAACTGTGAAGATTTGAAAATAAGGTATACAAGTTTTTTAGCAGTTGAACAAGTATGTTAAGTCCTACAGTCATGGCAGATGTTAAAATACTTTACAGTGAGCTGACTTTGCTTAAAGTTGGGTTTTTTTTTTTTCAATATTTGGAAAAAAAATTGTGGGTAGATGACAAATTATTTCACATGAGAAGAAACAAAAAATAAAACAGATTGACAAAGTATTTCAGCTCTCTCCACCAAATGTCTTGTATACCCACTTAGATCTCAATTGTATTTAGGGAAGTCTGTCAGAGCTGAAAGCCCAGTGAAAAAAACTGTAAATTAACTGGATAAAACTAGGTTTCAAGAGGAAAGAGTGGTAAAGTCTTTCACAACTTCAGTCCAAATTCAAGCTGGAAGACAGGCTTTGAGTAATTATAACAACTTTCCCAGTATCAAACATTCCCAGTGTTACAAATTACTGTAAGTAGTGGAAGACAGGTACTTCACCAAGAGGGGAAACTGGGGTTTTGAAAATAGTTCTTTTAACTATAGAATTTAAAAAAAAAAATTTTAAGTTAATTTTTTTCATCTGTTCTTTTTTTTTTTTTTTAATATATAATGCTGTTTTAGGCAAAAGTTTTAAATGCAAATGAGGAAGGAATCCATTTTTTCCTCTTCCCTCCTGTGTCTCCCCTATGAAATACACTAAGGAGGGGAAAGGAAAAAAAAAAGAAAAAAAGAGGAAAAAAAAAGACTACCAAATTCTCAATACAGCATAATCTAGACAACTCCTGAGAGGAGACAGATGAGATCTGAGAGCATCTAGGTGAGATTATTACTGGTTAGTTTGTGACTGAAAAAAGAAAACGACTGAAAGATCAGGTCCTACTTCAAATACATTCTTCTGAAATTTATGCAGTGCAAGCCTGAGAGTCCTTCAGCAACAGCTCCCCTTTTAATAGGTCAGAATTGTGAAAAGCTCCATTAAAAAAAAAAGACCCGAGGTTAGCATTATCTGCAGAAAGCCAACAAATACCATCAAAGCAGCAGTATACAATAACGTCTGATAACTTCAGTTATACACAGCAGACGAACAGGTTACTGCCATTACATGCTTAAACCTTAAGCATAAAGCTCCACAAAGAACTGAGGATGCATTAACAGAGATTTTGAATCTTTACAATACTGAAATTCAAATGCCGCTGCCCCCTCCCCCCGTATAATAGAAAAACCCTACTTTCCCTTCAGAGTTACTGAAACTCAATTTTTGGGTGGTATTTTGTTCTTAATAAAGACAAATATACCACCATGTGTGTTACAGTGATGACCAACATGACAAAGCGCGAGTTTTCCTGGAGAGACTACAGAGTAGAAAATAAGAGTAATGTAATGCAGATTGTCTTGATTTGCTGCAGATTCTCACAAATCCCTCTGCACGGATTTTGCTCTTCAGTAGACTATGCTACACTATAGGTAGTTTAGAAATAGAACTACAGATATATTTTAAAGCCTGTTTAAAGAAAAGAGATGTATTCTTTAAACTGCAGTTCTCCACTCGCAATTAATTTAACCGGTAACAGCCTACAATTTTGCAGAAATGTCTTCTTTTACACCAATATAATTCTACCCAATAGAGTTTTAAATGAAATTTAAAGCTTGGTCTCGGGTTATAGTTGTTCTGACTCCTGGAGGGTAGAGCTTGAATAAGAACAAGGCAGCATGGTATTGCATTTCATTAGCAATCAAGACAGTCTGCTTTCCAGTAATTTAAAAGAAAAAAAAGTTAATCTTACAAAATTTATAGCAAGAGAGATGAGAGGCCATTATTAGAAACAGGCCTTTCCTACTCAATTTGTTAAGTCAATGAGATCACGTTCACATTAATGGAAACAAAATTTCAGCCTTCTACATAAACTCACAGCTATCTCTTTAGTAGTCTAGATTTGCTGGCACAGAACAAAAAGCTTTAAGCACACCTAGGTACACTATGAAAAGCTACCATGCAAAACAATTGTCTTACGCGATATATCTATATAGGTTTCCGTCCTCTTCCTAATGCTTGGTAACAATTCCCATTAAAAGACCCTTTTAATATAAATTTGTACATTTTCTATTTATAATTTTTAATTAATAGCTTATCCTTGCCTGAATTTATTGGAAAGCAAATACAGCACCCATGAAGTCATCCCAACTCAATTGCCCACATTTAACAGCACGTTATACTGTAATGCATCATGCTTAAAGGAGTTTAAACATTTTTTTTAAATGACTGCACTGTTTTAAGCTGACAATGCATCATCATCTCTATTCCCTTGTGGGACTACACTACTTTTAAGGCAAACAGTCTTATCTTTCTTTTTGCTCTTCCCGGTATTTCTTGTTTAATAAAGATGATGAATTAGTGACAGGCTGAGCCCCAACAAGATAAAACTGGTCTACAGTGAACTCTTCTTTTGCCAATAACTCAATGAGAAACATTGACATGAAGATGACTGAATTTATCTGTGGACCAATATAAACATACACATCCACCAACTCCATTTGTGGAAATATAAACAGAAAATTCCATCCCTTACAGAGGTAAGACTGCTAAAGAAGCTACAAAATGTGGTCCAAAAGAGGGAAGCAGCATCTGGCTTCATGCCTTCTTCAAATTTAATGATGGCCTGAAACGTACTTTTTCCAGTAAGAGGAAAAAAAAATCAAAAATTTAAAAATACTTTTCACGTGAAACTTCTCAAAAAGCTAACAATTTCTAAGGGTTTATTGTAATTATCTAACTCCATCTGAGCCCACAAAAAGGGCTCCAACACCAAGATCTGAACTGATCTGATAGATATCATTATCTTTGCACGCAGACAAAATTTACCACACACCACTTGTGCCTTGCCTCCCTAGCCAAACAATTTCTTCTCCTGAAACTTACAGAATTAGCAGTCAGTGGAAATGCAGATAGTCTGAAAGATTTCTCTGGCTCATGAATAACGCATGCTTGGTCTGTGACCAAGAAGCCAAAAACCATTACAGGCTGACAGAGGTGACAAGCGATTTTGTCATATTCACGTGTCTAATCCAGCTTCTCAGAAGCCCGAGCACTTTTTGTTCTTGTGCCACAGAAGAAAAAGGGAAGAAACAGAAAAGTAAAGAAGCATTTACTATGCATACTGCAGTAAAGACGACAAAAAATGGGAGAGGGAATGTGGAAAAAGAAAAACCAGATATGTAGAACCTGAGCAGGCTAACCTATGTGTCTGAAAACATAGATAATGCCTTGTGTACTCCTCTCACCTATCTTCCCGTTGCATCTTTCAGATCGCACGCGTCTAGATAGGCTATAAATATTTAAGATAAAAATTTAAAGCGTGTCATAATACAACAAATCTTCCAACGAAAAAAGGACCTTACTAGCCCTAGAGCAGTCTCCATCCTGTCAGCTCCCAGCCATAAAAAGCCATACAAGCAGCTCACTTTGAAGGCTAACAATACTACTAGCGGTTATGTGCAGACAAAAAGGAACCAAAAATCACAATAATTTGTTCAATGACAGGCAACTGGGCCCCACAAACGGAGTCAAGACAGATTGTAACTGCAGGCTCTTCAGTAGCTGCACACAAACTGGCTTTTGTTTTGAAACTGAATTTTACTGAACCGAAGATTTAAAGAGACAAAGTATTTCTCAAGCAGCAGGACAAGGAGGTATGATCTCCAGCTTTTTTGTGTTTTGTGGGTAAGCAAGCCCAATCAAACTGGGTGTGAACTCCTGGTTTTTTTCCTGTGACTGAGGATTTCATAACCTACCTCTCCACTGTCATTTCTCCAGAGTTTTCTTAGAATAAAATTGAAGCCACCCTACAGCCTCTGTCTCAGAGAGTCACCATTTGGATCTTTTCTTCTAACTGGAAACTTAACTTTATAAATATACAGGTATAAAACCTCACCAAATTCTTTTTGTCAAGCTCAGAAGAAATTGGCCAAAAGGCTTATAAAAGTATTTCTTATTGGGGAAGGTGACTAGTAGCAGGCATCATGATCATATAGTTCTCTATGCAAAACCCCTAAGAACAAGCAGCCTTTAAAAAAAATCCATAAGGGTGTAAATCCTTCAGATGCAGACAAGTTCATAGTGAACAAAGAAATCAGGCCAGGACTGCAGTAAGGAGAAAGATATGCTGGCATTCTTGCGCTGACACAACTATATAGCAGAGAAACTTTAACAATCTGCTTGTGTGGTCTATCAAGTACATTGTAATTAACCTCACAAACAATCAGAACAAAGGGCTCCCAAATGGGCTAATGAGGAAACTGCACAGGATTATACATGGTCCAGGCAAGCTACAGGTAAACTGATTTGTATTTAATTTTCTCTAGGACAAAGTGACCTTTAGTTTGCTCTGGAAGAAAAGCAGATGTTCAGGGCTCAAAGATATGACAGACTTACTATAGCTCTGTTACAAACTATTGCATGTCAGTTATGCCACAATAGCTACATGCATACTTAGCACGTGTAAAGTATGAAGCAATTTAAGAAAATTTACCCCACAAAGGAAGAGTGGACATAGCTCAGGTGATGAGGGGGAACTTGTTAAACTGCAGTTATTCGAAAATGTTTGAGTTCTAACACAGCTTTGTTATGACAGAAACAGAACAAAACAAAGAACGTTAGCAAAGGATAGCTAGAAGACATCCGTGAAAATTTTGACCCCAGTCTGTTAGGATATATATTCTGTAGAGACCTTGCTGTGTGTTTTCCCAATAAAATCCTTATTTGCCAAAACAAACATTCTCACAAAACACTTCTGCTTTAACAGCCATCTCCTAAGACCTGGGCAAAGCTCAATGGGTTTTCTGCTCTGCTTCTGGGAATCTGCTCTGGACATCAGGACTACCAGGCTGCCTTGTACAGAATCTGAAGTAGGAAATTTAAGAGAACACTTAGGAGAGATCCAAACATCTAGTTACTTCCCCCAAAGAGCAATTAAGTGTCTGATTTTCTGACAGGGGGAAACATCTCTCTCTCCCAGTAGAAATATAATAGCTCTGTATTATACCAAATACAGAGCTATTTGCAAGAGTCAGGCATCCTGGCCATCAATTTTGTTTTCATTATGCCTCAGAAAGCTGCTTGAAACGTTAATAGATTTCCTAAAAGCAAGGTACAGTGCTGCCACATGCAGGATTAGATTCTGGATTCACATTCTCCATCATATTCATATAACCCTACAAATTAGGAAGTGGGAGGAAGAGCGGAAGAGAAGAAGAAAAAAATACTTCAAACTCCTTTCAAAATTGCCTTCAGATTATTATCCACATTACTAATAAGAGGCTTTAAAAAGAAACTTCAGTTAGAAGAATTTTCATATCCATCTGGTAAATGGGGTATTCTTAAATATACATCCCAAAACATCAATGAACCAAGCATATCATCAGTTAAATATTATTGTGAGGGCAATTGCATATACAAGGCAAAATGCTCCTAGCATTTGCATTTTGAGCAGGTAGTTTCCCAGATAGTTTTTAAGTATTATCGAAGGCATTGCTGTATATTTTGCACAGGCATACAAAAAGGGTGGAAGTTTATTTGTACAGACGTGCCATATTCTACATGTTGTCACCTGCATTATCAGCAACGTCCTGCACAGCAGCACAAACCAAAATATCTACTGTAGACAGTACCAGCTAGCACCTGATAGATTGCTCATGAGAAAGAGCTGTAGACCAAAGGATTGGCCTTTCCTCTTCAGCTCAAATAAATGAGCACATTTCTCTTACAAATACTCTTCTTTTATCACCTACATAGCTGAAATTTGTTTCTTCTCTCTTTTCATAACATGGCAATGTTGCTGAATGCTAATAAGTTGCTAGTGCAACTAGCTTAAGTGCTAAAACTCACTGCTAAGTAGTACCTACTTTAGCTTATCCCAGCAAGATACTAAGATTAGCTTTATATTTGCTAAAAATTGCCATACTTAGAAGCAACCCAGTTGAGCCACATGTCTCAATGAAACTCACAAAATTTACTTCCAATATTTTGCAATCAATTTTTTTTTTCAAAAGCAAAAGATTTTTTGCACAAAGTTAACATTTGCTCTTCTGAACTATTTCTACAAGGTTTGCACAAAATTTGAATTATATCCTCCATTAACTTGCAGAGAGCTTTTGCATGCCTATTTCTTTCTAAGAACAAATAAACACTAATTTTCTTGCAGGTAAGAGTATAAGAGATCCTTTCACACAATGAAGTAAAGGTAAGAGCAACCCTCCATTTCATAATCAAAAGACTACAAGAACAATCATTTGAATGAAAGCATGGTTCAATACAAAAAATAAGTTATACAGTTTCTTTCACATTAGGACACCAGAGGAGTCCCTGAAACAACAGAAATACCACTGTCATCTCACAGAGAAATATCAAGAAAAGACTGGAGCTCAAATCCCCTTTTCCATAGCACAGCAAGAGTTGTGAGTAGATACCACGAGGTTGCTCAAGTTCAGAGTTGAAAATGGGCACAGAGCCTTGAAGAAATCCTGTTTGACAGATGCAGCACCCACGAGGAGAAGATTTGTAAGCAACCTTTAACTCACATTTCCCATAACTTATGATGTAAATGATTAATTGGCAATGGAAAATCCTGGACTAAACTAATGTGAGCAATGGAAATAAAAATTCTGGTCATCACCATCATCTCCGCAACAACACATATGCATATCACATGCATACACACCCCGTTAAAAAAATCCAAGCTATTATTTTAATACTATATGCTCCTCATACAGGAAACAGACATCTTAAGGTTGTAAAAGCCTTTAAATAATAAAAAAGAAAATTATTCCTTGTAGAAACTCCAGATGAATTGTAACTACCACATTACAATGAAGTATCTGTTCTTACCTTTGCACTTGCTAAAAACCCCAGAGATATGGCTACTCTGGCTCGCAGGTCTGGTCTGTCTTTGGGCCACACATAAGACAACATTGCTCTGATAATCTTTTTGGCATCTATCTCTTTCAGCTGTTGGAAAGAACAAACAAAGGCATTGTATTATAAAGAGACTCCGGGAAACAAAGTAACAGTATAAATAAGAATTAATTTTATACATTTGGATCACTTCTGTATTTTATTTGATAGGCAACAGACACTTCACAGTGTTTGAGACTAGGACTGCATATTAAAATTACAAGTTGCAAGTTTTTAGTTTTATATCCATAACACGCTGTTAAAATAGATGAATTGTTCTTATTTCACATGTCCTCAAGAATGCAAGTATAGCCAGTTGTAAATGGAATACAGAAAAAGCCACAATTCACCATAGTTGAAATACTTTGCAGAACAAATAAACTGACCCTTCTTTTTTATCTTCTCAAGATTTCTGTACAAAATGCAAGGGCTTGGTATTTCTTCTTTGGAAGCTGTTTTAACATAGCACAGAAACAACGGGAGGGAAAATGCAAAAAAAAAAAAAAATTTAATGAAGTAACAAGAACTAAGAAGGAAGTCTGAAAGGTCTACAGTAAACATAAGTAGTATGGAGAACATTCAGTGAGTCACAATAGAATACAGTATTTAAAAAAAAATCACTAGCATTATAGCAACTCAAATCTCTGGAACTGAACACTTATGCTGATATATAAATTGAACTGAATATAAATTTCAGCTTAGATGATTTGGTTGCATTACTACAAATTTAAGCATTTCCAACAATCACTTTCACAGTTTTTTGGTCATCTTACAACTTTTGCAGAGAAGTGAGAAATACTCTTACTCTGCCCATGTCTTTTAGGGCGTATTTTCAGGAACCCAAAGGGTAGTCCTTCAATGGGTGCCCAATGAAGTTATGGCAACCAGCAAGAAAACTATTCTAGTGGCCTTAACTCCGCTTCCAATGTCACCACTTCATTTAACAGAATGGCCCCTGAAGTTGGGTAATCAGGCTTCAGGAGGCAGAAGACCTACACGGCCACACATTAGCTTAACTGATTACGTCAATTTTTAATGAACTCTTCAAATAGGTTCTCCTTCTCCAAACCTCAAATTTTGCTCTAAACAAGACCACAATTCAGTTAACAAGTCTATTTGAGAAATACTAGGGATTTGGGGGGTTTTGTTTTGGTTTGGGATTTTTTTGTTTGTTTTGGTTGTTGGTGGTTTTTTTTACAGAAACATAGGTTATTTTACAGATGGACAGATGTCTGTATCACTTACACTTGAGATATATTCCACTAAACTCCCAAGCTAAATATATTATCTGAAGCCTAAACCCTGCTACCCAATGGAGAATAATAGCACATGCAGTAACATACAGCACAAGCATCAACAACTTGTTTTTCTGTGTTGGCTACCCCGAGGTTAACTTGAAAGACATGAAGGTTATCTAAAGCTAAAGGGAGGGCAGCAAGTAGCAGCTAATCTCTCCCTTTCAGGCAATATTTTGTAGTCGGGGGGGGGGGGGGGGGGGGGGGGGGGGGGGAAGGGGCACAAAAAGTTAGTTCGCACCTTTTAAAGACGACTTTTCACTACAGAAGTCAGTAGAAAGGGGGAGTTTTACAATTATTTTAATGTTTCCCTCACTAGACTGTGTACTTTAAATGCTCCCTCCTCGACTTTGAGGATAAAACAAATTAGAATAGAAATTCTCTGTTAAGGTCCAGTGTGAATGAGCAAGAAAGGAGAGTTCTGTTAAAAGGTAAGATGCTGAGGCAACCAGGGAAGCCAATCCTATAAATGTAAGCTTTTAAAAGCACTGGAAAATTCATCTCAGTGTTTCTAGTCATAGCTTCAAAGAAAACCAAAGGGTAAGAGATACTGCATTTTTGTCAACAATTGCAAATGTATTGGAGCATTACACAGTATAAGCACACTTCAAATTACTTTTAAAAAATGGATATATGGAAGATTTGTAAGTGAAGAGAGGATGCAAAACTGCTTCTGTTGTGTCCTACCCATTCAGGAGATGGAGGTACCTGCTGCAGCATATACATGAATCTTTCCATTTGAGCCAAGGATATGCATAAACAGAAGTTCAAACATTTGGAGAATATCTTTGATCACCACTTACAGGTTAAAAGGAAGTTAAAAAAAAAAATTGTATCACACAAAAGATACTAGTGCAACCAGAGCAGTTCTAATTATATGTTGCTATTGGCTAGTCAGACTTTGCACAGAAAAGCTATTAAAAAGAACAAAATACATCGGCTGCAAACAAGGAATCTATTTCTGTTTCTTCATGGCTCTGAACGGTGACAGAAGTCAATCCGTTCAGAAAAAAAGTCAGAAGGCAGCCAGTCATTTGCCAAAGGCCTTGCAAAGGAACAAGAAGAAATATCAAAGGAGAGGCAAAATGCACACGTTATTACATCAAAGTTTACCATGAAATAAATGTTACTGTTGTACAGAAACACGAGTTGAAAATGGTTTAAATATGCAAGTGGCAACATTAAGAACTAAAATGAGCAATCTGTTTAATGGACTCAGGCCCTTTTTTGATTCTCTGTGGTATATAAAAAGGTTAAGAGATGCATTTATTTTACCTCCTTTTAAGTGGCAGTAATGTTTTATATTTTCTTCCAAGGCCTATTTCTACAGAAATGGAAGGAATGGAAGGAAAAGTACTATAAATTTAATATAGCGAAGAAAAGCCTTTTCTTCTTTTTGAAGGCAGCATGTTTTTAAAACACACTACCAAATACTGAAGACTATTTGCAAAGGAATGAGCATTGACCATCTTCCTGTCCCCCCACCCATCCCATCCAGGTTCTGGACCTTTTAAAATACCTAAGGAGGGGAAAAAAGAAAGTCATCTTTCCTCTTCATAATCTCTGAGATTACTGAGTATTGCCGAGCATTCACTGGGTTGACCCTGTAACTTCATGGATAAAGCCTACGCCAGGATGATGAGCTATCAGAAGTATGATGGAAGAAAATGGTAGTTTGACTTGCATTTAAGCTGTCATTGCTGATGAAGAAAAAGAGACCGAGTTCTGGCTCCCTGTGCACTCACTCACAAAGCTGTATCATCCTCTTTATTGTACTAGCACAAGCTGTCTTACATCTGCACACCACTAACAGCTTGCTTCCTCCCCTGCTTTCTCCTCTCTTTGCAGCACTCAACTGTACAGTCCCAGCCCATTTCTCGCACCACCTCTGGAGCTCATGAAACACCTTGACGAACGGATTCAGTTTATGAAACTGGCAGAAGACTCTTCAGTGTTTGTTGCAGGGTTTTGTCTCAGTAAAGAGAGTCAGATATACCTACAAATTCAGTAGCTTGAGAAAAAGCATGGCTGAGAACAGAACTTACTTTTTATTTTATAGCAGGAGGCATTTAGATTGTTTCAGTCCATGAAATGCAGCTTGCTGTAAGCGAAGCAGCAGTAGTTGTTCAGGAAGGGAGGAGGTGTTCCCACCATTTGGACACGTTATTTTTCAGCTAGATCACTTCACACTAGCTCACTATCTGACCATACAGTGACTTAGGCAGCAAAACACCAAGGTGAGGAAGGAGGTAGGATTCTTTTTTCAGTTGCCTTGTCAGCTTGCTTAAATGTCAGACTAGGGCCTGAATTTTCCTTCCAAACTTTGCGAAAAAAGTACTTAGTCTTCTGTCTTCACACATCCCTCCACAGAAGGCAAGCAATGACTAGCAAACTAAATAGCAACTGAGTGAAATGGTGGCAAGGGAAGGCTAATTATTAGGGCTCGATCGTCACTATCAGTCTTTCCATAAGAAAGCAATATATGTCTGCTTAGCAACAAGTCAGGCACCACAGCTTTTATTCCTGTCTGTTCTGTGTACAAAAGACTAACACAAAAAACCCCACAGGTGGTAAAGAACAATACTGTTTTCAGTTTCAGTATTCAGCACATCAGCCACTGCTGCAAGTAAAATTTATTTTGTAAAAAAACAGATGTGTAAGCTTCTCTCCTAGCTACTTGTGAGATGAAGGCAACGGGCCCTTCATACTCTCTGTTTATCCTTAGTATTCAGTTCTGTATCCCCTGAAGCTGCTATACAAGGAGCAGTTTAAAACATCAGTACCAAAGTCAGTTTCCAGAATGAACAGGCTGGTTTGACAAAAAAAATTTGGAAGAGAGAAAGGTGTAATATAGCTGGTATGTATATCACCTGCAGTTTTCCTAAAAGCATAATCCTAGGGGAAAAAAAATTCTCATGTGGAAAATTGGGCCAGTACTTTTACACACTGAATACAAGTGTGCGTACACACAAGTGCAAGAACTGCACTTGTAACATCAGATTTACTTCCATTCATTGCTGCTGAGAACTCTTGGCTTTTGCACCCAATGTTACTCTTTGTTTTTTTTACTCTTCAGGCATTTCACTTCATCTACAGCTAGTTCTTGCTGCTTTCTCCTGGGCAACCTTTAACAGCTAATATTTGTTTAGTTAGACAACAGCCTTAACTGACAATGTCCTATATTAACTACATTATAGCTCCATTTATTGGAATAAAAAAGTCAGGGGATTGGCTTATACAGGAATAGCTGCAAGTAATGGGTGAACGGAGAATGCCGCTGGAATATTTACGCTGCCTAGCAGACTTAAAAAAAATCAGCTGGCATCAAAATTTCTGGCTAACATATGCCTAGTGAGTTTTAACGTTAAGGAACATCCACCATTCCTTAACGTTACTAGTGTTTTGGTAAACAGAACTTTCCATTTCCTTTCTGACCAGAGAAAGCCCTGAAATTTAGATTTCTGAATGATGCCAAACTGTAGACCTTTAAAAGTAGTAACTCCAAAGAAAATACATGATGATTAAACATGTAATACCTATAATGATTAAATAGATTTGTCCTGAAAGTTGTGCATCACATGCGAAGGCGTTCAGTTGAAAAATTTCTGCATTTCAGGAAATAGCTTTTTAAAGAAAGAATAAACAGCCCCTTGTGGTATTTTTGAAGATAGGTCAGTTCTGAAGCTGAGTCTGTGAAATCGATTTGCAACTGAATCATATGAGGGTGAGTTCATTCCATGTATATACCAAAAAATCTTTTCCATAGAGTTGTGAAAAAACGAAGTTTGACAGCAAACAGGAAATATTCAGCTGATCAACATACCCAGGTGAACAGAAATTCTAGTAGGAAAAAACCCCAAGAACAAATAATTAAGCCTAACAGATGCGTGATGACCAAAGTGACAACACAGGAGATAATACCCTCCTCCCATTTACAAGAGAAATACAATCCATAATAATTATATTCCATAACATATATAATTAGGGTAAACACAGAGGATAGTCTGCTAGCTTTAAAGTCTGTTTTGCCTAGGAAATCTTTGAAAGAGCCTATACTTGTTGCAAGGAGGATCTTAAAATTACAGTTGATGTCACCTGCAGAGCCAATACTACTACTGACTGAAGATACCCGATTATTATTTCCCCCCATGCCTTACGCAGAAAAGATCACAGATGTTTGCTAAAACAAGCTGGCTATACTTTAGGTTATGAAATCCCCTCTTACTACCAAAGCATAAATTTTGGTAGCATCTCTCCTGACTTCTGCCTGTAGGACAAACAGGTTTGGATTCAATGAAGGGATAATTCTCCTATCAAAATTTAAGAGGAAATCCTAGGTTTAACTCTTTGGTTTCTTTACAAATGAGGCTGCAGGAAATACATTGTCAGAATAGTTAAGCGTGAGCAAACCAGCCCTGAAAGACCTGGATTCTGCACTGGAATTTCAGTTCATCATCAACATGGTCTTCACTAGTTTTAGAAAGATCCCACCCAAGTTTGAACAAGTTATAATCATCACACAGAATTGTTCTGCAAATACACAAAGCACCAGAAGTAAGTCTGCACAAGAAGTGAGAAAACAGAAGTTACACAAACTCAAGATTTTGCAATTTGCAAATTTTAATCATGCAAAGTTTATATTGTGTTGTTTTAACCAAAAGCTTGCCTTGTTTTCTAACTGTAATCATTTGGTCTAATAAAAGGTACTGCTTCTCCTTACATACCTATCATAATTATTTTAACATGTGCTTCCTGAATATAAATATAGTCAAAATATATCAGATGCATTAACATTAAATCCAAGTAAAAATACATGCAGTTTAATTACCTCTCTCCCCCCCCTGCTTCAAGTGCAATTTTACCAACTGATGCACTAACTTGTATCCACAAGCTGATTTCTTCTATGCTGAATGTCAAGTCACAGGGAAGTATCAAGTCACAAACAAGAATAACAAACCACAATAAATTACAATGGAACGTACTTTCCATGAAAAAAATCTAGCATAAGGCAGGCCAATTTCAAAGGAGCGTGTAACACTGAGACTGTAATTTTAATAAAACAATTGAAGCACTTCAACACAGTTATTACAAACATTTGGTGAATTAAGAGCTAGAAAGCCTACATCGACAATTAAATAGTATCTACTCCACTACAGTATTCACTATCTACCAATACAGTTTTTCACAAATTGTTGCTTGGGGTCTTCAGCCTTTTTTTTTTTTTTTTGGGGGGGGGGGGGGGGGAAGAAGATGATCACATTTTTTATTTAAAAAATAATACTAATTAAGCAATTTTTTACCCCTTCCTTTGGATCTGTGTGAAGCCCTCCACCTGCATGACCATGCCAACACATTCTCTTTTCTATCAGTCGCCACCTCGGGAGGATCTGTATGAAAATGAAAAGTCAATTTGCAAGAACCTCAGGAAACATGCATGTAAAAGCCAACAGAAAAAAGAACTACTGGTCTGTTTTCCCTCTCTCATCCTCCAGCTGTATCAGGTTGCTTTAATAAAAGATACTACCTCTCCCTAAAAACCTTGCCTTGCTTAAGGAAACAATAGTAAGAAAGGGACTATAAATCTAGCAGTATAGTAAAGAGCATGTTCCAAGCAGCCAGGAGCTAAAGATAACAGAGCCTTAAATATTTCAGTTAAAAGGACACCTAAAAACTGAAAAGCGAACTAAACAACATAGAAAAGAAATTAAAGTTTTGGAGGATAACCATACTCAGGCACATTAATAAATGAAGTGGAACACACTTAAGCAATAATACTCT
Organism: Calonectris borealis; assembly: GCF_964195595.1. Classification (NCBI taxonomy): domain Eukaryota; kingdom Metazoa; phylum Chordata; class Aves; order Procellariiformes; family Procellariidae; genus Calonectris; species Calonectris borealis. The sequence continues at coordinate 21,815,186 of NC_134324.1, read as the reverse complement.
TTCCATGTACGTGAAGAGTAACTTTACTTGGGGCACAATAAATAGATAAATCCGCTTCACACTTCTCTTTCCTATCAGGATGAGAACAGCCTGCTGGCGCCATATGACAAGTACAGGTACAAGTTAACCTGGTCCAGAGCCCTGCTGCAATCCATGTACAGCATGTACAGGCGCAGTCAGGAAAAGAACCTGCTTTTTAAAAACAAACGCTCACTTCTCTTAGCATGTGGCCAAGATTCCCTGCTAAATAAATACAGAGAAATTTTTTGAATTTATTAATGCATGTAGACATACTAAAAAATAACAACTCACTACCACTAGGCATTTCTCCAAGTTCAGTTTCAAAGTGCCTGCCACAAACAATGGATGTGTTAAAGCTTTTCAAAAAGAGTCTGCATTTTGTTTAAAAGACTTGCTAATGTTGACAATTTCCAGGTTCAAGTTATGTAAAAGCTCTTTAGGAATCTCATTTTATGTATATGGCTTGATAGCAGACCGCAGGGTTTCCCAAATCAAAATTTCACTTTTCATATTTTAAAGAAAATTACAAAACCCAATCTAAGTAGATTTCATGCTTTCAAGTCCCAATGACCCTCAAAGATTTTAGCTGCTTAAGTCAATTCTATGAGTGGTTATTTTTTTATAATAAAGAAAACGAAAAACAAGACAAATACATTTCCTAGCTTCATTCAAGCAAAGTTTTTTAGAAATGTGTCATAATTATTCCACGAACGGTAAAAATTGCATCTTCCTTATGCTTACATTAGTGTTAAGGCAAGCAGACCTCATAGGAATAAGGCATCCTGGCACTCAGAACGATGAGAATAAATTTCCATGGTTTCTTGATATTCCACAACTTAAGCAGAATTTTGAAGTAATAAAGCCCTACGTACTCAAGGAAAACTCACAGCTTTCTATGCATTGGTATTTTCTATGCCTGACAACATGAATCTAAGTATCAACACACAAAACCTGCACTTTTAAGAACTCTTCTTTGTAAGTTACCGTATTATCATTAGTTTCTAGAAATTCAAAAAGACTTCTTGAGGAGAGTGCAACAGTCTGAAGCTTCTAAGCAAAGTTATCTCCTTTTCTAGAGGCAGAAACATAACTTGCCATTTAATTTGCTGCACTTCAAAACTGTAAATAGTGAAATTAAAAAAAAAAAACAGCAGACTAAACTCCAAGGGCTTGAGTTTCCTCTGACCTGCAAGTAGGAAGAAAATCAATTTATACCTACCTCTGCAGCCTCTAATAATGGCCTTGAATAATCTCCCCCCAGACTGTGCCATGATCTTTGCTTGCCGATTGGTGGAACCTACAGAATAAAAAGGGGGAAAAAAATGTGAAAATGGAGTCATGCAGAACATGCACTTCACATTCAGACAATATTCACCTAGTTTATGTAAACAAGCATAACATGAAAACAAGGCAGATGGCTTTGTTTTTTAACAACTGACCATAGGAAAAGAAAACTGGTGGGGAGCAGCTGTAAAATAAATTACATTCAACCATTAAAAATGCTAAGTGACAATGAACCTTTCCCTTCCCTGAATCCCCACTCCCATCAGACTTTGTTTCTTTTGTACCATGAAAGCCCAAAGTTTTCCCTTTCCTCTCAATTTAATTTTCTCCCAGGTTGTCTTCTGTCTTCTTTCAAATATTCTTTTGTTCTGTTTTTCATTATGAATTGTTATTCTTATGCTTATAAGTTCTTCCATTTCCAATTCCTCTTAGCTCAGCTCATGCCATGCTTGTCTCATAGACCACAAGGCTAATCAAAGTTACAGCTCTTGACTGGGAAGCACTGGGACAATCAGAAATTAGAGCAAGGCTGACTACAAGTTTAGGTAGGCAGGACGTAAGATACCCAATATTCACATATCCGTCAATGCATCTTTAATAGATATACTGCTAGGCACCAACTGTAGCATGCTTTACATGTTACACTGAAAGCAATTCATTTTCCATGAGAGTTTCAAACGACCATTCATTTTCCTTAGATGGACTAGCTGGCAGTGCTTCCCCAGTGGCAAAACAGGGACCTCTCTTTTGGTTAGCAATGATGGTGCCACATCATCTTTGACACATTCAATATTACATCTTTTACCGCTCTGTTGCAATATTAACCATACACTCACACTATATAAAAATCACTACCACAGAGCAAAACAGTGAAAGAACGGCTCATCAGCCCAAGGCAAAGGACAAATGTCAAAAGGGAAAAGGAACTTGATCATAAAAAAGGGTATTTTTAACCTTGGCAAAAAGCAGCACCGTCATATATTTTATACGTTGCCTTAAACACTCCTTTGCTCTTGTCCTAAGACACATACCAGAAGTTATAATTTAGTCAGTCATTTTTAAGAAAACGAAGATCATTCCCCCACAAGTCACCACATGGGACCTGCTTATTTCAAACATTTCCATTATATGACATTATATACAGAGAAAAAGTAAACATTAGAACTATACATTTTGCACTTAGTAGACCTAACTGAACTGGGTGAACTGCCCTGATGCTTCCAAGACCTGGGTTAAATGAAGGAGCCGCATTTGTAAGGCACTTCATTGTAGATACACTCATAACTTTACAGTTGCATGTCAGCACAGAGGATTCCATCTAAATTAATATGCTCTCCATATGACAGTGACAGTTTCACAAACAGAAAATATAATGGAAAAAGAGAATGACTTAAAGATGCCTCAGCACATCCCAAGTTACTGCCAATTAATGTAATCATTACTAAGGCATGGTTATTTTGGATAAAAGTTCCCACCAACATGCAAGAGGAGGAGTAAGCACTCCTAGCAGTAACCACTGTCGTGACATCTGGGAAGTACCTAGAACCCAACACCAAATTAAGTTGTGCAACCAATACAAAAGGCACCAGTGTTCTCTAATTCAGCAAAGGAAATCACATCAATACAACTCCAGCTGCTTCACCAGTCAGATGCCATTCAGAAGTATGGATTAAACTATGACAATTTAGAATTTATAGCGGAGACATCATCCAGGGTGAGAGGCTTAATACCAACAAGTCCTACATTCACACCAATGAGACTGAGTTCCTGTCTCCTATAGCCTAGAGTGCAGTCAGTATGTTGAAACCCTCAGCATCTTTACACCAGCATTTATACCTCTTTAAGCACACGATGCTGATAAAAGACTGCCAAGACACCATGTCAAAAAGAAGTTTAGGGGCTGATGAACCACTGCTCACAACTATGCTTTGGCTTCTCTTAAGACAACACAGCTGGAACCTCTCCTGAGCAGTACCACTCTCTCCGGCTTGGCCTTGCAAGAAAAAAAATCTTGAGTACTGTAAGAATTGAAATTCAGGTATTCAACTCTGAAGGCATTTTTCTCTTGTTGTTGTATATTTCTAGTACATGGAAGTAGACAACTGATACTCCAACAGCTACTGGAAAGAAGCTAATTACTGTTCTGCTAGAATGTACTCATAGGACATAATAAAAATATTTTACTAATAATTCATATCCTTTGACCCCAAAGTTTGCAAAAAAAAAATTCTCTTCTGACTGACATATGAGGCAGACAACATCACAATAACAACTCCTACTGAAACACCAGCAGATCTGGTCTCAATTACTGCATTAGACACCCTGCTTATTTGACTGAAGCTATAAACTGTCATGGGGTTAACAGATGAATATAGCAAAAAGATGAAAAGATTTGCATAAAGTACACAGGAAAACTTAAGTTCTTATTTTCAGTCTTGAGCCTGGAAGACTGGAGGTTTCAATCCTCTCCCAAGCTCCTGCTGAAAGCCAACCCTCAGCAAAGAAATAAAGAATTAAACAAGGTGAACAATTTACTCCACTGATAAGCCCTCTGGCCATCATAGTATTATTAGCAAAACTGCCCAAATGAGTGGGACTGAAGCTCACCCTGTCACTCTCCACACACGCTGCAGGCAGACTTAGGACTCTACTTTCCCTCACTACAACTCTTTCCCGATAGATTTAAGACTACAAAGGAAAGGCATACTTTAACCTTATTGCAACAGATCAAAGTAGCAGGTTATTGTTTTAAAGAGCAGGAGCAAGTTCTGCTTATTTCTGAATTTAAGAAATTATGCAGGGAACTTTGATTCTGCCATTTCCTAACTTTTGAATGCCTGACTGTGCACCATTATGTTCTTTTAATGTATTTTTGGATATGATTCTATATACGCTAAAGGATGAAACAGATGTCTAGTACTGATTGCACATAGAAGTCATATTGCTGAAGTATCACGACTGTTGGTAGTAGTTTAAATACTATAAATGCAAACAAACAACAGGGATTAAACACATTTGCACAAGGTCAAATCCACACTTACAAGCTTCTCTCTGGAGTATGTTACGTACTGTTCCAGATGTACGTGCTAATCTAATGGGCATGGGTTTTTTTAAACTAACTGTAACAGAAAAGCTGAAAGTAGGATTCAAGTACCACTGCAGTATTCAAGTCCCACTGTTAATTTTGCTGAATTAGCAAACCAAGAAAAGATGAATAGTAAAGAGCAGAGGAAGATGAGAGAAAAAGTGAAAATATTCTGGTATAAATATAGACTAAACTGTCACCAATATGAACAATATAAACTTAACTGGAGTTATGTTTAACAATGGCCAACGTGCAATTGCTCTGTACACATACCCAGAGCAAATGAAACCAAGAAGGCTAACAAAAAGATACCTTAAGGGGTTTCCTCCATAACATCTTACTAATACACCCTCACATTTGGCTTGTTTTGGTAAAACACGTCTCAATGGCAGAACAGAAAACCCACGCAGCATCACAGCAGGCACCCCAACGTACACCACAGCACCCCCTACTACAGGGAGTGTTGCTTACCCTGCCCCCCCCCCATATTCCCCAAATGATTTTCAGATCAAGTTCTCATACTTTCATCTGCTCTATTTCATTATATATCCTTCCTCGCAACAATTTTCAGTATTATTAGATGTCCATTTTTATAGACAGACATACAGGATTCCTGATCCGTTCAGCAGCAATACTTCCTCTATAAAGAGGTTTTGAAAATTCAAGGAATTTCAAATACTCCCATTACAAAGCATATATCTGTCAGTAAAGACTGCTGACTAACGGAGACTGCTGATTAATAGTTCCCATACATCAAGCTGTTCAGCTATACCATCAAAGTCTAGAGAAGAGAATTTAGCAATGCACATGGACATGTGAAATGACGCCTGGACAATAAACATCAGCATAATTTTACAGAACAGACCAGGCTTCAGGTAAAGAAAAAAAAAAAATTAACGAAAATACCTGAAACTTGTCTTACAACCAGTTCCAGAGCAAGGAGTATTATTAAACTATGCAGAAGAACACGCTCTTTATCACACGTCATGTGGCAGCTGGCAGGGCAAGATAATGCAAGGAAAAAAAAAAAGTGTCTTCTATTTTTTACCGTTACACTTACAATAATTTACAAAGCCCTGCTTTCTACAACTGCCAAAATCCTCTCTGAAGGAAACCCCTCCTCAGTGTCTTTCTTGACTTATACAGATTCCTAGTAAAATAATTATCTTTAACTAAAGGCTGTTAGGCATTTTCGGTCAAATGCTATTTTCCTTCCATTTAAGTTTTAGATTGAATAGAATCTGCCATTGCTTTTATTTTGGATGTGGGCAAACTGTTCCACAAAAAACTCCTAAGCTTCCTAGAAAAAAAATACAGTCTTTGTTTGGTTACTTTTCAAAGTTTCCCAAGCAGGCCACATCCAACATGCCCATTCTCTCTATTAGTACTCAGCAGAGATCCTAAATTCGAAACACGAGTTTTGACACGATGAACCCCCTACTCCAACCTCAGGAGTAGGAACTGAAGGAGCTACGTTTACAGAAATCCAAACTGATCTCAATATCAAGAAATGGAGTCTGATCACAGTTCCACAATATTTATGACCCCTGTTTTTCCCCTCCATAAATTTAGCTATTTTCCTCTCCAGGATACAAATGTTACACGTCTTATTACTCAGAAAAGCAAGGCTCTAATCAAAACTACTGAAAAATTTAAGTGTGAGGGAAGACAGACATGGATCTGTAAGGCAACAGCACCCAAACAACTCTACTATATTTGAATCTCATAGTACTAAGTACCATAGAAAATATATGCATTGTATTATAATACAATTAAGCTTACAATTAATTGTAAGCTTAAAAAAAAAGCTTACAACCGACACTAAACAACGAAGATGCAGGGATCAAGTATTGTACGGATGCAAAGTAAAGTAGAAGGATGATGAGCAAGTGTTTGAAATCATCCTTTTCAAAAAGAACGGTTAGTAACTTTGCTTTTACGGTCATATTTCACCAGAGCGTTTTCCTTCCTTTAACCACATTTTTTCTCATGAGTTAAGCTATGGCTATACTGTTCAGCAGTCTGAGCTGTAAAAGGCACAACTCAATTGACACAGCTATGCTGTCACAAACTTCTGCTATTTCTGTAGCTGTATCAATAAAAGCAGAACTGTGGTTGTACAGTTGATTTTAGTCACAAAAGTGATTTTACTAGAACAGCGAGAATAACCGTGTCACATCAGATGTGCCCTCCCAGGAAGGCCCTTACTATTTAGGAACACTTTGGGGAAGACAAGCCATTAAAGCCAACTATCTCGATTTCACAAGTCTCCCATCCCATGTGAGATTAAGAGGCTGGATTATGGGCATTTATTTCACATTTACTGCTCTTGGTTATATTCAATAAGCTAGTGCAAAATCTAACCCATATTTGATACCTAGAATATAGCAATAAAGGTAATATAAGAGCTTTCCCACACACTAAAGTATATATACTAAGATGTGTCACCACACAGTAGCCTGGAGGCTTTCACGAGAACACATGCTATAAAACACTACTTTCATTAAACCTTATTCCCAGATGACTGTGAAGCATGCAGCTTAGGACCACAGCAAACAAGTTTAAGTTGTTTTAAATGCAAAACCAGATGTGTTTCTTCAATTTTTTAATATATAGAAAAGCTTTCAGAATAAGACCATTAAAAATATCTACAGTCCTCATTAGTGTATAAACATAGCAAAATAATTAACTAACTGAAACTAAAATAGGATGCACATACTTGCTCCCAGAAGATTTGTTAAATGCTGAATTACCTGATTTGTAAAAATCAATGGCTAATCACTCTAAAATACAACCTGCTGAAGTGCCTAGCCAACTTTTGACAGGCACAATATTTCTTGAACTAGCTGAAAAATGACAAGAAGAAAAAAAAAAGAAAACTGAAATCGCAGGACAGTGCACTTTCCTCTGTCAGCAAATTTAATTAAATGTTAAAAAAATCACATCAACTAGTCCCAAAATTTTGAAGGACATTATAACCAAAAACTCCAGAACACTAAGTTTGAGCCCCTTGCTAGATAATAATCAAATAAATCTGCATAACACACTTAAATAAAATGTGTTGTCTATTTGTCATAATGTGGCACAAAGTTTTTATTTAACAAAATTTAAGGTCTTGCTCATGCATTTAATGAATTCTAATTTTCATACAAATAGAGCTTGATGCAGAAGTGAAATAAAAATTAATCACCACACCGTAAAAAAAGAAATGCATAATTGACCACTTTCTAACACAGAAATGCCTAAAAACTAAAAGGCCAAAGAGATGAATACATATATATACTACAGACATAGCCTTAGCTTTCTAGTTCAGAAAATCTAGTGCAAATCAACATTTAGCAACATGCGGCAATTAAAAATTATCAGCAAGAATTGGCATTTCTCCTGTGAAAATAAAAACACTCAAAAGAAAAACTGGATTAAAATTAATACTTTTATACATCAACATGATAACATTGTTGGTTTTTTACTAACACCTGAAATGTTTCCAGGAACACTGGACAATCGTAAGTACCCAGATATATTTTAACGTATCCAAATATATTTGGTCTGCGATTTCAACTCTCAACTTCTTGTCCTGCACAAGTTTCAAAATTAAAACCCGCCAAAATTTACTACTTCAGTCCTGCTCATCTTATCTACTAAGTAATATGAACTTGACCGTAGTCCATGACAGAATTCTGCCTGTCGGGGCAACTAATCAAGGCAGGTGACAATGAAAAGCTAGTCATAAACAGGTACTTTGGGGGGGCAAAAAAAGGTTATTATCAAACAAAAATAACAGCTATCTGAGAGTTTATGGGAAGTTCATTCACTCAATCTCTGAGATACACTTCCTCCGCTCACTTTGAAAAATTTCAATATGAATTATTGAAAGCTGGACTCACTCAATTCTTTACTTGTAACAAAAAAAATCATTCACTGGAACATGTTACAGCCTTCCACTGTATTCCAACTTCCTTTCCCTACATAACAGCAACATCAGCTGTCAGCTTATTCTCTCTACATAATGTTTAGTATCCGTTTAATGGCATTGTGTTTTTAATGCTTGTCCACAAAAAGATGATCAAATGCTCGAACGCACTGTAAATAGACACTAAACACGACCGCAACGGAGGGAGAGGTTCAGCCTGAAGTTGTCTGGGCCCACACTTGCCCAAGACTTTATCAGTCACGACCAAAACACTGCCCACGCGGAGCGTGGAGCACCACGCCATGCCCCCCAGCCCCTCTGCAAGGGGCTCCCCCGCCGGGGCTGACCGCAGCGGCGGCTTCCGGCAGCGAGGCGGCGGCACCGACCCCCCGGCCCCCCCGCCGGGCCTCTGCCGGGCGGCGAGCGCTGACAACCGGGCAAGGCAAGGACGAAACAGGCCGTCCTCGCACAGCTCGCGGGGGCAGCACCGCGGGGCCCGGCGCCCTCCCTCAGCCCCTCACCGCCCGCCCCTGGCCGGGGCCGGCGCCCCCACGCACCTGGCCGCTCCCCGGCGCCGCGTGGGCCCGCTGCCGCCCGCTCCCCGCAAGCCAGCCGTGCGCGCAGGCGGCGGCGGCCGCCGGAGGCCGCAGGAGGACGAGGGCGAGCAGCCGCCGCTTGCGGGAGGCGGCTGCCGCCAGGCTCCGCGGAGCCCCCAGCAGCGCCATCTTGCGAGGGCAGGAGAGGAGAGGATTGTGGGACGCCGGCGGACTCGCTGGGAGGAGCGACGGGGCGGAGCCCTGCTCCCGGCCCGGCCGCCCTGAGGAGAAGGCGGGGCACGTCGCCATGGCAGCGCCCCGCTCCGCGCCCCGAGCCCGCCGGGCCCTCGCCCTGCCGCCGCCCGCCGCCCTCTACGGCCGTGGCAACGCGGCTTTCCCGCCCGCCCGCCGGGGCCGTTTGGTCCGGCCGGTGGGCAGCGGCGAGGCGGGAGTGCGCCGATGCTGCCCCCAGCCCTGCCATGGCGCCCGAGGGGGACGGGCGCTTCCCTGCCGAGCTGGGGAGCGGCCAAGCCCTTCCCGAGCTGTCACCTCCTCAAGAGGACTTTTGTTCTGACTGTAGAGATAAAGGCATCCTTTTTGGAGAAACTGGACTGTTGAAATACGGGGCTTGGCTTGAGCTCAAACCACGCAACTGCAAGCATCGCTCATATTGGTCAGCAGCTCCATTAATACGGCGGCACTTTATTATTATTATAAAGTCTCTCGTGTTCAGCAGGGTGCTCCTTCCACTCCGCCGGTGAGCGCTCTCACGCTTTCTCCACACGCAGCCGGACGCCGATGTCGCTGTCAGACGAGAAGAGGGGCCCGAGCCGGCACACATCCCGCTCGGCAGGTTTCGGGGACCCTGCAGAGCAGCTGCCCCGGCGGCTTCCTCGGCTCGGGCGCAGACAGGCCTCGGCCCGCAGAGCCGTGAGGGGAGCGCCGGCCGGAGGGGAAGGTGTCATCTAGACGGCATGTGGCGTGGCACGTCTCCGCACAGACCTAGCTCCACGCCCTTCCCGGGGTTAAGCTGTGAGCTACCTCAGAGAACTGCTTCAGCTAACACCGCCGTGATCACAGCTCAGCCATGGCTTCCTCTGAGACCAGAATAACTCAGCAATAGTATGGTTCCTAATTAAACACCAATTTAGGAAGATAGAAATACGCCGTGGATTACATTCACAATGGCCCGTATACTCTCATCTGATTGGCATGCAGAGCCATGAGGAAGCTGTAACTCTGTGTGGCATTTTTAATCACATAAAGGTTTCTGCAAAGCTACCAGAGCTTGACTACTGATGCTCTTGCCTTGAGGGAGAGTTGTAAGCTCATATGCAGCAGAGAAAGACAGACAGACAGAAAGGATGAGGACAATTGGCTTAAAGCTGATTTTTAATGAGGCAGGCTTTCTCTAGCCTGTGCTTTGATATGCAACTTTGCTTCTGACCAGGATTCACTTTAAATGACAGAGGCGACATTTCTCTCTCACTAATCTAATTCGTCATCATAATTGCATTTGGCAAAGCTTGGTCGGAACAGTGCCACCCAGTGGCATCGTTCAGAAAGATAAACAGAAATTATAGGCTTATGGATTCCATACACCCGCTACCTTCAGTATGCCCTTTTCAACATGGAAGTTTGACCAAACAAAATGTGGTAATTGTGACTCTGTCTGGGATAGCCTGGACAGACAGGGTGACTAAAATTGCAGCATCTTCCAAGTGATTTCAAATATTTCTGCGTTTTGAGTAATTTCAACATTTCCACATGCATTACTGAGATAGCCTTCATACATACAGTGTATGTATGCAGACACGGTGCATCCCGCATCGATCCGACCAGCAGCACAGGCTCTCAGCCGTGTGATGTATCTCCAGTATTTCCACCCTATCAAGCTCTGGACACGCGCTGCACGGAATATCCTGACTGTGGGTAGAAGAACCCTGAATTGTGGTATGGCAGTATTTGACGTAGGTCTAATGCCTCTCTAACGGAGATTTACAGAATCAATCGACAAACACGTATTGTTAACCTCACAATACCATTCGGAGACAACTGTATTATCACAGGCTTGTCTCCTTAAATACGCAGAGAAGAGCCGGTTCCATAAGCCTGTACGCTGCGTCAGTGATAGAACCTGTTACGTACTTCCAGTAAGACCCTAAAATCGAGGATGGAAAACGGGCATTTGACCATTCAGTGCATACTCTCTGTAGTACAGACTAGCGCTAATTTTTTGTCTAATGCAGTTTTAAAGTTCTGAAGCAAGCACCAACGGCATGAGAAATAAATATATTCCTCTCATGAAATACAAAGAGGAATGTTTAGAGTTCTGATGGAATATTGAAAATGACGTTCTGTCATTCATCTAACACTGAAAAAACACAGCAGCAGACTGGTGGAGAGGAGGCGATTAATTTTGAGAAAGGGATTAAAAGTGCTAAATGCTAGCAGCTTAGTTTACAGATAACTAAGGGGTGACTATACCCCATGCTGTAAACATTTAAGAAGGGTGAGAAATTATTAATGATGATAGAAGGAGGGAGTACTGCAAGTAATGGGATCAAATTAAATACAGGAAAGCCAAAGAGAAATATCTGGCAAATAATTGTCATAATGGCAATGTGATAGGATAGCTGGTATCCCCTCATTTAGTGTGTTTAGAATGAAAATGGCTAAGACATGAGAAAATTATCTGCACTAAAAAAATCTGACATTACATATATATGCACATACCTACAATATCAAATGGCTATGTGGTATTTGATCGAAAATTTTATAATTAATAATTTTAATATTCCATTATCATGAACTGAGCAAAAAATCAGCTTTAAAATTTCCATTTTCTGTGCTCATGCATATCATTGTATTTTCTCTACACTGTTAAGCTAATAAGGTACTTAATAGATTTGATACTACTATTTTCCCTGCAAATTTTGCCTTTACCTGCTGTTCCTTCTTTAATAACTCTCCAGTGCTGCTGGGTTTATTTCCTCCCCCCACTATGTCAGTCTTTTTTCCAGTTCCAATCTTCTCTTGCTCCTTTTGATACCAGTTTATTTACGTGACACCAGACTATTGATACCCGCACAAGGCACTGCACAAACCCCAAAAGAGACCCAGAGGGAAAAAGAGGCCATATACCTATAGTGGTCAGAAACGTGACAACCCCTTCTCTCCAAGTGACCTAACAAGGAGAACAAAGCTCATGCTATAGACACGGAAAGCTAACAGAAGAGTTTTATAAACTTACACTGTTTAAAGGAGCTTGCCACAAAAAAAAAAATCTGTTTCTCTGCAGATTTAGCTGTAGAAGCAGAGGATCTCCTTGGAGACAGACAGAAATCAATGCATGCTCCAGAGTTGGCAGTCAGAAAACATGACAGAAGCAGCTCGGTAGAAGAAATAGAAGCTCTGGGAATGGAAATAACTCACCACAGAGGAGATTTGTGAATAGAATTCTAAAAGATATCTAATCTGGACTTTTTCCACACCACCTCCCAAAGCACCATAAAATACTATGCTGCCAATACTAAAATATTAAATGCTAAAATAGTGTGGCAAACTAATTATTGTACTAATGGGAAGGGCGCACTTGGGTAACTCTGGAGTACGGCCACCAGTCCTTCCAAGAGCTGTGTAGACAGCAATCCAGGGCTTGAGAACAAGGTCAGTGTACTGAACGATAGCACGTTATACCCTAGCATGCCGTACAGCTATGTCGGGGATGTCTCAGTATCCCCAACAGCAAAATGAAGATAAAAAACGAAGATACCCCTGACACATGGGGTGTTGGCATGCGAACTAATTTGCTCGTGTTTTTTCAACACTTTGAAAGCATCATCTGGCTAATAAAAGATATTGGAAATGGGTACTTAGATAGTTTTCTCCTGTAAGAACCATACATAAGGGTGCAGTGCAGGAGCACAGAAATTCCAGGGTGGAAGTATTACATACCTCATAAAATCAAGGCATTTCAGAGGCAATAAACTGGAATTAATTTATTCTATTTATTTCAAAATAGATGAATGAGGGAAAATGTAGTCAGAATGGACAAAAAAAAAAGACATTTGCGGATGGATGTGAACTGTGAAATATAGGGCAGAAGGAAAGAATAAACTGTAATAAATCAAGAAGTTTTATAAAAAGCTATACAAATTGGCTCAGATGATTCCCACAGGTATATTAATTCAGGCCTTTTGAAGCATCAGTTTTTATCACAGAATCCTCAAAGCCAAGGTTGATATCGTTCCTTATAAACCCATTCTCATCCTGAGTATGTTTGATTATATTTAATTTAATCCTGATCAAGAAATAGTAACAAGCCACATGCTTATTTATAGTCTGGTAAGAAGTAGAGCAGGCAACTTACATGTTTGTATGAAAACAGCTTCTCTGTGCGAAGAATGTATCCAAGTGGAGGGAGCATTGCTAATAGGTAATAGGTATATCGCTAATAGGTTTGTGAGTGCTTTCTGTTGAAGTACTGGAAGAATTATTATGAAATCCATTTATTGTACGGACAGACGATGGTTCCAACTCACTCCATCCAAGGAAAAAAGCATTTCTAAAGATAGGATTGGGGTATACTAAACCCTTCACAGGGAATGTTAAAATGAGTTATGAATCAAAAGTTATGAATCCCAGCAAATTCTTGGAAGAGAAAGGTCTGAATAAAAAGTTGGGGACAGCTTGGATATGTATGTCCTAATTCAGCATGCCCTTTGACGAAAGCTAAATCCCAGACAAGAGTTTCACTTCTGGACCTCAGCCACAAAACTACTACACCATCTGTCAGCTGCATAGCTGGAGCAAGGGAGAAAAATCTCGGAGCTGACCTAAAGCATAGCTAGATATAAGCATGTCCTTAATATAATGCTTCATGCCTGCCTCTAACTACAGTAACTGTGTTGTTAATATATGGACTTCCATATGTAGTTTCTTCCTTCATTTTTAACCTCTCTATCTTGCAGGAATGGTTTCAAGGTATTTGGTAAAGACTAAGACAATTCCCTGGTATAGGCATGATATGATGGTCCTCAAGACCATCTTATTGCTCTATTTTACAGCGCCTGGTGTGACTTCCAATTTTTACAAGCAGCTAAAAAAAAAACTATGGGCATATCTCCACTAAGCTTCACAAACCAATTTTGGAGCTGGTAATAGGTGTTGATGTGGAAGAGAGGCCTTTCTGTGATTAAATGAGATGGAAGCTCATTAGCATTCAGCAAGGCAGCAGAGATGGTGCCTGCACGCTGAGGGATCACAGCGAGTTTGTAACAATTGAGAACTAGCGAAACTGCAGAGGGTGTAACTATTTACAACTAGACTGTTTTAGTACTTGTATATAAGGAATTATCGCACTAATAATGAGTAGAACTTGTTCTTTCAGACAAAAGATGCACCTTTTATGGTATGCCTAAGTTTTGCAGCCTTAAGCAAACTGACGCATTTTTGCTCTTTGTTCACAGTTTCACCCTGGAGAAACCTCAAGATTTCCAATTACTTCTGACTAGTGGTCATTCTTTAAGCATTCCAGCCCTTCATTAAAAAGGAACCTAAACGACATTGCAGCAGGATAGTAAAGCCCTCTAGCATTATGACTCCGTCACCTGTAGCTCCAGCTGTAACCTCTTCTTTCGGGGTTGCAGATGCATGGACAGCTTCCTTCAGCTCAAGAGGCGACAGCTCTGGTTTTGGCTCTTCGGGTCAAGGAACATCTGTGAGCTCCCCACAGTAGCGCTTACGCCATCAAAGTAATTTTGCTTTGGAAATGCTTATTTGGGTGTTCGGGAAATATTACAGCTGTTTTTTTACTTTTCCAGATTTCCATTGGGAATCTAGCCGGGCCTTCTTTTTGAAACGAATCTGCAATAAACCCCCCACCCCATTAGCCATGTGGGCGGGAGGTTTCCAAAGCTCCAGACCTCGTTACAATGTTCTCCATGCTCCAGCCCAGAGAAGATGAAGAACACAACAGAGAAAGCGAAGAGCTGAACCGAGCGGTATCCGAGGTCGATTACCAAGCCCCAGATAACCTCTTGTCCCAAGACAGGTACAAGAGGTTCATCAACTGCAGGAGCAGCTGGGGCGTACCCAGCACCCCACTGCGCCTGGCCACCACCAAGGGCCACATCAAGAGCGTTAAGGTCCTCTTGGCCCACGGGGCGGAGATGGGCAGCCTGGAACACATGAAGGCTCAAACCCTGCTCTTCGTGGTGGTCAGCAACGGCCACCGGGAATGCGTGAAGGTCCTCCTGGACGCGGGGGCCACTCCCACCAGCAGCATCTACAACTGCTCACCGCTGCTCATTGCCGTGAGGGATGGGGACGTGGACATCCTACCGCAGCTCCTGGACCACGGCGTGGAAACCAACATTCAAGTGGGCTGCCAAGTCGGTGGCTTGTTCCGGCCCCCTCTACATCTGGAGTGCTTTAAGATGCTGTTGCTTTATGGTGCCGACCCCAACTATAACTGCACTGAGGAGAGAGTGATTGCCCAGATCGAGGAGCCCAAGACTCTGCTGGAAACCTGCCTGAGGCACGGCTGCAGGAGCGAGTTCATTGAGCTGCTCATTGACTTTGGAGCCAACGTGTACTTGCCCAACGTCACGGTAGACGAGATGGCATCCCACAGCCAGGGCCTGGAGCTGCTGCTGCAGGCGAGAGGTAATCTGTGTGCGTGGCCCCAGGGCTGGAAACCAGCACTAATTTTGTTCATTTGGGTGCAAGTTGCTTCAGATTCCCCTTTCCTTTACCTCTGCTTCCCAATAGCCTTACCCAGGCTTTCCTACAAGCTTTGACTCGCTTTGCAGCACCACTTGAGTGCATGGGTATCTCTAGTCCTAAACTCTTGAGTATTATCACACACAAAAAAAAAAAAATTCCAACTGACCTGGCTGTATGAATGTCAAGAAGATGGAAATGAATGAATCAGCTTATTGATGCCATAAACCAGTCATTTCATAAATAATACTACGCCTAGTGTACAACCGCTGATATTCCTGTAATATGGATAGAGCTTGTTTCTGGTTTCACTTCTAGACTCATTACGCTGATTCAGTCAGGCTTCCCAATTAAATAATCTCTCATTTCTAGCAACATATGGCCTGATCCTTCACAGTACCTCTAGCACAGTCCCCTCTATCTGAGCAAAGTCACCTGTTTTCCCTCTGACCTTCGTTAGGCAGGGCTGGCACAGCACTGGGATCCTAGAAGACGCTTCCTCAGATGGCTGTGGTAGAGGCACACGCGATCTGGCCTAGAGGAGGCAGCAATGGGATAAACATCAAAAACTCAGCTGAGCGTACTTTCTTGAAAGGAAAAATCTTAAAGGTGAACCCAGTTGTGTATTTCATTCCTTATGCAACTCAACTCAGGTCTTGCAGATACCAGTAACAAACCTCTCACTGAATTCAGTGAAAATGGAATTGGTCTGTAATTAGTACAGGCATTGTAGTTCATTTGCATTCTGGTAGCAACTCAAGGCCCTTACCAGGGATGAAACTTCAAGTGTGCCAGGTGTTATAATAAACTATCTTTAGTCCCGGTCTTAACAAGTTCATACACATTAAGTTAGAGGTAAAACAGGTAGAGTGGAAAGGACAAATGTTCAGGGTGTTAGAAATTTCATTAGCACACACCTGTAGGAAGATTGCCATCCTGCAATGAGGCGGCTCCGGCACAGAGTCACCCTCTGAGCTTCACGGCACTCGGCTGAGATTCGGCACTCTGTGTCCGACCCCGCTGCCGGCATTAGAGACTTTGCAGTTACAACGCCTATGTTCTCAGACTAGAGTCCAGACCTCCCAAGCAGCTCTTGCCCATATCCCTGCTCCACACTTTTGTAGTTCGCAGCTTCCCAACAAAGATAATCTTTACTTAAGTAATAAAGCACAAAATGATCGAAAATAACCCCAAAACATACTGCAGAATGCTTGTCGCTCAGGCTCACCTTTCCTTTGGGGCTCTCTCTGTTTTGTTAAGCTGGGTGTTTCGCTGCTTGAGACTTCATCATCAAGTTCTCTCAGCTTGGATGGCAAATACAGTCAAACCAGAGCACAGGAGAAACTGCCCTTTTTTCGGTGTTGTCTCTAGAACAGTTGCTGTACACAGGTAAATTGTCCCCTCCTCCTTCTTCCTCTGTCAAACAAAATTAAAAATTACACAAATTTCCCAAATACATCTCAAAGAACAAGAGAGGACGAATTGTACCTGAAGCCTGACTTCTGGGAAAACAGAAAAAGAATGATTCACATAAATCTGACAATCGGGCATTTGGATTCAGGAGAAATTCACAATTACATATTCAGACTTCCTCAAACCAACCTCTGCGGCTCCCTGAGGGAAGCGGGGGCCGGCGGGCGGCGATCCCCCCTCAGCCCCCGGCTCCTCCTCAGGCCACGCTTCCCGCCGCCGGCGCCGCGCGGCCTCCCCGCCGCTGCCCGCCCCGCCGCCCGCTCACTTGTCCCTGATGATCGTCTGGAGCTCCCGGAGCTGGTCGTTCATGGGCAGCAGCTTCAGCTGCGGCCCGATCGGCGGCGCGCCGCCCTCCCCCGCGGCGATCGGCGGTGCCGCCGCCGCCACCGCCCCGTTACTGCTGCTGTCCGGGCTGGGGCAGCCGCTGCTCTCCTCGCCGGGCTCCGCGAAGCGGATCAGCCGGGAGCCGCCGCCCGCGGTGGCCGCCGCCGGCTGCTCGTCCTGCGGCCGCGGGCCGAGCCGCTGGTTCTGGCAGGGCATGGCCTCCGTGCGCCGGGGCGCGCCCGCGCCCCCCCGCGCCGGCCCTTGCCGCCATGTTGCGAAGAACATGACGGCCGCAAAGAGAAGGAAAAGGACATGAAATTTGGAACGTCCATTAGTCAGTTCACCCTGGAAAGAAAAGCAACACAGAACAAGTGATAGGAACAAATAAAAGCGGGAAATTCTTTGTTCCTAGGGAGAAGAACGAACTCCCATTTGGAGTTCTCAAACTTGTATACACAAAAGTCACACCTTACTATAAAAAGCAAGAAGAGACAAAGAAATGATCTGCTTCATTTCCCCTCCTGTAACCAAAGCACAAAGAGTGGGGTTTGCTACTAACTTTCTGTGTGTAACAGAGCCAGCACAATCGCAGGGTCCCAGCTGGGCACAAGAAACCCTGCGCCCGCAGGGAAATAAGCAGGCGCAAGCCCTTGAAGCCCTGTTCACGTTCTGCTGAGTCTCCTGTCCAGGTATTAAAATTCTGCACCTCCGCAATACCAGGCGTGCCAAGGAAACCTGGCCCCCATGGCTATAGCAATCAGGCAGCGTCAGAACTGAGCATAGATGGTTTGTTTGGAAGTTTAAAAGCCAAGAGGGATCCTCCAAGCGGAAGAAACACGTATTTCCTTCTACAGTAGAAGAGTCAAGTGCCAGAGATCCTCATGAGCAGACATCTACAGACAGGCTGTGGGGACCTCCAAGTACAAAAATTACTTCTCGGCCTTTGCACATCCCGTATATGCAGCCACAGAGCTCAAGTCTCTGTGCCGTTCTCAGCATAAGAAACAATTCCTGCTAGCGTCCCATGAGCATCTCGGGAGGCATTTTATGTAAGTGATTAGCCATTAATAAATTAATGCACAGCAAAATGAAGCTACTTCAACACAGTCATACAGAGTTAGCAGCACAGGGGACATAAAAAAACTGGAGACAAAAGACCAGTCTCTTACTGGAACTGTCAGTTGGCATTGCTTGCATGCGAATGATAATCGGTAACTGAATAAGAAGCATATTTTATTTCAGTCAACTTCTAAATTGAGAATGGAGTCATGTGGGGATTAGAAAATAAACAAGGTTTTTTGATATTGTTCATTAAATATGTACAGATCAATGCCAGGATGTTATACTTTGATACCAGAGGAGAGAAAGGAGCAGATACTCTTCAAGAAATTAAGATTTTGGAAACCATCAGTTACAGTAAACAGTAGGGTAGCAATGAAAGGATCTGTGCTCTATGCCTTCCCTTATTTGCTCTCTCTTTAAGTGCAAGGGACCTAATCCTTAATACACTAATACAGAGAAAGTTGAAAAAAAAAATGCCCAGGCAGTTCAGGAAGCAACATAAAAGAAAACCACCCACCCACAATTAATGGTTTCCTGTAATATGACTGAACTACGTAGGAGGTATTCTTGCAACCACTTTAAAAACTTCAAATGTTGACAGCTAAGAATTTCTACTTAGAAGACAATTATTTCCATAATCAGTAAAAGTTTGGGGTTTTTTTAAAGTATGGAGATATGGCCAGACAACAACAGCTGTATTTGGAGTTGGGAAGATTAACCACATTTAAGTCCAAGAGCCTAATCTAACTCAAGTGGTGTTTATCCCTGTGTAACACCTCTAATTTCCGTGGTATGAGTCATGATATACCCTAATGTGGATGGAAAAGGCACCAGAACATTTTTGGAAAGAGCAATCCTAGGCTTTCTTTCAGTGAAGTGTGTCTTCTTTTGAACGACATTTGAGTTTTCCAAACTAAAGAAACGTGTGGTAAGTTTCCAACAATTCTGAGATACATACATGCAAACACAAGAACAGGAAAAGGATAGAACTTCTTTGCCAGAAGCTAACTCTACAATTTGAAATTCCTGAAGTCTACTTGCTTCTCGCTTTGTCCGTTTCAGACATATAATGGGAGTTATACTCAGAAAAGGGCACAGGAAAATACCTTACGAAGAAATGCAGACCCTCCATTGACTGAAAGCAGAAAAGGAACAAGAGTGACTAAACCCCACCAAACTCATAGGATATGAAAAAGCAACCAGATTTCACAACTTACTGTCCAATACTTAATGAAATACTTGAAGACTGTTGCAGCAATATACAAGCAATACAACAAAGAATAGGCTAAGAACAGTAGAAAGAATTTGTAGTTAGAAAATCCAATGCAGTTATTCACCCTAGAGAACAAAAGCAAAGTTGAAATCAGGATATGTACAGCACACGGTTGTAACACAATGAATACTACAGATTTTTTTGGTTTTATTAAGCCTCTTGATTATACAACACAATTTCGTCAATAAATAGCTCCCCTCAGTGGTCAAAATGAAATACAACTGAAGTCTCTTTGCTTTTCACTTGGAGACTTCTTACTATGCCAAGTAGAAGGACAGTTCATATTTGTGCAAGCTGTTTTAAAGTCGGTACCACTGGTAAATTTTTAGTCACAGAGGCAGCCTCTGATTACTCAATGTCTGTTTCTGGCCTGCAAAGGTCATCAGAGCTGGGATTTCTGTGTTTCTTTATTCATTTGCAAAACTCAGGAGCCAGATTCACCGCTGCTTCTTTGTTTACATACAAAACAAATAAACCCAAATTTGATTATAATTCTCCATGCACAGGACAACTCTAAAAAGGAACAAAGGAATCCAGAAAAACTAGTAGGTGTTTGTCTCAAAACGCAGGTTTGAAAAATCCTCTACAATTTAGGATTACCAGGGAGGTTTCGGGGGGGGAAATGTTTGTGTTGCCTCTGTTTTTTGAAATCTTCCTTTTTAAAAAAAAGAAGGAGTTTAAGAAATTTAGTGGCAGCAATCCTCAAAAAGTATAAAGCTTAATTCATCCATGCACCATTCTACACAAACTGTCTCTGACCATGCACAGGTGGCAGGCATCATTTCAGAAACAATCTGCATGCGAATATTATTATTGAAAGCAACCATCAACTGCATGCCGAAACGATTATATACCCAAAATTAAAGGCTAAGTTGAAGTCCCTTTAAAATTTGAATAATCGTCGAGGACTGAATTAGCAGTTGGGTTTTAAATTGTATCAGTATAACAGCTTTTTCACACACAGTTTAGGGAACAAACATGAACGATCCGTCTTTCAAAATATCAAATATTTCAGGCAATTCCAAAGTGTAATTATTTTATGAATTTCCCAACATAAAGAGATGCATGGTCTAAAATGAGAGAGGCATGCAGACAGTATTCTGCGGAAGAAATGTATTTGAACAGCCTCTCTTTTCAGAAAACTAGAAACCAGTATCTAGGACATACCACGGACAGTGATGATCCATTTTTAGCACGCATCTGCAAAAGGACAAAAAAGAAAAAGGGAAGATCAGTTCATGGTTAATCAGTTCATTTTCACTAGATGGCATGCTTTCTAGCAACTTCACGCTGATACACTTGTCGGTGTGGAACTGCAAACACTTCAGGGCCACTACCAGCAGAAATGCAAATGCTAACGCTGTCACGCACGAACATGCACTGTTGACTGCAGCTGGAACAGAGGTACTTGGGTACCTTCGGGCGTAAAAAGACACCTGAAGGACCAGCCCCTTCACAGAACTTCGTGGTGACTATATTCACGTCAGTGAAAAACAATCCAGTAACTTACATAGCACAAACGGAACAATGGTGACAACGATCAGGTTTTATTAGCTGGCATCTATCACAGAATCGAACACCTGAAATTAAAGACACATTAATACCAAGTAATAGGGAAGTGGTTTTTTTCATGTGTTAGTTAATAGTCTGCTCATTTCTTAGCGATTCCTATTCTTTCCTCTATCACGTCAAAAGATGAGTGCATTTGAAGCCGATTTTTACTGCCAGGTCCTAATCAGATAAGCAATGCTCGTCATTCTTCTGGAGACTTGCAGATGCGGGGAACAATCCTCACTGCAAAGCAAACAACCAGCTCGAAAGCGATAAAACAGAATTATACACTGCCCTCTGGCTTCCACATTTACTCAGCCTTTACATACGTTCCATTTTGGTATTTGCCTATATAGCAGTTCTTTACGTCAGAATTCTTTGGCTTGTCTGACAGAAATGAACAGGTCAGAGCCTCCAATATGAACACGGATTTTTTTAAGCTTTGAAAGGAGTGCAGGATGCATTTAATCACAGAACAAGGTCCACAAATCTGTTCACAGAATTATGTCCTGCATGTCTAAGCTAGGCTCCATTTTAAGGAAAAATGACTACAGATTTTGTCATTCTATTACTAAAAGCAGACAACTGGAAATACAAAGGCTAACACACTGCTTCTCAAAGGCAGCACCTGGTAATCCACTGAAGATGAACCCAAGGGTTGGAGGCTTTTTTGTTTTCCCAAACATAAAACCTGGCACAAAAGCATGAGAATGATTCGCACAAGAGCTACCCAGTGCCTGCAGTGGCATTAGGAACGCCCTGTTGGTTGCCAGGATCATCTGGATCGCCAGCACGTGCTACTTCAGCGTGCTTGATCAGATTGAGAGAAACACAGCTCTGCTTAGCTGACCTCCATTCCCCGTTCTTGTGTACACCGGCAACTTCCTTGCAATTTCGGCGAGAATTTGCCTCTGCACCTCCGGCCTTTCTTCATTTTCATAGCGTTCTTTGTCAGCATAGGACATATGGTACTAGAAGCAGAAGTTGTGAGAGGAGCAGTTACCCATGGGTACCAGAGATAATATTTCAAAAACAGGCAAGTTTGGAAATGTTTTTACCTCCCGCTCCTTCTAATGAGATTAATCTAATGTGAAAATGTGTTTGTTAAGACAACAGAGATAGTAAGTGCTGCACAGCCAGAATACTATGCGATATCTCAATAAGAAACACAAAAGTGAAATTAAGGATCACAAAACAACATACTAGAATTGCTACTACTGCTTCCTTAGATTACTATTTTTCATGAATAATGTTACAAACCATGATAAGGACACTTTAAGCACTTCCCTTGTGAGCAAGAACCTTTCCCCAGCCACAGTTTTATATTTCTAAAACTGGAATTAGTTGTTATTTATAAGTTTACATTCTTGTAATTAGGATCCAATTATGGTCATGTATATTTGGAGTGCCACACAAACATCGTCCTCATCCTACTGCTCCAAACATCGTGTTTCATTAGTATTTCATACAGAGGTAACATAAAATGCAAAAAAACTCCACCAATCTGAGCAACATGAAAAAGTAAATATTAGGTAGAAAAAGAATTGAAACAAATGTCTGCCTCTGACTGTGCTGTGCTCAAACCACTAAATCATACTCTTGTCCTAAAATAAGCCACCTACGTTAAAAAATTTATTTTTGTCACAGTGAACCCCAGCTTCTCTTTACCACAGTATATTGTTACATTTATCTTTCATGATGCTGCTGACCAGGGAAGTACAAGGACTGGAGCTACACCTGTACCTAGCACCAAATTCAAAGCCATATGTTATGCACACACCCACAGTCCTCACTGCCACAGACATGCCACATCAGAATCTCAGCATGTTTAAAAGGAAAATGTTCTTCTATCCTCAATTATCACAAGAAAGAATCCAGCCAGCAAAGGGCTGCCAGCAGAGCAGGCAGTGCTGGACTTTGGAGGGACACTGAATGTTCACATACACACCCCCACAATCTGGCTCGAGAGGTCAAGAAACTCCACTACCATTACAAATGCACCCGTTTCCACCTGCACTGTAACATCTTCCATGAAGAGTGAAAACCAAAACTGAAGGTCCTTACTCAGGAGACTCCAGTAAGGCTAAGTTAAGGAAGGTCCTCAGGATTTGGCTTGCAACTTGTTAAGTGCTTAGAGATCCAAAGCTTTATACCCTCTGTCTTATATTTTTAAGTTAAAGAGATATTACCATATTTTTCATTATTATTTGTGGCACTAAATACTGCAGCACACAGTGCCAGATGGCCAATACTCAGAATGAAAATACTGCAAGGCCAATCTTGGAAAGACTCAATGCGAGTGTAACAGCATGTATTTTACAACCAATACAACACTGGGCAAAAATGCAAAGCGCCAGAACAGACCGAGATGAAATAACCAAAATACATGACAGATCATTTAAGAAAAAAGAACAGAAAAAACCCACAAAAAAAAAAAAAAGAAAAACTGCTGAACCTGAAGTAGAGCTTCCGTGACAGGCGGTGGGCGCGGCGGAGCAGCCTTCAGCCCCTCGCCAAGTGGGCCCTGCAGCTGACAGGGGGCTGGGGGGTCTCCACGGAAAACACTGCGAATGCTGTCTGCATGACAAGGCTACTCTCAGCTGAGTTTTTGATGGCGTGTGCCTCCCCCATGGCCACCTGAGTAAGCATCTTCCAGGATCCCAGTGCTGTGCCAGCCTAACGAAGGTCAGAGGGAAAAGAGGTGACTTTGCTCGGATACAGGGGACTTTGTCCGTGGTGGTTTTGAGACTGTGTAACAGGCATAATTTTTCAAAAGATGTATGCTTAGCATAGTCTTAAAATCCAACTTTTTAAAAGTGTTTGAAGCAATAAAAATGGAAACACTCCAACACATTAGTCACTGGTAATTAGGGTGGCTTGTGGCTATAATGTGAGAGGTTAAACAGCCTTTTTCAGTGGCTGGCATTCTGGTTAGGATTTTAGAGGCATTCCAGTTAGGATTTTAGATAGTTTTGTAGCTCTGTGTTATCTGCAGTAGAACTAACTGACATGATAAATTTTAAATAATTTGTGAAACAGCTAACAGTATGTTCATACACCATGTCACCTGTTTGCCATAACAAAATACAGGGCAAGTCTCGCTTAGCGTTAAGGTGGACAAGAACATGTTTTTGTAAAAAGAAAATCAAAACGCCAGTTTTGTAATGTAATCAAACATTTTAAAATACAGCTCATTTATGCTATTTATTTAATTGACTACAAAATATAATTCACACTGCACTTCAAATGTATGTGTAGCTGCTCTGTTCTTAAATGTAAGGTCTGAGGATTAATAGTTCGTATTTTTCTAGAAATAAGTGCAATAGTCCCTATCTCCCAATCAGTACTGTGGCTTTCGGCACATATTCTACTGGTCAAAACTAATTTTGTATCTCTGAGTGAGGGGTTCTATGCCCCCCCAACCTTGTCCTGTTTTTCTATTTTTAATTTCTTTGCATTCATTTCTTCCCATTAATTTTTCGTCTGTCTTCATATACTTTGGTCAAGCATTCCCCTCCTTGTGTTCATAACCCTTCCAATACTGTTAATTCTAAATTCAGGTTGAGTTTTACCACTTTTCTTTATCCTCTAGCCTGATTCCTGAATTAATTTTGATTTCCACAGCTCTGGGGGCACTTTCATTTAGCCTGATGCCTGCCATAACTGGAATTGTCAACGTTACCATACGAAATACAGGTTTCGGTCTCCCCTTGGCATACTGATTATCTGGCATTCAGTGTTGATTCTTTCCATTTTAAAGGAATGTTTAATAATTAAAAATCTTAGTTCTGTAAATAGTCTTTATGAAATTGTACTCTGCTTTTTTACAGCTGGAAGAAGTAAGTACTTACTGCTGTAAGTGAAGTTGACTACAATGTTATAACCATAGTGAACACCTTTAGTGAGAAAGAACTTAAAAACTTTAATAAACTCTAAATAAGGTGTTATTTCGCCTCTATGCGCCATGGCTTATATTTCCTTTGCTAAGCTGCTTCTGTAAACTTTTCTGACTGCCAAGTCTGGAGCATGGATTGATTTCTGTCTCCAAGGAGATCCTCTGCTTCTACAGCTAAATCTGCAGAGAAACAGATTTTTTTTTTTTTGTGGCAAGCTCCTTTAAACAGTGTAAGTTTATAAAACTCTTCTGTTAGCTTTCCGTGTCTATAGCATGAGCTTTGTTCTCCTGGTTAGGTCACTTGGAGAGAAGGGGTTGTCACGTTTCTGACCACTATAGGTATATGGCCTCTTTTTCCCTCTGGGTCTCTTTTGGGGTTTGTGCAGTGCCTTGTGCGGGTATCAATAGTCTGGTGTCACGTAAATAAACTGGTATCAAAAGGAGCAAGAGAAGATAGGAACTGGAAAAAAGACTGACATAGTGGGGGGAGGAAATAAACCCAGCAGCACTGGAGAGTTATTAAAGAAGGAACAGCAGGTAAAGGCAAAATTTGCAGGGAAAATACTAGTATCAAATCTATTAAGTACCTTATTAGCTTAACAGTGTAGAGAAAATACAATGATATGCATGAGCACAGAAAATGGAAATTCTAAAGCTGATTTTTTGCTCAGTTCATGATAATGGAATATTAAAATTATTAATTATAAAATTTTCGATCAAATACCACATAGCCATTTGATATTGTAGGTATGTGCATATATATGTAATGTCAGATTTTTTTAGTGCAGATAATTTTCTCATGTCTTAGCCATTTTCATTCTAAACACACTAAATGAGGGGATACCAGCTATCCTATCACATTGCCATTATGACAGTTATTTGCCAGATATTTCTTTTTGGCTTTCCTGTATTTAATTTGATCCCATTACTTGCAGTACTCCCTCCTTCTATCATCATTAATAATTTCTCACCCTTCTTAAGTGTTTACAGCATGGGGTATAGTCACCCCTTAGTTATCTGTAAACTAAGCTGCTAGCATTTAGCACTTTTAATCCCTTTCTCAAAATTAATCGCCTCCTCTCCACCAGTCTGCTGCTGTGTTTTTTCAGTGTTAGATGAATGACAGAACGTCATTTTCAATATTCCATCAGAACTCTAAACATTCCTCTTTGTATTTCATGAGAGGAATATATTTATTTCTCATGCCGTTGGTGCTTGCTTCAGAACTTTAAAACTGCATTAGACAAAAAATTAGTGCTAGTCTGTACTACAGAGAGTATGCACTGAATGGTCAAATGCCCGTTTTCCATCCTCGATTTTAGGGTCTTACTGGAAGTACGTAACAGGTTCTATCACTGACGCAGCGTACAGGCTTATGGAACCGGCTCTTCTCTGCGTATTTAAGGAGACAAGCCTGTGATAATACAGTTGTCTCCGAATGGTGTTGTGAGGTTAACAATACGTGTTTGTCGATTGATTCTGTAAATCTCCGTTAGAGAGGCATTAGACCTACGTCAAATACTGCCATACCACAATTCAGGGTTCTTCTACCCACAGTCAGGATATTCCGTGTAGCGCGTGTCCAAAGAGCTTGATAGGGTGGAAATACTGGAGATACATCACACGGCTGAGAGCCCGTGCTGCTGGTCGGATCGATGCGGGATGTCTCTGCACACACAGATAAACCTGACAGTTGGGCGTTTGTATTCAGGAGAAATTCACAATTACACATTCGGACTGCCTTCAGTCCTGCCTCCTCTTCTCCTCTGACCCTGCACGGATCTTATGTCTATTACAGTTTCCAGCATCCCGAGAGATCCCCAAAAAAACACCAAAACCCAACCAAATACAGAGAAAAACCCCGCAGCACAGCTTTTCTGCCATGCGGCGGACGCCGAGAGGCGGCACTCAGCCCCTCGCCGAGCGGGCCCTGCAGCTGACAGGGGTCTCCGGGCAAAACCTGCCGGGAAGGCGGAGGCGGCGGGCGCAGGACGAGGAGCCTGACAGGCCGGCGGAGCCTGACAGGCCGTTGGCGCCCACCGCCCCGAGGCGCCCGCACAGCCCGCCGCGCGAGCGGCTCGAGAGAGGCGCGGGACAGCGGCGGGGACGAGACGTCACCGCGCCGGGCGGTGCCGACAGCAACACCCCGCCCCTCCCCGCCCGCCTCCCGTGCCTGCGCTCCCGCCGCGGCCTTGAGTGGCGGCGCCGGCAGCCAATAGAGCGAGGGCGGGCCGGCGCGATCCCCCCTGCCCCCCTCCCCGGCGGCGGCGCAAGCGGGGCCGGCGCGGCGCGTGGCGGCAAGGGCCGGCGCGGGGGGGCGGGGCCCGCCCCGGCGCATGGAGGCGATGCCCTGCCAGAACCAGCGGCTCGGCCCGCGGCCGCAGGACGAGCAGCCGGCGGCGGCCGCCGCGGGCGGCGGCTCCCGGCTGATCCGCTTCGCGGAGCCCGGCGAGGAGAGCAGCGGCTGCCCCAGCCCGGACAGCAGCAGTAACGGGGCGGTGGCGGCGGTGGCACCGCCGATCGCCGCGGGGGAGGGCGGCGCGCCGCCGATCGGGCCGCAGCTGAAGCTGCTGCCCATGAACGACCAGCTCCGGGAGCTCCAGACGATCATCAGGGACAAGTGAGCGGGCGGCGGGGCGGGCAGCGGCCGGGGAGGCCGCGCGGCGCCGGCGGCGGGAAGCGTGGCCTGAGGAGGAGCCGGGGGCTGAGGGGGGATCGCCGCCCGCCGGCCCCCGCTTCCCTCAGGGAGCCGCAGTCCCGCCGAGCCCGCTCTCGGCCGGCCTCCAGCGCCGGCTTCCATGCTCGGCGCAGCCTCCCGAGGGATGCGGCGGCGGACGCTGCCCGCGGGCTCCCGGCGCCGCTGCCTGTCAGCCAGGTGGCACCCGCCGAGGCCGGGGGCGGCGGGCGGGCCTCTGGCGGGGCGTGCTCCCGTGCCGGGCTTAACGCCCGCGCTTCTGGGCGCTGCGCCAGCGCCGCGGCCGTGCAGCCATTGCTGGTGACGTGTGGCCGGAGGGGACGGGAAGGGAGGGGAGGGGAAGGTGTGCGCCGCCGCCCGCCCGCCCTTCGCCTCTCCCGCCCCTCGCCTCGGCTCGGCGGCAGGCAGCGCTCCCGGGGGCTGCGATAGCCGGCTCCGCCTCGGGGCCGTCGGTGACAAAGGCATTGATGCGGCGGCTTTTAAAAGCTCTTACAGATCTTTGCGCTGATGTGAGGTTCTTGCGTACCTCCGCAGCGTGGACGGCTCAGGGCTTGCTTGCCACATCATCATCACCGTAGAACGGAGCATAAAACCCTTGAGGAAGGAAGCTGTAGCTTATTGCCGCCCCGGCAGGAGCTGGGCCTCGTTGCCACTGTCCTGGATATCGTACACTGTACGCAGGATGGGGTGGATTAAGGCAACGCGGGTATGGGAGCACAGACTGGATTTAAAGGTTGGCAAAGGACAGGTGCTAGGTTTGGGAATCAATGGCAGGGAAATCACACGAGTTCGCTGAAGATTGGGACTACCCTGTTAAGGAAAACATAAGGGCCAAGTCTTTGTATTAATGGGGGGGTGTGTTAAGGATTTTGGGACAAGGATAGCCATAAGAAAACAGATCACAAGGGCAGCCTGAGAGAGCTAGAAATGAGAAAAAGATTGGAGAAAAGTGGTACTAGCTGAAATGAAAGTGATCTGGAATCAGATGTTTGAGGAGCAGGGACTGTAACAAATTAGGCAAAAAGAATAGTTTTGGAATAAAAGGTTGGGGATAGCATAGAGACTGTGGTGGGGACCATGGTGGGCTGGGAGGAGTGGGAGAGAGACAGTATTGAGGGAGGCAGACAAGGAGAGAACAGTTTGTTTACTTAAGGCACATACATAACCTGAAAGGAGACTGCCTTTTTTGAAGACAATCATTTTCCATTGTTGTCACTTTGTGTCACCAAGAGTCCTTGCTGCTACCATACCTTGTGAGACACAAAGGTGTTATTCCAGTTTTAGAAATTTTAAGCTGCAGAAATTCATGCAAAATTGTGCCTCACTGCTGAACATCCAATATGAGATACTTAATGTTTTATTATGCCTTACATAGCATCCCACTGACCACATTTGTAGCTTTGATTGTTCACCACTTGGAAGGTGATATCATACACTATTAAATTTAGCTTGCAACATATGACAAACATAAGTAGCGGCCATCTATTAAAAGCACAATTTGCCTACTGTGATGCAAGAACCACCAGCAGACACAGAGGGGTGAAATCAAGTTCATTGATAGAGTGATCAGGTTCTGAATAAAACGTTCTCTTCCTGCAATGCATGGGCTTTCTAACATCTGCAATAACTAACACATAGCACAGACGCAGTTCTTCACCTTGTTTCATATCTGTCCATCTGCGTTTAGTCTACATTTTCCTATTTCCTGGTTCTTGAGTACTTTGTAGCCACTAACACTAATACATTTTTATGCAAAACTAATCATCATCTCTCAAAGACAATACCTACATTAATTTTATTAGCTTACGTGAACCTTGTTACCTTAAACTAGTTGTTTTTTTTTTTAATCTTCAAAGCATTCTGGAAAAACATAATCTCATTGCAGGCAGGAGCACACAGAGGTAGTGCAGTCTCGATGTAAGGAGGGCAATTGTGGCAAGACCACACAAAAGATCTGTGCAGGCGAGAATGTCTGCCTGGCTGCTTCCCTGCAGCACAGAAACGGAAGTTTTAAGTGGGTTAAGCAGAGAGAGAGAGAGAGGAAATCCAAACTAGGCTTGGTGATGGCCTATAGAAGGTTTTGAGGTTAATGAAAAAGAAATAGCATATAGTTTTGACATCTAGGCGAATACTAGCAGTGTGGTTACTGTACCCAGCTAGGGTTTTTTTATTATTATTTTGTTGTAAGTAGGTTTTGAATGCTGGCAAATACGTTTACTAAGTTTCTGGTTATAGTGAGCTTATCCAGAAACCAGCAGCTGATATTTTAATTTTGAAGAGATTTTTTTTTAGAGTTGCATCAGCTTCATTACATGAGACTTTGGTAAGGGAAAGTGTAGAATAAGACTTGTAAATAATGAATTACTCATAACAGCTGCAGTAATAGCAAACTGTGCTTTATTCTGAGCGTGACACTGCCCTGGCAGTGGAGATGTAACTGTCACTTCCAAGCTCCCTTCCCGACCAGTAAGGAAAACTGGACAACAGCCTGCTCAGAAAGGCAGGTGTAGGCTTTGTATGTAAGGACAGTAGGGAAACACCATTTTTGCATTCTGTCCCAGAAAATCAGCTGCATCAAATAAGAGATCTGGGACTGGCCTGTCATTCAGAAAGATGCTAAAACGTGCTCAGCTGCAAGGGTGGGAGGATTTCTTACGCACTGGTTAGAAACCGTTGCAGTAGCCTTTCCCTGGGCAGGTGTAATCTGCCTTAAGACGACTATATGACCACTGTAGCATTCAAACCAAGTGCTAAAAGAAGCTCTTCAGAAGAAGTATCATATTTGTGAATAAGGAGCTATACGGCTAAGAGGAGCTACTAGTCAAAAAATCCGATTTAAACTGACAAAAGGGTATGTTCACATACGCTGCTTGGGGAAGAGGGAAAAGCTGTGTCATCTAAAGGGCAATTAGATACCTATCACTTAATCTTTCTTTCCGGATTAAAAAAAGAACAGGTAACAGGATAGCTGCCTTAACTCAAGGAAGATATTTGGATTACTTAATGCTGCAGAAGATGGATGTTCCAGGTACAGCAGACACCTGAAAAGGTCATGAAAAGGACAGAAAATAAAAGGCAAGCTACTGGGGAGAGAGAAACAGAACAAAACTAGGGAAAAAACCCAGTCAAATAGGACTGTTACTGTGAAGTAAGGAAGGGATAGATACTCCAAGTGCAATGCAAGTTAGAATCAGGCATGCTTACACGGAGCTAAGGATGGTCAGGCCAGATGCAGAAGACCTCAGGGTCTCTATTTTGTCCATAGCGTGAGCTGCTCAGAAAAGTGGAAAGCTCTTTCCTTGTTCCTGAGAGGATTCAGAGGAAGAAATCACGGCCTTTCAATTGGAATAACTGTCCAGTTTAAAAGAAAAACCCACCTTCGTGTGGCTGGTCATCTTGTCCTGTGGAGGGTTCAGCGACAGCTGGCTGAATCAGTAATGGCCGTCTGATAGACTAAAATGACCATGTATTTCTTTTGCTACATTAAAGTTAACAAGAACTAAGTCTGTGTGCCAGAGTTGGGGAGATGGATAGATCACCTCAACTTGAGTGTGCGTGGGTTTGCTTGTTTGTCCTCAGGCTTGTTCGCTTTTCCATATAGCGAATGCCTAACCGGTGGGCAGATGCCTTTTACACTGTGTGTTGGATATGAATTTTGAGTCCTCTAATGGGATGTGAACTGATGTGTTTAAGTATTGAATGTTTGGGAACAAACAGTTATAGCCTCTTTCTAAGGAAGGTATGATCTCAAAGTCATTTCTGGTCTGCACAGATTAGAACCAGGGATCTGGAAGCTGAAATGAGTAGTGCAGCAATTTCTGATGTAGAGTCTGGTTTCTATAGAAGCAAATTCATTAGCTCAGATTGGTAGTGTCATTTTAACTCCTGATTTAACAATAGACATGATTTAAATGTAGGTGTTTAAAGGTTATTGTGTCTGTTATGTGAGATCGTTCTGTTGTGTTCTGCTAAGGCTTCTTATTCCCTAGGGAACTGAACAATATAGAAATGAAGACAGTACAGGGGTAGGACACGCAGTCCTGACTGCTATACAGAGTAGGATGATTGAGGCGTGTGTAACTCACCTGCGATGAGTAAAGATGACTACTGCAGGCGGGAAGGGTGGGATCCCTTTCACATACCACCCCCCCAGCCCAGGCACTGGGAAAAATTAAGTACTGAAGTGCTGTTTCCCAGCTACATCATCTCCCCTTAATGGCAACAGTTCATCCAGTGCCTTAAGTTTTTTTATAAAGGCCTTTTACAAATTCTGTTTAGGGAAGTGGCTTTTTTTTCAGTCTTTCCTTCACAGGACTCTGGATGTCTCTCAAGAAGTTCTTCTGTAAGGGAACTAGAGAAACGGGGATTACTAAAGCGCATCAGACCGCGACCTGCATAGCCTACAGCCGTATCAGTGGTTCTAACTAGTACTGAGCGCTAAAGCAGCAAGAAACCCTGCAGTTAGTTTGTATTATGGTATATTCGCAAAAACCGTTTCTTCTCACCTTTTAAGACACGCATGTGACACTGTGTCTTGAGTGATGCCATGCTTCCATACCTTCAGAAACAAAATGAAACTAATTTATATTGTTTAACACAATGTTCGTGTTGTTAGCCATATGCTACAACAGTCGGGTTTTAACACCTCACTTTTCTAGATGTTGTCTTGTTACTTTATCGAGAAGCTGAAAAAGTTTCCAGTCTGCCATTGATCGTTACTTTCTGTACTTCTATCTGGTATTTAAGGTGAACAGTTGTAGTGTTTTCACATAAGCCTTTTTTTCTGGCCCCTAGCAATTCTCATATGATGTGGGGCTTGAAATCTGGTCACAGCTTTCCAGCTGCCGGTGCGCAAGAGGTCTGTCATTTTCAGTATTGCTATTATTTGTCTCTCGTTTTTATGCACCATTGTTTTCTGTTGTACTCCCCTCAAGAAACAGGCATAACTGGGTAAGGGTGTTCAGTGAACTGTGCATAAAAACATCTGTGTCTCTCTGCAAGGACAGAGTAGTTAATTTAAAACCTAGTAATCTGTGTTAATAGCTCATAGTATTCACTCTAAACATGTATCAC
Organism: Calonectris borealis; assembly: GCF_964195595.1. Lineage (NCBI taxonomy): Eukaryota > Metazoa > Chordata > Aves > Procellariiformes > Procellariidae > Calonectris > Calonectris borealis. The sequence goes on along the minus strand of NC_134324.1, from coordinate 21,782,275 downwards.
TTTGCAGTCAAAACTGTGGTCTTGACATTGTTGGGTTTGTCTTACCACCCATTCATGAAATACAGCTAAATTTTCTGAAACACCATAGTCTAGTCTGGAAAGACCTAGATGTGCCACCTACACACTTTGCTGCATCCCTTTTTTTTAAATACTTATACATGCCACAGATGGAAATATGAATCCCTTAAAAAATCTTAAGAAAATCAGTTTGTATGATTGTAGGGTTTTTGAGGTGGCTTTTTGCTGTTTGGGATAGGTGATTTTTTTTTTTTTTTTGAGCATTGCCTTTCTGGTTACTGTCAAAGTAGCAGAAAGATGTGAATATCCTGTTATTACCAGAAAGAAGGAAAAAACAAAAACGAACAGCGTTTTTAATAATGTCTTATTAGCCCAAGGAAAGAAATTAGATTAGGCTGACACCCTTTTTAAAACGCCTTTTTTAGTGTGGCTAAGTCACCAGTTGCTTAGGAAATAAGCAGACAAACCTCTTGACTTTCACTCATCTCAACGTAAGACGTTGCAGAATCTTGGGGATTAAATACAAAACTCTCTTTATGGTATTTAAGGAGACATCCAGAGTATCATGGTTTGAAAATGCCTGCTGTGATTAATAGAAAATTTCACTAAAAAGTACCCGCTTATGATGTTGATGCTTTGTCTGAGTGTTTTTAAGGCTAGCATACTCTAAGTGTTGGCTCCTTAATTGGAAATTTGTCCTACTCTTGTGTAGTGAGAGTTGGTCTTGACATGGGAAGCAAGGTGTTAAAATCTGCTGTTAAAATTCAGGCTTTTAACGAGGCATACTCGCACAGTATGTAGCGGGAGGAAGTGAGCTTATTCTGTCTTCTGAAGGGGCCAAAAGCCGTGCAGTCATGTGAGCAAAAAGTTGCATCCAAGCTAATAAGACTCATTAATCCCTGCTCATTTTAGTCTCAGGTTCACTAGTCTAGTCACACTATGAATGAATTCCAGACGAGATATATCCTGCTTATCAGGTGTGTTAACTCGGTCTCAGGGCTAGGGATCTGTGTTACTGTCCCGTGGTTTCTGATTGACTTAAGAACAGGCGGAGCAAAGCTCTCTGGCTCAGGGCTGTAGGGAATGTACCAGGCTGGTGCTCATCCGAGCTCGTGAGGTGTTTCCGGACTGAGCTGGAACGGTAGTACAGAGGAAAACCTACAGAACATCATTCTTATGTTTTCATGCTTTAATTGCTACTGGTACAGTGCAGCAGCGTTGCCAGTAGTAAGAGGGAACCCCTGCGTTAGCTCACTGCATCTCAGTCTTCGCCACCATGCAGGAAACCCATGGAGCAGAATCTCTGTGGGATAAATTTTGTATATGGTAGGAGACTTTTCTCTGAACTGCCTTTAGAATATATTGTCCTTGAATTGATATTCTATTTAAGCAATGTTCTTAAAATTATTCCCCAATTTAAAATGGAAATTATTACCTTTTTCAGGAAATCCAGTAGAGGAGACTTCGTATTTTCTGCTGATCGTCTGGTAGGTGAAGAATTTCTTCTTCTTGGTATTGTACTTTGTAACTCTTCCATCAAATGGGTCTTTCAGGCTAGAATAATGGTGGTGTGAGAGCAACTTTTCTACACAAAGGAAATTGCTGATTGACAGCGACTTTCTGTATAGGGACTTCTGTTCTCTGTTACGGACTGCTTTCATCTTAAAGGGTTCCAGAAACCATGTTATTATCAAACACAGCTACTTCAGGATAGAGAGCAGTAGTAATAAGAGAATACTGTTTAAAAACAGATGCACAGAGGCTAGAGATAATTCAGTTTTACTTTGAAACAGTACTTTTGATCTTGTGAACAGAGCTGTACAATTTCTTACAGTCTAGATGTTAACAATTGCTTGCATGCAGAAGTGCCTCCTGGCACTTGTGTATTAGATTAGATTAATAGCTCTGGGTGCACCCACACTGGGAATTTGTTTTTAGCCATATGGTAGTTACTATCAGGGACAAAGCAATTTGAAGTTTTCACACATTTTAGTAAGTCAGAACAAAGGCTGTTGGGAATGCAACATTTATCTCATTTAAATTACATGCTTAAAGAAAACCACAACACTCACGCCCACACATACACTTCCTATTCATGAGGGTGTTTGCTGTTCGCAAATCCACGTTCATTAACAAGGAAAGTCTTTCTTTCCCCCTCTAGCAAAGAGGAGTCCGGAGACCATTCGATTACTAGCACCGTTTGCCACAGCAGGCAGGTTTCCTGTGATGAGCCCAGTCTTAATCCATGCCTGATCCAGGCTTGCTCAGGGCTTAGATATGACCACAACCTAAGATTGTGACTGCAGTGCTTTTTACCTTTGCAGCTTTTCCACTTTCTCCCCTGCTTTTCCCTTGTTGAGGATGTTTCTTGCATTCCCATTCACCAAGAACAGTAAAGGCCCAAGCCAACAAATCCCATCACTCATCACTCGTGGATCAAGTGACTGACTGGGGTGCCTTCTTTGCCAACAGTACTTCATATTGGACAGGCGGAAAGTCGCAGTCCCAACTTTGTTCCGTGCCAGCAGTTCTCAGCAGATGCCATTTAAACAGGCACATGTCCTTTACAGTTCGTTGGACGAGTAGGAACAGCCCAGGAAACATCCACCACCTGTGAAAGACTAGCTCAGCTATGTGTCGTTCTTCCTGGGTTTTGTGGTTTCGGGTTCTTCACGTGCTTAAATGTGCAAATAGGATTCAGGAAGCCAACAAAGGTCAACACCAGCAATCCCACACATTTTCAGGGTATGGGTCTCCAGGGCAGGGGTCGGGTCCCTTCCCCACCAGTACTCCCTTCACAGGAGGGGTTTCTGGTTAACATTCTCATTTTACCTTGTATTAGGTTCCCATCGTGCTGCACCCTTTAAGGAGCATTCATTCCTACCAACTTCTTTGAATTAAAGAGAAGCACTATATTCCTAATCTTATAAAAAAGAGATACTTTAAAATTTTAAAAAAGAGATAATCTAACAGTGGCTATTCTAATACTGACAGGAAAACCCTTAACAGTCTTGACTGTACCTTATTGTCGTTCATTAGTGCGAAGGACCACTCCCACATACCTTTTCACTTTACTTGGAGGTCTTGCGCCATTTTGAGGGAAGCACTGATTTTTTCCCCCTCATTGCTAGAAACTGCAGCTTCCAGGCAGGGAGTTGAGGTCAGGCTACGGGCTGGCCAGCGCTTGCACAGATGGGGAGCTGCTCTTCACAGAAGCGCCTCTGCTGGTCATGCAGATGTCTGCTACAGAACCCGCTAGTCTGTTTTTCATTTTGTGGGAGGAATTTTATGCAAAACAGTATGTAGGACTATCTCATTTTCGGTATGTTATTCCTAGGTGTGGCGAAGAACAGTTGCAATTTCATGTGGGACGTGGTCTCCACTAAGCTTGGTGGGGTGCAAACATAGTTAAGACTCACTATGTTTTCCACCCAGTTAGCAAACAGAACTTAATGGCAAGATGCAATACATGAAGAGAAGAAACATATGCGTGGGATTGATGGGTAACAAAGTACATCTCGTTGCAGAGAGAAAACGAAAATGAAGTTAAGCTTGCTGCTAGCTTGGCAGTTGTTAGTGGCAGCATCTCATAAGGTCACCATAGGAAGAGGTCTTAAGGAAGGATTCTAAAGCTGATGGATTTCTGGTGGTACAGTTTTTTCTTCTGGCAGTTTGTTTCACATGTGAGGGGATGACACCAAAGAAACGTTCAAAGATACTTGTGAGAGAAAGGAGTTAACAGGCGGTAAAGGTTAGCAGGGAGTTTCTGAAAGCCACTGCCAGTGCTGTGATCCTGAAGCGGAAAGATGTGGGGTTAAAGTCATGAGGATGAAGACAACCCATCTTGTGTTTGTGTAGGAGGAGAGGCAGCTGTGGGAAGTAAGCCTCTGACACAGGAGACGATCAATCGTTATGACTTGCGGTAGTAGATACCTGGACAGGTAGACCTCAAAGCGGTCGTGAGACCAATTTGAGAAACACCGGCAGACAATTCCTCTCAGTGCAAGAGGCTCACACCGAACCCTTGTATGTGTGCTGCCCAGCACCCACGCACTGTGGAAGCATTTAATCGACGTCACCTTGCAGGACTGCTGTAGAACTGGTGAGACGCTCACAAAGCCCGCAGCATTTTTACTGAGACCACCTGAGAACTTTTTCCCAAGGCCTGCGCAGTAGGAGGTACACAATAAGCTAGGTCCAGCCCCGTGAAGTTAAGCTGCTGCTGCCCACCAGCTGAGCGGTGTGTTGTTGTGGGCTAAGAGACCAGGCGAGTAAGAGGAAGAGGAGCCATCTCCCAGAGGCACAGAGGACATTGCGTGTCTAGAGTCTTGGCCAGGACCAAGCAAAGTTGACTTGCTGCCTGGATTCAGGCAGGCGTTTGTCATTTGCACAGCACTGACCTACAGCCTCAGTTCACACCGTGGTGCTTTTCAGCAGAAGGTGAATTTTGTGGTTTGACTGGAGGTCTGAGGTTGAGGAATTAATTAGTTTCTCAGCCCTACCAGCGACTCCCTGCGTAACACTGAACGAGTCACTTCACCTTTCCGCCCACCTGCCTCTCTTTCAGCGGGGTGATAGTGCATACTTCAAAGGTGGTTTGAAATCCTGAGGTGCAGAGAGCTGTGTAGATATGAAGTACGGCTGACAGCCCCACTGCTCTGCCTTCCCTTCAGCTTCCAAGAAAAGTTACAACATAATGGGTTAGAGGAACCCCCTAGGAATTACTGTGATCTTGGAAATTAGGGGATGCGTGGCTATCACACAAAATACAGTTAGACTGCTGTCTTCCCACAAATAGGGGAAGATAATAATGGTCAGTCCAGAATTTGTTTAAATTCTGCTTTCTTGGCATTTAAATGCTTCACCTTTTTCCAAATTGCAGGCAGGCGGAAGAGTTGTAACATGCAACTGCTGAGGAACACAGATACCTTTTGGGGTGGCTCTAAAAGGGCTCCCATTTTTCCAGTTTTGTCTGGTCAGAGCAGCACCACCTCTGACTGCACCCTGGCTGGTTTTGTCATTTAGTGACCACATCTCTTCTAAATGAGAGTACTGTCAGCCTGCTTTCTGTAGTTGCCTATACCCAAATTGCTGTGTTCACGGACTCTGAGGAACTGGTCAAACCTGATTTCTTCAGTGGTATTTCAGTGTGGCAAGGAGACTTCATTCATGTGCTTAATGGGCTGAGAAAAGGTAGATTCCACTAACATTTTCATATCCTTGAAATGTTTATGTGGTAGTTAGCTAAAACTCCTTGGACCTCTATTAACTTGTTTTTGCTAACAGTTCTAACAGATGTTGGACTAATGAAGGTTCGAAGCAAACAGTATTTCCCTTTGTTTACTGCAAAGGCTCAGGGGTAAATCTTAAACGTAGAACTGTAATAAGTGAGCACATTGACATATAATTTTGTATATCAGCATTAAATGCTTAATCTAAAACTCCAGCATAACTCTGTAAGCCTTGACAGTTTAACTAGGCCTGCTAGAATTTAACATCTTTTAGCTTTTTTTTTTTTTCCCAATTACAAATAGACTTTATTTTTGTTATTGATAACTTTAATTCATGGTTTTAATTTCCAGTCAAACTCTTCTACCTTAGGACCAAAGCTTGGCTTCCCTGCTTCATGGGGAGCCATAATGATACCTGATTTAGCTTCCAAGCAATGGCAGCCACCTCTCTGGGGGAGGAGCAGGGCTGCTGGTTCTCAGGGCCAGAGAGAAAAGAGGGGGAAATTATAATCCCTGAGCATGGGGGCAGAAAGCACAGTGCAAAAAATAAATGTTTTGTCAACACTGACAAGTTTACAGAAGAATCTTCCCAGCCTCTGTATAAAACATTGATACGTGTAGTAATACCAAGGAGATTATTTAACTATAGACTTTCACTGGTTTACTCTAAACTTTTGGCAGATAATGTGGAGCGATGTTAACATGATAGCAGTATGAAAAAAAGTGTTTCTTCCAAACCTGGCTCACAGGTTGGCTTTTTTTGGTGAAATAGCTTTAAAAAAATAAAATAAAATTGTGTACAGATGTGCCAGAAACCTAAAATTAAATCAAGGATTTCTTGGCTTATGTGAGACGATGTGTGTTTCAGTAGAAGAACACTGGTGCCTTCAGTCTCAGGATTAAAGTGACTGAGTCAAAAGACTGAGTCAAAAACCCTACTTGCAGAGAGACAGGAGGAAGAAGAGGAGGAGGAGGAAGGCAGTAGAGCTGGCTTCTCTACGTATGCTTCCTGGAGCCACCAGACATGCAGTGGCAAGCACAAAGGGGACTGACAATTCAGAAGGACCCGTTTCCCATACGCAGTTTTGCTACAGAAATATTACCTGGTGAATTGCTTTTTCAGTCTTCTGCTCCTGTTACATGTCCATTGCACCCTTTGAGCCCTGCACTGGCTTAGTCTGACCACCACCTCTGAACATGGCTGCCGCAAACCCAACTCTAGGAAAAAATCATTGCTCTAAAATGACTGAAAAGATCTTCAAAGAGGGATTGTAAATTTAAGGGACCGTTTCTAATTCCTAACAGAGGCTGCCTGTATGCTAGGAACTAGGGCAGAACGGAAGAACAGAAAAAAGTCTTCCAGTCTGCTCTGCCTTGTTTCTGGAATAAGAAATGTCTGAAGCGAGCAGGATACAGTCCCAGGAGCAATCAGCTCATTTCTGCCATCATACGGTGACTTTTGCTTGACAGGTTTCATCTTCGGCTTGGCAGTAGCTTTCCTTGAGCAGTTCTGGCCTGCGAATCTTTGGCTCACTAGCAGAAAGAATTTTTACATCTTTAATACCCAGAGCATCTTTCCCGGGCAATCATTCCGAGTTCAGATGAATACGTTTCGGTAACTTTGCCTGGGGTACAGCTGCAGGGCCAGCACCAGGGGAGAGCTGGAGGTTTGCTGGCCACTCGAGGCTGGAGGGGTGTGTGGCTTACCAGCACCTCCAGTAGAGATGTCCCTGCTGAACTGGGCCATCTCTGCCGTGTGAAAGCGCAGGTGCTTGGCAGAGCGTCCCACAGTAACCACAGCTGGCCGGTGCCAGAAGAAGGTGATAAAGAGATTTCTAGATCTACTGACTTGTCTTTGCACTCGGTGGAGCATTTACATCGCTGCAGCTTCTGTGGCTGTTCTGGCAGCCCCACTGCAGTTCAGTTATAGAAATACAGATGTGAAAATAGACCTCAGAGCCTAGCTGATGTGGAACTGAGAGAAGGTGAATTTTCCCTTTTTCTCAGTAGTATTTTCTGTCAGCAAAATGAAGTTGCATTGGTGCTTCACTCATTTGTTGAGAAAAATTTGTCTGTGATGCCTATGCCTGCCAGATAGAAATAAAGTCAGTTTTATGATTGCCGATGCACCCCCTCCTTCTTTCAATTCTGTTTTGTAATGCTGCCTTCATTTGATTTGTGGACAAAACGTAGGCATCACCCCCAAAAGGTCTCTACATTCAGTCCCTAACTACTATTAAAGAGACCCTTTTAGACCCTTCAGGCTGTTAGGTCTTCACCTGGTACTTGTGAAAACTACTAACATTTAGCATCTTGCCTCCATAGATAACAAATCCCTTCAGGCTGACTCATGTCTTTGGTTCTACAGATCAGACTTGTGGTTGAAGAGGGACTGAATCAACTGCCATACACAGAATGTACCGTGACCACTCCAACAGGTATGTGAGAAATGACTCCTCCCCTAGGTAGAACTGGAAGTGGAAGCTTAACTAATATAAAAATATATGGAACTGTTAAAAGAATTGTAGAATCATAGAATATCTCGAGCTGGAAGGGACCCGTAAAGGATCATTGAGTCCAACCCCCTGCTCCTCGCAGGACTACCTAAAACCAAACCATATCACTAAGAGCGTCATCCAGACGCTCCTTGAACTCACGGCTTGGTGCCGTGACCACTCCCTGGGGAGCCTGAAACAGTTTTAACATTGAGGGTAGAGTACAGAGTTAAGGTCCCTTCCAGTATTTAAAAAGCTAGAAGGTGAGTAACAACAGAATTGAGCAAAACATACAGTCATATAGTTGTCATTTTACAAAGGTTTTAAATTGGTCTTGCAAAACCATGATGAAAATTTACCAGTGTACGTGCAAGATCAGTTTACTTGCCCATACTGCAATGCTGAATTAAAACTGATGACATTTTGCATGCCCATTAAGAAAAAGTACTTGGCACAAGCAGTTTTGCCATGCCAGCCTAAATCTGTCTCTGTTTGCAACTGTGGGCCAGCTGGGAGTGATGATAAGCAGGAAATAAAAAGTGGCTGTGTTGACACTAGAGGAAACCCATTGCAGTGATTTTGGTTTGCTCCTGTTAACTGTAAGGGTACGTAAGGTTGCACGCGTTACTCAGAGGTAGCTGCTTAGTGCATCAGCAGCTTCTTGGGAACAGCTCAGGTACGCGCTGTGAGCCCACAGCACACCTGTAAGACGCCAGGCGAGCCCTCTTCCCCCGAGAAAGTCATCTGCATTTCTGCAGGGTGAGAGCAGCTCTGTACATCGACACCCTCTTCCCCTCTGCCCTTCCCAGTAAATCATTCGTATGTCTTTACTTTTAGTTAGAGAAAAGATGGACTGAGAACACTCAATTCTGAAACCAGACAGAGTTTAGGAAGGCACTCAGGAGGCACAATCACTTACCTGTGCTCCTTTTTAAATAAAACGGCAGCTACTTTACTTCTTGAGCGTTGGCATCACATCTGGTCAGTTGGTGACGGATAGATTGATGACCATCTTCTCTCTGCGTTACACAATTTGACTGGCAGGTCCCCTGCAAGTAACATCACTCGGAAGCTCTACAGTTCTGTTTGAGCGGGCCACTCACCTGGCCGTGGGCACAGGGACTCGCGGACCTTGCCCTCTGAGCACACGTCGCCGTGGTGAGAAGACGCAGTTCCCTGCCCTTACTCCTAGCCACGCTGTAGATGGGCTCCTGCTGTCTGAGCTCTGCAGTCGGTGTGTTTGCCCTCTCGCTCCACAGCTGTGCCCAGGGAGGGGGCCAAAATGGCTTCAGCTGAGCTCTTCCAGTAGGAGCTCTTCCCTTGAGAACTCAGACGCTTCTGCATGAATTCCTGCTTATCTACACTGAGCTCTTTCTCTTCAAGTAAGATGTCGTAACAAAAAAACCCACAAAACCAGGTGATTTCTGCTCTTCCGGGCTCAGAAGCAGAACACCCCTCACGGACATCAGTGGAACAGCCTATTCTTTCTCCTTTAAGGGAGCTTTTGGACTTTTGAGTCCGGCAGGGGAATATGCAACGCCTGTAAGAAACATCAGCGCATGTTCTTCCCAGCAGTGGTGCTGGGCAAGCTTGTTACCAGCTTCTGGGGTTAGATCTGAAGGACTATGACTGGGACAATCTTGCTTTGCTGTCTTTATCTCTGCATTAGCGAGAGACTTGAGCTCACAGTACTGATGAGCTGTGTCTCTCATATGCATACCATTGCCCACTTCTTTCTTTCAGTGACCAAGAACACAACAGTAGCATTGCAGCATCATATTTCAGTTCTAACTCTTCCACCTGCAGCACTGGACTGCATTTACCTGGCTTCCTAGGGCACATACCGTTTACCTTTATTTTGCGTAGCTCCTTCATTTAAAATAATCACAGAATACCCGAGATACAAAACACATACTTGGAAAGGATCACTTCAGTGCCACTTTTCTGACATGACTTCTAAAGGTAAAAAAAGCTCAAGTTCTTTACCAGTTATGGTTTTGGCCCTGTTCCCATTGCTTGTTTGAGGGCTGCAGGATGTGGTGTGCAGGTTGGTTCATGCCACCCGTTGAGAGACGTGGAGCTCGCTGTTGTCCCCTGGGTACTCGGGGGATCTTGGTTCCATTCACACCAAGGTCACTTAAAACGGCGTCCCCCAAAGGGGCATTAAGGTGGGGCGGAAGGCAGCAATCACTGCCACTGACGTCTGGTTTCTTTCCTCTCACAGGACACAAGTACGAAGGAGTCAGATTTGAGAAGGGGAACTGCGGAGTCAGCATAATGAGAAGCGGTAGGCAGTTTCTGGTTGTTGAATGAGCACGAATTAAACGTTTTGGAAACCTGTAAGCAACTTCCTTTCCACAGCACTGCTCTACAGCAAAGTTTTACCCAAACCTGACAGTTGTTGTTCTTTCCTAGGTATCCTAGATCACAGAATGCCCAGTAATACGTTTCGTTAGCTTTTTAGGAGACAAAGAGCTGCCACAGGTTTCACCCGGCCTCTTCTCCAGCAACTGTTGGCTGGGAGAGGCCGGGCCAAGAGTCCGTCCTCGTTTGCCGCCGCCGGCTTCTGCTGGGAGAGCGGCCCCAGACAGACCCTGCTCCGCGGGGGCGGGTGGCGGCCGTTTCGCCCAAGGCTGCGGAAACCTTTGTCTCTGCGACGTAAAGCCCAGGGGCTGCGCAGCCGCCCGCGCTCCTTCTGCACCGAGGTGTCTCTGGCAGAGCCCGGGGACGCTCTCCAGACCCCACGCGCTGTTTTGACGTTTCCAGCTCTCGCCTTCGAGGGCTTAGCGCTGGTGCGTGGGAACGCTGATACCCAGCAGCTAAGTAACACCAGGCAGACTCCTTTTTCTGTCTAAACACTGAAAAAAGGAAAACAGCTTCCAGTGATTTTCACACTTAGAACCGAGAAAAAAAATCTCCTCTTTAGAACTCTTCAGTACAGCAGTGGGACTGTCTGTTTAATTGTAGCATCTTGCAATTGTGCCGTTTCTCAGCGTGTAACGATTTGTCGCTGGTTTTTTCCGCTGCTGACTTTGAGGAGAGGCAATGGAACAAGGTTTACGAGACTGCTGTCGATCCATCCGCATAGGAAAAATCCTGATACAGAGCGACGAGGAGACTCGGAGAGCGAAAGTGTACTATGCCAAGTTCCCACCAGACATTTACAGGAGAAAAGTTCTTCTTATGTACCCGATACTAAGTAAGTGTCTTTCATCATTATGTGCAGCTAGACTCATCTGAACAGTGAGTGCGCCGCCTTTAAAGGAAAATTTCCAGATTTCGGGGGCTTTGACTAGGTTTTTGCTTGGCTTAGGTGACATAGTAGGGAATTTATCAGCCGGCACCAGTATGAATGCAGGGCAAATCATTTGGGCTTGCCTGCATTCATGAGAAAGGGTGAAGCATTAAGACTTGACATAAATTTAATTTTTTAAATTTTGCCATGAGAAAAGGCTCAAATAGTATTTTTCTCATGCTATTAAAAGACATTATTGGATTAATATTATAATCCTAGAAGTAAACTACTTTAAAATTAAATACAGTTAATACTACAAAAAAAAAAAAGCCGGTAAGCGTGGTAAGGAGTTTGTCAGGATGAAGTAACTTTTCCAGTCTAAGATTTAGTTCTGGTTCTACACATGGAGCTCTTAATTGCCATTTTACTATTTCGGATGAGCATTCCTGCCTCAGGGCTTTAATAAAATCCACCGACTTCAGTGCTTCAAACCTGGCAGCGTTGGCTGTTTCAGAGTAGAGAGGAAGTTCCTTCATCAGGAGACCAAAGTTTCTACCATTAATACATGCAGAGGTGGGAAAGGAGAGGATCACCATTCAGTCACACACCAGTGTTAACACGGATATTCTCGGATGGCCTAGGACAACTTCTTCAACGGGGAGGAAAAAAATAAACCCCTCACTTTTTCCCCTTTTAGGTACTGGTAATACCGTCATAGAGGCTGTCAAAGTTCTCGTAGAACACGGCGTACAACCAAGTGTCATTATCCTGCTAAGCCTCTTCTCCACACCTCACGGTAAGTTGAGGGGGTGCGAGGGGGACAGGAGAGTGAGCGCAGGTACGTTTAATGGGGAAGAGTGACGTTAGCCACGCGCTTCAGACAGCGGTGCGGGGCTGTTCCTTTGCAAATAACGCCAGCAGCACCGCTTTGCTCAGGAGAGAGGGGCTTTTTTTTGGCTGAATTGTAAAACTGAGAGTGAACAGCGACGCGTTTGGTGTAGGCAGTGGAATGGGCTAGGAGAAGGGAAAAGGCCTGTTACACCTAATGGCAAAACTGCAAATGGTAAAGGATTCCTAAAAGCAGGAATTTGCAGCGCTGCCAGGTGCACAAAATGCTTCAGTGGCTCACAAAGCAATGCCAATCCTGCTGTTGCTCTGGACTGCAGCAGCCCACGGATGGTGGAGTCGGTCCGCCACCAAGAGAGTACCCGTTCTGTAAGGAGCGTGAGGTAAATGAAGCTACAGAACGGTCCTGTCCGCACGTTAAAGATCCTGACTTGTGAAAGGGGATCCAAAAGGAACAGCTGTTTCTGTGAAGCAGGAAAGTGGATCTTGTGCGTTGTTTTAAAAATTGGCCATGGCAGAAATCACTATCAAAAAGGTCAGCTGAAGTGCAGAGAGTAATCCTGGCAGTCTGTAACCACTTTGGTGATTATACTGGGAGTATATGTGTATGGTAAAGAAAAGAAAAATCCCAATAAGAAAACCCAAAAAAGCAATCCACTAAATTCAGGAAGTTTCTCCTCCTAGACAGTCAGCTAAGGCAGAAACATGAAGCAGAGATGGAAGAACAGGGCCTGACTTACCTATGGAATTCTGCTAATCATGATTTAACATGTGGCACTGAAACACAGCTGCAGCGCTGTAGTCATTATTGCCTTTGCCCTCTCTCAAAAGGTGCCAAATCCATTATCCAGGAATTCCCCGAGATCACAATTTTAACCACAGAAGTTCATCCTGTTGCACCAACACACTTTGGACAGAAGTATTTTGGAACAGACTGACACTCTCGGAACAAACGGATATGACTGTATGATGTTACAAGAGGTTTTTTCCTACGTTTTATGATTGTTGAGTTGGTTGAGGGCATGTTTAAAAACCTTTTTGGCCAAAGGGGGAAATACTTGACCCAGGTTAGTTCTGGTCAGCTCCTGCCTGAAGGCTGCGTCAGGTGCAGTCACAAAGCACTCTGTCGGTATGAAGTCAAGCATCTCGGTGTGGGGTTGTGTAAATTGGTACTCTCTGCTTTAACTTATTTATTCTTCTGTAGCCTGTCTTGTGGCTGCTTGCAAGAGCAAAATAAAACAACTGAATCACAAAGGTGTGTACTTCATTCCTAGTGGTAATGTTTACGTCACTCCAGGTCAGCTGGTACGGCCACTCCTAACGCTTCCAAAACGATGGGTGCACTTGGAACTCGATGCAATTCTTAGCAGCCACACTGAATTTTTGGCAGAATTTTCAGTCTTTGCATGGTGGCCACGAACTAAAGATGCAACTCTTTGCAATTTGCTCTGTGTAGATTATTTTCAAACAGTAAAGCATCCGCAGCTGTCTTGCTCAATGGTTCTGAGTAAAGCAGCTTCCTATTGCAGTGCACGTGCCCTGGCAAACCGGGCGGGAATCGAGGGTGGGAGCAGCACTGTCCGCAGAAATTCTGCACGTAGAGTACTTGAGTTTTGTCTCTTAAACCTTTTGTGGTTGAGCCAGCATCGCTAACCCCTTTAAAAAAAGGAAAGTTGTGGCAAAAAGTTGAACTCGGTTTCTAGCTCTGTTCACAGAGCAGCAGGGCTTAAAGTCAAAAGACAAATACGGCCCTCGTGGCTTAGCACCCTTTCCAAATACTCAATGCACTAATTGTATCGATCAGATTAAACATTAATCTGCAGCCAAACACTTTCCTTGGCTTTAAATCCCTGGCACCAAGTACACAACACCCAACACTTGAACTAGCTAGTATCTTACCCTACTGTAACTTTGGGAAAATTTATATACAAAGACAACATGGTCCATCATTATTTTTTAACTATTCCCATATTCTGAAAAGTGCAGGGTTACAGAACGACATCACAAGTCGAGTGCTTCATACCTCTCGTCAGAGGAGCGGAAGGCCAAGGCCTGGGCTGCCCCAACCAACACCTCGTGAGTCAAGCGGCAGCGTTCAGTGAACCCTTTTTTTGACACAGATGGAGAACCTTCCCCACTCCAAGCAGTAATTCCAATTAATTAAAGTTGTGTAAGGCTTCCAGAGAGAGAATGTCATAAGAAATAACCATTCACAAGTGTAATAAATTAGCCAAAAACGGTTTTAATGCAGTCCTTGCCTGCAGTACAGTATAAACCGTGCAGGCTTTCTAGTATAAACCGTAATAGAAAATGACAAAAGCAGAACGTACAGGATGTTCAGCTGTAGAAGCCATACAAACACTTGGAAAATGCTAGTGAAACACAGACAAAGCATTCATAATAAAGTCAGAATGTTTGTCGGACAGTAAAAACGAGTATCCAAAGCTTTTGTAAAAACCCATTTGATATCAAAAGTCTCGATGCCGGCAGCAGCATTGAACTGAACCCGACTAAACATCCCAAATGTTGTCAGCAGACTGTGACATTCACTGGAAAACATTCACTTCCTATTAAATTAAGAATGAAAACATTCACTTCCTATTAAATTAAGGGTTTAATCAGTATTAAACAACATAGCTCTGCGTGGCACGTCCTTACCTGAACAGAACAGCGTTGATTGTACGCCAGGTACCTACAAATACCAACACCAGGCCGTAGTGGTCACCTAAAAAGCAGCTGAATGTAGTAACGGAACAATACGACGACATTTCTGCTACTTCTCCCCGTGATTCAGCAGGTCCTGGCACAGCCCGCCAAGCCAGCCTGCCTTCATGTGAACATGTGTGGCCCTGGGGTGGTTTACAGTGGAGGGGGTCTGACCCAGTCGGAGAGGTAGTGTCTGGGCTCCGAAGGGAGCCTTCTGACCCGAAGAGCTCCTGCAGTTAGTGTTCTACTCCGCCCGAGCTTTCCTGCCTAGTCAGAGCACCGGTGAGTCAAACCTTCGCTTTGTGTTGAAGCAAGGTAAAAAACTTCTAATGCTGAATCCTAAGATGCAGATAGGTCTGCGGTTATCTGATCCTGAGATTTAAGCAAGTTTTATCTTTGCGGGACCCATTTTCACAACAAATGAGTCACTTTCAGATGAAAAACAGCTGGACAGATAGAATAATTTATAAAATAAGATGACCTTTTCTATTTTATATGTTCCTAGCAGAAGGGAAGCTGTTAGACGTTCCCTGCTGCAACAGTGCAGTTGGGAATGGCTCTGGAATAGCTCCTGCTTGGACTGCGGGTGAGCACAGCAGGAAGCTGCACGTTAATGCAGTTACTGCAGAGGAAGAGCAGGAAGCTGCACGTTAATGCAGTTACTGCAGAGGAAGAGCAGGAAGCTGCACGTTAATGCAGTTACTGCAGAGGAAGAGCAGGAAGCTGCACGTTAATGCAGTTACTGCAGAGGAAGAATGCCCGCAGGCGGAGTCAATGCAGAGCAGCACAGCGGGTTCCACCTACCTCCTCACAAGCTCTTGTCTGAGCGTAGCAGCTCCTCCTCCGGGGAGGCCACCTCTGCGCCAGCCCAGGCGGTTCATTACATCACCAGGACACCAGATGCTGATGGAGGAATTTCTCTCTCCTACACATCCTGGAGGCTCCTGGATCCTCCAGAAAAAGGCAGGAAAAAAAAAAATATACACCAACCCTTTCTAGAATCCACTGGATTTTCATTTCTCTTACAACGGAAGTGCTGATCTGAGAAGGTGCAGCACACGCCTTCCCCAATTCAGAGAGGAGATGGGGAGGACAATTTTGTTTGTTTGTTTCCAGGCTTCCCGTGGGATTTAGCCCAAGGTTTAGGTCCAGAAAAGTTAAGTTTAGTAAGTACTGGAACAGCAGGAATGCCTTCAGGTAAAACACCCGCATGCTACATGAGCTGTCGGTACTAGCATTTAATGTGCCCAGGCATTTCTTTTCAAGCACAATTGGAATAAGAAGCAAAGATGATCCCTTTGTCATTTTTGTTGGGTTTTTTTGGGTTGGTGTTTTTTTTTTCCTCCTTAACATAACTCTTCTACTTTTTTTTTTTAAACAGTGGCTGTTATCCACTAAAGTTTTACAAATGCTGCTGTAAATCTTAGAACCTCAAACAGAAAAAAAAATATTTTAAGCAGCATGAAAGCATAACCAACTCACAGGCTCATATTTGAAATGTAAACTTACATTTTATTTCACAAGGTTTACATTCCAAACTGAAGCTAGAAAATGAAAAAATAAGATTTTTAGGAAAGGGAGAAAATTGGATCCAACTGCTCTGAGCAAAGCAAGCTGAGCCTGCATGATGAGAATCACAAACCAATACCTGACAAACATTAAGATTAGTTACAAATAAAATACGTGGCACAACTGCTGACACCTACTCACCTTCACAGTATCCAAAAAAAGGGCACAAACAGGTGAAAGCTGCTAATATTTTAACTATGTATTCAGGAGGAAGAGGAAAGACTCTCTCTCAAAGGGAGACGGAAAAAGGACAAGAAGAATAAAACTGTGTAATAGTGAGAATGATCGCAATGTTCATGACCAGAAAAGGAAATAAAGCATTAAGCAGGAAGAGTATGTGGTAATGGCGCGACCTTGCCATGCCTGCCGCTGCCACGCTGTCTGACAGACCTCTACTTTCAATGAAAAAAGCCACTCTACCATGCAAATGCTTTAACTGATTTCAGAAAGAGTTTATTTTCGCACGTGTTCTGTAACAAAACAGAAGCTGATAGAATTGGAAAAATATCAATAAAATAAAGGTATTTTCAAGTACTATGGATCAATTTCAAAAATTTGTACCACAGGAGTCACTGAAATGAAAATGTGACCCTTTGAGTTAATTAAGTCTGGCTTAATAAACAAGGTCAACAGTACCTCCTCAGCCTGCTAATTCAACGCTTTCGAGGATGAGCCAGCTGTGCAAACCGTGACTCTGTTCTGCTGGCGTAAGGACTACGCGGGAGGCAGCGGGTCCCTGAATACATCTTTGCACATCATTCTTTGTATCTAACTTCGGGGAAGAAAAGGTAAATGCTTTTTTTTTTCCCCCTGACACTTTACATTCATATTATGTTACAGACTTTATGCATCAGGTTAGGTAACTAATATAAGTTGTGCTTTCAGTCCACACCAGCATACAGAACTAAAAACCTACAGCTAGTATAGATCTTGCTGAATCACATTTCTGGTTTGATCCAGGAAGTAACATTCACTGCTGTAGCGCTATTGGGAGGCTTCCCGGCTCCTACCAATGGCCGTACACCACATGCACTAGGTACAGCCTACTAAAAACATACAGTACTGCTTCCTGTTCAAAGGAATACAATCTTATTCTACTACAAAAACATACTGTACCAATTCAGCAAGAGACAACACGAAATTGCAGTGCAGTGAGGCTTACAGAAGTCCTAATTCCTTGGACAGGACTCACTGGCCAAGGAGAGGACTTGCCACAATACTATCCATAGAAACATCAATATGATGTTTTCTCGTTTTTTTTTTTTTAAAGAGTACAGTGTACCTGAATGTAAACGGGAGAGAAGGGGGAGAGGTGAGGAGGCGGTTGGTAGTGGTCAGTTATTTTGGGGCATTAATCTAGGAGTACAGGGATGAGACAGAGTGGCAGGTATCACAAATCCAGCAAGAGCGTTCTTTCTTTCGCATAATGACATCCACTTGGAAAAGCTGCTTATAGCAGAGAAAGCCCTCACTCGCACGAAGGAGTAATGCGTTTGCAAAATGCTGAGATACAAACAACGAACGGGCCAAAGGCAAGGTAGAACACGCTGTGCCCGGGTTGAACTCTCACACTTCTCTGCCCTGATTGAAGCTAACAAAACCACGGTTGTGTTCAACACTCTCAGAGACACCCCCGGGGAGTCTCTGACACCTGCCACGCTGGTTGTCACTCAAGCCATATATGTTACTACCTGATGACTGTTGATAGAATTACAGACGGCATCTCGGGGTCCTACTCCAGCTTCCACGGTCTCATCGAAGTAACCACGGCTGCAGTCGGAGGCCTGGTCTGCACGACGGAGCAGCCTCGCGGCCGTGTGACAAGCGCGCTCCCGCCGGCAGTCAGATCCACCTCCCTTGGCTACATTAAGCTAAGCCAACAAAATCGTTCTCTAAATACACGTGTTTCTACATCTCAAGCTCTACCGGCAGTATGAGATCCGCTAAGGACAACAGCCGTTTCTGACCCTGAGCTGAAAACCACTTCTTTTCTGCTTTATACTGTAGCATAGATCTGATCTAAGCCGGAGGAAACAGTCCCTGGATGGGGTCGAGACAGTTGCCTTGCTGCTTCCACCCTGCACCAGGCTGCAGTTCAACAGCTTAATGGGCACCAGTCACACAACTGAAATCAGCATCAGAACTGAGATTCAAACCTTGGGAGTTCACTGAATTTTTTGGGTGCAACTGGATTTACAGCACCCACTAGGTAGAGACTGACCGTACGCATCAGGAGGTGGCAATCCTAGTGGGAACATTTACACTGGCCCTGGGCGCACGGAGGGCTCAGGAGCGTATCCGAAAGGCTTGTACACCAACGCAGGCAGTAAGAACCAAACCAAAGCCTTGGTCAGCTCCCAGAGCTGCGGTATCATTGGTATTAACGAGACTCGGCGGAACGAGTCCCACGACGAGTGCTGGGACGGCGGGTACAGGCAGCTCGGGAGGGGTGGGCAGGGCAGGGCAGGTGGAGGTGTCGCGCTGTACGTAAGGGGGAGGTTTGACTGCACAGCCAGTACAGTTAGTGGTGAGGTGGTGGAGAGCCACTGGGGGAGGATTAGGGGGATGAAAATAAAGGAGATGTTGTAGTGGGTGTACCCCTTAAAGAGCTATTTTCATGTTAAAAAAACTACGTACTCGGCTGAATACTTTCATCTCTTTTGTTACCTGCAGCAGTGACTACAGACAGCCTGAGGAATTTCTATTTTCCAGTGCATTTACCTAGCATATTCGACAGAACTTCGCGCATCCTCCATTTATCATATTCTTTGTATGCAACTTTCTTTCCGAAGCTACGGAAAAAAAAAGTCAATTTAAAAGGTAAATAGCAGCCCAGCTTTAAAAGCACAGGTAGCAGGGGGTGCAGGCAAAGCTACTGCTTTTACGCTGCCCAGATCTCTAGTCAGCAGTCTTTTTAAAGGCCAAAAATACTAATTGGAAAAACCGTATTCTCCTTAGTGGGCCACCTGCAATTCTGTCTGCGGCAGCAGCAGACAGCAAAAAGATCTCAGCATCAGTATCTTGAGAAACACCAAGTTTCCCCACAGGGATCCCACTGTTCATTTACATGCTGCCTTGAAGAACGCAGACACGCAATGTCTTCAGCAAACGCCACGCTGACGCTGTACTCCTGGACACCCACCTTCCACGGCAGCTGCCGGCGCTCAGCTTTAATCATGGGATGCAGAGGAACCTGCCCGACTGTTCTGCGGCACTGGAATGCAGCATAAACCGTACAAATGCCAGGCGTAGCGCAAGGATTTCTCCTTTAAGTAAGCAGAAGAGAACAAATGGAGCTTGTTCAGTCACTCAGGCAAGTGAGAACTTGCGACAAAACGACACCGGCAGAACGACATGGCTGTAAACAGAACCAAATCCACAAGAACCTGCTCAAAAAACTCCTGTAAATCCACACGGCTTCAGACACAGCTCTGACGCTCCTATCGTAAAATACACTTCAGTTGACAGAATGAAACAGAAAGTCACCAAATCATCTTCCTGTTTTATATACAAGGAATTTGGAGTTTTAAAAGGCACAAATAGCATCCCTGTTGGTGCTAAATTCCTATACATTTCCTGTTGTGTTTAGCTGCCATCTTCCTCTCAAGATCTCCCTGCAGAATACATTTTGCCAGAAATGAGGTGATTAATTCTACTGCCATCTTTCATCACACACAGCTTAAGGTCCACCACGAGATTTACGTTAGAAATGCAGGTTTAGATTGATAGGAAAAACAGTTTCAGCACTCAACAGCCACTTGATGACAGAACCACCCAACACACGTGGTCAAAGCGGTTGAAGCAGGAACATTCAGCGTGTTCAGTACCGCTCTGAGAACCTACACCAAGCCTGGGAGAGCCCACCTGACTCCTAACAACTAAACGTCAGCAGTACGACATTGTCTACAGAGGTCGCTGCCGGCGCTACACCGAACTACAGAGGCTGATGTGTAAAACATCCGTCCGCAGGGCACAGTTTGTACCAGGCGGTTAAGCATCTATTCTTACGGACAGAAAATCTCTGCAAGACTCTCTTCTGTCTCACAAACACATTTCCACTGGTAGCAGCGGTAGAGTAAACAGAGGAAAAAAAGGATTTAGTATGTAAGCAAGGCCTTTGTCACCAAACAGATACTTATCAGGTAATTTTTCATGACATGCACAACTGCTTCTGTAGTCACTGTCAACACAAACGGGCTGATAAACAAACACAAAAACGGGATAGAAAATGGTAGCAAATGATCTTAAAGGCAGTATACTAATACTTTAAGCATGCACCTAATTCAAACATGAGTGATGGAGTTGCCAGGTCTGAATCATGCAGATAAAAAAAGACTCAGGTCTAGAAAAATGCATATAATCCTGCCAGCAAATTCTCAGTTCCATTCCACAGAATAAAAACAGTGATACATTCCTCTGACTGCAAATGGAGCAAAATGAAGAAAAAAACTGATCACCTCTTAGTGCTGAAAAACCTTTAAACCACCAGTCTATACATTTACTTCGGAAGAAGTCAGAAAAAATTCAATACATTGTCTCTTCAGCATTATGGGACTAAAACCACCTTTGTGGAGCGTAAACTCCAAACACTACTGTTGGAGCTAAACTTTCAGTGCACATTTCCAACTCATGTGTTTCGAATTTACATCTTCCTTTCTGACTCCGTAAACACACAAATTTCCATCAAACACTGATCCAGGAATGAGTTGATATTTTAGCCCTAGGAATTAATGCAAACTGTACTGTCTAAAGTTCCCTTTTGCATTTTAGGTGCCTGCAAGTAGGATTGGGCTTAAAGGGCACTATAACTCAAACTCTGAGACAATTACACCCTCCTAAAAAAAACTTAAAAAAATCTACGGCCACAATATTCTTGAATCTCGATACTGGCAACGTGAATACTTTATGTTCATACTCAGCTGCACATGTATATATGCATGTTCAGCACTTTTTCTTTCAACACACTTACATCCAACTATCAATTTAGTGCCAAATTTAAGTGGGTCTGTCTCTCATTGAGTTGAACTGACTCAGATAGAACTTTAAACACGTTAGAAAATTCTACTTGTCAGAGAAGGTTGGAAAATCAATCTCAAAACAAATACCATCCCCAAGAATATTATGGCTTGGAAGAATTTCAAGAACTCGAGTCCCTGATGTTTGCAAAATGAAAAGGCCTTTGGAAATGCCCTCACATCAATACTTTTTACCTATTTTGAATAAAAAATATATATTATTTATAAAATAAAGAGAGCAGGCCAAAGAAGATTGGCCAGAATCACCCTATAAAACTGTTCCGTTCACTCCGTAACTTAAACTTATAGAGCCTTGAAACGTCTGGATAGCAGGATTTCTGGAGAAGCTCTCTAGAATGCAGATTCCAATCAGACGATACTTCATGATGTTTTCTCATCTTGAAGATCCGCTTGTTTTCTGCCCCTCAAAACTGAAGTCCATGCCAAGAGAAGGGATGTTGACTCCTGAGAGGGAAGCTGAAATGTAAATAAAGAAAAATGTGCACTATAAGCACTGATCTGATGGGCAATAAATGGCTATCTAACCTTGACTTTGAGCATTGTTTTAAAGCCATGTAGAACAACAGGGAAAATGCTGTTTTTCCACTCCCTCAGTAGAATGGCAGTATGCAGTCCTCACTGACTTATCGACAGAAAAAATACTTTGGGGTTTTTCTTCTCAGTGGAAGAAAACGGAATCGCATCTACACTATGCAAGAAGCCCTTTTATAAAAATCTCGAGTTGCCCTATGCGTGTGCAGAACTAGGCAGTGGATTACAGTGCTTTGCCATACAATACAGTTATTCAACACCCACAGAAAACAGAGGGGCAAATTCTATCTCTTCCACCTCCTGCAAGTGGGACAGCGGAGGATACTCCTTGAATCTTGGTCAACTACACTCCACTGTGAAAAAGTGTCATGGAGACTGAAGAGGACACAGCCTGCAGCTTACTGCAACAGTACGTGTGCGGGGTATCTCCCCACTGTTACGGAAGTCAGAACAGATTATTGACCAGGGAACATTCTGGTAGCAGCATCTTCCCCAAACCGTATCATCTGTTGTTGTACCCAAGTTTCTCCAGGGTGAAAAAAAAATAGATAAGAGAGTAGCAGCTGCTGTGGGCATTACAAGTTACTCCCATTTATTCCTAACTGCAACTTGGCTGTTCTCAACTTCACTTTCTTTTAAGACTGCATCTGCACCTTCCCACACCTTTCATGAATCACTGAACAGACTTCCAATCTTGTAATTGTACATGTTAGTGGCAAGAGTCGTTCCTGCCGCTTTGACCAGAGGAGCTGCAGGGTTTGTACCCTCCCCTACAAACAGTGCTTTCGGCTCTCGTGTTAACTGTGTCAACAACCATCCCAGGGCTACTGGATAGCCACTGTTTTCTTTTAGGTTCTCTTAGACATTATTTCTGGACAAGATGGAGAAATATTGGTGAAATGCTACCATGCATAGATGCATCAACACAATACTGTGGTGAGAGGGTCTCAGCCCTTCAGTGGGCTCAGAGGCCTCGGTGCCACCATCACAGCTGCACCGCTCCAAAGCCCGCGTGAAGGTCTGCGCTCCACAGCACGTGAGATGACTCTGCCCGAGCGCTGTGGGCTATGCCACTGCCAAAGTCAAAACCTGTCCCACATTACCTACCAACTTCCCTGCAGAGCAGCCGTTTTGAAGGTAATGAAAAAAGAAATACTGACCTTTCTGAACAAGCTTTATAGTGCTGCATTTGCAAACTGCTATGTCTCCCTTTCTATGGCAAGGGATGAAGCTTCACCAGAATCTATAGAACAAAAAACAAAGTAGTTAGAGGTAAGTAAATCCGTTTTTCTCACTGAGAATATATTTTTCACTAAGTATGGCAGTGTGTTTTCAAGAATCATTCCACATGAAAATAGACAACACTTGTCAGAGCTAACTGAACAGCAGTTTTTAAACTGAGATTCCTCTATTATTGGCTTTATCTATTTTATAACTGTGTCACAAGCTTTAAAGCCAGAAAGACAAATAAAAAACTTTCAGTTTTAATGGAACATTTCAGGCCTTTCTGGTTAGAAAATTATACTGGTTTACTTCTGTTGTGTGAGATGGAATCTGAAAACTCTAAGCTTAGAGCACTTCATTTGCTGATGCCTTACAAAAAAGAAAAGCAGTGGTGAGAAAGCAAGGAAGAGTAAAACATCATTTGTGCCTGTAACGCAATCTCCTAAAACCCTTCTGTCAGATGGGAGTGAGGGTACCAAAGCTTAATGAACCAGGAAATCATGTTCTCTGAATAGCGTTGGGTTAACACAGCCGTGGTAGAAACACACGGTAACACATTTCATGCGCTCATGGCAAGTTTATTCCTAAACATTTTCACTTGCAAAATAAAAAAGTCATTTTTCTATGAAGAGACACAGTTTCAGCCCTAATCTTGGAAAACTGAAAGCTGTGGAGGTCAGACTTAAGCCATATATAAGCAGCACAGAAATTTCTACTTTAAACCTATGTAGAGAGGTTGAGGCAGTTGGGCTTGTTCCATCTGATGAAGAGGAAGTCAACCCAACAGCAGTCTACAACTACGCGGAGACTGTTTAAAATGACAACCGGCCTGAAGGCAGCTCATACCTCATATTCAATGGAAACAGCATCCTGCTGATCGTAGGCAACAACATTTTGCTGTACTGTAGAACTGTATTATTACAGTAACTAATACCCAAGAAACTCAAAGCAATTTATATGCATAAATCTATCTTCATAGCCTGCCTCAGAGGTAGGAAGGTTATCATGCTGTATTTCTCCCCACCTGCAAAACGTTAAGTGAAGCACACTGTCCTATAAAAAAAATAAAAGATCTGTGGGAGCTATAGGAATAAGATCGAATTCCCAAATTCATACTTTTAGAGTTGTTCCCATGCCTGCCAAAAACAGGATTTCAAAACTGTACTGTTCTGTAGACATCTTATACTGATCTCACACTGTTCAGTTTTAAAATCCAGAGCTCGTTGTAAGACATGATGGTCAAAATGCAAGAATGGCATCAAGCAGTGTCAAAAATTAATTTGCCACAGAACCTTCTTTAATTTTCTCCAAATGAATTTTCCCTGTGAAGGTAAAGAAAAACAAAAAGCAAACACTTCCCCCTCACCACTCAATGATACATACACAATAAATAAATTTCCCTAGGCCTCGTGTTTCCTTACTATGTATAAAAAGAATCAGTGCTATTTCCATTATCAGGTTATTTTCATATTCATTAGCATAGACATCTATTTTACCATGCAAAACCTAATCCATTTATTCAGATGGGAAGTTCCAGAGAACAGCCCTTTATTCTGCATACCTTTAGGAAAGCATACGATCTGAATGTCAAAGGGAACTGATAAAAGGGTATGTCCTGCTGGCTCTGGGACATTAGTCTCACTGAAATTTCACTACCAACTTTTCGTGGAGTATCTTTTTTCATTTAATTGATTTAGCAGCTGCAGGTCTGATCCACGTACAAAACCATACTGGTTTTACTAAATATATTTACCAATTAATTTAGTCGAACCGACACGGATTCCTACACAGGTATCCCTCCATCGTTTCAAAACTGATTATAAGGTAGTCATTGATGCAGGGTTTAGCACTGCTTTAACTTAATCTTTTTCTGTCAGACACAATTTAACCATTTATATCATGCCTAAAATCCAGAGATGCAAACCTAGTCTTTTGTCTCAGTTTACTGAATTGGCCAATCCACCACTGTACTGTCTGAGCAACCTCTGCTCTCTTCCAACATCTAAGTAGCTTTTTAAAATTCTCGATGGATAGAAATTCAATCCCTAGAGTCACAACAGATGACTTCTCTACTCGAAGGACTGCTATGCCAAATTAGCTGGTATCTCAGGACATGAAGCTCCTTTAATTAGACTCCTACCGATTTGAATTTAAATTCAAATCACATGCCTTCAGACACCTGAAGCTTCATCACACCAACAGAGATCTCAACTTCCACCTATCACTCAGGATACGCTGGTTTCTGCTGAAAAGATGTTACTTAGTACAGATGACAAATTTTTGAAGATGAGAACAATTTGGGCAAGATTTGATTCACACTGAAGCCTTTTGTACAAGCTTAAATGAAACACATGATTAAATTAATAAACCAATCTAAGAGATGAGATGTTGCTATAAATGTAAAGAAATGGCTGTCCTGCCCGAGGCTCCACAAGAGAAAGAGTGCAAGCACCCACAGTACTGACACACCCACGACCAACATGTCAAATACATTCTAGATGAGTTCTTTGAAAAAACTGGTAACTTATAAGCTGCCAGCATGTGATTTGGGGTAGCTCTCTGGCTAGACAGCTTAAACAGATGCCTATGAATAAGGGATGAGCATTAATAAATCTGAAAAAAATTCAAATTACCATGAATTTGGAAGCAAGTGTTTTCAGTCTCTGGCTAAGAAATAAAACAAAAGGTTCCCCACAATATTCTTCTCCCTACATGAAACAATAAAAGCCTTAGCAAGGCCAGGATTAAGAAAAAAAAAAATCCAACCAGGAAGGACACATTTAAACATCCGTATCACAGAAAAAAGGACAACCCTGTGGATAAGACGATTGGGAATATGGCCTGTACACTCCTGGGACCTAAATGATGCTACCTCATCTCCTTGCTTTCAGTTGGGCTTGTCCTCTCCTCATGAATCTCCCAGTCTCCTTAATGCTCACCTCCCCCGTGTGAGCTGATTTTGCAATTCTGGGGGCTTAAAAATGCCCTGCTTTATGCAGACACAGTATAATCAGGGTGGAAGCAAAACATGCAATAATGCAGTTAGGCACAATAACAAAGAAACATTTCATCAAGCTCCTCCTTTTTTCATTATTTCTGTGGTGCTTCTCCCTCTCTTCTGCAGGAGCCTGGAGTGAGGGACTCAACTGACGAGGAGACCCCTCATTCCTCCTGCCACACAACACAAGTGCACGGGCAGTTACAGGTGAAACTCCAGGAGGTGAGAGACCCCACTTAAATACAAGTTCTGATCTTGGTGCAGCTGGCACTGCCACCTCCTAAGACTGCAAGATTGAAAAATCTGAACCTTCCTGTTTCCTCAACTCCTGCTTTGCCTAATGTTCACATAATAGGAAAAAGAACAAACGTGGTACCTTTTCTTATACAGCTCCCTCTCCCCCAACATCTTTTATATTAATCAAAATGATACACAGACATCTGTCATCGGTGCTAGCAGAATGGAACAGTCAAGAGCTTAGAGAAAAATGCTCCACGAGATAGATTTATGCTGTATCACAAAACTACTTACTCAAAAATATTTTACATGTATAATATGGTTGGACTTGATGATCTTAAAGGTCTTTTCCAAACTAAATGATTCTATGATTACTGAATCAATCATGACCCTACCATGGAGAGCCACAGAACTTGTAGAGTGCAAGATTCAGGCAACCCCGCCTGTCGTGGAGCTTTTTGATGAAAGCTCTGTGCATCACGCTGCTGACGGAACCGGCTCGGCGGCAGGGCCGAAGGCTGCGTTACAAGTGTCAGCTACTCTCAGTCCTGCAGCAGCGGCCACAGAAGCATCCGGGGAAGGGTGTCAGCCTCCTCCCCTCCCAACCACACGGACTGCCCCCAGCCTCCCTGTGGGATTTCATCTTGCGCAATTCAGATGTTCAGACTGAGAGCTGAGAGGAGGATTTGCCCGTTTGTAAGAAGAATAAGGGGAAGTGGATTTCCCCCAACGATTGCTCTAGCAGCTGAATTCCAGTTCCACATCATGACTTGTAGACATAAAAAGGACACAAACTCCTTATCTAGGGCATTCTTTTGTTTGTAGTTCCCACCTTTACCTCACAGCTACTGCAAAAAAATTAAAACTTCTCCAATCATGGGCCAAGATCCACATGCTAACAGCTAGCCATCTACTCATAGCGTGTGTTCAGCCTTTTTCACTTTTGTCTATAACTTTGTATAGGCTCAGTTTGGCTTTTACGTTACAGTAAGAGGTTCTAATTTTACCAATAATACAGTTCTACAGCTTCTTAGAATAAGATTGCAAACTACTTTTTCATTAAAAAAGACTAGTAGAACAGAATAGAAGGTTCAGTTGGAAGGGACTTACAATGATCATCTAGTTCAACTGCCTGTAAATGTCATTTATTCTGTAAGTACTATAAATTGTGGGACTTCATATAAGCTCCAGATTCAGATTCTGGGGTCTGATCTGGCCAAAAATCATCTCTGTCAAATGTTTTCATACTTAAGAATTAATTTTTTTATTCAGAGAATTTATTCAGAGAATTTATACTTTGTAAAAGTTGAAAGAAGTTCTGGCTCATTCCTAACGAAGTTATTTTAAGCATCATAAACAATACACGGAGATGCCCTATTTTGTTATTTTTAAAGCCAATTTGTGTTACCTTATAACTGCCAAAATGTATAGAACAAAACAGGAAGAACAGGTAGTTTTCTAACACATAAAAACGAACTAATTAAAGCAGTTAATCTGAAGAAAAGCTGAAATGAGCCTCTTCAGTCCTACTGACAAAATCCTGGAGAGTGTATTTTCCCAGCAGTGTGTGAAGTGTGCCTTGGAAAAAACACAGACTTTATTTTGCAGTGGAATAACTTGAAAGGGAACATTATCAGCATTATCAGCAAAGTTTCTGAAAACTATTCTGAGGCAATAAAGAGCGCAACTATGGAAATCACGTCTCTGAACAGTAAGGCAGTGATATTTGGTTCTCCAAGTATACTTGCTTGATCTGCTAATTTTAGTAACCTGAGAATTAATTAAAACTTTCACCATTCCTTAAACGGAAAAGAAGAGTGAGATTATCATATTTCTTTTAAAGGGAACCTGTGGATGGAATCCTTGCTTCACAGGAAAAAATATGTGCCCACGCTTAACTTATTGACAGAATTTCTGAACCCTCAAACATAGTAACTGGGGTCTCCGACACGAACCCTGATATTCTGATACATACTGTATTCTCCAAAGACCAAAGCTTGGCGGTAAATATGCAAGGAAAAAAAAATCAAGTTCAAACAGAGAAATGTAACAGTAAAAAATCATTAAACAAATTTTGGATCCATCTAACAAAAATCATCAAAGAATGGATACACATATAAAGTCTTTTGTCTAACAGGACATCCACCGCATAAAAGGTAAGTTTACATTTCAGAAACCGATCAAATCTATTGTACACCAGTTCACCTACAATTGCTCTTAGCACATATATTTCTTCTATGGCGCTTGGCGCATAGCTAGGCAAGCATCAAAACCAAATGAACTTCTTTACTCTTGTAATAAAGCTGAACTAACAAAGCCTGAAGTAGCTTCCTAAATGTATCACTGCATTCAGGCGATTGCATGCATGTTTTCCACAAACTCTCAGAGGATAAATGCTCTTTAAAAAAAAATCTTAGTCTTTTCATTTTTACAGGCACAGCTTTACGTCTCCAGTAACTGTGCTGCATGCAGCAACATTTTCATATAACTACACTCAGTTTGTGGAAATTTCAATTTCTCTCTGCAACTTGTAACAACCTCTCAGTTCATTTACTTGCAAGTTGAAAGCTACAAAAAAAAAAAAAAAAGAGTTGACTCCAAAGTAGGGCTTATTTTCGGTCTGTGTTTATTAGTCAAGTCAGAGCTGCCCAGTGACTTAGCCAATGCAATTTTTTTATTTGATTAGCTCTTATAAGTCATCCATTAGTCACTGTAGGTCAAGACACTACTAGTTTTCTCAATTACCTTACCATGAGGCTCTTCATCTATTCCATCATCTTCCCACTGCTCTTCATTTGCTAGGAGAGGATTCTGAGCTTCACACAAAGCTCTCATTGGGAAAAAATGTCCATCGCCCTGGCTGCATGGAAAAAGGCAGAGAAAGACACTGTAAAAAGCAGCAAGTGACTCTGAAGGACAATTTCTACATGTTTTACCTGCAAACAAAGTTCTCTGTTGCCTGTATTTCATAATTACAAATTATTTTTAAGTTTTGAAAAATACTGCGAGTAGTTTTGGTTCTCAGTTCCTTCAAGCTCTCTGGAGAATAAAAGTTCAAACCTATAGCCTGGAATTAAGTAATTTTTAGCAGAACTTAAATGTGCCTAACTTGATCAAGTCATTTGGATACAGAAAAAAAACGGAAAAAAATTAACTTAAGGACAGAGGACAGCTAGAAGTGAGGGGGGAACTAAGGCAAACATTTATGTAGAAGGAGCAATTTATACCAGAGGTATGAATTTTATCAATTTATACCATAGATTCTCCAGAGCAGAAATGACACTTCTGTGTTTGAATGACACCCAACAGAAAATGGCCCCAATCTTAGTTAGGTGTTACTGAAAGACAAATAGGGTCACTTTCCTGTGACCTAGACCTGTACACAAAACAGGGGGGAAAAAAAAAAAACCCCACTCTGCAAAGATCTAAAGCTTTTTTTGCTTTACTACTGCCCAAATAGAAATGCGTATCTGGGTATCAAACAAGAGTTTGGGACTACGTTCAAATTCATGTAATGTAAACTAACAAAGTTAAAAACTAGATGTTCTAGCTTGGTCTCCACCATACTGTATTCCCTAACATCCAGCAGCATAGACAGAGGAACTGTAAACTAGCTGAAGTGCCTTTTTCCTCTGATGATTTATCTTTATGCAAGGAAAATAACCTGAGTGTTCTCCCTGCGATGACTATACACACTGGTAAGGCGCCTCTGACTAGCACTTCAGTGCTGCCTTTCATTGACAGAAAGGCTTTCTGTGCTCATCTTTTCCCTTTAACTATACTTAAGAGTGGAAAACAGCAGTGGGGATGCAACTGGGCCTTAGACGTATACACTGCTACGTGAAAAAGTTGTGAACTGCTGTGCCAGGAAGTTATTTTAAATTGTGCCCAATTACTAAAGGAATTGAATTTCAGTGTACTGTACTACTGGTTTACTAAGTACCAAAGCAACATTTTCCCCTTCATTAAGAAACATAAACTCTGTTTCAGGCAGAGCAGTCTGATAGATGAAGAAAACAGCACCTTTGAAGTGAACGCCCATCCACACATGTGCCACAGGAGTCCAGGAAGAGTTCAAACACCCCGTGCAGCGCATTTAGCCCTCAAAAACCTTTCCCTTCCAGACTTCTGGTGAACAGGATTAACACAGATGATGTTTGCTGGCGCGTTTACAGTGATGCACAACAGTGGTCAGCCAAGCCACACAATAATAGGCGTAACACATGAGGCTATAGCAGACATTTAGAAGTCAGTCCCTTCAGTTAATTGTATCAGCTTTTAGCACTGACTTGATTATTACTTACCTAGAGGCAATAGGTAGTAACCAGAGCTTTTTTTCTTCTCCAAACACTTGCTGAAGATTCTTTACAAAGCCAAGATTGAATCCATTTTTATCTGGGCCATTCTGAAACACTGGAGCTGAGAAAGCCTCTACACACAGATGCAATTTCAGTGAAAAAAAGGAAAATCAATGCCAAATACTCTGAAACAGGATTGTGCATGTTGTAGCCATCTAAAGACCACATGATTTAACAGGTTATGAACTAGCATTACGAAGATACAAAGTTTGAAAATAATATTTTTTTCATTTTGCAAGCCTTTACAGATTTTCAAACTGAAGGTAGGAATTTCGTCTTGCAACTGAACCATATGGAACAGCCAAACTGAACTACAAACGGTTTGTTTAATCTAGAAAATAGAGTTAAAAGATCTTTGCGTGAGACTTGTTGAAATGCAGTGGGTAGAAATTTCCAAGTAAAAAATCTGCAGAATTAAATAGGTTGGTCTCCAATGCATATTTCAGAAGTAGCACTGGAGATTTAAACTGCCTCATTCATTAACGATACAATGAACAAGCATTAGGAACAAACACATGCAAATAGACCCTCTGTTATGGTAAGACATAAAATTAAGAAAAGAGAGGGGAGAAGAACCTAGAGTGCACTAGAAACTATTTTATCTGCCTTCTAAGCTGCTGCAGGGATCTGATGTTTTGGGATAGATGAGCTTCAGCGTCTCATGAAATGAGTTTTAAAGTTACTAACTATACAAAATCTGAATGTTTGCTCAAGCACAAACAAGTGTGTGTTTTGTTATAAAACTTTATCCAAAAAGCTTTAAAAATTGAACAACATTTATCTGAGGAAAGACAAAGAAATCACTCGACAACATCATACTGTTTCAGATTTTCATTTCATTGGTTTTACAGTCATAACTTCTTTGCCTCTGTCAATGAAGATGGACACTGTTTCTCCCAACCTAAACTAAGCTGTTTTAGGATGCGCTCCAGCATATGAGCATAAAGAACCATTATTCCCGAAAAGCTGCACTCATTTCAAAGCAAATGTAGTTATACATATGCATAACATTTTCATAATTGGACTTTTACACTTTAAGGCTCTTGTTTCCCTAACAAAGCTTTTGTCAAACCACCTAATAAATGCAGCTCATTTGAAGTGACAAATTTCTGCAGCATTGTGCCAAGATCTTAAATCTTCCTCCACTCATAAGCCAGCGGTAATGTATAGGAGTAGAAGTAGTTTCCTTCTTACAGCACTTTTAGTGTGTCTTACTTAAAGAAGTAAGACACAAGAGCCTTACCTAAAGTAGATCTGTTCCTACTAACGAGCCAACAATGGTAGCCAAATAGAAACATAAGGCTTACGAAGAACATGACGGCCACAAAGAGAAGGAAAAGGACATGAAATTTGGAACGTCCATTAGTCAGTTCACCCTGGAAAGAAAAGCAACACAGAACAAGTGATAGGAACAAATAAAAGCGGGAAATTCTTTGTTCCTAGGGAGAAGAACGAACTCCCATTTGGAGTTCTCAAACTTGTATACACAAAAGTCACACCTTACTATAAAAAGCAAGAAGAGACAAAGAAATGATCTGCTTCATTTCCCCTCCTGTAACCAAAGCACAAAGAGTGGGGTTTGCTAATAACTTTCTGTGTGTAACAGAGCCAGCACAATCGCAGCGTCCCAGCTGGGCACAAGAAACATACTCTGCGCCCGCAGGGAAATAAGCAGGCGCAAGCCCTTGAAGCCCTGTTCACGTTCTGCTGAGTCTCCTGTCCAGGTATTAAAATTCTGCACCTCCGCAATACCAGGCATGCCAAGGAAACCTGGCCCCCATGGCTATAGCAATCAGGCAGCGTCAGAACTGAGCATAGATGGTTTGTTTGGAAGTTTAAAAGCCAAGAGGGATCCTCCAAGCGGAAGAAACACGTATTTCCTTCTACAGTAGAACAGTCAAGTGCCAGAGATCCTCATGAGCATACATCTACAGACAGGCTGTGGGGACCTCCAAGTACAAAAATTACTTCTCGGCCTTTGCACATCCCGTATATGCAGCCACAGAGCTCAAGTCTCTGTGCCGTTCTTAGCATAAGAAACAATTCCTGCTAGCGTCCCATGAGCATCTCGGGAGGCATTTTATGTAAGTGATTAGCCATTAATAAATTAATGCACAGCAAAATGAAGTTACTTCAACACAGTCATACAGAGTTAGCAGCAGAGGGGACATAAAAAAACTGGAGACAAAAGACCAGTCTCTTACTGGAACTGTCAGTTGGCATCGCTTGCATGTGAATGATAATCGGTAACTGAATAAGAAGCATATTTTATTTCAGTCAACTTCTAAATTGAGAATGGAGTCATGTGGGGATTAGAAAATGAACAAGGTTTTTTGATATTGTTCATTAAATATGTACAGATCAATGCCAGGATGTTATACTTTGATACCAAAGATTCTGAGATACATACATGCAAACACAAGAACAGGAAAAGGATAGAACTTCTTTGCCAGAAGCTAACTCTACAATTTGAAATTCCTGAAGTCTACTTGCTTCTCGCTTTGTCTGTTTCAGACATATAATGGGAGTTATACTCAGAAAAGGGCACAGGAAAATACCTTACGAAGAAATGCAGACCCTCCATTGACTGAAAGCAGAAAAGGAACAAGAGTGACTAAACCCCACCAAACTCATAGGATATGAAAAAGCAACCAGATTTCACAACTTACTGTCCAATACTTAATGAAATACTTGAAGACTGTTGCAGCAATATACAAGCAATACAACAAAGAATAGGCTAAGAACAGTAGAAAGAATTTGTAGTTAGAAAATCCAATGCAGTTATTCACCCTAGAGAACAAAAGCAAAGTTGAAATCAGGATATGTACAGCACACGGTTGTAACACAATGAATACTACAGATTTTTTTGGTTTTATTAAGCCTCTTGATTATACAACACAATTTCGTCAATAAATAGCTCCCCTCAGTGGTCAAAATGAAATACAACTGAAGTCTCTTTGCTTTTCACTTGGAGACTTCTTACTATGCCAAGTAGAAGGACAGTTCATATTTGTGCAAGCTGTTTTAAAGTCGGTACCACTGGTAAATTTTTAGTCACAGAGGCAGCCTCTGATTACTCAATGTCTGTTTCTGGCCTGCAAAGGTCATCAGAGCTGGGATTTCTGTGTTTCTTTATTCATTTGCAAAACTCAGGAGCCAGATTCACCGCTGCTTCTTTGTTTACATACAAAACAAATAAACCCAAATTTGATTATAATTCTCCATGCACAGGACAACTCTAAAAAGGAAGAAAGGAATCCAGAAAAACTAGTAGGTGTTTGTCTCAAAACACAGGTTTGAAAAATCCTCTACAATTTAGGATTACCAGGGAGGTTTCGGGGGGGAAATGTTTGTGTTCCTCTGTTTTTTGAAATCTTCCTTTTTAAAAAAAAGAAGGAGTTTAAGAAATTTAGTGGCAGCAATCCTCAAAAAGTATAAAGCTTAATTCATCCATGCACCATTCTACACAAACTGTCTCTGACCATGCACAGGTGGCAGGCATCATTTCAGAAACAATCTGCATGCAAATATTATTATTGAAAGCCACCATCCACTGCATGCCGAACCGATTATGTACCCAAAATTAAAGGCTAAGTTGAAGTCCCTTTAAAATTTGAATAATCGTCGAGGACTGAATTAGCAGTTGGGTTTTAAATTGTATAACAGCTTTTTCACACACAGTTTAGGGAACAAACACGAACGATCCGTCTTTCAAAATATCAAATATTTCAGGCAATTCCAAAGTGTAATTATTTTATGAATTTCCCAACATAAAGAGATGCATGGTCTAAAATGAGAGAGGCATGCAGGCAGTATTCTGTGGAAGAAATGTATTTGAACAGCCTCTCTTTTCAGAAAACTACAAACCAGTATCTAGGACATACCACGGACAGTGATGATCCATTTTTAGCACGCATCTGCAAAAGGACAAAAAAGAAAAAGGGAAGATCAGTTCATGGTTAATCAGTTCATTTTCACTAGATGGCATGCTTTCTAGCAACTTCACGCTGATACACTTGTCGGTGTGGGAACTGCAAAAACTTCAGGGCCACTACCAGCAGAAATGCAAATGCTAACGCTGTCACGCACGAACATGCACTGTTGACTGCAGCTGGAACAGAGGTACTTGGGTACCTTCGGGCGTAAAAAGACACCTGAAGGACCAGCCCCTTCACAGAACTTCATGGTGACTATATTCACGTCAGTGAAAAACAATCCAGTAACTTACATAGCACAAACGGAACAATGGTGACAACGATCAGGTTTTATTAGCTGGCATCTATCACAGAATCGAACACCTGAAATTAAAGACACATTAATACCAAGTAATAGGGAAGTGGTTTTTTTTCATGTGTTAGTTAATAGTCCGTTCGTTTCTTAGCGATTCCTATTCTTTCCTCTATCACGTCAAAAGATGAGCGCATTTGAAGCCGATTTTTACTGCCAGGTCATAATCAGATAAGCAATGCTCGTCATTCTTCTGGAGACTTGCAGATGCGGGGAACAATCCTCACTGCAAAGCAAACAACCAGCTCGAAAGCGATAAAACAGAATTATACACTGCCCTCTGGCTTCCACATTTACTCAGCCTTTACATACGTTCCATTTCGGTATTTGCCTATATAGCAGTTCTTTACGTCAGAATTCTTTGGCTTGTCTGACAGAAATGAACAGGTCAGAGCCTCCAATATGAACACGGATTTCTTTTAAGCTTTGAAAGGAGTGCAGGATGCATTTAATCACAGAACAAGGTCCACAAATCTGTTCACAGAATTATGTCCTGCATGTCTAAGCTAGGCTCCATTTGTCCTGGTTTCGGCTGGGATAGGGTTAAATTTCTTCCTAGTGCTGTGTTTTGGATTTAGTATGAGGAGAATGTTGATAACACACTGATGTTTTCAGTTGTTGCTAAGTGCCCTCCTAGTCCAAGGACAGCTCCCGTGCCTACTGACTGAGCTAGGTACACGAGATGGGAGGGAACATAATCAGGACAGCCAGCCCAGCTGGCCAATGCGGTATTCCATACCATGTGACGTCATGCTCAGTATATGAAGGGTAGGCGTGATCCAGGAAGTACCGATTGCTACTTGGTTATCGGTCAGCGCGGGTGGTGAGCAATTGCATTGTGTATCACTCATTTTGTATATTTTATCATTATCATTATTATTTTCCCTTTTTTTCTTCCCTGTTCTATTAAACTGTCTTTATCTCAACCCACGAGTTTTTCTCACTCTTACCCTTCCGATTCTCTCCCCGTCCCGCTGGGGGTGGGGGGAGTGAGTGAGCGGCTGCGTGGTATTTGGCTGCCTGCCAGGTTAAACCGCGACAGTCCTTTTTGGCGCCCAACGTGGGGCACGAAGGGTTGAGATAACGACACATCTGACCCGAACGGGTTAAAACAAATTTGTTATAAGCATTCATTATATCAGTTTAGTACTCGATGTTCACAATGTTGATTTATTTGCTCTCAGAGTTTTTGGATCTGTTCTTGCAGTTTTGGTATGTAGCACCTTACTGGCTGTCTATACTGCTGATTATCAGTTTGTATGTGGGGTTGGTCATCTCTGGGAAATGGATTAAGGTCATTGCTCTGCTATACTGTGTGACCTGGCTTTATGTTATGATAAAATTATTGGTCACGAGCCTGTACTCAGCACTGCCATCATTCCTGTTCTGTGGGAGCTATCTTTTGGAAACTATTAATAATTACACTTCTTACGTCTTCACCTCAGAGGATGAATTTAGTGGGGAGACAGGATGGGACACTTTCTCCCACTTGTTCACCTTCCCCTCCATATCTTCAGAAACTCCTTTTTCTTCTATCCTCTTCATGAAGACGTCCACAATATTCCCTGAGAATTTTGAATATCCTTGGGATGCTCAAACAAGCACGATCATATTGCTATGTCTCCTGAATGTGGTTCAGGCCTTGTTTAGAGTTAAACAACTATTCAGGAATACTGTCCAGAGATCAACCCCAGCAACAGACACGGTGACTACTCAAACCCCCACGACAGGCACTGTAGCTACTTCAACCCGCACGACAACCACCGTGGCTACTTCAACCCCCACAACAAACACTATGGCTACTCAGACCCCGGCAACAGTCACTACCGTTACTCCAACCCCCGCAACAGGCACTGCAGCTACTCAAACTCCGCCAACAGTCACTGCAGTTACTCCAACCAGTGCGACAAGCACTGCAGCCACTCAAACCCCGGCAACAGCCACTACAAGTACTCCAACCCCCGCGACAGGCACTGCAGCTACCCAAACCCTCGCGACGGGTACTACAGCTGAACCAGAAGACCAACCGTCGCTGGTATCCGTCGCCCCTGTACAGAAGAAGAAATCTTTGAAGCGGAAGTCAGGTCGTGTAGAAAAGGATGATGGAAAAGCAGGGCCATCACGAGGAGGGGAGGAGGAAGAGGAAGAACTCATAAATGAGACGGAAACCACCCGATCCTTATCCCTGAATGAGTTGCGAGATATGCGGAAAGATTTCGGCCGTCGTCCAGGCGAGCATATTGTTACCTGGCTGCTCCGATGCTGGGATAATGGGGCCAGTAGCCTGGAATTAGAGGGGAAGGAGGCCAAACAGCTGGGATCCCTTGCTAGGGAAGCGGGTATTGACAAAGCAATCGGAAAAGGGACACAGGTCCTCAGCCTCTGGAGGCGACTGCTGTCAGGCGTAAAGGAAAGGTATCCCTTCAAGGAAGATGTTATATATCGCCTAGGCAAATGGACCACTATGGAGAGAGGTATCCAGTACCTGAGAGAACTAGGCGTGCTGGAGGTGGTTTATAGTGACCTGGATGACCCCCGAACACCCAAAGATCCAGATGACGTCCAGTGCACCCGACCCATGTGGCGGAAGTTGGTACGGAGCGCACCAGCATCGTATGCCAGTTCGTTGGCAGTACTGTGCTGGAAAGAGGAAGAAGCACCAACGGTGGATGAGGTGGTTAGCAGACTTCGGGATTTCGAAGAAACTATCTCCTCCTCCCTTGTCTCGGCTGTGGAGAAACTGTCCCGGGAGGTCCAGCAACTCAAAGAGGATATGTCCTATTCTCCACCTGTACGGACCAGTATCTCAGCCATTAGGAGTCAGCGTTTTTCTCCTCAAGAGAGAGGATATCGAAAGTACACACCACGGGGCACCCTGTGGTTTTACCTGCGTGACCACGGAGAGGACATGAGGCAGTGGGATGGAAAACCTACCTTCATCCTAGAGGCACGTGTACGTGAGTTGCAAGGAAAAACAATCACACAAGGGGGTTCTCCCAGGAAAAATGCTGCTCCAGTTGTCAGGAAAAACCTGTCTCATGACGGTCCAGTTTCCAGTGAACAGTTCCCCAGACAGAGTAGAAGGGCTGATCTTACTTTGGATTGTAATTGCAATGAAGAAATTCTTGACTCACGTTTGCAAGAAGTGAGAGATGGATACTATGACCAGAACTAGAGGGGCCCTGCCTCCAGCCAGGTGGAGGAAAGGGACAACCGGGTTTACTGGACTGTGTGGATTCGATGGCCTGGCACATCAGACCCACAGGAGTATAAGGCTCTAGTAGACACCGGTGCACAGTGCACCCTGATGCCATCAAGCTATAAAGGGGCAGAACCCATTTGTATTTCTGGAGTGACAGGGGGATCCCAAGAGTTAACTGTATTGGAGGCCGAAGTGAGCCTGACCGGGAATGAGTGGCAGAAGCACCCCATTGTGACTGGCCCAGAGGCTCCGTGCATCCTTGGCATAGACTACCTCAGGAGAGGGTATTTCAAGGACCCAAAAGGGTACCGGTGGGCTTTTGGTATAGCTGCCCTGGAGACGGAGGAAATTAAACAGCTGTCCACCTTGCCTGGTCTCTCGGAGGACCCTTCTGTTGTGGGGTTGCTGAGGGTTGAAGAACAACAGGTACCAATCGCTACCACAACAGTGCACCGGCGGCAATACCGCACCAACCGAGACTCTCTGATCCCCATCCATGAGCTGATTCGTCGACTGGAGAGCCAAGGAGTGATCAGCAAGACTCGCTCACCCTTTAACAGTCCCATATGGCCAGTGCGAAAGTCTAATGGAGAGTGGAGACTAACAGTAGACTACCGTGGCCTGAACGAAGTCACGCCACCACTGAGTGCTGCCGTGCCGGACATGCTAGAACTTCAATACGAACTGGAGTCGAAGGCAGCCAAGTGGTACGCCACAATTGACATTGCTAATGCGTTCTTCTCCATCCCTTTGGCGGCAGAGTGCAGGCCACAGTTTGCTTTCACTTGGAGGGGCGTCCAGTACACCTGGAACCGACTGCCCCAGGGGTGGAAACACAGCCCTACCATTTGCCATGGACTGATCCACACTGCACTGGAACAGGGTGAGGCTCCAGAACACCTGCAATACATTGACGACATCATTGTGTGGGGCAACACAGCAGAAGAAGTTTTTGAGAAAGGGAAGAAAATAATTCAAATCCTTCTGAAATCTGGTTTTGCCATAAAACAAAGTAAGGTCAAGGGACCTGCACAGGAGATCCAGTTTTTAGGAATAAAATGGCAAGATGGACGTCGTCAGATCCCAACAGATGTGATCAACAAAATAACAGCCATGTCCCCACCAACTAGCAAAAAGGAAACACAAGCTTTCTTAGGCGTTGTGGGTTTTTGGAGAATGCATATTCCGAATTACAGTCAGATCGTAAGCCCTCTCTATCACGTGACCAGGAAGAAGAACGACTTCAAATGGGGCCCTGAGCAACGACAAGCCTTTGAACAAATTAAACAGGAGATAGTTCAGGCAGTAGCCCTTGGGCCAGTCCGGGCAGGACAAGATGTGAAGAATGTGCTCTACACCGCAGCCGGGGAGAATGGCCCTACCTGGAGCCTCTGGCAGAAAGCACCAGGGGAGACTCGAGGTCGACCCTTAGGGTTCTGAGTCGGGGATACAGAGGATCCGAGGCTCGCTACACTCCAACTGAGAAGGAGATATTGGCAGCATATGAAGGGATTCGAGCTGCTTCGGAAGTGGTTGGTACTGAAGCACAGCTCCTCCTGGCACCCCGACTGCCGGTGCTGGGCTGGATGTTCAAAGGGAGCGTCCCCTCTACACATCATGCAACTGATGCTACGTGGAGTAAGTGGGTCGCGCTGATCACACAACGGGCCCGAATAGGAAACCCCAGTCGCCCAGGAATCTTGGAGGTGATCACGAACTGGCCAGAAGGCAAAGATTTTGGCATATCCACAGAGGAGGAGGTGACACGTGCTGAAGAGGCCCCACTGTATAATAAACTACCAGAAAACGAGAAGCAATATGCCCTGTTCACTGATGGGTCCTGTCGCCTTGTGGGAAAGCATCGGAGGTGGAAAGCTGCTGTATGGAGTCCTATACGCCAAGTTGCAGAAACTGCTGAAGGAGAAGGTGAATCGAGCCAGTTTGCAGAGGTGAAAGCCATCCAGCTGGCCTTGGACATTGCTGAACGAGAAAAATGGCCAGTACTTTATCTCTATACTGACTCATGGATGGTGGCAAATGCCCTGTGGGGGTGGCTGCAGCAGTGGAAGCAGAACAACTGGCAGCGCAGAGGTAAACCCATCTGGGCTGCCGCATTGTGGCAAGATATTGCTGCCCGGGTAGAGAACCTGGCTGTAAAAGTACGTCACGTAGATGCTCACGTGCCCAAGAGTCGGGCCACTGAGGAACATCAAAATAACCAGCAGGTGGACCAGGCTGCTAAGATTGAAGTGGCCCAGGTGGATTTGGACTGGCAACATAAGGGTGAATTATTTATAGCTCGGTGGGCCCATGACGCGTCAGGCCATCAAGGAAGAGATGCAACATATAGATGGGCTCGTGATCGAGGGGTGGACTTAACCATGGACACTATTGCACAGGTTATCCACGAATGTGAAACGTGCGCTGCAATCAAACAAGCCAAGCGAGTAAAGCCTCTTTGGTATGGAGGACGATGGTTGAAGTATAAATATGGGGAGGCCTGGCAGATTGATTATATCACGCTCCCACAAACCCGGCACGGCAAACGCTATGTGCTCACCATGGTGGAAGCAACCACCGGATGGCTGGAAACACACCCTGTGCCCCATGCCACTGCCCGGAACACCATCCTGGGCCTAGAAAAGCAAGTCCTATGGCGACATGGCACCCCAGAAAGAATTGAGTCAGACAACGGGACTCACTTCCGAAACACTCTCATAGACACCTGGGCCAAAGAGCACGGCATTGAGTGGGTCTATCACATCCCCTACCATGCACCAGCCTCCGGGAAAATCGAACGATACAATGGACTGCTCAAGACTACGCTGAGAGCAATGGGTGGTGGGACATTCAAACATTGGGACACACATTTAGCAAAGGCCACCTGGTTAGTCAATACCAGGGGATCTGCCAATCGAGCTGGCCCTGCCCAATCAAGACTCTTACGTACTGTAGATGGAGATAAAGTCCCTGTCGTGCACATAAGAAATATGCTGGGGAAGACAGTCTGGGTTACTCCTGCCTCTGGCAAGGGAAAACCCATCCGTGGGATTGCTTTTGCTCAAGGACCTGGGTACACTTGGTGGGTGATGCGAAAGGATGGGGAGGTCCGGTGTGTACCTCAAGGTGATTTGATTTTGGGTGAAAATAGCCAATGAACTGAATTTTGATGTCAACTATTACATGATATTGTATATCATTATTTCTATGATATAGCAGTGGTATAGCAGTGAAAATCACCCAAATTGGTGAAGAATGAACTAACTCCGATGAAACCGAGCGAAGTGCAACGATGACAGAATTGGACGAGCGCAGCAGTACCGAAATGAGAACTGGCTTCAGGATGCAATGGCCCAACACCGCACACCATCTCTTCGGCCCTGAAAGACTGTTATAACAGATGGAGCCCAAAGTCATGGACTAAATGAACTCAGTGGACATTTTAGAGGGATAGTCCATAGACCGAGGGAATGATATCTGTGCGTGCATATATATATGTGTGTGTATATATAAAGAAAGATAGTGGTGGTTAATTGAAATGTATTAAAAAAAAAAGAGATGTGAGACCTAAGCACGACGTAAATGGTATGGAATAAGGGGTGGATACTGTCCTGGTTTCGGCTGGGATAGGGTTAAATTTCTTCCTAGTGCTGTGTTTTGGATTTAGTATGAGGAGAATGTTGATAACACACTGATGTTTTCAGTTGTTGCTAAGTGCCCTCCTAGTCCAAGGACAGCTCCCGCGCCTACTGACTGAGCTAGGTACACGAGATGGGAGGGAACATAATCAGGACAGCCAGCCCAGCTGGCCAATGCGGTATTCCATACCATGTGACGTCATGCTCAGTATATGAAGGGTAGGCGTGATCCAGGAAGTACCGATTGCTACTTGGTTATCGGTCAGCGCGGGTGGTGAGCAATTGCATTGTGTATCACTCATTTTGTATATTTTATCATTATCATTATTATTTTCCCTTTTTTTCTTCCCTGTTCTATTAAACTGTCTTTATCTCAACCCACGAGTTTTTCTCACTCTTACCCTTCCGATTCTCTCCCCGTCCCGCTGGGGGTGGGGGGAGTGAGTGAGCGGCTGCGTGGTATTTGGCTGCCTGCCAGGTTAAACCGCGACACCATTTTACGGAAAAATGACTACAGATTTTGTCATTCTATTACTAAACGCAGACAACCTAAGTAGGCTTTTGAACTGGAAATACAAAGGCTAACACACTGCTTCTCAAAGGCAGCACCTGGTAATCCACTGAAGATGAACCCAAGGGTTGGAGGCTTTTTTGTTTTCCCAAACATAAAACCTGGCACAAAAGCATGAAAATGATTCGCACAAGAGCTACCCAGTGCCTGCAGTGGCATTAGGAACGCCCTGTTGGTCGCCAGGATCATCTGGATCGCCAGCACGTGCTACTTCAGCGTGCTTGATCAGATTGAGAGAAACACAGCTCTGCTTAGCTGACCTCCATTCCCCGTTCTTGTGTACACCGGCAACTTCCTTGCAATTTCGGCGAGAATTTGCCTCTGCACCTCCGGCCTTTCTTCATTTTCATAGCGTTCTTTGTCAGCATAGGACATATGGTACTAGAAGCAGAAGTTGTGAGAAGAGCAGTTACCCATGGGTACCAGAGATAATATTTCAAAAACAGGCAAGTTTGGAAATGTTTTTACCTCCCACTTCTTCTAATGAGATTAATCTAATGTGAAAATGTGTTTGTTAAGACAACAAAGAGAGATAGTAAAAATCCTATCGGCTCCTGGAACACCTGAAAAGGCAGCTTTAAAAGTTAACACCATTTCTGACTTAAATCATGCTCTTTGGGCAGTTAAAGGATTCTCAGAACGGTAAATTACTCCGTTTTTATGGACAACTCTAGATCACTTTTCATCTCTCTAGGAAATCCAATCAGTTGTCCAGACCAACTAGATTGAAGGACTTCTGAGTTCTCTTTAGCATCCTTGCTTTCATTCTGCAATGAATGAAAAGTGCTTGGACTCTTACCTTTTTGCCTGGCTGCACCGGGAGAGTAAAAATAGACTTCCAGTATGTCCACACAAAGAGCACAAAGAGAATATGGAATATTATAAGATAGGCCACTACAAAAAAAAAAACAAAACAAAAAACAGAAGCAGAACAATGACTTCATAAGCAAAAGTTTCATTCATGATGGGCATAATTCCAATCTTTCACAACAATGACAAAAAAAAAAAGGAAAAAAGAAAGATTTACAGTACCAACCAGTATTACAATACAGCTAAACCTTACGATCAAAGGGTCAGTAGAATTTCAGAGACCTGTGGCTGCAGTTAGGCGTTACCTATCTGACAAGCCTCTCCTTCTCCACCCGATTCGATTCCGTGGGTGAAGAAGAACACAGCTGTAAAAGAGTTCACCCACAGGGCAGGTGACAACCCCGTATCACTGGGAATGACAGGATTCTCTTCCCCATATCGTAGGCACAGGCAAAGCAGAACTGGCTGCTGCTGAGCAGCAGCATAAAAGTTAATACTGCAATACTCCAGCATCTCCAAATTTTGGGTTCAGTTGCTACTAAATGCACTTAGAATCACAGTACCATATTATCAGTGTACTGTGCACTCCTGCAATGCATCCTTCACCACTTGCGAGAGTTGAGAGAAATAACATGCTCTAGCACAGCTTTACATCACCAGAAAAAATCAAATCTCTTATTAAACTTCTTTTAGATTTGCCACAGTTGACACAATAAAATAAATCAGGAAAATATTGAGCAAATTGAGCAAAACAGGTCTTGTGGTTACTGAGAAAGAATTGTAATCCACAGACACAACATTATCACATGAAATCCAGCATGCGTCTGAGTAATCTTATTTTAATATGCAAACTTTATTTCAAAGCCTTTGGGCATAAACAGGCATACTGTGGTTCAGAAAGCCAAAGGACAGCTATCCTTCAGCTACACAAACTATTTGATTGTTATTTCTTTAATACTTGGCTCACTAAGATATTATCAAACAGTTACAAGACAGTTTTATTTAAACACACCATTTAATCATA
The DNA here is from genome assembly GCF_964195595.1 of Calonectris borealis. Lineage (NCBI taxonomy): Eukaryota > Metazoa > Chordata > Aves > Procellariiformes > Procellariidae > Calonectris > Calonectris borealis. The sequence goes on along the minus strand of NC_134324.1, from coordinate 21,738,259 downwards.
ATAATAACCTCATTTTCCCTGTTTCATTTAAGCTTCAAATTCTCAAAACTAAGATTAAAGTAACTACTACTAGTGGAAAGAGAAGTCTAAAATCCAAACACTTCCTAACTTCTCAGGCAAGACTGACTGTGTGAAAACGTAATTGGTAGAAAGGCCAAACACAGCTTTAGGACTTCTTAATGAGATGGCAAATGATCTGATACGCCCCACAAGAATGTGATGGATTGTGTGAATGATCTGTGAATCAATGATAATTCTTTATTATGCTCATAAGTTTGAGATGTTATCCTCACACTACATGCAGGTGGAGCTCAGTCATTTTTCAATTACTATGTAAGGAGATAAATCTTGCAACAGGTTTAATTTTGTTGATAAAGCAATACGGCAGCATGTTAGAGGAAGCTGACCTGGAGATGCACTACTAGATTAGGCGACTAATAACTTTCTTCTGCTGAATAATCATTAATATCATGCTTTCTATAGTTTCTCTGTAACAGTTTCAAATATTAGGACAGCTCTATAGCGGAAAGAGAATTTACTTGATGCAGCAATCTGGAGGATCTTTAAAGTATCAGCGTTGTTCTTCATGGAACAAATTGCCAGCTGAAAACCGCTACACCTACTTCTATCCTTCATAACCCTGTCAGGCTCTACTACCAAATGAATCTGAGGAGTGTTCAAGCCAAATCCAGACAGAAACCTTTGCTCTAACTCATCTGTGGTAGTAATTGAAAGTTCCTGTGTTACCACTCAATATATGGTTAGTGGTCAACAGAACCAAGCAAAAAATCTTTTGCAAAAGCCTCCCTACAAAAAACATTAAAAATAGCATTCAGTGAAAGATCAGATAAAACAGTGGAAAAAAAAAAGGCGGGCCACAGAACAGAACTAGTCTTTTCTGTTTAGCTTGTAAAATCAGCTCTGAAAACGTAAAACAGAAAGGGAGAAAAGGTGCGTGGGTGTATACAGGTAGACATACATAGTTTTTTCTGAAAGAGTACAAGGGATCAAAGCCTTTTCATGTTCTTCTGCTTATACTGCGACTAAGCAGGGGCATTTCCCAATACATCCAAAAGTTATAGCATGTCTAACAATGCATCCTGTATACTTCATGAACGTGTAATTACAGGAAGGAAACTCTGAAAGAGTGAGTTTAAAAAAATTGACGGAATATTTTAACTAGAACATTTGTGAATCTTTTTACACAATGACTGAACGTCAAAGAGTAAATTGAATGCACATACCTTTTTCCACAGGGTTGCTCAGAGTCACTGAAAAAGAAAAAACATATGTCTACAGAACAAATAGGATTCCCAGAAAAGTTTGTGACAAATAACGTTTCTATTTGAAATACAGCCATTTTAGGAAAAAAGTTCAAATTCAACAGACAAAACCAGAGCCCACAGTTTAGCATCAAATCAAAAGCATCCATAACAATTCCTTGTTTACTCACACAAATGACACCCACAACAAGATGTTCAATAACTGTTAACTTATGCTGTATTTTCCCTTGTTATAAAATATATTTTGAATATTTGTACATTAGAAATATGGCAAAAATAATCCACCTGTGACAGTGATGTGACAAGATTACCAGGGCTTCTCCAGCAACTGTCCAAGCAGCATCTCTATGCATGTACTTATAAGCATGCACCTGTAGCATGCATGCTTTGTGCTAGTCTCTAGGTGGTCTCGATCCTCCACAGTAAGCCATGCCCCAACACATTTCTGCATCAGCATAAATAAAATATTACAAATTGTCTCGGCTTTGGCCTACTCAGCAACAAAGGATACACTGTAATGACTCAATTATTTTTACACTTCCTACTAGCAGAGTTTTACAACCCCTCCTCACTTTACCGTTATCATAGGAACAGTCCCTACTAACAACCACTCAGAGCAATCAGCAAAGGGTACATTGCTCAATGTCTACTTCTACTGATTATTTTAAAATCCATCCATTATTTTAAAAGCCATCATCCAAGTTTAACAGAAAAGATAAAGACATCTTTCTTTAACTGAAAATGGACCAGTTCTGTGGTATCTTGACAGAATACTGCTTGGAAGACAACAATCGTCCATGGGATTGGAGCCCTTTAGTCCATAGCCTTGAATCCAACGGTGGCAACTGAAATGTGTTGCTCCTTGGAGGAACAGAGGAATGAAAGGAAACTAGTGGCCACAGATCATCTCCCAGCGGCACAGTAATCTTACAAAAGTAAGATCAAACTGTTGAAAGATCAAAGATTTGAGAGACTCCACATACCAGCAGTGACCCCTTTAGTAACTCTGTTAGACTGTACAGAAAAAGAAGTGATTGAGGAATTGGAGCCTTTTACTTCTGGCCTACAGCCAGCACCTGGAAAGAGACTCTACTCTTCCAGACTCACTCTCTATCATCTTACTTGAATAACAAACTTGGAAAATGTAAATCATAGTAGGAACCAAGAGGTCCTGCTTTTACCGATGAAAGTAGCTTTTCTTAAAACCATGCTAACAAACAATTTTGATCTATGATACACAACGAGATGAAAAAAGGGACCAAATATTTGCTGTGTCTCTGTGCATGCAATTTCAGATGAACAAGACTGTCAGGAAACCTTTAGTTTTTCCTTTGGTTTGCTGCAAATCAAACTATGAAGAGTACATCAGCTTTTCACAAATATTGCTTGGTTCCCTCCTGAAGTACACGTCACACTTGCAGCATGGCCCTTCCAAGTATTTTACTTGAGAAAAGAGCAAACGCCTAAATAAAGGTTACATAAAAGGTTTTACCGCAGGACACTGGGTCGTTGTTCTCACTGTGGCAGCAACCACCAACCAGACATGAAATCAAGGCCTCCTCTGGAGTATGACTTGTGGCCATACCAGTCACTGAAAGTTTAAAACCCAGTATCATGAGATACCCCTAGGACATCACCGCCACACTACTTTCAATCCTCAGCAGTCTGCACAACTAAAGATGAAAATCAAGAATCCAAACAGAGCATCTACTATTTACATGCTTGCAACAGCTGAAATGGCAATACACAATGGAAACCTGAAAAAAAAAGAAGCCAACACACAAAGCCTTGCTATGTTAGAAATCTGGAAGAAAGATAATGTCCTGCAAGCCGGTTTTCAAGTAACGGCATACGCCAACAGTTAATGTTCAAATCCTAAAATAATTAATTTAGTCATTTCAACTTCTGTATAGATAACCTCCTCCACACACAAATAAAATGCATGAGAAAGAAAGATGGGGCAAAAAAATAGATGGGTGTGGGCAAAGGAATGATTTTAAGCTGTGATTCTAGGCAGTGAGATGAGCTCCTGCCAGCTTAACCAGCGTTTGCAGAATAACACAGGCCCAATCCAAACCCCACTTAAATCAGCAGTCTTTTCTAATAGCTGCACTGAGACTTGGAATTAACCAGTGTTAAATATTACTGAATTTGCACAGCACTGCAAACAAAGCATATTTCAAAAGACTGACAGCATTTCAGGAAAATACTCTACATTTTTTGTCACATGGTCTAATCGACAGTTACATGCACCTTGGAGATATCATTTCATGCAAATTCTTGAAAGAAACAGCCCACAGTCTCAGGGATGAAATAAAATGTCATTAAGTATTTGGGGGTTTTGCCTAGCTGCCAATTGAAACAGATCAAAGCTGCTGCATTTCATTTCAGTCCCCATCGAGAAAAAACAATAGGTTTTACTGCACTGGCAACCCTAAGAAAAATCTGATTTGAATTTGCTGTGCACTACCAGAAGGCAGCTCTTTTCACAAAAACGTCTCAAACTACCCTCCTGAGAACTTTGGCTTCATCTGCCTTGTCCTGTTCTGAAGAGAAAGAGCCACGCGCTCCTCCTCACAATTTCAGAAGTCCAAGCTACCAGCTTTTCTCTCCACCTCCGGCAGACCTAGCAATCTTTTTTTCTAATAACGGGTTTTTGTGCACACACTAAACCAGAACATAATAAACGCAAGGAAGTTTGCAACTTACTGTATAGTTAAATTGCTACATTAAACTACACAATTACTAGCCAGTACCAAAAATTTTCTTTCTAAAATTTAGTGTTTTCCATGCTACTGTAACAAGTTATTTGACTCATGAGTGTCCTTTAATGTAACCTATTTTTTCCCTTTTCAGAATATAAAAAAATGACTCCAACGCAGGGCATATACTGATTTTTGTTACTGCTTAAACCAGAAATCACATCTGAACATTCTCATATGGCAACAATATGGACTTTCACTGTGGCTATAAATCTCCCCGTCTTCACAAACGTCACTTCCCCCAGCTGACACGAGGACATACAATACACGGACTCATGACCAAGTAAAAGAGCCCGCAACACCTAGCCAGCCCAGCTAGGATACAAATCTTATGGAAAAACAGGACAGCACACCATGAAAATCCCACTAATTAACCCCGCCATGGACTTGACTAGTAATAAAGTGTTTCTTCATATCCACCTGGTCGCTTTTGGGTGTGCCTACTGCAGTTACAGGTGTGATCAGAGCATGTGGAAAACAGCTGAAAACTCTTGCTCGGGTTGCAGCCTCGACAGGTTCAGAGATCAGCAGCACCCGAGCAAGCCCGCCCAGCGCCAGCTGGGTGCGACTGCAAGAGCCGGCAGCGGCACCTCTTCCTCTGGCGCACGCAGAGAAAAAGGAGAAGATAAAAGGAGAACAAAAAGGAGAAGGGCTCCTCCGCCCCCGCAGATGTGCACCATGTCCCGCGGGCACGGTGCCCGCACGGGCCCGCCTCAGTCGCCCGGCCGGACGTGACTCCCGCCTTCGGTTCCCCTACAGACCGACACCGGGAGGGCAGCGCTGCCCCCAGGAAAGGCGGGCTCCTGCGGGGAGCCCCGGCCCGCAGAGCCCGGGGCCGTGCCGCCGCTGAGGCAGGACAGGGCCCCGCTCCCCCCCGCCCCCAGCCCGGCCGGGGCGCTCACCCAGGCACAGCTCGCAGACGTAGGCGTAGTAGGACCAGAGGACGACGAGGGCGATGATGAGGACGGGCAGCCAGGCGAACGCCCGCTGGCAGCACCGCAGCCCCCGCGACAGAGCCATCTTTCACCTCAGCCCGGCCGCATCGGGCATCGGCTGCGCGGGGCTGAGCGACGGAGGGAGGGGCGCGGCGGCTGCTCGGAGCTCGGCTGAGCGGCCTGGCGGAGAGCGGCGGGGCTGGGCGCGGCACTGCGGCGCCCCCTGGCGGGGCGGGCGCGGGGAGCGCGGGCGCGGCCGCGGCCGCGGGGTCCCCGGCGGGAGGCCGCGGGGCCCCGGCCGCACCACCGCGGCCACCTGCCCTTCCGCAAGCTCGCCAGGCTCCGGCCTAACCCACGGCAGGCCGCCGGCCATGGAAAGCCGCTGCGGAGCCTGGGTTTCCGGGGGTGGGTAGGCGCTTCCAAAGCCGTGTACGACCCAGGTGCAGGCGCGCGGTGCGGCGCTGCCGTGGTGCCACCAAAACCGCTCCCAGGAGCCGGTCACAAAGTCACCTTGTCCCCTCTCCGCCGCCGTTTGATTAAGCGGAACAAGCTGCTTTTCTGAGACAGATCTGTTTACGCGAAATAGATTGAAGATGCTCCTAGAATTCCCAGTTACGTAGGCACAGGCCACGATACCTCGTTACTTGCCCTAATTAAAGTTCCTCTGCGGTGTTCAGCCGTCCCTGGCACACCGGTACTCGGCTGTCCTTGTCTCTGCTAGAAACACTCCACGGAGAGCCCACATTAGCCTTTTCTTCTGCGGTAGCGTCCCTGTGGCAGTTCACGTGTCTGATGTACTCGGATGTCTTTCCTCTACGTTCTCTCTGACTGATGAATCTTTACACGAAAAGCTCTTTTTATCGGTAATCATACAATTTTGTACTTTGTTCTATTAAGCTTACCTTGTTCTTCTCATAGGACGATCCTGTCCTCCGCACTGACAACACCAGCTTTGTCTTGCTCTCGAATTTCCTGAGCGCAAACCTAGGTTACTAGTGAGTACACATGGGAAGATCAGATTCAAGACAACCGGTGGAACAAAACGAGCATCCCCTCCAACAACCTGATAACATGGCATTTAATGTAAAAAAAGAAAAAAAAAAAAGACTACCCCACTCCCCCAGCCTGCTCCATAACCCCCTTTGAATTCCTGTAGGAATCCCCCTCATTTCCACATTCAGTAATGTGTTTTGAGTTAAGGCTTCAGTTAATTAAATCCACTATATTGCTTCTGTTAAGGAAATTAGTTTTCTCATCAAGAGAACGCTTTATCTAGCAGAATGTATTTCTGATAAAACCCTGGTGTAATTCACCACGCTTTCCAGTCACCTCTTTGTTCATCAGTTTTTTTCCCTCGGAATTTGTTCTAAAACTTTCCTTGTTGTTGGTATCAAACTTGCAGGCTGTACTGCCTCTAGCAACTTTTCTCTCTTTTTGAATATAGGTACCACATTTGCCACTCCCCTGCCCAAACCCCTGAATTTACACATCACCTACAAATCCTTACACTACGCTTGTAATTCCGTATTTAGTTCTTTCTGTATTTTAAGATGGAGATGATCTACAACCTCTGATTTTCTCAAAAAATTTGTTCAGTAATGAGATGACAGCTGTCTTAATCTCTTCTCTACCCTGCTCACAGTCTATATGGTCACTATTCTCCTCCTCTTCAGGCTACTAAACTCTTTCTTTAATACAAAACCTGAACTTTTTGGCACTTGTTTTAATTTTCTGTGTGTGGTCCAGCTTAACCAAGCTTTTGGATAGTCCCTGCTGTAGCAAAAGTGCTTTGCAGATACCATAACATATGTTGGCCTGAGCTGCATGTAGCCCTAAACACGAAATCTGAGACATCTGACTTAGATTGTGAAAAAAAAAAAAAAAAAAAATATAGTCAAGAGAAAGAGAAATGCCCCCTTATGGGGCATTCAGGGAGGGGATTCAGAACACGTACACTCGATGTTTTGAGGATTTGGAAGAGGAAGAGGCCGGCTTGCTTTGTCCTCCTTCCCCACACTCATAGAGCTGAAAAGCCAACATTTTTGCCAGCAATACGTATGACAAACAGCAAGATGTAAAAATCATTCTTGTGAGCTAAATCACTACCTGAAGCAACCCACAGAATCTCCTCTCTTAAAATCTCAAAACTGCTAATCATATAGATGGGAGGTACAGCACATCCATGATGTTTTTCCTGCGTATGTATATAAAGCAGGAAGGCAACCTCTCCGACAGACAGCAATGGAACACCATAAAAGTGAGCAGACGTTTTCAGATAATGCCTCTGTAAATTAAGACTTTTTTTTTGTTCAACAGCCAGTTTTTCTATGTGTTCTAAGATCCACATGGATTATCTTCAGAATTCTTTTGTTTCATGGGCTTCCAGGGGAGACTTAGTCATCTAAACATGAGCTCATCTGAGGTAAGAGATTCCCAAATACAGCTCTTTAAACCAAAACTAATCATGCGACCTTGAAATTTTGTGATTCTTACGACGTATTCTTTGCGCTTGTGGTTCAAATGGTAGCTCCCCATTTGAAATTGCCAGCTGGAGTTATCTTAAGTAATATCTATACCTTTAAGTTTCATTCTGACCGTGAGCAGTTTCCGGCTAATACACATCACACACACCTCTCTAAACAAAGCAGCAAACTTCTGCAGAGTTCAGAAAGCTGTGATTTCATCCACGTGGGTCACGAGACTCTTTAAAACTGCTGTCAAAGACTGCAGCACTAAGGAAGGCAGGTAAGAAAATCAAGTACTAGCAGCTTTAGGGTAATTTAAATAACGCTCATCATCATCGGCTTTTTCTTGAAAAACGTAACTTTTTGGGTGCTCAAAGAAAGGAAGGTGGTGACTCACCAGTGCCATAGAGACTCTGGGCGTCAGGAAACACACCATTACAAAGAGCTGTAATCCGAAGACTGGAGTAAGACTGACACCAGCTCAGATGGCACTGGCTTTGTCATTGGTCCACAAAATAGCTAAAATACATCAGGAAACAATATAAACTCAGGAAACAAATTTACCTATTGCAGAAAACCCCAAAGGACCACGTGTACCAATTTCACCGAAATGCTGTCTTTCCCATGAGAAGAAGCTCTAAAAAGATTACACATGGTGGGAAATGCTTAATTGTATTGTCCTGTAAAAAAACCACAACTGGAAAATGCAGTTTATATTTCCAGTGTTGAACGTGAAACTGTGCACAGACTGCAGTATGCATTTCAAAATTATATTCTAATCCAGAAAATCAAAGTTGCACAAGTTACTTCCCCCACTGTTCATTTCAAAATCTTGCTTAAGCTTGTAATATATGCAAGGCCTGAAGGTATGTGGAAAGAGAACTACAAAGCAGTCGTAAACAGCAATGAGCCAAACCTTGTCAAGATCTAACTTTTCAAACTACTTTTAACCTAGTGTGTGTAAAATCAAGGTGTAACTTTTTTTTTTTTATTGTTGGACATATTTAGATCTGGGTAGGTTACACATGGTTTTGCTTATCAGTGACAGAGAGATCCAAGAAGATGTGATAATCCATGACCTAAAAAGGGAACCAAAACCAACCCCGGCTGGCAGCTGAGAGCCCCGGCTTCTGCCCTCCCTGCTGATCTGACCTTCCTGCTCACCTGAAAAAGGCTTGTGGGCCTAAAGGCTGGCCCGTTTTGTCGTTTATTGTAGGAAAACACAGCAACCTTCCCTACCTTGATCGTATCTTGGACCATCACATACCGTACTTGTAGGTAAGTAGATAAATCTTACAACACATGCTAAATCTAATCATATCAGATTTGGGCTTTCTATCAAAAATGCTGCACCCCAGCTCATGCAGAGGAGTTAGACCAAGCTTTTTCAGAAAAATGGAGATTAAACAGCTGATTGCAGAGGGAAAAAAAAAGAGAGCCGGTCCAGAGATTGGCCATGCAGAGCTCCGTAACTGCTGATTAATATCTTGGCTGTCATCCAGATCGCTGTGTGCGGTTACTGCAGCGTGAACCGCAGCTTACACAGTTTTCAACGGCAGCGGCAGTTTTTGCTGGAGCTGGAGTTTTTCGGTAGCCTTCACGGCTAGTTTCAAACAGGCCAGAATTCAGCAATTTTGTTTGATTGCTGTCGTATCAGAAAATTCAAAGGACTAATGGGCCAAAGAATCAGGATTAGGGAATACTTTTAAAAGGAAAAAGTAGATGCAACTGATCATCTTCAGACTTCACAAGAGATCCTATTATTTTTACTGGTGATCTCTCAGAGAGAGTCATATTTTATAAAAGCTTTCCCTTCTCTTCCCCATTCTTCCAGCTGAGTACTGGGAGATGGTGAAAGTGTAATGAGGATTGACTGGTACTAACCTATGAGCAAGCTGTTTTTCTGTTATATTCAGTAAGAACTCTCTACTACATGTCATAAGCTGCCACATTTACACATTAACGCCTTCCCAGAAACCCCAGGAAAACCTTTTTTTTGTTACTTTCGGCAGGACTTTGCAGCTCTGTACTGGGACTCCTGCATTTTACATGAGTTTGTGCACACATACAATGGTCCTGTCACACATTTATCCACATAATCTGCATACAACATCGTGATACTGTCTTGCAGGAGATAAAGTAAATTAAGGAAACCGCGCTAGAACATCCTCACTTGATGTAAATCAGCAAAGCTCTAACGAAGTGAGTAGAGCTGTGTTTGTACATACCAGTTTTAAGATCTCTCTCTACAGCTCTGGGACAAAAGTTAGATTTAGACAATTATCCTACCACTAACATTGAAACCACAGTGGATTGACTTTTCCCCCCATAGATTTCCCAGCTTTCTTGTCCTATACGATAGAACCTGCCTTGCCTTTGACTGCAAGCTGCACGCATGGTCTCGTTGCTCTTAGTCATCACCTGCATCCTGCTCTCTCAGATTTCTCAGTCATCCCATCCCCCACTTGAAAAATTTATCATAAGTTAATGTGGAAATATGGGCAGGGTATATGCAGTATGTAGCAAGGTCTGTCAGCACAGATTGCAAGTAAAGCTGTTTAAAATATTACAAAACTTTTAATTGCCACCAAGTGAAAAAGTGGCCATTTGCAGCAAAATTTGTCTCGTTCTTACAAATGCAGTCATTTGTTTGTAAGTATATAGGAACATATGGTGAGCAAGTGCTTGCACCATTAGAGGGTGCTGGAGTCCACACAATAGTAACCTGCATGCAGTCCGGCCAGTCCAGGGCTGATCCTTCTCCGTAGGCACAGGAGTCTCAGTGCTGGTAACTACACAAAGATAAATCACTGGGGATGAAAAATCATGATCTTCTTTTGTCACATTTATAGCCTTGCCCAAATATTGTTCGAAATCTTTCCCCACAACTATTGTCTTCATCATATACCCCAGAGAGATTGGAAATCTGATCAAATGCACTTACAGTACAGATTTAGCTAAAGTCACATGAAATACCATAAATGTGACATTTTCTATTTTCTGAGTTCTTCATTTTGCACTCTAAATAACATCCTTTTAATTAGACAGTTGTTTTATATCTTTCCATATCTTTTAAAGGCAAAACATTAAAACAAATTTAATTCTATATACCTACAGCAAACCTGTCTTCCCCATCCCTCTTCCTCTCCTGCAATTATGAAGTAAATCCTGAACTTTTGTCACAGACGTTTGCTATTTGACACATTACTTGGCAGTAACTAAGTGTACCAACCTAACGGATGGGCTTTTTTCTCTTGCCTCTGCAAAGCAGAGGGGGGGCTTCCTCGTATGGCGCCCTTAGAGAAGAAGAGATAGGGAGACAAACATGCTACATCCAGGGAGACGCTTCTGTGATGCCTTAAATCTCTGCATCTTTTCAGCAAATGGAGTCCTTCTCCCATGCGGCACCCTCAAAAGAGGGGATGGGATGCTGGGGACAAACCCTGGGTAAGACCCTGTTGCTACAGTGGTTAAAGCAATCCCACGTGCAGCGTGTGCTGCTGCTTCTTTGGTGCTACACAAACCTCTGTCTTCGAAATGTGCATGCACATAATAGTTGCAGCACAGAAGATTTCATGAGGGGAATACAAATAAGAGAAAATGCTGCTTTTCCGTGGTTTAAATCAGCTAAGTTCAGTGCAGTTCTCTAAAACAAAACAGAAGCATTTCCCAAGCCAAAAGGCTTCACCAGCCCAGAGCCCTGCTGCAAACCGTGCCCACGCTAGAAGGTTTCAAAGGAGCATCCCATGGCCTCTGCTAATGGCTTGGCCCACGTGGTCCTGGCCGGCAGCCCTGCGCATCCAGTTCTGTCCTCTGCCATGCAGACAGAAGTCGGAACAATGTCTGATAGAACAGACCTCTGATAGAAGTATGGTGGGTTTGATCCCTGGTTCCTATGTGGATCCAGTTCTTACGCTTAGGTGAGTACTGTAGCAGGATACACCGTTTCTGGTTTCTAAACCAGCTGTATTCTGGCATTACTTTTTTTAAAAATCTATGTCTTTTTCAATCACTCTCCAGTATCTTTTTTCCCCTCACACTACTGAACTTTGAAACCAGATAAACACACTTCTAGCCAATTCATTATTTCCTTATCTTTTAAAACAACATATTGTGGAGCTTTGAGTCCTCTGACCACGGTGAAGCTTTAGCAAAACTCAGTTTTTTAAATTGAAGTCTATACCATCTTTCAGGAATGAGATGTACACAATTACGTGCTTCTTTAGAGTTTTGTTTTAAACCATAAACATAAGCATGTAGTCTCAGAGATGCACAGAAGAGAATGGCATTTTTGTAATCTCACCAGATTTTGCAAATTGATTTTTTGCAAATCAATTTACTTGATTTTCTTTGTACCTGGTGGACATGATTTCAGAGCTGAACAGCAATGCTGAGTATAGGCAGGCAGCATATGCCATGTGTAATTTTTTAATTTCCTGGTAGCAGCAATTCTTACAGGCACAATAGCAGGTTTGTTTATTTTTTGTTCTTCATCAGACCTTTTATTAACATTCTGTTAGATCTCTTGACTGCACCTGGATTGTTACTGACTGAGTATAATGGCATCTTTGCCCTGGGCTCTTGGAGACGGTGCATATGGACGGGGAAGGCAACAGATAATATGGATGCAAATTTCAAATTACTGGTTTCATCCCTGAGGCACTTAAAGAGGACAAATCTTAAGGAAATAGGGAGAACAGCATGACTGTGCTTTTAGTTCCTACTGAAGGTATAGACTTGAAAACACTATTCATGGTCCTTGCAGTATTTTCCTTTGCAGAATAACGGAATATAAATTTATTTCAGTCAGGAGTACTCTCTTAATGAAAGCTCAGTCCAGTGACAGATCATCAAGAGCACTGTATTTACCAGCCAATGCTTGAAGAAGAGCCTGCCACCTGCACAGGATCAAGATACCAGAAATCCATCAACATGATGGGCTTTCTGATGAGCACCCATTAACGATCACCGGCACAGAATATACACCCATTTGGACAAATCACTGCAAAGAGCGGTCTTTAATGAACAGAGAGGGAGGCATTTTCAACATTCAAGTCAATGTTCTCTTGCCTACAGAACCACTCATATGGAAAAAGCAACTGTCTTTTTCTATTTATGTAATTTTGTCTATCTTACTGGAGTTTTTTTTCTTTTTTTTCTTTTAAATGGTTTCATACTGATAAAACCCCTACATATCCCAGAGAACAGATCTGGTGTGACCCCAGCAGCGCAATGGTATTCAACCTCTGAAAGTAAAACACAAACTGAACCTTCTGAGCTGGAAAGATTTATCAGGTTTTGCACTTCCTAAGACAGAGAGTCCTCTTGAGCAGTAGCGTACACACTTCTTTAGCTAACCGCCTCACATCTTCCACTGCATTCAAATGCATGATAAATACCAGTGCTGTAGAAGTCTCTCAAACATACTGCTACCTCCTCCACAAACTGCCAAGAGAGGCTTTGTAAGAAAAATGAACTTCATTTTTAGGTATTTTTTTAAATCAGTGCCATAATTACTGACTTGATTTATTTTCTTACTCTTTTCTCCACTGCTGCATACCCATCTCCTGGAGGATGCTCCAGTCTCATTTACATCTGATGTTTCTTCCAAACTTCAGAACCTGTGTCAGTCTGGTAATTAGTTTGAAGACAGAATTAATTAAATGGGATCGCTAGAATGAATTCCATAATACCCTGGGAAGGCTGATATTTGTAATCAGCTATGTAACTGTTGCTAGGATACTGGAATTGTTTATTTTTTGGAAAAAAGATCTATTAAAATATTTGCCTTTCTAAAGCTACAAATCCAAGATATACAAAAGTTTAGTTGGTCCTTTTTTTAGTTGGTCCTATATATGCTTTCATATATAAGTAATATATTAAGTCTTGACTCAGAAAATGTATGGAAAACTCCACAAGAATCTACTAATACATCCATCAGATATATTCCTAAAAAGAAGCATGTTATAGCTGATGAATGTTTACTTCCGTGATCTTTTTCCTCTGTTAGCCTGTCTGAGCTGCATATACACAGAAAACATTGCACATACAGAAGACAATAAACATCTGTTAAGTATCTTAGATTTAGTTTGCACGTCTGACAGTAACAGATCATCCTCCACGGCATAAAAAATATGTAACGTTGAAATATAAAGGACTCAGTGATGAAGCTTGTACCACCTTAACTAGAATGACTGGACCAAATTTCAGTTTTACCCTCAGGTTCTTTTTCCCAGTTTCCTACCTGTGGCCCCATAGGAAATACTGAATAGTTCTACTCCCTCTCCAGAGCTCAACTTCAATTACTTTTAGAAGGTTTTCTCATCCTTAGTTGTCGTTTATCCAAGTTATAATTATTTAATCCTTTAATCTCTTTTCAAAAGTCAATCATGAGCTCTTCCCTACTGTTTTTCTTCTCACAATGTTCAACCACCTCAGCAGTGACAGACAGACTCCAGCATAATTGTGATACGTGCAGGGAATCATTTTCTAGTGGCAATCATCGAGAGATGTGTCTTCTCAACTGTCCTTACCAGACTCCTTCAGTTCACTGCATTGCTCTCTACATAGTATTCTAATGGATAATATTGTTAATTCTACTATGTTTTAAAGATAATGTCCATTTTCTTCATTATTATTTTGCCTTCAGTTCCAGTGTACCTTTCCTTCGCTTTCATTATCTGATAGAGACTTTGGCGTAGAGAAGCTGGGGGTATAGAGAAGTCTATAACTGACGAGATGTAATTAAAGCAATCAGAAGAAAAGACCATATTACCCACATGGCTTTATTCCTAAACTTACTTTCAACTGCCAAAATCTTGGTGAATGTCTGGTTGCACTGAAATTGGTTTCCAAAATCATGACTTAATTCTTCACCTCTGTTTCTCCATCAATTTTTTTTCCTGTTGATATTCCATTAACTAGGTAGTAAAGAAGATTTGGTGGTATTGTGTAATTCAAATTGTCCTCTATTCCTAGCAGAGACTATTTCTCTCTTCTAATCTGGCATATAATCTATTTTAGCTTCAGCCCTCAGTGACAGCAAATTCTATTCACTGGGATACAACTGAGTCCGTCAGTGATGAATGTTCTGTTCACCTTGTTACAAATCTCCAATAAATCCACTTCATGTAAAACTAGGACACTTTAAAATACCCGCAATTGTCGCTTTTAGTCTTCAACGTACAAATAAAAAAAAAAAGTTTAGTGGCTGCTGCTGCTCAAACCCGCCTTTGACAGTCCACGTCCGTTTTCTCTTGCCTTATACAAGCTTCAGCTAGTCTAGATTCTGACTGCTAAGGATGTAATGGGTGTTGTGAATTATAGCTGATGACCCTGAGAAAAATGCAATTTATTGTCAATTGTCCATTATAATCTGTGGGAAAAACAAAATACTTTTCTTGAAATGCTGTGTGAAAAACAAGTTTTGGCCCAAAATTTTCGGAACATAATATAACCACTAGATTCACTCTTCTCTTGTAATGCCGATGAGCCCCAAGAGTACTCATAAATATTGGCAGGCTGAAGTAGGCAGTATTTTGCCAGTTTTTTTCCTGCTAAACTGTAGTTAGTGTTTTTAACCTAGTGATACATAACAACGCCCTTAATGCTATTCCTTGGAACTTCGTCCTGAAATTCTGTTTCAACTCGCTTAGGTCCTAGGACATGTAGATCAGCTAGCGATATTGCTGCCAAAAAATAGTTAATGAATTTGCTGATAGACCCCAAGAAAGGGGGTGGTCTGCATTTCAAACAGCTGCATTTCAACTGTAGCAGGAGGAAGAAAACTAATTTTTGTACTTCCAAGTTTTATTCATTTTGTTCCATGTATATCAGTGAGACTTTCATTTAAATGTAGCGTTCAAGGTATCCTATTTCCAAAATTCTTATAAAACCAGTTTTTGTGTCTGTATCAAGCTCTATTCATACTGAGAGGTATGTGGAAGAAGGCAGCTGAAACACACTGTAAACATATCCTCCTAAGCCTTCACGTGAGGCTAGGAGCCTGTTGCTTTTCTTTCAATAATTAGTTCATAGCCAGTTCGTTATTATGTTGACACCTAAAATGTCATTTCAACTCAATTGGTATTTGCCTCTTTATCTGGACGCTCTCTAGATTAACACTGTCACATTATTCAACAGAAGTCTTGTGAACGAAGAAATGAAACAAAAGTGGGGATATAGAACTCATTTATCACCATGGCTATGTTACTTACAACTTCTGGTCTGCTGTTTGCCCAGTAATGCAGTTTTATTTGTCAAGTCTGTTGCCGATGTTTGTATCAGTGGACAGTTTGCTTCTTTACAGTTTCTGCTAGGATATCAACATATTTCGGAATACTCGTAGAGAACCGTATACAGAGTCAGTGGCTGCATTGCGTCAGGGGTGATGGATACATTATTAGCGCATTGAGCGTAATGAAGTTTGTGAGATATCAGCTGCTCTGGAAATGGCACAATATCACAGCTGAGACTGGGACCAAACACAGACCTGCCTGGATCCTTAGCACGTTGAATCACAAGTTGTATGTTTAAAGTATTGGACTTCTCACGGTTGCTGTTTTGTTCAGGACAACAGCCCACACATGGAATATTATCCTGTTTTTCAACCTTCTAGTTTCGTTGAAGTTCTTTCTCCTAACAAAACCTTTTCATCCCAAATTGAAACCATGGCTAGCGCAGCCTTCTGAACCACTAATGAGATGTGGCTGTGGGAATCCTCAAGACCAGTAAGTTTGAATCTTAAAAGATATTTGTGTTTATGTAGTGGAAATATGAGAAAGCATATTTTGACTAATGGTATCACCCTAGAGAGAAACATACTTGTTATAAATATGTTCCATTGCAATTGCTGGAAATCTAACAAAATTGCCATAAACAGGACTTACATCAATGTTTCTGCTTGACCTTTCTGGGAGAATAAAAGTACCTTCTGGGAATGCAAAACAAACGAATTTTTTGGAAACAAAATGAGTAACACAGCCCTTCCTCTTTATAAAATGGAGCCCCGATATAGCTGCTGCTGCTTAGTAACAGTTCCTCAAAACGATTCATAAAAGCACCAGATGTAAAGGTGCGCACGTGTGTTTCTTAACTCCAGGCTCTGATGCAAAACTCAGAAACACTCATGCTGTGGGTATAAGAATTTGAGATTTTAGATGAATAGCATGTTCAAAATGAAAACCATATCCTTCTAGACATGGATAAGCTATGCAATCAGCTCCCCTGACGTTCTTGTTTCTGCAGTTGATGTGTTGTTGGAACTGCGATAGCTGTTGCATACCATTTCCTGGTGCTTCCCTACAACCGCTAGCTCTCTTCTACATTTTCCCCTTAGGAGAATGATATCCTGTCTAGCGCAGAAAACCTGCTAGAAACAGCGTGATAAAACCCACAATTTTTGAGAACTTGGTTAACCTACAGAAATACTATCAGCACCACTAAAGTTGAGTATATTTAATAGGACCAGAAGATCAAGACACTTAATGCAAATAATAGTTAGTGTTTCTGCCCATAATTAAATATTATAGATAAATGTAAATGCAGAACGGAACTAGCACTATGAAAATTGCATTTTTTCCCTTCAGACATTATTCCAAATGACCGTTAGTTTGGATTAATTATCACAATCCAAATTACAGTATTTTGTAATATCTTATACAAATAGCCAAAAAGACTATTTAGCACTGCTACTAAACCCCATTTTTTATACATTCCTAGTAGCAGATGCAGTATGTTCAGATAAGGAATATTATTGGCCTAAAAGCAACGTGTAACAAAGCTCCTAGAAACATCCTCATCTCTTGCAGCCAGTGACTGCTGAAGCAGTTTGATCCCTTACCCAGCTCCTCAAGTCGGTGAAGTAAGAAACATGAATCCCTCATTGCAACATACAGTTCCCTCATACAGTTTCTTTTAAAGAGAGGAAATAATTTAAAGCCAGTTAGAATTTCTGATGCATTTATTACTCAACAATCAAAAAAAAAAAAACAACCCACCACGTTTGTCTTGCAGAGCCTGATAAAGCAGAGTGAGCAACTCCCCACCCCACTCCCAAACCCTCCGGAGCAGAACTCTGCTTTAGCGAGGCAGGTTTAAAACCAGCCAGGAGCCTTGCCAGCAAAAGTACAGAACCAGTGCATTTCTAGATTGGCTCTTCTTCTCTGGCCTCTGCCAACTGGCTCCCATCACCGCGGCAGAGCAGAGACTGAGCTCCTTTGCTTAACCCTCTGCTTCAACCAGGCAGAGTCGAAAGGCTGACTCTCACCATCTTGATAGGAAAATCTCATCTTTCATAAAAAGTCATGGAGTGGAGAGTGTGGGTTGCACAGCAGCATTCATGCAATCGTTAGCAAATGCACGCTGTTCAGCTTTTCGAAAGACATGAGTAGATAGAGTTATTCCTGCTCACCCCATCCTACAACTCTCCTCTCCTTCCTCTCTCTCCACACATCCACATGTTAAAATTAAGTGGGTCTTAGCAGATCCATAAGTGGGATATACCCAAGTGTTTCCAATTTACCCTCAGTGAACTTGAATGAAAAACATTTGAAAATGAAATTCTGGGTGAAATCTTACAGCATTGCTACAGCATATGGAGCTGATTTCAAATAGCACTTTGATAATGTCATGATCTGTTAGAAAGTGTTCACCTTATACCGATGATATTATAAACTCAGTTGCCTCACTCAGTGTATGTTCATCTTACGATCCATAAGAAAGCTATTTAGTGGATTGTGAAATACAAACTTTGGCCAGAGCTAATTTAGAAAGATCGTTATACTATGGATGGTGCAGCTTGTTTCTTCTATGAGTTTCATATTATTCAACTGTTCACAGCTAGTAAATTCACGTCTAATAAGCTGCAAAAGTTATCAGATGAAACACAGCCCATTGTAATCCCCACATGAAGTAAATAACTGATGAAAAATTAGTTCCAGCATGTGTAACAAATATTTTTGCAAACAGCATCTGATAAAGGAATTGGCTTTATTAACAACTAACTTATTCACACAATGAAGAAAATGCAAAAATCTGGTCTATCTCTACAGACCACAGCATTTCTCAAATGCTTACCAGGAAAGAAAAAGACTTAACTGGAAACAAAAGCACATATAGACCACATCTCCTGGCAGGCACGTAACTTGGCACCGGGAATGCGGTGGTAGAAATACGTTGAAGTAGAAGGGATTTGCAGGATGTGAAACACAGGCGAAAAGGCACTTGTGCTAATGAAAGCCTTGTTGTAGGGCTGCTGTAAGATGCACTGACAACACCGAGGAGGCCATACGCATAAGTTCAGCCAAACTATTCATTGCTCTGCATTTAAGGTCGAAGAAAGTAGTAAATTTACACCCCACTTCTTGAGACAAAACAAGGGCCAGCGACTCCTACCCTGAGTCCAACTAACTTCTGGTTCTTCTAAGCCCCAACAGGCAGTGGTGTCACCCAAAGGGCTGATCCAGCAACCAGGGCAAATGTGAATGCAAGCACGAATTTGTGCTCGTGTTGGGCCTTCCCCTCTGCTACAGGCAGGTGGTGTGAAGCTGGCTATGGCAGATTCGTCCTCCTCAGAAGACCCCCAATTTGTAGGCAGTTCTTAAGAGCCTCTTGACCCCATATGCAATACAAGGTGAGAGTCTAAAAATCCTCGCATTCTCCCTAGAACAGTCAGTTTTCAGGCACTATGAATTGTGTTTTTGGAAGCACTGCTTCAAATCTGGAGCACTCTCAGAAATCTACTTTGCAATGCACCAAAATGAAGTCCGTTGCTGAATGTGTTTTAGAAGTCTCTTGCTGTGTAATACTTGAGACGTCACCCGAGGTCCCCAATGGAACAGCAAGCCTACTGTGGTTTCCCTTCAGCAAGTTTCCAATAAACAATACGTGAGCAAACAGTAACAACCAGAGGCTTACACAACGGTTCTGGTATGATGCACCAGAAAGGATGCTCAAGAGTAGATTTGATAAAAATCAAAGAAACTATTCAGAAGAGCAGGAAGCTGAAGGGGTTGTTTGGGGCTAAGGGTGTTAGAGAAACGTCCACCGTATGTCGTGATCGCTCCAAGCACTGAGGAGTCCACTGAGTGGTTTAAGTGAAAGGCAACAGGTACGTGTAGAACCAGGTAAATGTGCTGACATGAAAATGAGCACTAAACTAAGCAGAGATCTCATTTCACTAAGTGCTGAGTCCTGGGAACTTCACTCCGTTTTTCTCTTGCTCTTACAAACTTCCACTATTGTTAGAGACAGCTGGAATAAGAATTAAGAAAGGTCTTTCAATATTTAACCCTCAGAAAATAGGTGTTAAGCCTTGTGCTAGGGACAACCTCATACACCAGAGATGGTAGAAATTTTGTTCAGTTGTGACAGATTTTCTTCTCTCCCCTTCTTTAAGTCAGTCCCTTAGCCTGCAGCAGTGCTTCTCCCTCGCAGGCCAGAGGTCTCTCAGGTACTAGCAGGAACAGCCCCTTTCCTCTGCCTCATTTCTCCTTTATTCCAGCAGCAATTCCTCTGCCTCTGAAGTCTCTCAGCTTTTCTTGCCAAAGAGAAAGGAATGAAAAAAGCATTCAAAGAAAAAGAAAAACAGAGAAATCCCAAGCCTCATGTGTGACATAAAGAAAACAATTCACATGATCTTTATTTTTGTAACCCTCGTCCTCCTCTCACCCCCATGCCTGTTGTTATCACTCAGCATGTTATTGTTATTACTTGAAATTTGTTTTTAAAAGTGCCTATCCAGCACTGGAGGTGCTTGAATACACACTGAAAATATACAAAACATATGTCTAACTTAGACCCTATGTTCCCCGAGGAAGGGCTGGTATCCTCTGTAGTGCACTCAGCACACTTATGGCATGAACAAATTATAAACAATAATAATAAAGAATAACTTGTGCCTATTTATCTGTTTGGTCTATGAAACTGATCTGTCAATGACCCTGAAAACTCTCGGTGACACACACTGCGGTTGAGTTAAAACCAAGCTGCTCTTTCCATTATTTTTTTTCCGAATAGCTCGAGTCAAAATCCCAGGGTAGGTGACACAGAGCGACCCTCCTGCTTTTGATGTGAATGGGAAAGGATTTGTCTTTTTATATCAAAGCTAGCTGGGAAGAGGAGGTGGGTGGCCATGAAAGGGAAAAGCCATGAAATTATCTCCATTGGTTTATAAGAAACAGCCATTCGATGGGATTTTGGGAGGGGGAAACCTTCTGAAAAATGTGCTCGTGTGATTCCTCTAGAGGCCAGCACATCTGAGCCAAGCGCTCATATCAAGCGAGGGGGGCAGGAGAAGTTCTTCGCTTAATTGAGAACACACTTGTTTGCAGAGTTCAATGTCGGGAACTCCAACATTGTTTTTAGAAGACAGAGTATTGTGTAGGTGTCGGAATTCAGAAGAGGCAAAACAAAAACGGATGGAAAAAGGCAGCTGCGATGATTTAACTCTCCGAACACCTTTAGCCGTTTCCCTTCCCGTGCCCCACCAACTGGATCTCGCTCTTCTCTCTTGGCTGCTGCTAAGAGAAGCAAGCCTGTCTCCCTGCTCGCCTCTCCAGCACGTCCTTCCTCCAGCAGCCTCCTCCTGCCTACACCCAGTTTACGGCATCGAGCCCTTCTTCCCTACTGCCTGCCGCAGCGGCTCCTCTGGCTGCGGCGGCCAAGCCGAAGCAAAGCTGCCTGCATGAGATTCCCGAACCTCCTTCTGCCGGTCCTGGCTGGAGAGAGGAGGCAGGGATCGGCGGCACCGAAAGGGCTCGTGCAGTACTGACAGTCAGAAAAGGAGACAAGTTTCTGGCGGGTGACGTTCCGGTCAACAGCGGCAGGCTACCTTAGCAGGCAGGAGCCAGCCTTCCCCAGACAGCAATCTTTGGCACCACAAGATAATTCAAATTTATAGAGTTCTCATGACTTAACTTAGGAATTAGATACGCTTCACACAGTCGAACCCAAATGGTATCTTCGTGCTGCACAGAGCCTATAGCCTACGTCTCTGATGTTCTACCTTGGGGGTCTTCCGAACGCAGAAGTAGAAGGGCACACTTCTGTTGACTATCTCATCTGCCAGTTCTAATAGAATACAAACCCAAAAGATACGTCACTAAAACCCAAAAAATCCATTACAAATCCTGATCATTTTTCATTACTAGGACAAAGTTTCTGTATTTGGGGGAGTCCTGTCAAAATACAGACAATCTGTGGAAAAAGGCTGACGATAATTAGCATCCTCACATGCTTCAGAATTTGATTGCTGCTGGTCTGATGCAATGACAGTTTTGTATTCCTGCTTTTGAGATTGACAAATGAAGACAAGGTAGTTCTGCATAACTCAAATCAGGTTAAATTTACTTAAATATCACTCCTATCTGCTAGATGATGCCTTGGTCCTTTTAAATGCATTGCAAAACTGGAACAGAGGAAAAACATTGTAAGGTATAGGTCTTTTTCTCAAAGGTTATAATATTCCTAGTCCTAATCAATAAACTAATTGACCTATGTTAAGGTGATGAACTAGGATTCATTTTCGTTAGAAATAACTAATCGTTATTGAAAGCCACTTATAATGTCTAGGTATGGCCGCTATAATGCCTAGGTATGGCCAGTTATAATGACTAGGTACGGTTGAAGCAACTGAACTGGTGTAGCAACCATCATATAATTCTGATCAAAATATTCTATATAATATTTATTTTTCTAAAACATGTAATTTTGCCTGTAAAAGAGTAACTTTCCCTTTACACAAAGCAAGTTCTCTTTCGTCACAGCTGGCCTGGCAGCAGAACAATGATACAGTCCTCCTGACTGCAAAAAGAGGAGAGACAAGCAGGTACCAATGTGGTAAAGGAGTGAGAATAAAAGACACAAGGCAGAAAGCCAGATTCAGGTTGACATAATGTATTCTTCTGTGTGAGTCTTTTTATCTCACCCTTTATATCTTGGCTGTCTTTACAGAAACAAATGTAGCTCCTCCTTCCCATCATCATATAGTTTAAACTGTACCACTTCTATTTTATCAGAGGAATTTTGCCAGGAGAGAGAAAACAGGAAGGAGAACATTTTGAATTTGAGGATAATTAGCAGTTTTACATAATAAATTAAATTACTAAAGTTTTTGAAGTTATAAGGCGACCCAGCAGAATACCAAGTGCTCAGCGGCAGACAATTTTGCTTACAATACTACCGAAGGACAAGAATGTGTAAATCTCTCTGTGTTTTAATCACACTACTTAAATCCAACAGGTAACTGGAGTTGTATCATGAACGAATACGTCTGGCATAAATGCTTTTTCTTATATAGTGCATATACTTCTTGCCAACTCAAGACAGCCAGGATATATTGCCACCGAAAACCGCTTTCATTTAATTATTAGAACAATACTAATATGGATCTTAAAATTCATGGGAAGAATTTTTTTGTTTTATCTTAAATGTTGATACGCAGGAAGGGGAAAGACGGTGGTACCCAAAAGAGATATGTTACAACTTGCTCTCACCCAATGTTATCGTGATATTTAGAAATAAAAAGCAGTATCACAAGTTTCTGACATAAATACTAATTGTTATGGAAATCCAAATAGTGGGGTTAAAGGGTTGGATTAGTTAAATGCAGCTTCTGGTATTATCTTGTGGTTGGCTTGGTTTGGAATCAAACTAGTTTTTCATACTAAAAACCTTCTAAGTTTCAGTCCAAAAGTTGACATGTTTGCCCATCTCTTGCAACCAGCAATTTATTTCTTTATCAGCTCAAGGACCAGAGTGGAAGCAAGTTCTATGATTTTCTTAGATTTCGTTTAAAAGCAGGAATCTTCTCACAATGTTTTTGTAGGCAGCTCAGTAATGTTTAGGAGAACTGCCAGTTTCAAACAATGCATTAAAATAATGGAAAAAAAAAAAGGAAGAAATTGTATTTATGTGTAGTCTGATTGCAAATGCTATCGTTATGCTCAGGTATAACAATCAGATATAGGTATTGCTCATATTAGCACTTATTAAGAGATTATCAGTATAACCAGACTACGGAGAGATGGGTTGGAATAAAAAACTCAATCCAAACTTGTGGTATTTCAGTTCTGAATTCTTCATCCCCTTAGGGGTGAGGCTGAAGGATATGGAATCTGGATCTAGTTCTTAATTTTGTGGCTTGGTCTCTTTTCCAGTTCCCGCAGAAACATGTTCATCAAGATCTCCTGACATTTCTCTGCATTTTTTTATTTCTTTCAATGATAATTTGAAGCAAGCCCTGCCCTTTTCCCCATAACATTATGCTTTTTACATGACTGCAGCATGTAAACACTAAAAAATGCAAGCATAGCAACTCTGTGAAATACATAGAAACAAATGTTAACAGAACAGCCTTTTCCACATTTTTATAGGAGTTCCACAGACCTGGGATCACACATGCAACCCAAAGCAGAGTTACATATAAACCAGAGCGTTCCTGTGCTGGGTGAACAAACAGCCTGTGACTCTATGGACCGAGCTTAAGGAATATGAGATTTCAGCCCTGGCCTGCCAATGAATCATTTTGCAAGAGTGGGTCTGTGTAATACTAAGTGTTATGATTATAGAAGCCAATGCATGGGGAACGTAGGGAAAAGCTTCATAGAAATGGGTAGTTTGACTCTCTTAAAAGATTACCAGCGCTTTAAAAATTGTTCCAATAAATGGAAAATATGGACAAAAAAATAGGCTCACTTCCAAAAGATGAAATCAAAGCCCTGATACTTTTTATCATTGTTTCATCAGAGCTAATAAAATTTCCGTAATTATCTGAGGACACTGAAACCTTTTATCTGTGATGAGTGACACAGCATTGTGTGTCTTGAGTTAGTAAGGTAAATACAATACACGCCTGTGACAGCATCTCAGGAAACAAAAATAAACAGAGATCCAGTTACAGATGAATACTAGCATAATCCTGAAATTGTTATTTCCCCTTCCATGCCGTGCACCTTCCCAACCTCCAAAATGCCTATTGACCTGCTTGCTTTTTCGTGTGCTTTAATAGCTGTCTACTTTAGCCCAAGCTTCTGCAGAAAGTGGCCCCCAACATATCTTTTTTTGTTTAATCACTGAAAGTAGCCTCATTTAATCAAAAGCCTTTGCTTTAATCAGTGATCTCCTTCCACTCCAGGCTTACAAGGAACAGAGAGCATTCTTCTGTAACAAGCCTCTGCTCCTGAAAAATGAGGGATTGTGTAGACATTGAAGGCTGAAACTCTCCCAATTTGCCCCGAGGGATGCCAAGTGTAGCTCGGAGAAGTACAAAGGGAACCTGTTCTTGCTGCTTTTCAACTGTGGCCCTACTGAAATTGCCACGGGGGTTTCACGTTTCATTCTCCTAAGGTTACTGTCTCAGGCTTTTCTGTGGAACACATTAAGGACGTAGGCCTTGCTTTAAACCGACTTCCCTGGGAATAAGATTGGGCTCATAATCTTACAGTAATTAACGACTCAGATGTTTGGTATTGTCTGTTTTTCATGCGTGAATCAAGCAGCCAGATATTTGGAAAGAGCTCCTAATTTAATCTGTTCATATGTATACACACATAAACACACATGTACACGTACACATGGTAAGAAGGTAAAATCAAACAAAACCAGCGCTTTTTACTTCACAAAGGCTTATCATCTGAAATGTCACATTCTTTTTAGACATTCAATTAAATTCTCACTACAATCTTAGAAGGCACAAGCCAGTAATAGATATTATGCAGGAGGATCACTTGATCTACCGTTGAAATGCTGCCACTTCAGAGTGGAACGGAGCGTCTGGTTTACACATTATAATAGTTTGGGACATGAAATGAAGGTTCTTATAACCACCTGAAGCTGTAAAGGAAAATGTAGGTAAAAGGAATTTTAATTAGCTGAATCACTACAGCAAGAGCCCTGGGAATGCCGATGAATAAAGCAGGTAAGATTCTATCGCTAACGTTTTGACTCTTCTGACAAGCCCCAAAATCATTTCATATTGCCTCTAAAAGATGTTCTCACTTACCTCAGCTTAAATTAAGACCAAGCCTACTAAAGTTGTAGAATCATGCCAGATTTAGACAGGGGCAAATGACAGCAGTACTGTACCGGCAGCTGCGGCGTTTGCTGTAGCTATCCGCTGCGTCCCCGGTGCGGCTGAGGGACGCCATGGCCGCACCGCACTCTCTGGTGGCCGGTACAGCGTCAAAACAGAAAGCCGATTCCTGCCGAGGGGAGCAGCGGTAATTTTAGAGTACGTCTACGCAGACAGGGGCAGACAGACGAGAGCTCCGCTCTCCGCTCTCCGGGCTGGCTGTAGGCAAGCCCGCTTCGGCCTCAAAAGCCGAGTAGCCGCGCTGGCGCGTTGCCGGGCCTGAGGCGGGCTCGCGTCTCGCCAGGTCAAAGCCTGGGGAGAAGAGCTCGTGTCTGCACCTAGGACACAGACCTGTCTTCAGCGCCGGTGCCCTGGTCGTTGGCAGCGGTCAGGAACTGAAAAGGAAGGGTACTATTTACTGAATTACAGCCATCTACATTAATTGTGGCGCTGAAGGAAGAGTGGCTGCATGAAGTAGGAGGCCTCTTCTATCCTGTCTCTTTTTAAAAAAAACTTAAGCGTTTGTGAGAGAGAAAAAAAAGAGGAAACTGATTTTCAAGGGTAGGTAAAGTGCAGATACTCTTGTCTTCCCTTTCCTCCCTCCTCCGCTTTTGACAGACCTAATCTTTCTCCCCCTGAACATAATGATCCC
Source organism: Calonectris borealis (assembly GCF_964195595.1). Lineage (NCBI taxonomy): Eukaryota > Metazoa > Chordata > Aves > Procellariiformes > Procellariidae > Calonectris > Calonectris borealis. The sequence goes on along the minus strand of NC_134324.1, from coordinate 21,712,092 downwards.
ATAACGGATCCATAACTCCAATTGGAAAAGGCTGTTGTTTCCAGCATGTGAGAAGATGAAGAAAAAATTACACCACAGCCTGCTCTGTCACAGCGCAAAGACAATAAATCGTGGATGGGGTGATCTGAGACATTTAATATGGTTTCCAACAAATTCAACTAGATCCCTGGGTTCTCATTGGCACTAGCAACGTGCAATAGCCAAATAAACAGAATATTGCCAACACGTCCTCTCACCCAACAGATGTGCGGTTCTTGTTCTTATTGCTAGCGAAGATACAATATAATACATGTGCAGAAGATGACTACAATTTAATTTACACCAGTTGTAGTATAGAAATATAAGCCACCACACAGAGCTGAAATCATGGGGATGGTGCCATCTGTATGTAATTGTTAGGGTTACGTTTTCCATTACGTTTTCTTCTGGAGGAAGGGGAGGATATACAACTGGGTAGCAATCATAACAATCAGGCCTTACAAAATATCAGTCAGAAATCACACTTTCATTTGCTAAAGAGGTGATTTGCATTTCATTCTGACACATAAGAATGGTCTATTTCTAAACAATGTCACAGAAAATTATATGAAATTAAATTTTTATTCCAAATATTGTAAAGCAATAGGCCAAACAGATGGACAGGTATGGCATTACTTCATCTGTGGCATGCTAAGCTTGGCTAAGGGCCTATGGAGTACAAATGTTTCAGCAGTCCTTAGGGGTTAACAGGCATTACATTCAGCGAGGCCCAGAAATTAAAAGATCTGGCAATTGTTGCTTTTTGTTTTAACCCTGGAAGAGGCTGCTAGACTGGGAAAATAGCTAGCTAGACTAATCAGCTTGTCATTTTTACAGGAAAACTTAAGAAAATTTAATTGCAACAACTGAAAAACAACCCAAAATACATTACGCTTGAATTTATTTGTTCTGTGGCATATATTTTCTTGGAAAGCGAATACTTAAAAAGCCCCTGAATACTCCTTATAGATCTATCAATATCATATAAAGACCCTCCCAAGTCTTTAATCTGTTTGCATCTTCCTAAAGAATTCACTAGTAGCTTACAACTAGAAACTGAGGGTGCAGTGCCATGAATATTTTCTGCAGCAGCAAAGCCCCTTGAAGAAGCTCCTGATGCCCTCCACACCATCCTCCCCTTTACACGCTGCGCGTGCCCTTGTTCTGCAGTTCACCTCCGTCTCAGCAGCGCTGACATAACTGTCTGCAGGACTGATCCGTACTCAAGCAGTGATCTGAGGGGGTGGAGAAGCCTGGCACTAAATAGGCTGTTTGAGTGGAGATTAGGTTTGCGGAATGATACTCCGAAGCACCAAGTTCCCCGCGTCTCCGCTAAAGACTAACCTGGAACAGAGTTATTTTCCTTCCAGAATCCCTGATGGCATCAGCTGCTGCAAGGCAGTCCTACACAGGGCTCTGTAGCAGGAGAGAGAAATAATTTTTATTTTAAATATACTTTTGCTGTGTATATTTATCTAACAGTTCTGAGTTATGCCAATGGAGCCAATAATTTTCCAGTCCCCTCTAAAGTTTGCCCAGGTTTTGTGAGGACAATTTTTTTTCTGTGAGCGCTTTTCTGTAAAACCTCAGATTTGCATATGCTATTTGCATTCCTAGCCAGAAAAGGGGAAAAAGGGATAACTACCCAACTGCACCAACTGTGCGCTACGAAATGTCTATGCCATTTCACATAAAGACTCTTGGATAGGCCAAAACAGGGATTAATTTCTTTGAAACTCTGACCCCTGGCAATCCCCTATGGGTCTGCAAATACAAACGCTCTAGGAGAGAAAAGTTTTGCAAAGCATTCACGCCTCCAAAACGACAATATACCTGTCGGCGTATGGCCATTCTCCGACATCTTTCAAGATGCGCATTGCAGCCAACATGCTCTTTTACCAAGAAATAGTTAGAAAAATCTACATTAAACAATTTTACCGACGTTTGCCCATCCATCATTCTTCGGAACAAAATCTCTGGCAAAACTGCTGCAGGCCAAGACTTTGATGGATAGGGACTGGATGCCCTTCCAGTGAAATCCAAGAACTTCAGCGTAATTGTTTTAACTGTTAAAAGTGGCTTTTTTAGCAAGCAATGCTTGTGAGATAGTAAATAGATACAGTAAAATAATTTTTGTTTTGTTTAGATTAAAAATTTCTTAAAACCCCTTCTAGATCTGTATGTACATGTTAAAAAAATTCCGCCCTGTAGAATGTAGAATGTAAGGGTTAAGCTTCTGTCCCATGTTAAAGTGTTAAATGTTTCCAGAGAGCCTGGAACTACAACTGGGCAGTGCACACTTTAAGCTAACTGGCAAAGAAGTGTTGCTTTAGGCTTAGAAACAGTCTTTTCACTTCTGGGGCCTGGGTTTATTCCAGCTTAATCCAACTACAAATTGTTGTCTTGAAAAGCCTGCAGCTTCTTTTAAATGCTTCCCCCCTCCTTGTAGCGTATAATTACTCAGCAATTAACATTCTTGTTTACCAGTGGTGATTTCTGAGTTGTGTCAGTACGTGTGTGTTTATGTAAGCGATGGAGCCTTTATGAAAAGCTACATGAACTGACCCAATGCTCTTGGGAAGGATAAGACAAATTGGTGTGGAAAACTGAAAGATCTTAATGATCCAAAAGGGAGTTGAGTATTAAGACAAAGCACAAAAGTAAAATATCTAATTTGGTTTTGCTTCATTTCTTTGAAAGACCTACCACAGAGTTGTTTCCCCTACCTGATGTAAATAATTGCTTCTGCAACGTTCGGTCATTCAGAGGCTGTTGTGTTAGAATAGTTGCAGGATGATAAAGTGCTTTGGAGATAAGTTTACATAAAGAGAAATTAGACCTATCCTGCCAGAAGAGTGACTCAGCCTAATGTGCTAGTTTATAGGCTGCCCTGGTCTTGAAAACCATGGTTCAAGTCTTGGCAACGAGGACCAGGTGAACATTGTGTTCTTCACATGGAGCATCAAGTGTCTGGGGCTTTGGCTGTCCGGCACGTGTGCTCGGAGAGAGGTGCTACTGCACAGTCGATTAAACGGTCTCGCTGCCTTAGGCAGCAAAACCCATCTGCTGACTTTCTGTGCAATTAGGTGCATTCAGCAGCAGCAAAGATTCTTCAGAAATAACCACAGACTTTAACGAGATGCAGTGTTTCCTAGGAGTATTATGGTCTAGTCTGGAAGACGACCCGAGAGCATATAGGCCTGTTGCTGGGTGGGATGCGGTATAGGATGAGGCCGTCTCTAACACATACCAAGCAAGACTAGAAGAAACGGGCCGGCTGCATGAGTCACAGCTCCAGAGAGCGCGAAGGAGAACGTGATGAGGGTGCTGGTGTGAACCCGAGAGGAACTGACTGGCAGCTGATTCACATCACGAGCACGCTGGGGAAGCCTGGTCATAACCTCTTGCTGAGAAGCAGTGAAACGTTAGCACAGGACGGCGCAAGACCAGATGCTGCAGTGCGCAAAGCAGTTTTGTTGATGCTTGTGAGACACTCACAGAAAACCTGTTTTCTTAGTGTGAGTGCTGGTTCATAGATTTTCTGTTGTCTAAGATATTAAAATGTGCCCTCTGCTCATACCTCAGCATCTACTGCACGCCGATACGGCGACTTTCCTGTCAAGAAGGAAAACAGGCAGTGACAGAAGGAAATTCTCAAATGAATGAGTAGAAGGTGGTGAAGAAGGAACATACATTCTTTCCTGCTTTGTGACTTTATACCTGCCACATATTTAAACTCCTGATAATACACTGTATGTCTTTCAAATAACAAACCAGAGGCTGATCAAACCATTTTAGGAGTGTGAGAATAAATTGCTTTCTATAACAGTTTCTATGTTAAGCATTTTCCTTTCTGTAGAATCTCAACACCTGAGACCCCAGAACGCTGTGGTGACTGAGAAAAGAGGGAATAAATCCAGTAACATGTAACTGAAGACAGTACACATAGTACATGAAGTTAGTGCCCAAACAGCTCCCCACTGCCCACTAATGGTCCAGGTACCTGGGAAAGCATTCCGCAGCTCTCCCATGAAGTGGTATCACCCTTGCTGCATTTTCAATACGTAGCGTAACGGTAAGCGTGTGTGGCAGTCTAAAAGAAATGTTGAGATTTGACAACAGCTCACTTTTGCAAGAAGAAGATATCCCTGGTAAGAGTAAAGTAGAAAGAGCGATGATGGAAGAACTATTGCAGCTTGTTAGCCAATTCAAAGGATTTGTTTAACTCTGATGACTGCTAGCTGGCTTCAGCCAAATAAAAGCAACCCGGTATCAACCTGCGTTCTTCCCACTCACAGTTCCTCCCTTTGTGCAGTTGACTTCACAAGTGTTGTTGCAAATGAAATGTATGAGAGTGTTTATCAGAATAATATTTTCTTTGCTTAACTCCTGCTAGATGCATGGGCCCACTGACATTCACTTCTCTCTTCCTATGCCTGGCATCTAGCCGCTGTTCTGACTCTTGCTTCTAAAAACATAGGCAGGGGGCCTGTAAAGCGCAGTCACTGTCATCTCACTCGTGTGTCACAACCAGCCACCGACAACTGCAGAATACCACAATTACGTTGCAATGCCAGAAGGACGTGAAAGTTATTTTAGCTGTTTTATTTAAAAATAAATACAGGTGGCAAACTATGGGAAGCCACGTTTAACAACTGTCTGTTCCCGCGGGTGTTTGGAGACTGCCCCAGACAGAGGTAAGGTGAGAACTTTGTTTCGTCCCTCTGTCCCTCCTCCCCCAGCCACTGGCTCCCTGCCCTGCTTTGTGCCCCCAGCTGCGTTCCCACCCACCTGCCGAATCGCTGGTGGCAGCACCGTGATGCTCAGGCCCATCTGCAGCCATTGGCACCTCTCTGGCTTCAATCTAGTCTTTTTTTTTTAAATTTAATTCCTTTCTTCCTAAAGGCCTAGGAACCGCTCTCCAATGCTGCTCTGCCCCTACTTCTCCTGGAAAAGAAAATAATAAATTGGACTTTAGTGAATTGAAGAAATACTTTCCTTAGAAACTCAATGAGAAACTTGTAATTTCTCTAACATATTCATTCATGCTGGTTTTCCTATTTTCCTTCCCTTTCTCCTCGCCTATCAGCTACGCATAGGCCTGCCAGTACCGGTTATTTAAACTCTGAGCAAACTTCCATAGCTGTGGAAAGGCAGCAGCAGCACAGTGGCTGCTCCAACGAGTCTCCTTCAGCTGGAAGATCACAAGTCAAATCAGCAGGTGCTAACCCTCCACTCTGATGATGATTAATGCCCACACTGAGAACCAGTGAGCTCTAATCTTAGAGCATATTATCAATAACAACATTTATTTTAAATTTACAGTATTCCAGAAAAAAACAAACCCTCACATCACTTTAATGTGCGTGACAAAATAAAAATGCACAAAATGAGAGAGAGAGAAGTAATGTTTTAGAGCCTGCTTCAACACCCTTTGCTCACATTAGATAAGGCTCAGTTAACAAGAACAGTTTACATGTTTAAGCAGTCAGGTTGTAAAGCTTTTTAAAAAGTTTGAATCTTTGCACAAGTTTTCTTGGGTTTGCTACAAATTTTGAATTAAACTGTGCATTATGCCCATGCCAAAGACTTACCATGGATTTACAAGTCCATGAGAATTCCTTTGTCCCTTATTATTTCTACTTAAAGTAGAAAGCACTATCAAAGCTGAGTTCTAGATGATGATGAAATGTTTATCTAAAGCTTGCTTTGGGATTTGAGCCATAAGAGTATTTGTTTTCAGGCATGGAGGTATAAAGAAGGCTCTGAAGAAAATACTCGCTCAAGTCATAAGCTGAGATAATGGGCTTACAAATTTTGTGCTGCAATTTAAAGCTTAGAAGAATTTAGCTGCGAGGCATTCACTGAAATAATAACAACAATAACAATAATAAATAATAATAATAACAGCAACGACAAAGACCTGCATTTCTACAAATTTGAATGCAAGTTTGCATGTAGGAAAACATTACCAAGCCAGGGAGTAGCAAAGAAAAAATTTGAAACAGAAGAAGAAAAAAGCTCTAGATCTGTAGCAATATTTGGCAAGTAGAATTTGGCACTTTGGAATCAACATGCTTTTCTAGTTAAGAGTGCAAGCTATACTATTTGTACCAGAGAAGGTTGAATCTTCTGGATGCAGCTGGAGGGCGTAAGAATCTCTTGAACACCCATATGGGTTTTCAAGTCTGCCTTGAAAAAAACTTTTTCCTGTAGCTTAAATCATCTCATCTCCCCTCTCTCCAGCCGCTGCCCCTAGTTAATGAATCTTCCCTACGCTTGTTTTTCTCTTGACTAAAGGAAAAACGTTGGTGTGCATTAGAGATAATGGCTTATCCCAGTTGTCACTAAGGACACTTGGCCATTCATAGGGTGGCAGCGCCTTTCGGACACTCCTGTTCCAAAAGCACAGGCTGCTATTACCTCAGCTGATGGAGAAACGTTACTGGTAGCATAGCACCTCTCCCCCCAGATTTCATCAGCTCCTGTCCATCTTTCAGAGGGCAGTATCAGATACATCCTTGAAAACATCCCACGTTCCAATTCTTACGGTCCCCAGAACTGTGTTTTTGTTTTTTGAGCTTAAGTACGTTAAAGGTTACAAGAAGCTTTTTCAGCTGTGGGTGGAAGATGCAATAGAAGGTGAAATTATTATATTTTTCAAGTGTGGGGTGCAGGTGAAGCCAATTACAAAGCAGAAAATTCAGCTGTGATTTAGTCATTATGAAACTCTATTGCAATGCCGATGAGGGTACTCATCAGCGTTGTAGTGAAAGCATGAAACACCCCAAGAAACAACCCGGGGAACCGCTCCAACCATACAAAGGAAAAACCTAACAAGAATTTAATAAAATAACATCATCTCAGCAGCAAAATGATTGAGGTGTTTCATAGGTGAATGTAATGCTAAAACCACCCTTCCACAGCCTCAAGAAAAACCGTGCACTACAGCAATGATGAGAACTTGATGCAGTGTATTTTCCAAAGCGCAAAGAGCCAAGAACAATATAACATCACCAAGCAGACTTCAAAGCCCAGTTCCTCCACTCACTCTTTGCTCCTGTGCATCCCTCCGATGCCAAAGCACACACGGATCGGAGGGCTCTGCTCAGCAGCTGCTCAGGATGTTTGACAGATTTCCCAAACTCTTACAGCACTTGTAAAAGAAGTTTCCAATAGAGGCAGCGCTTTGACTGTAGCATTTACAAGAACCAAAGATAAAAACAAAAAAGAGGTTTGTTTATTGATTGACAGAATTTACACTTATTTCCTGGAAAAATGCATCACTGTAATTGTGCAGAATATTTTCCTGTGGGATGTTCACAGAAGTACATGGAAAGACTTGGTGCCCTAGAAGGGAGTAAAGTCATTTTGGGGACCATCTACAGATAATGACAACAAAGACTTGTTGATTCAGTGCATTAATTACCTTACTCTATGAACTATCAACTGAAAGCATCCAATTTTAAGAGCTACTGTATTTTCGATGCCAATAAATTCCCACTCCATCTACAAAGGCTTTTTAAGAAGAGAGAACACTTGATATCAGAGTGTATAAGAAGCATATTGGCAGAATAAAGATTTACAAACAAAACTGAAAAACAAAACATTCCGGAGTGTTAGCTGAAATCCTCACAAGTCCTGTGCTAGTCACATAAGTAACACATTTTCCTGAGGTTTAATGGTGGGCTTCTGCTCTTGCACAGTGTGGGATACGGAGGGCTGGAGAAAGGGTGGAAGTGACCCTGCAGAAGACGCTGCAGAGCTCCAGGCTGCTGCCCCGTGGCGGCGGCCAGGATTTCGGAGTGAGATCACCAGTGGGAGCTCGGCAGACACGCAAGTACAGAGGTTTTAATTTACAGATTTTTAACGAAGCCTGAAACCTAAAGCAGATATGAGTCAAGATCATAAATTTCCATCTGGGTTGTTATTATGATTATTTATAATTTATTGAGTTTTAGAAGTGTGTCTGAAACTGTACGGAAAAGAAAAGTGGTGGGACCCCTGACCTAAAAAAATACTGTGAGCACTGCTAGAGCCAACTGGTGGTTTTGCTAGCTCCTGCGGCTGCCTAGTGAATTAGGGCTGAATTCACAATTGGTAGCAAATCTCAAAACCAAGTGACTGCCATATAGTTTGGATGAACAAAACATTCACCCTCATCATCCCCAACACCCACCCCAAATATCCCATTTCTCTGCCCACTCAGATAATTAGATGGGAAGTGGTTTCCATTAGTCTCAAGCTAATTTTTTTTCCAGTTTAATAAAAGGTAGCATCAAAAACTTGTTCTCACCCACAAATGCCACACATAGCCAGCAGCATGATCTGGCAAGGGTACTGGAGATTAGTTGTGCTCCCTACAAGGCAGCATTTCCAAGTATTCCATTAAGGCCATTAGGGTCAGATCAGTCCCTATGTTCCCTGACAACAAAACTGGGGCAAGGAGGACTGTACTTGGCTACCGGTTTGCTTGTTTGTTGGTTGTGTTGCCCATTTTCATAGGAGTTTATAACTTGGCCATAATCTTGTGAGCTCTGGGTTGCATGCAAAAAATTGAAGGCAGAAAGCACATTTGCTAAACAGAAGTTCACAAAAAAAACCCCAATTCTTTTATTATTAAAGCTACTGATAAAAAAGTGAAATGCTAGAAATAATAGAAGCCATATGAGCTGAGGGAAAGAACAGGGTACTTGAAGGTACCCTGATGTTCTCTACACTCCAGAGTTTTCCTATCAGCTCTGCCACTGGCGTACTTTATTCATCAGCTTCCCTCAGCTGTAAAATAGAGAAAGTGGTACTCATGCTATGAAACTGTTCTGTATTTAGGTTACTGCTTTTAAAATGCTTTAAACATGTAAGCCACATACATACACCACTGAGGCGGTTTCAGTTTTAAATAGACAATAAGTGACATTAGTTTAATGTGTGACAATTTATTTTGGCATTTTAGAAAAACCAAACCACTGAAGGCATCAAGCCTTGGAAAATAACTAAAAGCTTATAGCATGAACCAGTGTTATTAGGAATAAGCATCTGGCCTCTGCTACGTTGGTAAAATACTACTTTTTTTTTTTGAGAACAAATAGTTTTATCAAGCACAAGACAACGTAGTTGTGTGGCTAAAATGCAAATGATCCTTCAGCTTGCTCGCACAAATGACCGTCCATGTCCCGTTTGCAGCTACTGCTTCTGAAAGACCTTTGAAGGACCCGCTCAAGTGCTAAAATATTTTCCATTCACACCAAGAGGGCAACAGAAGAGGATCAGGTCCAGACAAGATGCTTTTGAACTTCAGAAAAACACTGTAGCTATGATCATCCTTTCCTACAACCGGGACCACAAGACTGCAAGACTAGGATGTCCTCGCACAGTGACCCTGTTCTTTCCATGCTATCTGTAATCTCCTCCTCTTAACCTTCAAAACTCAGAATGGCCATAACCTTGCTCTCGGTCTAACAAATAGCTCCAAGTGATCCCAGGACTCTTCTGACACTTGTCCTTTATGACCTTTCATTTTCTTTAGGCACTATGGAGTTGATAACTTGTAGCTTTCTGTTACTTAAACACCCCACAGGTGTTCAGCTTCTCTGTTTCTTAAAACTAACCTCTCCTGCAGTGTGTTTTTGATCAGGTTCCTTCAACAACTACACATTAGTGCTTTGTGTTTAGATAAATAATGATCTTACTTCAAACAGAAAATTCAATCAGATTCAAACCCTGGTATACTTGAGATACAACTTGCCCTAAAATTAATTATCTACACATGTCCAGCTGGAATTTTACTCTTTTCACACAGTATGTTTAAGCATAATAGACACTATAACAATTATTTATACCACAGACTGGAATGGCTTGGGTAGAACAATGAGAATCTTTTAAAAACATGTTTTTAAAGATAAAGCCAACTAGCTTTTCGGCTTGAAATTTAGGTATTGCAATAAAAGACATTCTACAAAACATTATGCCATTGGAAATACTTTAAAGAAATAAATTGAATTTAGAAAGTTCATAGTTATTTTTGTGAAGGGAAATGTGGTGGGGAGTTTGGATTCGAGATCGCACGACATCATAAGTCTTGGAATACTTGGAATTCTTGAAAGACAGTGGACTAAAAGAAAGCTGATGGCGTGCCAGTTTTCTAAACTGGCTAAGTTGGACAAGCCTGGTCAGCCTCACTTCCTAGACAAGGAAGTATAGTGATAATAGCAAGCACAGCCATTCAACCCATGCAACTCAATTAAAGAGCATTTATACTTAATCCAAATCAATACAGGTTTACAGAAAACTATTCTGGCTCAACTTTAGCAAGAGCTGTTCATTGAGAAGCCAGAAAGACAAAAAATCAACATGGTAGATATTAAGAGGATTTAAAATTAACTCAATGACAGTTCTCTGCATTTAAATGGGGAGTCAAAAATATACTTGCCTACTGATAATCACAAAGTGATTTTGAGACTACATTAAAATATTTCATTGGTGACTGGGAAGAAACATAAAATCAATACTGACCAAGGGCAATTGTAAGAAACATTGTGCGAGCAGAAAGTAGAAAGAGCTGGGTCACTGATAAAGAGCAATCTGCTGGCCAACAATATCAGCTTGAGTACAGCCAAATATAATGTCATATGATTAGCCTACAGCCTTATGCAGGGGCTTCCATCTGCTCAACAGCGACTCCAAATCCTTTTCAGGGATCACAGTGGATAAGCAGTTAAACAAGAACTCCCAAATGCAACAGCACAACCGAATGCAGAATATCCAACATGGGAAGTGTGGTTAGATCATCTCTAATGGGTGATGGTACCGGTGCAGCTACTATCCCAACACTGTTACAGATTTGGTATCGACAAATTCTGACTTGACCTTACTCAGTTTGGTTCAGGATTAATAACTAGATATGTTCTGGGTAAAGGTGTCTAGGAGCTACATTGGTTTAACTTATTAAGCAGAGGATTCCGCGCTAACTTTGTAAATACCTAAAAGAAGAAGAGAAATCTGAGAAGAGAAACATTTCAGGCTAGAGACAAGAATGCTTTCAAGTCTAGTGGGTAAAAGGTACACAAATACAGACTAGGAGTTAAGGAGCAAATTTAAACACTGGTTACCAACTGTTGGAATAAGTGAAGACAGACTGTGATGAATCAGTGGGAATTGTAAGATCAGGATTCCTCTAGTTCAATCCCTGTGATCCATAACTGTTCTACATGACCACAGGAGCCTGCTTTTGACTATAATCTTTATGATCTATAACTCACCAGAACATATCACCTTCCCAAAACTAACAAATGAGAGAAACGCACAATCTAGCCACATCAGAGAAGCAGGATAAACAGAGCATAGGCATCAAGGTCGGCATGGTTATGTTGTATTTATTAATATGTAGTCTGGCTCGTGCCTCACTGTACCTACACGGCACTGTTCTGTGCCATTCAGGCATCTAGTGGAGGATCAAAGCGAACCCAGTCAGAGCAGTTGTTGTTGTTAACATTTGAGCAAAATATAATTCGGTATTACCTTCAAGAGAAAATAACATGACATGAGTTAAATATTCAGATTTGAATAATACAGAATGTTTTTATTACTAACACATGCAAAGAAAATATTGCAATGTGAAGTTTATGCGAATATCACATGCTTTTATAAACAGTTATAGAAGTTCATATTTGTATTCATTCTTGTATGTAGAACAAATCTTCTATGACCTTTCTGCGATGCAGACTATTTTAGATTAATTTTTTAAAAGTTCATAGTTACCTAACAGCTTTGAGCTGGTATGAAGGCACATGATGCAGAACATGGACTTTATAAATTTTTATGAAAGATCAAAAGAAAAGAGAAAAGCAGCCAGCATCAAACAGGCACACACATAATAACAAATAACAGGGATAAAACTTTTGTAACCAATACTAACCCAAGGGCTTGGATGTTGGACTCTTAGTCTGAGTGCCCAGAAAGGATGGAGCGAGGACCCTAACTTGGAATTTCCTGGCTGTCGTCAATTCTGTCACAACCGTAACGTGTTTCAACATGTTTTCAGCTTTTAAATTTTTTCCCTCCTCTTTAATATAGTCTAAACTAGACATAAAATGGAAAAAATGTACTATTTCCACTGAGCACTGATGCCTTTGACATCTGCTTCCAAGTGTTATTCATCACCAGGCAGTGTAACAATCTGAGAGCAAGTACAATGTACCTTTTGGAAAAAGTGAGTCTCTGTGAGTGCTTCTCATAACAAAGCCTGCCCTTTCCTCTAGTAATTAAAGCTCTACGTACGTTCATAAAAGAAAAGTACAACAGCCCACCTACGTGTCCTAGCAAGCAGCAGCATTTGCATTGTTTCTTTTTAGGGTCAAACACCCCACCTCGCAGATGGCAAAAGGGATGTCCCATACTCCCGTTTTTCATGCATAGTTTCCAATACTTTTTTTTTTTTTAAAAATCCACTCCCATCCCACAGTGGCATAATTTTATACTCACAACAAATTTTAAGTACGTAGCAAGGAAAGCATCAAACAGAATTTCTGAAAGGACAAAGGTCCTGATGAGCTTCTGTGTCATGGAGTGGGCTAAGCCGGATGGCCTTGGGAAACCCTCTTGGTGTTTCTGCAGCAGGCACACCAAGGTTGCAAGTACTATACAAGACAGAATGCAAACTCAACATCAACATCTTGGGAAGATGATCCAAGATCAATGCGTGGGATTCAACAAAGGTAAGTTCACAGTGATGCTGGTAGGAGGGAATAAATTCATGTGTATACCTGCAGACTGTGCTGGGCTGCTAGCGATCATAAAATCATCACGATTCAAAGGCGTGATTGCAAACAATGCACCCTAGCGTGGGATTGGCTTTGGCAGTGTCCTGTCTATGACGTGGAAGGCCATTTTTCTGCTCTATTTCGCACTGGTGAATCTTCAGCTGGGAGACAGAGTCCAGTTTTAGCCACTGTACTCAAAGATAGATAAATCTCAAAGAGAAGAGAACTCAGAGGACAGTCAAAAGATGATCCGAGAAAAAAACAAACAAGGTGGATCTCTTTAGAAAAAAAGGAGAGAGGGCACGGGTGCAAATAGTTTTGTAGTATACAAAAGACTGTCCGCTATCTGTACAATAAGAGACTACCAGTTTAACTTGCACTGAAAACAGTTTAGATTGGGTGTTAGAACATTCATTCTGTGATACGGATAGTGAAACACTGAAACCAAATACCAAGCAAATAACCTAAAATTTCCTTTACTAGAGGTTTTTATGATGTGGTTAGATGAGCCTGTCAGGTTTCAGAAATCTCCCTTTTCATTCTAGACTTCTATGGTTATGAGTTTGGTTTCCGTATCTGTGGAACAAGGTTACCCATGCATCCTTCTTTACTTAAGAAGCATAAAGTCTTTACTTGGAAAGTACTGATGAAAATGAAAAAAGAAAAAATTTCTGGGCCAAATCTCACCAGCAAGTTCCCATCCAAATCGATGGCCTGAGTTACAAAGATTTCAGAAAACTGCCATGCTATTGCTGTTACGATACACAAAATGTAAAGGCAGAAGAGAATACCAGTTTCAATGAGAACAGGTGAACAATGATTGAGCAAAATCAGAATTACAATGAAATTATTTTTATATATGCAGGGTATAATAAGAAAGGTATTAATGGGTCCCTTTTCGGGTCTATTTTTTAACGTGGTACTCGTGGTACATGTCAAAGCTGGCTGGTGTTAGGGATGATTGACAGGATTCCTGCAAATATTACTGAATTCAGATTAAGGGGAGTAGCTGACTACAACAGGATTTCAGTGTCTATTCATTGTGGCTGAATGAAGTCCCTTCTCTCAGTTTTCTTATCTGTAAAACATAGCTAACAGTAGATAACGTCCTTTTAGGACTTTTGGGCAATACACATCCTATACAAATTTTAAAGAATATTCACCAAATCACATAACCATGCACGTCTTCTTAACAGTCCTATTGGTACTACTGGTTACCAGCACTGATCAAGACACTTGGTAATGATGTTTATAATCTTTGTGGAAACAGCTCGACTGCAAAATGCTATGGCAATCAAAGGATTTCTTTTACAAGTTTGCTGTTAATGTATCTGAAGAAATGAAAGAACATGTTTGCTGCAGTTTCATTTGCTATTGTCTTGTGATATCTTCTCATGGGTAAAAAAAAAACACTCAACATAAGACCCCCAAAACCAACCAACCAACCAAAAAAAAAACCCAACACACAAAAAAATTGGGCACAATGAAACTGATCTAAAATGCTAGAAAAGTTTAAAGTTTTTTGACTAATTGCTAACATTTTTAGTTGGGCAATGTTCAGCTGTGCCTTTCCTATGCAGCCTGTATGCGAGTGATGACAGTACTGACTGCAGTAACTGATTCTCCACCTTATTTTCATATATCACAAACATCATTTTGTGATATATGAAATAAACATAACAGATAAGACAGTATCATTCCTCATTCTAAAGACAGAATTATGCATAACACTCTCTGAAGTGTGCTCTGTTCACATAAATAAGCATTGCCTGTCAAGTCTAATCACTTAATTATAATTTGAAGTCTATTTAACTTAACAATGGGACATTGTTCCACACAGTGACATCTGGGTTCAGCTCTTTTCAGGGTATCACTCAGTTCCAAGCTTCAGTCTAGTCTAATTGTCCTTCCATCATTTCATACATTAAAATTTAAAATGACTGTGTCCCCTACATATTAGGAAATTTTCTTGACAGGTTAATGTTAAAATGATTTTAAATTTCTCTTCTCCATATGTTTGCTAAACATGTGGCTGGAAACCAAACCTTCATCACAAGTCCATCTTCAGCACTAAGAGTTCTGAAGTCACATACTGGCTGCAAACAAGTAAAGAACAAACACCAAGTGCCTGCCTTGGACCTCTGATACTTAACCCTATCTTTTTACCAGGTTACACTTGGTCACAAATGAAGTAAGTTGGTGAATGGAAGCCAGTTTCAGAATCTGAAACGTGAACAAATGAAAGGAATATTGAGAAGGCCACTAATGCACCTGCCTTATACAATGCAATTAAGCAGAACAGAAACTTATCCAAAACCATGCTATAAATCTAGTAGATAATACCCTTTTTTCCCCAACTATTTTTACTTATAAGCATCTTTTATCCTGAACATAGACTTGAAAAAAAAGCACTTGATTTGACTTTTTTCTCCATCTGTTCAGTTTTAGATAAGCTCACATTAGATATATGAGTGGATCTGTTCTTAGCAACTCAGGCTTCTGTCTGTGGTGAGTAATAGTAATAATTCAGAGGTTTTATGTTTTGCCTAGATAAATTTGAAATAATCTGCAGCTGGAACTGGCTACTGCAGATGTTGGTCCATCATGGCTTCATCAAGAAGTGCTTCAGCAAGAAGGAGGTGTGTATAGCTAACACTATTCTCCCTTTGAAATCTCCTCAGTGTTTCCATACAAACTGAATTGTCCTTTGTTAAATGCAGGCAATTAAGGATGATTCATATAAAGAAGCAAGATTTGACTCTGCAAATTATCTTCTCCCTTCAAGATAATGCTCGCATCTTAGGTCTAAGCATCATTCTAAAGAGGTAAATGACAGGGAAGTTAAACAAAGGTTACAGCAATGATGTTTGTCATTGATTTTTACTCTCTGCAGAGAATTGTCATTTAATTCATTACATGAAGTCTCTGGCTTCATGCGTTTGACAGCAAAAACAGAGAAGTGTGAGAATAAATGTGGATCTCCTTTGTAGCACACTGAAAAGAATGAAGTTCCAGGTAAGGATTTTTTTTTTTTAAATACAAAGTATCAGGAACAAGTGCTGGCAATTACCACTGGTAATTTAGTAAATCTTAACTTGCTGATGCGTACAGCAGTAAGATGAATTTGGACAATTTCTGTGACTACTCATAAGCCAAAAAACAAAGTCTGTGAACAGCTAGCTGCTATGATTTCTCACTGGTCTTGTATAGGACACTCACATGCATTGTGCTGCCAAAATCTTAATATAGAACTTAGCCAAGGCCTACAGAAATCCAAAAAGTTATGCTCAATGTCACTCTTTTGAAAGAATCTGGGCTCTGACCTGGGGTGCAAATTAACTTCAGCATACTCTTTTACAAAGTGTTGACATGGAGACATTACTTAATTCTTGTACGGCAAGGGTGACTTGTATGGATCATTTAGGACTGTCAAAACAGACTGCTCTGTGACTAAGGACTTGCTCCATGTGAGCTCTGTTTGCAGTATCAAATTATTGGGGAAGAAACCACGAGCCTATTGCTCATATGTTTGGGGAGCAGGTCATTTTAAAATCCTCTAACACAAAAATAATGTTCTTTTCAAGAAGAAAATATTTCATTGAAATATTACAAAAAAAAAAAAAAAAAGAAAAGAAAAGGGAGGGTGTTGTAACAAAATCATTTTAGTTGCAGTCTGTAGTAAACAGACTGGTCAACAAAAGAACAACAACTAGCTATGCCAGTCTCATTTCAGGGATTCATTTTCCTTTGCATTAATTTTGAAAGTAAGCAGGTCGTTTATCCATATTTGGTCTCCACCCAGGAATAACGACCCCCTATGCTGGTAAATCCAAGTATATTCCATTAGTTCTGATGCTATTGTAAAAGCTACTGACAAACAGTGATTAAATTCAGAACAAGATGTAGGGAATGGACAGGTACCTAAGAGCAAATATTAGAGCCAACACTGAAAACTTTTACACTTGTTAAAGGGCAGAAAAAGGATAATTTAATTGTTTGCAGTTTGTCTATGAGAGGAAAATAGCTGTAGAGAAATGGCTTAACATATACGAATGTGTCTTACAAAAGACGAGGCAGTGCCGTCACTGTTCCCTGTAGCTGGTCAGCGCTCAGTGACAGAAGCTGCAAAGCACGGGGCGAAGCTGTTCTCCCCTCCCGGGGCGAACGCACGACTTCCCTGCGAACAGTTTCCAGGCAAACGCATATGAGCAAAGGCTCATTTTGAAGTATAGATACAATATTTTTGCTTGAAGAGCTTACTAGATTTTAACATAAGAAAGAAGGTGCTTGGCAAAGCGCACAGAACAGACTGGGAATTGGCATGTTTTCTTTATTGAATATCAGCAAAAATTTTGGATCTAAAAACTCCTCCTTTCCGCTAAACCCAAATAACTAACTTTGGCCCCGGGCACGTTTCAGGGAGTAGGGACAAAATTAAAATCAATCAATAAAAAATCTCACCTTTCAGGTGAAAAGGAGAAAAGCTGCAGTCTCTCATACACTGTGGTGGATGTAGCAAACCCTATTTGCTTTCTCTCACCTCCTCTGCGGGACCCAGCAATAACGATATCATGAACAAACCCATCAGCCCCATTATAACCTCCCTTAAGCTGGTCCCCATCATGCCAGAACCTTATACTTTTTTAAAGCAACATCACAAAGCTGGAGTCTGGTACAAAATGAACTTCTGGAATGAAACACAAATGACATGGCATAAAACATACAAAAGAGATGTTTTTCTCCTGAAGACTAAAGTTCTAAGAAAAGTCGTATCTGGCTCTTTGCTGGATCTCATGATCTTAAGGACCTCAAATCACTCGTGAGAGAAGGTCACTGTTCCTGTTGGAGTAACTTGTCTCCCAGACCAATGACAAAGTTGGGAACAGGACTAAAACTTCCTGACTCTCAATCGAGCAGTCTAACATACAGACAGTCTGCCTTGGATATCGTCTATGCTGTCACGGACAGAGGGGAACAGCGATTATCAAATGCCACAAAGCAAAATAAAGATAGAGATTAGGGAAGAGGAGTCAGGGCATAACGAAGCAGCAGTGGTTTGGTCCTTCTTCTGAACAGAAGGTAAAGAGTCAAAAGCTTCCTTCTAGGAAGATAAGCAAAAAAAAAGGCTACATACTTCAGCCCAGATGTTATGGTGCAGGTTGGGAGAGACAGGAACTGGGCATCATTCTTTGGAAGAAATATCAAATCACTGTCGCCGCTCCCTGATGAAAAAGTAGTTGCACTAATGTTTACACTGGCATTTTTAATTCTAGCACAGTTATTCTTCAAGAAAAATTCCTTTATTTCAAAGTTTATAACTCAGCTGTAAACATAAACTACAAATGTAACTACAAAATGAAGAATCGCATGCTATTTTATATAATAAAGTTAGTTTAATTTATTTTTAGTATGAGAAAAATACTTATTTTTCCAATTTTTCCATGTGGCTTTTTTTTCTTTGGTGCTTTTTTCCTCCCCACCTTTTCTTTTGGACTATTTTTGTTTCGTAAAAAAAAATTACTAAAGCCTTTGTCATCCACTTTTACCTCCATAAACTTGACTGAGAACCACATCAAACCCAACCATGTTTTCCTTCAGAAAAGAACAGCAACCTACTTAAGCTGCACATTCTACTTGCTACTGAAAATATTCTATGCGTTATAGAAAAAAGGCAAATTATGAAAACATTCATTCCAATTTCCATATATTCATAGCAAACTCTCCTCCTGTGACAGAGGTACATGGCGAAAAGAAGAGAAAAAGGCATTTTCAGTCCTGGTTCAAGTAACTACCTCACTTTAGATATAGCTTATAAACCAGATCGTAACGTTAGCCAGCCCCATTGTCTTTGTGGTGTTAACAGCAGCTATGATCATGAATACTTTTTTTCCATCAAATGCAAGATAACAGAGCTCAATGATAAGTCAGGATTTTAACAAAAAAAAGGGGGGGGGGAGGATATAAATTTAGATTAACACTGAATGCCAGCATGTAAATAATTTTCAGAAGAGCTCGGGTCCAAAAAGCAGTGGCAAAGGACATGAACACAGCAGACAGATATAGTAAGGCTACCAATAAAACATAGTAAAAGTGACATAAGGAAGATGTTTGCTTTAACAGAGGAATCTTTCTTTCAAGGAAATACTGCTGGAGTAATATCTTTTAAAATGCTCTACTGTTAAACCATATATCAAATACTGCCCGTGATCCCAAACCAACAGCATATTTTGTCAACTCAGTCAACAGCCTTTGGGATGTGTAATATTTGAACACAGTTTTCTCACAGAGGTTCCCTACCTAAAGAAGAGAGTAATTCTGGGAGAAAACAGCCTGCTAAGACATATGAAGGAGTAGTTATGCTAGTGAGTACTACATTCAGAGCACCATATGAAATTGGTTTAGTCATCTTGATAGCTTCTGCCCTTCATAGCCATGATGTCTATGAAAAGGAAAAACAGCAGGAAAAGTTCTTGACTGAAAGAAGAAAAAGCCATAGAAACACGAGGCTTTGGTAATTTTGCTGACTGATAGGAGGGAGCCTGTTACACCTGCACAAATGTGAGGGAGGAGAGGTCAATGACTGAAGCATTTCTGCTGGATTTATTGACTTTGGAGAGAACAATCTGCCAGACTAGCTGGTTGATGTGATGTTTTGGTTTTCCTCCCAGAAGATCCAGGCTGTTGATGATGCTTTGACAGTGGAGTTAACTGAACTCAAACACAGCTCCGCATTAAGTCCTCCAAACAAGAAATTTCACTGGCTTGAAATGCCACTTGGCACACATGTATTCATCGTACCCTCTGCAAGTCTGCAAAGGTCAAAATTCCCCTCTAGCTATAGGCAAAGACATTTGCTAGAACCAATTTTATTTTGCTTACTAATTCAGATGTTTTGTTGTTTTTGTTAACCTTAAGATATCCACTCCTATTGCATAGTGTAAATTACATAGATTAGTGACATGGGCCAGTACTTCCTCATGGATACAGCACAGATCTAATCATAGTCTTTGTTTCCTGTCCTAAGACAAAGTGAACATCATTTTTCTCTTGCGGGAACCTGTGTTCTGGACTATTAAGTTGCCTATAAAGCACAGCTGGATGAAAATGAAAACTTTCTTCATGTTGCCTTTTAATGGAAATTCGACATTTCATTTCTGCACAGACTTAGTACATGGTCTACGTAAAATGGAGCTAACACCCAGATGTGAAGCTCAAACAACTCTATCTACACAAGTTTTGATAGGTGTTTATCTCAACTGTATTTTGCAATCTACGATAGAGATTCTCCTTAAGTAATCTATTCCAGTGAAAAACTATTTTAGAAAGTCTTAAAAATTTCTAAATCTGGAACTCTCTTACCTGTTGTTTCTCGTTCTGTTTGTTTGCTTAGAGCAGCACATTCACTGCCTTCCTCTTATAAACACTTATGCCGGTATTGTCTCCCCTCAGTCATCACTTCTCTAGACTAGACATCCCACAGTACTTCAGTAGTTCCCCATAGGTCACTGACTTCCAGATTTCTAATCTGTATTCTTCTCAGGACTCTAGTTGGTCCCTATTTTTCGTGATAGCTCTCTCTCAAATTTGGAGACAATACTCTGTCAAAGACCAACGTCAAATACAGCAGTAAAATAGCTTGTGTGTGTACTAGATGACTCTCCTGTTGATAAATCCCCAGTTTAACATGCTCCTTTCTTGCAACAGGATCATTTGATTTGCACAAATCACTGTCTTTGCACAAATCTGCCATCCTTTCTGTCTTTGCTTCTTGGTTTGTTAGGGAACTGCAAGTTCTCCATCGGTCACTGTCTTCCTTAAATTTGTTGCTCATGGAAGCTTAGCTATTCAAATAGATTTCATAAAATTCTGAGTTTTTGAGCTCTACTCTCTTAAGGTTTACTTTCTTATTCTCCTATCTATCATAAAATCCCTTCATAATAACCCTTTTCTTCTCTCCATCTTCAAATGCTCTGTCAGTTCTTCCTAACACGTCACAGTCAAATCAAGAACTGCAAATCAACTTCTACGATTCAAGTCCACACAAGTACTAAACATTTTGCTTGTTGCTCATAAACAGCCATATTCATCTAGTCCCTGTTTTAGTGGTTAACGCCTCAATGGGCGGCATCCCTGCTGTCCCCCTTCCTCCCCTTTTATCATCATTGGTCAAGAAGGCCAATGGCATCCTGGCCTGTATCAGAAATGGTGTGGCCAGCAGGAGCAGAGAGGTGATCGTGCCCTGTACTCGGCACTGGTGAGGCCGCACCTCGAATACTGGGTTTAGTTTTGGGCCCTTCACAAGAAGGACATGGAGGTGCTGGAGCGTGTCCAGAGAAGGGCAACGAAGCTGGTGAAGGGCCTGGAGCACAAGTCTGATGGGGAGCGGCTGAGGGAACTGGGGTTGTTTAGCCTGGAGAAGAGGAGGCTGAGGGGAGATCTCATCGCGCTCTACAACTACCTGAAAGGAGGTTGTAGCGAGGTGGGGGTTGGTCTCTTCTGCCAAGTAGAGATAGGACGAGAGGAAATGGCCTCAAGTTGCGCCAAGGGAGGTTTAGATTGGACATCAGGAGAAATTTCTTTACTGAAAGAGTGGTCAGGCCTTGGAACAGGCTGCCCAGGGAAGTGGTGGAGTCACCATCCCTGGAAGTATTTAAAAGACGTGTAGATGAGGCGCTTAAGGACATGGTGTAGTGGGCATGGGGGTGTTGGGTTGACGGTTGGACTCGATGATCTTAGAGGTCTTTTCCAACCTTAATGATTCTATGATTCTATCTTCAGTTAACGTACCTGCCTCTGATCTAGACCTCAGCTCACCCACGATACACCAACATTGACTTCAACACCTGCCAGATTCAGAAGTAGCATTAAGGCAGGCAGCTGCCTGGAAGTCATTCTCTACCTCCAGCAGTCCAGAGGAGCTGCCCAGCTAGTCACCCGTTCTCCAAACTGCATCTTCTTTTCACTCTTGAATATGGTATCAAAAAGAGCACTAGGACCAAGACTGACCATTACACCTCATCCCCACAGTCCCAATCGCACGTAGCAGGTCTCCAGAGACCAAAACCAAACCAGGTGTCTATTTTTCATGCAGCTGATGGTAATTCTGCTAGTCTCTTATTTGTGGCTCCAACATAGTGCTCCATAAACCACAAATGCATCAAAAAAGACTTTAGCATGTTTGTGAACTATGGCGCCAAGGACTGAGCTGCTTTGCTTTTGAAAAGACCTGCGAAATTACGAACAGAACTACTGTCTAGTTTAGCCATCAAAACCATCTCCAAAGTTTTCTGAACATCGTTGTTCTATCTTTAAATGGGGGGGGGGGAAAGAAAAAAGAAAAAAGAAAAAGAAAGAATTTCACTGTTCCTTTGCCTAGCTACATAGCGTAAGCGTTGCTGTATTTCTGTCCCCTTCCCCTGGAGTGGACACAGCAACATCCTGACATGCAAAAAGGGAAACCCAAGCATGTCATTTCAGCTGTACCTATCCTCTGCTGCTAGATACCAAAAAATCCTCTGTTGAGAGAGAGAAGAGAAGGAGAGATTCTGCTTGGCATGGCATTAGAGGGATAGACAAAAGGCAAAACATCCCAAAGTGCAGCTGAACAGCTCTTTTAAACTCATGGTGTAGCCATTTAATCAGAAAACAGCTGGGATGGAAAATCTGATATTTCTTGGCAGTCTGTGTAACATTTTCTTCTCACTGGTGAAAAGTATGATCCCAAGGGTTTATAATTAGGCAATAATTAATCAGGCATAGAAGCACCTCAGCAAATGACACAAAGCTTCAACGTCTCTGAACATTCCTTCACTTCTTTCTGCTTTATCCAAAATACACTGTGAAAATCAAACTCCAAAGTTAAAGACTGAGAGGCTGCCAGGTGGGCTGAGAAAGTTCATAGCACCAGTCAACAAGAACAGTGAAACATGTGAGCATTTCTGCTCTACAGCTAATCCAGAAGGAAAGATCCACGCACATACTATGGCTTAGTAGGATTTTGCAGTTTGAAGGATATGACAAGGACACATACAAAGAGAGGCACTCCAGTGACTAAGTTTGAGACCAGATTCAAATGGGACATCTTACTTCAAGCTTCAATTTAGTCTATGATGAAGGGAGAGCGACCTGCACAGTCTGGACCCGAACCTTTCTGGACATCAGAAGGGCCCAGAAGTCGATTTTTAGTTATAGCTCTTGGAATGAGCTACGTACATTGCATTGTGCTTGTGTCAAGAGATAAAGTTCAAAAGCTAAATGGCAGCATTTGTTTTTCTGCAGTTGTCTGTTCCATCCCATTTTCAGTACTTTCTCAGCACTCAGAAGAGCATCACAAATTACAAAGGTAATTGTCGAC
Source organism: Calonectris borealis (assembly GCF_964195595.1). Taxonomy (NCBI): domain Eukaryota; kingdom Metazoa; phylum Chordata; class Aves; order Procellariiformes; family Procellariidae; genus Calonectris; species Calonectris borealis. The sequence goes on along the minus strand of NC_134324.1, from coordinate 21,688,962 downwards.
ACTGCCCACACCCCATCAGCCTGCATAAAAGGAATATTTTCTTTTAAGATTGCACCAGTAAAAAATATGCCTGTCAAATCAGCTCCAAAGTACAAAAGAGGATAAAGGGATAGACCGCAACTGTCATTGAAGATAATGACAAAAGATCAAAAAATGAAACTTCACCTTTTGACTTAAAGGATAACCATTGCCTGGGATGACAAAATATTCAGAAACTCTTCTCTCTTTGCTGGCATACTATCTCCATTCCACTTAGAGCTGTAGCAGATGGAACTTTTTTGTAACATTGTCTTTCCTACCATTTTAATAACATTTTCATGTTGCCTTTTACAAGAGAGAGACCCACAGACAGAGAAGGAGGGTGCAGGTGGGATTAAAACCTCCATGGCTGTGTTGTACTGGTAATTTCCATTACCTCTAATTTCCATTGATCTGCAGTAAAAATGACCAGGCACGATGGGAATGGGCAGGCTGACAGCCAGCGGTGGCCTAGGGTGAGGCTGCTTTCAAGTACAAAGTCAAGAAGGAGGCTTTGAAGATCTTTTTCAGCAATTGCTGTTTCTAACCATTAAATGGCTTTTGCCACCTCTCAGAAGTTTTGGTGATCTCTTCTGATGACAGGCAGGTGCCCTTTGATTTGCTTATAATTTTCGTGCTTTCTTTTCGGGGGTGAGGACACGTAGCTGAAATAAACAAATTTCATTCTTGAGCCCTTAGGAGATTTGAAATCACAGAAAGACGGATAGTGATTTGGATTTCAGCCTTTGCAAGGAAATTCTGTATTGCCATTTGCATCCCAAGAGAAGCAGCTGGGAAACAGAAGTGACAGAGATTGTGCTTGCTCTGGTAACTATGTTTTCTGGTTACAACACAGCCTGAAAGCAGGCTCTTAAATTAGTTGGCATCCAGTGAAAATGGTTGAAGATTTCTCTGCCTTGCTGGCGTCTATCAGTGAAATGTTGACGATTACAGACCTTAATCTACAAGCTTTATGTCTGTAACTACTCATTCTCAACAATCAACTCTAATGCTGGTGTGCTCTCACCCCTCCGTTCACCGTGATAAGAAAAGAGAACACGGTCAGCACTGCTGTCCCCATTACACGCTAGATGCCAGTGCCAAGGGGGTAGGAGAGACATCCCAGTGAAAGCTGTGCCTACAAAAAACATTTAATGAAAAATCTTTTGGCTCATGTTCATGTGGTAAATACCATCCAGCAAAGTGCACTGGAAAGTGCAGAAATACCTACTGTAAAATACTGTACCTATAGAACAGGTAGAGCATAGGGCACTGAGAAGCAGCTTCCCTTTTTGGCCTCTTGGACTATCATGTTTCAAACCAGAAAAGAATTATCAGCTGTTGGGTTTGTCAGCTAAAACTAAGAAGTTTGAAAATGAAACTCTTCCTTCATCTACAGGTGTCACAGAGCAATTCAGCCAAAACAAAGGAGATTAAGCAAGATTTCTTGTAATGCCTTGATAACCCCCCGCCCGACTCAAATAAACACTTAAACCACACTATTTCCTCACTAGTACTGCCTTTAGCAAGAAAACGTGTGAGGTACAAAGCTTTCTACAGACTGCATTAGAAACAATTGCTGTAGAATATTTAAAGAAAAGGCCTTCATCTTTATCTAAGTCTGGTGGCATAAGAATAGCTTTGCTAAAACTCAGATTGTCTTTGTCAAAACAGATACAAAAATTCTAGTTCCATGCAGTCAGAACCCAGCACGCTAGTTGCTTCATGTTGCTGAAACGTTACAAATTACAGAGGCATATAAAATGCCTTTGCATTTACCATGAGTGAGCGTGAACTGGCAATAACCATACTCCCAAACAAGTAGATGACTAATTTGACTGGTGTCAAAATCTTGTTTTTATACCAAGCACTTCATTCCAACACTCACAAATGACTATGGTGCCACTGAAACAGAACCACTTCTGTGGCAGACAGTGGCAACTAAAAACACATCATACAACGTTTGAGGGAAATAAAATGTTGGCAAAGATAACGTTGTCAAAACTCCACTTCTGTGAAAATCGCTCTGGGAACTTTCAAGTGCATTTCAAGTACATGCAAGTATTTTCAATTTATGTAGTTTCAACTACATAAAGCAGAGACAAGACCTCAAGATTATATTTCAAATTTTCTTCTTCACTCTTCATCCTAACAAACCACTCTTTCCTTAGAATAAACTGAATAATACCCAATTTGTACTTCGTCTTCTCCAATTCACTGTTAAGACCAGCTGCTATACATAAAGTTCAGGAGGAACTAAAAGTATTTTCTAAACATTTGCTTAAGTGCAGGCAGGATTTGATGCAGAGAGAGGTGGAAATAACCAAGTTGTTCCTCATTCACTGACGTGAATATACATGGCAGGAGTGCTGAAAAGTTGTGCGCAATCACCGTTTTGGACCAAGCTCTGACATAAGTCAATAGAAATTGCACACTCAAGTGCATACATAAATGGAAATATACCTCGCCATTTGAAAATTAATCAACATGTATAGTTATTCTATAACCTGAGTCTGGAAAGAAATTTAGAAGCTAATAGTAAATTGGCTGAAAGATGCATCTTCAAAGGAAAGGAGGAAGGAGTGTCAGGATAACAAAATAGAGTATTTTGACTTTTTATTGTCAAACATACTTTTGCTTTGCGCTTGACATAAAAAGGATTAGGTCACTTAAGAATATAGCAAAATTTATTGCAAGTTGGGCAAGAGATGCCCAAGAATTCTTCAATTCTTCTGTTAGATCATTCCACCCACTGCACTCAGTGGAATCAAATCCAGTTATCAGGGAGTACATCTGTGGCTAATACTTAGTGAATAGTTCTCTTTTTAGACAAAAACCTGCCGACAAAGCCTTTTGGAGAATATGGAAAAGAGGAATGAATACTCACCAAGTAAAAAAAAAAATCTTAAGATCTTTCTAATGCACATTCTGTTGGAACGAGTAATGTTGAATAATTACCTCTACTTGGTCACAAAAAAGCATAAACAAAAACCAAACAGATTCCAGGAAACAAGATCACTAGTTTTCCACATGCTATATGTGTTGGTATTGTACTTGGGCTGCTGCTTCTCACAGCTGCTAACACTGTGCCGAAGGGCTGCGACTTCTCACTCTGAGCTGCTGTCTTCCTGCTCTGAACACGCGGGCTCTACGAGGCCCGAACAGGACAGCAGGCTATGTTCAAAAATGTTTCTTCAGGGAAGCTGGTAGCTGCTGAAGATATCAAATATAAACAACATTTAAAGCCATTACAATGTCCCTTTTGGAACGTCAGTGTTATCCGGTTTCACCAAGTTGCCAAGAAATGCTATTAAAATTTGGCAGAAGCAGTGAAGCAGCACTATAGTGCCATGTCTTGTGTTCATGACAGTTTGAGAGTGCAAAGGGCCTCCTTCTGATCTTGCTTATGATGACAGAAATCCACTAACATCAGTGGAATTCCTCCTGGTTTGCACCCACCTAAACAGATCAAAACAGGCTTAACTTTACACCAAAAGATACGCTTAAAGCTATTTTGCCACTTTGTAGGGTAGGATCACCCCTTCTGAAGTTTTGTTGACAACCTTGAAGAACTGTTAGAACTGGAAAACTCAAGTCCCCTAATGCAAATGGGGTGCTACCAGCAGTCTTGTATCTTTTTTTTTTTTTTTCCATAAAATCAAATATGTTTAAAAATTTTGAATGGCACATGTGCAGGTTACAGCAGACACTCAGAGACCTGACAATCACAAGCAGCATATTCCCACACCCATTTGCAGACTTTCTAATGACCAAGCTGTGGTCAAGGATTTTGACAAGACCCCACATGTAAGCTAACAGCAACAATGAAGGTGACAGTTACGGAGTAAACAGAAATTTGTGTCTAAAAACCCAAAAAAGAAAATTCTATCTAAATAAATTTTCTAATCTGTTCAAGACTTAACTACAGATACACTAGACAAACACTGCTGGCCAGAAGGTGTGTTTTCTATAGCTAAAATCAAGAAGTTTTCAATATAAACCAAGGTATAGCTACTTATTTACAAGAAGTAACTCCTACAAAGCAAGACATAAGAATTACAATGTAGCAAGTTGACACAATAAAACCACAAAACGACAGGAACGCAGATGATAGCAGAAGATACACACATTCAGCTCAAAATAGTGAAAAAGTAACCATAACACACCCAGAATGTAATAAGAGATGCAATCAGAAATGGGTAAAAAAAAAAAAAAGAACGAGATGATGAAATTGTAAGAGTTTAAAATCTTGGTATTAGAAGTAAAAGAACTGGAAAAACACACTTGAAAGTTGGTAATTTGGAAGGGAAAACATATTCCTCATGATGTAATATCTACCTGATGGTTTGCTTGTATGATGGCAGCTTAGTTAAAAGATAACTAAATTCATGGCGACAATACATATGCCTTTTACTGGATTTATATAATGTTATTATTAAACTCGATAGACTTCATTAAAAATGTAAAATTTAAAATTCTACAAGTAGTAGAATCTATTTCTAGATTCCCTGCTGTCCCTCCCGGGAGTTAATTGTATCTTGTGACTAGTCAAACAGGAAGTAACGTGTGCTACAAATAGATATATTTACATGTAAATGTTAGCCAATTGCTGAGTCTTATATAAATGAACTTACGGTATCTTGAAAATGGTTTTACTCCTTAATAAGGAATAAGTTGATATAAGAACAGATCCAGAGAAAATGCTCAGAAAAGGTGAAACAGCTGTTTTAAAGGTTGTGACAGTATGACCTCAGAAACACATCTATGATACACGCATCAGAAATTTCTCTAGAAATAATGACTTAAAACTTGGTAAACAAAACACTAGACTACGTCCTTTCTCACCACTTTTGCTGGTGGGATTATCAGTCCTGTAATACCATCCGCCACCAGTTTCCTTCTTTATGCTTCTATTTACTTCAGTAACTTAAGCAGAGAAACACTGAGGATTCCTGTACTTTTTTATGAGCCAGTTGGGCACATGATCATATGCATCAGCAGGATTAACAGCAACATCTCCATCGGACAGAATAATTTGTAAAAGGTGTGTGAAGACTATGGTGCTCACGCTTACACCTGTGTACGTTCTTAACCAGAAAACAGGGATCTACAACAAAAAAATATGAAGCTCACTGTAATTCTAAACTTTGTCTAAGTTGGTCATACCTGTGAGAGATCTACAACAAAAACTGAGAAGCAGTATAACCCATGAGCTGAAACATCAGTTCCAAGGTCTTCTGGTAAGCATGTTTTTCTGGAATATCCCCTTAGAAATGTTTTCCTTAAGTTTGTTAAAACAAGTGAGGCCTGCCCACCCTCTTATGTCTTGTTTGATTGGTTTCTTTCCAAGTATGACATGATCCCAGTCCATATGGTTTATATTAGGGTGAGGCGCTTTGCAATGCTGTGACAAAAAAGAGTAAGTCATAACAAAGCCAACCAACTGCATTAACATGTTTAGCAAGACCACAGTTACGATTGCTTAATTCTACAGACCGGAGCCATGTGAAACACAGCCACGGATCAGATGCAGCAATGGCTAATGCAAGTTTTTCCTCCCCCATCTCAGCACCATCCAGGATATTCCTTTGCGGCTGATGATGGTATCATTTGGCTCCCCAGTCATTTAAATGCCAATTTACGCTCAGATACGGTAAACATCTTTGATGCTGCCTCTTAGTCAATGAAACACCAAATGGTCTGGCAAGACCCAAAGATGTTTAGGCACTTCTGTACTGTAATTGCCCTCCACACTAACTCAGCTTTCATGTCTCAAGGTCTGAAATCATTAAGTAAGTTACTGACACCTTTTACAGATTACTCCAAATTCACATAAACTGAAATTAAGAAGTGTTACAACTTTTGCAGCCAGGCCCCGTAGAGCAGCACAGAAATTAGTACGTCCAATGAATTGAATATTGTCTCAAGACATTAGTGATAGTAATTGCAGAATAGTTTGAAAACATGGTTATCACAGAATAAAAGAAACGTTCCACCCTCTCAAGTATCCAAAGACCCCAGCTCCCCAAACATGGGCTGCATTCTCATGTAAGCCTATGACCAACTTGAATTGTGAGGGAACAAAAGCATATCTTCTCCGAGCATGGCTTCACAGAAAGGCAGAAATTTCTCAGCAATATCTACACTGTCATCATATAAATAAGTATCTGAGATGGATAGTAAATGGTCCTCAGACTGATTTGGGAGTCTTTATCATAACTGAACCAGGCTACCAGCATTTGTGCTGTGAGGGAGCTCTCGGGAAGGTAGCTGGTGTCGGGTTCTGCCTGCGTACCGTCTGCCAACTACCAACCTCCCAGGCAGGTAGCTAATAAAGGTACCTAATAAAATGAGGCCAGACTAAACAGGAGCTATAGGCTGATCAGTGGACTTGACTTCTTGTTTACTCCATTATAATACAAACCTAGCAGTTGTTATTTACTATTCAGCCTACCACGTTAAGGTAGCTCGTTCTGTGTTGGCTATTCTTCCAAACCTGGCTCCTGCCTGCTTGCTTTCTGCTCTAAGTGCCGGATCAAACTTGTACCAGTTTCTCTCCGTGCATCGTTCTGTCTGCTGTACGGATGTCCTGGTTTCCTAATCTCTGGGCAACCACTCACAATGCTCCTGGGAAATCGCAGTTTGGTGCAAACATCAATATCTTTGGTTCCCAGTGGTTGCTCTCCTTTGTCAGGGTATGTGCCCCCCAGTCTTTCACCAGATGTCCTGTCTTTCATTGTTTGCCTTTACAGAATATCACCAAGCATTTCCATGAAACTGTACTGCAACAGCAATGACATTTATAGTGGTTTGAGTGAGCACAACAGAGTAACTGAAAACACCATCACTAGACAGCTCAGCAACTTGTCAATAGGTTTAACCACATCACAGACCCAGAGTCTGTTTTTACACTGCCAGCAAAACTACGTGTGACTTTTCTGAGAGGCCAGATACAAGCACTGGAATGGATCTTTACAGCTTGGCATTGCTGCTGCCCTCTGAGGAAGAACAGTATGATGAGGTGGGAGAACAGCACCACAGCCTCTTTTGGTCTAATGGATAAAAAATGTAGGCAAACTATTTTAAGATGAAAGCATGAAAGCATTCTGCTTGAATTAAACTCAGAACCAACTTGAAAAAGCAAGAAGAGACGCAAAAATACTTTAGTAGAAAAATATGTTTAAAATTCTCTAAAAAGTTTGGAAGATGTACTTCCTTGCAGACTTACACAAAGTTTAAAAATGAACCGACAATCACCACTCTCTAACCTTCAAACGCTCTTCGAGGCTGTCTGCGCTCCCACAGGAGTTTTGAGAATGCTTTGAATGAGCACAGTGATGGCATGAAGCACCATCCATGTAAATGAAGATAGCAACCACGCGTTGGCAAACTGGAGTAAATCAGTGCAAAGAAGGGATAGTCACAGCAAGAGGCTTTTCAAGAATGGTCATTTTAAAAAGCTCATCCTCCTTTTACATCCTTTTAATTATCCTTTGTCAGCTACAATCCTTTCTTTCTCTACATATTCCTAGGCTTTACTCAGGATAAAGGTCTTAAAACCCGAAGCCGGGCAGCAGAGCAGAGAGGGGAGGCTGAAAGGAAGCCAGCCCGTGATTTCTCCCAAAGGTTCCAGTCCAAACCAATTGGTTGTGCCAGCGATCACCCCTCCTGCCACGTTACCCCTGTTCTGATGCCTCAAACTGAGTTTCAGATTGACATAACTTAGAGATAAAACTTTTATTTAAAGAAAAAAAAAACACATACATTACGCTCTGCAGAGACAAAGGCTGATAAACTGCACAATGTGAGTTCAAAGTACTTAATAATCGCTAGGGCTATATTACTTATCCACAGATACTTTATTTAAATAATGCTATTTTTTTAGCTCAGAAAATGTAACAGTGCTACTATTTCATCCTATGCAAGATTCTTCTCATGAAAAATATGCTTGCAGATGTGTTTTCAGGAGAAAAAACAGTAGCAGTCTAAATACCGAGTTCATCTCCAGGTTATTCAAAGTTACACTTACACGAGTACTAACACCAGGTCATGCACTACCAGATCACCCAGTTTGATCTGGATCAGGTGTGGGCACGTGATCCCATTTTTCTAAAATTAGCCAGAACCCCCAAAGTGGAGTTTATGCCAGCTGTACATGGCTTCCTGCCAGCAGCAGGGCAGCAGACAATATTGGACCCAGCATAAAAGCATACCAGTACCATAGAGAAAACCTGAACCAGAACAAAGTCAATCAGTACGAATTTAACCTAGTTTAGATATTCTGCACACACCTCAGTGAATTTATACTAGGAGAATACTTTCTTCTTATCAGGTACTAGGAATCTTAAAAACAGACTTACTGTATTTTTAAACTATGGCGCAAGTGCAAAGTGGAAGGGCCAAACCGATAAACATCTATTTTGGTGTTTGGCACTAGCTGGAAACAAAATATGCAGCAGGAATGGAAATGCAGCTTAGCAGAGAAAGCAATTAACAGAAAGCTATAATAAAGCAGAGCTTCCCATCACAAAGCACTGCTCCTCATATCCACATGATTCCTGGAAAGAGGACAACCTACTAAGCCAGAGGGAATTACGCTCTATATAATGAGGCCAGTTATGCTTATTTTACACACTACCGAGTGTGTAAAATTTAGTCTGAGTTAAGAAGTGTTAGCAGCAACATAGGCTGTCTGATCAAATAAAGCTGATAAAACTCCCACTTAGGATGGGCTGCTGCAGTTGAGTCTGGGTCCGTTTTCCTTCCCTCCCCTGGACCTTTCACTCACAACCTCGTTTGCAATGGAACAGGAGCTTCTTACACTGAGGCAACGAACATTCATTGGGAAAGTGAGAAAAATTATCCTTATTTTTGCAGCAAAAGGAATTTTTTTGACAGCTGTAATTTAATCACGAAAGTACTGGGAGAGTATAATAAGAAGCACCGTTTTGTTGTTATGTTCTTCCCTAGGCACTGCCTTTTGGCCCCTGGACATAGTGTCTGACATACTGAGGTCACTCTTGCGTTCTAATGAAATATATATATACTACGTATACAGCCCCAGGACAAAAGTGACAGCATCTCTACAGGCAGGAATCTGGTTCATCTGTCACGCAGAAAGGAAAACCTTTCAATTGCTTTAGTGTCACTTAGCCACGTTTTGGAGTGCTGGCTTCTTACACGCTGGTGCTTTCCTTTAAATGCATGGCTGTGTGTCACGATCAGGAGTTAAGTTTACAGAAAGCAGCCTCACGCAGCGAGATGGACAGAAGTAGGTTATAGGCAGGAATAACATAAAGCTCTCAACTCTGGCTGGAGAGCTCATGAAAATAGCCTGCATTTTCTTCTAGTGAGTTTTGAATTAAAGTTTTGCTTTCTTTTTTCTTTCCTTAAATCTGTTTTCAATAACTATGGAGCTAAAAAATATGAAGATAATTATAGCTGTCTGTGCAAAACAGAAATGTCAGACCTCACATTTCCCAACTGACCTTTCATCAGATGAAAATTCCCACAGCAGCCTTCTCCAATCACAGAGTTGGGAATTATGAAAATTTGCAAAACAGCATTCTGTCCAATAACCTTGTTCACATTGCAGATGCACAGGTGGGTGTTAGTATGATTTACATAGGCGGAATAGCATTAAGGTAGTAAAAAAGCAATCAACCTTTAAAAGCTGTTCTATAAGAGAGCCTACTCTGAACAATCAGAGAATAGCCTTGCTGAGATACTGGTTGTGAAATCTGGTATGAGGGTCTTCTGGCTGCGGGAAAATGAATGACAGAAGCTGCCGAGAAAGTCTCAAATAACAGTGAAAATGGTATATTTTTACAACATGGCTCCTTCCATTCATTCTGAAGCGCTGCACTGAAAGTCACCTGCAAGGAGAACACCCCCAAGAAGGAACAAGGGAAAAGGTTGTCGGGGTTCTCATTGTGATAGGAGAGTTGGCCTGGGTCAATAAAAAAATGAGGCAAAGCCACACAAAATCTCTCTAGCTGGAAGCAGCCTAGCACTGGATATCATAAAAAGAATTTTTATTTTTTCCCCAAAGTACTCCATTGGCTAGATGTGCAGATATCACATAGTTCATGAGCAGAGGGAACAGAGCACAGAGGAATGTACGTATATATTTTCAGTTGGCTTGGGAAGAGACTTGGTCACTCCCAAGTTCTTACTTCATACCTGACTACAACTCATACTGCAGCCACAGGTCTATCACCCCATTTAGTTTTCCCAGGTGTATACAGGTTTCTCCCCACAAACCGCTCCAGGCAGGAATCGGTCACAGCCACCGTCCCTTCTCCCTCGAGCACATTCAACCACCCAAAACAGCGTAGATAACTGTCAAGTGTGTCGAGCTGTCCTTCAGCGCTCCCGTGCTCACTCACGCGTCGGGCAGCAGACCGAACCGGCCGGCTGCAGAGCTGACCGCTCACGACAGTGTCCGCAAGGCTGCTGCGGGTCCCTGATCGTCGCTCCCATGGGCATGCCCCGAGGAAGCCGAGCACCCTGCACTGTCCTCAGTTTCCATGTTGCCCGTGTCACTGTACAGCCTGACCAGAAGACTGGGGAGCCGTTTTTAGGAAACTCAGAACTAGTTTCAGTCCTGTAGTCATTACAATATCTGTTATTCATTGATTCTTTACGAGAGGGCTGTGGCAATTACTAAGTCTTTTTCTTGTTGTAACAGATTCTCAGCTGTTATGAATTGACATAACTTCACTGATTTAAAGGCAGCTATAATGATTTACAGCTGAGCATTGGGCCACTTTATAAGGACAATGCTTCCTGACTTCCCCTAAGAATCAGTCTTCAGATACAAAATTCTTTCTCCTATTTACTGTATAAGAAATGAAGATCCGTTAGGTACCGTGTAACTACAGCAGTTCGGTCTGAGGACTACAGACTTCCCCCCCACATCCCACTTCATACCGAAACCTGACTTGTCCCACAGTCACCAGTCAGCTGTAATACAGCCAGGCACTCACAGGCTCTACCACAGCCAGATCTCCTCAAAATTCCAGTAACAAATGGAGGGGGGGTTGACCTTTTCACACATGGTTGCATGTTTTAGATGCTCTTAAATTTTTAATTAAAAATAGTATATGTAAACTGGATGTGTATTGTCCTGCCTGTAAAATGCAGATGCTGCTCTCAAGGGAATTACCATCTCTTATGGAAGTGTTTGGCTTTCATTTCATCGTTGGTTATGACAGAAAAGTTGTTAATGAATCTGCCTGAAGTAGTTAAAAGACAAGATTTATTCCAACAAAATAAGTCAGATCTAAAGAGAAGTGGATCAGATTAGATAAAGTAAGAATAAATAAAATAAGAAAGTTAATTCCTCTCTCTAAAGGCAAGAATACGGTTGAAGACAAGTGCTTTTTTTCTTCATTTTAGATTTTGCACAAGCCTATCTAGTCATTATGTTTCTAAGGGTAGCAAATCACATTTTAATTATTTCTTACTCTTTATTTGTATTTTCATAGTGTCTAAAAAGTATTTTCATACAACAGAGCAGGAAGATAAAGTAAGTGCGTATTGGGTTTGAAAGAAGAAATATTATAATATTAATTCACCACTATCAGTTTTGCCCGCCACACTCACAAACATCCCAACAACACTTTGTAACGCTTCCCAGCCCCTTTTCAGGTAAATCACAACCAGAATGTAAAATCCAGACTTCAAGTGAAAGAACTACAGCTGCCCATGGCTGCACTTTATATCCATGTCTTTCTAACTGATTTTGATTAATTGCGTTCCTAAAGGTAATCCACTGAAATCAGATGGAGCATTTGCCCAGATCTGTTGCCTGAAAATAACAAAACCAAAATGGAGCATTTACTTCTTCACTTAGTAATCAAACTTTCCCCTCACAATTTCTTACAGAGCAATGTAATTGCCAATGAAAAAATAAGTCATTTTTCAAACATGGCTTTCAACAAAGTGTTGAGTTCTGGAAAGATTTTGCTGTTAAAGAAAAAGTCCTGCCAAAATGTTTTGGCTGACAGCTGAGGTTAAGGAAAAATGGGCTGGTTAATTTTTTGCAAGACTCTGACAAAATTTTTAAATTCCTACCATTTTCTGACAATTGTGGTGAAAACTTTTACCATGTTTCAGCAAATATATTTTGATAAAAGTGTCACATAGCTCATATGAGTATCCCTTGGGGAAGGTAACCAGTGCGGGAGTCAGCCGATGCCCTCCTTGACGTTTAGTATTACCCATCTTCATGTGTATGAATGTGTGATGGCTGCTTCTAAACCTAGAACACCACTTTTTCCTGTGTTACATTTTTATCCAGGAGCCTCAAAACATTTATAAACTGTCTCTCCCACACGATTCTTCTCCTTCGTCACTGGAATGCCGAGCATGACCGGAGTTTGATTTACTCTTACAAACCCTGGATAGCAGCATACCAGTGCAAAGGAAACCAGTTCTTCTGAGGTCCTCCATCACAGGTCTTTCAGCATAAAATGGATAAAACAGACCACCAGGCCTTTGACTCATTCTCTTTGGTACAGGAAACCTGTAAATTCTATCTGCTGCTAGGTAAAATATCGTGATAGGTGTCATTCCAGTAGGTTTTCTTAAGTCCATAAACCAGTTATGTAACACTAAACATGGGCTACATTAGAAACAATCATGGCAGCAGAATAATAATTTAAAAAAATAACGCACTTGCCCACTTGTATTCTGCTGTTTACATTAGACAAGGTACAAATCTGCTTGGAAGTATCCAAAACAAAAGGTGATAGGGGATGGAGATAAAAACAAATGAGGGCCCTAACCTCTGAATGGGGTTCCTAATGCTCTGTCATCCTTGCCAAAAGTACGAGTCTTAATAATCACATGGCTGTGATTTATTATCAGTGTATGGCCACATTCTGAAAAAAATCCCAGGGGGTCTGTAAATTGCAGATGTAACCGCAGATCAATGCACCTAATCCCTGGTAAAAACTCTGCAATAACACTTCTGTAGCCTACAGAAATTCTCCCACTAATATTCCTAATCCTTTCCTATTGGACTTTATGATACTTCTGTGATTTTCAGGCAGTCCAGCAGTGACTAAATAATATTTATGATTTAACTCTGCTGGTTTTCATTTCCAGACTAGAGGGTTTTTTAATTTTATTTTAAGTTACACCCACACACATAAATACTACCTCCTATATATCCAGGAAATGACAAAAAAAAAAAGATAAGAAAAAAGAAGATGCCTGTGTGTCCTTTATTGCCTCTCCTACCACTGCATACCCATTTGGAAACTTGCATTTCTTGTCAGACACTTGAAAACAGACCTGGGAGCGTTAGTGACCTCCCGCTGCCACTACTCTAGCATCACACCTTCGACTCCGTACTCGCAAAGAGCGTACGGGGGGCAGGACAAATGGAAGGAAGGGCCTTCTATTTTTTTCCCTTTTCATTACATCATCCTTAGTCTTATTCTTTCTTCTAAGACTGAAAAGCTGCCAGTTTTCAAGTGTCCCTCATTAACTTTTAAAACCTAAGCTCTGCTAAAGAGGAGTTATTAGTTTTTTCCTGGCACTGCCTGAAATTGCAATACCCATATAAGAGCACTAAATCCTAATGGCTACTCAAGGCAAACCAGGAAACACTGCTCAAGGTGAGACGTGAGATTGAGTATTTGTACACAACAGGTTCTAAAGTGCAGGAATTTTAGCTGTAGGTGATTATGTATGCTTTTGCAAAGACAAATGACCAAGCCACCTTTTAAAAGTCAAAGCATTGGAAAAAATATAGTAAATAAATAACATTTCTGTACTGCTTAAGGGAGAGGATTTGCTTATACAGACATGCAGAGGTGAACTTCTGGTTGTCCTTAGTCAGCTGAACCATGATAGCCCCATGTCCAGTCCACACCGTACATTGCAATCTGCACCAAAATCATTCAAATCACGCTTTATACTCTGGGGAACGGCTCTAAAACTTACGTCAGAGAACTGCGTGTCTTTCCTTCTGGCCCTATCTCTATGTGCTTTAAAAACGGGAAGAAGTAGAAAAGGTTCAGAATTCAGAAGCTGCCTCGTAGGATTGTTGTAGGGAGACTCCCTGTACTCAAGAGCTTTACGACTGGATAAAGCCCCAACATCCTGCAGAAAAACATTGGCTGCAAGGCAAACAGGGGAGGAATAAGTTTCATACTAGAGACAGGCTGAAGCGGTTTACCGTATCGATGGTTGGCAAACACAGGGTTGAAAATATCTGTACGGTGAACCCTAAATAGCAGTATAAACATAAACAGAATGTCCCAGCTAGAATCTGTTCCTCCACAAATCACTCAAGTGCTCTGCACTTCATCAGTTTGACATCTGTACTCTCATACTCTATCAGGATTCTGGGATTTAATTAATAATTGTTTGGGGGATCAAAGTGAAAGATGCCAAGTCAAATATATTTAAATCTCATTTTGACATAATGTAAGACCAAAAGATTCTAAAAATTTCCACCAGAAAAAACTACTTATTTGCTCTTCCTTTCTGAGTGGAGTTACAGCCACTTAAACTCAGACTTTTTGACATATACATGTTTGTAGTTTCAGTGACAAGAACATAAAATCCCAATATGAATCTTTGTAACCAGTTTGTTTTGCCCAAGTGCAATAATGTATTTAAAGTTTCCAGGAATCATGTGGATTTCAGAATTTTCACTTCAATTTACTGTTTTCTCACAGTTCTGCTGAACTACAGAACAGATAAAAACAAATTTCTATTGTACAGATATTCCATCAGTAGCACAATAATGCTTTTCCTATATTCGGGAAAAAAAAACCCAAACAAAAAAACCTGCCTTCAGGGAAACTGCAACTACAGTCTGCGCTTGGTCACATCACGGTAACTCAGCTGATTTAAAGGGGATTATTCAGGATTTACACCATCGTAATGGAGCAGGGTATTAAAATTTGAATTTCCACTTTAGTCTCGATGAAACAGGATGGAGGGGAGAGCTAGAGCTAGGGTGGGGTGTTAGTTCAGTGTAATGAAACTTTCACTGGGGCTCTGTACCACATACTTAGCATACTGTTCATTTCTTGAATTTAAAAGATCTCACCACCATTAGCAGACCAGGAACATTATTTTCAGTTGATGGAGGTAGGGTCTTCAAGCAAAGAGAAGGTGACCTTGCTCTGACTCACCAGCATGATATATACTAACTTAGTGAAGAACCCTGATTTCATAATAAAACTATATGTTTAAAGGAGAACCTGTCAGATTGGTTAGATTCTGTGAATGTAGTTTTTTGTTTTAGAAGTTGAAAAATAAACAGGATGTGTTGTTTATTTTTATTAAATTTCATGTTATGATAAGTATTCCTTAGTACTATTTATGGGACAAACAGTAACAATAACATAGCCAAATAACATTTGCATAGATTTATCTTTAGTCAGCTGAACTCAGCTGTTGTACAAAGCACTGCGGATCAGTGTCCAAGCCTCAGATTTTATTTTGTCCTAGACCTGTCCGGACAGCAGATGAAAGTGAAGGTTTACAAATGCACTTCCTTTACTCTTCTGTCTCTGCACTAAATTGATTGGTTTATAAAGCAGAGAAAGAAAATATTAGGTAACATATACAAACTGTTTTGAAATTGAGAAAAAAAAAAAATTTTTTTTTTGCAGAGGCATGGATTCAACAGATCTGAAAGTTATTTGTGAGCTAAGCTTCAGATGGATGCGTTTACCTCTTTCTTACACTCAAGCTGTTTAACTGGCACTTTGTGAGAAATAGAATGCCAGTATTTATTTACTGGACTGATTTTCACGTGACCAAAGCACGATGAGGAGACACACCACCGCTCCTCACCCGCTATGTTCAGAGCTTGAGTTATACCTAAATTTTGTAACTAGAATGTAACTGAGTACAAAGATGGTGGTCTTGAGCACCAGCCAAACATTCCTGAACTCAAGTTCTGCGATTTGGCCCATCTGAACTCGTTTCGTGAAGACTAAAGATCTCTCTAGGTCATCAGCTTATACAGGCTGGTATAAGGTATTTATAAGATATTAGGCTAGTCTCACTTTCCTACCTAATGGAACACAGAAAGCAAGCAGCATAAACATGAGCAGAAATAGTAATGTTTTCAAATTGAAGGTCTGGCCATCAGCTTTTTAAGAAACCGTACCTCATTAGAGTCAACAATCTCTACTCCTTGTGCTTGTAAATGTCAGCACGTGTACATGCATCTCTTGAATAACTACTGTGCTGGTGATGAAAATAACTTCTGCGGCTACCGTGCTTTTCTTCAGTTAGAAGGCGGCTGTTAAAATGCACAGCCGAAGAATGATCATGCTGAAAGGTAGTTGCCCACCTTCCACCCAAGTCATGTGGAATAACATCAACACAGATTTGCAAAGGATCTATTGAAAAACAAACTATTAGAAGTCCAACATCTAAAAAATCCAGAAATTCATGATGCTGTTGAATGAAGCCACAGAACTAATTCAGTATTAATAGGACTTCAAACCTTCCCAGATGTACTGCACCTGATAGAAAATGAACTCTAGCACCCGATTTTTACTTTCAAAAAAGTAATGTATATTTTTCCTTCCTTTCCTCCTTAAATTGATTCTCTTCCTTTCCTCTTACTGAAGTGGTGCACTGCCAAAATTCCTGGAGTGAAGGCCTAGATCAATATTCTACAGCCAGTTCCCCGGGAGTGATGTCCTTCAGCAGGAGAAGGAAGGATATCTTCTAGATGCTCACAGCCGCTTTCACAGTGCTTTCATTCCAAAGATAAGCTCCCGAAGCCTGTGGCACAGCAGCCTTCTGACTAAATTAGATCCAAACACACCTGAGCACCTGCTGATATGAAGATGTGTACTTAAGTTCAGGAGAACACTGGGGATATTTAAGAAAATAAGAGGTAAGCTGAATGTCTCAAAATACCTCCTACAACACTTACATTTCACACTTCTCCCTGTGATGCCTGCTATATAGGGGAGGTAGGAAGATTCATGAGCACACAGACAGAAACTTGGAATTGCAAGAAAATACAAACGTTCTTGGAGCATTACCTTGGTTTCAGTTCTGTGGCACAGTCAGTAGCAGCACAGATGAAAGAGCAGAGCTCTGCACAAGGCGGCCAGGGAGCTGCCCTTTCAGACGCTGTTTGCAATGTACAGATAGATCCCAAGCGGTTGCGTAACCTGCCACCCTGTGCCTCGAGTTGCACACATACCTGCGCGTACACACACGCTTTATATTAATAGATCTGATTTCTGGAAAGTTGCTTGAGAAGCTGAGTGCCTAACTGGGTGTGCTGGCAGACCGCGAACCACAGGGTCGTTGGGCTTGGAAGGAACGTCAGCCAGGTCAACCCAATCCCTCATTCTGCTTCGTAGCAGAAGTGATCTCACGATCCCTAAACTATCCCCAAAAGATGGGTGTCAAGCTTAGCTTTGAATATCTCAGCTGATGGGACTGGTCACCTCCCTTGGAACCTTACTGCATTGACTAACTCTTCTTAGACAGTTTTTCCTAAGTCTTCTCCGTTCTGGCCTTATTGCCTAATCAAAATAATTGGTCCCTGTCCTCTTCATAACAGTACTTAAATATGTTTGCAGACGCTTACGTTTCCCAACAGTTTTCTTTTGGTCTAGACTGAACGTGACCTTTGAATTTTCCACAGAGGTCTGAATGGTTGATGCTCTCCCTGGGGCTGAGACTGGGGCCCGGCCATGGCAGGTAACCCAGCTGTTAGGAGGACTCTACCATGCGTTCGAATAAGCTATCAACATAATTCTGTCACTCACAGAAACAGGTTCAAACATTCCTCTCTCTCACCACATTATGGTGAAATTTCAGTTTATCCAGACCCACAATCATAGCTTATTTATTGCTGCTTTGCCTTGTGAAGCAGTCTGCTCTTAAAGAAAAGTAAATTTGGTTCTGCTCTAATATGTGGCCTAGAATGCTGTCTACTGCTGCTAAGTGCAAGAAGCTGGTCCAGCATTAATGTTTAAAAAGGAGTTTTAACAATTAAAGAGAAAAACCTCAGGGAAATGTACCTAATAAAAGAGCTGAAAGAACCCGATCTATTCAGTTTATCACAGAAAAAAATTAAGAAACAATTTGAACACAGTCTTTCAGAATTATTTCTATAAGGAAAAGATAAGATGTCTTGAACTTAGAAAAGGTGTAACAAGATCAAACACTGGAAGTCAGTATGTTCAAACTAGAAACAAGATGGAAATTTTTAACAGTGAAAACAGGTTACCAAGGAATGTGTCAAAGTCTCCATCACACAGGGTTCTTCAGTCGAGACCAAGGTCTTTCTAAAAGAGGCCAGTTCAACCACATGTGGAATTCTAAGGACTGTATTATGCACAAGAGATCATAATATTCGTTTCTGGGACTCAAGTTCCTTTTATACAATTTGCAGGTTTCCTTATGGGAAATCAGCTACAGAATATTTGAAGAAAGACTAGACTGCTGAGCTGTGAATTAGCTTAGAACGAAACAGCAAACAGCAATTCCATGAAGTTTTATGAAAGGTACCGCAATCTTTTCTTCTCTTGTTGGTAACTGAGCATACTGCAGTTCTGGTAGGCAGACAGAAAAGGGAGGAGATGAAAAGGAGGCGGCTCGTCTAAGTAAAACTTAGCCTGAAAGGAAAAAAGCCCATGGCATATTTAGAAACTTTCCCCAAATATTTTTGTTTCCTTTTTCTCCCCTAGGTTTGCTTTACTCCTTGAGGAGGGTCTGCTGGAACCTCTCCTATTCCCATTTCCCTATCAGCACAGAAATTATGCACTAATTATAACTCTCATCTGATTAAGCACAAGAGCTCCCACTTCCCTTCTGTTTTATTTCGTCTCTTCTCTCTCCCCAGTGTTTCAGATCTGCTCTTCTATCCCATTCAGCCTGCTCTTTTCCCCTCTACATGTCTACCCTTTGCTTTTATGGGCTGCTGGTCGGCAATCACACGTTTCTGTTATTAGAAAGGTTTTCCCAGTTCTTGAATGAACACTTCAGGCAATGGAATTCCTTCCTTAACCTTATTAATGTCAAGTACTACAGTTGCTGTGGCGACTATAAGGAAAATTAAATCAGGGTTTTTTTGGATCTAAAATTGGATTACAGACTAAGTATCTGTTAGCGATGGGAATAATAAATAAATAAATAAATAAATAAGGCCCCATGGCTGTAGTAATTTACAAAACATAACAGGGAAAAATTGGCCTTTGCTGTTTGAAATCAAAGTATTAAAAGGGTGTCACACTGCAAAAGGTTAAGACCTATTAAAACATTATAATTTTGCAGCCTTTAATGTTATTAGTATTTTCCACTTGACGCTGCCAGATAATAACTAACAGCGGACAGCAAACACCCTGCCTTTACTGTCACAGGATGTGTAGAAAGCACCCTTCAGCTTTAAGAAAAGAATTTCCCTCCGTCTAAGGCTGGCTCCCTGAGTGGCGAAGCTGCCATTTTCTAGCTGCAGTAAAACGCGAGGGTCGCCACGCTCAGGCAGGCGCTGTCGGAAGCGCTCGTCCCCCTGGACAGCCAGACAGGCGGGCAGACACTGTGAACTACGCCTCATTTTGTCTTGTCGAGCCTAATTCTGGTGGCGTTGTCAGTCAAAGGACAGCGGGAAGGATTTCAAAGTTAAACAATAATCAACAGTGTGACGTCTGGCAGTTGGGATTATTTTTTTTCCTTGAAAAGATCTCACATTTACCCTTGCCTTTAATTGAAAGCTGGCTTCAGGCTCCCGTTTAGCTCACACACCGCTCCTTTGGTTAGGAAATGATTTTGATGAATGTTCTTCCGAAAGTTCAACCAGAGAGCAGAGGCATGACAGATATCCCACCAGCCAGGATATCTGAGCAACATACACTGCAGTAGTCCTCTGACGAGCTTGCTAACCAGAAAAACGGACCGCTTCACATTTTAAGAGGTTATTCCTAGTGCTGTGGAAAGTAACTTCATCAGCCCTTGTGCTCAGAGCTCTAGGACAGGCAAGGCACAACGTACGGAGTCATCGTCATGGCAAAGGTCTTGATAGAGTCAACACTCAACACCATCTAAGGAGGACCCACCCAGTGTGCCCACGCTGCCTCCAACCACGCTTGCTGTGACCGGTATTTGGCTTTATTCAAAAGAGCCCTGGTCTTGAGGTTCCGCTGTACCTGTGACCTGCAGGCATTAGGTGAAGCTCCTGTAGGAGCTAAGCATTTTATACTCCATCAAAGCACCCTTCTGCTGGCTCGCAGGACTACGTTGCAGTGTAGGTAAAGAATCAGTGAAGCTATTCACGTTGCTGACATCTAGTAAATGAGAATAGAGCAGCAGATCCCAAAGAAAGTGGGATATGTAAAGAAACCTATGAAAAATCTTTCTAAATTTACTAAGATTTTGCATTTATCTTCTTTCTTCACAGTTTTGTGAATCCCTTCACAGATACTTAAACTCCACAACATCCCCAGAACATTGTCATGAGAAAACTGAGATAGTTGTTTAAACAATATAAAGGACTAGCAAGGAAAAAAAAAAATTGATGAGCCTGCGCTGTGCTCTAACCACTAGGCAATGCCGCATCTGTATTAGATGGATCAAGCTGCTGCAGCACTTGATAGGGAGGGGCTGTTCCTTGGCAGAAAGAGGCAGCAGAGGGTGTAATGCTCAGGAACTCCACTATCCCTTGCCCAGCACAACACTATAGTTGAGAGGAAAAAAAAAAAAAAGGATGGAAAAACAAGGCAAGAAAAGATGATCTTGGCTGAGCACATAATGGGTATCTTGAATAACTGATATTTAAGTCATGTTCTTGTTTATTCTTTTAAACATATTTGTGGTGAGCAATCATTCACCTGCTATAAATTACAAGCAACTGATAAGTCTCCATTTATGAGTCTCCAGTCAATAGCACTTGTACCAAAACAAAGTGCAAAAGAAGAGCCATCCATGACCAACAGCATTTTTCCAGAGCTGGACCACATAGAAAAGTTTCCAAAGCAGATATGTAGCAGATTTCTTGAAAATTTAGCCCATCAAGAAAGAGTTCCAACGGGTTAGGCAGTTCAAGATAATGAATTTCACTCTCCATCCATTAGGTTGTAGTTCTTTGCTAGATGTAACTTTAATATTAAAAAAAGATTAATATCTGTATGCTTGAAGACTGTTCTTTTTAATCTTAATGAGTTTTGATTTTGCACAGTGTAGAACCTTATCCAGAATAGCTTTAAAAATTGAAAGGAATAAGATCAGAGAGCTGAGAATATGAAGTGGGGTTTTATCCAACGTATGACTAGATGTTTCCAACTAGTATACCGTGTTAAGGAGAGGAAAACGAGCCATTAAAAAGGAGTATTTTTATAGGAGATCTTCACAAACATGTTACCTCTGCTGACCTTTAGATAAAGGTAAAAAGGTTAATGCAATAATTTGGAAATTATTAGCCTGAAAAAGGACCAATGACCTGCTCAGGGTTGTTCCCAGATTTCTCCAGCATAGCTTGTAATTCCTGGGAGATCATTTGAGCTGTGCAGAGACCTTACTTAGTCAGAGTCAAAATATTTTTCTGCCTTTGTAGTGGCTCTCTGAATATATATAAAATGTGGAGTTTCCTTTTGTTCCACCTCCACCCCTAGCTGGGGAGGGTGCCAGAGTAGGCTTTCATTCATGGGATTACAGATTTTCCGACCATATACTGTACCGGAAAGAATAATTGGGATTGACTTCTCTCTAACATATCCTCTCCAATTTTGAGGGTTTGAACATTGAACCATCACTTCCCTCAGTGCATCAAACTATGCAAATTCATTTTACCCATTTACATCATAGCTCAATTTGGCCGACAGCTTCCTCTCCCCTGTTTTAAATCATGACAGTATTGATAATGCAGACCTAAACGAAAAGTGCAGAAGAAATCCAGAGTTCTTAGTTCTTTCCCAGCTCCTTCATTAACCTGCAATCCAGCTTGGGCAAACAATCGGATTTCTTTATGCCATGATTTACTTTTAAGTTGCTGCCAAGCAGTAAAATATCTCTAGGATAGATGCAAGTCTCAGACACATTTACAAAAAACACCTTAGAAGTTGGAATAGGTAGTGTAACTGTAAAGAAACATGGAATGACACCCGAATGAGGGAAATTTCAAAGCAGGACCTTCAGTAAGGGCCAGAATACTAATTTTAATCAGAAATTCCTCACATTTTCAGCCCCTTTGTTTTTCAGATGTAGATTCTCCTAAATCCAATTTCTGTCAATTTGTCTTTCTGCAAAAGACACAGATGTGAACTCCAAGAGAGAAGACCAAGAAAAATTTGCTGTACTACAGACAGCCTACTCATGACTTAGCAGGAGTTCTGTTGCTGAGGATCAAGCTATTTTGTACTCCCCTCTGAAATATATGCCACATTTAATTCAAGGTTACATACTCTGGAGACAGGAAATTAAAAGAATTAAAATGAAAAGTTTACGTGATAGAAAAAAATGCAAATTTGTAGCAGTTAACACACCCATAAGAAGTCTAGGTTAAGAACACATTACTAATAATACTTTCACAGATAGTTCGTGATCAATATATCTTAGATTTTTAGATATCTTAGATCTTAGATCAAGATATCTTTAGATTTTTATCAGGGATACCTTAAGAAATGTATGCAGACCATTTCCAGTTTCCTGATGTCACTTTGCTCACTATTTCCTGTTTCTGAGATAAAACTACTTTCTGAGAATTGTACTAACTTTTTAATGCTATACCATTATTAAGCTTTTCTTTCCATGAACAAATAGGGTAGCCGTAAGAAGTCTAAGTTTGATTTGTATTTCTACAGTAAAACGCAATGGAATAATTTCTGACCAGGTTTGTAACTCATTAAAATGAGTAATGCTTCTCTTGCTGATGATCTTTCCCCTCATTAAAGAGAGGCACTTATTTATAAAGTTTTGAAAGAAGATAAAAGTAGTTGGATGAGAAAGCAAGCGAGAGAGACTGTGCAAGCATGATCGATTGATTGATTTTATTCACTGATTAACCTCCCTCCTAGGTAAGGGCTACAACTGCAGGAGCGAGAAGTCATGCACTCTTACTCTTTCGGACTCAACGAATCTTGAATTCTCCATGACCCATTGGCTCATGGTCTGCCCTCCCCATATCCAAGGGAGAAAGTGAACTTCCCAGGCAGCTCACTTCAAATCCCCACTCACAGCTGCTCTGTTTTCGGGCGGTGTGGCTGCTTAACGCACACTCCACTTTCTTCTTCTCCTGCCTCCCCAGTTTCTGGAAAGAAACTGGACTTCAGCTCTCAATCCATGACTTCATGCAACCTGTTTCTATGACAGAGCCTGTAAATACTCGTGAGGTAATTGCTAGGAAGGGACAGGCAGAGTGCACCAGCAGAGAGGGAAGCAGGGCAGGACAGTCACCCATTCAAAACAGCAGCCTCTTGACAGACTTTCACGTCATCTTTGGAAAAAATGCCAGAATTAGACTTCTGACTGACACGAACCAGGCATTGCACGCACCAGCCAGCTATCACTCTAGGCTCCTTGAGGGCTCGGTCAGCACTTGCATTCGCTCATATTTAGTCCATGTGTCCAGCCCTAGAAACTTAAATTTCCTTTAAAATAAAAACTAATGTATAGCAGTATAGCTACAGGTATCGTACAGAGTATATATGCAGTATGCGTTTTACAGAAAGAAAAACTGACAGAATCTGGATATAGCACAATCTACTTCTGCAAGAATCGGGGGCTGCCGACGATTGATTTATCACACAGTCTTGTTACAGCAGGAGAACTGTTTCTTGGTTTCTAACTTGCAATAGCGACTTCTAACTTGCCAGTAACCCAGCAAAGTCACAGGCTCCTGTCAGCCTTTTAAAAAGCCTTCCTGCCGATACCGTTCTTTTCACCAGTAGCTAGATGAAAGCCGAGACCGGGACCCAAACCCAGTACTCTGCCGGCCATACTAAGTGAAAGCCCAGGAGTCCTGACTAAAGAAGCAAGCAGTACTGTCTAGAAGTTAGACACACTAATAAGACTACATGTTGACATACACACCAGACTATTTCTTTGCTCTCCCCCTCCCCTATACATATATAACTACCAGTATTAACCACAGTTCACTAGACTACATGTTTCATGTAATAGTGCAAACTATTTTCAATCTGAGCTTAGTTAAAAAGGCAAATGGTATCTCAAGGAGCAAGCTGACCCCATTATCAGACCCTTAGGGAATTAAGACAGCAGCCAGCAGCGGAGCCAGCCAAAATGCCTGAGCTGAGGCCAGCTAAGAAGCCAGCCAGGCAAATCCAAAGCTGCTGGAAAAATACATTCTGGAGCATGGTGTCTGGGACCCCGAGCTACTATGCACACCCTGCTTTAGTGGATATGGGTGTTGCCTTGAATGCAGTAGCACAGAAGAGGTGAACAGGGAAAGCAAGTTAGACTGGAGTTACATAAGAGGCCTATTGACTTTTTAATGACTTTGTTATTTGGAAGTAGCAGGTATGTTTACCAGAACATAATCTCCTATTTTACAGTAAAAGTTTTTTACAAGGAAAAGATATGTAAAAAGGGATCTTACAATATACCCTTACAGAAGTATAGAGGGCTAGAATAGGCAGTACAAGAAAAGTGTGATGTACCTGTCTACTTAAAGTCTTTATAACTTTGGAAAGTGTATTTTTCAGTCACTGTTGAGCATAATTGCTCTTTAAAGCCAACAGACAGAAGGACTTACGAAAAACATGGCCTTCACCACCAAAAGCAGTAGAAAGCAAGAAGATTTAATAGGATCACTGTTATTCAGTCACCTCCAGATCTTTATTGTAATAATAAAGCAGGTTATTTATGAATTTCAAAACACAGTGCAGGTGACAGGACACAAGATAATCCAGAGACACGGGGTCTGTTCTCCCTGATTATGGGACTGAACTGTATTTTGAGTGACTCTGTTGGTGGGATTGCTGCTTTAGGCTTAGCCAAATAACAGGACGGCATCATGCCACATTTCCACATCTGTGACGAATGTGGAAGAACATGTCATCAGAAAGATCACAAATCGTCATCTAAACACACTCAGTATCAGTGGATTAATCACTTAGGTCGTTATACTGAAGGGCTGACGTGTTCTCAAGAAGATAAGACTACCTAATGCATAAAGCCTGGCAATGCCTAAGCAATTACTGATGGAATTAAAAAGTCACAATCCTAGATCACAGTAAAGCTATTTATAAAAGTTCCGTTCTGTTTTTCCCTCTTCCATCAGGCCTCATCATGGGAAAGCAGAATTTCCATGGGATGCTGAAGGTCTTGAAAAATCTTTGTTCCAAAGATCTCTGCTCCCTTTGCTGGGGAAGCATTTTACTGGAACACTAAGTAAGAGAAAAAAACCCCATGCCCACAAGAGCTACAAAATGAGAATGTGTCATGGTTTAACCCCAGCTGGCAACTAAGCCCCACGTAGCCGCTTGCTGACTCCCTCTCTGGGATGGGGGAGAGAATCGGAAAGGTAAAACTCGTGGGTTGAGGTAAAGACAGTTTAACAGGTAAAGCAAAAGCTGTGCCTGCAAGCAAAGCAAAACGAGGAATTCATTCACTGCTTCCCACCAGCAGGCAGGTGTTCAGCCATCCCCAGGAAAGCAGGGCTCTGTCACGTCTTACGGTGACTTGGGAAGACAAACGCCATCACCCCGAACGTACCCCCTTCCTCCTTCTTCCCCCAGCTTTATATGCTGAGCATGACGTCATATGGTATAGAATATCCCATTGGCCAGTTTGGGTCAGCTGTCCTGGCTCTGCTCCCTCCCAGCTTCTTGTGCCCCTGGCAGAGCGTGGGAAGCTGAAAAGTCCTTGACTAGTGTAAACACTACTTAGCAACAACTAAAACATGAGTGTGTTATCAACATTATTCTCATACTAAATCCAAAACATAGCACTATACCAACTACTAGGAAGAAAGTTAACTCCATCCCAGCTGAAACCAGGACAGAATGCAATAAGAATCTTGGGAAACTGAAAAGCGGATGGAAATATCTGATACAGCTTGGGATCAAAACATGGTGTTAAGTCCATGGCCACTTTTAAAGGTATATAGTTTTTCACTCTTGTGCCATCTGAAGCTCCAGGCATAACGCCTGTCCAAGAATTCAGACTGCGTTTTGGACCCAGCTCCCCTTCTAAGGGAACAGAAGACCATTAAAAAACAAGAGAGCGGGCCTGCAAGCAGAAAGAAAATAGACTGAGTTAGAAGCCTACAGCAGAAGAGAAGAAATGGCACTTAGAAATTTTTTCAAAGGATTGCCAGCACTTGCAGTGCTTCAGGTCGGAGTGAAGTAGACTGTCACACCCTTGTAGAAGTTTGCCAAAACCATCGCAGACTTATGTAAGATTATTAATATCTTCATTACAAATGAACATTAACAGTAATTAATGTAATAGCAGCACGGAGAGCAATCTGGTGTTGCTAAGACTAAGAAGGGTGATAAACAGCCATGACCCTATCAAAAATGGGAATTGGGGCTCAGGGAATATTAGAGATTTCAGTCTCCCTTGAGAACATAGGCAAAAAAATTTTACTCAGTTACATAGGTATAACGTGTTTGTCCTGAGATGGCCATCACTCCCGTTTGCTATCCAGTGATAAAAGACCCACAATTTTCAGCCCTTATGGCATTTTATTCTCCTTAGTAGAAGTCAGGAAATCTCACTGAGCCAGGCTCTCCTAGTGCTTCTCTGTACAAATAGAATTACGTTTTTAAGAATCTTGTCACCAAAGTTTGTTCTATTAGGAGTCCCAGGTAACTGTAAATAAAATACGTAAGATACAGTATGTATTTGTGTAAAGGGAGAAATGGAACAGAAAACTTTCCTGCTGTCAGAAACGCTCTTTTTAATCATTAGTACTTTGGCAAGAAAACATATGTGCACATACACACAAGTTTAACGTTCCTCTGGAAGTCTGATCTCTTGTACTTCAGACCAAATGAAAAACAAAGAGCAGGCCAAATTCTGACGAGAATCTGCAGCAAAATTAAGTTGATCTGTAGTGTTGAAAGACCATAGCTGTTTAAAACAACTAATTTACAAGGCAGTGAAAGAAACTTTGGGTAAACATAGGCAACTGTTGCTTTGGCATAGAAGAGACTAACATGGTCTAGAAACATTACTGCTGTTTTCTGCTCACAAGACCAAGGAGAGAACACCACCATCCAGAAGACGCAAGACTTCTGACAGGAGAATGATAGATCTGTCAGAACAGAGTAACAGCAGCCTTAAATGAGCAGGAAGATAAAAGGCAACTGGAGAGATGGTCTTCTGTTAGCAAAAGTCATCGAGACCCTCTATCATTGGAGACTGAATATTGCTGCTTTACCTGGGGGATAAAGCATTTAAAACAGAAAGGAAACATGGGGATGTTTCATCTGGCACCTGGTGAAGAACCACAGAGGGTTGGAAGCCTTACAGTCCTGGAAGAGTATCTGGGAATGGAGCAGTCCCAGCAGGGAGTACATCACTGATTTATGCACATTTATGTTATTTAGCACATAGAATGCACTAGCATTCTTTGCAGATTTTTACTACTAAAAAGGCAGGGTATCAGACCTGTCTCCAATTCTGAAGTTCCTCATTTATGGTAACACTCAAAAGTGGAAAAATCTCCATACAGATACAGAGTGAACTGGAGCAATGGAGGTGTAATCACAAATTTCCTTCTGCTGAAGTGATAAACTCTGGCCAAAAAACAGCACAGAGACCCAGGTGCAATGACTTCTAATCCTTTGCCGAAAGATTTCCCATTATTTCATTCGCTAAAGCCTTGAAAGTGACTTTGCAATGGCCCTCCAGGCATATACGGGAGGTTTCAGTGTTCAAGAGCACCCACTTTTAGCTGAGAACTTCCAGTAAGAGAACACATTCGTTTGGCATTGAACAGGTATGCTTCCCATAGCATCTGCACTACGCTGTCCATTTCAGCGTATTTACGAAGCAAGGCAGAGTGCTGTTTTTTCACTTAAACATTAATCATGATGAAAAATCAAAACAAAAAATGGTTCAAAATATAGGGCACATTCCTTCATCTTGAAGATGTGGTTAATCTTTGCAATAGTTACTTTGATAAAATTATACATTTAAACTAAGAAGACAGCAAAGAAGAAAGTAAAGCCATTTTTTAAAGTTTAAATCTTCCTCATGGAATGCCAGAAATCAGAGATGATTACCACTTGCCTCTTATCTTTTTTTATTTGGAGGTTAGTATTAACAACAGACAGTTAAATCAAGACCTGGATAAGTGTTTTTCTAACTTTAAAAACAAACAAAAATACACTCAAACAAATGTAGTTCACCTATGCTTTACTGCAAGGAGTAAAACACAAGTGGTTTCCAAGTGGCATGCTGAGTCAATCAGACGTCAAAAAGGCATTTATCAGCATAACTTTACAGGCTGATAACAACTTCAGAGCCACTGTGTAACAAATTTTAGGTCCAAGATAATCAGCTTGTGTTTGTTGATACTATTTGCAATGGAGAATAAACATAAGATATTTACTTTTATGAAAGCATAATCCATGTACTTAACCATAAATTGACCCTTTTACTTGTTTCATTTTTTCTCACTGTGGCTGACAAAAAATTTAACAGCAACATTATCATACATCAATATCTTCCATTTCGGCCAAAGGAAATGGACACATTTCTGCCTTCCACGTAAATTTTCAATTACATAGACAGGTCTGGAACAAACATGGAAGAGCTAAGTAATGCATTGTCTAATCAACTGTATATTTTAAAGTTGGGACTCCAACACTAGAACTAGAATGGGCAGACACAGATCTTTTCAAAAGGACTATAGCAGACACATGAAGTTACGCTACACACACTTAAGTAAAAAGGGATCAGTTACTGAATCAGGGCCACAGAAAAGTGACCATAAACTTCTTAGGTAATCACATTCTAAAAAGAACGCCAAAGCCTCTCTGGATACACTGGATTTTATTATCAAATCATTTACAGTTGTGCAAGACATGAATCAATATGAAAACACTGGTCTAAAAGCTGATAAAAGGAGCTATTTATTACAGATTATAGTGTTTCAGCTTGCTTTTCATTGATCCTAGCAATCGCTAAGTTTGTCAGAAAAGGAAACAGATTCTCTTATATTTTTCCCAGATAATCAAATGCTACCTGTAAGTAGTCGTATGAGCAGCAGCAGAATATCACCAGTTCTACCTTCCTTTAAAGCGTTTTTTGCACATTTCCATGTACACCTAATTACCCTGCTTCAACAACAACAACAACAAAAATATTGGAAGACTCCACTCTCTTGCAAGGAAGTTGCAATTGTACGTTGAACCATCAGGATAGCTTTGGATGTTCATCTGGCTCAACTGCACGTAGACTGCACATCCGTCCAGCTGTACAAAGCAGTCATGGAAAACTAAAGATACGCCCGAACACGTACACTAGCAATGAATGGGTCCTGAAGGATTTGATGAATGAAAAATACTCAGTATTGTGAACTTATGTTTGATTTCCACTGTTTAGGGAATAAGGCTGACCTTTCAGTTACCATGCAACCTAGGAAAACGGGAACTGAGAAAGTGTGTGTCATCCTAACTAAGGGCTTGAGTCAGCTATTGCTCAGCATCTTATGGACCGTCTGCTGTCTGGATACATGTCCTGATTTAAAACTGGTCCCCTGCCAAGGAAATAAAATGAAGTCTGAACTATTTCTTCCTGAAAATAGGATTAAGGAACTTTAAAAGAAAGGAAACATTGTATCATCTTGATACACTTCTACAAAAATCAGCTAAAACCCAGGAAATAATACTTAGACTAATGGAGACAAATGAACTGTACACAGGGCCTACAGAGAATCAGATTCTCCCATCAGTTTCTCCAAGGGATAAATTCCCATTAAAATTCAAGAATCAGAGCCTGATATAAAATGAGAAATGTTGACTGAGCTTTATAAACCTACCAAGGTGAAAAACTGAGGCATTTCATCATTCACAAAAGCTAGTTATTTTATACGCAGCAAAACAATCTAGGCAGAAAATGCACGTTCCAAAATTCTGCAAACTACTACATGTTGTGCTGTCTCTCTTTTTCCTTATGAAGGCAAAAAGACAACTGAACCTATTTCATGGCTGCAATAAGAACTTCCAAGTAAATAATCAATCCATGCAGAGAACTAGTATGGGAGGAAATTATATAAGATGGATGCAAATCTGCATTTCCAACTAACCTCTATTCTGTTCACTAAGGATATGAGTAAATCAGTAAGATTCTTTGCATGTGCATTTTCACAAAGGTGGCTTTATCAAGCTTCACTCATTTTTTCTATCTGTGCATACAGACTGCACTTGCAAATGGAACCGCTAGGAGCAGTACTAGATGCCACTCCGTGCTACACACTCAGCCCAGAAAGGTGGTAATAAAGTTCTCCCTTTAGCCGAGGGGTCTGTTGCCAAGACTTCATTTTTTAAAAGTGACTGACCACCTGTGGGAGCTCCCGTTACCTGCAAAGACATGGAAGTTCTGGAGAGGCCACAGAGCAATCGGCAATGTTGAAGAGGCACAGAGGACACAGAGTGATTAGTGCTGAAGGAATTAACTGTCCTCTTTATAACCGAAGGAAACCCTGTTAAGTGTAATTTAGGCAGAACCTAGAATTCGTATCAACATTTACCATGAAATTTCATGCTCAGGGTAAACACTGTGTTCCTCCCAACAAGAGGGGATTACCCGTCTTGGGCTTTGATATCAAGACAGCGGTCACTTTCCTTACATATTACTTCAGGCTTTGCAACTCATTTGCACTGCCTTAAGGCCACTTCTGCTAAATATATCTTTCTCCTTTTGCAGGCCTCTGAGACTTTATCACAAAATAGGGGGTTTGCTGAAACTAGACGGCAAATTTATAAGGTTGAACTTCTACAACTCTTAAAAATACCTGCAAAGTTAAGTTCAAACATTGATCTCTAATAAATTGATAGTTAAAAGGGGTGAAACACCACAGTTCAGTTCAGCAAGGATACATTGGCCTAATTTTAATTTGATGAAACAGTTTTCTGTCCTTCAAAACTAAATAACATGAATTACATTGATATGAGACATGTGATAACTCTACAGTGCTGAGAGAAGCTGTAAAGCCTACCAGGGATGACAGCTGTTGTGCTGTACCTAACTCCCAAAGTTAAGAGAGATGTCACAAAAATGGCAAAAATTGGGGAATTGCTCAGAAAGTGAGCTTTAGTACCAAAAGAAAGATGTTCAGGTTTTTTCTTCTTTAATGAGCAAACTAAATTTAAACTTTTGGCTGCGAAGGCTCTTACAACTTTTTCCTGAACCAGTTTCTACAGCCCCAGTGTCAGGTTTATATGTATAAAGGTAAAATGTAAAGGTAAATAGGCTGAAATAAAGGCATCTATGGGGAAGGGAGAGAAGAGGAGAAAAAGGAAGTTCTGTTGAAACAAATACTTAAGCAGAACAGAAAGTAATCACTGTCAAGTGATGTATAATGCAAGCTTCACCTACAGAGCTATACACGCCATGTGTATCACAGAAAACCTGAACTCTCTTTGAGGCTGCAGTCTGAAGTCAGTGCTGCACTTACACAAAGAAACCAATAGAACAATTCTTTTTGTTATCTATCCTCGCAGACATGAGCTTATTGATGTCCTGTATGACTCAATTGTTATTTCTCTAACACTCAGTGTGACAGACATCCCAGAACAAAGTAAGAAAGAATAAAGAGTTTCCAGTAGACCTCTAATATGAAGCGTGATTTGTCAGAATCATAAAAGGATTGTTGCCTTCCAGTCTAATTTCTTTCAAATAATCCATGAAAGATCTGAGAAGGGATATTGTGCCAAAAGATAAATCTCACAGGTGTTTTTCTTCCCCCAACACATACTATTAGCCCTGCTTCCCTCCCTCTCATTTCCCTGAAGAAATTCCCATGCTTTTGTTCCTTCCTCCTGGAAGAAGATAAGGCATTTTTTCCCTGTTAAAAATCTGTAAAGGAAAAAAGAAAGGGTGAGGAAGGAAGGGAAACCTGAATGCTGTGTAATTAAAAATACTCATTCTGCTGTTCTCAAAGCCAGAAGTTGGCTTGACAGATGAATTAGATTGCTGTTCAAGCACCATAATAAAGATGGGACCACCTAGTTTTGTTCTCAGTTGTACCTTCGTTTTCCCCTTCGGTCTGACTAAGTATTCCTGTCTTGTTGCTACCTTGGGTTATTACTTTAGTATCAAAACACCTCAAAAACATTAATGAATTCATCTTCCTTGTAGCTGATGGACAACAAAGACACAGAGCATTAGAACCCTTACCCGAAACAGTGTGGGAATGCTAGGCACAAAGGACTCAATCCTCTGATCCACAGTGAAATGACTATCAAATATATTTCTCTGTCTCGTGCCCATGTTTTCACCTTCACGCTTTCATCCACACCGTCCCTGCACTTCTTTCTGTCCCGTAAACACCACCCATTCTCCTCCTGTAACTATCTTAACTGGCACTTCTATTATAATCCACTGAAATGTTACACTCCACGAACAGAAGCATTGCTAACCAGTTGCGCTGTTTACTCTGCACCATCCAGGCTGTTGAGAAAGAAGAGACCGTGTCATCTTCCATCCTCACAGAGGAGTGTGCTGACAGCGCATAAAGAAATAGCACCATAACTTCCAGCCAGCCAGCTTCACAGCTGGCACTATCCCATACAAAATGGACCCAGAAAATTGTGTGGCAGTGACCAGGAAATAATTTGTATGCTCCTGCTCAAAACTGCCTAGCTCCACAGCCTTCAGATAAAATATAATCCCTGGCAGCACTTTATGGCTTGGGCTATGCAGCACGGCAACCCTGTTCCTTCAGAAAGAGGCAGCAGCAAATATAACTCATAAGGGGATAGGCCTATGGCTTTGTTTTTCTGTTAACATCGCAGTTTTGCACAGATATATTCATGAAAGTAATTTACCCATATTTCTTTTCCCTTTGCTTTGAGCTGTACAAACTTTTAGCAAAATACCATTACTGTATGCCTGAATGGCATTTCTTATGCTGAATGTATGCTTTATACTTTGACAGGTCACACAGTTACTTTTAATGTATAATTTTTATTTTTTATTATACACGTTTTTGGTGATGTATAAATTCATATTCAATATTACTTTTTTTCATTTCTACCTAAAGGTTTCCTTTGGGAAGCAGAGTTTTCAGTAGCCTGTATCTTTTCATAATCATGTCCGTTAGATTATCAGCCAGTTTAAAGGAAAATTGTCTTTAATCAGAAATGATTCAGTTATATCACTTCATTTTTCCAACTGTTCCATCCACAATTCAGTTGTATTACATAGATCTGTAACGTTATGGTCAAGTGGTCCCAATCTAGCACTTGCCTCCATAAAAGAACCACCTTCTCAGGTGGAATTCTTTCTGAATGATGTAGAAATAAATGATAGTATGGCAACAGTATTTACATTGATACATAATTATACAGCCATGCAATACAATGCAACTTATATATATGTGTATATGCTACACATCATTGACAATAACATTGCTGTATTGCCTTTTCAAAGACAATTCTGATTAATAGCTTACATTTTACAGTTTCTTTTCAAACAATGGGTATATTTAAGAATTATTTGTGCACTAGCATATATATTATATGGGAAATAATTAGATTTAGATTAATGGCTAGTGGTTATAAGTTAATGAAAAATGGATTTTAAGGTGTTTTCAACGTATTGCAACTCCGCTGGAATTCTCTCCCCCATTTTTTGTGTAGCGAAAACAATCGGTGCCATAAAGTAATGCAATACAAAAAATCGGATGCAATTCCAAGGTAGCCAATATCCTCAGCTAGGAAAACATCACTCACGGTATTAAAATGCAATTTTTAATAAAATAGCTTTCCTTTTTAGTTGCTACTTCACTTCAAAAGCAATTTGACTTGCAAATGGATGCGTAAAAGAGTGAAAGACTTCAGGAGAATCTCCAGTACTAATTGTCAACTTTTCGGCAATTCAGCTGAATTTCAGCGTTTGAGCATTTGATATTCTCAAACAGGAGAACAGGATCTTAGCCAGAAGCCTCTAAATAGTACAAACATTTGTGCACTTTTACAAGGCAGGTAAAGACCTAAATTATGTTGCTAATTAATTTTATATTTCCTTTGGCTACCCAAAGAAACCTAGAGTTGTTCAGCATTCATTGAATGATGGGGTTTTGCCAAGTATTCAGGTATGCTATTAACAGAACAAGCCAAGAGAACTGAGATCATGCTTTCTATAATATCTACAGGGAAAAAAGTAAAATTCAAAGCAAGTATATGCAAAGCAAATACATACGTACATGAGGCAGA
Source organism: Calonectris borealis (assembly GCF_964195595.1). NCBI lineage: Eukaryota > Metazoa > Chordata > Aves > Procellariiformes > Procellariidae > Calonectris > Calonectris borealis. The sequence continues at coordinate 21,654,592 of NC_134324.1, read as the reverse complement.
AAGGGAGAAAGGAGTACCAAAGCACCTGAGACATTTAAAAACATGTAAAAAACTTAAAACTAACATTAGTCCAGAACTAAGACCACAAAAATAAGACTATAGTTCAATGACAGCAAGTACCAACCTACTCCAAAGAAAAATATTTAAAAGAAATTGAGGACAAGATGCTAACCTGATCAACTTACAAAAGATATAAGATGTGGTTTGTGCTACGCACACACTGTCCAAATAGGTTACATAAGACTTAATTGATTTTTGTAATTGAGCATGGCACAATAAGCCAAACTTTCCTACATACCTGCACTGTGTAGGTGTGATGCCCTGGAGAGAAACAGACAGATGTAGTGAGTACAGGCAGGACATTAAATAGAATATTTTTATCTTCAAAGCTGCTTCCCCATCTCCTTTTAACCTGCACAGTCTTTTTTGATTTTCTTAAAAAGATCTTGTAATTTAACTGAAGAACATCTGTGTTCATATAAACTTTAAAGATACTTAAACCCTGATTACCACACACAAGTATTCACTTCCCCCTTCACCCATCAGTATAAAGCAACAGCATCTCTTACGTGATTCTCAGGACACAAATGAAAGCCAGCACTGTTCTCTTCTTAGCCAGTAACAAGTTAATCCGTTCAGTTGACATTAAACAGGTATCATTTATTAACCACAATATGAGTTATCAAATATCAAACTAGTTTTTTTCCCCCACAAAGACTTAAGTCACCAGTCCTCTCATTTGTTTATGCAGCTTTTTTCATCACAAGACGATACTACAAAACTATACAGCTAACCCGTGCATTTCAGTGCACAGTTGTTTGTGTAAAGAGATTACCGAAACTTAGGTAAGTGCACTGACACCTGTGAGGGTTTTTTTCCTACGTATTTTGTTTCAGGCTTCGGAACTGGAAATTTCCTATTCTGAATAGTATCAGAAGGCTTCAATTACACTTTAAAAAAAACTAAAACAAAAACCCAACACATTTTTATGCTGTTTCTTTTAGTTTGACTATAACAGGTTCCTGTTCATGTTACTTCATTTTAATCTATACTTTCCACCCAAACTGAATATAAACTTATAGAATGTCATTCAAGTTTGTCATCAGGATGGCCCAAATCTATTTGCCTCTCACTAAAGAATGTTTATGACATGAATACATCACAGATGCACAGCCAACTGTAAAGTTTTATCTGTTAACTTCTGATGACACACCTGCTGGAGTAAGGATTTGCTGGGCTGCTCTTTTTAAGGTTACTTAAATGAAGCAAACACTGCTTAGAATAAGTGGTATCAGATGTTGTTATTTAGCCAAGGACCATTATGTTTCAAAATAACAGATCTTTATTTACAGCTTCAGCTTTCCTGTCAGAAATCTGATCAAGAATCGCAGTCAAGTTTTCCTCTAGTCACAGGAGACGTATTCATTCTTTTCACCTGTTCCATATGATCCCATGTTAAGTAAAAGGGCCATGCCTTGACCATATTGGAGACATACAGCTATTTAAGAATCTACTATGTGAATCTATTGCTTAGAAAGGCATATCCTTACTAAACAGATTTCCAATTTTTCCATCCTAAATCACTCCCAAAATGATTCTCAGAGTCAATGCTCTCATCTCATCATTGATCATGACAAGTTTGACACCAGCTCATTACCACACTATAGAGAACATCCCTATCAGGACTGCAGCAGGACTACCACCGGGATCTGCGCAGGTCGGGGATCTGCACAGAAAAGTCCTAAAATGGAGCTTTTGCTTTGTTCAGCAACCAAGGAAATCCTTACAGATGCAGATGTACAGGTAGCAATTTTGTTCATAGTTCAGCAACCAGTTCTCCTTACTGTGTTGGGAAGTAGATTGAGATATAGCAAATCCACCTCACCACTTAATTCTTTTTAAAAAGGGTCAAAGTTTTAAGTTGTATTCTTTAAGGCAAAATTCAACAATTTATCCCAATCATTGTTGCAGTGTATTTTCATAAATACCTCTGCTATTTCCTTCAAAGGAAAAGGAAAAAAAGACCCCAAACACCTTGCTCCAACGTACTCTTCAATATTTGAATTTCAAAGGTTTTGGCCTCTTTAATGTAAGCAATTAAAGAATGAGCATCTTATCCAGCCAAACATTTTGAGTCACCATTTTAAAATTGGATTGATCATATATTGTTGAAATTGTCTTTAACTGGTATAATTCCATTCAGCTGGAAGAACTTAATTCCTGTTGAGATAACATGCAGGTTCAACTATCTTCGTCTCCAAGTTTTATGAACTAGAAAAATCTCTCTTAATTGCTAAGAAACTGGATGCAGGAATAAGGTTCCATATGTCTCTCTTATATCCTGCATACCCTGCCTCTGTTCAAGCCTTACGTGTAGCAGTTCCAGACTTTAAATGAGAGGGCCAATGTTAACAAGATGCAATCCAACTACACATGTTCGGAGACATGAATAACCATCTGAGACAAATGGCCTTGAAATTACATGCTTACGGGAAAAAGTTAAGTTGTATATTAAAACATACAAAATCCTGCTTTATGGTCCCTGAAGAAATGGATATAAATGTGCAAGTGCACAGAACATTTGCATCGTTCTCCTGCTCATGATCTGTTACACTGCAACACAAGTCTGGGCTTGAGGCAACTGTGTTCCCATGCCAAAATTGTATGGAATGCACAAAAAGGTCAAGGCTAGGAATTTATGTGTTTCGCAGTTATTTAGAAATTACGGGAAAGAGAACTTGGCTACTCCTGGCATTGCACAGGTGTAGTTAACTGAGAGCGTTCTGTGAGTCAGACTTTTTCAATCAAAATTCCACTTTATCAGAAGCAATGGCCCTGTGCATGTGCTGATTAGAACTGAAAAGACAGCTCAATCTGGGGAGAGAAACTAAGGGATCACCTTCAAAATTCTTTCTTTGCACCATCTTTCCATCAGTAAAGTCTAGGCTTTATGTTAGAGGACCATTATCTGAAAGAAAGATAATTAATGATAAAATATTTAGTCTATGTATGTGGAAAACCCCTAAGAATATTACTTGAAGTTTTCATTTAGTTATGCTCTTCAGTGGAGCAAAACCACTCAAAAATCATCACAGGAAGTGTCATTTGAACTCTTAACTGTATAATGAGTAAAATGTTTCAGAAGCTAAATGGAAGAGCTCACTGGTCATTCTATCCATAAGCAAACCTGAACTCCCAAACTTTTGAAGTGTATGTTGTTATTATTATTATTGTAAATGGATAGTATGCTCTAACGGTAGCAGTGTATCTGGAAACAATTAAACAATTAAAATAGCTGTGTGTCTGAATAAAAATTCATAGATATAATGGTGTAGGAATTAACATCAAGTGAATGCTGAGACTGGACTAAGTGTAAGAGAAGTAGGCTCAGCACAGCTGCATAAATTTGTTTAAACTAACAGATGAGACGTAGCAGCAGTTTTAAAATGCTGAGGCTGCCAGACCAATAGAAGTCAGTTAAAAACAGAGTTGTTCTAGAGAAGGGGGCTTCATCTTACCTGAGATTTAAATGAACATGAAGAACTACGGCCTCTACTACTAATTAGACGTTATGAGTAGAAGACAACGTAACTCCTGGCCGAAGCATGTTAGCACAAACGGGTATGCTAATGTACCACATAGGGACTACATAGCAAAGATTCATGCATCATAACAGAAGCTATCCTATAAATAGAAGATTTGTCAAAAAAGGGACAGGAAGACAAGAATGGGAGATGGCACAACAGGAAGTGAAAGGGATGGTAGATGGAATGAAGGAAATGTGAGACGCAGTAGGAAAAAGAAAAGGAATAACGAGAAGAAACAATCTAGTCAACTCTCAAAGATAAGCATTAGGCTGACTCTGAACAGCTGTCAACTACATGGGACTGTCAATTTTTTGTGCTCTCAATATTGTATCTATGAAAAACACTACTCCACATTCTTCCTGTTTCTTGGGAATTAAACACAGTAAGAAATGCTATAGCATTCAAATTAAGGAATGAATTGAACAAAATAAATTAACTAAGAAATCCTTCAGGATTAGTGGCAGCTCATGAAAAGAGGGTCCAGCAATGGTTTTCCAAAGCAACACATTCAGCCTTGTTTGTGGGCAAAGATGCAGTCTTTCCACAACACAGAGCGTGCTACCCAAGTAGTAATCTGTCAATGCATGGAAAGTTAAGAGTGTCTGGACAGCACAGTGGTGGGTAATGCAATACAGATGATTTCACCTTTAGGTCTCCAGTTCAAAAAAATTCAGCCCAAAAAGTGTCATCACCTGATAGTTTTTACTACTTCTATTTACAGTACAAAATTTCCCACAGGGCCAAACTGAGATCAAGAGTTTCTCTCTACTCCCTCCCTCCTTGTGCTAGGCATTGTGTCTATACTAAGGAACAGACCTTCTCTACAGATCCCATATTGTAAACAGATATGAAGGAAAAAAGCACAGGAGACTGAAATGCATTGTGGAAATTCAGCAAGTCAGACACAAAGTGATTCCAACTCCCAAGCTGATGACATTCTTTCTTGTGCTTTTTGTGTTAGGATAGCTTCTCCCCCCTGCCCCCCGAAGGCAAAATGCACACATGTGCAGCAAGATCCGAGCTCCAGGATGTATCAACCTTACTAGACAAGGGCATATTTTTCTTTTAGCCCATGTGGAATAGGGCTGATACCTCCCAGGAGTGCTGGGCTCAGAGTACACAGGCTGCAGAGATGATCTGTGAGCACAGGGAGCACATCCAGGATTCCCAGACATCCAGCAACCTGGACTGAGCTACCAGTCTGAGTGTCTGGGAATCCTAGGCAAAGGTTTAAAAAAAACCTCAAAGCTCATTTTTACCTAGACAAAGCATCCCTATCCAAGATATAACAATCTCAGAAAGGAGCGTTTCTTAATGATTTGATTAAAAGGAGCAGGAATCCATGCTCCCACTCTGTTCTCCTAATAACAGAACCACCTATGATTATAACTACGTATAACATCTGTAAAGAAGCCTTTGCATGAATTCTCTTCTAACTCTAAAGACAGCCTTTCCAGGTCAAGCTGGCAGGGTGGGCAGGAATCCTGCCGAAGCTTAGCTCATAGTATCCACCAAGCACTTCTCATGGACGCCAAATTCATTTGTTCTAGACAATTACATCCTTTTCTCAGTAAAATAATAATTTTTAAAGTCTTAGAAAAACCGAAAGCCTCAAAAATGAGGGAGTCCATCCAGAATAAAAGCATCAACAGCATCAAAGAGCTCTGGGTTATCTCTCCATATATATATCTCTCGCCATATTATATCTCCATACAATCAACAGCCTCATCTCACCATTCTGCAATAACAAGCAGTAATTCTCTCACAACAATTCTATTTCCACTGTAAATCATTTCAATTCTGACATCTTCACTGGGGACTAAATAACATGTGACCTTACCTAACTTAAATGTGGTATTAATTTTAACAAGAAAAAAAGTGGTTTATGAAATTCAGGAGCTTAGGGTAACTGGGGGGGATATAGGTCTGCCTCAGGGAGTAGCATATGGAATTAATTTTCCCTACATTTTTCACCAAATTCTAAGAACTACAGTAATGTTTTGATGTAGGGTGGCACAAAATCATAACTCCGAATCTTGCCTAGAAGAATCAGAGGTCTGAATGCTGCACTGGCAAGAGAAATTCAGAACAGTTGAACAACAATTGCAAAACCTTACATAGACTTGATTTCTTTCATGTAACTTGCAGAACTTTAAAAAAAAAATTGCCTTCTTGTTTGAAAAATAAGAATATGCTCCGATTATGAAATATAGATAAAGTCCAATTCTGCTTCCAGTTACACTGTTGAAGAGTGGAATGAAGTTCAAGAAGTTAGGCTGCTATGACCATAAGCCTAAAAATTGATCCTTCACGAGACCTTTGAGCTAATTTGTCAAAAAACTTTCTGATTCTTCAACAGGAACTTTCTGAACTTCAACAGGAAGGAAACCCTCATTCTAAAGATCTTCCTGTCTTTCTATACATACAGTTTTCTCTCTTATATTGTTTGTTTTCTCCTAAACATTTTCATGCCACCTAGCAGAGACTGTTGCATACCCATACCTTCAAAAAAAAGGGGAAACTTGACATGAATTAGCACTAACACATATGGTAAGGACAACCTGGGGACACACAGACACACGCTGCTAGATATTTTATAGGTACATTGATCAGAAACACCTCATTTATTCCATTGCTCTTACTTGTACTATTGAAAAAAACCATCTTCATTGTCTCATTTTAGGAAGTTTTCAAATGAGTTGTCTAAACAGCACTTATTTTTGTTTGTCTTAACACCTTATCTAAGAATTTTATTGCATGTCTCTTAACTCTTGTTTTGTGAAAAAAAAAAACCAGGGAATAATCATTTCCTGCTTGCCTGTCACACGTTCCTCCCTGCACTCCCTGCAACCATCGTTCCCAGTCTGGACAGTCTGAGGCTACTCCAGCTCTCCTCCATTCTGCACCTCTCATTATCCTTGGCCTTTTTAAAGATTGTCTAGTTCTGTTACATCCCAAGTCAGAGGAAACTAAAATCTGGTAGAGATACGAGTGTACCTGTGATTTACATAATAGGCTGTGTTGCTTTCATGCTTTGTTCTGATCCCTTTCACCACAATTCCTAACATGTCAGTTGTGGTTTTGATGACTGTACTGCTAAGCACTAAACCAATATTTTCATAGACTTTACCAAATCATGTCTATTCGGTACTAAGGAATTAAGAATACATCCCTCTGTATATACATACTGGCATTTTTTTTCATTTGCATCAAATTTATCAACACTGATGAAAACAAAAGGCAACTTTCACTTAGCGAGCACTACAAGTTAAAAGTGACTATTTCTGCTGTTTGACTGAAGTGCGTTATGATATGCATCACGCTGGGATTTAATAGAACGACCCTAACTTGTATCCTTAGTGGAACATTCACAAAAAGCTTGTATCAAAGTCAGTCTACCTGCAGTGGGCAGGATACAGCCAAAGACCCCAAATTCACACGACTGTTACTTCACTGATGGCAATGAGGTTTGTCACAGACAGATTTGGCTTAGAATGTCATCAAGCAAGACAGTAAATTCCAGAGGAAGTTCTTGTGCCAGGTATACAAACCAGAAGTAGGTTCTCCCTTTGTACTTATAACATAAGACACAAAATAACACATAGATATAAGACAGAAGCAAATTGACCGAGACCATCTGATTAGCATGACAGGTGATCATTTAAACTGCTGTCAAATTTGTGGGAATGACAGAAAGAACTTTAAAATAACAAGGTTTGGTTTGCAGGTCTTTTCATATACTTCCTTCTGTACATCAGGTGCAACACCTAAGAAAGCCCAACTATAGGACTTCAAAAGTGTAGTGAGTGTGTGCAAAATAAGAAAGAAAAAGAAACCACAAAACCCTAGACAAATTCATCAACAACTGTAAGATGAGATCTCTCAGTAAAAAGGTGTTTTAAAAATAAGTGGTTATTACCGTATTTACTAAATCTGGGTAGAAATGAGGTAGAGCGTTTGCATTCTTCCTTCCTGCTAAGAAGGTTGTATGACATTTTGCAGCCAGTTCCATCAGCTGCCATAGAAGCAGCTGTGACCACTTCCATCGGGGAGCTGAACTATCTCCAACACCATGGTTTTCTATTGGTAGAAAAAATGATGAGACCTGGAGCACCTCACCTCCCACAAAAAAATCCTGCCCCGTGTCAAAGCCAAGACAAGCACTTTTTCCTACTGAAAGCAGACACATCTCTCCTTCAATTCATGATATATCAAAAACTCAGCTCAAAACAATACCAAACATAGTAATACAAAGACTTATAGAAGGTAGGACTCCTTACACATCATCTCTCCCCTGTGCCCACCAAAAAAAACCCAAACAAGTGCAGGAAAGGCATCCTGCTGGACTATTAAAGAGCCCGGAGCCAACAGTCAACACATTAGGTAACCTCATTATCCAGTGCCTAGTGCCAAAGGCAAAACAGGTGCGAGGATACCAAAGCAAGAGGAAAGCGCAGCCTGTTAATAGAAATCTGCAATTTTAAGGGCATTGAAATATTTCCAAATGTTCAGAGAAAAGCCTCACAGTGGAGCAGACGTTTATTAATGGAAAAGTAGAAGAAAAATGTGAATTGCTGGAAAGATGCATCATCCTTAAGACACAGCTTGGTTTTCCCCTTTGGGTTCAGACGATTAAGACTTAAGGGCTTGAGTTTCATTTTGTTGCCCAGAGTGAGGAACAGGAAAGAACAGTTGCTATCTTTTTTGTGTCATATTACTAAGTTTATCATTTCAGAGGAATGGAACACTATTGCCTTTTTCAGACTCAATAAATAAGATTGTTCAACAGGAGAGGTCATATCTCAATCGCCACCTTGCCCCTTCAACTTCCACTAGTCCACCATTTCCAGTTCAGATCTGGAAATAACTGCTGTCAGAAATAACTACTAACCAGTAGCAAATTTTGGTGAAGTTAGTGAAATTACACAGCTGCAGAGTCAAAGTGAGAATCAAACCTTTTTCTTGAGCAACCACTACAATCACATCCTGGAATCGGTATCTGGTGTATTGAAATTATCTGGGCAAGAAAATAAAGACTAGTAGAGTTCCAAAAGTCATGGTTTTACAGCATCACTTTGATTCTCTGACGCATTTTCTCAGACATTTAATTTCAGAATTTAGCTGAATTTAGTTTTGTGCATTCCCTCAGTCTCCACTCTCAAGTAACATAATGCCTTCCATTTCCTACAAGGTACATAAACACCTTAACATTGCTCTTAATGAGAAACGTTCTTATGAGACTGAAAGCCTCAGATTTTTATTGTTATTAATAACCACTTTCAAGAAAGAGACATCAAGTTCCAGAACTGCCATGTAAAAATAGTCATCTGTTTCAGTTTTGTATTCAAAATACAACCTATTTTCAATGAAATTTACTTCCACAGGCCACCTGCAGATGCTGCAGGACACACTGATGGAATTTCAATTTCAAAGGATACCTGATATTCAGAGCTTGTAGTATGAAGACCAAATACGTTACTTATTTATAAATTTTATTTATTTATTTATTTCAGTGAAGCCATAGGATTTGTAGACTGGACTTCTACTGGAGGGAATGCATGTATGTGAGGGGAACATTGTACCACCTGAGAGACAAAATCTTATAAGAATTATTTACTAGCACTTTAGATACTTTTTCACATTCAAAACACAATAATGCTGTCTAATTAATCTTTAGCAGCCATGATAAATTGTTTGGCAAGTGTATACATACAGAAAGTGAAGGACAAAAGGAAAAAAAAAGTTCAGACCAAAACCCTATCTACCCCAGCATCCAGTCTGTACTGACTGATGGGCAAGGGAAAAAGAAACAGGAATGGGGCAGGAGAGCAAGTGTGTGAATGATTAACAGTGAACCGCAGAAGTTCTCAGTGTAACAGCTGATATTTATACCCAGGACTCTCAGTCTTTCCAGTGCTCGCTTTCCAATAGATCACAAGCTCCTGAATCATTTCATGAGCACACCGTGGGTTGTGCAGTCCGTGTCATCTCTGTGCTCTGAGCAACCACCTCACCCTCAGCGAGCACAAAGCAGGATGGACATTTCAATATCCCCCTCGCTTAAAATAATGTGAAAGATGTCTAATCATGCAGACTCCCAGATTAAATCGGGAAGCTCCAAGGCAGGAAGCTATTAACCACGCACTTGCTCTCTTACATGTGCACATATGTCCCTTTTGAATACGGCCAGAGCTCTCCAAAAATTCACAGAAAATTGTTTCCCTCTTTTGGCAAAATTCCAGGTAATTTAATTTCCTTGGCTCATCTGTTGCTTTTTCCTATATCATAAATGGACACGCACTGTGCTTCCTATAAATGCAGAATACAGAAGTCTAACATATTACTTGTTAGTTTTCTTCAGGAGTATGGTTTAGTGGTTTAAATGGAAAACTCAGAACAATGAAGCCTGGTTCCTGACCTCAGCCATGTCACTGTTCTCCATGGTTAGGCTTCTTGGGATTGTTTGCGAAATAATTTAGAAACACATTTTGCACATTCTTTCCCTGCCTGTGAAAAATGTGAAAAAAATTTTGGAAGTTTCATTACCTACTTATAAATACTTAAATTCACTGGGGGAAAAGGCTGTGCTAGCACAAAGTGAGTACCTCTGGGTTACATACTATTCAGCTGTGCTGGGGGTTCTTACACAACCATTTGTGAAAAACTTTTACCTTGGAAGGAAATACTCTTAGAGCTTCTGATTCCTGATTGCGGATCTCCTCATGGAACTATTTCCAGCAGGTACGTCTGCTATTTAACAGGCAAGCAATACAATTTAATTTACTATTTAACAAGAACAAAGTTTCCTACACTTTTTCCACCCTTCCAGTATCAATCTGCTCCGGCACAAACCTATGTGTCATTATTTCCATGGAGTCATGTACAGTGTTTTATTGAAAAAAATCTTTCCAGAAGTTTTTGTTGAAACATCGCTTTGAAGACTGTCTATGTACAACTCAGAAGCACCACATTTGCTTTTTTCAGCTGTCACTGTATTTCCCCCAGCCTTTAAGAGTTACCACCTACCACTCATGAACATTTTTCCAATTAAAACTCTTTGCATCCAACCTAGTTAAGCCAGCAAAGTGCCAACTATAGATTCTCAAGAAGCATCTCAAGCAAATTCTGTGTTTCCAATGATGTTAACCTTTATTTCAGTGTGTTCCAGAACGGCTCCTTCAGAAGCTGTAAAATCACGAAATAAAAAACGAGATAAAAAAACAGCAGTGCTTTTGACTGAGGGAAGAAGAATAATCTCTGTGTATCAAGCTTTCTCACATGGTTTTAGTGTAATAAATAAACAACTCTCATTATCCCTCATGCGCAAAGGGTGGAGAGATTGCAATGGATTAAATGAGAACTTTGAACGGGACCATTAAAAGACACTACAGGCAGCAATGTCGTAACAGCACGACAATACTCATGGCTCTTGACATCCTGTCAACCTACATGCTAAATAATGCTAGCTAAACCCAAACTGGAACTAAGAGTCGTTTACGAGGAAATTCTATCAAAACAGAAAGTGCAATGGAAATCACAGATGAACAAAATCACTGTAAGTAAGTCCTGGCAGTGAGTGTCCCCTTCACACACACACTTCTGTAATGTTTCCCTTGACTGACTGCTGTACTGAATAAGTTCATACAACAAGTCTGATTTTTTCCTCTACAGATCACCATACTTTTCCAGCACAAAAACCCCCAAGTATAAATCATATACTTGATGGAATGCTTAGATTGGCATGTTATCTCATGTAAGAGCAAGGTACCAAGATATCAGTTGTAGAGACGTGGTATTTTTTTGTTAGGGAAATTGCACTGATTTTTTCTTTATATAATGCTTCTGTAGGATATTCAACATTTTTCCCTCCTCTGATAAAAGATATAGACTGATAACTCAGTATGTATATAGTGTTATTCACTCATGTATTTCAAAATACAGATAATTATCACCAATTTAATAATGAAAATCCTGACACAAAGATCTCTTTCTTCTCATTCCAGCAGTAAAACATGGAAAAAACTTGTAAGTCTGAATGCTCAGTTCAATATGTTCTCCAAATAATTTACATCCCATTATAAAATAATTAGACTGGCTCAGACTACAAAATGATCTTAAGGAAAGTTCAGGAATTTTGGGTCCTAGGATGTGTACCAGACTCCCACGCCTGCTCAAAACAAGTCTTAACATCAACAATTCAGTGAACATTGAAACAAAAAAATTCTGTTCTCCTTTAGTCCTATTCCCTCCACCACAATAATCTCAGCATTTATTTTCTCTAAGATAGTCCTTGTTTCAGCATCCCCTTTCCTTCCTTCCCCCACTCATGTCTCCCAACCTCTCCAGATCCCACCCACGCTGCTTTCCTATCTGTCTGGATAAAGGCAGCATGTGCAACATTTATACTGGCTGACCAGCGAGTAATTGTGAGCAGGTCATTGGCAAGATGATGCCTCAGAATGGGTAACATTTGAATCTTGCATATATGTCTTTTTGTAAGAGCACCAATTCACACATCTTTCCCTTATTTAACTCCTCTTTTCCACAAAACTTACAGAAACTTAATTCCCTTGAGATATCAAGCTGAAAAAGAATATATGATACCATACTGTCTAGAGACAGGGATGGAGGTAGGTAGGATAACTGTCTTCAGATACATCACTGGACTGCTGCAAAAAGGATGAGTATTCGACGAGTAGGATGGGAAGAAAGAGAACTAAATCAGATTAGACATGTAAGAAATGATCCATCAGTTCTAGCTTAATTAACTAAATTGCTGATAGAAGGTTGGAATGGCATCACTGGGGCTTTCAAGAACAGGTGAGTTGAAAGTGCTGGAAGGAAACCAGGTGTAGTTTGGTTCTACTTACTTGGTGGGCAAAATGCCTTAAGAACCCATCCATCCTTATTTGCTGAGATTCAGTTCACATTAAGAGAACAGGATACACAGAAAGGCAGGGTATAAACCCACCATCAGGCATAGCATGAATTTACTTGTAACAATCTTTAGTGAACCAAACAAAATGAACTGGGCCCTGTCATTAACTCATAATCCACCAGAGATGAAGCATAAAGAAACAAACAGTTGTAAGAACACAGAGGTCACCACAGTGATTCTCTGGGAGTTCAACATCTTTAGCACTGACCCAAATTAAAAGGTTAAAAACCCAAATCTGTAGGGAAGAAAACAATCAATTATAAATAGGTTCTGAAAATCAGCTCAGTTCATGTCTTGTCTTCTTTATTCAGAACTGTCCACCTTATTTCTCATTGTCCTATCTTACCCCAAGTCATTAAATATTCAGGCAGGGTTTTCTTTTGTTACTTTACTAGTACTATGTTTTTTCTACCCTCTTGGTAAAATTATTAAATGAATCAGTTTCCCTTTAAAAGCTGGATGGCCCTGCCAGCTTAGCCAACATGAAGCGTTTCCAAAGAGATTTCTTGCTCATCACAGTAAGAAATGAAATATTTTAAAACCCCAAACTTCAAAATCCCAGACGGTCTTGAAGTCCTTTTTAAATAAACTGCGTGAGTTTACAGTCAAATCTGCCCAAGAAAACCTTCTAATGGAGACTGAAAACTATAAATGTTCTCAGTTTATTAAAAAATGATTTGACACCAACACATACTATTTCAATTTTTTTTTCCTCACGCTGCAGTGCTAGACACTCTTCTCAAAATATTTGCTTTCAATAAAGTGACAGCAGTCCCTCAAGAAGTGCTATGTAAGAGCCAGCATTTGATTTTTTTTTTGTTATATTTCATATTATATTGTCTGTTGAATAAAATGCTTTAAAAACATTAATGTAATATAGAATTTCAGACTCTTAATCATTTTGACAGGTTTTCTGAAACTCTTCAGAGCAACATTTGAGTAAAACCCCCACGCAATACACAGCACTGAAATAGGTGCAGAACCGGGGGGAAGGGGAGAGAAGGGCTAGAAAGGTCTCTGCTCTAAAACACATGCATTCATTAGAAGAGAAAAATGCCTGGAAATTTGGCACAAAGACGAGTGTTTAAATGAAGTCTGCCTGAGGGGATAGCCCTGACTTGCACTCTTACCAACTGGATGGATATCATGTGACCGTTAACAAGTATTACGTACCAGGTAAAAAATCTCTCCGTGAGAAACCACAACACCAGGCAACGCTACGTACAACTTCAGAGACAATGCTTTCTAAAGGGGAAATGTTTCTACATTGATGCACAGTCTGTACACAAACACATCCAGACAAAAACGACAATAAGCCGAAACCAAAATGCACTATATGCTGTGCTTTTAGGATGTTCATTAAAGGTGAATTTGGATCCAAACTTAATCAACAAGTAGTCAGGGTTTCAGGTCAGCTTATTTTGAATGCTGATTATTTTACACCTTAACTCCAGTTTTTCAGTGCGTGTCTTCATCCTAATGTATACTTCAACTTTTAGACCTTCGTTCAAGTTGTCTTCATCTTGCATCCTAGCTCTCTGAAAGGACTATTTAATCATTTAAATGCCAGAGTCCACGTGCCAATTTACGTGCTCTCATCTGAAAATCAAATCCACAGTTGAAACACAGCAATGGACTCAATGTGTACTTGGTTTTCCAAACCACAATTATTCAAAAAATACTTCGGAACCAAAACAAAGCAGTCTTCGTTCGCACTACAGAAAATTCTTGTATTGGCCTGAAGCCCTCGGTATTCATTGTCCCCCATAACACATGAGTAACTAATTTCAAATATCTATAAATAAAACACATAACCTTTCATACAAGGATCTATTATACTTCAAACACTATAATAGGGGACATACATGTAGCTGTCAAATGGAAGTGCTTTATAACTTTTTGTTCTATATACTTCCCCTTTTGGAGAAAGTTTGAATGAAAAGAATCTCATATGTTGCTTTTCAAGACATTACAGTTCGCAAAATAAACTAAAAGTTATTTAACATTTTATAAGTATGCATTGCAATACTGTCACTATCACATTCAGATGCAGACAACTCCCTAACAAACTACCGACAAGTTAACTACCCACCTTCGCCCATTTTCCTTTTAACTTATGACAGAAATGAATATTCGGTATGGGCTGCTTCCCCAAGAAAACTCAGCCCCGATTCAGCATCTGGAGGCTGATGAAGTATTGCTTTTGCCCATTTTCACAGCTGCAGCTAACTAGCGAGAGAAGGTCGAGTGATTAACCCGAGGTCACCGAGTGAGTCAGTGCACAGGATTACAATCATTAACACTCCTGGCTGCCAGTCTCAAGCCTTGTTCTTCTACTACCACATACACAGCCTTTACCAGCTTTAGCACACAAAAATGATGGACTAGTTAACACCAGACAGAGAGAGAAAGTGCAATTTTCCCTGTACACAGCAATGTCAATCCACTCAGTCTTGATCTGTAAACACTCTTCGATTCCAGCACAGCTCTGCCAATACATCCCACTTCTGGCCCGTCAAACACTGGTGTTCGTGCCGTGGGCCCCTGTTGAACAGCGACTGCCTGCTGAGCCAGATGGAGAGGTGGCTGTGGAACTAGACAATTAATTGGAAAATTCAACACCAACTTGCACCTGCATCCAGCAGTTCCCTGACATCACAGAAAGCAGAAAGAGTCTGATCAGAGCAAGACAGATACAAACCTCATAGCTGGGCTGGACACACGAATGTTAAACAGTATTCTGTCGCACAGTATTTTGAGAACAGTTAAAATGGCATTACCTAAGCCATAAACAAAAAAAATCATTGTCAGTTAGCACCAGTTCTATAGCACATGCAAGCCAAAACAGAAACAGATGGTATATTCATATCCTGCATACAGCAATACCTGACTGTAAATACTCATGTATACCATAACTAGAATGACAAATACAACTTCATAATAAATGTTGGTTCCTCAATGGAGATTACAGCAACTCCAGATTAAGATTCTGACATTCATATTTTCTTAAATCAAAGTTTAAGTTATAAATACAGCTCAGACTGCAGTGCCCCTTGACCCGCACCAGCTAGCTTTAATCAAGTTGGTATCATCATTCATGAAAATAGGGTTGCACGGGCTTTGCTCACTGAGACCACTGACAACGCATCCGCACTGCTCCGGCTGTTGGTGACTGTGACCTGCAGACTGAAGTTTGCTCGGTTGTGTCTATGTGGAATCACAGGCAAGGCTTGCAGTACTTTGAATCCAAAGTTGCATGAAAACATGTTCTCCTCGTAACCCAGTTTTGTACATCCAAGAGGCCTGGACAGTCCTGGAACTGTCATCTTTTGTCAGATTTGTGAGCACTTTTCTGAAACAAAACTCTGAAGCATCTGTGGCTCACCTACTGATGTTTCATAATATCATCAATCAATCACATCTGATACACTAGACTTCCTCCATGAAAACCAGAATCAGTTTCACTGCACTGATTCACTGCCAAAATCCTTCAACGGGTATCATAGGGTAGTGGCGTTTGTCAAGCAACAGCACTGTGCAGGGTACAGCTTTAACGGTCAACTTATTCTGCTCTTCAGCCAATGTCATTGGATCACATGGAAAGATTCAAGAACTGGAAACAGATGGGAAAGATATCTAACTCTTGAAAGGATAACCCATTTATCCTATACCAGTGCTTAATTTATTTTAGGTTTTCCTAAGGACATTTCAGGTACAGCTCAGAACAAAATATACCTGCATAGATGTGAATATAGGAATTCTATGTTTTCTTATCTATTATAAATGAAAATATTTTAATAGTTATTAATTACACACTTTAGTGCTATGCAGCTACAATTAGTTGGTTTTGATGCTGGGATGAGGGAAGAGAGAGAGAAAAACTGAAAACTGTATATGGCAGCAGTAGATAACTTTTGAAGTTATGAGATAAGCTTAGGATGAATGGGGAGCAGGACTTAGCTAAAAGGAAAATAAAAGCAATTCTCTTGAGCCTTCTACACATGGACTGACCCTCTATTTTTCTCTGCCAAGCAGCTTGACACACTAAGCACTGTCTGCGTTTTTAAGTATCACCACTCAGAATCGTAGAGAGGTATAAGCAGCAAAGTGGAAAAGAGTCAGATGCAGGCCAAGATTCACCTGTAGTTATCCCAAGGGCAAAGGCCACTGTTTCTCTTCACTCTCACACACACTATCTCTTGATGGTGGTACTTTCTAAAGTGACATCATCTTCATTTCTGCTACTGCTTCAAGGAATAGTATTTCCAGAGAGTTCAGGTCTCAAACAAATGAACCCCTAGACAGGTAAGCATGTACAAAACAAATTAGAATAGTAGTACTTGTATAGCACCTTTTATCCTAAGATCCTACAATAAAAATATCAAATAAACCAAATAATGCCTTTAATTTGAAGACTGTTCCTTCAATTCGATCATTAAAAGGATAATAGAACAACAACAAAAATGAAATTAGCACAGTGCATAGGTCCTTATTTACAAGTCATCTGTCCCCATTTCAGTCCTGGGGTCAGTCTTTTAAGCCAGATAAACCTGCCTCCAACTAGCAAGCATTTTGAATTCTTCAGTTCCCAAGCATTCAAGACGTCAGCAATACAGTAGTCACTAGAGCTCTTAAAATTCAAACCGCGCACAGAGTGCTTGATCACATCTACAAACTATATGTTCTTCTCTCAACCATCCCCATTGGAGGGTGTTCTGCATGGGAAAGAGAACAAAGTACAGTCTTATAAGCAGAAGGACTACTTCACCGAAGTAGAAACATGACCATCCAACTCTTAACCAACACCAGATCAAAGAAACACTCCCAGGAACTGATCTCATTTCCACCTAACAGAACATGTACAAACCAACCCTTAGTTCTTAATTAGTGTTTGTATTAGGAAGATCCTAAATCAACTGCTTTGATGGCAGCGAAAGACAGGTGTACATTTGTAATAACGGTTTTTCACAGAAGAAAAGCCAAATGGTTGTACAAAAAGGCGTTTCAACTGCTCCCATGTTGTAGCAGTAACCCAACCCAATGCCATGCAAGAGACCCCATTCCCAGTCAATTCAGTCTTCTGTTTGAGGGAAGATGGGGGCTGAGCCCTACTCAATCATTACGGAGAGCACCTAGGGCAGGAGCGAACACCTTGCATCTCTCTGCTGTAACTAATTTGGACATATGGAAGGAGGCAGTGATGCCTGTGTTCTTTTTGGCCTAGGAAATACCATCTGCAGCTGTGAAATTCACACGAGCACCGAGTTGGTAAAGAAAACAGATGGCAAACAGAAGCAAGTGGTTAAAATGTTCCCTCCACTGCAACACATGTGAAATCCCTTATTCCAATGGGCTGCAATAAACCTACGACTGTCAGTGCACATGTAACGTGTTGAAGAATTTTTCTTCACAAGGAAATAAATCTGATTTTTATCTAAGCTGGCAGTAAACAGGGTCAAATATTTAACTGTTTCTGTGGCAACTTCCCTATTGTTTTTCAATTTTTAGTTTTGTTTTTTTTTTTAATAATGCCAACAAAGTCAGAATGTTGTATAGCTACAGATCACAAGGATGTGAACAGAGGTCAAGAGGGTCCATGGCAAACACCAACTGTCAAATGAGGAAAGTAAATGTTTATTGTAAAGAGCAAACTGTGGTGCCAGAGAGAGGAACTTAGCTTCACCAACACTGGATTTATTGTGCATGGTTTAGTCAAGTGATTTATATGGATTACACCACATTTTCCCTTTTTGTAGCTTGCCTTGATAATAGAAAAATCTTTTTGTAATTTACATTAATAGCTCTGCAACGTTGTGGAAAATATTAAAAAAGACCTTTATATTTTTGGCACCTCCTACTGCAGAGGACTGCACACAATCAATGCTCTTTTGAACTGTTCCAAAGGGTTTGGCAAGAATTTGAGGTACACCCAAAATGTCATGAAAGACCCTGTACTGAATCCTCAGAAAAGCTGGTCAGTGAACGTCCAGGTCAATAGTTTTCTTAGGCCCAAGTCCGCAGCACGCCTCTGCCAGCAAGAAAAAACATTACACATACAAGTCACTTCCATTATCTTAACTCAGTGGTTTTTAATAATAATAATAATTGACGTTATAGAAGTGTTATTTCCACAGTCAGTGGATCCCACGTTGGGGAATACTTTCAGACCATAAAAGGATGTCGCCACAGGAGATTTCAGAATTAAATCAATTAACAACTAGGCTTTTTCAGCACATGTTGCTACCTCAACAGCACAAGCAAAACAAAGCACAACAGAGAAAAGTGCAATATAGTAACCCAAGAATGGAATTCAGAAAAGCCTGAGTTTTTGATCGCAACTATTGTTCTGACCTTGGACAAGAGTTCTTTTATTTTCCTATTTACATTTTCTTATCAATAAAAAAACCCTCCTATCTCAGAGTAGGGTTGAGTGAGTGACTGAAAGGAAAAAATGGAAAGTTTTGTAAATGCAAAGAAGTTAGCCCTTATGGAAGTCATGTGGATGCACCATGCAGTGCCGGTAGTGTTCTGTAACACACTCACAGCTTAACCTAGCGAGAACTATCGTAAAATTGCCATCAATAATCTGGATGCTGGAAAGAAAACAAGAAAAAAAAAGAAAACACCCACAAAATTGAAAGAACATTAATAAAAGCTGGATGGTTTTGATGCATCTTACCTGCCAATTCATAAAATGGTACATAAGAAGTACCCATCCAAAGAAAAGCGTAAAATGTAGGATGAAATGCATGGGTAAGAATGGAAAGTGTGTAAAGCTCAATTCATGGCCCCAAATTCCAGCTGAACTGATTGCAAACTTTTTCCAAAACTTCCCATCAGGATTGTGTGGCTTTATCACTTCTGTAAATGTAAATATCTTGCTTTTCTTCCACCTCTTTTGTGCCTTCTTTGTGAGCTTCAGGAAAATCTGAATCAAAACAGGATCTGTGCCAGTTTTGGGCACTAAGCACAGATACCAAAAGGTATGTGCCTGTACACTGTGTATTTCGAACTGTTTAACTTGTTGTAAAGATACATTTTACTCCCTTTTTTTTTTATTAGTACAAGAGAATGTAAATATAACAACTAATGTAAAACACACCAAGATGCACTCAACAAAATGCTGGTCCACAGAAGAATCGGTTATTTCCCGTGTGATTCTCAAACTAGCGAGGGGGCTTTGGAGCACTGATTCAGTTTCCTAAAGAAGATTAACTGAGAAGTGCCACTAAGAAATACCTTTCTGGTTTTCAAGCTGTCAGTCCCCACATAAGCAGAAGAACGACGCCTGGCTACAGAGCTCTTGCTGCGCTGCTCTAGAAGTGCTTCTCCACACTCTGCCAGGGCTGTTCACACGACACGAGGAGGATGAGGTAGAACTTGAAGCAAATATTTGCTATCACTAAGGTATCAGGCCTACGGGCTACATGAAGCCAACATCTAAACTTTCTGATTTAAGAACATAGAATTTAAGCTTTCGTTGTTAAGCTAGAGCTTGTTCCAAAGATATGCAAGACCTACAGCAGCTTATCCCAGGGCCAGAAATCAGTAACTCTAGAGGAAAGCTAGGGACACCTAAAATTTCCCCAGATGAATCATCCTAGAAAAACTCCTTCCAAACACTTTGAGACTAGTTGGATACATGGTATTTGGATAACGTAGTATTTGAACATAATGGAATAAGAGGAACAAAACGGACTTTTAAAGACTGACCCAAAAAGGAGAAAAATCTCAAACAAAAAACAACGCTTAGTATCTTAGAGAGGGATCTCCTTCCCAAGTATTGTATATTAAGCAGAAATAATCAGGTAGGAGAATAAGCCCACATGTTTAAAAATAAAGCCACAGGCATCAGTTCCCCTCATGAAGTGTAACAGTGAGCAGATCTGTTAACTACATGCATCAGATAAAAGCTGTGATGAATTAGCACCAAAGAACCAGGCACTGAATTTTCTCTGGTTCTCGCTGTTCTGCAAGATCATTGGGATTCTAGGAGTTAGCTAAAATCTAACTACATATGAACAGACTGACTTACAAATTTTTGCAACTATTAAGACACCAGTTACTGTTAACATCTGGATCAGTCCAACTTCAGAATCCTCTCAAGCCTGAGCTAATTACTTATTTGATCATATTAATTCCAACCTCAACAGTGACAATGTGTAAAACTTGTCCACATGCTGAACAAGAAGAAGGAAAGGCAGAAATTTATCTCTTAAAATAAAATACCAGTGATTAATAAATCACATGTTTATATCTCTTTGGAGGAATACTTCTAATACAAAGCAATTCCAGCCAGAGCATTCCATGCCAAATCAAATACTCATATGAAAAGACAATTTCTGCCAGTTCCTACATCCAAAAAAGCTTTAAAAATTGGAAAAATGAAAGCATTTGCCCTCTTTCCGTGAAAACCCAGAGTGCTGGGCACCAGGAAACACAATGTTCCCACCGATCTCCAGTAACAGAGGTGAATAATAATTTCAGAGTTATGAGAAGTAATTTGATGCATTCCACTGTCGGGGGTGGGGCGGGGGGGAAGCAACTCCTTTCGACACTGTAGAGACTTCCCTAAAAGATAACTGCATTGTATAAGAATTCAGATTTCTTTTCCCCTCTGTATTGTCCAACTGAACATAAGATGCTTTTCCCCCCAGTTACAGAGGATTTGGAAAAGCTGTCAGAACCACAACAAAAAAGAAGGCAGAAGCAATTTTTTTAAAAAAAAACCTTGGTTATCATTTTCCCTTACTCGATGGCAAGCTTATCAAGATGATCAGCTTATAACGCTCGATTTCAGAAACCAGTCAGTTCCAGGGAAGAAGAAAAGCAGTAGCTGCAGAAACACTTTAGTCAAAGTACTAACACAGAGCTGAATACTAGTAGAAATAGTATTTTTCCCCCTAGTAAAACAAAACAAACAAATATTCTCCAGAAATACTAGAACAACTTTGGAAAGCCTATGCATTTAAAGTCAATTTGAAATTTAAACAAAGCAAACCAAACAGCCACAACAATTAAAAAACCCAACAAAACAAAAAAAAAGCCACCCACAAACAAAACCAAGCAACAACTGAAAATGAAATGTACCATAATTGACGAGTACTTTTAGTTCTATCTCCATTTCTCACCAATCTTACAAACTGCAAACCCATTTCATTTTTCACATAAATGAAGATAATATTGATAAGGACAGCCTTGACAAAGAATATGAAAAGTTCAGTGGCTTTTCAATGAGAGAGTCAGGTCCAGCTCCATATGCTAGAGAAGCAAAGGAGTCTGGAATATACATCTTATGTTCTTTAGAGTATCTCCATCTCCAGGGATATAATTTATATAAAATTTTGTTTTTCCATTTAAAGTTTCATAGCCCCCTGTTTAGGTACTCACATGTCCATGCTTTATCTTACAGTATAACTGCAGCAACAGCAGCAGCCTATACACATTTGGGGAGCCATTCCAAAATAACTCTTCTGATTTTGGTGACTTGGAAAGAGATACAAACACTTCCTATTTTTTTTCTTTCTTGCAATCACGGAAAGTAATTTGCCTGAAGAAACACCTCCCAACATACTGGTTCTCAGACAACCTTCACCAGCCATGGAAATCTGAGATATTTCAAAGTTGTCTCTGCTCTCCAAAGACGACTCTATCAAATAACATGGCCCCAGCTATAGCCCATTCTTCACTCATTGGCTTGTCCCTGCTTCTCAGTGTTTTTCTCTACCTCTCTTTCCTTCATTAAGGGAACTTTGAGTTTATAATCTCCATTTTCATAACAGAAGTAGATACCACGCTCGAAAACTAAAATAATCCCAGGTTGAATACCCAACTAGTGAAGGTTAGGTGCCTGACAAAATCATCCAATTAAGAAAGACCTGGCCTTTTTAGACTAAGCAATTTTGAACAGATGATATGCCAAAATATTCAACTGAGAAACATTAGATGTCTCACCATTTTTTTTTTTTAAATGTTCCCTTGCCTGACTAATTTCAAGTTCTCTAGAAAAAAAAAAATCCACTATGCCATAAGTTCCACTGGTATGAAACATGAGCCATACTGAGTCAGTTCTGGCAAAATCTGTAGGAAATGCCAAGAATAAGTTTTGCTGGAAATGTTGTTTAACAGAATTACTGAAAAAACACTAATAAAATTAATCTCTAATGGCACGGAGCAAGGAGACCAAAGAGAGTTGAGAACATGCTATTATTTCCTCTCCACTGTAAGGCTTTCAATAATGCTGTAGCAGAAAAGTCAGCTGCTGTGCTGAAAGCATCACTTCAAAGGTAAAGACAACCAGCAAAGAGAGCTAGCATTTTTCCTCTGATCTTGAAAAAGCCAGTTGGAAATGACACCTGCAATAGGAAGACCTTTTCTTTACAGGTACCTCTTCCAGATGTGTTCTGCTTACCTATCTGCCCGTGGTGGCCTGTGGTGCAGACAGTTGGGTATTTTTTTAATATCTGTGCAGACAGAACAACTATGATCATTCGACTGGAGCAGAAGGTTTTTTTATTTGCTCTACACAGCTGTACATGACAATACAGGCAGAATCTAGAAGAGAAACACATGTAAGATTGCACATTAGATCAGCTCGAAGGTCCATCCAGCCTATCTCAAATAATTGTCTTAATTGAATATCTAATAAGGAATGAAATCAAGGTAAGTATATGACACTTCCCTTCTTTCCCAGCCTCAACCTATTTTCCGCTCCAAGTTATTAATCCTCAACAGGTTTCTCTTTCATGAGCTTGCTCTGTGTTTTCTGAAACCTCCATAATCTTGTAGCATCCACAATGTCCTTTGGCAAGTTCTACAGGTCTGCCACCCATCATGTGAAGAACTTTCTTTTCTCCCATTTTGAATGGGTCCCTATTAGCTTCATATGATATGTCTTAGTTCTTATATTAGGAGAAGTAATAAACACTTGAACCTCTCCATGCCGCTAATGACTGTGCAAATATCCACCATTTTATTTGTTTCCTTCCAGGTTGAACAGCTTACTCATTTCTAATACTGAAGCTGTTCCATCCATTTTTTTTTTCATCTTTTTTGTCCTTCCCTGTTACATTTTCACTTCTTTTATTTCTTTTAGAGACACAGGTAGTACTCAAGAAGTAGGCAAGTCACAGACCTATCTCTAATCCGATACTACGCATTCACAATAATTGATTTACTTTCTTCCCCCCACTGTTGCCAAGTACTGAGAAGATCTTTCCATGGAACTGTTGTCATCACCTCCAAGATCTTGCTTTTAAGTGGCAAGGATCACATTTTACATGTGAAGGTAGTATTATAATTTCCCACATGCATAATTTTGTACAGCATTTATTTACACTGAATTGCATCAGCTATTTCATTGCTAAGTCGGTCTCAAAGTCTTTCTTAAATTTGTCATAATCTACGTTCTTTCTCTCATAACACATGAATAGGGCACATAATCCTATACATTGTGACATAGGCTTGAAATTTTAAGGACCAGGTTTATCTGGGGTGATTGAGTATATCTTTAGAAAGATACTACAATTAATTAATCCAGAGAGAGAAAAGATTATTACAGGAGGATATTCGATTCTACTTGCTACTAGAAAAATACAGCATGATATGAATTTCCAAGAGTCCTCAGAGGTTCATTGCTTTATTTCAAAAGGAAGTCAGCTGCAATTCCCCTTCCCACTGCGCACACATCTTTTTGTCTGTAGAACAGTGTTAAAATACTTGTACAGGAAACTGAAGGAGAAAGTTTTGAATCCCTCTATCCTACCCCCTAAGGCAGTCAAACAAGCCTTGTAACTAAACACAAATGGTGCTGCTAGAAGGGGCTGGAATGCCCATCTCGCCTCACATGAGAACCCAGCGACAAAACTAGAGACTCAGTCACTCTACCTTTACACAATACAGGGAACCTTCATTTTTTATGCAAAGTAGAGCTGCTTCAACAGGTAGGAAACTGTTCTCTCACTTTTCCCATATTCCATGTATAAGAGGGAAGAACAGATGCTTTTCCTGTTTTACTTATAAGGAAGACACAAGGGTTAACAAAGCAGTTTGTCTATGGTTAACTCTTGTAAGTGTTCTCTCAGCATGGCTACAGGTCAAAAAAAAAAAAAAAAAAAAATCTCAGAACACTTCGTTTATGGCTCCCAAGACAGCTCAGCAAAAAGAGCATCAGGGTTCTCAACTTGCCAAAAAGTTCTTCCAGCATGCTTAGAAACAGGAATTTAGGCTCCTGTTAAAAATATTGGTATGTCATGAATTTTACACAGCTCCTTGGTTTCACAGTATACAACCTATAGTCAAGCAGTGGAACACTTTGCTACAAGACACTGTCTATGCTAAAAGTTTACAGAGGTTCAAGGGAAGTTCAGACAAGTTAATGAAGGAAGTTCAGAGGGTTTTAAAGTACAATCTGTCTGAGGCAGCTCTTGAACCCCAAATTCTTGGGAGAAAGTTTGGGAAAAGTATCCCTAAAATAATATTGTAATATTTTTCCCTAGGCATTTGCTTTTCGCTGGCTAAAACAAGGTTCTATGCTATAAAACCTCACACCTTATCTAGCGTAATTAATAATTCCTGTGTCAGCACCAAGACAGATAAATAATGTAGAGACTCCCGTGCCAGCCCGTGCCATTTCCATCCACAAGCAGGCAATGCAGCCTGGAAGATGCTTTGGGATTCAGGTCTTGCAGCTGACAGGTTGGACCAACCTGCTTTATCAGCCTGCAAGAATCAGGCTGGACAGTTATCTGCTGGTGATTATGGAAAGAACGTGGAATGTCTGGGTTGCTTTCCTAACTTTATCCCAACAGTTACGTGCTTTACAGGACAAGCCAGTTCATTTCTTTATGTCTAACTTTCCCCATTGGCGTAAGCTTTCACCTTTATTTTAGAGCAGTTGCGCATTAAAATAGAAAAAAGTTGCAATCATAACACATAATCTTTTTTCTTTAGTTACAAAAGCGGATGGGTGTCTTTTCTCCCTGTTATTCTGGATTCTTCTTTAACAGCTCTGAAAATTTAAAGCCATCTGGTAGCAGCTGTGTCTTGACTGCACACCTGTGCTTGAGCTGAAGTGGGGAAAAGTTCAATAAGGATTAAACTGTAGGTGCCAGAACATCTCATTCGTTCCAGAAATATCGCACAGATTTAATACTCCCCCCCACTTCCCCCTTAACTGGTTTGTGCTTTACTCAGAACATACAGATTAGAAAGACAAAGCAATTTCTGGAGAGCACAAAGCCCTTGCTGCTAGGCACATAGCAAAAGTTTCCATGAATCTCTGTTGATCCTGGACCTGCGCTTGCAAAGTATATTGATTCAGGACAAAAATAGGCCTTTGGCTGGGCACCGTGGCTTTCCATAGATATCTACTCATCAGCAAGCCAAAGCAAACTGTACTAACACTGAAAAAACACCATTCTGAGCAACTAGACAACACCAAGCTTGGAAATGTCTGCAGCTGCAGGGACCATACAGTCAAGCGCAATTAGGGAGTACTCTCAGGATAGTCTCTCTGATTATTTCCTCATCTACCCCTGCCTTTAAATTCAAGAAAATAAGGAAGATGTGTATGCAGGACACACAAAGAAGAACCTGACAACCTTCAGAAGTTCAGAACAGGACAAGCTAAATAGTCACTAATGATTCTTTTTGTATAGCATGGCACCACTTCACTGCTGATTCACTCACTCTAGTCGTCCTTGCAAGGACACGCGTTCCTGTAAGTACTCTCTGGAGTTAAGCAGTCTAAAATATGGGATCTCCCCCATACTTTAATCTTATTACGCTAGGGCTGCTTGCCATAATCTAGCATTGGCTTTATGCCATTGACTTTAGCTTAAATCCTTCCCCAGAGCAGCTCTCATCTTGTTCCCACCTCTTCTTTATCAATGCAATGCCCTGCAGTTTCTCCTCCAACTCAGTGCTCAGCCAATGCCCTAGCATGGTTCTAAGAATGCTATGTTGTTAAAGGGATTTTCATTTGAATTAAAAATAAACCCCAAACTATCTGCAGATAATTATTACTGACCCCATGGCATTCTCTGCTCCATTTGTCTTTTCACCTCCACCATCATCAGTAAGGCTCTGAAATAAGCAGCATCCTCTCAGATGGCAAAACAGCAGAAGCTGAGCAAAACTCCAGGCATTTTTTTCAAGGACTAGGACTATAAATGTAAAACCTTGCAACATTTCAAGTTAGGTAACTGTTTTCCCTTTTATGGTATCTTTGATTCTTGCAGTTAATAATTGTGTAGATTTCATGAGTATTGAACAGCTGGCACAAAGTGCCATGGGATTTTTCAGCATTAAACAATCTGCGTGAGATACAATTTCCTTCTAAACCCCTTGTCTCTTTATTAATCCATCAAAATGAAGCAATGCAATATCTAATCTAAGTTTAGCTGCTCTCAAAATCCTTCTCTATAAGACATTAGTCACAGTTAGATGCCCTTTCTCTTTAAAAGCCATGAGTACTTCTGTTCTAGCTGGTAATGATAATGCATCACCTGCAAGAATAAAGTAAAAAGTATTCCCTGATAGGAACATAATATCTTTAATAGAATATGGTTTTCCAGAGGTGGAAAAAAGCAATTCTTTTTGTTCCAAAAAACCAATATATAACCACGAACAAGTTTCAATATGTATAGCAACTTTCAACAGAAAGTTGTGTAATCCAAAATTCACCATTTCCTTGTCTGCCATGAAAATCTTTTAGCACAGCAATTGAATTCAGAAAGAGAAAGAAAGGAGGTTAGGTATTTCTCATCATGAAATTTAAACTAAGCAAGAGTCTTGGGTTTGGGCAAAGATGAAGACAAGAAAGAAAAGCAGGCTCTTCCTTGAAGGACAGAATGCATCATATGATGCATCAGATGGGGTTTCCTTTCTCTGTAAACAGGAATATTCTATTCATCAATCTCATCCTGAAATGAATACTGCAAGGTTATAAATGCTTCTCATTATATACAGAAGGAGCCCAGGCCAAACCCCAATGTTCTAGGCCCTCTACAGAAGACGACTGGTTAAAATCCAAAACCAGACTTGCAAGCTGACTGTGTTTAAATGGCCAGCTTTACATGCAACATCACTGAGCTCTGGGGTGGCTGAAGTAGACTGATTTTTCAGTTTCGGCAAGGTCACTACCACGTAGAGCTCTGAATCTCAGACTTGTATTGTTCCACATACCTAACTTTCAGCTAACCAGTCATTTGCACAAGAATATTTGCCAGAGCTCAGTTTCCATTCTCCCCTGAAAACTACCACCTGAGAGCAAATAAAAAAAAAAAAAAGATGTACTTGGGCAACTTTCTTAGGGGTGTGCTGAGCTGGGATGTTAATCAACCCAACCACCCACTACAATTAAGGTTTCTTCAGAGCTGGCTACTATGAACTAAAGCAGTTTTGATACACCTTTGGTCTAGCTCTGATGAGATTTTGCCCACCCCCACTTCCCCCAATTAATTACACATTGACTTACAAAACAGTTTGGCTTGTAACACATCACAAAACCCTGTCACAGAGGGCTACTTCATCATCATCCCTGGCCTAACTTGAACGGAAAATGGGGACTACAGGAACAGGCGTTCACAATACACTTGGCATTCAGTTGGTGCATCTCCTTCATAGCACTCTTCTTCCACACAAGGCTGTGTTCTCCGAGTGACCTGATGATACACCTCAAAGACTACATTTAATAAACTTTTACTGATAAGTCCTTCTCCAGTGTCAGGAATTCCTCTGCCATACTCAGACTAAAAAAAGACTTCTTTGTAGACCTCCATGCCACAGTCTTCATTAGACCTACGCTATTAGCTATGCAGTGACTGCCCCATGTAACAGGGTACAGCACTGAAGACAATCTCATACTTAGGTTGAATGTTAAAAAATTAAATCCTTTTGACTTAAGTTAATAGCCAAATTGGTTGAGCAGCACACCAAAGCCCTCACTCATTCAGTGTTTCCTTCATTTCCCTTCTTATGATGAGAATGTCTGTTCATGAGAATGAACCTTGGTTCAACCTTGATTTTCACAACTTTCAGTAACTTGCTCCAAAAGAACTGTTATCCGAAAACAGTATCCATGTACTTCTTGAAGGTTATGCAATGCCACAAGTGATTCAAACAGATGAGGAATTCTGGCTATTCATTGGGGGCAGGATGTTAAACAAATCATAACTATCTATGATATATTCATCACCACATAACATAAGCATCCTTCAATTTAAAGTATGTTAGATCTTCTGCAGCAGAAGTTCAAACCAAAACTACTTCATATACATTATTTCATTCTATTCCAATTATTTTGATGATGCTCCGTCATGATAACCGAGTATGAAGTCCCATACCACCATTGATAAAGACTGCATTGCTCTCAGTGCAGTAACTGGGTTGTGGTAGCACTTCGGGATGGAGTCTAGAATTGTGCCCCTGCTGTGCTAGCTCTTGTAGAATGGAACAAAGGACAGACTTGTGCCAAATAAATTATCATCCAAGTACTTCAATTCCTATTTTGCATTAGTGAAAAGTGATTCACTTGTAATCACTCAGTAAGTTAATACAAAGTGGGATTCAGCCAAGCTGCAGTGCTTAACTCGCTAGTGCTTATAAGATACTTTGAGATCCTGTAATAGGAAATTTCTAAGAAGGACAAGAGATTAAAGTAAAAGCTTTAAGACTGTCAAAATGCAACAGTTGCCATTTGCTTCCACACAGATCTACTTGGGAAACAGTTCCAGAGCCAGTACTTTAATGGCTTACATACTGTATTTTTTTCAAAAGCCATTAGGGCCTTAGAAATCCCATAGTGGTTATTTGGCATGACTGGAGAACTTCTATGCCAGAAAAACATTCTGCTCGCCAGGATGAGGTAGGGGAGGCTCCTCTTTAATTGGGCTGGTGACCAGTTCTCTTAAGGAAGGGCTTTTACTTCGTTATTTGAAACCACTTCCTTGAGGATAAGGAGAAAGTTTAGCATGTGAGCAGTCCAGTCAAAAAGCAAACACACAGAAACATGCAATATCAGAGCAGAGGGAAGCTTTCAATATGGATTTCAGAGACCACTTATTGAATAGATGTGGGGAAAGCCATTTTGGATGGGTTTTTTTTTTTTTAAAAAAAGCTGTTTAGAAGAGGTAAAAAATACATTGCAGAGATGTCAAAGGTACTTGCAGATTTTTCATCCATTTTAATCTTCTTTCAAAAAGAATACAGTTTACTTCATTGTACAGAAAGAAAAGCTTGTGCCCATATTTATAAAGTTGTTTACAAGATTCTGCTTTAAATGCACGTCTTCTATCACCCTCAGTAGTATTAATTAAAAAAAGTTCAAAGTTCACTGAAATCAGTATTATCATGGTGACATCACATCCTGATAAAGATCAAAACTGACATCTCTGTGATTATTTAACTCCAGCTACTTCTGTCATACCATTAAATCATATTTAGCCATTTACTTCGAAAAAAAAAAGTTAAGCAGTGTATACAAATTTAAACAGCTGCTAAACTCACATCAACCTGTGATGAGCTCACAGTTTTAAAAAATAAAATAAATCTGTTACTTTTTTTATTTTCTCAATTCGGTAGGTTTTTTTTTCATGGAGCTCATGGACAGAAGAACCAAAACACTGAGAGAAGTTGCAAAACCTGGAAGTCCAGATTATACTGAAGACTCAAGAGATTTCTCTAGTTTGGATTAGCTCCCAAACTCCTAGATGCTCGTTTTAATTGAAGCATGATGGTTGTATTCTCTTTTTACTCACACTGCTTTTGCATCAGTACATGTATCCCAATCTCTTAATTTTTCAAACAACATTATGAGGTAAAGAATCACATCCTTTAAGTTCAACCTGTTGTGACTTATCATATATCTATTACATATTCTCCTTGCAACTCAAGCCCAGGATTTCACAGTAATGCACCCAAATCATGTAAAGTTTAAGGGGAAATGGTTTCATCTTTCTATTCCATGCCATTCTTCAGCACTTCGAGTCAGCAGAAGGCAGCTCATTCACCATCAATTAATTGCCTTCAGAACTTGCAATAAGCTTTTTTAAGTAAGCCCTTTGAGAACAGGCATAACCGAATGAGCTGCAGAAATGCTGAGGTTGCAGTAAATGTGTTGATTAATGAAGCACTAGATGGCACCCTAGCATTCAGCTCTTAAGAGGTTTTTACAGCCCTCTTCTCGCCCAGATTTGAAAACAATACAGGTACCTGAATTTTATTCAAGTCAAGAATGAGGATTTTTAATTCTTTACGTGGGAATGTGTCTTAGGAAACACCATCTAATATAGTAGTGCCAGATTACAAATAGAAAAAAATCAAATTATTATTCTATTCTATACAAGCAAATATTAGTTCTTCTAAATAAGAAAATTTTAGAAATAACTAAGCAATTCCTTTACTGCAAGCAGTTTAAAAGCAGCCTTTAGATTAAAGAAAAATATTATGTTGATATGTTTCTTTTCTTCTTGCCACTAAACAGTTGTTGTTCTTTCTAAAAGAAAAAGTTGTAATTAATTTCTGAAAATCCACCTGAGTGCCTCTGTAAACACTGGACAAGTCAGCAGAGTTGATGGTATGCAAACAACAAGATCTTTGTGTGTTTTGCCAAACAAATTGGCATGCACCTATTTCCAGTGCTATTAGAATGCAGGGAGGCACTGTTATCTCTAGACAGCATACTGATAAGAAAATTCAGGTTTTGAGCAATTAAATGATATGGTCAAAACCGCAGAGGAAATCTGTGTCGGAGCAAGGAAATGAAGCCATTCCAGGTCAGTGACTTACCCAGGAGGCAGTCTCTCCCTCTTGCTCCCAGCAAGTCTTGGGACTTGCTTAAAGTGCGTGTCAAACAACTGGTAGCAGGCAAATTCCATTCAGGAATCCACTCATACAGAGCATCAAAGGATTTGAAATAAGGTAGCTGGCCTGTAGGTGGATCATGGCATCCTTTTCAGAACTATCTCATACAACCAATATTCTCCTTTTCTGAAGGAAGGACAAAACACGATGTTCTATCTTGTCTCTGAATTATTGCCATGAAACTTTACTATGGCAGAGAAACAGCAATACCAGGAAGACAAGCACAGAATCTTAGGTACATTCTAGATCACTGAAAGAATAAAAGACCACAGCAGACAGACAACACAGAAAGCTATTTTATGGTGGTATTATGGAAAACAAGACTAGTAGATCAAGAATGGCTTAGGAAGCAGAGAAACTGGAAGGAAAAAAAAATTATACAAGCAACAACAAATGTGCTATGGTATTATTTAAAATAATAAAAAGCAGAGAGATCTAGGCCTTGTTAAAGTTTAAATTAGACGATTGAAATTGATTTTACAAAAACCACACCAGGGTACATGAGGTCAGAATTGGACCCAAAGAACCTAATCTCTCACCATATCAACAAGTTAGCAGGTGGTCAAGACAGTCCAGCTGGAGAATGGGCTCAAATTTTCAGTGAGCTAATACACACTAATCTTTCGCTTCTGCAGACCTGGATTCAAAACTTAAGATCATGAACTAAAATTAGTCTGCTGGTTTCATTCTAGTCCCCATTTGTGCACGGCACAAAACCACCATAAAAAGTGTCATGACTGGCAATCTCTCTAAGACAGACCCAGTTCTGGAATAGCAGGAAATGTTGTAAGTTAGGACTGAAGCACACTGGCACAGCTGCGTACGGAATTTTATACTCTCTGCCCACATTATGCTTGCCAAAGCCAAGTGTTTTTTCTTCTTGACTTCTGCAAGTGCCACATTCATGCTGAAAAAATAAAAAGAGAGAAAGGAAAGAAAAGAAATACAGAATGAATCATTGCAGTCACTGGAACCAACACTGTTCTGATTCACACTCTGTACATCTGCAGTAAAGGCAGTGATATTGCATAGGATATAAATTTGCACTGAGTTTATTTACAGTATCTAGTTTGGGGTTTGGTTATTTTTGGTTGTTTTGTTTTTGGGGGGTTTGGATTGTTTTTTTTTTTCTTTAACATAGTACATAGCTTCTTTTTGTCCCATAATAATGGTGCACATTGCTAAACTGGGTCTGTAAGTTTTGAACTGGACTAAGTCAAAGTACTGTAAAACCAGAAGATTCTCCCACTCAGGTGACTGTCCCAGCTCAGCTGACTAGTGACCCAACCTGGAAACATGCTTGAATTTATTAACATCAAATATTCATAGTTATCCATGACAATTCACTGGACAAACTCCAGCCACACAAAACAAAGATAATCAGCCATGTGTCAATAAGGACAAATCACATGCAACTCATAAGTCTGATATAACATCATGTATTAATACAGGCAGTCATATTCAATAGTTAGAATCTAAAAGAAGGGCTCCTGAACTACGCCCTACCCCTCTAAAACCATTTAGTATTGAAACAGATTTTTTGCAAGTAAAGTTTCTCCCATGCATCATGAAACTTCCAGCCAAAACAGGCAGTGAAAAAATAGGTCTTCAGTAACACATAAGGTAACATAAAAATGAGCAGTTTTGAGCAGTTATGAGATCTTTAAGATAGCAATAAAGGAACGCGCAAGACTGAGTTAAAAGGAAATAAGAAGGAATCATCTGATACAGGAGCTTAATGAATTGTTCTATTTGACAATTATCAGCCATAAATAACATGACTCCACTACACCACAGAATTGAATGAGACTAGCTGACTGGAATTAAATAAAGCAGGACTGTAACTTTTGCCAGCAAAAATACAAAAGCCAGATAACAGTAGCAGCAGTAGTTGCTGTTAATCCCAGGAAACAGTTTTTCTCTTTTTGCCAAAGCAGCCATTTTCCCCAAGAGCAATTCTCATTCCGAGGCCAAGGTGGTGCTCAAATATAGTAAGTAGCAACCACCCTTCTCAGAAGCTAACTGCTTCAACCCTACCCCTTCCAATGCATTTCAGTGGGGAAAGAACCAAAACAATTTACTATCCAAAGGAGGACTTTGACTTTCATGCAAGGGAGTTCATACACATAGCTACTAACGTAAAAATGTGCACAGCCAAAACTAGCAGAATAAAACTTAGATGTTCTATGAATTTACCAGCTTATCTACAGATTATATTTTCTAAAAAAGCTCTATGTTCCTCATATGGAATAGCTTCTATTTAAGAAAGTTTCTGTTAACTTCTAGATAAACACGACAACCTCTCCAACTAAGTTTTGGGTCCTCATTTTGGTCTTTATATCACTAGAGTTTGCTTCAGTTTCAAAGATCCCAGAAAAGGTGTCCAACAAACACCAATAAGAAACCTGGAATTTCCCTCCCATTCATGTATTAATTCACTGAGTAGTCCTTATTAATGGGGTGGGCTTCACTGACTATTGTTTTGTCTTGTAGGCTCCATGCCTCTAGAAACTAACTTCTCAGGAAGAGGAAAGCCTGAGGTAGATGCCCAGGACTGCAAAGCAGAAAGAGACCAATTCTATTCCTGTAGCTACAAAACCCAAGGAATAAATAACAAATAGAACCTGAAACTGGCCACAGAATTGAGATGTTTAAGCCGTGTATTTGCAACATGCTCATTCTGTTCCCATTTAATTTTCTTCCTTAAGTCATACTCACAGAAAGTCTGGAAATCAAAATATGCTTTCTGTGGGTTGAGCTTTCTGTGGAACATGATTTTCTGTGCCCTATCTAAATGCGCACAGATTACACTTCATTTCTCAGAAATATTTCCAAGTGAAAAGTCAAGAGATTTTTGGATTCATCTGAAAGTTAAACTTGCAATAATAAAAATGGACAACCCCATTCTGGAAAGTTCAGTTTTTATTTCAGATTCACAGTTGTTAATTATCTTGTATTGGTGCAATACATGCACATATAAAAGCGAGAAAGCCTCCAAGAATAAAATCCAAGAAGTTCTACCGATATCCCAATTAGACAATATAATAAAAATCCCACATAACTCTAGAAAAAGACCCGAATACACACAACACTGTCACAGTGAAAAATCAGAGACCTAGATTTAAAAAAATATTTTTAGTTTATATGGCAGGAAACCGTTCCCAGTAGCAGCTCCCTCCTCAGTCACCTCAGTGCATAGCAGTTTAGCTGAGCAGCTTTTGGCTAATTCACACCATTCTACCTCAAATGCTTACACAGGTGTGAGCTGCTGAACCTGGCTCTTTTGCAGACAGCTGTGGCAGGAGAAAAAAAAAAAAATCCTCGGACTACAGACCAAAAGCAAAGGAGGGAAGAAAGGAAAAAATCAATTGACTTCTGCTACCAAGTAAAAACTTTACAGCTGTTTTAAAAAGGTACTGAGCTACCAATTTGCTTTTCTATCACACCAGTTATTAGGCACACTCCTGGCTTTAATAACCATTTTCTGCTCCAACCATTTGTGTAATACAAAGAGGAATACAGGGCAAGCAAAACTTGTTTAATTAGAAATGCTGTTTGCTAAGCATTCAGAGGAAGTTACAGAATTGTGTTTCACCATAATGATATTTAATCTAATGAAAATTTTCTTAAAATAGGATTTGTTTTCCTTACATGACATGAACATATTGTTCATGCTAATTATAGCTGATTCACACAATAAAGCAGCTACCATAAAATTAAAACACGGATATGTGAACAAGTTAGCACAGGGTAAACTAGGTTATGAACCTTTAGGGTACATCACCTGTGCTGTGGTAACACCATGTAAATGTTTTCATCCCATGGTAAATT
Organism: Calonectris borealis; assembly: GCF_964195595.1. Lineage (NCBI taxonomy): Eukaryota > Metazoa > Chordata > Aves > Procellariiformes > Procellariidae > Calonectris > Calonectris borealis. The sequence goes on along the minus strand of NC_134324.1, from coordinate 21,619,372 downwards.
AAAAGTAGCTGATCCTTATTCAAAGAGCTGTTTAAAGAATTTCTGCTCCTTTGCCAGCTAGTCCTCTGGCTTTGAACAGATGTGGTCAGAAAGTATATGAGACCAAGTCCTGGCAGGAACTGCAAATCAAGATACTACCATTAAGCAAGAAGCAAATACCAACCCTACTTAAAATGCTGTAAACCCTATCACAGGCTTCAGTGAAAACACAATTTTGCCTGCTCTTTCTGGGTTTGTTTCTTAGAAACTACTTATTCAATGCTTAGAGAAGTGACCTGGCCATTAATCGAACATTAATGTGGTTGCAACGCAACAGACATTTCAGAAAACTTTGGTCTGACAGAGTGCTTTAACTCAAATTGTTTCTTCACAAACATCTTGACATATGGAGAACATTATCCTGGCGGCTCATGATGACCTATGGTCTACATGACTAGTGCTGTTATAACAGCAAGAAACATGTATGTAGTTAGAAAGGAAAAATGAAGAGCAGGTTGAGTGTGTACACAGATATATGGATTAGTTTCCAGCACACTCTAGGGAATTTTGACATATAATATAAACAGTTATAATGAGTAAAAGAGTTAGCTGAATCTTCCTAGATTACCCTATAAATGTTTTTCCTCATATGCGTAACATTTTGGATAATAGCAGTAGTACTTACTGGAATGAAGAATTACTTCTGTAAGCTTGGGATTGTGTCTAATATAACCGAATACGAAGTCTCTGGAACAAGCTTTCTGATAACTCAACCAGAATATTATCACCTACTATTGATCCAAGAACTGAGCTGAAATTTGGAAATTCATGTTATTTCAGTTAGAATGGAAAGTATTTGAACTTCCACAGCTATGATTCCAGATTTCAAAATAAGTTTCAGATATTCCCTTTATCTTCTCTCAGAAGCAACAGTGCTATTATGCATTGTGTCCTTTGAAATGCAACAATTTATCAACAAAAAATACAACCAAAAAAACCAATGGCCTACAAATCACCTCCTTCATCTGAGCCACATTATTAAAGCTTTTAATGCCTGAATATGTCTGGCATTTTTATGAAGACATTAGTCATAATAAAATACCAGTTCATTCATTCATTTTCATAGCTAGCCAGACTTCTTTTTAAATTCCAAAAACCCATTTTGAAAAACAGTCCAAGTTTTGGATGGGCATAAGTTTCCAGACAGTGCCTTTATCTGAAGCCAATTAGACAACTCAGTTTTAGAAGTTCTCTTTAGTTGTATTAGATACTCCAGCCTAATAACTGCCGCTGAACTAGTACCATATAGAGCAAAGATCTCATTGTACATTCAGAGTTTAACCCTCAATAATGGTATTTAACTGGACACTTAACTAAAGGTTTTGGTACTGTATCTCAAAACTTTGCTTTTTTGAGCTTCATTACTGTCTTTTTATTGAACTGGGAGAGGGCTGCATGTTTGTGACACTTTGTTCTTCCTCACTCTGTATTTGTAAAAGTCCTTGTTCTAGTAATCCATTTCTTCCACAGGACCAGCAATCTAACTGTCCATTTTTGCATTACTGATACTTTTCCTTGTTTTCACAAACAAGATATTATTTCTGTTGCATTTGGACTTCCAGAGCAAGATCAGGAAAGGAAGACCGAAGGTGCCCCCAGGAGACCATAGAATTTGCCACTGAATTTTAACCGTTCCTGGAGAAGTTGAAATAAATTGTCATTAATGAGCATGATGGAAGCTGGAAACTATTTTTGTACTACTTTGTCTTTTAATACCCGATCCTAACACAGCTCATAACACATGTGAAGATTTACAGAAATAATATATTGTTTGTGAAAACAAGGAAAAGTATCAGTAATGCAAGAAAGTTCAATAGATGTTTCATCCCATTTAAGTTCTTTTACTTCCTTAACCCTTTGACATAGCTAATCTCCACTGAGAAATCGCAGATCTCAGAGCTTTCCTGGTCTCCTGTGTTCCACTGAACTTCTTTCCTGACAGGAGGAACCACAGATCTGTCCCCAACATTTCACATTGCTGGATTACAGCTGGGTTTCGCCATCTATCCAGACACTATAACAAGCACTCTTTGGTCCTTTCTGGGAAAACTTTACTCATTATTCTACTTCTTCTCATGAAACCTCCAAGTTTAGTCATGATACTTTCTGGAAATTTTTGAGCTCCTCAAGCATCTCCTGATTATCATTTCTTCTTTGTGACCTAAATAAGTTGGCAGACTTCAGGGTCTTAGACATTTGAATGACTCAAGACAGGAAATAGTTGATAGAGCCAAGTATCTTTACTGCATGCCCTCCCCATTCGCAAAGATCATATAAAGTTGTGTATTCATACATGCAGCAGGAATCAGAAGAGTAGTTGTCTGTTCACCAATCCCAGCCTCTTTCTAGGTAGCATTCATACTCCCAAGCACTCCTTCCTTCTCAGCTTTCCCTTCCTACTACCAGAGCTCTTAGGACTATGTCTACTGTCTCCCTTCTGCCACTTCTCTCATCCTCTTTCTCCCTCGCTTTCACCTTCAAACAATGACATTCTGCTACCCATATTTGCATTCCACATGTATTTGCTTTGCAGGCCTGTATCTGGCGGGAGGCTTCTAATGCTCCGCTTCTCCCATTTAGATTCATAGAGAGAGATCTCCTGCTGAGAGCCATCCCCATACACTTTAGTGTCCACCTATGACAGCCTTCGAGCATGCTCATGTTCACTTGCCACGGCTCAGCCAACTGACAGTAGGCTGGTAAGCTACAGTAAGTTAATTGTATTCCTGATCTGAGAGAATGAAGCTCTGTCTTTGTGTCCTCTCTTCTTCTGGAAGTAATAGTAGTGCTGGTTAACACTAACTTGAATGCCGGCTTTTGTCACTGCAGCATTAGTCCACAGGAACCAAGCCAAGCTGAGAGGCTGTCTTTTTGTGTTTGAAACTAATGATTGGAGGGTTGGATCCCAAAGCACCTACTCAAAATGATTAAACTGTGGCAACCCCATGATAACAGTAAGACAAAACATGTTAACTCATGTGTCTTTCACAAGAATTTAACCAAAGACATTGCATACCTTGCATTTCTGACACTCTACATCCATGGACATTGTTGGGTTCATTGCTCATGTGACAAGCAACAACTTGATCAAATTTACTTGGCCTAACACGTGCCCAAGAACCGTGTCTTTTATGAACTACACTGTCGGGTCCCTGAGGAGGAAAAAGAAGAGAGTACTCCTCCCTCTGCTGTTTAGACTGAACATCATGTCCCCAGGTCTGGCCAGCAGCATCCCAGTAGCGCATAACTTTCTGCACTAGGCTCAGCTTCACTCAATGGGAAAATTAATAATGGAATATAAAAATAAAACAAAATTATTATATAGTATTTTTCTCAAGTGCTTGAGAAAGTGAGCATCTCTTTAGCTGTCAGCTCAATTATTTCTGTTAGGAATTAATTTGTTGATGTTTCCACAACCACAGCTTTCCAAAGCCCACACAAGAACAAATTACATGGGGGGTGGGGGGGGGTAAAGGAAAAAAGTTTTGTTTTGTTTTTTTCGGATTATTTACAGTAGAGCTCAACAATTGGGAAACATGGATTGTACAAGAACTGCTGCAAAATGACAACCATTAACATGTTATTCTATAGAACATTTAGATACTATGAGTATTTTCCAGCTGAAATCTATCCAGGTTTTCTTCTATCCAGTGCTCCGTGTTTAGTCCAGGAACATTAATGATGAAAATCTAGACAGCGTTACATTGTGTGAACTATTAGATGTACACTGATGATACTTGATTTTATATTGCCTTTGGCTTAGTCAGTTCATAGAATTTAAATGATCTGAATTCTGGCTAGCATCTGCTGTCGAATGAGTAAACAGTAAATCAAACTTAAGACTTCATTACAGAGTTGAAAGTCTGTTTTCCTACAGACCTGGTATACCACATGATGCAATCGAACACATTATTATCTGTCAAACATCCAAAAATGAACTAAATGACTCATAAAAGCAATAAATAAGATATGGTCTCTGCCCCTGAAATACCTTACATTGCAAAATTAAAACAAGACCCCTGAAAGACTAAATCCTGGGGAACGTAGTTAGTCCTATAATGGAAAGGAAGAACGTGGGTTACACAATATGATAAAGCACACAGACATGCTCCTACAAGGGAGTAGGAGTGGAACTTAAAGTGCTCACAGCTGCATTAGGCTAATAGCCCCTGTGCATGTTTTCTCCCCACAGAAAATGCGAGTTACCTTATTTAGTAATTCTGTTCAGACATTTTCACAGTATTCATATTTCCTTGACCAGCAAATTCCAATTTTTCCCCTACATGAAGGTGTATCTACTTCCCTGCTTTTAGTGTAATAATCTACAAATCCATGAGGTTGTCGTAGGACACTCCTGAGTTTAACTGGGTCTTTCCTAGATTTGTTAGATAGCAGTCAATAGGTTTTTCCAGCAAATCAGTGCTAATCTCCCTTCTGACTACCAGTTGTTCACATACAAATAACTCAATACAGTTGAGCTTTGAAAGCTTTAACTTTAAAGCAAAAAAATCCTAGTTCTGTGCAGCAATAATCAAAAAATCATAACTGCAGAGCGTACTTAGCAGGCATCCCTATGATTTACAATACAGCCTAATAAAATTATGCCTCATGGAGAAAGGGGAAGAATCTTACTCTACCCCACCATGCCTGGCTTGTGCGACAGACAGCAGCTGCTACTGAGATAATTTGCAGAAGGCAGAGTGTATTTCAATACGCATTTAAACATCCAAACACAGCTGTACATGTACATGACCATACACACATGAAAAGAAATATGAAATAATTACAGAAGCCTCCATTATACTTACTGCTTACATTTTGCAATTAGGTACTAAGCCTTTTATATTTCAAATATACATGGATTTATTTTTTATTAGGAAGGTCTAGTAGTCCTAACATAAACAATGCTTTTGCATTCTGTTAATTCAGACTTGCTAAAATTAATTACATTTAAAAGTATAGGTATTTGGACAACACCAGGCACAAAGCTCCAAACTTCTACTTTGGTTACAATAGCCAAGGAGTACTACAGTGATGCTGGAAACTGACCCTGCTGGTTGTGACTTTTCTCTTAATAAGTTGGACCTTCAGCACCTGACAAGTATATCAAACATTAAATGGCTCACGGTACCAATAAAGAGTATTGATAACTACTTTGAAACAGAATCAGATAAAATTTTGCACTGCATTTTATGAAGTCTGAAACTTTCACTATTGCCAAATCATTTTTGCATTTATAGACATTTTTAAACATTATTTAAAATTGTCTGAGAACCATTCTTTAACTAGGACTCAAGTGAGGGATGCGAAGAACAACTATTCAAGTTTTGGTCTTATCTCCATTGTTCAAATCTTGCCATAGACTTCCTCTGCTCTAATCTGTCTGAAGTCTTTCCTGGGGACACAAATCAATGTTCCGATATGCTTTTCACCATTATAGAAGCATTTCCTATGCTTTCCACCGGGTATGCTTCATATACCCTAATTAATCTTCACAACCACGTCATTTAAATGAGTGGTACTTTTAAACAGGACACAAGCATAGCAAGGTCAAAAATGTTCAGCAGTGTTAATGAACTGATTCAAGATGCCCAGGACCCTATTTTTCAGAGTACCTACATATCGAAAACATGGCTTCTATTCATTTGCTCTAGTCAGACTTGTACACCTTTCTTAGCACTTGCACAGGAGAGCCTCAAATCATATACCTAGAAAGCCACCACCACACAAATTCTGACAGCCCAATTTGGTTTATATGCCTTACCTAGCGACACAAAGCACCATGATGGTAGGCATCAGCACAGAATTAATTTCTCCAGGACAGTGTTCATCTATGCTACCAAGAGATGATCCCTGTTCTGCAGCCCTTGTCAGCCCTATCCATCGATTCTAACAGCTGCAAAAAGTGAGGCAAGGATCCTACGGAAAACTAAGCTCTTTAATATCTGCGAAGTCTCTTCCTCAAAGCAGGTCCATCTTGGGCACCTCAACAAGCATCAGTCACAGAAGAAAAAAATAGGTAGATTGAATGTATGTATGCCAAAAAGCACATGTATATACAACGGAATGGGAAAATCTTTTGTTTAGCATTTTATAACTTTTATGTGCTCTGATTTGCAACCTTAATGTTTTCAACGTTATGTTTTGTAAAAAAACCAGACAGTCTACCACGTCGCATCATGCCGGCACCTGTATGATTCATCATCAGTTACAGCCTTTACATCCACCACGCACAGACCTCTGCCATTTGAGGTGAGAGTAACTGATAGTAACAGCATATAGTCATCCCTGATGTATACCACTATGAAAGGGGAGAACACACACTTACAAACTTGGCCAAGTATCTGTAGATTTTCACCGAGAAGGAATAGATACATCTAACACAAAAGCAAATGTCAGCTTTCTATATCAAAACAAAGAACTGCTAGAATTTAAAAACAAAAACACAGGGGGGGAAAGAAACAAAAAATCCCCAGAACATACTAGAATTTTCAGCACTGAAGAAATAACATATCTTGTGCACAGAACTGGCAGATCTGTTTTGGCTTAAGCTTTAATAATAAGAAAAAAGAAAAAAAAAAATCAGATTTGGATGGACAACTAGCCTGGAAAATTTCAGCCCAAATAGTTAATATTTGGAAATGTTTTAAACAACTGAAAACATCTTCTAATGGTATGTGTCAGGCAAACTTAATAACAGGCAGCTGAGCCAGGTGTGCCTATAATAAAACTGCTATTCTTTTGTGATTCCACAGCCAAAGAGTTAGTCTAATTTGCCTACAGACACAAATCTTCCAAAATACTGTTTTCAGTATTAGGACCAACTTATCTTAAGAATACACAACATTATATAAATGTTATATTATATATAAATACTTATTTTTAAAGTAAGAAGTGTCCACTGAGCTTAGATGGAATATATGCATTTTGTTAACAGCAATAAGACGTCATAAAACTTCAGAAGCTTTAATGGATTTCTTTTTCAGACATTAATCAAACAGATTTTCCTTAGTGGATGTAGAAAGCCCCTGCATCACTAAGTACCAAGTCCTAAGTACTTTCATGCTGGTAAACAAGAATAAGAAATAAAACTGGTCAGAAGACAGAAGACACTGAAATCCTGATTAACAAAACATTACTTTAATATATCCCTAGAAACAAAAATTTAACTCTGACTATTGCCGTGGTATTTCTCACCAGAAGTAAAATGCATAACAAAAAGAATCTAAGTGAAAGGTATTCAGCATTTTTTCGTTCAGATGCAATAATCATAAGGCCAGTCTAATTTATCCCAAGTGACATATTATTCCATTGGCAGTCCACAAAATTTCTCCAGAATCAGGCCCTAAGTATTCTCTGCTACTAGCTGTATTCTTTACAATTTTGTTTTAAAGTACTTATACTACATGACTAGGCTCAGTGGTCCAAATAGATGGGATAGAGCAGATATTATCATAAAAGTAGTCACATAAAACATAACAAATACAAATACTCCCTTATTTTAGCACACAAGTGAACTAAATTTATTGGCCCTTAACAGGACAATCCTTAAACCCTCCAAAGACCACCTGATTCATGCTCCCTCTTGGATAATTTCAACAGAACCTAATCCTTTTACTACTTACTGCTTTAAATACAGTAAAGCTCTTTGCGGTTTACCAAAGGTTTGCACTCAAGTTAGCATGGTTCAGAGCTAAGACCTATTTTCACTCATGAAAAAGCAAACGTAGACTGAACTGTAGCTACTCTGATATCCTATCGACTGAGTATTAGCAAGCATCTGGGGAGAAACAGCCAGGAATTGTCACCTCACAAGGAACTGGCAGTATCGGGGAGGAAAAAAAAAAAGGCTCTCCCTGCCTTCCCAAATGCAAGTCTACTTTTAGTGTTCTCATCTGCCAGAACCCAATACAGAAGGCAACGAATACTCAACACTAGCAATGAGCATATCTTCAGCCAAGAGATAAACCCACACAATACATAATGCGCAAAAGATTTCAAACATATAGATACATATATGTATGTGTATATATATATATATGAAAAAAGCCTTTGAGTCCCATATTTAAAAGTGTGCATGGTTTATTACCATCAAACGAGGTGTAAAAAAGCACAGATCTTGGCTGGCTAAAGTTGAGAGCAACACTAAGTGCCCATAGACTCTGCCTGCCTTCAGAAATCAGTTCCTGCTGTAAAATAACAGACTTTAGCACATTCTGTAGAATGACATCACCCAAAGTGGCCTGCCAAAAATGTTACTTTTACATTTCTTCAACAAGAAGATTTCCTTTCACCACTCTTTTTGAATTTTTTTTTTTTTTGAGTTAGTCAATTGTTCAAAAATACGGAAGTTCTAAATATTTCCAGGCCTATAGATTAGCAGTTTTTAACACAAGTAAGTGACTATGCCTTTTAAAAATGTTGCGTATATACGTATCTTTTTGTCTGGTTCTTTTTAGTAGATTTATATTTGCAACCACGCTGAGCTAAAATAATACGAGTTGATGCAATGACCATAGTGAAATGATTTTTTCCTTTTGATTTATCACTATTCCACTGAAGAATACTCCATTTTATGTGAACAGTGAAAGTATGTCTACCCGCTTAGCAAGTTGCAGGTAACCCACTGGAAATTACTGAACATGAACAATAAGATAAATCAGTCAAATAAGAAAACTTTTGCATTTTCAAGGAAGCTGTTTAAAGCTTACTGGATGAAAATTACAAGTAATGCATTCCACCCTTCCAAATAGTGTAAACAAACAAACAAGTCAGTAAGTTTGTAGCAGAATTATGGTTCTTTGACTGAAATATTCAAGGTAAGCTCTTCACTTTTTCACTTCTGATGAGGGTTTTGCCTCTTACCTTTGTAGAAGCCACAGCTGAAGCACACCTAAGTTTTTTCTTTGGCACTCATTATTCTCAGGTGTGACTTCCTTCTCCATCAGTAAGTTGTATGAAGTCAACATCCAGTTCCTCACTGCAGAAATTATCTTCATTACTAGGTTTGAACCTAAATAAGATAATTCAATATTAGTTAATGCTGTAAAGGCTGGGATACTTTCCCTTTTGAAAACCTCAGAAAGGAGAAAAAAACATTGCAGGGGGTTCAAGCTAGGAGTGTAAGTTAAGAGTTATATATGCAACGCGATGCTATTTCTTTGATTTATAAGAATGTTTTAAGTTCCTCTTTTGTAGTTCTTGTTTTTAAGCAAATGAATAGAAATACTACTGAAATCCAGATTTTTTGGACAGGAGCTGAACTAGTCATAGTCCTAAATTTGAAGCACTTTGTATGGTACAGGAAATAAAGCAAATTCAGAGAACAATCCAATGTTATCAAGGGGAGAGACAAGATAGTCCAATACAATTTTCTAATGTTTTAATCCAATGCTGTAATGTCTTAAACATCACCAAAAGTGTCATACTCCTAATAAATATTTCTATAGTGTATATGTGCAAAATATCTTTTAAAGACAGAACTTTGGAGGAAACAATGTTCTTTAGTTATTTTTTTCAGTGCTTCCACAATGATTTTTTAAATACAGATTGATTACATTAGGAAAAAGTAGAGCAGATAATGAATGCAACTATTTTGATTTGCTTGTAAAGTAGCTCATATCTAATGTTCTCCAAGAACATATGTTGCAGTGCTCATGTAAGAAATATTTTAAAAAGTTAATTTTTATTTATTTATTGTTAAAGAGCCTAGGCAATAGTAAATTAAGAACCCCAAATTTGCACTAAATTAATTTGTCATCTATGACCACTTATTCATGTAAACCTTGAGACACTTCCACAGTTACTTCAGATTATGAGTAAATGAAGGAGAACAAGGTTTTAAGAATCTAATTTCATGATTTGCAGCTCTTCCTTCTGTATGTCATCCAATTAAAATTACTTTAGTGATGCTTTCTATTGCCTGTCTTCCGATGACTGATAAAAGGCTGATACCATGAAACTGGCATTCTGTTTTCTTGTGACAAGAAAAAAGCATGAATTCACATCATATTCAAATACACTGATGCCAGTATGGCTCAGTGAAGTGAATGGAGTCTTACATAAGCATAAAATGAACTCTCATTTGTTCTATTAGCTCAGCAATTCGAGACAACGGAGGATCAATTTAGATTAAGTATGTTTATACAATGGAAGGTATTTTTAAAATACAGAGGGGAAAAAAACCCCAAACCACATGGGCCTATTGCACAGAGAATGGGAGATTTGATTCAGTTCTGTCTATGATATAATATTTAGTAGAATTACAGTTACTTTTAAAGTTAAAAAACATCCTTGCATTTACAGTGGCTTTACTTGCAGATTGTAGTCCTCTTTCTTGAAAGGGCATCACGGCAAGGTAAGATTAAAGACAAACTTTATAAAACACCATTTTGTGGTATTAACTGTAGAAAAAAGAGGAACTTTTCCTTTCAATACTTGTCAAGGCTGCTATAAGAACTTCAGTGCTAAATGCTCAGGTTACACATAATCCTCCAGCTGCGAGGCAACAATTAGCACCAAAATCTCTAGAAAAGCTTTCAGCTCTCAACAGGTGCCTCACTATTGTGTTCAGGTTTAAATCAAAATCTGGCAGAGTGAATGTCCCACCTCCTGCCACCCCTCCCCTTTGAAACAACTCTTGTTACAGCCCTATCAGAGCAGCTCCACTCTCATTTTCTCCAAAAAGACCAAACATGACTTTCACTCTTTTGTTTGAGTGCTTTTTTTCCATTATCTTTCCTCATCTGTCTGACTGAGAGATCTGAAGGCAGGAAGTGGAATTTATTTGTTGTGTATTATGAGTCTACTACTTCTCTCCTGACTGGTGAAAACAGGAGCAAAATATTTGAGAGCCATATAATTATATTGACAAAAATCAGAAAGTCTTTCCCTTTCTCTAGGCAGTTTCAGAAATCACAGTCCAGAAAAACCTCAGAAGTACCTCAATCTGTAACATTAATATTGTATCTGTATTAAAGTGTGAATTATAGATCTGAATTTCTCTGTAATATCATGCATCATAAAGTTTCCTTCCCTATCAAAAAACATAAATATTCTTTAGATTAAAATTTGTTTCTGCCCTTTAGAATATCTTCACAAGGCAGGAATGGGAAAGTGCTTCTTACAATTCTGACTTCAACAGTAAGTACAAACACCGTTAGAACACTTCTCAGAAATTTTCTCTTTTTTCCAATGTAGAGGCACGCTCTACCCAGAAGGAGTATTTGTTAGGAAGACTCCCCTCCTTACTAGCCAGTCAAGCTTTTCTGATCCAGTTACAAATGCTTTTTGGCAAAATAAGCAATTTAGAACCCTGTAATACTCAAGGGAGGCTGACTGCCTAGTGAATTAATAATTTATTAATGAAGAAATGAAGAAATATAAATGAAGAAAAAGAAAATGGTTATGAGAGATATCAAGATGTAGTGAAACATGATGGCACTTAAACAAATAAAAAAAATCTTGATATTTGATCTGACTTATTTCCATATGGACACAAGATTGATAACATAAACCAGGTATTTCTTTGGTGCAATTCAGTTTATAAAGTCAAGTTTCCACAACACAATGAGAAAACAGCAAGTAGATTAATCATGCATGATTTCCAGTTTTGCTTTCTGCTCTGCATCTTGCAGAGTCCTTTTGCCATTACCCTTCCGGGCCATGCTCATGACTGCTTATCCCAGGTATTTTGCTGCTTTTTGCTTTTTTCCATCTCCTGTTCCAGCAGTTCACACTCTGCCCCTGGCAATCAGTCCCCAGGGAACTCAGTTCCCAAGACTCACAGATGATTACCTGTAATTTATATCTATGCAAAAACCCCATGCTGCAGGATGCATGAGAGTGAACGCTAGCCATGTTGCTGGTACAACAGCACTCAGTTCTGGATCCTACTCTAACCCAACTACCAAGTGGTACGGGGGATTTGGATCATTGGGTTATACAGATCTGAAGTTACCAGCATGCAATCTGGAACTTCTGCGTGACAGCAAACCCTCCTGGAGCTGAGACATGCAACCTGTTTACCATGATTGTTTTCTAAAGTATTTCTGCTCAGGAGAGTCTCAGATGGTATGAACCTATTGGACTCTGAAAAAACCTAACGGTGTGATGGTTACTTGGAGAGAATGGTATCCCACATAGTGCACTTGTACTTGCTAAGCTTTTAATATCAATTTTTATTATTTTTTCTCCACCAATTTAAATGTAGTAATAATTAATTCCTAATTGTGCATTTCTTTTTTCCCCCCTCTTGGATCTGAAGCCTCCCCTGGATCAGAAGTGATGAATACCATGGGAGGGAGGGTCATATAAATATCATACCTTCCACATGCAACTGAAGCTGTAGCCGTACACTACCTATCATAGCAGCCATTATCTCATGGTCATCACATGGAAATAGCTCCCAGTTATGCTGCAATTTCCTGCCATTCCTTTAGGATGGCTATAAGAAATAATTTATCTCCTGTATTGAAGCTGGTAGCTAAAATAATGGCAATCTTCAAAGTCAGTACACTGTGAACATGACCCAAAGCAAAAAAGACCGAGAGGTCTGTTTGGAACAAAGGACAGCTTTGGTAAAGCAGATTTTGAAAAGGGCTTTTTCATTTTTTTTCCTCCACACTATTTTAAAGCTAGTAAATTCATTGAAACTGATCTCCTCCTATAGCATCCTTAGATTTCCACAAAGCAGCAAGTTTGTGCTGGAAAGAAAATCTTCACCTAAGTGTTTCCAACCTGCTTTCCCAGAGCGAGGTTTAGTAAACAAGTTGACATGGTTGCAGGATGACACAAAGAGATTGCCCTGCCTACTTACTTCATTAGGCAGGTAATCAGCAGAACACACACAAAGCCAAAAAGACAGGATTTTGACTCCCAACCATCCTAGATTTCATGCCAATTACAAAGATTAGTAGACAACCTCAAGTCATCAGTATGTTATATGTTTCATTGGAAAATACTAATCTTTTTTAGGGATTCACACTGACTGTAGCAAACACCCTATACAGGAAGATGAATTTCACTCTGCTGAATTATTTTGTTATCAACAGCTTAGGATTCACTAGGAGCCTTAAGTACAAGCCAAGATTTAATTGTTCTAGTTTTTCAGTAATTGTAATAAAAAGACAGGTCTCTGATCCAAATTATTTACAATCTAAACAAGATTGAAAACAGCAAGGAAACACTGAACAAGTGTTGATCACTATAAACAGAAGTAATCTCAGGAAACCAGAAGCCTATTGCTGTTGACTTTTTGTGCAAGCGAAAGAAGAAAGTTGGATTTATTTTGGGGTGCTTTCTAAGGAGCCTCTCCAAAATGCAAAGGAAGGAAAAGTGAGAACATAAAGGTACTTTATCTGGAAATGCATTGAACAAGTGACAGAGCCATGTCTCAGCACTGAAAGAGGGGCAAAATAGTAAGGAAAAGACATTAGAAATAAAGACATCAGAAAGAAAAAGGAAGAAATCAGGAAGCATCTATATAGGGAAAGAAGTGGACAAAGGAGAAAAGGAAATTTAAGGAATGAACTGAAAGTGGTGCAAGGATTGCTGGACTTGAGATGTGTGATTCTGCTAGTTTACAGAACTTCAGCTGTTTTGCTGAGAAGAGAGCAGAAGTGATGGATGCAGCCCAGTGTAGGATAATCCTAAAGTCAGAGAACATATGCTTTGAGTTTAATCCAACTGCAGAGTTCTGGCAAACATGCTGCATTTATACAGGCAAATACATCAACTTTAATTTTTTAGCAGCTGTGCTGCCCTTTAATTTCTTATACCCTGAAGTGTACACTTGTACCCCTTTCGCTTACCTCTAAAAAGCAGATCGCTTATAACAGCCCAGTCTTTCTATCTGAAGCCAACTAACAGCTCTTGCCCACTGGAATTTTCTTTGAGATGTACTGTTATTTTCCACTTGTTCTGCCCGTTTTCTTCTTAATCAAACGCACATTGAAGTGTCTTCCCAGGAAGGCTGAGCCATACCAGCAGGAACCAAGACTCTCTAGTTCAGCTGGCAAGCTTCTCCCTAGGAATCCCAAATTATCCCAGATCCAGAAAGCCTCCTCTCTTTCACGATTCGAGCTTCTCCTCCCAGACCCACCAGCTCTCCTAGCTCTGCTCTAATACCTCCATGCATTTCAGCGTTAACTCTACTCAGTATATCAGAGCCGACTGCCATCAGCAACAGTAAAAGATGACCACTAATTGCACTTTTCCTTCCAGCCCTCAGCTGAGGATTTTACTCACACACCTCAGGTCACTGCTCTGGAGCTCTCTCCAGTAAAGCCAAGCTGCCAGGCCTCTTTAAAGAGTTCAGCAGGAGGCAATATCTGCACCTCTCCCCCCAAACCCAATCAGGCCTTCACACCAATTAAGCTTATTGACACCAGATTTTATACATTCCTTCACAATGACGACACACGCTTTCTTAAAGCGAACAAACCTTTTAATGTGAGAGCACGGCACAAGGTCCCAAAAGGTAAAGCAGTCAGCTCTGGCACAGCAGCCCAGTCCCCTTGAAGCCAAAGGGGAGAAAAGGATGTTACAACAACGCTGTAAAAAAGGAGAAAGCATTAATTTTACACCTGTTGTTGTTTTCTTCCCCTGGCAGCTGAGGTATGGGAGGAGCTGCATGGAGGTGAGGGGTGCAGAGAAGTGGGAACCCACATTTTAAGGCCACTGGGGCCAGGAGAGGGGCATCTGCCTGGGGCAGCAAATGCAGAGGAGGGTGAAGACAGTTGCCCTCCCGGCCCCTTGCTCCGGGGCCCCTCTGGCTGCCCACCCCCAGCCCTGCCTGCTGCTGCAGGGGGTAGGGAGGAACGTCCCATGGGGATGGGAAGGGAAAATTCCCCCGGAGCGGTTTAAAAGAGCATGGGTTCCCCACCACCGCACACGAATGAGCTGGGAGGCAACGCTGCCTGCTTCCTGTGCGTCAGGTTTCCATTTCACAGATGCCACTAGTAATACCTTGCTGTGGCAAAGCTCTTCTGTAAGCATGAACTGCATGGTGGTAGTTCTGATTATGGAGGCATTTCCCAAGGCCAGCCTCTTGTACAAATGCATTTATTCTCTAGATCGCACAGGAAGGAGCTGCTGTACATACACTGCAGGCACCTGTAGATCATACCTGCAGAAAGCTATTGCCTGCAGGCCTGTTTTTTTGTTGTTTTGTTTGTTTGTTTGTTTGTTTTTACAACTGCTGAACCTACAGAAACACCACTGGCATGAATGGGTGCAGAAGCTCAGCGCCCTTGAACACTGGAGTGCACATAAAACTCAGCCAGCTCCTCATTAGTTAAAAAGCAGATGTCCCCTGGCAGTGTCCCACAGGCTCATCAATGCACGTGATGCCTTTGGAGCACAGACCGGTCTTGCATCTGAGGCACATCTTGCAAATGCACCACATTTCTGCCCACCTCCGGCACACGGAGGAAATTCATCTGGCGGAGAGCGTCGGAAACGGTCTATGTGCAGCACGTCAAACAGGCTTCCAGTATTGCTTCCCTGAGACATAAATTTCAATCTTGTTTGTTCAGAAATGACTACTGCCTGGTGTTGCCAAGAAAACCCAGCTCTCTGAAACATACAAGCTCTAATTATTTATTAAGATATTTTTTGGCTCCTCTCAAGCTTTGTATTTTGTTTTCATTTATCAGACTGAGCACTGGTTGGCTGTATACTGAACTAGACTATGACCCCTGATTCACTCTTCCACCAATTCTCTTCATATCTCTTAATTGTCTTGATATAGCCAGACTTCTGCATTGTAATTAATGTTATTGTGAACTTAGACACTGGAAATCCTAAAATGATTAGATTTCTGGAGGGCTGAATGAACCAGTATCTGCAAATGTAATGGTATGTAGTGGTCTGAGCAAAGAACTTTAAACCGTGAACCACTGACTTCAAAACCTGGGTCTACCTTGCTATTCCACCTCTGTCCTTCCCTTGGCAGTAGAAGGAGAATCTATCTCTTTATTTACTTACCCCCCAATTAGGGGAATAAATCTTGAATGTGACATAAGTGATAACACTGTAATTAGCAAGAAAGACTTTCCCTGTTCATCTCAACATATTCAACAACAGATGCCTATCACTTTAAAAAGACCAATCAAAATTTAAAACATATATTCTGGGCAGAATATTTTTAAAACAAAGTATTCAAGATAGAATTTTCTTGACAGTGCCTGCTGTAGAAAGACTCAGGCCAGCTCATTTTGTTTTAGAAATTTAAATGGATAGCATGTAGGACTTGCTTTTGTATTTTAATGTTATAAAATAAAATTTAAAAAACCTGTTATAAACAAAGAGATAAAATAGAGTTTTCTTAGTGCTGGTAAATTAAGACATCATTTGTAATGCCCACGAAGGGGAAACATGGGATTTACTGCTTTTGGATCCAAAGAGTCATGGAGCATTAAGAAGAATCCTGCAAAGCTGCCTGACCTCAGGCTTTGTGGAATTCCCTGTCCCACAGAGCACAATGAGGCTATAGCCCCGCTTCTGCCTTGTAGTAGCAACTTGAAAATGGATCCCACAGGACTTTGGCCCTCAGAGGGTGGAAAGGTGGCTGCCGTTTTGATCAGCTAATCTCTAGTTATTGTATAGTGAAACATTAATTTATGCAGAAGAGGAGAAAGGCAAAGATAATTGCCAAAGCAAATTAGGATGAACTTTTCCGTAAAATACACAGACAGATCACATATAGAGAAGTACAAACCTGAAGCTCTCACATGATTTCCAAGGTAAATTCCAACAACCATCTGGGGAAAACAGAAAATAGCCCATCATGTTCCCATAGCAAAAGTGAAATTGTCAGAGTTTTGCTCCAAAAATTTAAGATCATCAGGATTTTTTTTTTTATGTTGTGAGACTGTAGATGCAGGCTGTAAGACCCTAAATATTCCACAACAGGAAAAAGAAATATTCCATAACATCCTATTCCAAGAGAAAGATATTTCAAAATTCAGGCTTATTTCAGTCTTACTTTAAAAATAAAATATAAAGAGAATCTGGATATTTTATAAATACATATGTTGGAGCCAGGCTAAAAATGTTGATTTTCTTGTTCTTCAGACTTTCAGTTTAAAGCAAACAACTAAACAGCACTTGCATATGCCACAAGTGTCAGCCTTTCTTTCAAAGCTTAACAAGAACAGAGTTGGATCTCATCCATCGTTTTCCAAGAGATTAGATCCCCAAATCCCAGTATCACATCTTGTAGAGTTACTGATATAATATAAACCCAAAATTTTCCATCCATAAAGACATTAACACCCAGCTCTGCCAAAACATCGACCTTCTCAGTCGAGGAGTGTTAAATGATGCATGAGCATAGTTTTATACTCAGACAGATACATGAAATAATATTAGACAATGTTTTAAGGTCATCCTAGGAAAATGATAGCAAACATGACTGGAAAGTACAGACTGATTCATTGAGAAATTATCAACTAATTTTTAATCTTTTCATGAACATTATGGAAAGAGCTGTCTGCAGAGTTAGTCAGGATGATTTGTCACTGTAAGAACTTGTGTTGCTATTTATGTTGCTACTGAACAGCAGACGAGGAAGTCTGCAGGACCAAAACTTTAAAGACAACTGGTCTCTCAGCCCCCACTCTGATTATATGGTAGTGATTTCTGACAACTCAAAACCAGCAATTACCAGGCTAACTATCTGTGAAGGAAAAAAAAATCTGTGATTTGAGCAAATAATTAGTCAAATGAAGAATATTTTTAATTTTATAACTTGACGACCTACATCAAGAGTAGGTAAGAGTAAAGACAGTAATTCAAGTGTTGTTTGATTTTTAGAAAATATTCAACAGTTCTAAGGTTTCATCTTTAAAGTGGTAATAACATCTACTGGTTTACAAAGTGTAGCTAGTATGCGTGCAATTCATGATACATTTCAGATAGAAACAGTTATATACGGGCCAGGTCTTGAGGAAACAAATGAGTTACAGAACTGATAATTTGCCAGTTCTTCAGGGTTCAAGCCCTAGGTGAAATAGGATCATAAATATGTTACAATATAAATTTTCTGGTGGTGTATATGAAACCACTTTAGTGATCACAGAACAGTTTCTGGTGAACCAGCCCCTGCTGTACAAAACTATACTGTTGGCTGTGAATGTCCTTTTTGCTAACAGCCTTGGCAGAGAAAGCGAGGACTCGCTGATAAGAAGGGACTCTTATCTCCAGAGGTGGTCTCAGGTCAGAGTTGAGGAATGTTGGCTGGATAGCACAGTGAGCATGTGCTGCCGCTGCTGTCTAGAGTATGTTTATCTGTTTCTTCCATGAGCACCTAATGCTCCATGACTTAATTAGGACCAAGAGTATAGCTATATACAAAAAGAACAAAATATTTCATCAATGACAACAACATCAAGAACTACATTACTAAGAAATAAAACATTTTTGAACCTCAGGAGAATTAGAATGGAAATAAACCCTCAGACATGAATTTTTAATTACCAGATATTAGGAAAGAACATTTCCTTTGGCAGAGTTTTTCTGAAACTAGCAACTGTCATATTTCTTGCACCTTTTTCCCAGTATTGGAGGCAGAATGAACAAAAGCAATTCATATGCTATTGCCAAAACTCACACGCACCTGTAAGAAGCTTATACCTAGAGATCATTCTTAAGTTTCTGTCAAAGTTGTTTGAGCAGCAGAAAGGAAATGCAGTCATAAGCAATTGCAAACCCCATTTAATCCAGAAAGACAGAACAAACAAACCCAAGTTCTTTTTAATCAGAGGCTGAGCCATCCAGTGTGACCATCTGAGTGCCATGAAAGCGACAGGAGTTAGAGGGGTCAGAAGCAGAACCCATACAGGGGAGTCTGCCCCTCAACAGGGGGCTTATGGCATAACGGGATTGCACAGGTAGCCGTCGGGACATTACTTGGAGATTGCCACTTTATTAGCAGCAATGGTGCATGAGGAATGAACTGCATGTCCTCAGGCCCTAGGGAAAAAAGTATCCTGGTACCTAGAAAATAATTTTCTTGCTTTTCACATCTGATGTGAGGTCACTGAGATAAAATATACACAACTCTAGAAATTTGTATGTCTTTCGTTTTAAGTCATCTGTAGAAAATCTAAACTGAAATCTTCATGATTTTTAAGTACTTGGCAATATTGCTTCTCTTTTTTTCTCCTTCACTGAGCAGAAACCAACATACCACTCTGTCGATTAAGGTCAGGCTTATCCGAACGGTCTCTGAACTACTAATTCTTCTCCCTCCCAAATGTGAAATCCAAACCTGTTGAAACTGGCCTCTCTTTCCACAAAACAGGGTGTGAAATGAGGGCTGATAGCCCTAAAAGTAATGAGAAAACTCAAAAAAAGTTTGCTTTTGTAATGGTGTTAACAGTCTAAATAGCATGACAGATTTTTAATATATCAAATAGTCATGGAATATTACAAGATAATATAAATAAAGGACATAAAAATTCAGAAATTTATATTTGTGTCAGATGTTGTACTTATATACAACTTATATATGTGTGTATATATATTTAAATATAGTGGTTTTGTGGGTGTATCAGGAACTAGTTATATCCACCTGCATATATGTGAAAACATATATAAGTGTTTTCTTTGCTTAATACCCTTTGTGCAAAAAAATAACCAGCTGTCAGGTCCTTAGAAAAAACTGCCACAAAAGGATAGTATTTAACAAAAATATTCTTATCATAGAGGCATCAACCTGTATCAGAGTCCAACTATGCAAATAATTATTAGATATGTAATAGGCCTTTGATCATTGCTTTTAGAATTTGATTGTAAAATTAATTTATGCTGAAACAGTTTGGTATACCATACTTACCATTGTCATTAAAATGAAAAAAAATCAACATATTATACATACGTTATGAATGAAATGGCTAAGAGTGTATACTTATAATTTTCTATGCTTGTATCCCCTTGTATATTCTTCTGTTCCATTGTTTGCTACTTCACCAACAAAACATGTTTAAGTCACTTTCAAAGAAGTACATGAGTACATTTACAAATACAGTGCTCTGTTTGTATATGACATGCATACAAGCTTCTGCACGTATTTAGCATGTATGTATGTGATGGTTTCAGACATGCACATCACTCTCAAGTGTGCATGCATGCATACAGCTAAAAAATTCAGAACAAACAGCTGCAGTATCAAGGTGCTGCCTGCTACCCGTAAGGCCCAACCTTGATACATTTTGCAAATTTCCTGTATGTTTCCAGGATGTTCCCATAAATCCTAATGAAAATAAACAAACACAAATAGCCCACATGACCTTTAAAATGAGATGACCAATATTTTTAACTATTTAAACACGTGCTGTTCTGCACTTCAGACAATTCATCAGTTAACTTTTGCATACCATCATGGTAATTTGTGATCAAATTGTGTAAATACTTTTAATAATTTTTCTGTTGTGGATTTCTGAGTTACACGGACTGTCTACATCTGTATAATACTAGCTTTCCTTCAGAGGGACAGTCTGCGTGTCTCTTAAAGGGAACGCCTGTTGTCTTATTCAAAATCAGACATCCCAGACAAGCAAAGACACAATTGTGTGTTGGACATAGAACATAAAGTGATGATTAATCTTTTCCCTGTGCATTCTTGTCAAATGCTTACTTCACCTCTCACTTTATTCAGTTCTCAAAAACCATCTGGCCTACAGTTCCTTTTTTTTTTTTTTTTGGTACATGTTAAAAGCACAATGATGATGTGACTGTAGCAGGTGCCTGATATTGCATCATGCTAGACATTATCTTGCAAAACAGTGAAATACTTATTTTGGCTGAAGAGTTTTTTCCAGAGTAGGACTGGATATTCTTCCCCACACACACATGTATTATTTTCTATTCTACTACACAGAGGGCCATGAAATGAAAGGGAATGATGCTTAATAAACAAATGGACAAATGTGTCCTCAGAAAATGTAAGTGTCAGTCTTTCACTTGTTTCTTCGTATATCAGAATCATGTAAGGAATCCCCTAATTCTGTACATAGTCCTCAGTCTACATAAACTGCTCATTGACATAATCAGGTATCTTGCATAATGACAGGCACAAGCATGGTTCAAGGTAGGGAGGAATAAATGGGTAATATTATGTCAAAAAACGCCCCAGCCCTTACAAAAAAGACTGACTTGAACTCTTAAGCACACTAAGCCATCTGGCCAAAGATGAGAAACGCTGCTTTTCAGGAAAAGCAACACTTTGCTTTGATATATGGACTTGTCCCACAGTTAAAATTTTATTCATTATGCAGATGTTGAGTTAAATCATTACAAATAAACAAGCCCATTTCCCTATCTCGGCATTCTTCTACCAAATAAAAAATGGTTTTCTTTGTCTCAGGTGAAATCCCCTCCAAAGTGACATGCCCAGATAACAGTATTTACTTGAATAATTTTACCATACAATTATGCTGTTTTACATTCACAGCTTAGCTAAGACAAAGCGAGATCCGAGATCATTCTGTTGCCATTGGACTATGATATTAGGCACTTGCAAAGGACACGTCATCTAACCAGGGCACTGTATCTTGATTATCTCAGCCATCTCTCTCATAGTGTGATGGATCATCTCTGTCTTTCCTTTTTGGCTACCCAGGGAACATAGATAAACAGATAGCCTGAGTTTCAGACAAAAATTAGGTAAGTGTCTGATCCCTCTTTATATTGGCTGCTGGGACTAGGAAAAGCAGCCCTTCTCTGAAAAAAGGTTAAAAAGGATCACCAGGAATTACATTCAAAGTGCCAGGGACCTTTTGTTTGCAAAACAAACCCTTTCTTTTTTGAGACCTCCAATATGTTTTTATGTTTGTGTTGCACATTTTCATTAAATTCTAAGTCAATGCTTCTGCTTCTAGGGCTATATAGAAGCTGAGACATCCTTTTTGTTCTTTTGTTCTCCTTCACAATCAATTAAATCATTAAATTATGCCCAAGCCCACACATTTTTGTAAGCCAATAGTTTTTGATATTAACTGTCACAGTACGTACACTGCTTTTATAGCATTATTTTTATGTACTCTCTTGAAATTAAATGTCTCTTTGGTTCTAAATCCTTAATTAAACTCTTAGCACTATTAAACACCTTTACTGAAGGCAACTTTCAAAGGACTATGCAATGACAGTATAATGTTTCACTGTGAAATATGGGACTGTGGAGCCATGACAGACACAGTTACATAGTAAGTTTGACCCTAAATGGCAATCCATGACAGATAAAAATAAATCCTTCCTCTATCTTTCTTCACCTCCCTTCCCCCCTTTTCTTATTTTTCAGGTTTATAATGACCTGCATCACACATAAAATCACACTATTCCACTTTCTCACAAATGTTACTGGATTTGTACTATACTGCTATTAGAAGAGAGACATTGATTTCAGAACTTTCCAAACACTGTGTAAAATGAGAAAGTAGCCCAAACTCTGTGAAACTAATTCCTAAACAAAGAATAAATGAATAAAATTAAAATACATGTAGCAAAAAGCACTATTACAAAAATTACAGATTTACAGCAACAGTTTGTGATCAAAGGTTTCTAAGTTGGTATTGCATAAAAGCTCTGCTATGTTGTTGAAGAACATTACAGCTCTTCTATTGTTCTCAAACACAGTACAGGTCAAAGAAGTAGCATAACAAATCAATTAATGGCCTACCTGCCTCCTTCACTAATTAGAGACTCAGTCTTTCTCTCTCTCTGCTCTTGATATTTGAAACTTCTCAGAAGGTGAAGATTAAAGTAGCAGCTCTCAAACTTTTCCAGAGGGTTTCCTTTTTAAGCCTTACCTTCCCTGACAAGTATGGATTCAGTTGAGGTGAAAGAGCATTAGGAAATTTTTCCATCTCTGCTGCTTTTATTTATTTTTATTCACCCCTATAAACACACTCTGTATAAACACTTCTACACAGGAATCTCCTTATTATTTTTCCTCCAATTCCAGTTCTAAAAATATTCAGATAATCCAGAATATGAAATATAATTATTGATATTCCTCCATGTTCCAGGAAATATGGCCACAGTACACATACAACAAATCAGTCCCATCAGTATCTCTGGTTTTGTAATCATCTTTCAGATATAAACTAGCATTGCCTTTCTTTTTTTTTCCGTAAGAGAAATTCTTCAGTACATTTGTCTGAATTCACACCTGACCTTTTCAATACATGTTTTCTATGCTCCCTCCTGGTCATTCCACTCTGAACAGCTAGGACTATTATGTCCTGTCATTGCTGTTTGGCTTCCTATACTTTCCCTACCTTCAAGTCTCACTTAGGAAACGAGGACGAACTAACCTTTACTATAAGTACTGTGCTGGATGCTGCGCATATGATCATGTGGAGGGGAGCAGCTATATGGTGCACAGCCTTCTCCACCTATGCCAGCAGTGGCTGGACCCAGCCCTGTTAGAAGCTACCTGTTTCAGTCCCGTGGACTGAGCTGCAACTTCTTTCTCCATGCTCCCCTGCCCAATATGTAAGACAGCAGACCAAGGAGAATCTTAGATCTTGAAATCTGGACACATACCAAAACTGAGCATGAGCGTCAAATCTCGCTCATCATCTGAATAAAGCATATACAACCATTTCTATCCAACTTATTCTAAGAATACCAAGAATACCAATGGTCTAGCAAAACTTTTAAATGTTTCCATTTCCTTTTACTCTCCCTTTGTTTCAGGCATGTGGATCATCCACCAGCAATAGCCAAGCAATGAAATATAATCAGCAAATTTTAGACACAGTGTGCCCTCAGAATCATCAGTTTCTCTGCTGCGTGTACAAATGCAGCTGAGAAAGAAAGACAGCAAGCAGTAGTGGTCAGGTCTGGACATCAAATGTTAAAAATAATATTATCTACTTTGAGATATACCCACAGAATTGCCCTTCTCCCTCTTCACTTATATTCTTGTGTCTATTTTATTGATTGGAACCATGGATACTTGAGAAAAAAATAAACTACACAAATAAATGTGCTGATTCTGAGCAGACTTTGCTACAAAGAGCCTTTTTATAGCTTGTGCATAACACAGGCAAATCAACAATTTGCAAAAGCGGTTCAGGTAAGTATAGAAAGATAATACCAGGGTTCTTGATTAATTGACATTTAAGCAAAAAATTAGAAGAAAAACAACAGCACTGATCCTCATCCAAGAATGAATAGTTTCTAAAAAGATTCTGCTTTGGCCCAGAATGTGAAGAATGTACCTAAAATGGCTTCAAGCTTCATAAGAAAGGAAGGGGCTTTGGATGTTGATCCAATGGCCAAATGAGAGACAGGAAGCTCAGCTGCTCAATGAACATTACAGAAGAGAAGGAAACAACAGTTATCCTTAGAAGTCCGTGAACACTTTATTCGTGCAGTTTTGTCTCTGTCTCTGCCTAGAGACAAGCAAGAGTGTTTATGCACCTGATTTAGTGGCTTCATTCCCTAGCCTGTGTCAATCCAGCTTGCATACTGAAGCAAAAAGCCTGCTTTGTGACTTCAGTATTACAGCGACATTTTAGGGAGCAAAATGTGTAAGAAGAGAGTATTGCAAGGCAGTTTTGCATGACCCTCTATCTCCGCCCCACCCCATCTTTGCCCCTCATATATTATACTCTTTGTTAACTATAGTGTTCCTTTTTATAACAAAACAACAACATGGTTCCTCAAAAAGTAGAGGAAGGTACAAAAAAATAGAAGAAGGTATATGAAAACAAAATGTATTTGCTAAAATCTGAAGTTGCCACACATGTGAGATGTCATCACATGGACCAGACTACTACTCATCTCTTTCCAGGCTAGAATGTGAAAGGAGGGGCACGCCCATTTCCCTTGAACACATCTTTCATGCCAAGAGAATCATCAGTCAGTACCAGCTGATTTCATAAGCTCCATGAAAAGGTTACTTGTCTTTTCTTAAAATCAAACCCCAGTCATTTTCTTTAATATATGTTGCCAACATTAGAGCACAGGGATCTAATCCAATCTAGTCATCAAATGTGCAGGTTTTTGTTTCCATTACACAACTTTTCTGTGTGTAATATAAGAATTTGTTCTTTGTTGATACAGCTTCTTGGACAAGCACAGAATTTGCATATGTACACACAATCAAATTAAACACAGGACTGAACCCTGCACATGCATGTATCGCACAGGAGTAAGGGCTTTTCTGCACATGAAAACTGTTCTGGAGTGATACAGAGAATGATTGCACCTAAGTAAATGCCTGTATATACAAACCCGAGACAATAAAGTAGGAGCGCTTTTGCAGGAATTCTGGTTTTGGAAGGGTTAATCCACAGCTTCACTATTCTTTGAACACAGCACTTATGAACCATAGCCACAGAGGCTCTGCGCACTTGCAGCATTCACTGAAGCCAGTGGGAGTCACGGCTTCTTCCAGGAGTGAGCCATACACACATAAACTAAGTTAAAATATATTGTTTACATACTGCAAACCTAATAATTCACAGAATCCCTGGCATCGTACCGCAGGATTTTCCTTCAGACACAGCCACTTCTCGAGAGCTAGTTTTTCACGTCTTGGTAGCAGTTGACCCTAGAACCATTTTCAGACATAAGTCAGTGTTTTCTTAACCTGCCAGTGCCCTACTGTAAGCACGTTCATCATGCAGCTGCGCTCTTAGTCAAAGCCCCTTGGGAAGGAACCGCAATTGCTGAAGAGTTTCACTGGTGGGATTTTAGCAATGTTAGCGCAGTGCACCCTGCTGGGCTGCACAGAGGCTCCTGCACGCCGCACCGCTGCGGCTGGGGAGCACAGGCCCTGTCCTAAAAACGTACCCAGCACATCCCAGATGAGAGCGGAGCTTGCCCTTTCACTGTTCTGCTGTGCTTACAATTTTAATGTGTTTATCATGAAGCTAAGCAGACACATGCAAGAATATAAATAGCAAGCAGAGCACAGCAATGCTAGGATTATTTCTGACAAGTCCCAAATGAGCTACTTTATTTTTATTTTCTCTCAGTTCAGATGATTTTTTTTTTGCTATGCGTTTATTCATTCCTTCCTAATTTCAAACTATCATAGAAGTTAAAAATTGAAAAAGTATGTTAGATTGAGTTAAACCCCCTAAAATTTATCTTAGCCTCAAATATCTTAACAGATACCAATTACAATATTAGTTGATTACTAGTTTTGTCTTAACCAGACCCTTACTCATGGCAACCTCTCACATAATGGTCCAAATTTATTTCAAATCTATCAGCTCCTAGCTGGAATAGTATTTTTGAGAAACCAACTCAATAGTCGTTCATCCATTAAACCAGAGTTATGGAACAGTTAGCAAGGGCTTCTATTACTCAATATTTAAGATGAATGATGTAATTCCATCATATGTTAATAAAAAAATGGGTATCTAGAGGGAAATTCTGACATCATTCTCAAAAGAGCAAGTCTGTTTAGTTTATCTTTTTCTATGAGCAACTTTTAGACAGAAAGGTGACGTTTAATTCTAACTTTTCCTAAATCTTTCTTAGATGACACCTCTAACAGTACAAAACGTGTTAACAGAAAACAAGTAACTTGAGCAAGATGATTGTATAATCATAAAATATTCTGATTTTCCAGAAGCAGATGGAAAAAGCTTATGTTGAAAGACATTTTTCAGGAAATGTTAGAAACATCTTTTCTACGGATTGTATGTTGAAGGACACAGAAAATGATATAATGAGAAGGGACAGAATCCAATTATTCTAATACTTTATTTCTGTCAGAAGCCAATTTTAGGCATTCCAGTGAAAGGCAAAAAACCAACTCTGAGCCATACAGACTCAATGGAAGAAGTTAAAAACCGGAGCAGGTGTTGGAAAATTGTATCTGCCCTTTTTTCTGTTTGTTATCCAAAAATGCAAATTGCTTTTTACCAGAAACCTTCCAGCTACATTTTAGCTTGAGAAAATCTAGCATCTATTCATGCTAGTGCTGAGAGAGAAAGCCATAAATGTCAGCACACAGCAGTCTGGATTTTATAATCACATGTCTCTCAACATCCTTCTACATAACGCATAGGACTAGCTAATTACCGAACAATTAAAAAAAATCTTACAATTAAATAAAATTAGAATAGAAAAAATAGAGAAGCAAGGAAACTTATGAATTTAGGCTGCCAAATACTTGTCATTGGCCCCATTTTCTTAAGTAACTGCAATATGTAAACACTAAAACTATAAGAAATCAACAATTTACACTTACATATAAGATTCTTTAAAATTAAAAAGTATCTCTGCTTTGTTAATGGCATAAATAGTCAGAGCTACTATGTCTAGGGGCCTAACATACAAAATTCACACTTCCACAGTCCTGAGCAGGATCCTTTCCTTGTTACAGACACCCCCACCCCAGTCCTAAAACTTAACACAGCTCAATTTTCTCAATTCCTAGATCTAGCCAGTGTTGTTAAAAGTGCAGTTTTCTCTTTAAAAGTTGTTGTTACTGCAGGATGGGTCTATTTATTGAGAAGGGGAGCATGTGAGCCACTTACACTAAGCTGAGTTTGACCTCGGGTTTCATGCAGCATCCATCAAAGCCAGCACCATAGCTCCGTCAGCAGCCCACGACTGCGTTCCTGTGTCATGCATCCTTCTGGCAGATAGCTGTGCTCGTGAGCCACAGTCTCAGCCTGAAGTACATCCTCAAAGACCTCTACAGACTTTAACGAATCTCACAACTCCCCTTGATGGGCTGGGCAAGTAACACTACAGTCCCGAGCACTCATATCCTTCCACAAACACATTCCACTCCTGACCTTCAGTACCTGCATGCCATTTCAGTCACGGGTGGTCTTCCGACACGTTGGAAGTCGGACCCACAGCATCCACTGAAATTTCTTTTAAAAGCGGCACTCTTTTTACTACTCAGATGAGTAAGAGCTGAAGAATGAAACTACTGAACTCACATCCTTCAGTACCTTTCCAAAGGTCTTTGTCCCACCTGATCCCTTCACTGTATATTAACTGGCCTTTGTTCTCTTTTGCTTTAGTGCATTTTAAATACCTAGCGGAGGGCTCTGAAGTATTCACACAAGCATCTGATGCAGGTTTGTATCTCAATAAATAAGTGAAAGGAAACCAGGCCTACTAGAGGTGAAAGAGTAGCATAAATCTCAGTGGACCACCAGCTTCCTCTCTTTTTTTCTGTAACTATGAAATAAGTAGTATTTCTATAATCTAGCATTAGCTTAAAGTTGTTGCATTGTATGCTTTGACATATTTTAATATGTCATCTGGAGATCATTTCAAAGAGATACAAAGTTTTCTGCCCTACAGATTACCCATGTATCTCAAAAGAAGGAAGCATATTCATTCTCCCATATATGATGTTGAGGCTTTTTCTTACTAGTCTGTTAAACATGTATTTTCCATTCTGGGTGTTTTATTTTACTTCCAGAGCTGGACAGTCTTGGTTATCCACAATATCTTGCATCCGTTCAGGAATTGCTTGCACAAGATTCCCTTGATGACAGTTCCCATTAGCACACATTCATTTACACATATTTTTTTTGCATTTGTGAAATTCCTTTCTTCAAGTGGATATGAAAGATTATTCCTTTAATAGTCCCTTCCCCACAGGTAGATAAGTCTCATTCAGGGAAGCTGTCGCTCACCATGACCACTAGATCAAAGGGGCTCCAGCAGAAAGACTATCTCTGAATCTGTGAAGGGTCACTTGTCCTCTAAGCCCTGGCTGGCATTGACATCAAATGATGCTACAATTCCATCCCACCTGTTTTAACATTACAGCGTGGCTGGAAGAGTGGTATTTTCAGTAATGCTGCTACAGGTCAGCTTACATGCTAATCAATTACTTCATAAAATAATGCAAAATTTATTTGATGAATATATCTTCCTCCTTATTCTGGGCACTAAAACAGAAAGAAAACCTTGGCTAGTCACCACAGCTAAGGTGAGATGATTAGCTGCACATTCACCCAAAGTTTCCTCTACGGCCAACCAGAATATCTCAAAACAGAAGTGATTTCTGGTCACACTGAAGATTCAGTGAGAGACCCTTCCTGGAAAGGCTAAGTTACAGGATCTGTGGCAACTGAAGCATGGTCTTTGGCAGAAGGGAAGTTCTAGTTCCTAACTTCTGTGAGAAGGAATATCCCATCAAGGTGTTCACTTCAAACCTGTGTGAATCTCATTTCAAGTCATGAAAGGGGAAAGACAAAGAGCTATCCTGAAATCTTTGTGCAACTCCACAGGGCATCTTCAATGGTCAGTGTCCTCACTCCACCCACACGATAGGTTTCCTTTTTCTCCCAGGCTGAAGGAAGTGTGTGTCCAGAACATAAGGAGGTGATTGGTGACAGCCAACATGGCTTCACTAAGGGCAAATCGTGCCTGACAAATTTGGTGACCTTCTACGGCGGGGTTACAGCGTTGGTGGATAAGGGAAGAGCAACTGATGTCATCTACCTAGACTTGTGCAAAACATTTGACACTGTCCTGCACGACATCCTTGTCTCTAAATTGGAGAGACGTGGATTTGATGGATGGGCCGCTCGGTGGATAAGGAATTGGCTGGATGGTCACACTCAAAGAGTTGCAGTCAACGGCTCGATGTCCAAGTGGAGACCAGTGACGAGTGGCGTTCCTCAGGGGTTGATATTGGGACCGGCACTGTTTTACATCTTTGTCGGTGACATGGACAGTGGGATTGAGCGCACCCCTCAGCAAATTTGCTGACGACACCAAGCTGTGTGGTGCAGTCGACACACTGGAGGGAAGGGATGCCACCCGGAGGGACATTGACAGGCTTGAGAACCTCATGAAGTTCAACAAGGCCAAGCACAAGGTCCTGCACATGGGTCGGGGCAATCCCAAGCACAAATACAGGCTGGGCAGAGAATGGATTGAGAGCAGCCATGAGGAGAAGGACTTGCGGGTTTTGGTTGATGAGAAGCTCAACATGACCTGGCAATGTGTGCTTGCAGCTCAGTGTCCTGGGCTGCACCAAAAGAAGCATGACCAGCAGGTCAAAGGAGGTGATTGTCCCCCTCTACTTGCCCTCATGAGACCCCACCTGCAGTACTGTGTTCAGCTCTGGGGCCCCCAACATAAGAAGGACATGGACCTGTTGGAGTGAGTCCAGAGAAGGGCCACAAAGATGATCAGAGGGCTGGAAAACCTCTCCTATGAAGACAGGCTGAGAGAGTTGGGGTTGTTCAGCCTGGAGAAGAGAAGGCTCTGGGGAGACCTTCTAGCAGCCTTCCAGTACCCGAAGGGGGCCTACAAGAAAGCTGAGAGGGACTTTTTACAAGGGCATGTAGCGATAGGACAAGGGGTAATGGCTTTAAACTGAAAGAAGGTAGATTTAGATTAGATGTAAGGAAGGAATTCTTCACTATGAGGGTGGTGAGGCACTGGAACAGGTTGCCCAGAGAAGTTGTGGATGCCCCATCCCTGGAAGTGTTCAAGGCCAGGTTGGACAGGGCTTTGAGCAACCTGGTCTAGTGGAAGGTGTCCCTGTCCATGGCAGGGGAATTGGAACTAGGTGATCATTAAGGTCCCTTCCAACCCAAACCGTTCTATGATTCTATGATTCTAACATAATTTCAGACAGGATTAGATGGAAGGCCTGCATATGGTTCTGAGCTGATCCACTATCAAAGCGGATTACATCTTTCAAAGAGAGATTTCCTACCTATTATGGACTGCTTTTGCTCACTATATAGCCTATTAACTTCAATAAGTCTGTCAAGTCTAATTATAAATCACCTTCTTCGGTGACTCTGAGTAGCCTCCAGCATCTGTTTTCAAACCTCAGATAGATACATTCATGACATGGATCAAATCCTTCTTTCTAACATCAGTCTCCTTTCTGAGGAAAAGCTCTTCAGCTACACAACTTCTTAGGCTGAGTGGGACCCTACTAGCCCTTTCTGTAACACATGAAGGTATCCAAAGGAGTTATGTGAAGGCATGGAGGTACTGAAGATACCAGATGACACTTCACATTTGCTTATCTAATCTTATAATGTGATGACAAATAAATGTTTATGCAAGGTTCACCAAGCACTGGCCTGTGCAATAAGCAAGCTATTCTTTTATGTAATAATGTTCCTTGGAAAACACCAAGTTTCTAATCAACTTTGTCATTTTACCAATTTTAGTGAATTTTGACTGTAAAATTTATAAAAAACATAGCATGATAAATTTTTACTTTGAACCTGCTAGATTTACAAGATGGAAGCAAAACAAATACAGCAAAAATAATAAATGATGAGCCAGGATATGCCTTCCTGTTTGTCAGTTTCTGCACTTTTAGGATGTTGTTCCATTCATTCCTCCATAGCCCTCTGCAATAGGGAGAAAATAGACGCTGCAATCACTCAGCAGAATTTGAAGTCTCAATGAAAACAAAAATGTTGCTCAGGAATATGCATGGGACTTAGACACGGTTGAAAAAAAAAAAATTAAATCTCAAGTTCTGAATTTTTTGCAAATAAAAAAGCCATGCAGAAAGGGAAGCTGGTTGAGCTGGGCGTTGCTGATATAGGAAAAAATCCTGAAAAGGAAGCTCAGAAGGCAAGGTTGACACCAGTGACTAAAAGGTGTTTTTGCTCCCATGTGACAAGCAGACTGAAAAAATCATGAGCATGTCCAAATTTCTTAGCCCACATAGAAGTCAAAATGATTAGCAGGTGCCAAGTTCTGAGAGAGGCAAAATGTTAAATTTTTAAGTTTTAGAAGTTTTCCTTACTGGCTTTGCAGCAGATTTGCAAAATCAATAATCAATAAAATTAAAAATTTGAAAAATCCCCATCCTCAAATATAGTAATAAGTAAAACTCAATTCTAGGTTAGCCCTTAAACTTTTATATTTTTGCCATTGGAAAGTTTCCAAAGAGCAGAGGAATACACAGGACTTTGGTTCAATGGTAGCCCGTTGCACAATTTTAGATTCAGTCCAGCTGGACTAACTAGCTTTAAAAAAAGGAAAACTACTGAGAAGCAAGTTGAGAATAAGTTTAGAACAACATTGTTTAACTCAGACAATCTTATGCAGTTACTCTTTCAATTCGTCAGTTTGGAAATTCTTCGGAATTCAAAAGAGCCAAGAGGTATTTTTGAATCACAATGAAATTACTTTTTCCTCTCCCTTTATATTAAAACTATATATTACACTTACATGACACTTTCATCCTGAAGGACTGCTAAGGTCTTCATAGATTTTCTAACTTGTGAATATCCATCAGACATACAAAAAGCTTTCTCACATTTTTACTTGGAGCAGAGCAGATACAACAGAATCTAGTTCCATCTACATTTACAGCAGCAAACACCTGTTCATACATCTTTAGCAACCAGCTAAAACTAAAGGCATCTTTTAAAAAATATTTTTGTATCGTAGCTGCACTTCTGTGAATGAGATCTGAACCCACTGACCTCCATGAAGTTTTGCCTGAGTGAAAGACAACTGTTTTAGCCTTTTCAATGTTATTGGTATTAATATGTTATGAAAACAAGTGGTAGCTGAAAGGTGGAACAGACAAAAAGGTCTAATAACTACTAGTTCAGAGATGAGGGTGAAGAATACACTGAATTTCATTTATAAATCCCTCCATCGTTAACAAAGTTAGAATCCGTACCTGTATTAGAAGGTCACAACAGTTACAAGCCACAAAAAGAAAAAACAACAAAAAAAAGCTTTAACAGTAGCAATATTTACTATTCCCTTTCTGTTCCAAATTATCAGAGAGTTGAGCCCACTTATGAAACGCAAGATCCTGCCTCTGGAAAGAACAAGTTTGTAAGACGGATGCCAGATGGACAGCCCTAGACACTGTTATCTTTTCTTGATCGCTAGACAGGTTCTCCCATTGACTTCAGACAGAAAAGACGATGCTTGGAACATCTTAAAAAGTCCTAAGCATACAACAGAATTAGGACTAAGTTAGACACTGCTGCACTCATTATTGACTGTTTTCCTGATTCTAGAAAAGGTCTATCAAGTACTAGGCACCCTGAATAGAGAATTCAATTGCCCAATTTGCCTGTAGTTTTCTTCTTTCTCTTTCTGTAGTTGAGCCTGAGCTGGGAATTCAGCTGCAAGCATTTCAACATTGATGATTCACTGTTTGAAGGACCTCCAGGGAAGTCCTACAGAACCTCTAAACAAAGTTCTTTCCTCTGGCTTTTCTTGGCTTGCAGGTTTATTACCCACTAGAGAGTTTAGACTTATAATACATCCAAATAGAACTTAAATTCCAGGCTCATACATGTGCTGATGGACCCTGGAGCTCCTAATTATAATTACATATTCATATCAGCTGAATGAGATGCTAAATTACAGTCTTGATCCCACACTGTGCCTCTGCACAAAGCCACAGCTGATGTTGATCCTCAACTGGAAGAATGGGAGGGGGTACAGGAAGATCCAGCTGTTGCTCATTTGACTAAAGAAAGAAACCATTTACTTTCTAATGTGAAAAATTATGAGTATAAAATAAAGTGAGCAAAATAACATTCCCCACCCTGTCATTTACAAAAAAATAGCTAATGTCTTCAAACCTAAGGCTGTAACAAAAGGACAATGGCATACCATAATGGGAAACATTGCTTAAAAGTAAATTTTTTTTCAGTTAATGCACATTTTCACACTTTCTTTCCTCCTTGAAAGTTTGGCCAAAACAGATCTTCCTAAAGTTAATTTCTCTCAGGAGTAATAGGATCGATGCAGCATTACACATTCATGCTCTGGATTCCAATAAAAAAGTTGTTACCATAGCAAGAAGTATTGTTGCAAAGACAACACACACAATGTAAGATTAAAGAAAAAAATCTCAAAAAATATTTCCAATGCTCAACAATAACATAGGATATTTTCTCCTAATTACATAAAGATGAGAGTGTGCTACTGCTTTGATAGTCCCACTGTGATGAAACAGACCGGCTCCTTTAAGACTCATTTCTCAAAATGCAAATTTCTAATTTTTTTTTTTTCAAAGTCGCATCAATTACTTTTAACGTTATGTATATCACGCTGCTGCGTGAGGCCAGTCAAGGATTGGAGAAAGATATATTGTGCAAGGTACTGTACATAAATTGTAAAAAAGGCAAGTCATACCTTATAATCTGGGTTAATTTCAGGAAACAGAGGAATAAAGGGGGAAAAAAAAGGGTGAGTTGGGGTAGTATGAATGGAAAGACAAGGCAGCAGTAATCTGAATACAGATGCTCATATAGTTTGGCATGCCACTACCTACTCAGACAGCATTGTTCAGTAAGCATTGTGATACAAGCTAGTTTTAAGAAAAGTTTCAAATAGTAATAAACTTTTAGCTTTGTAGACTTTCTTAGGCTCCTCGCAACATGAGAGAAAGAATGGAAATGATTGCAGGAGTAGACTATCATGGGAAAAGCTTGCATTGCTGGAAAGTGAAGACAGCTGTAAATAACGATGCAGTACCATCTGAGACATAGAACAAGGTGAAAGTGGAAGAGAGAAGAGCAAGACAGCCGAACATGCGAAATAGGATGAAGAGCCAGAAAAATGATCTAAGTTTAAATGTTCTAAGAGTTTAAATGGACTCCGCAAGGGCGAGGTTGCAGAAAGGAAGACCAGAGAGGAGGACATTGCTTTAGTAAAACGCGAACTGAAAGG
The DNA here is from genome assembly GCF_964195595.1 of Calonectris borealis. NCBI lineage: Eukaryota > Metazoa > Chordata > Aves > Procellariiformes > Procellariidae > Calonectris > Calonectris borealis. Next base: position 21,584,698 of record NC_134324.1, on the reverse strand, counting down.
AGCCCAGAAAAGCCTTTGCGTGTGAGTGTACACATTTATGTAAAGGGCAGGTTCTCTGCATGCCATGTTAGAAGAAGCAGAAAGATTTACCCACAGACAGCCTGTACACGTCTAGAGAAGAGAAGGCCAGGCTAAAAAAAGAAACCAAGATACGGCCTTTGGCAATAGGAGAATGCTGTGTCTGTTCACGATAGTGAAAAGAAAAGTGAATGCAAAAGAAAGTGCAAATGTAGGGACTAGGATTTGAGGGAGATGATCTAAGAAGAGAAACAAAAAAGTAACATGCAGAATAAGGGCATATGAGGGGAGGAGAGTAGCAAAGAAGTTCACTGAAGAGGGCAGTGAAGAGAAGGTAGATGGGAGCATGTGATGACGGAGAGGCACACGGTGAAAGCTGTAGGTGAATGGCAAATGGACATAATAAGCGAACAGTTACACCCCACAAGCTATTAAAATAATGTTTACATTCTTAATTAACCATTGTAAGATCTTTGACTTTACATTGTAAACATTATTTTAATAGTTTGTAGAGGGAAGAGGGGTATTTATTGACTTGACTAAATTCTTTAAAATGCTTACACTGGAAATCAAATGTCATCAGGTAGAATTCCGCCACACCAGCTGGTCAGCCTGCCCGAGATACACAACATACTCTGCTTGACTTTGCCACTAGGAAGAGATGGAGAAACAAACCATGTCTTTGGGTTTCAAGTGCAGAGGTGTAGTGGTTATAAAGCACTTCTGTCCCTGTTTCTCTACACTCTCTCCAGAGCACCCTTTCCAATTTTTCACTACTAATTTTTTTCACTGTTTCTATATCCTTGCCTTCCTAAGTTCTTTTTCTTTCCTCTTACCTCTATCCTATTGCCCTGCCATTCTTTCCCTCACTCACTGTCCTTCACCTTTTGCAACACAGTAAGGCAGACGACTCCTCTTCTCCAGTGCCTTAGCACTAGTCAAGAGGAGCACAGAGGGCTTAGGAGAGTTGGTCATTCCTGTTTTCTAATCTTATGTCCAGACTTACTACAGCTACAGTGCAACCAGGAGGATGCAATTGCTTGCTAAGTCCTTTTCAGCCTCGTTCAGTTCATCTGCCAGTGCACTGCATGTGTGCTGTTTCCACGTTGGAGCTCTCTGGTGGCATCTCCCAAAAACATAGTTGGGACTCAAAAGACTCTCCCTGAGCATGCTAAAATTGTCATTTTCTATATTAAAAAAAAAAAAAGGCCAAATTTCAAGTCCTCACTACAGACCATGGAAGCACTAATATTTCTCAAAAAGACAGAGTTTCTTATTTATACATACATATGGGCATATATAGATGCATACCTACACATACCCCTGTAAACATGGGCAAAACAATATCTTTTTTTTTTTCCTAACCCCAGTTGGAGAAACGGCTGAGCATTGTAGAGTAAACTTTCAAAAATATTTGCCCAGGGCAGACAGCATGGAAAATTTTGGCCCAAATGGTTTAAGTTTGGCAAAGTTATAAGCAATAGAAAACAGGATCTTATAATAGAAAGTGCTGGGCAGCCTTATGGCAGACATCACTATTTGTGCTGCTTGTAAGACTTCATTTTCTTTAATAGGAGCTGCATGGCAGGGCTGTAATACCCTGGGGCTTCCTGTCTTTAATTTCCTTTGAATATAATCTTGGTCTTAAGCCTTCCTTCCTAAATAACCTCTGTCTTTAATTATTTTTTTAAGCAAATTACAACTTAACAAGCACACATTCTCTTAAGACAGAGCCTCTAATTATCAAAATGACAGTGCTTCTTAGAATCTGAATTTCACAGTAATTCAGTGACCAATTCGATAGGTCAGTAAATAATTATACACCATCACTGCCAAAAAATAATTAAATAGGATGTTATAGTAAGTCATGTATACCTACACCTTGCATTACTCAGTCACCTGGATGATTCTTGCAGGGGAGTATTCATAAAGTGAGCAGCAGGGAGGTATATATGTGCACTCCCAAGTGGTCGCGCAATTAACAAATATTTGGAAGCCGTATTAAATTATTTGGGGATAAACTCTGAAGGTGCTTCTCAGTCCTTATTTAGGCAAGACTGTCACAAGTACATGTAAGAGACATCAGGATGTGGCTCACCACTCTTGGATACATTAGATAAAATTATTCTGCTAGAAGTAATTTTATATTAATTATCTTGCTGGGAATAACTTTTAGATCCTTAGAAAGGATGGTCTCATTTTGTAGGATTGGCTTTGCAGATTTTCTAGACTCACAGTACTGATATGTTGCTTCGTCCTCTGATGCGACATAAAATAGTCACTGTTTACGAAGCCAGGGTCTTTTAAATCTAAGCCAAGTTTGCTGCAGAGTCCTTAACTCCAAAATCTTCCAGGGCTGTACATTTTAAGCTAGAATATAGCATTTTGAATGCCTGTCAGTTGCTTTGGGGCTCAATAGTAGCATTAGTGCTCAGAAATTTCAGCATAATTTCTTCATGCTGCTTGAAGAAATGTGCCCAGCTCTGACCCCAAACCACCATCATATTAATCCATGCGTTTCAAACAATTATTACATAAATCACACAGGCATACCTGAGCGGATGAGACTCAAACAGTGAACCAAATAAAAGTGGGTACTATCTAAACTGTTGGGTATTTAGGAAAAAATTCACTCTGGCTAGTTCTGAGATCACTTACCCTCCATGATCTACCTCCCCCACTGCCTCCCATTTTTCTCTTTGCTACTGCAGATGTGCAAATAAATATTAGATTTAGACTAAGAGGAAAAGAGCCATTTTAGTGGCACGTCCCCTTTGCAGAAGCTATCAAGAAGGTTTTCATTTGTTGTTCTGGATGCGGACTGCCTGGGGTGGCTGCAGGCTGCCTCATGGAACCCTCCTAACACTCTTCTTAGTAGCTCGCAGCCTTCAGTAGTTATCAACTTCAGACCAATGTGACCAGTTGAACTAGAACTGAAAACTTCTGCATTCCTATACCAGATTTCCCTGAGTTATCCATGCAACTCCTCTACAATGTATTTTTAAAGTTATTCTTCATGTGATATTAGGGGCTTCTGTACATACCTAGCTTCCCTTTAGTGACTAACAAAATTATACAGCAATATCCTTAGAAAAACAATTGCCAGTTGTTTCAAGTACTTATTCAGAGTGAAAATGAGTAAAAAATCTTAAATCTTTCCTTTGATTAAACAGCAAAATTATACAACAAAGTTTTTAATCCTCAGTTTGAATATGAATGAAAATTCCTGAAATACTTCAGTCGCCTTATTCAAGGTAAAAGACCTGACTCAAGGAAAATTGATCCATCTTGAAAGTAAACTAGAAAATAAGGGCTACACACATCTTCATGTGTGTTATGCTAGTCTAAGTAAAAAGATGACTAACATCACCCTAGATTCAACTTTCCACAGCAATTAGCTGAAGTATCTCAATTTATCTTTCCGTGACAGTTTATGATTTTAAGGAAATTTGAGATGTTTGGGTTGTTGGGTTTTTTTTCTTTTAATGGACATTTTAGCACCATCTGCTGGTGTTAAAACTTGCTCTGGAAACTAAACACCAGCTACCTGCTTCATTTTAACTTCCTTAAGGCCTACTTCTGGCTCTTATTAGGAAAGGTTAATTGCTTGCTTTTCTACTACAGATGCCAGGATTGGATAAGTAATTTATCTGAATGAATCATGCATCCAGATGGAGTATACCTTCTGGAGGCCATATATCAGTAGCAATAGACTATTAAAGAAATACCTCATCGACAGCTACATCCAAGAGTAGATGCAATTGTTTTTTACAGTGTAAAAAAAAAACCAAAAACACCTCTGCATTCCTTAAGAGGTAATAGAAATTTTTTTCCCTGATTTATTCTGAGTTGATAGGGGTATTTAAACTAAAGAATTATGCTGTGACATTGGAGTTTTAATGTCTGGTGCGCACAGTCAAAAACTGACCCGCTAAAGTTACCTCTGACTGTATCCAGTTATATAATTATATGACTTATCCCATCTAATTCATCCAGTTGCTTTTTTATTTCCTTAGATTGCTTCTGGCTCAGCACCAGTTCTTTCCTGTTTCAGAACCTCTCAGGGCACAGATAGTCTGAAAGCACTTTAGGAAATGGTCACACTAGGTCTCAGCTGCCTTTTTACAGCACCTGCCCTGAATACATGAAACATCTCCCAGCTTCAGTACAAGTTTGATGTCTGCTAGGGTTAAACCAAACTCACAGAATTCCTCTTTACAAGACTTGCCAAATGCCTGGGTTTGACTGACAACATCACAGAGCACTAAGAAACCTGCCACAGACTTCATGGACTCCCCAGAGTTCAGGCAGGTCTAGCAAGTTAATATGCCAGGGGAATTTCAAGTTCTGTTGTGGCTGTTCTTCATATCAATGTCTCCTATGACATGAAAAACCAAAAACGGACCTGGGGATCATTTTTTCAGTCTTCCCTTTCAATACTCTGCATTAATCTTTGTGGCCCATACTTCAATCTCGGTCCCATCTTGATGATCTCCCACCTACTATTACCACAGCCCTGTCTGTACATCTTTCATGTACCCCTTACTCTAAGGAATACGCTCCCTTCCTCAGGTCTCTTCTGCAGCCAACTCTTCTCAGTTGACCCTTCTTTGTGTTAGCAACTCCTCCACGCAGAACACCCATGGTTTAAAGCTGAAATTCAGTTGTCTAAACCTTAATAGGATGTAAAGAAACAATCTCTCCAAAAAGTACATTCCAGATTGCTGTAAAAAAATGACGTAAAAGCAGCAGACAGGATGAAATGTCAGTTTAACAGCATGGTGTGTCAAGAGGTTATGGGCTAGCAACAGGGCTGGGAAATGAGTTCCTTGTACTGCAGCAAGGCTATGTGCATCCCTTCTACTATAGATATAAGTAGGCTCCAGTATAACAGTACCCTGCCATGGTCAACTTAGGCAGCAGTTGCCCCAAGGAAGCTAAATAGCCATGAGACAAACATCTTTTGCTTTCCTTCCAGCCATACAGACAAGGTTAAGCAAAGCCCAAACCCTGCTTGCCCATAAATTCTCTATCCTAGAGAGTGGTGACTGAAGGCTTTTCAGATAGATGTTCTCGGGTAAGTTTTCAAAGTCGTGCTCAAAAGGGTCAAGTCAAAAAATAAATCCCGTTATTTGTTAGAAAGATTTGTGTGTACACCTCCCACATTCATTGCTTTGAAATGGACCCCTTAATGTCTGGAGGGGATACAAAGCCTATGGCTCTTCTAAGGTTTCAGAAGGAGGAAGAAAGGCCATGACCTTTAATAAAGATTATTCTACAGAAATAGGACTACTTGCCTTTGCATAATCTTTTACGAAATAAGCTTGAGGAAAGGTGCAATGCAGTAATCTAAAACAATTCCTTAGGAGCTGTAAAGAATCAAGAAGGACCTTGAACACATTGTATGCATTGATGGAAAAACTATGATCAAGAGGTTTAGGCCAGAGATGATTCCACTCGCAGTACCTAGCCTCTCTGGATTGCAAAATAAAGAGGCATATTTAGTACAATTAGCCCAACTATGTCTGCCAACACTAGTGAATGTCAATTCAAACTCATTTCTGAATTGCTTCTTTCCACCTGAATATCATTAATATTTAATTTCCATCAATATCAGTGAGATTCAGAAAGAGGTTTATCAAGAAGAGATGATTTGGGCGGGGAGGGGTGAGAAAACTCTTGCTGTTTCAGCAAAACAGAAACCGTGGAAGCAAATTAATTTGGGCAAATTTCCCATTAAAACAAAGCCAAAACCTTTTGAAACTATCCAAATGTCCTTTCCAAAATATTTTGAACAAATGAGTTCCTTTGAATTGCAATCTACTTCTGCTTTTCAAATTTAAATGAATGTATATTCAAATAAAAGGTCAAAGTTTAAAAGAAAACTTTTCAAATTTAATAAAATTAATTTCCCTGATCTCATAGATAGCATTAGTGACAGGAAGCCACCCCGTGCCTTGGGAACTCATTGAGCACTAAGACTCTTACAGCAGGGATCTCCTGAGCTCCACCGCACTTTCTTCCAGTGGCTGCAGGTACATGGGAAGTGAGAGTGCAATATACTGCTAGACATGTCGTGTAAAGTCACATGGAAAGTTAAGTGAGACTGATAATAACTGCATTAAAAGACTGCCAAGTGCATTCAGAAAACTGGAGTGGCTTTCAGTAAGAGTAGGAAAACATCTGAATTATATGCAGCAGATTTATCCAAAGAAAAATGTGTTCTCATTACATTTGCCTACTAACAGACATTTACATTAGAAAATATACATAATTTAGCACAATTTTTTAATACCTGAATGTAGCTTCTATATGTCCATTAAGAAAGTAGGTAACTGAAATACATATAGAATTCCCAGTTATTCATCTAGAGTTCTGATTCTGCATTTCTGATGTCTTGAGACAGAGGATGGGATATTGCTAACAATACATGGTACAAGAGTATAATAGATTATTCTATTTGTTTCATTAAACTACCTGACTAGTCAATTATGGAAAACATTTTACATTTTAGAAGTAGTAACATTTTAATTACGTGAAAAGAAGACGTTAGATGAAACGAAAACAAAGACTTATTTTACATGTGTTTCTCATTTCTTGTCTCATCTTATAGGCAGAAGTAAGAAATTTCAGAATAATGAATAAATGTGCACTGAAAATCCCCAAACATCCCTCATCCCTGATCCTCTATCTCAGAGAAAGGAACAAGACTTACTGTTTAGGTTGTCAGAGGTCTTGAAGCAGTTCCATGTTAGCCCACGTCGTTTCAGTGTTTGGTTTCAGGTGTGGTCACTTTGTGAAAAAGAAATGCCATACTTGCACAGCTGATGGGTTCTTTCATGTTTTGGAAAAGAAGAAAGAAATTTTTTCCATGTATAAAATATTTTAATGAAAAACTTCTGGCTTAATTGCAATTTTTTCTACCCTAAGGAGTGCAAACTTGCAAGGTGTTAGGATTTACACAGGCCACACAAAAGAACTTCAAATTGCAGTAAAGACTATTTCTAAGTCTGATGGGGGCTCCTCCATCCATGGCTTCTCCTGCCCTATCTTTTGGGGCTTTGTGCTAGCTCAGTCCCCTTATCCTTACATGAGGCTACACAATGGACTCACAATAAATAGAACAAAACGGTTTAGGTGGTTGAAGCGTATAGTTTGCAATCAGTCTTGCCAAGGATAGGTTTCAAGAACAGGGATAGTCTTGGATCAATTGCCTAACACAAATATGCCATTTTGTGGTTATTCACTTTCCACTGTTGATTATTAGATACAAGCAAGTAATTACCCAACTTTACCTCCAACCTAACTTGGGCACTTATCTTCCATGGGTATGTTTGCTGCTACTGGAAGAACACAAATAGACCCCTGTTCAACTTTGATATGATAAACTATATGTTTCCTCTTGGAACCAATCCAGCTTCTACTGGAGGCAACACAAAAAAGACCATTAATAAATTTTGAGAGCCTTTAGCATGTAAGAAGTATTGACCTGGAACTTTTATTAGTTCACTTCCTAACCAGCACTACTGTTCAGATAACTTCTGTGCCTTCAGCCTGACACAACAAAACTAACAGTTCACTAGCCTTTAGTTAGTCAGTTAGTTAGTTAGATAGATAGATAGACAGACAGACAGACGGACATTTTGACTGAGATAGCTAACATCCAAATGTCCCTTTCACAGCTGGAGGTCTATGTTCTTTACATGGAAATCCTGAGTTTGGTCCACAGTAGTTACCATGGTAGCTGTATTCATAGGTTACTATGCATGGATAGAAGACTCTACATGAGGGCGATATATTGTCATTCTGGTTCAGAATTTACAGGCAAAGTGAGCTGGTATATGTTAACAGGCAATATTAGCATTTCAGATCAGTAAAACTGCATACACTATGACAAAATTGAATAGCAAGAAACCCCTACTTCCAAATATGTTCCTTAACATAAAAGTATTATTTCTTAAGTTTGCATTTAAATCAAAATGTAATTGCAAAACTTAAAACTGGATTTCAAACACTTTAAGTTCATGGAGAATCTATAGATGGCACTTCTTCTTCCAAAAAGTACCCTTTGACTGTGATCAGAAGAGGAAAATCAAGGCAAAGTTCAAGTATTAGGTATACACAGAAATAAAAAAAAAAGGAACTAGTACATTGCAGTGAAGCCATGCTTAAGGTGACAATGAATTCAGCAGCAGCAAAATATTACTTTCATAAGGGTTTTTATTAACACAATATAACCTGATAGCAGAAAAAGAGGGCCCCCTCCCCCCCAGTCATCATTCAGGTGAAAAAAATTAAAATCTTGAGCAGAAATCCCTTCAAACCATCATGAAAAGGTCTATGCACAGCCTTGGTATAGTGCAATGAAATTAAAAAAGATGTCATGTAGCCATGTCAGCCACATCTGTGACCCATATGGTGCATGTAACAAGAGCATATGTCTATACCTAAAGAGAACATTATATGCTGTATAAGGCTAGGGCAAACGTAAAAGTGAGGTAGAACACCTCCACATTACAAACACAGTTTGTTATTTGTGTCACATCAAAGAAAGAGTCTCTAGGAATTATTGGCCTCTGAAGTAATTTAATTATGATTAAGTGAACTAAGAACTAATGTAAATGGTATTTTATACCCCAGTGAATTAAAGTATGAGATCTAGTCAAGGTGAATAAGATTTACAGCCAAAACTCATGCAACCTTACAGTAATTTCATGACACTTTTACTACTAGCCTAGACATTTCAGTTCTTGAAATAATTAAAAGTACACAAGCAAATTTTATTCTTTGGACGCTTATAGTAAACCACGGACAGAAAAGAGAATAGGTTTCTTCTCAAGTGATTTATGCACTTCTACTTTTATTATAAAAGGGACAAAGATAATGCAGGGCAAATACAACCTTCAGAGTTTACTACAAAAAAGAAAGTGAAAGAGAAAAGTAAGCATAGTAGGATGCCCACAAATCTCTTTCATTTGGACTAAATCTGACCCAGATTAAAGTCCCAAGACTCATCTTTGGCTAATCCCAAATACCTGTCTGCTAAAGAACACATTTGTTATGTTGAGACCCCATGCATAATACGAGCAAGTCAGCCAACTCACTTTAAAGATACTAAGGGTCTTCTCACAGATTTTTAACTCTAAGGAAAATTATTGCCAGGTATTTGCCTTCAAACAGAATTAAGAGTGTCCAAGAAGAAATGTATAACATATCAATGAATAGTTATATTTCACGGCTTTTCCAGCTGGAAGTAAACTCATTTTCCAGTGACAACTGTTAATCAACTCTCTTCTAGAGTCTCTGTTTGAAAGGCTCCAGGTAAAGAACAGAAACTTGGCTGACAGAAGAAAGTACCAGATGGCTGCTGGGATGGGAAAAAAATTGAAGAGAAGAAAACAGTGAAATGTGAGTTGTAGAAATAAGGATTGAATCACAATCAAAATGTAAGTACAGAACCAGAGCCTTCAGATTTTAACACGAGCCATGTTAGCAACATAGCATCTACCCCAGTGGTAAACTTGACTTTCAAGAGGCCCTTAAAATGCAACGCAGCATTAACAAACTGCATAAATTACATGTATAAAGAGTGCTCTTTGAACAGTCTCTTTTGGCTGATGTGGCCATACACATTTGCACAAACCTATCTCCTTGTACCTAAGATGTGTAAACCTAAATATTCAGGCCATACCAGTATGTGTCTCTTACACATAAACTGTGCACTTTTTCAGTGTTTTTTAAAAAAAATTTAAATTCCCAATAATCTATTTGGGAATCAAAGGGATGAAAATTCATATGCTAAAAAAGCACTAATATAAATGTTCATGCTGTGGTAGTAGACATTATCTTTAGTAGAGAATGGTGTGGAAGAAAAGGAACTCTGGGACCACATTGTAGCTCTAAAGATAAAACATGTAACTGACTTAGGAACACAAATGAGAGAGTCTGGGTTACAAAAGACATGTTCTTGACCTATTGGTCACCTCCTTCTAGCTCTAGACACTAAACTTAGTAACATCTTTTTTTTTTTTTTTTAATTTGTCTCATTTTAGCTTGCCTTCAGAAATACTGTCCTACAGGAAGCTACTAGTACTGCACCAACATTCATGAGTATCCAGATTTGTATCAAATTTTGCATATTTGTAGTGTACTCCCCAGCTGGGGACAAGCATGGTGATTGTGTGATATAATCCACTTGTAGAAGAATAGGGCCACCACTGCCAGCTGTGCTGGGTGACAATAGCTCAGGCATCCATTTTATATCCATTCTGAAAAATTATGTTTTGGGGGGATTTTTTTTCAAATAGTTAGGCTTACAGCTAATGCTGTTTATGAAGTAACAAGTGCTGCATGTCATATAGGAAGCTCAATAACAAAATGGTTGTTCTTAGCTAGCTCAGGGACCCAGACTCATCACACCCATTCTGAGGCACACCCTTTTGCCACCTCTTCCTAGACACAGCACTGTAAAACAGCCTTCCAGAATATCCCCATTTTCCCTTGCCTTTCTTCATTTGCCTTTCCCTTCCATTAGATGATCCTCAGCCCGACCGGTATGAGAGGCTTCATTAAAAAATTCCAGTTGAACTGAACTAGCCGATTCTTACTGCCAATGAAATTGCTTTTGCTAAGAAGTCTGTGTAAAAGACTAGCACCTGGAGACACTAGACCACTCAGGGGATTGGTAACAGGCTATGGAATATTTAACCTCTAGGGTATTGGCTTAAATCCAGAGTCAGGACCAAACTTGAAGCATCAGTCTCTTAGGCAGGCTGCCACATGACACCTTTAAAAATTATACCCTTTCACTCAGGAGAGCCCTTACCAATCTTCTGTTGAGAAACTTTCTCCTCTCTCCAGTCTGAACCTTACAGCTGAGACCACTGCAAGTTGGAAGGCTATAATTTAGAAATGTGCAAAACGTTATGCCAACACAAAATAAAAGTTTTAGTGCAACTGTATGACCAATCCTATGAATTAGATTTAGTGGTCTTTCAGAGGACTGATGTGTAGACTCATGATTTTGCAGTCAATACATGCTATAACACAAGAGACAAATGATAGAACTTCTCTATACCCAGAGCATAAAGACGACACGCAATTATGCCAACAATCTTCTATTTCCTTATATTGAATCTTTAGTTGGATCAAAAATCCAACTAAAAAATTCATAATAATTAATAATTAATAAACATAAAAAGAAGAAAATAATTTCTAATGGAAATTAGAAGGTAATAAGGGTGGAAACCATCAAAACTAAATAACACTTAAAGCCAAACAACACAATGGAAGTTTAGTCTGTTTTAAACAAAAGACATTCCCCTGCACCTTTTCCCATAGACAGCAGCAGCAGCTGTCTGCTCCTTCTCTGTGATGGTGTTGGAAAGAAAATTCCTATGCCACTCCCTTCCCTCCTTCTGTGTTATCGTTGTCCACAGCAGATTTCTTCACACCCTTCATTAAGCCCGATCCTCTTGCTCTTTGAGCAAAGACAAAATTATTTCCATTTGATGTTTTGTATCATTGTTCATCTCAATGAAAATACAGTAACTCCCTCTATTAGTGACTCCCAACTTAGCAGGTCTGTGACTGTACAGTATCAGTGAAAGCGCAGCTGGAGAAATAAAACCCGTGTAAATAGCTGAAAAGATAGGTAAAAGTCTGGGCAGTGATCCAAAAACACTAAACTACAGACTCCCAACATCTGGTTCAGGGTGGATTCCAAGAAAGACAGAAAGACAAAAAAAGAAAGACAGAAAGAAAGGATTGATTTCTCTGTATATTTTTTACATAAGGTTTTCATTTATTTTTTTAATTCATCAAAAATTTTACTCAATTATTGTGGTTTCATTTCTTCACCTTACTGCATCCTGTTGCTTCACTGGTTTAGCCATATTAATCAGAAGGAAGCAGCGCCTTGGACAGGAGTTAGAAGCAGCCCTCCGTTTCATACTTGCATATTTTATTGTGATAAAAGCAAATTACAGATAAAAACCTCTAAACCTTATTATCCAGCCTCTGTCTCTTTTTAGCTAGGACTGCGCTTATGACACACGCATGAGAATCCTGTACTGATTTCATGATCTTTAAGGCAAATGGTTGCAACAGAGCTAACCCTGTCAGTTACTCAGCTTGTCTAAGCACTACAGACTCCAGAGCGAAGCCCACACTGCTAAGTGCCTACATGAGGCACCCAGGACTCCATCACTTTGCCCTGTGAAGAGTAATTTGCTGCTTTGAACAGTTTTTTATTTGCTGAGAGCTTCTGCTGAGGAGTTCAGAGACAACATAATTTTCAAAAGTTCATACATGACTTAAAACCATAAAAGCCCCCTGGTTTTCAGGGATATTTCTACCCTTAATGTACCTGAGCTCTTTTCAAACTCCTGCCTCACCATGTTAAATGAGCATATAATCTATTCCACATATGACTGCCTGTTCTGGCCACACAGAATGCCCCAGGCTATCAACACGTAATGTCTACCACCAATAAGTTCAGATCATCCTTGCCCCACCTTGCTCAACGGAGCGCTAAAGATGCTGTTCTGACGAACGGCTTGCCACTCTAGAAAAGTCTTACTGCCATAAGGACTCTCTCCCAAGCAGGGAGCACTCTGCCTTGTCTGGGTGTCTTTAATCAACAGTGGTTTTTGCTTTGCATTAAGCAGCTGGTAGCAGACATGCTGCTGGGCCTCCACACTGCTCGCACACCAGCTTTGTCCCCCGTTTACCAGGACTCCTCCTCAGGGTACCAAGCCACCTGGCGGCTGCGTGCCCGCGTTGCAGGTAGGCTTCTCTGTCCCTCCAACCACTGCCAGCGGCATCCAAACCTCAAAAACTCCTGATGCATGCACTCACAATAATCATTAAATGCACAAATGAGACAATGAGAAGCTCTGAAAAGTCTCCAAACAATTTCAAATTTGCCTACTTTGTGTTTCAACGCTGCCTCACTCGGAGCTGAGCCATGAGTGCTTGTGTGCTTTCCAAGTGTTATTATATGCATACAAAAACAGAAAGAGAAAAAAATTCACATGGGGTAATTGTGTGATTCTCCTGCCCAAAGACTAATTCCCCCCCTACATCTAAGCAAGGTATGCATTTTCTTGCTTTCTCCTCTCTCTAAACAGAAAGAAAGTTCAGGACAATGTTCAGGACTTGGCACCGAGAAGCGCACAGCCAGACTGGACACAACCGTCTTACCTCTTTGCCAGTCCTGTGCCCTAGCCAGGGGCACCAAAGAATTTATTCCCATCAGAAGATCTTTTATGCAACAAGCTAGAGGCTTCCAGGTAGTATACACTGCCAGTAAAATGGCAATAGCCACTACTCATGTCTCTTAATCTGTGATGAGCTTTCCACTTACGAAAGGAGGCAACGACATTACTGAAATGGGAATCCCATTAGGACATTGATAGGTAACACAAGGAGATTAATTCTGTCCCTCAGAAACGAAGTCCCTGGGAAATAAGGAAGCTACTGTTCTTGAAGATCTGTGCAATTTATTCTTTAAGACTGGAGCCTAAGGGGAGTAATTACATATGCATATTATTCAAACCTGAATTCTTTTCTTGAAACTCTCTTTAAATTATGCCAGTTTGCAAGTCTATCTTTTCTACTTGCTCATAGCTTGCTGCCACAGAAAGATCAGGTTTCTCCCCCCGCCTGCCTTCCTCCTACCCATGCCATCTCACCTCTCCCTTTGCATCAGTCCTGGCTTTGAACTGACCCTTTAGCAAGCACATTCAGCTCTCTGGACCACCAGAAAACAACTGACTTTCACTCTGGAAATAGTTGACTGATGTTCCACTGCCCCAGGCAGAAGAAAGAGAATAAAGCAGCTTGCTGCATAGTTGACAAAGCACGAGTGCTTTGAAAAATGACTGATAGGCCCTCCACCCCATACCTTTGTGCTACCCACATCAGTCTAAATGCATACGTTCACACCCGGGCACCTAGATCACACACTGAACTAAAGGAACAGTCACAAATGAGAGAGGTAATTTCAAATCAAACAGAATTTCCTTCTGAGTTACACTAACAACACTTTATAATGAAAGTGACAGAGAAGTTGCATGAAATGCCCTGATCCAATCCAATGCCTTTTACCCCATCTCCTGCAGTCATTAGATTCTTCTGCAATCAAGTAATCTGGCAGAAAGCTAACCCCAGAAGACAGGACAGGACAGAAAGTTTTCGCCTGAATTTCTTTCCAGTGAGTTTGGAACTGTCGAGTTGGTTTGGAGATCGCAGGTACTAGCTGACATGCAGCTTGTGGGTTAAAAATGGGGGGAAGGAGGAGAGAGGCAATGTCTAAATACAGCCTCCATGACTCGCCTTGTCAGGCAGAATTAATTAAAGCATTTCACAAATATTTATATTAGACTAGGTAAAATTCTAGCATTATACAGAATGTATTTTTGCAGCCCATGAGCCACTTGAAAAGACAAATCATGACAGTCAAAAGCACATCTATATCCTTCCTTTACAAGGTTCTTGCTTTACAGGCAGATTTATACACAAACAGGCCAAAAAGCTAGCTGAGACGGTACAGCTTCATCCTGTACAATGAAGGCAACACACCAAGTCAGTGAAGCTTAAAGGAAGTCACTTTTTTCTAAATCTCAGCCCTCTGGCTTTTTACCACCTGGACACCAGTTCTAAAACGATGACCTCATCATTTATCATTTTACCTTTCAGTGCTTTACTTAATACATGACCTGCTCAGTAAAATATTTGCAGACTTGGTACTCTGGTACTTTATCCCATTACAAAGGCACGCATAACATTTCACATCTCTTTCATGCAGGTGGTCCTCTGTTCTAACTCAAGGCCAAACAGAATATAAAGTTAGGCCAGTTCAGCAGTATAGGTGAAGGCATCTGAACTGAGGGGAGGGAGTACGGTGACTGCAGATGCCAAGTGTGGCTATACATTTCAAAGATAGTGCTAATTTATTTATTTGGCTTACAGTGACCGAATCCATCTGTCCAGTACGGATGATCAACCACAAGACGTCTAAGAATCACTATGAATCAACATTTTTTTATTAAAATTGTTCACATATGTACTAAGGAGCCACAGAAAGGTGTATTAAAAATGGTCCCATTCTTTCAGGCAATTCCACTCATTAAATTTTATGAGTACACATGTCTGAGAAGGAGAAGAAGAGAGGAAAAGAAAAAAAAAAACTATGTATCAGGTACTTTTATGTTCCCAGTTTATTTTTAGAATGTTTAACAGTGCAAAACGTAATGCCTTTTTAGTTCATTTCTCCATTTTTTTCTCCATTCCAATAAAATATTTCCTGTGCTAGATGATCTCTCTCAATAGTTTTATACTGGATGATCTAGTTGCAAATATCTTCAGACACAACGATTTAGATTTACAACCAGCAAATAGAATGTATCAATGGAAGTATCTAGACAGAGGAGTTACAGTACATAGAGGCAGGAGGCATTCCTTTTCAGCTTACTTACAGAACACATTTGCACAACTGGTTTTGATTTCTATTTATATTCCACACTAAGGAGATAGATGTGAAATTTCATGCTTACGGCACTCAGTGCTGGTAAGTACTGGCAATGTTGCCACCTCCAAAGATGACACTGTAAACCGTGGGGACTCAGTCACATTCAGGTCTCTCCCAAAGAAAGTCTGCCCTTTCAAAAAAGAAACACAGCAAAGAAGAGTCGGGAAGATGATTTCCTCTGCAGTCTAGCTTTCTGTAACACATCCCTTCAATTCTGGTACAGAGCTTGAGAGACTGTCACAAGAGCAAAAGGGCAGATCCAAAGACACACAGGTGACAGAATCCAAGAGTGAAAAGTACTTTACAGAGCCCTTTATTATGAAAGGTTGCTAAGGAAATTGTTGGGTCCACAGTGACTTACTGACTATTCTTCCTCTTTTTTTCAAAGACTCAGCTATTGTGCTCTAAAATTAAGATTTGGCTTCGGCTTTTAGAAAGACATTAATAATAATAAAACCATATTGCCGCACATATGACTTGTGATTAAGCAGCTCTCTGGGTTATATACAGAGGAAATGTCTGAAAAGGCACTGGCTGACACTTATCAAAGAATTTGGAAATGGAAATTACAGCAAAAGAAAGTAAATTAGCCAAGAATTTTAAAAGAAACAGGATATAATGATCAAATAGATGACATCAAATTAAAACCCCAGATCAGGAACCAATGCAAAAAACCTCAGGAAGACATCCTTTCAAGCTGGTGACATCATGTTTATGTATGTCCTGTGTCATTCAGACATTCTGGTGGTTTCATTAAAGATACAAAGCATATGATTTTGAACTCCCTTGTTTTTGTCTCTGTTGTGTATTACCGGCTGTCCAGGGCTTTGCAGCTTAGTGAAGTCCCCATTCATAATTCTGTGCTCAAATTCTACTTAAAGTCAATGTTGGAAGGTAGTGCTTTCCAGTAGTATGCTTATTGTGAAGAAACAGTACAGCATTTTTCAAGACATGAGTTAATGAGTCATACTGTTTGTGTTTCCCAAATAAATTAATAACAACAACTAACAATTCATTCCTAAAGTTCCTGCATGCCCACAATTCCAACCGACTGCAGCGGGAGCCAGAAATGCTCTGCAGCTTTGAAAATAAAAACCGTCCTATGTGTTCCAGCAGAAATTTCTGCAGATAAATCTGATGATGGTTAAAGGTGACACTTAAAATCTTTGGAAACCAAATTTTAAAATTAAAAATCCTAAACCAGTAAAACACAATAAGCTTATTTTAGTACACAGTCTTTTGAGACTATTACTCCCTTTACCTGTACAACCTGCCATTGAGTAGCAGATTCTATATTTATTGAAGTAATTGGCATTGACAACATTATCATTACAATCATTTATTACCAATTATTCCTGACAGATTATTGACAGCATTGGTAGAGCAACCCAATAGAAAAATGTTCACTTTTATGAAATCACCAGCACCTGGCAAGAAAAGCTGAAACCTGAACTCATGTCCTGGATGAATCTATTTTAATGACACTACTTTAAATGTGTATAGGTACACTTTGTACCTAAAGCACGTCTTTGTGCAAGGATCTCAGAGGTTTGGTGTTTGGGGATTTGTTTGTTTGCGGTTCTGTTTTTTGTTTTTTTTGTTTTTTTTTTTTTTAAAGTTTGGTGTTAGCATTCCTTCCATGTGGAAAGAGAAGAGGTGGCTCAGGATGGTGCACAGGTTTGCCCAGCACAAGGCATTTCAATGAAAACAGCAGCAGCAGCAGCCTCGTATGCTGGGCTCCAGCCTGCAACCTTCCATCATCCATATTGCTGAATGGGACTGCTATGCAGTTCTTCTGGGTGAAGAGTTTTTAAGGTTTCAATTCAGTAAAGTACAGTAACATACAAAGTCACTTTGGCTTCTGCAGCTGCTAGACAACTGCCTTAGCTCTGCCCTGAAAAGAAACACCCCAAGACTGTGACTGTTAGTGTTTAGCTATTAGAAACAAGAGAAATGGAATCAGAAATGAAGATTGACTTGTGTATAGTAAGTCTGGATCGTGGGTGAGGATGGCGGTGCTGTTTAAGTGAGGGCAGCCGGCAGTTCACCTATGTGGGGAGAGGAAGGTAGCGCAGTGAGGGTTATATAAGCAAAGTCACTTGTGGAATGTGCAGAATGTACACAGAGGGTGTGCCTGGAGCGCGGGCAGCACCGGGAGCTGGGGGCGCGGGGAGAGCCTCCGAACCCATGTAACAGGTTGCCTGACAAAAGGCGTTTCCAAAATGCAGCCCATGTTCTCTGCCCTTGTTGCTGTTTCTGCCCTTGGACTCAAAGCCACAAAAGTCATCAGATACTAGCATGGACAATACAGTGTGTTATTTAATGCTACTAAGATAATCATAAATAAAATAGTCAACATTTCTCCAGTGCCCTGAAACAGACAAGACTTCTGCAATTGTTGGCAACAAAGTGCAGGCAAGATATACAATCAAAGGTAAAGAAAAAACTTCATACCATTTCCAGAGTAGTCTGGTTTTTTTGCTCTTGCTGCTTTGGATTTTTTTCCATGACTAATTAGCACATCCCCTCCTAAAACCTACCCAAAATCCCAAGCAAATAAAGGGAAAAAAGGGAATATTTTTATTTTGAATGAATCTGCTCTAACCACTGTAATGTTCCTTTTGTTTTTCTCTTCAGGTGCCACTTGAAACAATCAAATCCAACTGGCAAAGGTATTGAAAGGAAGTCCACTTTAAATTTACAGATGTTTGTAAAGCAAGTTCTCATGAAATCATGGAATAAAACTTCATCCAGCTGAGAGGCAGATTTATCTAACTAATGCACAAACCCAAGGATCTGTGGAAATTTGTGTGTTGAATGCATTTGCTAAATACTTGACCACTGGCTTTGTGAACCTGCTATGGGCATACAAAAATGTGCATGAGTATCCTCTGACTTCAGTACAAAATCAGTTAGGGGCAGAATTCCACTCCTTCCCACTCAGCTACAGGACTGCATCCTGTCAGTGTTTTGTGACTGCCAACAAGAAAACTGAGTTAGACTATCTACAGCGGTACTTGAACTAGCTCTACTGATCAGAACTAATTATAAGAAAAGTTCACACGTTGAATGTCAAAGATGAATCCACAGAGGAAATATAACACATGAAACACATGTTCCAGACATGCTGTTCAAAACAAATCTGAAAAAAATAAGGTCAAAGGACCTGGAGTATTTCTCACAGAGATTCTGCAAGCTAAGTAGTGAAATGGCGTTAAATAAATTACATGGTTTCAAATTACTCACTATGCAACTAAAAACTGCAGAAGAATATGGCTCTTCAGGAGTACCCTGCCTATAGCAGGACAAATGTGTCTGGAGAAAGACGCAAAGAAGAGCAGAAACTATCAGATTCTGTTTAGCCATTGGCCATGACTTACTTTCTGTTCCATCAACACCAACCAATCCCTTCTTCAGGAGCAGGATTTTGGAATAACTCACTAAGCAGTTTTGTACTGAGAAATTGTGAAGACAACCTTTAGCAGGCACTGAGAACAATACATACATATCACTTCATTGTACATAGGCTCCCAGCAGCAAACGGACACAGACATGCAGACCCACAGGCATTTCTGAAGCCCTATCACACTAGCTCTGGGCAGACCTCAGTACAGGATTGGGGCACTAAGGTAAATTTAATTTAGAACCAGATGTAGTTCACAGCATTTAGTTAATTTTGCAGGTCCAAAGCTTCACACAGGACCACCATTTCCAGAGATAGCATCATTTTTTTCAAAAAGGATTGTTCACCACGCATTCAACTTCTGTTAGAAAAGGAATTCCCACTTCTGGAAATGTTATATTCTCAAGTGCCATTTTTCATAGAAATGGCCTAATTTTTGAGTTCATAGAAAGCAGAAAAGGCAATAAAACTTTTAGATGTGAGGTGATTTGTCATCTTGCTAGAAATACTTTAGCACAATTCTAATTCACCATCCTAGAAAAGGCTGCCTATAACACACTGAAAGCCAGCATGGGCTTTAAGCCAGCAAAGCACTTCAGCATGATTTCAGCTTTAAGCTTAGGCATTGTACCACTGACTTCAGTGAGATGACTTAAAAATCGTTACAATTAAAAAGCTCAAATGGCTTGCTTGTTTAGAACCTTGGTGTGAGCTTCCTATAACGAGTATCATAGCACACAGCTATACCATTTGGAGTTTATAATGCCCTATCACATGACCCAACCTGAGTAAGGCCCTACAGATAAGCTCCAGGTGAAATTTGATGGGAATGGACAATACTTGTAAAAGACCTTCAGCAGAGGCCTTTGTATTCAGGAGTGTCTTATCCCAGTGTAGGTGAGAGTATACTTTATACATCCCTGGAGGAAAATAACTTAGTCAGAGAGCTCTCAAAGAAAGATAAAGAGTACAGCCAGGAAAGCTATTGTGCATAAATCCAGGTGGAACCATAAGTCTTTCTCAAAATGTTGAAAGAATAAATCCCCCTCCCACAAACTACATAAGAAGATGTGGTTCCCATCCACAACTGAGTGGCAAAGCAACTTCCCACATAGTCACATCTGCCTCTGTTCCATCACTTAAATTCTGTCATGAGAGTAAACGCAAGAGGGGGCAGGGGCTGTACACGCACATCGTCGGGGGAAGGAAAAAAGGAGGAAAGAGGATTTGTACCTTAGATGTTTGCATATGAATTTGGCTTCAGCCTTCATCGCGTTTACATGCCTTTGAACACTTTCTGTTTCTTTCTGCATTCTTCGCTGCTCTATTTTATTTATTTTCACCTTCTGCTTCTCAGATCTTCTGCCAGACTGCTTATTTAATTCTACTCGTTGCACTAAAAACACCATTGTTGTCATCCAGATTAATCCCTGAACATAATAAAAACCTCAAAATAACTCAGACGACTAGTTTTCCATCCTTCGGTCTCACTTGAAGTACAGTATAAAAGCCAGTACTTGGTCTGAGAGTTTACACAGGACCAGTCCTAAGTACATGGCATTTTAGTAAGCAGGGGAGTCTTTTCCTGCCCTACCTATCTTCTCCTTCCATCAGTTAAGACTGCTCAGAGCCCCCTCCCCATCTCCAGCCCAGTTAGCCCCTCTTCCAATGTAATCCATTGCAAGACTTAATAAATCTTAATAAGTTTTTCAAATAAACTCGGTACTTTTAAAATATTGAGGTGGCCTTCTGTGATAGGTTAGCCAAGAAGCAAGATAAACTAAGATCACCTTTACTTTTAGGGATGAGGGAAGAGAACCATCTCCTAAGAGTCTGTGGTGAAGTAGTAGGGCACTCTGGCTACAGATTTCCTATTAAGTCTCCTATGTTCCTCTCCGTTCAAACTGCACAGGGGAAAAATAGAAAAAAAAAAAAAAAAGACAAGAAAAGAAAAGAAAGGAACACGATCGAACCGATACTTTCCCCAAACCTGTATTGCCATTATCTGCCCTCATCCTCAACTTTTTTCCCCATGAAGGTTTCCCAGAGATGAGAAGGGCTCTGAAAAGACTAAACATTCTTTTGCTGAAGATCAAGTATCTATCCTTTTAACAGCTGATCAGGATGGAAGGGAGCTAAAGTGAATGAACGCAGCAGTCCACGCCACTAACCCAGTCAAGTATTCATTTCATGCATCACGGGGAACAAAATGGCAATGTTGTTCTGTTTGAGGAGCTGGACAATCCTTCTCAATCTAAAGCTTCTGGTGCATGGGGGTACTCTGCAGCATAATGAAGAATAAGAGCACAGGCAGATGAAGACACCCAGCAGATGACACAACATGATCACAGGATAGGACCTGGTCAGCCTGTCAAATTTATAATTTTTAAACACTATTTTTTGTGTATTGTTTTTAGGGAGGAGAAGAAAGAGAAGGTGGCAGATGCTGAAAGAAGGAATCGCTAGAGGAAGGAATGACAGTATCCAAAGCACTCAGAAAGCAGTACAGACTCTACTTAGTTTTCCTACAAACTTCAATCTCAAAACCTCTCAACCATAACAAAAACTCTGAAACTGCAAATAAAGAATTAATCTTTTCTTGCTGGCTTTGTCCAGTCTGTCAGTACTGTATTTTTCTCACGAGTAGCTCACTGATCACCCTTCAGTCTTTTTCATTTCCTTGATTCGAACTAGATGGCAAATAAATATCATAAGGTGAGTTTAAACAGCGCATCAGTGAGAAAAATGTTCACTTGAAATATAAGCAAAACACTCAAACTGGCACCGTAATAATTTTTGAAGCTGTTCTAGCTGTTAAAGGATTACTTTAGACCTTTTCTTACAGTCTCAAGGATTCCCTTCCATTTTATTTTTTTCACATAGAATTTACAATTATTCCTACCATTTATGTCATCCAGTAGCGCTTCCAAATTAGAAAACCAGACTGGAACTTCAACAGCCTGTCTGAGTATTAACCAATCTCAGCTCCTCCACTCTGACAAAGGCCTGGCTGAGAGAGAAAAAAGAAACGCATACCTGCTTGTTAAGAGCTATTCATGCCAACTCTTCCTTCCCCTTGCTATGATGCACTAATCACAAATTAGAAAGCATTTTAATATTGAAAACACAGAGAACTTATGCAAAGCCAGATGAGAGAAATAAATCAGAAAAGTAACAAAATCTTTGAACTTACGCTTATGCTGCTTTAGCAAAGAATTAATTGACTAGAATATACACAGGCTGCTTTCTAGTCTGTAGATATATAAGATGCTATTGTAGCAAACAGTGTAGTTTTAAAAGTAAGTCCTCAACAATAAAAATTGTGATTAAGCCCAAAACATTTTAAGCATTCACTTTTTACATTCAGGATCTCACTTGATTTTGCCATTCGCTGATTTGGGGAAGCCAAATTGTAGTTTTCTGCTTCACTTTCTGTTCATAGCAGGTTCACTTTTTAGCTCTGACACTAAACACAGCAGCATCGAATTTAAATAAAAATATGCAGTTTCCAGTGGTCTTGTGGATATATTTTCCAACTTACAGATATTCCCACTCATATCAGACTCTGTAAAAAGCAAAACAAAAAGCAAAGTCTGACCCACATTTTAGTCCTAAGATACCTGCCACTAGTCCTTTAATCCTGAAAGATAAAACCACAATAAGATCACTACATTTATGAAAAGCAAAAATCACTCCTAAAATAAAGCCTTAAAACTGTGGGGGTTTTTCCTGAGTATTGTATCATGCACTGAAATAGCTGATTGCATCAGAAAGTCTGAGACATGAGTAAAAGCTGTTTCGACATTGACACTTCCAGCCTCAGCAGAAAAATTATCCTGTCATTTGAAAAAGTATTTACCACCTTGCAGCTGCTCTTTCCCATGCCAGTGTTTCTGTCCTCTCAGAACTGCTTAGGAGGGATGCTCTTCCTTATTTTAACTTATCTGCCATCAATAAGGGGTGACCGATAGAGAAGAAGAAAGTAATGTGTATAGCTGCCTCTCCACATCTCTGAAATCCTTTGAACTAGAAGCCCCTCAAAGCTTTTGCTGAAAGACAGGGTTTTGCACTTGACTGGGGCTGATATCCCTGAACCATAATATTTACATTCTTTCTCTTTTATATTGCTTTTCCTTAGCACTTCCATGAGACACTTAAAAATAGAAGGTGAGACACTATAACTAGACAGAAGGCTATTTAATGGCATAGTGCTCCCTGTGGCTTGTCCATGCCTATTCTTTTTTGATGAGTGGGAAAAATACCTACTAGGTCAATTGGTGCATCTCTCCCTACTCCTGCCAGTGCAAGATTACTACATTGCACCTCTCCACACTGGCTCATGCCCAAGAGACTACATTATCACTTGCATAGGTTATGTAATGAAGGCTGCCGAGAGCTTTATGTAGCTTGCTGACTTGGAAAACTAAATTGACTCTTCTCACAGAGGATCTATTTGAGGTGCTTCCTCAGTTTATCTGACTTCCATGTCACTTTGCCTGCTGTCCATGACTGTTCTGGGAGGTTATCTGGCATTGCAGCACTTCAACAAAATTTTAGGAATTTGCTCTTTCCTAATTCACGTTGTCACTATTTTTCAAGCAAATTTAGTTGTCTTTTCAATGTCACTTTCTTAAGGTCTCCTCATAGTAACTAATCTCTTGAATACCTAAGTCTAATACAGAAATAATAAAAAGTTTCATTCTATCTAAGGCTTTTCATCCCAGAAAGTTTCCTGCATATGTGATCTGCTTCGTATAAGGAATCCCCAAATCTAACTAGTGTGGAAAGAGCGAGACCTGTCAGCCTTCTTGCTGCCTTTTCACCTTTCTTCACAAGTTGTAATACTATGACATAAATAATCTCTCTGCAGTGTCAGAATGAGGTAATCTGTTAATACTACTCCAAAGAATTACTCTTATTTGGTGCACAGTTTATATGCACATGGGTGTTTATTGTGCCAATGCAGCATCACATGCATGCATTTGAGTTAAGGCAAGGTAATTCAAACTCTGCACAGTTAAAACACAAAACCATGCGATAACTAGAAAAAGAATGAAAAATAATACTGTCTCCAGCTGAAGGATAATACACAGAAGAAATGGTTCTTGAAATTACTAGTATCAGTCATCATTTCTTCATAAACCTGCATTTACATAGCTTAGAAAGCAGCGATGTTAAAATGCATCTGACGTTTTTTCATTCCAAATGCATTTCTTTTCTATAAATAATGTTTAAATCTGTTTAATTGTATTTCAGCTGTGAAAAGATAAAAGTGACTAAATGTTTTAACTAATTTTACTAACTTGGTTTTGAAAATCCAAATATTGGCCTAGTTTTTCACATTTTCAAAAATCATAGCTAAAACGATTCTTCTAATAAGTTTCCCATTCAGCTATCAGTGCAGAGGTTTTTGTTTGTTCATATTGTTCACCTGCAGTACTGCGTTCAGCTCTGGAACCCTCAGCACAAGAAAGACATGGACCTGTTGGAGCAGGTCCAGAGGAGGCCACGAAAATGATCAGGGGGATGGAACGCCTCTCCTATGAAGAAAGGCTGAGAGAGTTGGGGTTACTCAGCCTGGAGAAGAGAAGGAGAGACCTTATTGCAGCCTTTTCCAAATGCAGACCTTTAAAGGTCCCTTCCAATCCAAACTATTCTATGATTCTATATTCTTTTTCTTACAGAAACCAACAAAGCCATCTCTACTCACACTTTCCAAGACCATTTGTGCGTTCTTTTGTAACATACAAAACAAATGAAACACATCTTGGAACAGAAAAAAGAATAATAAAACCTTCCTATCATGAAAACAAAACTTCTACTTATTAATTAAACTTTACAGTCTAGAATATTTAAGGACTTAAAAAGAATGGCTTACCACCATGAAAAAAATCCATTCTATGTAATGTATTATACAGAAGTATACATACACAATCGAGACACATAGTTTCTTACCTGAAAGAAGACTCTAAGTATGCAGGTCATTAATTATGACATTTATGCTGTTTCCGTTAGAGTTTCACTATAAATATATAAATGTATATATGCATGCACATGCACACACATGTGCACACATACAGATATATATTTATCAGTGTTGGTTGGTGATCGGTGAAACAAACATTGTTGCAGTTCACCTACCGTCATATTTACAATGACTGCAGTTTTCTACTGCTTCCCATGCAAATTTATTTATTCCACAAAAGCAGAACATGCCTATACTCAGAAGCTTTTCCAAGTGATTTTGAGGGTATGGTATAAACAACATTGAAATCAAAATAGTTCCACTGCAAAATATCTCAGGTAGTCAGTGGACCCAGTATGCTGACAGCTAAAACACTACAGGCAGTTGTTGATTGTGCCCGTGGGACCACTACAATTTCTGCAGAACCGTATGAACCAGAATGGTGAGGGTTGCATAATTTAAAATGCTGAAGACCCAACGCCATTTAAGCATCCCCTCTCATTAACAAAATTAGCAGGTGCTGCATTGGCGCTACATGTGGCTCACAACTTGAAAAGAACACTTAGTCACTTCGCAATGATATCCTGCATCTGCAATAAATTGCTAATGAATTCACACTATTAGCTATCAGTCCTTCTGAGCCCTACTCTCCCTTACAGGGCCCAAGTATCCTTGGTTTCATTTCCACTTGTATTTCTTATGGTCTTCCCATTTCTCCCTCCTTAAATTTGCTTCTTCCTTGCTTTATTTTGTGACTGAGTTTTTGCTGCTCTTTATACTTGATTGGTCTTTCATTTTGTCTGCCAAATGTCCTCTCAATTTAGATTCCTCCTCAAAACCATTAATTTCTCCACCTCTACCCTTTCCTTTAAACGTAACCAATGGCTTGTCTCTTTTAGGCTGCAAATCTTTTCACTAGGGCTTACACTTTCAGTGTTTATTTATACAATATCTGATTAATTTGTAATCCTTTGAAAATTCTTACTAATATTTCAGTAGGTTTTTTTTTCCTCACACTTAGGAAGTGATACAGTGTTTGTCTTTTCTGAAGCCAGAGAGATAAAATGGTCATCCATAACTAAATGTACAAAGCACAGTGGAAAAATTAGGTGGTTTCAGCCAGAAAAACTAACAATCAAGAACCTTTTGGCAGGTCTGAATTTTAACTTAAAGCTGCAAAATACATCATTTGAGACAGTTACAAGTCTTGACCAAATCTTTACTGGAAATTACAGTAGCAAAACAAAGCAGAGTCTCCTGAGACACCCTCACATCTCAGCAAACATTGTTAATCACCTGGCAGCTTACAAGCATTTATTTCATGTAAGATGGAATGTTCCAGATGATTCTGGAATTTGATGGAAAAGATTGTTGAATTCAATAATATTAAAAATTCTGGCAGCACTAGTCAATGTCAAACTTGCTGGGCCCAAAATATGATTTCTCTTAAAATACTATTTCCTTCTCCTCCAGAGTTTAAATGCTGTAAGGCTCCAACTTACACTTGTTCTTTGCAAAACCAACTGGCTAGAAACTTTACAGACAAAACCCAAACAATTCACTGTGGGGCCCCACCATAAACAAAGTCATATACGAATGCTATTTTTATTACAAAAGCTGTAAAGGTTTCTTGGAAGCTCATCTGTGAAGTTGCTGAATACTACATACCTAACCAAGGTTTCCATGATACTGCCTCCAACTCCATGGACTTTCCAGGAGACTTCCAGAATATCCTTCTCCTGTTCCAGTATAAGTGCTCAGGTTGAAGGAGAGCATCATTAGCCAGAGTCTTATGAATTTACGATTCTGATTAAGCATTCATTTTTTCTTCTGGAGATAGCAGTAACATCCATGCATAGATCACTTAACGCCTTTCTGACTTTTCATTTCTGAGTTTTCATTTGAGTGCCTGCAGAGAACAATATCGCCTTTAATAAGTGGAAGATGTGACAAAGAGAGAGAGACATTTTTTCACTATGTGACAAACTAGTTTCATTCTCTCTCTTCCACATCTTACAACCTCAGCATGAGGAGTTTCTTCATTTCTTCTCCAGTTTGTTTTGCAATCGCAACTGCTGTCAGTCGTGCTTTCACATATAGGTCACCAGCCCCGAAAAACAGTGGGGGCACACAGCACACAATAATACAATTCTCATGAAGCCAACTTTTCAAATAAGTTGATTTTATTTTTCCAGACCAAGCTTGTATCAACAATACCCCACCAAATATATATAGTTGAGGAAATAAAGAGCCCAAATACTATATGGGCAAGCTGCAACAATTAATCTGCTCACCTGCCTGCCGTGCCTCCTCCCACCCCAGTCCCACATAAACTCAAGATCTTTCAGATGTCTTTAGTGTTTAGTTAAACAAAGAAGGTCTTTTCCTCTGTTCCAAGTCTTATCTTTCAGTTACTTGCCTAAATAGTTATAAGTGACAGTTTTTAGCATATAGCCTTTTGTCTCCTTTCTAGCATTATGCAGACCACCCAACACTTCAGCTCCTTTACCCTCCCTTCTCCTCCTACAGCTTGTTGCATCTTGGGTTGAAATTTCTCAGAGGATCAACAACACATGTTCAACTTGTAATAGATTCAGCATGTAATAGATGAAGCCCTGATCCTAACCGGTCCTTGGATGCTATCATAATACAAAGTGACACCATATATTTTTGGTTTTAAAATAAGCTTCTGATTCATGCTCCCCTGTTATTGGCAAGACCACGTGAGTGCGACAGAAATAAACTGTGTGACCTCCATATCAGCAGGGAATCTGTTTTAGGTTGTGCTCACAGAGCAGAAATGGGAGAAAGAGGAGCCAACAAGCAGCACTTCAGACTTAATCTTCCTCCCCCATCACCTTAGTTATACCTTAGCCTATTGCAGGGCTATGCTACCATGCTCCAGGGTTTCCTTCTGGCTTAAACTTCTCTTTGTTTCACAGTGTCATCGCTCAACACATTTCCAAATTCTACAAAACAAACAGCATTAGTCTATTAATTCTTAAAACCTAAAGACGAGTGTCAGAGAGCAAGCTACTGTCAAGCAGGCGAGCTCTAAATGTCTTTCTAAACAGAGATTACTTTGTTGAATGAAAAGCATTTTAGAGCCAAGGAATGATCATGTTTATTTTCTTATCTCCTTGATGAAATAGAACTAATTTCTCTTACATTCAAAGAGATTTTGCTCAGAGAGCTCAGTTTTTAGAACTGCAACTCCTAGCATTCCCATTAGGTTCTCCTTGCAGTTTAAACTTCTGCCAGCAAAAGACAGACAAACCTGCTGGGTGTGGGCTGATGCACGTCCAGGAGGTCTCTCAAACCATATGTTTCTACTGGTTCTAATCTATGATTAAATCAATCTAAAAGAACAAAAGCTGTCTGAAAGGAGAAAAGAACTTTATCTAGAAATGAAAGAAAATTCAATCAAGTGTCATCTTCTGAGACATTTAAGAGGTGCTGTGTCTGCCAGCAGGTGCTAAGCACAGGAAAGCCTTACCCAGTGATCAGTGCCTTCCTCCAGTGTACAGATCAATGGGTTCTGGTCCTCATCCACAAACCACAAGACCGGTGAGCAGCTTTTCTAGCAGAAAACATAAAAGCATTTGCCTTTAAAAAAAAAAAAAGACCCTCCCACAAAAATCCCTCTTGTCCTTCAGAACCATTTAGAAATCCACTTGTTAGTCTTTTCTTCATATTTCAACTATAGAAATGGTAAGAATTACAGGGCAATACGCATGTTTGAATTGTGTGTTTATATGACATGACACACTCATTTGTGCAGAGATGCAGGTTAACTTACACAAAGAGGAACAGAATTTGTAATGATGGTATCACAACATTTTACGGGAATACAATAATATGCAACTAGTGTACCTCAAGTACTTGAGATTAAACCTGTTCAAACCAGAAAATAGACTTTTCAGAATAACCATGTTTATAACAAAAAAATTACATACTGGATTGTTCCATTGTGGCCCCAAATTACAGTGTCCAAATTTTGGGATCCCACATAAAATATCCTACACCAGGCGCTCGTAACAAGAGAGTAAATTCACAGCTGAGCCACCTGTCTGTAGTACTCGCCTGGACATGGTCCCTCCGCACTAGTGTCCCATCTCTCTGCCAACACAACCTCCCCTGGCCCAGACAGCTCTCTTCCACGATACCACACGCCCTTTGCCTGGCTCTGCCATTGGGTCTACGCCGCTCTACTGACCATGTCAGGTACAGCAGTGTTTTGTGGCCCTTCCTCTTGGCCATAGTGGATTGAGGACACTGCTGTTCTGTGTGCACCAGGACAGAAGGACAGTGCCTAATCATTGCAGGGAGGCACCATTAAACGCCTAGGGAGAAAAGCAGGTCTGCCGGTTTCCCAGTGCTGTGAGCCTCTCCCTACTGCATCCCTTGAGAAGCCAGGCTCAGTCCACCAGGGAGGTGGATGAAAAGGATCACTAGCTTATTTTGCTACATCACAGCACATTCCTAGGACCCCAGCCCTTAGGGGCTTTACTGAACTTGCTGTGTATTACACTCATTTGGCTGTCTCATTAAAAACTACATTTGGCAAATTATACCTGCCTTAGGCCATGTCTACACTGTAAAGCTTTGCCAAAGTTTTGCACACCCAAGGTCAGCTCAGGGCATGGAAAATGCACATCCTGTAGCTGACACTGTTACATTGGTGGGACTTCAGGGACTGATATATCTGTGCTAGCAACAGAGTCCATGTCGGTGTACCTTCTGCTGTTTAGGAAGGTGAAGTCCCTAAACCAACACAAAACCTTCTGACAGCATATGGTGTGCCTCCACGAGGTAGTCTGTCTTGTGGCCACAGCAGAATAAATAGTTTTTGCTGGGTACACAAGACCTACTAGTTGCAAGTTCTACTTGTACATTCCCATCTGGCTTCTCTTTGTTCGCTTTCTCTTCCTTATACACCATATAGCTCCCTAGCCTTTACTTTGGAAAAGACTCACAGTTGCCTGAGGATGTAACAGAAATTCTCCGTGAATTTTTCATGTTGTGTTTACAAAATACACAGGTTAAAACATGCTTTTGGAGCTCCGTTTCTTGCAGATATCAATTATATGAAGGCTCTTTTTGTTAAAAATATTACCAACATTTCACTGGGGGAGACACGTTCAATACCAAGAATGCAAACTGATAGGAGCCAAGGGAGTCAGTGATATGCAAAGAGGGCAACACCAGGTCTTTTGGATTGTCACTGACACATCATGACAAACATTCCCAAACATGTTCTGTGCAAAATAAACTGTGCCCTTTCTCCTTAAAATAAACATCCTTGATATACTTACTGAAACCAGGAATGTGCCATTACTAATGATAATGTAGTGCAGGAGACAGCTTTTCTTAAGGTTACCCAAAATATTTTTGCTGCTTCATCAGATGTATTGTTAGAACTCACCAAACCCAGAGCTGTGGTGCACCTGTTTTCTCTCAGACACATCTTATTTTTCTTCCCTGGAAGTCCCAGCTGGCGTCCAGGTTTTCTTAAATTGCTACCAGAGCTAATTGCTAAATTGCTACCAGAGCAATGCCCCAGAAGATGGGGAATTGCTTTCTGTGGTGAAAGGTGAACAAATAGGTGGAGCCAGTTGACTAGAATGGCCAACGAGACAGAAAGAGCTAGTGCTAACATCAGCATGGGAGGGAAGAGGGGATACAGCAGCTGTAGCCAGGCAGGCAACCACAGTAGTTTCAGGGGCATTGACTTGGGGGTGCTAGAAGCAGGAAAATTTTAGGGGGGCTCAGGGGAGAAAGGAGTAGCTTGGGGCTGGTAAAAAGCTGGCAAACAGGTGCTTCTTTTGGGAGTCACTCAGCTATGAAATCACAAACTCAGGGAAAACATTTACTGAAGCCCAGATTTGCTCCACCTGACGGCACAGAAGGCAGTCTGTTTTCTTCATTTGTTTTTTATTTCTTCTGCTTGTTTGGATGCTCTGTGATATTATTCCAATATTATTTTTGAGTGGTTTCTCATTTAAGTAGATACTGAATTCAGCCTAATGGAATGGCTTCTCAGCCTGCGACTGGATTCTCAAGCACTGCTTCACTAACAGAAAAATTAATCTCACGCTAATAACTGCAGCAAACCCATCAGCAGAAATAGCAAATGGCAAAAGCTAAGAACAGGCAATGGTTTTGAACTTGCATCCAGTTAGGGAAGAGAAATGGTATTCAATTCACTCAGCAAACTCACAACTTGGTAACAGCTTTGTTGAAACGCTTGCAAAGAAATTATCGACCACACCACCATGCATCTTGTTAAAAACAATAACAACAAAGACGACCACCACTAAAACCCTGTTCTAAGGGGCCTATAATACTAAAATAATAATGATAATTTAAAAATTTAAGTAAATCTGGGCAATTGTATGCACACAATAGAAAAGACTACTTCCCTGTGATAATCATCTCAAGAGGCTATATCAACATTTTCACAGTCTGGCTTCAGGAACCACATCAGGAAATCAAACAAATATTATTCCATGTGTGCAGTGAACTACTTTCTTCTTGCAACAAGCAAACAAGAATTATTTTCTTAACAAACATACAACAGCCAAAAGTGCTACTGAGAAAGATCGTAAGACTAAAAAGAAAAAATAGTGATACTGATGAAAACAAAAGTTTGGGGAGATGTAATTGAATGCTTTCTTCTTCCCAGTCACAACTGGTCAGAATTTACATATGTCAATTACTTATGACCGGTAAGTAAGAGGCACAGAGGCAGCTTTGCAAGGTGCTATGTGAATGGGACTCGGATCACCTCAATGGAAACTGAGATAAGCATTTCATGCTGCTGGGGGGACCTTGGAAAATACCCAGAAGTAAT
The DNA here is from genome assembly GCF_964195595.1 of Calonectris borealis. Lineage (NCBI taxonomy): Eukaryota > Metazoa > Chordata > Aves > Procellariiformes > Procellariidae > Calonectris > Calonectris borealis. The sequence goes on along the minus strand of NC_134324.1, from coordinate 21,552,927 downwards.
AAAGAGGAACAAATAGATGATGCAACCAGACATCTATAAGCTCAAAATGCCCAGTCAAGGCTAGATAGGACTTCTCTTCAGGGATTTGATCTCAAGAAGAAAACAGCTCTGCATGAGAAAACTCCCAGACTGATAAATACCAAGAGTTGGTATTTTTCAGCAAATACACTACTTGAGGGATTTCAGGGAGTATAAAGCCTATACTGCAGGGCATGCTCTCTGTTAAAATGTAATGTGTATTATAAGGGACAAAACTTGATGAAAGCCTCAGTCCCACCACACTGAACATAGATTGTTATCTCTAAGAACATGAGCACAGTCAAGTCATGTTAAACTTTGTCTGCATCATGTTCCCACTGATTTTACACATGAAAGAGAAGTTGGGACATTGCACTAGCAAGCAAGGAAAATAGCATTAGAGATGGGTTTAAGAGTTATTTTAGGGTGGGTTCTTTTCTTAAAAGTCTTCAATCCAAAGACCATTAGTTGCTACCAAACTAAACCACGCTGAAAACAGCACAGGGCATTTGTTGCATTTCTCTAAGCAGCCCAGCATCTCTAGATTTATATTTGCCAGTTTCCCTTCACTTATTACCTCCCTTACGTTAGGGAATGGAGTCCTCAACAAGCAGGATTAGTCTGCTGTGAGGGTAGTTACATTACCAACAGTAATAAACAAGCAGTAACCATTTTAAACTTAGGAAGATTTAAAATGAGATTCAGGGAAATGCTTGTTCCCTGCTTTCATTTTCAGGAAAAGAAAAAAAAAAATCTTCAGGGGAATTAAGGGGGAGGGGGCAATTCTTCCCTAGAGGTTCAAATATATCAGCACAAAAAAAATGTTGGTATTCTGTACCACCCAGTGCCTGCCCACTTCTATGCTTGATTACCCCAATAAATCAGAAAACCTGTTTGTTACAGGCTCTCCTTCCATTACAGCTGTTGCTCTGGTTAACATCTTCTGAATCATCCAATTCATCAGGATCACATACATGGGGTTTTAATCCTTTGATTTTTTAAGTTACTTTGTTCTGAATTTTTCGCTTCATCCCCTTACTGACAGAGGAACTGGATAAAGATAAATAAGTCAGAGTAGCATTGTTTTTCTCCCCTGCTTTTTATTTTGCAAGGGGAATAGGGAGGGGGGAACAGAGTAGCTCTCTGTTTCACAGTTCTTTAGTGGTATCACTCAGCATTGACGCTGCAGCCTGAAATTTGAAGACTCTGAAAAACAGTGCTGAACTTCTGAAGTACAGTTAGCCCTATTGTGTTATCCCAGTCATTAAAACGCTATCTTTGAAAAATGTATATTAAATAGACAAATAGCTCGGTGGTTTTTCCAAGCCCTCCATCACTACGATGCCTTTCAGTACTAATTTCTGTAAAAGGAACAAAACCGGGAATTGAGTTACAACTGAAGGTGTAATTGCTACATAAATTATACGGAGTGTCAAAGCTGGAAAGGGAAATGGGGAACATAGTAGGTCAAATGCTTGCTAATGGGCTATCGAGTCATTCACCTGCTCAAATCAAAATCAGACATGAGTACACCCATTGGAAAGACACAAGAGAACATACTCTATAACAGTTTCTCTCAGCATGATTTTAGGATTAATGCACACAAACACCCCCCATATTCATTCACATGCCCTCAGAAGTCACTCTCAACATGTTTGTAGGCTAACCCATTTAGTTAGGTTAATATGAGGAGACCAGACTGCTTTAAGGACATGGTGTAGTGGGTATGGTGGTGTTGGGTTGACGGTTGGACTCAATGATCTTAGAGGTCTTTTCCAACCTTAATGATTCTATGATTCTATTCTATGATTAAGAACAGTGACAATACAAACCTGCACCCCTTTGGGGGACTTCAGCAGCAAGGCCACCTCCTCCTCAGGGAGGGCTGAAGCAAACAAAAACTAAGTCCTCACTGAAGAAACTAACTTCATCCTCTGCCTGCCCAGTACCCAGCATATGGGAATCCCAGTCTCTCAGCACCGCCGCAATACAATAAATCATAATAACAGCCCGTAACTAAAGAGAAGACAATCTCTAATGGTGTTAGTTCATTTTTACAAAATAGTACAAAGATATGAGAAAAGAAGAATGATGACTAAACCTCAAATTGTTCCATGATTTTACTATTGATCTGACACCCTTTGTTTTGAAAATCAGACTGCATATTTCTTTGTAAAAGTGAGCTCTACAGAGATTCCTGAGACTGAGTTGTTCCAAGTCTTAGCTACCTTCAGGATAGAGGATTCAAACCCAAATACAGACTATTTATACAAGCAAAAAATGAACTTTGATAGGGAACAAACATCTCTAATATTTTACACACCTCATGTTGGGTAAGACTCGCACCAGTGTTTATTAGTTCTTTAAAAAGAAAATATCACAGCCTTCCTTTTCTATCCTCCTCATCTACTTTTTTCCATCTTTTTTTTTTCCCCTTTCAATAATGGCAAAACCTTATGGCATTACCATAAAGTATTTTATTGACCAATATAATGGATTCAAGATCTGAATCCAAGGTTACCAAATGAAAAAGTACCTGTCTAGCCATATTATGTCAGAAGGAACGAGTCTTTAATTATCGAGTTCCTATAACTATGATCAAGGATTTTGCTTCTGATTAATTTCCCAGGAGCCATTAGGAATATATGGATCCAAAAAGAAAAGTCTATGGCATCAACAAAAGTACAATTTCTGGCCTTTCATATTTAAGGTAGAGAAAGACAGACAAAGAAAACATGAATAAAAGAAAAAAATGAAGCACATATACAAGCCTTCCTTGAAAAACCTGTCTGGTATTTGCTACAGAAAGATTTAAATAGCTGCTTTTGATTGAATTTATTTGGTGTATCAAGCTCTCATAGAAAATATTTTGTACTAAAGGCTTTGAGCTCTTGCGCTGATTGGACACAGTTGCACAGTATAAATCTCACTTGTAGTGGAAAACCATAGAATAATAAACTAAACTTGAACAAAAAGAATTTTGTGAAGATCCTCAGAATCAAAGAAAGCAGTTTTTCCACAGCGTATCTCCTACAAGTAGGGACTCAACAAGCAATGTATCTGGGTTACCAGTAATACACTGTAGGCCCAGTCCTGTAAGAAGCTGAAGTTTGCAGAGCCGCTCAAGACAGACATGTAAGACTTCAGGAACGCACCTGTATTCCACAAATGACAGCGTGAGTATAATCACCTTGAGCAAATTAAATCAGTCAGCTCCTGAATTAAAAACACTGTCATTAGAAAAATATGTGAAAGAGTAATGAATAAAAGCAGCAACGCACATAATTTTCCCCATAATACTTTCACTTAATGTTGTAGTCTTTCAACAAAAGACTCACAGATACTGAGAATATATTGCAAATGCAGGTTCTTCCGCCTGATGACAGTTATTCACATAGCATTATATCAACTTGTATAATGGATAAACTCAAGCACAAAACAGTTGACATAAATGTTCTCAAACACAGCTTTGGGTTAGTATCCTACGTTTCAGCAGCGCTAAGGAACAGGAGCTTTTACTGAATTAAATAGATTGACAGCACAGGTAGCTGCATTAAGACTATTAGAAACATGTAAATAAAAAGCAGCATTTCTGCTCTCAAACTCCACATGGCTGACTGAGAAGACAATATTGGTATCAAGAGAAGAGCGAGTACCCCCCCTTTATCAGAAAATGCCACCTGCTTGTTACCATAGGAAAATTCCTTCAAACAGAAAAGAAAGATTCAAAAGTAGTAGTACCATGCAACATCCACCTCTGGCTGGGGAAGACAAACATAGGCCAGGGCCAAATAGCATAGCGTAAGAATAAAAAGACAAGACCCACACCAAGGGAGACAAAAATGAGGCACATAGAAAGGTAACATAAATAGTCCAGCAGGAACATTTATCAGACTGCAGTGAAGCTTGGGCTGACAAACAGAAATGGCATTGCTCAGAAACCAGGTTGGAAAAGATGACACTGTTTTTTAGAATCACTTGTTGAAAAGAAAGAAGGGGAAAAAAAAGCCAAATAGCAACACATCCCTGAATATCCGACTTCAAAAATAGAGATTGGACTTGGTAAAGGTCACTATTATTCTTTATAAAACAGGAAAGACTTTTTACTTTTAAGTCTATAATTAGACTTCAATGGAAAGTTACATTGTAAGCTCAAGAAAATTGCCAAACTTTCAATATAATGTGAAGAATAGTACAATCTTTATTCAAGTCTGGTCTGGACACGTGTTATATTTTAACAAGTACTTTGCATTGGAAAAGTTCTCAGTCACAGCAAATTTTTAGTACCATTGGAACCAGATATTTCAAAATATGTAGAGAAACAGATCATTGTAAAAGAGACATCAAAAGTTTTACCTTGAAGCTCTCCAAGGCATCCAAGTATAGCGGGGATAAGAATAATAAAGGCCTACTGCCTACCTCCATGCTCCCCACTCTGTGGGACTGCTTATTTTGCAGTCCTCCATGAACGCCACTGGCTCATGGAGGCCTCGGTGGACGATGGGTCCTTGTCACATCATCATCATAACTTTGTACAGTTGGCAGTCTTTCTTCCAAGGAAGTCAGAACACACTTAGCTCAGATATTGAATTTCCTTTCACCTCTCCAGAGTATGGTCTTTCCAACTCAGGGTTAAGCTTGTTTGCAATTCATGGGGAAACAGATTGCTGCTATTGCTGTTGCCCGCACTGTGCATGGCTTATGAACAAAGAACTCTGGTTTCTAGGGCTCTTGCAATTCTTTAAACAGTCACTCCCTAAACGAAAATTTCCTGAAATCCAACCCTCAGACCTGAACCTCTTGAAAACTAGGGGATGAACAGTCTGGATTTAAATCCTCAAAACCAAGTATCATGCTTCTTTGTTTTTAATTTATCCAGACCTCGATTCAGAATAAACCCAGATCTGATTCTAGCATGGCCAAACCAGAGTCTTAACAAATCTCATCCCATGGACAGGACCATCCATGAAGGAGAAAATTACTCCTGCAAGATTTCTGCCATCTTCTACTCAAATCTTGCAAGATCGAAGGCAAGATTTCGGCAGCCAATAATCTCAGACTCAGCCAGATCAGCCTGAACATGCAGACCCAAGTTAAACACCACCTCTTCAGGAACTCTGTAGTCCCATAGCACAGGGAGCTGGTCACTCCTGCAATCAACAAAGCCATAAGCACTTCATTAAAAATGGCAGTATCTTCCACCGTACTTGAACATAGTAGTAATAATGTTAACATGTACTTTAATACTATGTACTATTACAGACATTCCATAAACACCTAATACTGCTCAAAAAACATTTATTAAAGTTTAAATATAGCTGCCATTCTCTGCTACTTTCCAACAGGCAGAGACTCTCTCCAGAGGCAGTTTTGATTTTCCAGACAGTCGGGGTCTACAGTGGTCTACAGTGGTCAGACAAGAAACTGAACTTTGGGAGCTCTGCAGCAGTCCCTCCAGTCATCATAAAATAGCTTTGATGGGATCAAAAGGAAGTTGTATCAGATGGGACTCATGGGAAGTTACATCAGACCTTTATTTGCCCAAAGAAGGTCAGCAAGTCAGAGGGTTCAGAAACAGCATGCAAAACATGGCACACATTGCAGGGTGTGGATAAAGAGGAAGGATCTTTCATAAGAAAGAAAAATAATTGACATGGCATATTTCATCTGACTACAATTTTTCCCTATTTCCTGGAGAAACCAAAGCACAGAGAGAGATAACAATTTGCACACATTCATGCATAGCAAGTGTATCAGAACACATATCCCTTGGTTTGCAGGACACATCCTCTCTCTCTCTCCTAACATGCTATTTCTCCATTGCCTGGAAATGAATGCACTGGAGACTCTATACTTCTAAATCTCCTGCTTTACGTGTTACCGTGTTTATGTTTGTTACCCTATTGCTTGAAAATTGAAGCATTTCTAACTGCCGGTCTTTCTATTCACAATTCTGTTCAGTTCCAACTAGCTGTAAACGTATTTACACCCTGGAGTTTATTCATTGGTCTGAGATACACAGGAGATTGTAGTGTGAAAGCAGCAGGCCTCCTGGCTGACTTCCCAAGAAAGAGGTGGATCCTCTGTTCTGGCACACCCAACACCTGTTGAGGGACACTGATCTCATAGGGTAGGGGGTGCCGGCCCAGCTCCTCCTGACACTCCATAAGGAGATGGCCTCGTTACAGATTGGAAAGCGCTAGCAAGTCCAACATCTATTTCAACTTCTTTGCAGAAACTCAGTACTAAAAAATGCAAGGTCCTGCACCTGGGTTGGGGCAACCCCCGGTATGAATACAGGCTGGGGGATGAAGGGATTGAGAAGGACTTGGAGGTACTGGTGGATGAGCTGGGATACGGTTGGACATGAGCCGGCAATGTGCGCTCACAGCCCAGAAGGCCAACCGTATCCTGGGCTGCATCAAAAGAAGCGTGGCCGGCAGGTCAAGGGAGGGGATTCTGCCCCTCCACTCTGCTCTGGTGAGACCCCACCTGCAGTGCTGTGTCCAGCTCTGGAGCCCTTAGCACAAGACAGACATGGACCTGTTGGTGCGGGTCCAGAGGAGGCCACAAAAATGATCAGGGGGATGGAACACCTCTCCTGTGAAGAAAGGCTCAGAGAGCTGGGGTTGTTGAGCCTGGAGAAGAGGAGGCTCCAGGGAGACCTTATTGCAGCCTTTCAGTACTTAAAGGGGGCTTATAAGAAAGATGAGGACAAAATTTTTAGCAGGGCCTGTTGCGACAGGACAAGGGGGAATGGTTTTAAACTAGAAGAGGGGAGATTTAGACTAGATATAAAGAAGAAATTTTTTACACTGAGGGTAGTGAAACCCTGGCACAGGTTGCCCAGAGAGGTGGTAGATGCCCCATCCCTGGAAACATTCCAGGTCAGGTTGGACGGGGCTCTGAGCAACCTGCTCTAGTTGAAGATGTCCCTGCTCATGGCAGGGGGGTTGGACTAGATGGCCTTTAAAGGTCCCTTCCAACCCAAACTATTCTATGATTCTATGAAAAAAAACAAAGTCTGAACAAGAGATGACAGTCTGCAGGTAACAGCATTAACTGTGTTTGACAATGGAAGTGAGAGTGAATTATGATTTATTATTTGTAGCAAGGTATCATCTTTGCCAGTTTTTTTGCTTGCAAGATGAGATTTCTGTACACTGTCAACACACACCAGGGTTCTACTCTGCCTAAATACTTGATCAAGACTAATTAGCAATAATGAAAGAGCTAGGCATGTTTTGACAATACAGCAGGAGCCACCCAAGAGTCCTTTCTGACAGCAGTACAGTCCCCTAACTGCACACAACTGCCAGGAGTGAATTTGGGGGCAAATGCTCCTCCAAGCAGTCCGAGAAGAGCAGGACCCATGAATCGCAACCCCTTCAGCCTCAGACCAACACCCTCTGGTTGCTCTGGAGAAACTAAGCTCAGCATCCCTGTCCTTTTAACTCTTTCACCTCCCCCCTGAAACTGCCAATACATGGGCTTATTGCAGTACTGACTGCAAATAACAACAACAATAAAAATCACTCAGGAAACCCCTTCTACTTGTTTCCCAGAAAACATGTGTTCACCAGTTCTTTTCACGTCAGTTACTGTTACACAGTAAGGTGGTTTTTTCAGCCAAGAGGTTGGATGGAAGTTCATGAGGGTGAAGACTCCCGCTGTACTTAACTTCTCCAGAGTTTGAAGGTCGTCCTCCTTTCCTATCTCAGTATCTTTAAAATCCTCTACAATGTATATAAGCTTGAATTCTCATACCACTAGGAAAGCGTAGCTCAGGTTTAGAGAGACCTATTTAAAATGAGAGATGAATGAACCAGAAATTCTATTCTGCTGTTGAAAGGCACACTGACCTTGAGGCTTGCAATAACGTCCAGAATTAGCTTGTCAGCAGCCCAGAGATCCAATCTCAGTTTTCATGGAACTGTTCCCAGAGCAGGTAGATAATGCCCAATCTTCAAAGTAACTATGTCTCAAGTTTATCAAACAAGCAGAAAAAAAATGACACACCAAAGGGCCTATTCACTAAACAGTGGCTTACACGAATCGGCCAAGCATGTGAAGATCTATTTTTCTTTCTTGGGTGACAGAAATGTTGCACTACAAAGGGCAAGAATACAACTTGCAAGTAGATTAGGTGGGTTCAGCATGGACAGAATGAATTATTTCAGCCCAATCACAAATCTACTTTGAACATCAGAGTTTAGAATTTGATTCAAGTATTAAGTTCAGATTTGATTAGCAGAAACCAAGAAAAGGAAAACTACAAAAAAAGAAAAAAAGCTAATGAAAAAGTACACAGTCTCAGCAGCTCAAAAAAAGCAAATTCCCTTAAGCCAGTGTAACACACGCTGGACATTTCTAATTCATAATGAAAAACTAGATGCTTCAGGATTTATTTAGACAAAATTCAAACCCCCTTGAAGAAACAAAAAACTACAGCATAGGCTTGACCTACATGAAACAGGAATAAAGCCGTGTAGTTTCATGGGTCTGTAAAAACAACACAAAAACCCCTAAAAGTTCTCCAGCGCAAAGAAGACTTTGTCCACACTTCAGCTGAAGCCTGGATGTATTTGGAGCATAGAATGAATAACAGCCATCGTCTCAAACAGGGGTGGCCAAGCCATCCTTAGCATAAAATTAGTATCTGTATTCCTGAAACAAGCAATGAGGACAAACCCTGACTCCTTACCAAAGCTTTTTCTGTCCACAAAGGAATGGATCTTCCAAATCTGCACGTGATTTTATGCAGATTGCTGATGCTTTCTCAACACACAAGACTTTTATTGCTAACTCTTTAGCAAAAGGTTCTGTACTTATGTTTCAAGAAAGGTGAGTTTATGCCTCAATCCTCATACATTTTATTCTCTGATGCCACTGTAGATCATCACACAGGCTTGATACACTAGTTTTCAAGTAACTTACTGCTTCTAAAGTCTTCATGATGAATATTGTAATCCTCACATAATTTTGTTCATCTCAAAGCATCATTCAAGATAGTTTTCAGCCCTTGGTCCCACTCCTAGACTTATCAGTCTGCCAATCCTGGAGGCTTCTGCCTCTTCTTTTCCTCTTCCTCTTCTTAGCTGTCTAGCATGTACAGAGTCTCGGAGAAGCTCAGCTCCTCATCCCATGGCTGAGACAGCAGTAGCAGCTCTTTGCAAGCAGATGGAGATGCTGCAAAGCAATCCCCCTTCAGTCCGCAAAGGATGCATGGTCAAACTCACAACACAAGCACACAGGGCCAAAAAAAGGCCAGACCCTCCGCCCCTTCCCAAGATCATAAAGAAAAGGTTAGATGAATGCTTCCGGCCTCAGCAACTTTTCTTTTTTTTTTTTTTTTTTTTTTTTTGTACTTGGCCTTGTACTTCGACAGTGTCTGATCAAAATCCTTCTGCACTTTTAGGTTTAAGGAACAGGAGAGATTATGAGGGGGTTACACTTTCTCCACCAGGGATGAGGGAGGGCGTCTGTACTGAGAGGTAAAGCTTTGATGTTAAGCAACACGCAAGTATTTGCCATAGCCTCTGAGCCTGACACTAAGCTGACCAAAGTAATCCATTGAAATCAATTAAATGACATAAGTGTAAAATCAGAACAAATGAAAAATAAAGTCCAGGGGCATTTCAGCCTTATTGAAGAGATTTGCCAGCAGTGTAGAGACATTTCTGGTTTAATGTCTTCTTTTCACCAACTCATTTTGGTGGCAAGTCAGCTAGGAGGAAATAAACAGCCAAAGAAAGCAAGAAATCTGTGAAGGCATGATGAGAACATGTCATAACATTTTGGTTAACAAAGGTAAGGGAAAAGGTAAAAGGCACATAAAGTATCTGGTGCTCAAAGCCAGAGATTGCAGTCTTTAAGTCATTCTGGGGCAATACAGACAGAACTTTCAGTGCTGGGAGCGATGCACTACAGGAAGCACATTCTTGCCTTTCATTCTTTCCCAACTTTTCCAAAACTCAATTGTTTCAAAGCCAGAATTAAAAAGCCTTTACAGACACACACACACACACACTTAACATTGTAAAGGGACTAAAAGTTCAGTTAGGCTGATAACAACCTGGAATAGCTCCATTAAGCTCAAGTGATGGAGCAGATGGTCAAATGTTGACCTCCCATGTTAGGGCCAAAATCTTGTTGGTGAGCGTACCTCTGCCCAGTCTCAAGTATGGCTCCATTTCAGTCCTGAACCTTACAACATTATCCTAGTTCAATCCAGATCTAGACACTGCATCCCTCAAAACATCTTCTTTGATAAACAGAAAGTACTTTTTGCTAAGAATACACCAATGCCCAGCTAGAAGTTACCACACGCAAAGTAACGAGACACTGTGTAATACACATCAGGTAGATGATGCTTGCCCTAATATGTTGGCAGCGTGAAAACCAAGACAAAGACGACAGACAAAGGAGACCAGAGGGAGAAGCTGACGTTATTTTAACTTACTGCAGCTTACTGATTCTGACTGTGGCCAAAGATGTGAATTTAAAGAAGGTTTCTGAACAAGAGAAGTGATGGTTTAGGAAAGTACAACGAGAAAGGGGACTAGCATTGAGATAGGAATGGGAGGAAAACAGCCTATAATACAGAAGCTGGTGAGAGGAGAATGTAGAAGAGGTCTGACAGGGGACAGCTTAATGCAACCAAGAGCTTAATGCATGTTAACCACTTATTCAAAATACAGTTTTGTCCCCAGTCTCTCAAGGACTAACTTTTTTCCCTAAAGCTTAACAGAATTTAAATTCTAAAAGAAATAACACAAGGAAATATATGTATGTTTTCATCTAGATTGAACTCTCAAAGATCACAATTCAATGAAGGTACAGTAGAGAGGAAACAAATGATCTTGCAGTTACATTAACATCAGATTATTTAGGGGAAAAAACCCTCCACTTTCCTTTATAATTCAAGAACTTGGAAAACTGATTTGCTTGCAGAGTTGGGTCATGCTATTTCCTCCTCTTCCCATTTAGCATAATGAGAAATACTGTTACTGAGAGAAAAAGAAAAAACACACAACACAATTCACACTAACAAATACCAATGCAAAAAAGCAGAAAAACAGATTGGGTCAAAACTGCAGCCTGAATGCATTTGTTTCTATCCATAATAATGATCACTATTATGGCAACACCCTGTATTGAGGATATAAAAACAAAATCCTCTCCCAAGAAATGAGTCAATGTCTTCACTCTCAACTATCTGTGAGATTCCTTGGAAAGAATTTGAGATCCTCAATGCACAACTCACTGATCCCAAAAAGCTGTCAGACTTCCCAGAGCTGCAGGGGAGTGCTTCATCACAATCTCACACCTATCACTGCACCTCATGATAGCCACTGCAGCTTTGTAGCAGAAGAAACACCTCTCCGTTTCAGATTAGGCTCCCAATATTTCTAAGCATCTTCACTGAGAACGACATAGACAGAAATTTCAGAACAGTAAAAGACAAGTCAGATGAACCGTGGTTCTGAGCCAACACCCGTTGCACTCTATTGGAAAGCTCTGCATTAACTTTCTTTTCTTCATGGTTCATCTTTTTGCACTCTTTTCCAGGATTATCTAGAAATACAGAGATACAGGACTAAGTGCTATCTTGTTTCATCACTCCTTTTTTTTAAATTTTATATAACTTCAGTTATATTAACCAGACCTTTCTTCTTATGTGCATTTTACAAGAAAGAGTAGTTTAGAAAAGGCTATAGCACCATCTTTTATCTCAATTAACTGCCTATAAAATAGAAAGCCCATGTTCATTCCTTTTAAGCAGAAGTTTTGCTCTTTACAGCAGAGAAAATCTACTGTCTTCCCAGTTCAGTCTTCAGATATCATCTTAATTCAGATCTGCCACTGAGTCTTCAGGTAAAGAATCAGACAGAAATACACAAATACAGTAGAACCTGACCTCTGCTACACTGGGGTTGAGAACCCCTTTCTGCTTAAAGCAATTCTTCCGGGCTTTTGAAAAGATACACAAAATGCTGCAAAAACTGCTACAACAGTCATTCAGAAAAGTGCTTATGTTCCAAATGCAGTTCCTGGGATATATCCCTGGAAATAAAAGTTTTCTTAGGTTTGGCAGGTCTACCGACGTTTTATTTGCACAGACCCGGGGTTCAGACCACGGCTGCAATCATGCCCAAATGGCCTCCATCACTCGACATTTACTTCATTTAGTGCATGGCACCTACTACCCCACTGGAGAAGTCAAACTGAAAACAGTATTTAAAAAAAAAAAAAGTTTGGCTCTCAATTTGGGCATAAAGTATAACGTTTGGGAGCCAAACGGATTACACTGCATATGCAGAGTGAATAGCTGAAAGGCTTTCTAGCCTGAAAGTTCTCAGATGAGGTAGGTAGTTCAAAGGAATGTGCAGTAGCTATGAACCTGCCCTGTACCCAGCCAGGATGCAAGTTCAAGGTTTGGCAGAAATCTGAAAGGAGACCGTGTGGGGGGAAGACGGCATATGCGAGAGTTCTCCTCTGTAAAGGGCTTTTTTTTTTTTTTTGGTAAGCGCAGCAGAAAACACAGAAGGAGCACAAATTATTTTTGAGAGCAGAATTATGCTTGCAAACATCACAGGAGGAAGGAGAGGACACTAAGGCACTGAGTAGGAAAGTGGATAGGGGGAAAAAACTGAATTTAGGGGAAAACGGGGGAGATAAATGGGTAGACAGTGGAATTTCAGGGAAGAAGTGACAGAAGAATGGGCAAACATTTTACAATGAGTATTAGGGGCTTCCTGTATCCTCTTTCCATATGAGTTGAGGGGTATAGGTGTCTTTCGCCAAATGACACAACTTCTGAGGAGATCATGGCTGGAATCAGTGCATGAGAAAATGCTGGCCTTCACGGGTTTTTTGTATCTTTTCCCATCCTTACTTCTGGGCCAGGGCATTGTGTGGTCTTTGAATTTAGGCTCAGAAAAACAAGTAAATACATAATACACATGCCAGGCATCCATGTGATTTAGCAGAGAAATATTTTTTCTATTTTTCCTTATTTTAGGAAGCATTTTAGATGCTGACATAAAACAAAAAACAAATTAATAGGCCTTCTGAAATTGTCTCAGAAATATCAGATTTGTCAGCTGAGTACTCAGCAGAAATTTACTTTCCAGGTAGGTTCCTATCTGCGAGACCGACAGTTCAAGCATCCAGAGGACCCCTTACTGTCTTGAGTAAATAATTAGTCTACAGCTTAAGTTCAAGGTAGAAAGTTGAGTTAGTTCCTTCAATGTGGAAATATACTTAGAAGGATACAAATTCAAAGCAAAATGGATTCCCCAAAACTACCCAAGAACAAATTACACCTAATATTCATTCATTCAAGAAAGATGCCTTCTGGCTTCTAGGCTTCAGAGGAAACATACAGCCGAAGGCACAAGAACAGCATATCATGTGCTCCACAAACAGCATTCCCATGGCCCACTGATTACAGTACCCAGAACACCTACTGCTCAAAACTGTCTTATGCACTTAGTGTCTTCAAGCATGTCATTCCTTGAAGGTGGACAATAATTCACATTGTCGCCTACATTGACTGCAGTGACTTTCCATCAGACAGGTATCTATTTTCCCAGGTTTGATATAAATTCTAAGTACCCTGAAGTTAAGGGTGTTCAAGTTTTGCTTGCTCTCGAAATTTAAAAAAAAAAAAAAAAAAAAAAGTCAAAGAGAAAACATCAGAGGCAGTCATGCTTTTTTCCATTCTCAAAATTTTTTACTTGAATACATAGGCCAAATTCTGCAAAACATCTTTATGGCCATCTCTTCAAATTACAGAACCCTATGTCAGCTGCAGCAATTGAAAATGCAACTGAGAATAGAACTGTTTTAAGGCCAGCCAAGTTGATATTTCATGTAATCTTTCACAGTGATGAGATCATATTCTACTACCAAGCTAATACTGTAATCAAGATAAGTCCCTGTTTTAGAGGGGCCATGACTGACACATTCCTTCCTTCTGCCTTAAAGGCACAATCCTGCTTCTACAGCAATCAAGTGTCCAATGTTTTTTCTATCATTTCTTCAGATTTTAGAAAAAGAAATACTTATTTTGCCGTTACATATAAAAATAGAAGAACGAGCTAATTTAATGAATAAAATATCCTTGTAATCCCAGGTCAGATTTTAACGTGTGTAAATTTAGCTAACTGCCACAGTGGCCCATGCTCCGCTTAACTCTGCACACATTGCTGCCTCAATATACAGAAAAGGCTTTTTAAGTGCAGGCTACCTTACTGCCTTCCAGATGAACCTCTTCTCAGGCAGCCTCTAAAGAACTTGCACTGCAGATTTTTGCACCTTATTTGTGAGTGCTCTAGCCAGGTTCACCCAAGCATATTTAGTTGTCAATCTGCAAAAAGGCAAATGTGTTTGTAATTACCAGAGTCCTTAGTTTACTGTATATAAATCAGGAAAAGGGAAAGATACTGTTAAATGAAGACAGCTATCAAAAGAATTATTTTGCTTCCAATTAGGTTCATAAGGAAAAAGCCTTTTCAATGACTGGTTTCCGTTGGATCTAACTAGATGCTCTCATTTGTTTTGCAGGGGTCCAAAGATTAGCCCTTCATTAGGGCAAAGTTAAGTGAAATGGCTGATTTAAAACTCATTCCCCTACTCCATAGATTTTTGTCTTCCTTTTAACTGAGATGATTTGCTGGTAGGTCATTTATCTTCTCTGACAGATGCTGCTGTTTAGCTTCTGATCACATTGTAAAGTGCGCACACACTCAAACCCAAAAGATTTCAAGGAAATTTTATGACATGGAAACAAGAAAAAGTGGCAGCTTCATAATGGTGTTGATTTTTCTAAGACATTATCCTGCCACAGTAATTAGCTAGCTATATTCTGTTTGTTACAAACTCTTCTTTCACTTTACTTTTTTTCCAGTCTGTTTTATATTTCAGACATGACACTTATAACTGAGCAATCACTCAGCTCAAGCAGGTATAGTCAGTATTTGACAAGGTAGACAGACTTCCAAAAAGCTCTTAAGAAGCTCTCTGGAAACTCGCATAGGTAGACTTGACAGACAACAAACTTTCCTTTCAAAAAGTATTAAATAAAAGCATTGCTAAAAGCACCTATTTTAAGGACAAGTACAAAACAGTAACTCTCACCATTTGTGGCCTTTAATCTTTTCTTAAGAGAGCATTTTTTGTGCAAACTATATGTCAGAAGGCTTCAATAAGGAAGAAAGCAACTACTTCCACAATCACGTATGAAGGAAGAGAAATGCTACCTTGCCCTAATTAAATTCTACTAGAAGAATTACTTCCACCCTCTCAGGCTTGTCCCATCTCATTGCAGTTTCTAATTCACTTCCTGGCTCAAGCGGCTAAAGCCTAGGTGCTTTGGTAAACCACTCCTTCATTAACTCTACAGAGGCAGTAGCAGTACACAGGCAGTCGTAAGATCTTTCTTCAGGATGTAAAGTTCTTAGGCATCGTTCTAGGTAAACCATGCTGTTATTCATTGCATTAATGAACACAGACAGTGTTATTCACTTACTTTCACTACACAATATGGCCCTTAATAGCATACAATCACACATTACCTCTCTTCTCTGAACTATGATACTGAGAGGGTCTCCCTTACCCAAAGGAAAGCTGAGTAGAAACACGCTGATGTTGTTTTGCAGCCCTGTGCTATTTGATTAAATCCCCATTTGTTGTGTTCTTTTGCCACCCCTTTTCTCAAGGCTGTATCTATCACACAGCTGTTCCACATTGAGTGGGGGAATTCATTTGGAGACTCAGGAAAGCAATAGCTTGGCAATTCCAGCACTGCAAAGGCAAAGCTGAAATGCCTTTATGCAGCACCTGCTGAGGGACCTTTTACTGCTTTCATAATATGGAACAGGAGTTTGGCCCCAAGGGGAGGATCTCACTATACACAGGCAAAACCCCAGGTTCTGCCTCATTATAGTTATTGGCCTACCAATTAACTTGCTTCCTGTGAGAGCTGGGAGGAAGGCATTTTGTTCATTGAGATATTCAGGCTCTACAGTTTGTGAACTTTTTTACTTTAAGGACTGTATGTGTCCCTAATTGGCGTTTGTCACTAGCCATTCAAAACACCTTTCCTAGGCCAGATGCTATACAAAGCATCGCACCCCATTTTTTACATGCCCACAGGTAAAATGAGGCACAGGACAGGACATCTTACCATGGTAATGCAGCATGTCCATAACCCAGCCCAGTTCTCAAGACTCAAGGCACTGTGTGCAATCTGCCTTCACACAGTTTCTCTGATTGCCCTGGTATCAGATAACTATTTGTATATGGTTTTAATAAGGGGGGTCAGAAATACTCATTCCTGGAAATGTTCTGTGTTTGAGAATATATCTGGGATGCCCAGTCCTCTGTGAGTTTAATCTAGATCATTTAAAATGTCTTTCTGGTACATCATTCAGAGTCATCCATTGGCAATACCATCTGCAACAATAAGATATTCCATTTGTAATGACTGTAAGAGTGGAAAAAAACATTAACAAACGTAAAAATGCCTGAAATAAAAGTTCTCCTCTAAATAAGCTGTGTAATGCTTGCAGACTATTTAATATAAGCAGCACGTATGACGTAGCACATACCTAGAAAGTGTTAAACTGTGCTACTGTAGTAAAACTGTCAGCCTTGATTATTTAAAAGGTGTCTACCTGTAGGCTTCACTTTCATTCACTGTTGTTATTAGTACATCCCACATGTCTGATCAGACCGGCCAATGCTCCACTCTGTTCATATTACACTTGGCCCCTGCTCCGTATTTATCAGCCACAGAGACAAAAGTTTGGCTTACCCTTTCTGAACAACAAAGATTTATTCTTGATGGCATCCCTCTGCAGTCAAATAAAATTGATGTACACATTTCTCAACAAATCCACGCTAATGCCATAAACATACATCAGTGTTGCAGCCAAGACAATGACTACTTGTTGTGATAGAAGATGGGTATCACGCAAGTGTTGCAGTTGATTTTAACACATAATAGACTTGACATTGCAAGAGCCATAGTTTCCAAGCTCACTTGTTCCTTCCTGTCCACCACTTTTCTTGAAGTTTTTTCAGCTCTCTCTGCAGGCCCCATCTCATTCTCCATGTTTGCAACTCCCATTTAAACTCAAGACTAGCCCATATTCATTCCACGCATCACTGAAAACAGGAATACTATCTAGTCAATCTCTACACCGGAGTTAAACAATTTATACTGCCTTCACACCATGACAGAAAGAACATTTATGCAATCTTTGTTGCATTAACATGCATGAAGTAACATGGGCTAGATTCTAAGCTCATCGTCCGTGGTGGACATGGGGAATAAAATACTTTTCTTTCATGGAATTACTCCAGAATCTGTCCTTTCACAAAGACTACAATAATTTTAAAGTTTAAGGGGAGCTTTGCCTGATTCAGAATCTTTTAGCAAGAGCATTTTTAAACCAAAACATCCTTTAAAATAAATACAGTCTAGGTTATCTTTGATATGAACCTATTGCTGAGATTTGTATTGCTTACCAGATTAATTAGACCAGCCAAAATTTTTAATACCATTTTGCATGCCTCAGAGAGACAGAAAGATAAAGATTACTTTTCTATGAATGGGCCATCACTAAATGTGAAATTGCTTGCTGTTATCTATAGCAAAGCTCTTTGTGGTCTAGCTGTATTTGTTCTGCATAATGAACAGAATGCCAGTGGTTTACATCTACATACAGCTCTTCACTTGGGGCACTTTACAGATACAGCTGACTACCTTTACTAGTTAAAAATGGAGTTACCAGAGGCAAAGAAGATTTAGCGGTCAAAACCCAAGTCTGTGGCAGAGTCAAGAATAGAACTTAAAGCTTCTAAACTATTCCCAAAGGCCTGTTTTAACCACTACACAGCACTATGCTAGCAGGGTGCAACCACAGGTCGAGTTCTGCGCCAAAGGGAGAAGCTGTCTATAGTGTTGTCGGCTCCACTGTAGCTGTGTGTGCGTGCGCATGCTGTCGAGCATATGTACATGCACATTTCCTTCCCATCCCCCAAATCTTTACGGAGCTTTTTTTATGTGTCACAAGAGAATAAATGCCTGAGACATTATCTGCCCATTCCAAGAGTTCAGAGAATGTGTATGACATCATGGGCATGACTCCCCCACTAATCACATTATATGCTGTTTAACTTAACACTGCTAAGCTTTGTCTGATAACATTGTAAATACCATTTTATTGTAAATTAGATTATACAAACCTCCTCAGAGTTTAGGTCAGTTCTTGTGTGAGGTCCTTGTTCCCCCTCCTCTCTACTACCCCAAATTGAATCTTTTTGGTGTCTATGCCAGGGCATTTCTACAGAAGAAAGCACAAGAAGAAAAGAAGGCTAAGCCATTATCTGTTTCTAAGTCAGCACTGCAGATTGCAGTAAGTGGACAGAAGACTCCATACATCTGTTCTTTTTCTCTTTCTTCCCTTGGAATAAAATCAATAGGTTTTGTTTTTCCCTTGAAGCTGGCTGGATTTCATTACAATCTTCCTGTGAGGTAGCATATACTTGAGACCTATCATTTCCTTCTATCAAGTCTAAGCTGAGTTATTCCAGTTGGTAGCCACTGTGTTCTTATCCTGGCCTTAAGGTTTCTGATTTGTTTACAAAGAAAGCTGCAGAAGTATTATTTTATTTTCATTTTTGCATTTGATTCTGTTTTCTCTAATGAAAGAACCAGACTCCGACTACATTAAACCATAGCCCCAGCATCAGCAAGATCTTCAAAGCCATTCATTGATGCTTCCCAGTTTCTGAGAAGGATATTTTAATTGTCACATTTTGACAAATTTATTGCTGAGGGAGATATCTGAGAAGTTTCTGATCTCTTAGAAAACTTCAGCAACAGGATTTCCCAACATTTTTAGACTACTGCATGAGAAGATGCTCCTCATCTTTCTTCCCTAATTTTATCAAGGCCATAAAGAGCCTATGCTATTAAAGCAGAGGTTTGAGAATCCAGACTTCTGAGGTCTCATCTCAGCTATGCTCAGCTCTGTGTTTCTGTCCCCACTACAGTCAACACCGGCTCTTGGTGTCAACCTGAATTCTGTTTCCCATCCATAGGCAAAACTCAGAGGCTGGTGATGCTTCAGAGAGCTATACCACCCAGGACCAGAACTACCAGCTCTCAACACCAAAACAAGGCTTTGATTTTTGATGTTGGAACCACTTCTCAGGAAGGATGCAGACCAAGCCTTCGTGCCTTCCCCACGTCCCCTACTTAGGACAGATAAATCCTACCACAATTAACTGAGAAAGAAAACAGAAGTGAGGCTCATCCTTCCTCAGCACAAAGAAACACACGATGCAGTTGTCTTTCACTTATAGGATCCCCGGACAAAAAAGGCTTTGCAGGCAGCTCACTCTGTGCTTGTTGCTCAGGGCCCTAGACATCCTTAGGGTAACTTTCTTGCAAGACGTGGTGTTAAGGAATGCTAGCAGCTCACAAAGGGAACACAGCACAATCCAGGTGGCTACTCAGACCAAAGCACAGCTACACAAGTGCTAGTAAGGCACCAGTTAACTGCACTGAAGCCAGATTCTCATGTCCTTGAGCAAACCACCTGCCTTTTGCATTCCTACATGTTCCCATCTGGAGAAAGGCAACAGCAATGCTATACAAACACAGCAAAGGATGCTGTAAAATAAACATTTTGAGATCTCATATGAAACTCAATCTACCTGAACTGTGATTACTACATACCGCATTTGTATAAGGTTAATGCTATAGAAACTGGATTCGGTTAACTCCTGATTTCTCATGACAGATTTTAATGAAACTCATGTTATGAAACGCAAGTAGCTGTCCTGAAAAAAACCACATCTCATCCTGAAGGAGGTTAAGGCACATTTCAGTGGGTGTCAATCAGATGCAAGCAAGTACTCTCTTGCATATGTCCTCCCTATCCTTCGGCCGCTTGCAGAACTCATCGAAAATATGCCTTTACAGTGGTTTTCATAACCAGTTAGTTCCTTTCTCCACAGAGATAAAGTGATGAAGCAACATGATTTGTAGGGCAGTTGGTTGCTTGATCATGGAGTTCTCATACAATTAACATTTATCTAGTTTGCAAAGTACCTTCCTGCTTTTTTGACAACAGGAGAATAATGCTGTATTTTAATTAACTAATTCATTAGAGAAAAGAACAAACCTAGTAAGGTATAAAGGATTTATATACAGAAAAGAATAATTACAGAATAATTAGCAATTCAGGTTATTCACATTTTTAAACATTTTTATGTTTCCTTACAAGCATACTATACAAATTAACCCAGTACTATATAAATGAACTTGAGTGATGTTACTCATGTGAACCACTAGCAGTTAAGCTGAAAAGCTTCAGTCATCAAAAATGCCAAAACTGTAGCCTTTTAGCAAAATTAGGAAAAGTTTTTTTAATTTATTTTATTTTTCCCTTTTCTGTCCCTCTGTTCTTTATTTTAGGATGTCCCGTCTAAACACCCACTTCTAGAATAACTTTAAGCTCAGACTTCCTAACTCCACCTCACACACTAATACATTTCAGGTTTAGTTCTCCAGTGAGAGAACCAGTGTCCTTACCCTTAAAGAGAGATACAGAGAAGTTCAACTACTGGGCCAAAAATCCCAAAGCAACTTGACTACAGAAAAATACAGAACTCTGTTCCAATGTGTAAATCTGTGCCTCAGTCAGAACAGTTCACAATACCAAGAGTTGACTGAGGTATTTAAAAAACGCTCCCAGGTGATAAGGCAACAGCAAGAAAGCTCAGTGAATCTTCGTATCTATGTTTAATACAGAAACCTACATCCTTTTTGCAAGGAGAATGAAATTAAGGCAGCAGGACAGATGAAACTAACAAAATTATATGAGGATTAACTGATAATCGCCACAGGTATCACATGGGAAATTGCCAGACTATTAACTGTGGTATGCAATATGGTATGAAATTGTCGGACTCGATGACCTTGGGGGTCTTTTCCAACCTAAATGATTCTGTGATTCTGTGATTCTAAATCTAGCTCATAAATGAGCCTTATTGCAAGACAAATGAAAGAGAGAATAAGTGACATCATAACTGGTGAAAAGATCATAACCAAGAGAAATAGATGTTCAACATCAGTGATGTAGGGAGCTCCCCAGCGGCCTCTGAATAGGGTCTGTGATGTAACTACTGCTGTTTCATATTCCATAAATTATCTGGAAATGCTGTAGGTAGGTGGCTGTGCTTTAAATCAGCTATTACCAGTCATGAAAGAAATCCTGGAGAAGCGGATAGTTCTCTGAAAAGATCGGCACAGTGTCAGCAGTTGGGAAAAAACGTCCTGTTAGGAATTTTTAGGCGAAGAACGAGCACAAAGCAGAAAATGGCATTATTCCTCTGTATAAATCCATAGTATGCCCATCTCTTCAATACTGAGCACAGCTGCAGTAATTGTGGAAATACAAAGCTACAGAAAGGGCAAGAACGGTGTACCAACGCCGCGCAAGAGATATTGGAAAGGCTTAGCATAGGGAAAACTTAAGCAAGCCAGAGCCTTTCAGTCTGGAAAACAAGGAGAATAACAATTAAGTGCTAGACAAGCTGTTACAGCATGGAAAAGGTAAACAGCAATGATTATTTTAAAGTAGTCTTAACAGAAAAAACAGGGCACCAACTCAAACTGGCAGGCAGCAAGTGGGTTCAAAAGCAAACAAAAGGAAGTTCATTTTCACACAATACCTAATGATGTTGTGGAACTCATTGCCACGGGATGTTATGGCAGCCAAAAATACAAGTGGGTTTCAAAAAAACGATTAGAATATTTTATGGAAAAAGGTCCATCAAGGAATATCAAAAACAATGATACAGCTGCAGCCTCCAGCTCAGGAAGGTCTCTAAACCAGAAAGCACTGGAAGCTGGGAGGGTTTACCAAAGGAAGTATCACTCTATACTTGTCCTGTTTTCCATACACTAGTTATTAGCCATTATCAAGAGGCAGGATATGGGGCTAGACAGACCTTTGCTGTGACTTTTTTTTATATTTGACCAGTACTAGCTGATGCAAATATAAACACATACCCCTCCATGATCACGGATAATTCTGTAAAAGGCTGCTATAGTTAAAAGGCGCACACTTAATAATAAATATATTTAATATATAAATATAATAATGACAGCATTTTTTATTTGAGTAGAACTAGAACTGGCTTTCATGTTTCCTTAGGTATGTTCTGCGTCTATGCTTTCCAGAGAGGAGTTATGATGTTATCCTCCTTTTTATTACCTAACTACAGCAAAAGAGACAAATCCAGTAGAAAGAACTAGCTCCAATTTTCAGCTGCAAGCCACACAATGACTTACAGCCTGGTGACTGAGAACTTCTTAGCTTAAGAAACTCTGGAGAACTACTGAAGTAACTGCCCATCAAGTTTGTTGAATATGGCTACACCACACAGGTGCTTTAAAACACAGATTAAAACTTCCAGTCATGCTCTAGGTCTAGGATAGAATGCGAAGTCATGGTAAGCCTTCAACAATAGAGTGAAACAATCCTTTAAGATCTCAGTCCTTACAGACTCCCTCATCCTGAAGATGCTTTGCAACTTGAGTGGCCTCCTCAATTCTCCATCAGTGAAAACAGAGAAGGAAGTGACTCACCGCTAACTCGGCACCCCACCACCCCTTAGCAGCTATGAGCCTATGAATCAGATGACAAGCCTGCTATAACATGTTACTTACCACCCTTTTCTTAATTGTTTCCCAAACCATGGTTGAAAATGAAAAAATAAAAAAGAAGACAACAATGAAGGGATTTTACCAGGATACCCTTATTCTAACTTTTATCATGCCCCTTGGTTCAACAGCTGGGAAGGAAATGCTGCTGTCTTGGCATGAAATTACAGCATAAACTACAACACAAAAGGTACATGCAAGATACAAACACTGTGGAGAGAAAAATTGTGCATCAATCAGCAGCCACATGGCAAGTTGCATTGGTGTGTAATATACTGAAGGGTAGAATTACACAGGTACATATTCTCTGGTACACTTGGCCAAATACCGAAGGCCTAATGACTCAGTAGTCCTGTAATTCTAGCCCAAATCCCACAAAAAAAAGTTACAAATGGAGACGACTGTATTATGCACCGCTTTACCCCAATAAAGAAGCCCTCCCCATTCCTCATTCAGCATCTACTACTTGGAGAGGTATTAGTGTGAATAATTCGAGTCAGGACTCAAACTGTGCTTAGCCATGCCAAGGAAAAGTGTAATTTTTCAGGGAGAATAAGTACCTGCAATTTTCAAATGGGACAGAACCAAGGCAAAACTGCGTACATGAGGGTCAACAAAGCTCTGATGTTCGTTTGCACATGCTTGTCCATAACTTATTCCCCTAAGGACTACAGATCTTAGTTACAGCAGTTCTCTCCAAATGGGGGTTCTTGTGAGTCAGAGGTGAGCCAGAACGATTCTGCTTCTTACTTGTTAATCCATACTGGGATTGCTAAAACCAGCAGATCCATGTTTGACACAGAAATAAACAATAATTGGAAAAGGTGGGTACTTCCTCTTTGGAAAATCACATCATTTATTTGTCACCTGATCCCAAGATCCAGGTAGGCAAGTCTGGAGCTTTATCCTTTGACCCTTCATTCTGGCACCAATTCTAAACTCGCCACAAAAATATATACGTACTTCCATACATTGACTGAAATTCTGTTGCCTCATTCACGTTGCCTTCCATTAGAAATCCTTCCACAAGACAGAGCAGTAAGATTCCTCAGGTCAAGGACTCTTCTTAACGCAGTATCCAGCACAAACAGGGTCTAGGGCCTGGAAGTGGTACTACAAAAGATAATAATAATACTAGCTTAAGTAAAAACAAGCAAAGATAAAAACCAATAAACCATCCTCTGCTCCCCTTAAGAAAATCTGTTTATTCACCCCCTCACAAAGGAGGTTGCCCTATTTATCTGCCGGGAAACCTCAGACATTCCTTGCATGTGCGGCACAGATGGTCGCCACACAACAAAAGGCAGAAGGGCTCCCCGCACATGCACAGTGGACGTGTCTGGTTTCTGGATATACAGAAGCTTGGTCAGAGCTACTGCTCCAGCAGGGCTGCTATGCATCCAAAATCCCAGCAAATACAGAAAGCCATCAATATCCTTTGAACAACATCACTTAGTGGAAAAAGAGATTGTCTGGGAAAAAGGAGATGCACAGTGACCTTGGTTGTGAGTCTTAATTCATTAGTGTACATAAAATGTTTTGAGATCCCGAGGTGGAAAGTGCTAAGGAAGCAGAAGTATTATTTACTAAAGCTCAAGGCTCTGTTGTTTCTTTATCCTCAGATATTCTTCACATCTGATTTTTCATTCATGGCCATTGCTACTTCAAATTTTTTTCAGCTGTCTTGATCTTTTTTATACCGAATGGAATTGCCCCAGGCAGAGGATATGCAGTATCTAGATTTGCTCATTGCATTTATTTATCTTACTCTTTTCTAATTAATTTACTGCTTTGACCCCAGTCCTACTCTTCCTTTGATTTTATAGTCACATATCAAATGTGGCTGCTCTCAATGAATAGTAATTATTTTGCAAAAAAATGCCATTAATATTCCTTCTAAACATATACTTCTACAGTGTATGGGAAGGGGTCTGCAAGGTCCATTTTAGCAAACTGAGTATAAATATCGTTGCTAATTCTTCTGTAAATTGAAAGGCAGAGCAGTTCGGCAGCAACCATTTCAGTTCCCCAGGTAGACAATACAAGCTGTAATCAAAGAATAAACCTGGGGGAGCTGCATGAACTGAAACAAAGCAGAGCAGAAAATTAATTCGGTAACACATTACCTTCTGTGACACAAATTGTATACAAGTTTCTGCCCTCCCTCAAGAAATTACTGTATTCTATGTAATACATGAAAAAAACGGCTAAACATATTTCTTCTTTTGAAGGAGTTATTCTAGCTTTCAGTATTTAAAATACATGCTTTTTTTTCCTTCAAACAATACAGGATACAAATCCCTCTGCTTTTTCCTCAGCTTAGTAAAAACATAAATAAACCAGGAAATTAAAGACAAAAAAAAAAGAGAAGAGAAAGCTACCTTTTCCGCATCCTGTTGTGCCTAAATAGAACATGTAGTACCAGCCTGTACAACTTCTCAATAAAATGTATTGCGAACACTTCAAAAGCTGACCATAATCATGAGAGTTAAGTGAGGAATGTCAGCTTGGATGGGGGATTTTGCTGCTTTTGTTATACATTAGTTAAGCATGCAGGTTTGTGTTTTTTACTTTATCTTGGATTTTACTGTAATGGAACTGAACTCTGTTACCTTTTTCAGTGTCCTAAGTGTTCCTCTAAGTGCTTGCATGGATTTGGGTTTAAGGATATTGTAACAGATCCAGAGGCTATTGAAGTCAGTGGCAGAAGCCTCTGCAGAGTTTGGTTAGTCCTTCGATGCACAAACTGTTTGTTTCCTCTCTCTTCCTAATACCCCTGGGATCAACCTTCAGACATGTTCAGAAATAAGGTGACCACTATGAATCCAGTGGCAAAACTCATACTTACTTCAGCAAAACCAGGCTTTACAGAAAAGCATATTTAATTGTAGTGGGATCATTCACATTATATGAATTTCATGCATTAAATTCACAGCATTTACAGGATTATGTCCTTAATAGTAATTCCCAGTCTGGGGTGTCCTGTCGTTGTATCTGTCCCCCCCATCTCGGACCTCTGTCATTTTCACCAAGGCACAGTTTATTTCCCTCAGTTACCTCATCACACCTGAGTCTTCATATAGATACCACAGAAACAAAATCATAACCTTTGCAGTGGCATGCTTGAACTCCTCAAACAGTGGTATCTCCATGTAACCATACATGATAAACAAATAGTCAACAAACACACTTCTGTAGATTTTACTACCTCCAGAGCAGACTATATTTCTATAAAAGACACAGTTTTAAGTTCTTCACGTGTCAAGTTCTGCATCAAATACACCCCTTTTACAGCCACAGCTGGGACAGGAAAAACCACCCCCACCCCCTATTTAAAAACCAGATTCCTCACCCACTGCAGACACACGTGTGGGTGTTCCACGTTGTAACATCACCATTTCCTTCATATCTTCCTAAGAGAGCACTGCCTAGGCTTGTGAGAGGATGCCATAGTCCTTTTAACCCTGCCTCTGGGGTAAGAATGTGGGGAGAAGCACCTCGCTGTGGAGTGAGACCTCCTGAGGGGAGAGACCCATGGAGGGGGTATCCACTGTGGGGGAGAGACTCTCTGAGGGGAGAGACCTGCTGAGGGAATATCCACCATGGGGTAGACTTGCTGAGGAGAGACCTGCTGAGGGGAGAGACCTGCTGAGAGAAGACCCGCTGAGGGGGGAGACCCACTGAGGGGAGACCTGCTGAAGGAAGATACCCACTGAGGGGATACCGACCCGCTGTGGGGAGAGACCCACTGAGGGGATATCCACTGGGGGAGACACCCCACCGAGATGAGACCCACTGTAGGGATACACCTTGGGGGAGACCCGCTGAGGGGAGCACGGCCGATACCTCAGCTCTGGCCGCTGATGCCTCCCGGAGGAGCCGCTGCGGCTCGGGGCGTCTCCAGCAGCAGAGCGGGCTGGTGGCTTGGGGGCAGTTTTGTCTGTGGTTCTCTCTGGCCCTTGGCGGGGCACGAAGGAGGGCGTGGGCGACACCCTACTTCAGGGACATGAAAGCCCAGTCCGACTCCACAGCCTACCGGGGCTTCCTCAGCTCCCCGTCGGAGGGAGGCGGCGGCCACCCCGGTCCCCAGCGCCCCGGGCCGGCGGGGCAGGCGCGCCGGCCATGGCGCGAGCAGCAGCGCCGCCTGGCGGGCAGGGCGGCCGCGGCGGGGAGCGGAGGGGGCGGCCGGGGCGCAGGGGGCGGCGGCGCGGGCCCTTCCCTCCATCCCTCCCGCCCGGGCCGGTCTGTGTCTGTGTCCCCCCCGCCCCGCCCGTCTCCCGAGCCTGACTCCGTCTGTCTGCAGCGCGGCCGGCAGCTGCCGTTACAGATACGGTGTCGGCGGGCCGGGGAGAGCGCGGAAACACCTGTTTCCAACATGGGGAAGGTGGCGAGGGAGCCCGCGGCGGGGCCGGGCAGCGCCGCTCGCCCTCCCTCACCTCCCGCCGCCTGTAAACCCGGCCGTAAAGCCCGCGGGATCGCTTTTCAAAAAGATCGCTTTCAATTTTCACACATTCATCTGAAAAACGCGTCTCGAGCCCTCTCCTCACGTGTTATTTTTTCCACCGTGTCCGTTGGGGGGGAAGGGGGAGGCACGGCCGGGGCCGAGGCGGCGGCGGCCCTGGCAGACCCGCCGGCCCCGACAGACGCGGCCCGACCCGCCGCCTCCGTTGCCGGCTCTGGGGGGAGGCGGCTGCGGGGGGACGCCCGCCGAGGAGGGACGGGAGAGGGCCGGAGGCTGCCGGCGGCGCGGGGGAGCCGGGGCGGGAGCGGCGAGGGCCGGCAGGGCCGCGCTGCATCCCCGGGTGCGTGCGGGGGCTCCATGATTTCATCGGCGGCTTCGCGGGGACCTGCCAAGAGCTGTTATGCCTCACTGCGATGTGTAGCTTTTTCCTGCCATTTTTTTCATAATAAAAGAGGGAGTGAAGCTGCCTTTTTTTTTTTTCCTTTCAAGAAAAAAAAAAAAAAGCCAAATGGATCAGAGAAGAAGGGGGGGGGGAAGCAATAGCCAAAGGGGATGCCAGTGAGGTGTGGCTTGCATTTAAATATCCAATATGTCAATGTAAGGGGAGTGTGTACGTATATAAAGTGCAGTTTGCATCCGACCGCGGGACACATCCAGCTATGGGAGGCGCGGGGAGCGCGGGGCCGGGCCGGGGCCGGCAGCGCGGGGCCGGGCGGCCGCAGCCCGCGCTCTGAGGGGCCGCTCCGCTCCGCGCCGCGCCCGCCCGCGGGCCGCGGCCCCATGGCCGAGGTGGGCGGCTTCCTGGGCGCGCTGGACCCCGACCTGCACGGCTTCCCCCCCGCGCTGGGCGGCGGGCTGCCCCTCGCCGACTCCCCCGGCTTCCTCAACGAGCGCCTGGGGCAGATCGAGGGGCGGCTGCAGCGGGGCTCCCCCACCGACTTCGCTCACCTCAAGGGCATCCTGCGGCGGCGGCAGCTCTACTGCCGCACCGGCTTCCACCTGGAGATCTTCCCCAACGGCACGGTGCACGGCACCCGGCAGGACCACAGCCGCTTCGGTAAGGGGCGCTGCGGGGGGCGGCCGGGCCGGGCCGGGCCGGGCCGCGGCTGGGTGGGTGCCCGGCCGGCCGGGAGCAGGTGCCCCGCGTACAGAACTAATTACCCCGCTAATATAAATCATCCCGGGACGGATATAATTAGACTCCTAAACAAATGCGCTCACTCCCCAGCAATGCGGGAGTTTTTATTTCCAATTTCCTACTCTCCCGGCGCTCAGCCCTTCTGCAGGTGCACAAAAACGTGCCTTAGCAGGGGAAAAAAAATTTAAATTAAAAAAAAAATAAAAAAAGAAAATAATAAAAAAAAAAGATGGGGAGGTGGCCAGCTCTAGCTGTGCCTCTGAAGTTAGCGGTGAGAGAGGCAAAAGAAAGGAGGGAGCACGTTGGAAAAAGAAATTCCCAGCTTTTTCATGGTTTTTTTTTTTTTCCTCCTTTTTTTTCGGCCTCCGCAGATATTTGTGAGCTGATTTCTTTTTCTTGCATGAATTTTATTAGAAGAGCGTCTTCCCAAAGCGGGCAGGGATCAGTTGGCTGGATGGGTGTCAGAAGCTCGGTTTGGGGAGGTTGTTGGAAAGAAAAGGGGAAGCTGAAGGGGGGAAAAACGCTTAGGGGACCTCAGAAGGAAAGGAGAAGATGGAACAATAGGCAGAGCACCGTGGATTTACCTTGCTGCCCGGGATACAGCTGGAAGACTGCAGCGCCTGTATCGGTGTCACACAAGAGCAGGGATCTCTAATGAGACTATATGTAATCTTCAAAAAATGCATCCCAAGCCACAGGCGGAGAAGTGCAGTAAGTTTGAGCACAGCTAAGAAAAATTCCCGCTACTTCAGCATCTAGTGCAGGTGTCTGTGTAAGCTATCAACAAGTCCCATGCCAGTGATCTCAGCTATGTTGTCAACAGGTTGCAAGAAGTGCTCGCAAGACTTTTTATAGTTTTCCAGTGATTTAACTCCTCGGTGAAAGGAATTCTTTTTTTGCCTTTACTTGTTTGCAACCAGTCCTTTCTGATACTTCAGGAACGCCGCTGCTGCTGCTATTGTTGGTAGTTTAAGGCAGGTTTTTGGAACAATTGGAGAAGCTTATCTCCGTACTGCGCTTTCCATAAACACCAGGTGTGTGCATAGCATGTCCCTGCCTAAATCAACAAGAAAGTCATAACCCGCAGGTCAGAGTCGGGTACTAATAGGCTCGTGGGGCAAGCGTTCTTTAATTACCTCCCAAAAGACACACATCTTTTAACCTTTCATGCTGCAATACGTGATGGGTTTCCACGTTAAAAGAAACTGAAAGCAAACCCATTGCATCTGTTTGGTTTTAGTTCAATTTGCCACGTAGTATTTCTATCAGTTCTTTTTACTTATCTTTATACAAGTAAACAGCCAGTTTCAAATGGCAGCATTTGTCTCAGTTTCATTTTTTGTAAAGATTGAGTAAAATAAGTGTATTTCCAAACAAACTTTGGAAAAACACGTTAAATGGGCTAAAACTTTTCATGAATTTTGCACGCTTAAGCTTAAGTCACACAGAGCGTTCAATAAATCGAAACATTGGCATTCCCTAAGTGTTTTAGCAGTCAGCATCCAGCTACGTAAACTAGACCAGACTTCAGATATAAAATATTATAGTTTTCTGCTTCAGGGTTTTCCCAGAGGCAGTGTAAAATAAATAGTTATTTGTTGTAATTGCAAGACAAAGCCCCAAAGGATTAGACTGGAATCCTCGTGTTCAGATAAAGTTGGACTGAACCTTGCTTCAGCAGAGACTCAAAGCAATAACGTATTGGCACACAGTATTCACCATCTGCATTCAGTAGCCATGAATATTTAAATTCCAATGTTACTGGTATGGTTTGTATTAGGATGTCATGTATCAATGCATTCCTAAATTTTGCATGCAGCGGTCAGAAAGCAGTAACTTATTACAGAAATAGGCAGCTCGAGCGATTCTGGGGAACTACAAAACTGTGGTGAGGGATACAGAGCTAGACGAGGGTTTCAGGGTAGCAGTTTAAAGCTGCCTTAAATCTAGGGGCATCTGGGGAAATACTTAGAAATCCAGGCTTGTGGTTTGGTGGATCCAGCCCACGCGGCTGGAAGGTGCTCCCTGGTATCATGAGCAGATAATTAATGTGCTCCATGGATGGCTGCGACACCGCAGCAGAGGCACGTATCCAGCTGCAGATGGGATGTAGGGTGGAACCGGACTTTGCATCCCTATCTCCTAATACTGGAAGGGATTCAGGAAAAGATGGACAGTATCTACACCCTCCCATGCGCAGCCGTCCCCAAGGTTACCAGATGTGCAAGACATCCAAGTCTTCCAGAGAGGAAAATAAAGAGCCAAAGCCCTGGTGATGCAGAACAGAGTACCAGGATCCTAACGGTGAGGGCTAAGGGAGGGATTCTTCTGTACCACAGCGTTCAGGGGCTGTGCCCATAGGACACAGGGGAGGTAGCAGCATCGTCTGTCCACACTGCCTGAGCAATCACAGTAACCATTCCCTCTCATCTGTCGAGGACTGGAGCGTTCCTGAAGAACACCTGTCTTCTGGAATGCGATCTTTTATACTTGAAAAAATACAGGTTCATGCAAGAACAATGGGGCGCAGCTTATTTTTCCTAGAGGAGGCTTAACGCAAACTTTGGTGAAGCCCTCCAGGATTGTTGGAAGAAAGCTCGTTCTCACAGTAGAGAAGTGCCCAGATTTGCTCTCTGAACTGGCAGCTCTGCCTAAGTCATCCCAGAAAGAATAAAGTGTTTTCAAAAATGTATCTGTTCTCACTGCATCTGCAAAGAACCTTCCTGTACAAAGAAATAAAGGATGGTCAAAATCTGGAGGGGGTTTGGACTGACCTTGGTGCCCCTATGAGAATCCTTCTGAGAATGAAAATCCCAGGAAAAAAAAACAGGAATATCCCTGCCAGGAGGAGTTGCTCCTTTTCTGTCTCGTGTCTGTTTTACAGCAACATTAAACAAGTGACACCAACGGTGCTGCTCTTAACTGCAGGCGAGGACAGAAAAAGGCCTTGAGTTTGTATTGCAGACTAACAAAGGCAGCAAACGAAGCTCTTCTCGGGTACGAACCTGCTAACGGATCTGTAACACAGTCTCCTAGAGAAGCTGATGAAACCTCCAGAGAAAGTTTTGCTGTAGATTTTGACATTCAGGCCGTAGTGCACCTGTTGCTGAACAGTTGTTGAGGTTTTTAGCCGAAGCTTTAGGTTTGTAGCCATTAATACAACATCTGATGTTTCCGTACCCCTGCTCCTGAATGTAGTCATGTAAGAAGAGACAGGTGCAAGGAGCTGAATTGTTCTTTGAGGGATGGTTTATGGTAAGGCGAGAGTGTGCGGGTCCGGCCACAGCAAAGCTCGGGAGATTATTCAGTGCTTTGGTGGTAAATGAATCCAGTCGGAGGCTTAATCAAATCTCTCCAAATATTATCTAGAAAGGCTCAAGGAACAAACAGAATGAATAATCAAAGCACGAAAAAAGAGGCAAGTCCTGGGGGAAAGAAAAAAGAAAAAGGAAAAGGAAAAAAAAAAAAAAAGCGTGTTCTACCACAAAAACACACCGCTACAATTGGAAAGAAAATTCTTGAGCTGGCCCCAGTGGCCGCTCCCTGTGCTGCTAGAGATCAGATGTACGAAGCTGCAATTTTGTCTAGCAGTTGGAGTGAGTTAAGGACAGGATGGATATCCGCCCACATTTTTTCAGCCTTCACTCTGTCTCCTGACTTTTGTGGGTTTAAGTTACGTTCTTAATGCTATTTCAACATAGTCATCTTCCGTGCACGTCTCTAAGTGCCACTCAAAGATCAGAAAAGGGGAATATTGCAAGGGACGTTGTCACGGGCACACCTTGAAGAAATTTCGTTTGCAAAACCAGCAAGTGTTCACCCAAGCTGCACCAGCTGAGGGGTGTCTCACCCACCCGCTCAGAGAGGGAAGATGCTAATGCTGCTCCTGGGTTGCTCCTTACCAAGTCTTTGGAGACCTGGGTTCACGTGCCACATACAGAGCATGCTTGTGGGTATACTCAAGAAAAGCTCTCTGTCTCCCTGCCTCAGACATCCCTCTGTTTCTAAATGGGACCAGCAGCATTTTCCTGATTCCAAGGGGTGACAGAAGACAAATAAAAAAAAAATATGCTGGTGCTGAGGACTGTGTTTGTACCTACAGGAAGGTTGATCTACCGCTCTCCAGTTATCAGATATTTTTCACTTGAACATCCACTTGTCTCCAGCCTGGGAAAGCCTCCCCTCTTTCTGGGTATCCCTGTACTCCTTTTCCCCCGTATTACTTTTTACACTCTCTCTAGTTGTCAACCTTCCTTCAGTCCCTCCTTTTCAAACAGGGGCTGTCGTCATTGCTGTCCTGCAGATGGGAAAACAGAAGCACGCAGCAGTTCAGTAACCCCCTCCACGTCTCAGAACCGGTGGGTAGAGGAGGCAGACCACCACCCCTCATCCTGCACCTCTTCCCTTCTTGCTTCTTTTCAGATAAGAAACCACAATAACTACCGGGGAGCGAGCAGAGCAGAGCCGGGGTCCTGCTTTGCCCGGCTTGGGAAGGCTTTCCCTGCCTGCGTGCCTGCTCCTGGCGTTTCTGAAGACAGTATGCGTCCCCAGGCTGGGCATATTTCAGCCTGGAAAATGTCTGCACTGGTCCATAAAGCATGTTTTCTGTCATTTGCTTCCCTGTTTGTCTCGAGGAATTGCTGCTCCCAAGTCCGTATTTCATCCAGCCCTCCCACCCGCTGCCTGCAGGGAGGGCTGGGTTCGATGCAAAGCCCCAGAGCAGGCAGGGCAAAAGGAGGACAAAAAGTCTGATGTAAGGTAGGAAGACAATTCTTGCACCCAGCATCTGACTGAAGAGTCTGCGCTGAGCGAAGGGGGACAGCGGTGTCCATCGCCATCTGGTCTGCCCTATATTTAGGCGGTGATGCAGTTATCGTCTGAGAGCTATCGCATCCACGCCTGGCCGCGCAGAAGACGCATGCCCCAAGCTGAGGGGTGACCGGGAGCTGCAACTGCCGCTGAAGTCAGCTGGCTCAGGTGGCAGCTCGTCATGCGGTGATTTTAGACTCAAGGCATACTTTTAAGAGGAGCTGGGAGGTAACCTGATCAGAGCGGCAATTGCTCAGGACTGGACATTTTGGGAGCTATATTAAGAGACCTGGAGCCACGCTAAAGGTTAGAGCAACTTTGTCCTCCTGTCAATGGAGACGTCTTGTCCAGTCATTAGATTGGATGGTGAAAACCCTCTTCTTTCCTCTGCTGCTACCTCCCAGCTAATTAATTCAGCACTGGACACAGGCAAAGACTGCCCGTGACCTCTAGCTAGGGAGCGTGTGATATCCAGTCTAAGACAGCCCCACTAATGACTGCAGGAGGTTTTCCTGTGAAGTTTGAAGGTCTCCACCACTTTGTGATGCTGGCTTTGTTCAAACCAGTTAAAAACACACCTTCTTGGGGGCTGTTTGTTTTTAAGTGCTTCACCAAGGGTTCTCCTATTACAAGTCTTTCCTCCATCAAAACAGCTGCCATCCGCCGTACCGGCAGCGGGGGTGCAGTGCAGCAGACCCCGCTAATTTCTGTGCCAGAGGAAACGAGGCTGCCCCTCATTATTTAAAGTATCTGATACCGTCGTTGTAGGCTGAAGCCCACGGGTAAAACGGTTGCTCTCGCGGGGCCGGGGATGGCGAGGACAGATGCTGCTGGCACGAGGCTGGGGCAGGCAGCAGGACGTACGGGGCAGGAGGGGGTTTCTGGCAGTAGCGGTGGCAGGGGGTGACGGAGGAAGGACCGGCAGCTCCCCGGCTCCGAAGGCTGCAGAGGAAGATGCATTTCTACCTGCGTATATTTGAAGTTGGATTTTATCCCTGTGGCTTGTATACACGTTTGGGGGCAGCAAGTACCCCACTGGAATGCCAGGATGAAGATGGCCCTCACAGACATCTCTTCTAGTGCTTTTTACTTATTTTTATTGAACTCATCACTTCAGAACATGAGACTATCATCTCAAACCGGAAGCCCCATGGTGACAAAAATCACTCTCCTTTTGGTGAAGAATAAAACCCAGCATGGTAACAGACTTCTGAAATTTCTAGTGGGCCAGGCACAAGTTTCTACATCTGTCTTCTTGGTGATGGTTAGGGAAAAAAAAAACCCAAAACCAAAACAACAAAACTTTTCTCATTAGCAAAGGTAATTCCTCTTGGGCAAGTCAAATTCGCAATGCTAGGCAGAAGCCTAGAGTGGAAATCAGAAGATTGCACGCATATGGGATTATAGATTTAAGAACTGTGTCATTATAAATAAGGAAAACGGGGTCTGTAGGAAGCTCTGCAAAGGTCGGGAAAGGCTGGTTCGCGGTTGTCACTGGAGCCTGGTGTTGGTTTTATTCTCTGTATGATTTGGACTTCTTTTCTGTTTTAGGGATTTTGGAGTTTATTAGCCTGGCAGTGGGGCTGGTGAGCATCCGTGGGGTGGACTCAGGACTCTACCTCGGCATGAATGAGAGAGGCGAGCTGTATGGGTCGGTAAGTTTAAGGTTTTGTGCCGATTACACCACTATATAACATACACAGCAACAGAGGCTGCGGGGCCTCATCGGTGTCACGAGCTGTGTCTGTCGCAGGCCTCCGAAGTCCTTGGGCAGCCACATACCTCCATCCTACCCGTGGTGCCACTGTTGTGATAACATAAACGATATATATGACATAGGGTTGCAGCGGGAGGATACACTTGTGCGGCGAGAGCCCATGGTGGTACCCAGCGCCCAGACACCGCCTGGGGCAGTGCCTGGGGAGCTGGGGGCTCATCGAGGTGTTGCCTTTCAGAAACGGTGTGGTAACGGTCAACTAAAGGCAGAAGGGAAATTTAGCATAAAACCAGGGGCTGCTTGTGTGTTTTCATTGCCTGAGTAACACATCAATTTTATTCTCCACGTGATCAGGATCTGCACCTAAAATCTGCAGATTTTACATTTATAATATAGTCTTAACTAACAGAAGCTGAAGTTGTGGTCTGAGTGTTATTTTATTATAACATTTTTTACAATTCCTTTTAGGAATTTAGGGGAGTTGCTTATAATTTTCCAGAAGTGCCCTTTTCAGACTAAAATTTTCCGTGTTTTGCCAAAAACTAAGCGTAAACTCCTTGTTAGTTTTTCACTCCACACAAACTCCTGAATACCTTTAAACTCTTCCTGACATCACCTATAGGAGATTCTGCCTCATCCCGTGCTGCTGTAGGACAGAGAACACGGAAGACACCCCGTTTCCAGTCCCGGCTCAGGTTTCTGGTGGCAGCTTGGGGGTTTGTCCTTTGCTCCCTTGGTTTCGGCCGTGCCCTTAGAGCCGTGGCTCGCGGGTTGCACGGCCACAGCCAGGACCAGCTCAGGTCCACCTCGCTGCTCTTCTGCCCAACGTTACTGAACCTGCACCGCCCTGTAAACCACTTTGAACGTGCTCTGATGAGCCAGCCCCAAAAAGAGAGCGTATGTCAGGGTTTTGCTGGACGAAACACCCGCACACAGAGTGAACGCTTCTGCAAAGCTCAGCCCAGACCGCGGGGAAGGGGTGCTGTGAAGAGCTTTGGCATCACAGGTAAAGTCTCCATCAACCTGAAGAGAGCCGAGCTCTCCTCTGCTTCTTTCTGTTTAATTAAGTGTTAAGACTTGCTGTCAAAATGTCAGGTCTTACCAGCTGGGCAGAGGTGCTTCCTACAGGTTAATTTAACTCAATTCCTAATTATTTAACTCAACTCAATATGAAATAGTTATTTTTAGTTAGCTAGAAGAATCACTTCTATTTTGAAAAATCAATTGCGTTCTAGATGATAGCCATTTTTAAGTTTCCTTTTCTCTAGCTGCTGCCCTTCATTGGTGCTTTTTCTTCAGATGCCCCGTTGCCTTTAATTCAACCCATCACCTGTGTGTGATTTTTTAAAATGCCTCTTTCTAGATCACAGCACTACCCTATGTGAGGAAACTGATTTTTAAGGATGGATCACAGTAAATTTAAAATTAAATAAAATAAACCGGTTTTAAACCAAAGTGGAAAGCACATACTTCTTCTAACCAAATCAGATCAATCTCATAGCGTAGAAATTTAAACTTATGTACTCTGCATATAGAGAAGCCTTCAGAAAACCTTTGCTTAGCAAACAGTAACAGTAAACCACGAGTTTCCATCATCTTCTCTTCTCCCATTGCCATCTGAGACTGCCACAGACCCTTTCACTATTTAAGATACAGTTACTGATGTTTATATGAGATAATCAAATACTAGCACGCACCGATAACTGTTGTTTTTCCACTTCATTTCTTTAACAACATCTACCCTAAACAAAGGTTAAATGCGCAGACAGTGGTTAAATTACAAATCTGCAAGGTAGATAAAAAGTAAAATCACCAGGATTCCATAAACCACAAAAAATCTTAAAGCACACTTCAGAAGGCAGGGCTGGAGCCTACACCCGCGCAGCAGCACCTCTCCCGCCAAACCCCGAGGCTGCTCAGCAGCTCCTGGAGCGGCAGCTTTTACTTGTGCCTGCTGAAAAGGAGGACGCAAGCCTGTGTGTTCCCTTCTGTGCTTTCAAACCCTGCAGCTCTGATTATGAATCAACAGTTTCACGATGGGCTAATTAAATTCTAGGGCCTTTGTTCATGTTACGACACAGAAACAAAAATAGGATAACATTTCACAACACTTCACGTGGAAGCAGAATTGACCTGAAGACACAATCACGGGAGTTTTCTCTCCGTCGTTGCATCTTGCACACCAGACAATACCCTGACGGGACGCTGCAGGGACGCCGTCAAACCACTGATCCAAACTGTGCAGAAGTCACGAGCCAGGTCCCCAAATAACCCTGGAGTTTTAAAATCTGGGATACGTGGGTTGTACAATGATGGCTTTTCGAAATCGAAAGCCACTACAGTATTCTTAATTAAAGGTCCATAAAACAGCGCCTGACAACAGCATTAGCATTACAATGGTATTTTAGGAGATTACAGTACAGCGGTATTTTTAAATTTTCAGCACGTTTATTATTTCCCTCCGTGCCAGTTTTGCCTGATCCGTGTGTTGACACAGCCAGAGCCAGCCATCCCCGCAGCGACACGTGGAGTCCCCTCGGGACAGCTTTTCTGCCTGTCCCTGCTAACCTCGTGCCAACGTTTCTGTTACACTTTCCACCCTTTTCAGAAACGCAACTAACACTTAGAGCGGCAGAAGTTGCAGGCAGCACCTTGCACGCTGCCTGTACGGCCTTGGCCTCAGTGGGGACATCCCGGGGCTTGGGAAGAAATCAGTTGCACCTTGCAGAGCCGCCCCAGACCCTCCAGGCATTTGACACAAACGCTGTACCTCCAGACAGCCCAGCGAAGAGCAGGTAAACTGGGGCAAAGCAGCAGCCGGTCAGCAGTTTCCAATATATTCCAATATAGTGGGAGTAGATGGCATCCTAGGGGAAGGAAAAAAAAAGTCTGTTTATTGACGGATCTGGGAAGAGAAACCCCCAGTTCCCGGTTCCCCAGGTCTCAGATGGCAAGGGCTGTGGCGTAGGCTTTTGGAGGGCTCACGACTCACCTCAGGGTTTATTTAATTAGCAGCAAAACATTCAAAACAGGTTCTGAGCGCAGGTGAGCTCCTGGATCGTATTACAAAACATCTACTGCAGGCAATAACATTTACTTAGCACTCTGTATGCCGTAGATAAGACACATTCCCTACCCGAATAGTTTACAGTGTAGGTACGGTGTTTGTAAGGTTATAGCATCCTACGTTTGCAGACCGCCTTTCATCTGAGAGGGCTCCCGCGTCCCCCCGCAGCCCCCCGTGGGATGGCGGGTCCCTCTGCGACACGGCGCGGCGACGCTGGCCAAGCCACCGCGTCCTCGCGGGGCAGGGGACAGCCCCGCTCCTCGCTGCGGCTGGGCACGTCCCAGTAGCTGGCTCGGGGGAGCCGGGGGGGAGCGATGGGCATGAACTGAAAAGCCATCATCCAACGGCCGCTGCCGACAGCCCCCGATGCAAGGGTTGGAGAGAAAGGCTGGTTGTGGCCGTGGTGACGCCAGTGCCATCCGTCCCCCCGGCCCAGCGCAGGACGCACCGGCCGTGGGCTGGCGCACGCTCATCACATCACCTATCGCCGCTGTAAATCTCCCCCGGGGTTAGACATCCCCGGAGCGCTGCTCCCCATCCAGACCTCCCCGGGTCTTGTTATGGCCTCACATCACAGCTATCTGGCGCTTCAGAAGATGAAAGGCCTGAGGAATGCTTTCATTCGCGTTGCAGTGTATACTATTATGTGCCTTGAACTTTCAAAGCGGTGCTCGCTCCTCTTTAAACCCTTCAGATGCGCTGCCCGCTGCCTTTCACCTAAGAGAGCGTTTCTGGGGTGTGCGCGGTCCCGGTGGATGGAGCTGCGGGTGGGCAGCCCCTGCAGAGGACACGGCCCTGCTGGGCGGCACGGCCACCCCAGCGAGCTCCAAACTCCCACCCCGAGCGCGGAGACCTGGCTGGCCCTGGTTTATTTTTTTTATGGGGCATCTTTGCAGAATGCACACCCACCTTCTCCTCCTCCTTTTGTCTCCTTCCAACTTCAGAGGTCTTTGGGTCCCGGCTTGTGCCCGTTCCCAGCTCTCACCCAGGGGAAACGTCCCCGGCAGCGCAGTCCCCGTCCTCAGGGGAGCCAGGAGAAGGTAGCTGGGAAAAATATAGGAAAGTAAAGTGAAAGAAGGAGGAAAAGATTTTTTTTTTTTTTAATTTTTGACACAAATGTCTTTTTCTTCCCCTCCCGCCTCTGCCCCAACGCAGAAGAAGCTCACACGGGAGTGCGTTTTCCGAGAGCAGTTTGAAGAGAACTGGTACAACACATACGCCTCAACCCTCTACAAGCATCCCGACTCGGAGAGGCATTACTACGTGGCTCTGAACAAGGACGGCTCCCCCCGCGAGGGGTACAGGACTAAGAGACATCAGAAATTCACTCATTTCTTACCCAGGCCTGTGGACCCTGCCAAAATACCTGCGATGTACAGAGACCTCTTCCACTACAGGTGATGTTTCCTGCAGCTGCCCCGGCAGTGTACATACTCGGGCTCCCAAGCTTTTTCCCAGAGCACTACATTAATAGTCATTCCATCATTCCTGTAAGCGTAGATGACGTAGGAAAGCACTTCCGTTGAATTCAGACACTGCTGTTCCTCCTTGTTTTCAAGTGTATATCGAACCTGGGTTATTTATGGGGTGGGGGTAGGGGAAGGGAGGGAACCCTACATATAATCTTTCACGTTCATTCACTTTCTTTACCCGGTTGCTACAAGAGAGGCCAAATTTTCAATGTTATGTTGCTTAAAGGAACAAGCAGGCGAGCAAACCTGATCACCGGGCGGGGGGGAAAAAAAAACAACTAAAAATGAAGAGAAGGAAAGAAAACAAAAGACCACAGAACTGCTGCAGATGCTGCTGCTAAGCTCGGAATGGTTACCTGCTAAGAAAAAGCCTTTCGAGCTTTAAGCAGTCCGGGAGTTTGCTACATGGATGATGCTACATGGACTGGTCCTGATGCGTGGGGTTTTTCCTGCTGTTGGGATGGGAATGGGGCGAGGAACATTATTCAGATGTAAGCATGGATACTGTGCATAAGGACAAAACTATTTATAAAATGTATATGATATTTATTTTATATATTTATTTATTTCAAAATAATTTTATTTTTAATGAGAGATGCTATGACCGGATTTTCATCAGGAAGAATAAGGTCCTACTGAAACAGGAAAAAAAAAAAAAAAAAAAGAGTTTTAAGAGCTTATCGGCAATAAAATTGTCTTTATATTGTAGATTTCTTGCTAGCCCTCTTTTTTGGCACTCCGTAACAATTAACCCAGTATTTCCCCATCAATATGAATAATAAGACCACCTCTAAAAAGGCTTCGTATGGTAAAGATAAATTACCTAAATGGCAAACTCTTGTACAAGGACGACATCAAATTATACCTGGAATGGACCTTGGAAGCGTGACCCTACTGGAACGACCGGCTGGGTGTCTAATGAACCGTAATTTCCAAGAACTGCAAATCCAGCCCTCTCCTTTACTCTGATACGGGCAAAATCAGTCCTCGGGCGACGCCAAGCACCGGGCACGGCTCTGCCTCCGTAGCTGTCGGATGGGATTGCCCCAGAATGGTCGTCACCGTCCCTGCGAAGGGAGGAACCTCGCGGGCACGGTCGGCGTCCCGGGGCTCTCCCTCGCCTCCGCGGCCCCGCGAGCCTGGGAAGCGCCGGCGCAGCTCTCGGCGTGAGACGTCGGCAGCTGAGACGCTTCGGCACGCGACGCTGTGGATTAACCGTCCTGTCGAAAGTCAAGCGGAGAAACATTTGGAGCATCGGCTGAGTATTTGGACGGACCCTTCGCTCCTGCAATAAAACCACCACATCTCACACGAGACTTACCTGAAGCATCATGGAAAATCAATGAAGAAAAAGTAGAAAGCAACAAAAGCAATTTAAAAAAAGCTCATTTATAAGCAATTACCGTGAATGAAGATCATCCCCGCAGGCAGTGCTTGGACATTCGTGGCTGCGTGGCATTTTCCTCTGCAGAAGCTGAGGTCACGCAGTCCCATCACCTCCCCTCTGCCCCGGGGCAGCTCCTGCCTCCCGCTGGGCTCAGCCAAACCCGCCAGCGTTTTGGCAGCCCCGAGCCAGCCCCGCGTTTCCACCCGCTGCCGGTGCTGTGCCGGAGAGCTGGGGCCAGGCTGGGGATGCTGAGGGTGGAGGCTTTGCTCTGCAGCTCACCCCAGCAGCCCGCCCAGGCTTGTGCCACACGTCTGCCCTCGCTGTCTGCTCAGGATGTCGCAAAACTGCAGGGGGAGCTTCCAGGAGTGACCCCCGTTTATTTTTTTTGTCCCGTATGATCAGGGGAGAGGGGTTTTAGCACACGGTGGGAGCAGGAGCGTGGTGTTGTACAGGCACTTTGCAGCATGGATGAGGATTTGGTACGAAATGTGGTTCTCCGGAGCGTGCAAAAATATGTACAAATACAGATGTGGTGGCTTTGAGTTGGGGTTTTCCTTGTCACAATTGCGTTTTTCACAGCTTCCCCCCTGCAAAGCAGTCAAGGTAAAATCTCAGCTCCTTCAGCTTCACTCCGTGAATTCCCCGACCGATTTCCCTGACCTAGGGACGATCCACACCAGCTTCTTCACGAGCTGCGCCGCTAACGGAGCGGCAGCCCTGGCGCCCAGCTCTGCTCCCGGCCGTCCCTTGCCCTCCGCGCCACCGCCCGCGTCCCTTCGCTGTCCCCGCCGCTCCCGCGCCGGGCGCAGCACCGCCAGACGACGGGCTGGGGATCGCAACGAGGAGATTACAGGAGCTTTACCTTGAACGATCCAGACGTGAAGGAATTTAATCCTGTGTTTGAAATAAAAAGTGTTTGTTTACCTTCTTCCTCTGAGTCACTGCTGAAACATCTCATCCTCAGCCGCCGTGTCGGGAGCACGACCGCTCAGGAAAAGTGTCCTAAAATGTACTTTTGACCTTCCCCCGCGCAAGGGAAATCCCTCAGGCCTCGAGCGTCGCTCTGCTCCCCGGGATGATCCTGCCTCCCGCTAGCCAGGGCTTTCCATCGCGCTGGAAGATAAATCTAGCGGTTAAGATCCTGCTCCTCTTCTTCAAAATGCAGGTCAAAACCTGACCTCAGCAATGCCACGTCCGTTTTTCACCAACTCGAAAGGGAGCCGATTTGGCCCGGGGGGGCAACGCGATGGACTCGTTCGTCCGACACCCGAACTCAGGAGCTGCCTCCGGCTGCGAGGGGACGCGCGGGTGCGAGCGTGGTGTGGAACACCTTTTCAGGATCTGGGTTCAAAGAAAACGATATTTGCAAACAACAAAATCCACAGAGAATTTACTGGAAACCCCCTTGTAAAGGTTGGTGTTGTCTCCCATGGGGGATGTTCTCTAAAGGGGGAATTCGGCATTGCTAAATCCCACCCGAATGCTCGCTCTCAGCGGGAATTTACTGGGTTTGGGTCTGGTTCAACAAAATACTTCAAGATAGGAGTAACCTGGCTGAGCTGGGAGCTTTATCGCAGCAGAATTAGCAACCGCAGATGTGGCTGCGCTTGGTGTGGCCCGGGGAGCGGCCAGCGACGCGCGGTGGGTGTTCTCAGGTGGACACAGCCACCGCTCCGGCCCGTCCCCGCGGCGGAGCCGGCTGTCGCCCGGTCCGGCCGTTCCCCCTCCAGCTGCCGCCCCGCCAGCAAAAGCCGGCGGGAAACGCCGACCGCTCCTTTGGCTCGGGCGCTGGCAGATGGAGCCCGCGGCGGGGGCCGCGCGCGGGGCCTCGACCGAGGGGCGTCTGCTCCGGCGGCGGCGGACGGGCCCCGGGGGCTCCCCCGCTCCTGCTTGGAGAGTTTTAGAGGAAAATACATTTGCGATGGCTCAACCTGAGAGACCCTCTCCTAAATTAGCAAAAGGAAACATCAACCTACGGTTGGGA
The DNA here is from genome assembly GCF_964195595.1 of Calonectris borealis. Lineage (NCBI taxonomy): Eukaryota > Metazoa > Chordata > Aves > Procellariiformes > Procellariidae > Calonectris > Calonectris borealis. The sequence continues at coordinate 21,510,123 of NC_134324.1, read as the reverse complement.
TCTCAGCTCGGATAGTTTCCGTGCACTTCAAAATGACAACGGCCAGCTGAAAAAGCTCTCCCAGAGGGAAGGCAAAGGCCGCGGTCCCGCAGAAACCCCGCTGCGCCCTTCACCCCCCAGTGCTGTTTTACACACAAAAAGCCGTGGGTCTGAAAACACCGCGGTAGAACAGGACAAAAGGCATCGCTTTCAGCCCTTCTCCTTCCACCCGAGGGGTGGGCACGTTGCAAGGGAAACATTATCCCGAGAACAGCTGCGCAAAGCAGGAGGGAGGAGGTCGGCGGCAAAGAGGGGGGCAATTTCTCGAGTCTCGCTATGGAGGGGTGCAGAAACGGAGGGAAAGCCTCTGCGCGAAGCCAACGCGGCGCTGAGCACATCGCAGCGCAAACCCAGCAAAGGCGTCCGTCTCCCCAGCTTTGGCGCGTGATCCGAGGCAGGGGGACGGAGGGGGACGGGGAGACAGACCTACAAGTGGCAATGCACACGCGGCCAGGGACCTCCCCGCGGAGACCCTGGGTGGGACAGGGGGCTCAGGGCTCCTTTCTCCGTGGGGGGAAGGAGCGGAGGCCCCAGAGACTTACCCCCCCTTGGAGAATGTGATGGAGAGCCCAAAACTGCAGAGGGAGTCCAGAAACTCGGCACCGAAGGGCAGGGAAGGTGACGTCCTGGTTGGGTGCTGCCCCGGCAGTAGGTCCAGAGAGGTCCTCGCAGCCGCCGGACCGTGGCTGAGATGTTCCCGAAAGGGCACCCAGGGACGGAGCATTCCCGAAGGAGAAGGGCTGAAATTCTTGTTGACGGTGAGACACAGACACCCGCACCCCTTGGGCTAGCGCCGGTGGGAGGAGGTGACGCCGGGCGCCTCATCTGAAGGACGATGTCCTCTCCCGCAACCCAGCAGTTGGAGTCAACTCGGACCTGGGGGTTTGCTGCAACACCAACTATCCCGGGGCGGGGAACGGTCTGCAGGGCAAAATCCGGCATCAGCTCAATCCAGAAAGCTTTATAACGACAAAGGTGCTGCGAGGAAATAAAGTGAGGTTACTGAGCGCTCCCCCTAAGCCACAGGACGTAGAATACACCGAGGGCGATATTGGGGTTACCTGGTATCTCAGTATCGTTCGTTAACCAGCAGATGCAGGTAAATTATTTCGCTGCTCTTTGGAGAACAAAACAGCGCCAAGGCCTTGCTGGAAAAACACTTGGATGGGAAGCAACCTAGTGGGGACCTGCGCTGAAAGTAATTAATGGGCAAACACGCAACGTAGGTGCAGTGTGCTGCTTCTCCGGGTGCTGTAGGCACCCGGGCAGCCATCGAAGGTAGAGACACGGCCAGAAACGCAGGCACAGAGCTCAGCTCCCGGCACGGAGGTGCCGCGGGAAAAGCACTTTCTGTGGCTGAAGCTCTACAAAGGCAGACCCGGATCCTGCTTTTACGGGAAAGAGAAAACACAGCCAAGAGGGGAGAACAAACAGCAAAACCCAGCACCAGAGCCTGCGATCCACGCACCGCCAGCAGCCAAAATGGCAGCATAAAGTGGAGTTGTAGAGAGGAACTTAAACCAAGAGGATTAAGTCATGCAATAGGGAGCGTAAGAGTTGATTTCCCCCCCCCCCCCAAAGCAAGTAACTGCTCCAGGGGTGTTAAATTCTCATCACAGAAAATACCAAGGACGTAGTCTTGCACCTGCGCTGGCGGGGTTTGACTGAGACCTGCAAAGCCAACTCCACTGAGGAGTCCCAGGCTCTTCCCTCGCTGTACCAGCACTGTTGAGCACCAAGGTGCCCGCGCCCGCGCGCGGCAGGTCACCGCCAGGGCCCTGCCAGCGCCCGCGCCCGCCTCTGCGGCTGCTGACGGGCATCAGCAAGAATCCAGGGAAGCGAGAAACACGCTTTGTGCAACCGAATTACAGCGGTAGCCGTTGTCGCTGGATTAAGCTTTGATGAATGCCCCAGGTATCGATTACCGTTTCATATTCAGCGTCTCAAATAGTTTTCGTGTGCACCGGTCATTAAACACAAAGCCAAGGTGGCGTTTGAGATCAGACCTCGAAAGCGGCTGAGCACAGACCTGGGGGGGGGGGGGCCACCCTCCCCCCAGAGCCCCCCTGCCCTTCTCCAGGGCAGCGTCCCCGTTTCAGGCCTCAGCCCTTTCCCAATGCCCTCCTCTGGTCACCGCCTCCTCACCGGGCACAGCAGGTGCGGGAGCCGCGACCAGATGAAAAACGGCTTTCGGCGTGGCTGCGGCGCAGTGGCCGCAACCCAGGGTCGCGCGCGGGACGAACCGCTCGTCCCGCCTGCGCGCAGCGGACCCGGAGCTTCTCCAGACCCTTCGCTGCAGAGCGCCTGGCTGCCATCGCCCGAGGAAGGTTTGCGCACGCCTCCGAGACCCAAACCATCCCCGAGGTCACAGCTTCGCTCTCAAGCTTTCACAGCAGCACGGCTCTCCCGAAGACACGCGCGGGCAGCGTCGCCGCTGCTCGACGCTAGGACGCATCTCCAGGGTACGTTCTACAGCACGTGGGGTTATTTCAACACTGAGCAGGTCTGGGAAGTTCAGACGCTGCGTGCTTGCGTCGCTCACGCCGAACACCAGCATTTTTCTAAACGCCTCCAGCTGGGAACGTTTAGGACATTTGTCTTTCCGTAAATGTTGATCTATCCAACTCCAAAACTCTTTTTGCTTGAACTGATGAATGGATTTTTCTTTACCCTGCCCAGAGTGGTTCTGCTTTTAAGGTAAAGACAAAAACCCCGCAGGGTAAGCATTTAGCACCTGACAATCGCAAAGTCGCTGTTCAGCGCTGGAGTACCTTGCAGGCCCGTTTTGGATGGGGGACTCGTCCCGGGACGCTCCCCAGCCCGACACGGACGGCCAACATCCAGCCCCCGCCACACGCACAAGCCTCCCGCTGCCCTCTGTCGAAGTTCTTCATCCAGTTAAAAGTTACAAGGACACTGTAAAGCCGTGTTGCCCTCACTGCCCCTTAGAGCACAGCTTGATTATTTTCACGCCAGACACGACTTCCACAGCATCTGCCCTTTCTCTCAGCTACCGGCAAGACCAGCTGCACCTCCCCGAGCAGACCCACCCGGGCAGTAACGCGGCTGCAGCGCTGGCCAGGAGCCACAGAAAAGTACAGGGAACAAGCATAGGGGCAGATTTAAAACACAATTGTCACGCGATTTTTTTTGTGTAGGAAAGGGTTTTTTTTGCCCAACAGGTGGGATTTAATAACTAAGGAAGAGAGAAGTGCAATTACGAGGTTAAAACATGCAAGTAGGTTATTCTAATTTGAGCAAGTAGAACTTCACCTCATTGCTGGGCGGTAACTCACCGTTTTTAACAGACAGGTTGGCTGCAGAAGCTACTATCAATTCATATGATTTGAAAACCTGGACCACAACTATTTTCCCTAAATGAAATTAATGGCTAACGGGTACCTCGCTGTCGAAAAAAATAAGAGAGCTTAAACTCGCAGGCAGCGCAGTTCTCAAAAGACACGTTCTCAGCCTGTATCCCTGCGGAGTTCACGCTGTACTGCGAATGTAGCACAAGGCACATTGATGTATTTTGGTCACTTTATTAAATGAGATATTAAATAGTTTAAGTTTCAACTACTAAACAGCACTTTGAATGGTGAAAACACAGATAGTATATCGTCATACTTGAATGCTTCTTCTCTTTAAAAACACATTTCCAGTCCTTATATATATTACAAAACAGCCTTATAGGAAGAGGTGACACCTTTTCTATAGTACTTAAGATATTTAATACAGAACTGAAAAGCCATCTAATAGAAACAAAGGCAAGTCTTCACAGCTGTATGATTTCAGCAGCCAAAGCTGGTTGATGGACTGAAACATTACTATACAACTGGGACAAAACATATACAATATCACAATACTAAGCAAAAACGCTTTACATCCAAAGGAATAAACAGGTTACAAAATGTGGAGAATTTAGCAGGCAAAACTGTATTACAAGCAACATTTTTATTCGTCATCTTAAGCCATTTCATCTAGTTAAAACATCTAAAACAAATATAAAAATGAGCCTTTTATTATCTTATTGATGTATGTTCTGTCTTTAAATATTTGTTAAAGCTTGATGTTATACTCAAAGCACATTGTTATGCAGCTAAAATGTCAAGTGAGAAACATGTATGCAAAGTGGTCCAAGTTTTATTTCAATGCTTATCTTGGATTTCTTCTTATGCATTAGTCTTCTGTTATCCATAGTTTTGTCCAGAATGAAAAAAAATGTGCCTTTAAATGTTGCCTAAAACTTCCACATTTAAGTCTTTGAGTTACTGTAAAACTCCATTGAACATTCCCAGGTTTGGTAGAAAGTATTTCTCTTATTCACGACACGTAGGAATATCGGCGAGAGTTGCCCAGAGTACATTTGCTTTCAGATGTTTGTCTCAAAGTCTCACGTTTTGTTTCTTCTAGTGTGAACACGTCTCTCTTTGCTCCCCTCCCCCCAAATTAAATTTAATTGTAGAGCTGGCAAAGCACTAGAACATACTGAGGTTCTTTTGTGGTATCTTGTAATAAAAGAGTACAAGACAGCAACTTGTTAGCTGGTTTTGCAACAGGTCAAACAAACTCTGTTCAGATCACAAACCAAGTTTCAATCACAAAATGAAATGTCACGTAAGATTTGCATATTTAGATGCAAAAACCACTTGTCCATTCAGGGCAAGAACTCAAACTCCTGCAAGAAACTTTCCAGAAACCAAAACAATTTTAGTTCATGTCAGCAAGTCAGAAGAGTCCAGCAATATCTGGAGCAAACACCTCCATCCGCTCGTTTCTCCAGAGTTCTCTGTAGTCGATACACCATTGCCTCAAATGTTCCTGTCGCTTACTTTTACCCCCAGATTATAAACTTTTTTTTGGGGGGGAAGAATCAACCAAACTATATTCAAAGAAAAGCCCTATTTGTATTTAATTATATCTTCACAAGCACAAAAAGTGTGGGTAAAGAGAGTGCTAATGATATATAATAAACCAGAAATTTATCTCTGGTCTACATAAAAAAAACAACCAAAAATCAAGCTCTTTGTGTACTAAATCATGTTTTCACACAAACGAAAGGGAAGGGGGAGGAGTGCATAACCAAAACTCTTATCTAATAGAGGAAAAGTTATTTCACTGTTCTGGCAGCTCTGGAAGTTGCTACAGCACTTTCTTTGTATTGATTTTAAATCAGCAATGGTTCTGCCATTCTAAAGTTGTATATATAACAGGGTTTGACCCTGGCCACCATCACCATTTTAACCCCCAAAATACCAGGAATTTAATTGTCATGGCCCGTCTCCCACTGCCGGCAATGGGAAAAGACAGTAGCACCAGCATTAAGGAGTTAACAGAAATGTGCTTTGTATTGGACTCCGCATAGAGTAAATCAGCGTGTGAAGGAAAAACATCTCCAACTCCAAGATCACCATTTGTTATTCCATCACATAAAACTGAAAATAAAAAATGGCAGAAGACTAGGGAAGGACAATCACCTTCCCCAAGTCACTATTTAAGGCTGTATACACAGTTTCTGTATAACTGTATGACTCAAAAGTTTCAGAGCAGTAGTATTTAAGAACATTGTACTCAATTCTGTTTCAAAGAGTATTTTCAGTTCCTGTTTCATTCAGCGTAGATTATATAGTATGAGCCCAGACCTCAGTCAACAGGAAACTAGACTATTTCTGTTACAATATTCCCACTAATACAAAGAAATGGGTAAGCAGAAAAGTATTCCATAATTTGAGGAATCAACTCTAATCAAGAACTCAGCTGTTTACAATTCACATATGGTATACTGAAACATACAGACCTGCAGTCCTTCCTAAGCTTCTCAAATTTGATGACAGCTTCGCAGCTACTAAAAGCAAGCATAGGAGTTTAGACAGGAAACCTGTGGAGATGCTACTGTTACGGGAGGACTTGTTTTCACTGAAAACAACTTGTTATCTCCTGTACTCAACATATGTAAGAAGATTCTAGGCAACATCACTGACAACAGGGAAAACATTATGTCCTATTTAAACAAAGCTGAAACACTAATATGGAACATGGCATTTAAGGGGACCAACCAAACTTTTTTTTTCTTTTTTTTTTTTTTTTTACAGTTGAGTTCTGTTAAGCCATTGATTCCTAAAAAAATAAAAGTTCTTTCTCTGATTTTAACAATCCTTTAGGCTTTTAGTGCAAAATCACATTGATTTCCCTGGGGAAGGCCCTGGATTTTTGCCTCTCATTGGGGGTGGTGCTCGTTGTAATGGTGGTGGCTGCATACCACCAGACACTGACTGATACATTCCTCTCATATCTATCTGTTGGTAGTTGGAAGGATTCATGATTAAATTTGGAGGCTTTGGCATCATGAGATGACTCATTGCTGCTTGCTGGTAAGACATCTGCTGCTGTTGCTGCTGATTGTACTGCTGCTGTAGTCTTCTGTTCATAAGTATCCTCTGAACACAACTGATTAACTGTGAAGGGAAAGTAGAGCTGTTACAACTGCATGACCCCTCTCAACGCTGCAAGTATCAAGTTCAGAGTTAAAATCAATTTGTTAGGGAGAGCATGGCAGAAGGAAAAAAGCACCATTGTTATCACCATCACTAATGTGATGGTATTCACAAGCTGATTACTGTAGAAACCACTTAGTAACACCATTTAGGGCTAAGTTCTCTTAATGACTTGCCTATTGTATTGCATGCAGCATTTAGAGAAGTTGCTCCGGCAACATGCACTATACTGTGAAATTATTCCCAGGTATAAGTTACACCATTATTTGTCAGGTACCATTTATCTTCCCTTTGAAAGTCCTGCATGCGGACTGTCACTAAATGTTTGTTTGCCTAAGAGAAAACTCTTCCCATTGACATAATCTGGGCAACTTTCAGATTTTGTAAAATAATTCTAAGCTAAAAAAGCATTACCAATACTTTCTAAGATGTCTGTTTCCCAAGTTGCTTTCTGAGCTCTGGGAATCAGATTTCTCTTTAAGCCTCATGACCTTCAAGCAAACTACTTCACCAGAAAAATACTCTGGCCAGTATTTTTTTTAAATGAACTTCTCATGGAGTCTCCTTCGGTGAGGCTGAGCAATGCAATCCAACACACCGCAGAAGTCACCGTCTCCTGATGTTACCTCACATACACGGTTACACAACGCCAGCAAATACTTGACCCATTGAAACATACGTTCTGTAAGTACGTATTTATGTACTTAAACGTATACGTCTATTTTATGAACACACACACATGCAAAGACCATACTGAACATCCCAGTTCAAACACAGACAGTCGATCAAATAAATATTAGATATTTTACCATCTGTTGTTTAGTAAGGACATCATTATAGATGGCTTCTCGGCGCTTGACATCAAGCTCCTGGCTTGCCTGTCTGCTCAGTGCCAGGGCCTGTACTTGGCTCTCTGTGAGTGTTACATTTTCTTTCCACTGAAAAGGAAAAAAACCAAAACCTTCTTGGCACCAGTCATTTTAACAAAAGCGTAATGGTAACTGAGGTCTTGCATTATGTTCAGAGTTGCATCAAGAGTTAAAACACAGCTCAATTTCCAGTAAAGGCAAAATTATACTTCACCAGAATCAGAACTCTGAGTTATTAGTTCTTCTAACCACTAATTAAGATAATACCCCTCTAGATTATTGGGAGCAAGTGAGAAATATAGCAGCCCAAGATAGATAGGGAAGGACAAGATACAAGAAATACATCTTATTTGTGTATAATTATTATTCTTATTTGTAGAAAATCAGCGTTTTCAGAGCATGGCAAATAATTATGGATCTAAACTGCTAGTCCTCTAAGGCTCTATGTCATGTAGATACCCATTAAGGGTTACTGCAAGCTGCAGGGATAAAGGTCAATACAAACTGGAAATTACATTCATTAATAATGCAATTAATTAGCTGAATGACCATATTCAATAGTAATTTCTTTGCCTGATAGTTTAACCTTTTCCCATCTCCTGATCTAAACCTACAGTTATCCATTGCACTCACTATGGTTGAAATGATGTCTTCAAGGGGCTGAATTCTTGCTGCAGTTACACTGTTGGTTGCTTCCACAACTTTCTCTCTTCCTTGATTAATAAGGTCCTGAGAAAAAACCAGAAGATTAATTATAAAGCACAGATACAAAGAATGCATTTCTTTGCCAACCTTTTGTAAGTTTTCTTCTGTTGCACAAGTCAATGTCTAGGCTTCCACACAACTGAATTTCAGCATAAAGTAACTGAACCAGCATGTATAAATCTGCCAATTTGTACGGTGGACAGTATCTATAAAAAGCTGTTTTTGTACCCAAAGGTTTTCAGATCATCACAGGAGTGCTACACTTCTACCCAAGCAAATTTTCTACGACATTGACTTTGATGACGTTACAGTTTCAACTCATTCTGTGTTCTCAAAATATTATCTATTATGCTAAATTATCTATTTTAGCATAATACTGGCATGCATTGTGTATTATTCCTCAGGTATATTCAACACAGGTCCCCCTGATTTGCACACTTTGTTACAGATTTTCAGTTCTTTAGCACAGACTCCTCACCAGACACTAGTAGGTATCATACGACAACTATGCCTCAACTCCTGCACTTTACAGCCTGGCATCTTATTAGGAAGAAACGCCCTCAGCTACTTCAGCGAAGATGGCAAACCAAGACCCGAGATAACCGAGGAACAGAGCATGCGTTCCTCTCTCCCATTCCTTCTCGGACAGAAGACAGATGGAGTTAGAAAGCTAGATGTGGTAATTAACGTCTGCAAAGAATGCAGTTAATCTTCCAGAATCCTGAGATACTACACAGGTATAGGTTTATATGCATACAAGTTAGACTTCAATATAGCTACAGACACACACGCACAAAAAGCCTATTAAAAACAGAATACAATTACATAAATATCAAGATATTTAAGCATGACATTATCCATTATTTGTGACAGAAAAAAAACATACATGCTTACAGCACCACAGACATGTTACACTACTTGGATTGCTACTTACCTCCAGCTGTTGATTACTCATTGCTGACAGAGCACCCAAATTGAAAGGAATATACGGTGTTTGAGAGTTGAAATTTGTGGGAAGCATATTGGTCCCAGTCGGCATGTTGAAACGCATAGTCAAGCCCTTAAAAACACAAAATGCACTTATATTTGAATAACTCTGATAATTCATGGTCTTCTATAACAACCCATGAAATACCACAGGCAGACAAATCAGCCCTTAGAGAAGACTACAAGCACTGTACACGGCGCATGAAGGCTAACCTGTCTCAGTAAACTGAAGATCCTTTCCAAACCTTAATTCAGAAGGACATTTTAATCACAGAGGAACCTAAGTTCTAGTCTTGAGTAATACGGGAGTTTAGCTTAATTATAAGTATTTGCTATACGAAGAAAAAAAATGACCAAGACTTATTAGAATATCTTAAGTTGTTTAAGATGCGTTTTTTATGTTGCAAGCCCACTACTTGATGTTGAGTTTGACCTGACTGTAATCAAATTTTGAAGACGTGAAATGCATAATTTATTAGCAGGAATATAAAGCTCATCTCCCATATGGATTTCTCATAGGGCCATTTCAGTGCTTACGATATTGTATCTTCCTATTTCTTCTCCCTCACAAAACCTTCTCCCAATACTCCCATTTCATTTGCCATTTGTTCACTCAAGATGGTCAGTGGCAATTTATACATCCACTTTTTGTACTTTCAGATTACTGATCAGATCTTAATATCAAACTTGGCCTTTCCAGGAATTTTTTCCTATTAGACTCCAATTACACCAAGTTATCATATTCCTTTTACAGTAAAAAAATCCCAAACCTGTAGCCAATTTACAATTTTCTTCATTCTACAATCTGCTTAAATATCAAATAAACAAGACACAGGGAATAACGGAAACCCCCCCCCAAGGTTTTTTAGGTCCTTTCTGGCAGATGCCTATATGTTTGTGGGATCGTAGCAAAAAATTCTGAAATCAATTGTACACCTTTAATGGAGCTAGAAATTTCCCTCAAATGGTAAAAGAGTGGTATTACACAGGACACCAGTTGAGTTTTATTACGAACAGAAAAAAATGTGCGTGTAAAAGGAAAATAAAAGGAAAAAGTAACTTTTAAATCAAAGTAACAAAGAAAATACGCACAAAAGACAAGCATTGAAACAGCAAACAAGACACGGTATCTCCATTTTTCATATTTGCTTTACATATCCATTTCTTGGCCTATAACAAAATTAATTTCCCCCAAACAAACTGAAAAGGTAAGTGGTACTTAAATCTGGAAAGGTTACTTTCATATATGTAAACTGATTAGATAGCTTTACCTTCTTTTCTGCTTCATATTCTGCCCATGCTGCCTTCCTTTCTTCTTCAGTGAGTTCCTCTTCCTCCTTATGGTCCAGGAGTGAATCATGTTCGTGATACCCAACTATATACTCTTTATTGATTTGAAGCAATTCTGCCAGAATTGTGTCCTGTTCAAATGAAGAGACGATAAAATGAGAGGTCACTCAGTAGCTCTATTACATTTACTCTTTGCGCATGCCTAACGTACTGCTTTGACCCAATTTCACAAATAGCAGCTCAGAGCACTTCACAGCGAAACAAAATTAAGAAATAATTTAAAAGTACCATTTTCCTCAGAGGGAGGGTAACGGATTAACAATCTGTTACAGAGGTGACAGTCCCATCACTTAATGAACCACAGGAATGCACTCAGATTCCACAACAATAAATGCAGTTTAAGAACCTAAAAAGAATGGAATGTGCTCAGTGATTTTTCCTTTGCTTAGGCTGGATACCTGAGAGGACCTATCAATAATCTGCATTTATAATATGTAAAGAGCACCTCTCCTGGATTTAAAACACTAAGTAGTACTTTGGTCCATCAACTGTCCATCAGCATTCAACAGAAAAGGATGCTTTCTTAAAACTGTTAAGACATGTGTCGAGATAAAATAGTCCCCCACCCATCTGGACTAAGAAAGGTCAAATCACTGCTATGAACCAGGTTTGATCAGCAGGTTGCAATTTAGACCCCTATATTCCACAACACCCCTAATGCTTAATTGCTTTTAAGGTTAACCAAAATATACTACAATGTCCCCTATAATGGCAAACTATTGTAAGGTTTTGTTCACAGGCATACTAACATTTTATATACAAATATCTGTATTTTTTTTTATATATATATACACACACACACACACATACATATAAAAGAAAGCTCCGATATAGCTCAGCATTCAGTCCAAGACTTCTAATACAAGAAATTATACATAAATCCTTTTTTTTTTTTTGAAATGCAGAGTTACAAGCATGTTGAATATTTCCTAGATAAAGCAAAACCAAACTAGCTGCTAGCCAAAATAGTAAGTTGCTACTGCCCTTGTCTGGACTACAGATGCCACATTATGATAGATCATTATCTCAATTAAAAAGTGATATAAAAACAGATAGAAAAAATGAATGTGAAATGCTGGTATTTCAAGGTAGCTGGTAATGGTTTTGCAGTCCTCATTCTCACTGAGTCAACATTCCAGTCTCCACAGTTTTTCAAAGATGACGCCTCTTTGTGTTAAAATAAAGGTAATGCTGCAAAGGATGAACAAAAACGCGCTCTATAAGACTATTAAAAACAGCTCATGCTGCACCGCAGGAGTCCCCTTTTGGAGATAATTATTGAACATGGGTTTTTTTAAATGTACTTGTATCAGTGATGAGCTTGCTGAATTAAGTAAGCTCCAATATACCTCAGCATTCAGTCCGAGATTCATAATACAAAAACATTATCTCGTTGAACTTTTGGAGCCCTCCTGAAACGAATTACAGTGAACTCAATATACTTTTTGCAGTAGAATTATATGAATACCTACAGACTCACTCCACAGCATGCCCTTATTCTGCTAGCATTTGTATGAACTGTCCGACCCTGACATTTTATAATCTAGATAGAACAATGATTGGAAAGAAGGGCTTGTACCCACAAGCAAATAGATTTTTGCAGCAACACTGGGAACTGCATGTGGAAGTCCCGACCAGTGGTTTTTCACAACAGCTACAGAAAGTTGTTTGTTTCCGTGTGTGTTTAAAACTCAATTATGTTAACCGATTATATAAGCTAGTCTTTGTTTCATCCTTCTACTATCTGGTCTCCCTAAATTTGAATCAATGCTTTCATCGCCAGCTTCTCAACAAAAAAAATCAATGTAATATCTGCAGGCCTAACGGGCACAAGACACAAACAGTGGTATTTTTGGGGTGGTGGGAAAGAAGGCAGTGAGAGAAAAGGGATGCAATAATAGGATATGACGAAAACATCTAGAGGAAGTGGGTGAAGAAGTCAAGAAGATATTACAAAAGCAAGTTAACATAATTAAAGTGCTCTCAGCATACTGTAGCTGTACATCAGTGTGTCGACGGTTCCTGGACATGCATATGCATTAATTTCCATGGTAACACTATTATTGAAAACAATACTGGAATATAATCCACACTCACTTAGCCAACACAGTCTTCAAAATGTGGTTTAAATTACATCCAACTGTGTGTTTGCTTTTCTTTGTCTAAACTTTATTTTGCATTAACTTTAATGATGGAGCTTGAAAACTGGGATATAGAAGGTACTGCCATTTAGTTTGTTTAATTTTACAATGAAAAAATAATAAATTCACCTTACATACAACAAATCATCAGAATAAGTATTCCTTTTAATTTATTTAGCTTGTTGATAGAACAATGATTATCAATTGGTTTATAAGCTTTAAGATGAAATCCTGGTGAAGAATGAAAAAATGAAGAGATACTGAAAAAAGGTTTTGAATTTTAAAAAAAGGTTTGTCTTTTTAAAATCCTGACGGAAATTAAATGCTATGGAGAGATAAATGTATTAGAAAGGAAATCTTCCATGAAGGAATGCAAGTTATGTCGTAATTCACAAACAAGTTTTTCTCAACCAATTGAACATTTAATTCCAAGATTAAAAATAAAAATAGATTTAAATAAGCAGCAAATTTTTCTGATTCTGAGATCAACAGCCTTCCAAACTTCACAAAATTGTCCCCTAGTACGGAACTACAGTAAAACACATGCCCTGGCTATGTCCTGAGGTAGTATAAAATAATGATATACTACATGCAACTGAATCTGCACTATTATTTTGATCTGCTTTTCCAATCTGCATTACATGACCTCAACTGAGCCAAGTCTTCATTTCACATAAAAATGTGACTGCGACTCTAATCCACTGAACACGCTGGTCTGGGGAAGAATAAGCAAGGAACAGAGGGTGCAATAGTGCCAGCTCCAAGGGACACACAGTGCCCCCCATCTCGTCTTTGTCCAGCTCCCACCTCATATATACTGCTCTGAAATACGTACCGCACTGGTCAAGGTAAGCCACAAGTATTGCACTTATCACTGAGTCCGGCTATCAGTATCTGTGGTGAAAAAACCTTTTTCAAGTTAGCTACGTATCAGCCAAGTCTACCCAGTATACAATCCTTCCGGAGCCGAGTGTTAAGAGTCTGTGAGAACCTACTTTAAAAAAACCCAAAACAATAGCCCAGTCATAAATCACATTGATTTAAAAAAAGACTCCAGATCCACTGTTAAATTCAGAGCCAAGGAAAATGTAACACCCGAAATACAACCATAATACATTAAACAGAATTTTCTCATTTTACACCATCTTTTCCTTTTGAATTGCTACTCTACAGAAATAATAACAAAACCTGCTTATGCCTTTAGTCTGTGTTAGATAATGAGTCACTACGTTTGCATAACGCTCATGGCCTACATACACTAATTATTTCTATACTTAAATACAGCAAATTTGACTGCGTGAGTACTCAGTCTTAATACACCTGTTACACCTTTTTTGGACTGAATTTCTGAAGTAGTCCTTTTTCAAGTCTGCAGGGATAGCAGATGAATGAAATCAAGCAGTGGAAGTTAAGACTAATTTAATAATTCATGTGAACAACATTCATAATAAAAATATTCTGTTAAAACGAAGTATTTACATTGTTCAAGACACAGAAGCTGTTTCAGAGGGGTAAGGGCAGAGAAATGGCACTGTGAAGTTACAGTTGTAGTGCAACAGGCGTTTTCCCCCGAGAACTGTACGCGCTGGCTCCTCAGCACTCCTCGGCAACCCGAAGGTCTTGTTCAGACCACAAAGGGCAGAAAACTGCGGCTAAAATTAAAACCTGATACAAAACTTTGATAAGCTTCCAGGAAAACTACATACTGCACATTTGCCGTGTGACTTTTTATATAAAATAGCAACATTCAGCGTCTTCCCCCGCCTTAACAACACTTTCTAAGAAAACTGGTCTTTGACTGGAACTTGAATTATTGCAAAAACAAAATTCTCAAGGATGTATTTTAAAAATCAAGTAGTATTCGTTTCTTCACTCACATAATGGCTTTACTTCTGACTTTCAAAACAGTATTGAATGAATTCTCCTAACCCATTAAAAACACAAGAATTAAAAAACATTTTTCTTCTTACATCAAAGAAGTTGACAAGTGTTAAAACTAGGAGTTACAAGAAGAACGCTAACGCTCAGCGCCGAATCACTCCTCCTCAACAAACACGACTCCGGGCTGCATACCTAAAGAACCTTCCTACTGTGGGGTGTCACTGAAGTCAAGAAGTTCTCTGACTTAGCAGACATCCAGCAGAAAACCTATCATCCCTCCAGGTTTTTCCACATTCATGCTTAGACGGTTGGAGAAAAGATGGAAAACATTTCACCTAATTCATATTCATAATTCCCTCTAAAAAGCATGCTCGGAAGGGGTCAATTCCAAAATGTGTATTTTCAAACATCTTTCTACCCATGTTCTGAGGAGTCTGTTCTTTCAGAGCCTAGCTGTATCTCCACTTGACACTTTTAGTGTATTTACGTGTTTTTACTGTGCATTTCACACCAATGCTAAGGATTACAAAGGTAATCCCTTACCTTTCTGTCTGCACAACAGTAAAATTACACAGTGATAACAGTGTTCAACAGACTATGCTTTGAAGATGTAAAAGAGGCCTGAAGACAAAGAGAGACAATTATACACAAAACCTGTAAAAGGCAGAACTAAAGCCTTCTTTTAGCCTAAATGCCTATTTTGCTTTGCTGGTAATTATAAAGGAACAGCTCAGTCTTTGTAAGCAAGGGGCAGACAGCTCAATGACGGAAGAGTAATACAGGTAAAGTTTTAGTGGCCTTTGTTCCCAGCCAAGAGCTGCAGAGATCAGGTTGGGTGTGCTGAACTTGCCATGAACAAAGCATCGGAGTATCACGCAACACGATCTTAAAGAGAATTTTAATCTCCAAATGCTGTGTAATTAATCGATATGACAATAAAATGTTTTCATAAGCATATCAATAGTCGTCTTAATCAAATTTTTAAAAAAAATGCTATGAGTGTGATGTTAAAGTCATTTAATTGTTAAGAAGTTTTATAATTATAAAGCTAAATCATGTATTTCTGCTAAAATTACACTGGAATAAGTGATAGTTAACTTTCTGAATGAATAACCTTGCACAATTTACAGAATAACATCCACTGCAGTATTTCCTAGAGCTGACACTTACTTTTGATTGTTTATGTAGGATTTTAGAGAACAAAAAAAGACAGAATAGTAAATAAAACATAAAAGTTAAACTTACAATATTATAAATAAGGCATGAGCCACAATTCAATTACACAGATCACAGGAATCAAGGAAGGAGTCACTGCAACTACTGGACTAGCTCAGTTTTGTGTGCAAAGCAAGAGCCTAATTGTGGATAAAATGAAAACAAAATATCCCAATCAGCGGAGTTTCACCAGGAAGATAAACGCAGCCAAGAATAATTAAAAAAAAGTGGGATCATCAAAATAGTAAACATAAGTACCAAAGGAAACAAGCTCTCCAATATAAATTCCTTTGGACCGTTTACTACCTTGGTGCTAAGCACTACTCGTCCAGGCAAGGCAGGTCAATGCCATCAGCAGAGGAGCCACCCTAAATCTAACTATTCCCTCGGCGTTTTCCCTTGGCTGAACTACCCAGGATTCGTTCATGGTAACTCGCCACTCAGGCGTATTTGATGGCCTTACAGAGCGGACTTCAGTCCTACCCTCAGACTCCCTGCCCAAAGCCCAAACCGCAAGTAGTACTTTACATGATGACAGCTACTGATTTTTATTAACGCTGCTGGGAACACTTTCCCCCTCTCTAACATTTTGGAGAAGTTTTCACCACAACTATACCGACGACACAGGAAAACACCAGCTACCACGCACGCCACCGGCTACTCTGCCAGCCGGCTAAAAATGCGCCTCGGGAGTTACGTACTTCCTACGACACTTCACACCTGCAGCTCTCAGCTCCCAACTTCTGCAGGAGCTGAGGGAACTCAGCGTCCAGCATGATTCTTCCTCACTACCAAGACTAATTCAGGGGGGACAAAGAAAGGGGAAGAATATTTGGGGGTTAATGGCTAGCTTCCCATATTCTGTGAGGCTATCAGGAAGGCAAAGCCCTGCTTTCAACAAATAAATACAGAAACTGCTAAAATAAGATGAATTTACCTGATTTATAGCCTTTTCAACCAACAAATAAAAAAAAGGGATTACAAATTTGCACACAGTATGTACTAAGATGCACATCTTTAGAAGGATGAAATTCCATTCAATACTGTTTGCTAAAACCATGAAAAAACGAAAGAGAATTCCAGTACACAGATTTGCTCTATTCACAGCCAGGGACTTGGTTAAAAGCTTGTATTCAACTTAATTTACACGAACCTTACACTGATGGTTGGAAGGGAATTAATATTTAATTGGAACTTAATATGGAACTCAATATTTAAAACTGAATGATAAAGTAAGTTTGGAGTTTATAAACTTTCTCTTTTACATTATACTTCATTAATTGATTTATTATTGTAAAAGAAAACAAGTAACTTTCGAAATATAATTATTGGATTGATTAATGCTTTGAGTAAGCATATTCAGTTCCTTCACAGGCTTTCGACCTATTTTTATTTTCTTAAAAATTAGCAGCAGCAGCAAATGGTGATGCATTAGCTATGAGTTTGTGGAAGCATAAATGTATATGGCATAAACCAACTAAGAATGTAAAAAAGATAAAATAAATACTACTAATTATAACCTAAAGGAAGATGTTTTAAATTCAAAAATGAATTTGCCAAAATAACAATGTACAACATAGTAAAAAGGTAGAATAAAATCTTCAGTTATCTACAGTTTACTGCTTACAGTGAGAAACAGTGTAATAAGAAGAGCTTAGATACAGTCATTAAAGTTTGTTTTCAAGGGTTTTAAAAAGCATGTGCAACAGCGACTAACACTTAGAGGGCTAACACTTCCTAAATCCCCCCAGCAGCTGCACCCACACTGTAGGTGGTCTAACAGACTGTTTCAGAGAACGGCTTAACTATTAAGAATGCCAATGTGATGCCTGACCACAATTTATTATATTATAGTGGTCTACAGATAGCCTAGAACGGAAAACATACCATTTTTCCTTGGAAATTAATAGATTTACAAACTGAAAACCTCTCTCCCGACACCCAGATACTGTATAATGACCTAAACACAGTAGTAACTCAGAAATTTAACCAGTTAACTAATCGCGGGCTACACATTTACGTGTTACTGTTTACTAGCTATTCACCTGGTAAGAAGCGAAAATAATTGCAGAACAGTTTAATGATGAATTAGTCTTTAGCAGACCACATACACAAAGAATGTAAATTAGACAAACTACAAAACCTTAGCCTAACCTTAAATACAAACTGACTTGGAAAAAAAGAAAAAATAACTGAGCCAGTTATTCTTTCCCCTGAAGTTTACTCCTGGCTGACGGTAAAAGTTATAGTTTTATTTTTAACAGTTAGTAAATTTTTCAGTTCCTTAAATATCACGTAGGATAGTGAACCACTACCACGTAGAGCAGTGACAATGAACCACTACTACACACTCCACATTCATTACAAAGAGATTTAGACAGGCCTCAGAGAAAACAAACCATTATGATCTTTAAAAGTTCATTTAACACCAAGTCGGAAAAAGGTCTGACATCACTACTTCGTATTACCTCAGAGTATAGAATATCAGCATTCTCACTAAGTTGTGTAAATGATTGTCTACAAAAATGTCACTGGTCTCTGCTAGTACTGGCAACACTAAGAACAGATTACAAAATCTTACGTTGTCCAAATTTCCTCACAAACAGTAAATAAGGGCAACTCTTTCCCCGTCTCTACTGTATCTCTATTAATTGTCCCTACAAGAAGAGTTAAACAAGGAACTAAAAACCAAGCTGGAAAGCTGCCTGTCAGGAAAGGACCTGGGGGTGCTGGTTGACAGCCGGCTGAACATGAGCCGGCAGTGTGCCCAGGTGGCCAAGAAGGCCAACGGCATCCTGGCCTGTATCAGAAATAGTGTGGCCAGCAGGAGCAGGGAGGTGATCGTGCCCCTGTACTCGGCACTGGTGAAGCCGCACCTCGAATACTGTGTTCGGTTTTGGGCCCCTCACTACAAGAAGGACATGGAGGTGCTGGAGCGTGTCCAGAGGAGGGCAACGAAGCTGGTGAAGGGCCTGGAGCACAAGTCTGATGGGGAGCGGCTGAGGGAACTGGGGTTGTTTAGTCTGGAGAAGAGGAGGCTGAGGGGAGACCTCATCGCGCTCTACAACTACCTGAAAGGAGGTTGTAGCGAGGTGGGGGTTGGTCTCTTCTCCCAAGTGACAGCGATAGGACGAGAGGAAATGGCCTCAAGTTGCGCCAGGGGAGGTTTAGATTGAACATTAGGAGAAATTTCTTTACTGAAAGAGTGGTCAGGCCTTGGAACAGGCTGCCCACGGAAGTGGTGGAGTCACCATCCCTGGAGGTATTTAAAAGATATGTAGATGAGGCGCTTAGGGACATGGTTTAGTGGGCATGGTAGTGTTGGGTTGATGGTTGGACTCGATGATCTTAGAGGTCTTTTCCAACCTTAATGATTCTGTGATTCTATGAAAAAGGCGTGGCAAAGGAGAGCATGGATTAATTTGACTCTTACAAAGTCTTACCTAGGTAGATAAAAAACAGATCCTGAAGGACAGTATCACCTCACAGATTTGTTATCACAAATTGAGGTAATGCTAGGTATCACCAGCACCCATGTTAATTTGAATCTTGGCTTCCACAGCTTCCTGCAGTAAAACTTCTATTCACTGAAATCGTGTGGAAAAGTATTTGTTTGTTCTGATTTAAGATTTCTGTCCTTTAACTGAAGATCTTTTTCTTATACTGTCAATTACATTGAAGGGAAACTCATTATTTAGCTCCTTATACCATCCGTTATATTAATCACATATTTTATTGTCTTACCTGCTATTCAGCTCCATTCGAAGTGAAAAATACCGCTCTAAAGTGAAAAAGCAGCACTCTTCTCCTTCCAAGATCAAATACACCATGTCCTTAATCAGATGTAAGTTATTTTTATAGTATATAATTCCTAGTGATGTGCGTCAACTTACTTTTGGCAACATTGGTGTATCTCTCTTCTTTTTCTTTTCTGAATTAGGATCATCCAGCAAATCTGGCTCAAAAGTGTACAGCTCTGTAAGTTCATTCATAGTAAAATGACGTTCAACTTGCTGTTGGTCGACAACTCGGAAAGACAATGACTGCTTTGTTACCTGACGATCATAGATCTTGTCTTCCATCGTTCCCTAAAAAACGAAGACACTCACTTTCATACAAATACTGGACCTTCTTGTTATATAGGAAAAAAAATTGATAGATATAAAACAGCTAGAGTAACAACATAACAGTGCTCTATTTTCCTCTTTTCTTTGACCCCATATCTGCAAAATGACCTGAAAACACTTTGTTTGCTGAGAAAAAAAAAGAAAAACCCTTCCTGGAAGCGAACACAAAGTAATAGGAATTGTGTACGTGACAGATGTCATCTAGCTATTGACTAGAGTAAGAAATGTATTTTTTCAGTAGTTTTTTGAAGAGATCCGTTTTTGCTTCAATTCCCCAAAGTAGGATTATGACAAAAAAATGGCAATTTCCACAGCATGTACCTTATTTTGCTGCTTTGAACAGCCTGTAAAAAGGAAAACAGATACCGTATCACTGGGGTGGAGAGGAGAAGGGAAGGGAAGCAGTCAAGTCTAATTCATCACAGCTGCGTATGAAAAAATTAGATCATTGATGAAAAAAGGAAAATTACTTTAAAAAAAAAAATTATGACTATGAGAAGTATGAGAACAGCACAGCCTGTTCTGAACATCGTAATTTAAAAAGGATATCAACAGTTCAAAAGTACACATAGAAAACTATAAAAATAGACTGAAGCCTGAAGAAAAAACCCATGTCTGACAGTAACGTGTTACAAAAAGTAATCTATTTAAGTCAGCAAGTAAATAGTGACTTGATCAAGAGCTAAGTACTGTTACTGGGAAAAGGTCTTCGGTCTACTCTAACACCTGAAGAACTAGAAGATGAAGCAAGATACTTCCTAACAGAAATAATGGCATTATACTTAAAAAAGCATAGATCAGTGACCATCAGAATTATTACACATCTTTAATATTTGTAGGGTGATAGAAGTGTGACACAAGTTTTCAAATCATGACTGGACACCTTTTTATAAAAAATTCTTTACCTCCCTGTGTTTTCATTCCAGTTGGACCGTCAGGGGCCCACAGACCAGGGGTCTGTAGAAGACAGCTACACTGAGCAAGCCTATTGCCTAACTACAACCATCCTCTATGCAGTCTATTCAATTAAGAATTTTTAGTGGTGTGCAAATTAAAAAAGCTGAGAACACTATTCTGAGTCTGGTTGTGTGAATCACTGCTAGAATTCCAGAATTTGTGTTACACAAAGTATCAGACAAGGTAGGCTTAACAGGAAAAAAATTAAGTTGATATTTATTTTACCAATCTTTCCTTCAAGAGTTTTTTCAGTGGCCAAATACCGCTATCAGATTAGGCTGGAAGATGACTGGATCACGGTGGACCACTACAGACTTCAACACAAGTCCAAATAGTTACAGTCCAAATAGTTACAGTTTACAGATTTGACTGCAGGACCAGAATATCACAAAAAAGACAGAAACCTACCTGAGCCAAAAACCTGTACACAAACACAGGTTTGTTCTGCCCAAAGCGGTAAACCCTGAAAATACTCTGGATGTCATACGATGGGTTCCAAGAAGCATCAAAGATGATTACTCTATTAGCAGCCACAAGATTAATTCCAAGGGAACCTGCTTTAGTGGATATAATAAACAAGCGGCCTCTGGAACAGAGAAAAGTTGCAGAATTTTAATATTTGGAAAACAAATATTGTTCCCACGTTGCTGTGTTACTATGGAGTTGTTCATACACTCAAAAACCTCATTAAAATACTGTATTAAGCATAAAACAGATACAGATTTTACAAGGACAACACTTTTAGCAAAAGTTGCATACACTCTCAGAAATACAGGTCAGGGCCTTTTGCAAACCAACTGTTAAGAAAAAATGGTGAGTAAGAAAGTAAGAAAAAAATTTTGGTTTTTGCATTTTCAAACTCTAATAAAATTAGTTATATCAAATTAAACCATAATTTTAAACAGGCATATCCCATGCTACTGAAACTGTTTCCTGGCTAGCAAACTGTCAGGATAACTCTAAAATGACACTGTCTCTTTGATGTATCTGCTTTTTTTGAATACCATCTCACTCAGGTTCAACTTAAAATGAGCTCTTGACAGATATCTGACACAATAAACTATTTAAGAGCATTAACACTGAATTAGTTTACTTTGTTCAACTTTTTTTTTCCTGTACATTATAAATGACTGCAACATAACTACATATTTTATTTTTTAAACAAATCTAGGAAGGTGAAGCTCCTTAACTTCATTAAACTTGTACAAGTTTGTACCTATCTACCTATCCAAATCAGATTTGAAAGTCCCATCTTGTATGGACGGTGGATGGCTGGCAGACAATCTGGAGACAGCTAAGAGAGCTATATGCTTCTGACTGACCAAGTGACTGCTGTCTTCTGGCCAGACCCCACTGGGCTCTGACCTTCCTAGGTCTTCATATCCTTTTAAGTAATTGTAATAGAAAGACCGTCTCGCATCCAAATTGCTTACAATCTAAACAAGAATGGAAACAGCAAGGAACACTGAACAAGTATTGATCAGTACAAATGGAAGTAATCTCAGGAAACTAGAAACCTATTGTCGTCGCACGTTTTTTGTGGAAGTTCTACACCTGACAACATTGTAATATTTATTTGCCTAGCCTTAAGAGGTCATTAAGCTAATACAAGTAACAAAGAAATAGGGAACAAAAGAAAGAGAAGGGGGAAAATCAAGCATATATATCAGAAGAGATCTCACCTCACATTAGTTTCATCATTAAATTCTTCAGCCCATTTCTTTCTTGACTGAGCTGTAGTTGAACCATCTAAGCGATAGTAATCAATGTTTCTGAACCATTTTCCTTCACCTGTAAGTGTAATAGTCAAATTATTAAAATGCTGGTTGCATAAGTAACCAGACTGGTAATACTGCATATACACAACTCTCTAAATAGTAAAAGAACAAATATGGAACATAAAATACACTATTCTCTGACATTTTAAAACAATGGGAGAAGACTATAAGTTATTCAAGATAGAGAATGTTTTTGGAAGATACAGCTGCTTGCCACAGGCATGCCTTGAAAATTATGTAGTGAAGCTTGCATAACAAAATGTAAAATATGTAACATGACAAAAAATAATAGCAATTGCATTTGTGATGACAATGATCATCCACAAGCCTGCAATAGCTCCTACAAACCCTAAACCAATTTTATCTAAAAAGATTCAAAAATAGAATAAAATAAATGTTGTCAATATAATTTTACCTTGCAAAAAGTATCCAGCATCTACCACTATCCATTTCTTCTTAAGATTTTGTTATTTTTTACAAAAAGATCAACTGATGACACTCCTCAAAGCAGTTTTATGCAGATTGGAATTTAAAGATACAAATTTATAATCAAATTATGTTCCAAGGTTAAAATTTAACTGAAGTATTTGAAAAGACCTGAGCTTTTTGGGGGTATTTCCTCTTTTTTCATTATTTCTGGTTGTATATACACATTTGTAGAGATACGCTTTAACTTGGAGCCAAAGTTAATTTTAAAAAGTAACTACATCTAATCTTTAGGCATTATAGTACTAATTGTACTTCTCTAATTGATCTGTGCAGTTTCCTGTTACACAATTAGTGTACGTAAGTCTCTCCCATACAAATAGCATTCACAAGTAAATGCTCAAAAGGCGATTTCAAAAGTCAAGGCCTAATCATTTTGGAACTGAAATTCAGAAAAATCTTTTTTGAGTTTAATTTCTCTGTGACTTATTGCTACTTCTTGCCAGATAGGGAAAAAAATTGTTACAGCTGATAGAAGATTTTCTTCTCTCCCCAATTCACATAGCCCATTCATGGCCATCAAGGTATATGTACACAAAATGAACCCCACTCTGCCATCAATTATAAAGAAAACAGCATTTTTAGGAGACAGCACTGCTCAATACAATCAATTACAAGAAACAGATTGTTGAGTTACGTCAGGAAGGTCTCTATATGGTGAATCTTGCTATGATACATAGTCTAATTGCTTACCAAAAGAACTACCACAAATGAAGAAAACCCCACCCCTTAAAACATTATCTTGGACTAAAGGCAAAAACTCCATAAAATACAGGCAGCTCGTAATATCTGAAGATGACAAATGTTCAGCAGCTAAGGAAACAACAGCCAGAAACAGTAAGTCGGTGAGAGATAGATACTGGAGATCTTCATCTAACTATGGTGTTGGTACCACTAAGCCACACTTCTCTTATGCAACTGTTCAACACGTTTACACTTAGAAATAAGGTATTTGAAAGGAATGGCAGATTCAAAGGAATTTTTCAATCAACACATATTGGGAACCAAAACTTCACATAAAGACGAACTGCATCATCAGGAGCTCTGCGAGGATCTCACAGAGTAAGCAGAAGAAACATCCTACGCAGAGGACAGGTCTGGCTAGTGAGAAATTCCTCGCCATTTGAGCATCACTAGGGTAATAATTAATTCAATACTTTGCTCCCTTACGAAATCCATAAAACAATCTACTGCAGTACATATAAAGCCTAAATTCACATTTTGCATGTTCTACACACAGTTTTAAAGTAGTCTAATTTTCTTTCATTATCTCTCTCCCAGTAGGAAGGATCAGAATTTGCCACGCATCAGCATATAACATCACTTTTGTACAGAATTTAACAAAATGTCCTCTCTCCTTTCAGATGATGAACATTTAATCTGCTTAGCTATATTAAGCACGGATGATACAGAACGACATCAGAAGCAAGAGTCCATAATGGGATAGCCGAGACCACCTGCAGAGGAGACCAATAATCCTGCCAACTTCAGGAATAGTACAGAACATACAATACTTCTAATGAAAACAATTATTTCAAATCCATTCCCTTTGGACTGAATAAAGACTTGTAAAAAACTTACTAGCTTTGCAATTGTTCACGGTGACGCTCACCTTTATAAATAGGAGGCTTCTCTTTGTCAGTTTTCTCCCTGTTGGCCAGCTCCAGAAAATCTTCTATCAAATCCAGAGATATTAGGGACTGGCTAAATACTAGGCTGAAAACAGGAACAGGAAACACAAAATTCATCTCTGAGGTTATTTTAATTATTGTATTGCTTTATTTTTCTCCCCTCCTCACTCTGATACTACCTTTGAAATAAACAGCCTTTCTAGACACAAAGACAGACTTTGGTGGAGTACATGCATGTATGGGAAAACTCACTGATAAAAACGAATGTAGCATGCACATTTGCTTCAGAAAACAGCTACAGCATTATGATGTGAAGAACACTGTCAGACTAATACATTTATAAGGTCATTAAAAATATCTCTAGAACTGACTTACACTTTGTCTCCAAGCTCCTCTGCCATTCGAAGAATTTCAAAGAGAAGCACCATTTTCCCAGAATGTTCCAACACTTCAGCATCTGCATCAGTGACAAAATCTTTGTACCAATCTGGCGCTGGGCTACCAGGATTGGAAGAGGATGTAGCTTTGCCTATAAAAAACAAGCAAAAAAAAATTTCAAAAGATAAAGCCACAGTCTCCATTTAAATGCTTTGAAATGTCTGAACTACAGAATTGTTTCCTCATTATTAGGCTTAACTGGTATGAAAAGAGTTAAACGGGCAAAGAAAAAAAATAGCGTTTGCACTATTAGCAATTACCAGATTAGCCCCTTGTTTTTCCAGGCAGACTATATTATTAGAAGTAGCAGGAGCTGCAAGCATAGTAGTTGTTCATGGAATTAAGGAATTTGCCATTTTGCAACAAAGCAGAATTCCTGAGAGCCCTCTCAAATCACCTTTTGCAAAATTAAGCTGCTTTGTATTTTATTTACTTGTATATTATAATCACCTTCATCTGATTTTGTAACCGATGGAGGGTTGTTTACGAGTTCTTCTGCATTTCCTTCTCCACCTCCACGAGATCTTGAATTCCAGACTTTAATGACTTCAACATCATTATCACTGCCACTTCCGCTTGAGCTACACTCTTTCTTCACTTTTTTCCCCTTGGATTTTTTTTTCCTAGAAAGGTAACATCGTACACCCCTTATTTTTTAAAAATTCTACTCTTAGAGAACATATTCTAACAGATATATAAAATAAAAAATAAACATTCACTTTTATAGGAATCACTTAAGTTCTATTAGTGAAATAAATCCAACAAATAGCAACAAATAAAAGCTCAATTACTTTGCATAATCATCAGAACTTAAGCTCATTGAAGTTTCATCGGAATCTGAAGCTATGAACTCATCCAGACTGTCTTCATCAAAATAGCCCTCAAAAGAGAAAAAACAGAAATTTTATTAAGTACGCTCATCCAGAAGCTTTTATTAAACCTTTAGCCATCTGCTTATTCTTCATTTAAACAATGGTAAGTTCTACAAAGGGTTGGCCTTGCAAAATGTTTTAAGAATGACAACATACCCAGAAACAAAAATATCACAAAAACAGCAGCAAAATTACCCCACAGCAACAAAGATTTCCATTAATTTGACGAAACTTTACCTAGCATTTGGCAAAACTTATTTGGAAAGTTCTCAATAGAGAGTATTTTGATATATCTAATTTACCTTATTTTCTTTGCTAATATAGTCCAGCTGCAAACACCAAGGGTGAGTCCAGATTCTGCTCAACATCTGGAAATCCTGGAATAGTTTAGCTCCAGCTTTGCCTCTTCCACCTTCATTGCCACTACCTACACCTGACAATAAAGTTCAGGTTTTAGAGTGAAACCTTGAAGTAAGTTTGCCACATACTGTTCCCCCTTTGAACAATCTGTTAGTGCAGTACTGAGTGTTCTTTCCAGATGCACATCATATTGTAACGTCTCTTGTAAAAGAGGTCAAATTACTGAGTCACAGGCATTTTTTTCCTAGTTAAAGTTGTCAAAATTAGATTTTCCCCTTTTTCTTGATAATGAGAAACATGATTACATTTTTACATAAAAGCACATTTTTCCCCAGTATAGGAATGAATCCAAATCCTCTTAAAAGGACAGTCATGTCTATTCAGGTTTTGTAAAAGCAGCCCAAGGTAGAAAACACAGAATAAAATTTGCATTTAGATTTCAATGAATTTGGCTTACTATTTTAAGCTACCTTTATTTAATGACTTGTAATGCTGCAGTATTCTATTACAATAAAGAATCTAAAAAAAGCCCAGCCTATTTTTTCATTGTCCAAGCACAAATTAGTGCAAAGTAGTACAACATTCATGGAGTTAAATTTCTTTTTTGTAGTCTCAATTTCTCATTAAGCAGCACATTAACTTTTGGTTCTTGAAACAGATTGGTTTTCATATTTATTATATGCATAATTTAAGGCATGTACACCTGCAAGAAAATAGTATTTATTGCACCACAATCATCAAATATGGCAAAACAGGCACAAAGCTTATTCGGTGTATTTGCTCAATGCACAAGACAATCCCAGTAAACGTCTACAGAGTACAAATATTTTAACAAAGCAAGTTCTTGCTATGTTTTAATCATACAACAGCTTCAAGTATCTTCCAATTCGTGCTCCCCTATGACTTTGGGAAATGGAATTGTTAAGGGTAACAGACATTCTTAAATTTGACTTCCCTAAACCTGAGCTAACATCAGAGAGAAACTTGCTGTTAACAAGTTTCAAGTTAACAAGTCCTTGTTAGGACTATAGACTCTCTTTAATTTTTTGTATTACAGAACTGAAAGAAAACACGTATCGTTTTCACTAAATGAAGGAAAAACTTGGTAAAATTGCATCTAAAGTGTGTATTTTAGTTTATGCCTGTTACACTGCGCAGGAAAACGTGATTTTAAAAAGTTGCAGACGAGAAGCAACAATTCCCCTTCTAATTTATCTTCAGTAGCAAGACTCGCTTTTTTATTTAATGAAAATCAGAAAGCACATCATCGCCTTTTGAAATACAAAAGTAATGCAAAGAATTAATGTGGGCATCAGCAACCAGCATAGAGATTTGCCCTGAAGACCTGAGCCGTGGTTAGCTTAGACAGCTTTTCCCCCTCTAAGAGAGGCCGTTGGTCTTTCCTTTCTCTTTTGCCCTCTTCTTTCTCATATTGTCTCTGGCACTGACTGAGCCGACCAAACTGGCAGGACGCTAACCCAAGACGAAGACAGAGAAAGCAGATAACGCTTTCTACTAGCTCAGGGAGTTTAAGCAGCCCACGAAGGGCCGGTAAGTCATGAAACAGTACAACCCCTTTTGGCAAATACAAACTTAGCTAAACTCAAATAATTTCGGTGAGCCTTCAAGTCTAGGCGACTAATTAAACTACCTGTTAGGCAGTGCATTTTCTTATAGTTAGTTACACATACACCCTGTTAATAAATTAATGACTCCAACAATGTAGCAAATTTGAAGCTCACTGTAATAGGCTTTTTGCCAGAGCAAACCTTTCCCGTAACTTTAACAGACACTGGACTAGGGGCTACTTCTTCTTATCTGCTGCCTGCTTTATTAAAAAAGGAAGTATTGAAAGCCATTGTATGTAAAGACTTCCGTAAAGAGTAAGAGAAGAACAGCTGTAAACATACAGCACTAGCTCTTACGCTAATCAATGATCTGTAAAAGATTTACATTGCCATCTAAAAGCATGGCAGACCAACAAAGCCAGTGTTGGGAGAGTCTGAAATTACAAAAACATCCCCATTTTGTATCGGAAATAGGCCAAAGTTAACCTACCAAGCTACCATAACTGTTGTGATTAAAAAGTTCCTATGAAGAGCTACAAAGATTTAACCTGAATTATTTAGATGCATGCCTGTAAAGTAAATAGCTAATGCTTATCATTTTTAAGCTACTAGCTTTTGGAAGGCATTTAGCATGATGTAGAAATAAACAGAACACAACCAACCTGCTTTTTAGAACATTTATATAAAGTAGAGCCAACACAGAACAGACTGCAGTACGGAACTAATTAGGAATCAGCACTACAACATATATTGTTTATATACTGTTGTGAAGTCCTATTAATGTAAGAAGGGGGTGGTGGTGGTGTTTGTTTTGGTTATTTTATAGTTTTTTTTAAATAAAACACAAAGTTTTTACTCCTTTGGAGTAAAAGGGCAAACAGGGCAGCTGGCATTTAGGCATCCAATTATTATTGGAGGTATCAGTAGAAGTGAAATTATTTTCACTGGTCCTTCAAAACTCTTTCCTTCTATAACTTAGCCAAATAGAGACAATAGACAAGAGAACTGTGGAAATGAAGTCAAGCTGGCACTCTCTCTAGGAGATCACAGACTGTACTATCCAGAATCTAAAATCATTAAGACAACACAGTGAATTTCATATTGCTATAAATCATAGCTTAATTTGAGATACAATTAATCTTTCTTGTAATTAAACTTGGGAAGTAACCAGAATAGAAAAATATAATTAAAAAAAAAAAATCCATCAGCAACAGACACGTATTTTAAGACAGGTGGCTTAAAAAAAAAAACCCAACAAAAACCCAAAAACCTGGCACAACAGACTACATAGTACATTTTGTAATCTCCACAAAAAGTGAATACACGCCTCAAGCTTTAGACAAAATCCTAACAGCAGTGCCTTAAACATTCTTGACTATGGAATTCAACCCCCCATCATTAAGTCAATTATTATAAACAGTATTTAAAAAACCAGAGTTGCTCCAGAACCCAAAAACTGCTGCTGAGGAATATGGCTGCATGAAGCACAGCGGTACAGAAAACCTCACTAAAAGTTCCTTGAGATTACCATTCTAATAGTTTATGTGGTACGTACGTGTATAACATTTAGAAGTGTTGATATTCCAATACCTTGATATACTAAAATTACAAGCTGCAGTGGCTTATCTTAATGTAAGTGAACAGCACACCAGCCCACAAAAACGTATTTTGGGGTTTTGGGTTTATTTTTCCTTATACACCTTTTCAATTAAACAAATTTACATTTTATTGGGAAGACACAAGTCCCAAGACTTGCAAGACAGACCAGTCAAGACCCCACTGAAAGCTGATGAAAAGCACGGTCATTGCGAAAACCAGATTTGTGGGTTTTGAGAACAAAAGAAGAGATAGTTCCACAAAAGAGCCAGTATTTGACAAATAACAGCTTCAGCTAGCATAATGACAAAAGAAAACTGCAA